>NC_138121.1:21485000-22718816 GCF_964146895.1 Miniopterus schreibersii | reverse complement strand
GAGAGAGATAGAAACATCAATGATGAGAGAGTCATTGATCGAGCCCACAACCCGGGCATGTGCTCTGAGCGGGAGTCGAACCCCAATTGCTTAGATCCTAGGTCGATGCTCAACCGCTGAGCCACGGCCGGCCGGGCTAGCTAAATATTTTATTAGAGTTTTTTACATTGTCTTAGACTCAACGATTGCCACTGTTGACCTCTTCCTATTACAGATCTTCTGGCTTGGTTAATTTCCCCCAAATATTTTAGCACCTTCCTGCTTTCTTACTTAGAAATCCCAGGAAAGCTGCAAGGTTGGAGCTGGAACTAGGCCAGTGATGACATAAAGGACTAACATTGAAATGTAAGATCATCATCAGCATCTTCGTTTGAGTTCCCACCCAGAAACTTGGCACCCTCTCCTTAGGATGCATTTTTAAAAAGCCAAAAGCAATTATCCATTATACAAACTATCTAAGCCTCAGTTTCCTCGGATGCAAATGGGAATAGCTGCACCATCCTTGTGGAGTTTTAATTAAGGTGAAGTTGTGATACAATAGACATAAAATGCTTATCTTGAGGTCTGACACATGGGAAGTGCTCCATAAAGGGTAGTTCTTTTTATTTGGAGCCCCAGGGAAGGGCTCCAGTGAATTCAGGGTCATATGTCTAACAGCTCATCATGGAAGAGAGAAAGTTGGGTCTGGTAGAGAACAAAGAATAAATAGTGAAAACACAAGGCTGTCACCCCACAAGGAGCCCCTGTGATGAGAGTAAGTGGGCCATGGATCTATCCAACAGAGTAGCTCAGATGTCTGTACCCCTGGGACTGCCCGAGACTCCGGTAATGCCTTTCAAGCCTCCTTGCTATGGGTATGCTTGTACCTGTACACACCACCCAACGCTTGTCCAGAACTGGTTCCATCCTCGCCCAGCCGGGCGTGGCTCAGCGGTTGAGCGTCGACCTAGGATCCAGGCGATCGGGGTTCAATTCCCGGGCAGGGCACATGCTCGGGTTGCGGGCTCAATCAATGACTTTCATCATTGATGTTTCTATCTCTCTCTCCCTCTCCCTTCCTCTCTCTGAAATCAATAAAGATATATTTAAAAAGAAAAAAAGAAAGACAAAATTGGTTCCATACTCATGCTTATATTTTCTAAGCAGTCATAGAATATATTGATTTAATTTATTTAGTTTCTCAACAAATATTTAGTGACTGTCTTCTCTATGCCAGACACTCTCCTAGGACAAGACACATCCAAGGATATAGTGCGGAATAAGCCAGGGAAAGGGCCTGTCCTTAACGGAGCTTAAATGTATTTTGCAAAGTGAGGTAGATTTTTTACTCATTCAGGAATCAAGATGGTGCCTAGGATGAGTCTCAGCCTAGCAGAGGTCCTAGTAGGAAAGCACACACAGTAGATACTTACCTGCTCACTGATTAAATCGATGAATATACAATTGTGAAGGATACAAAGAGAAGATGGGAGAGAAGAGAGATGGGGTCATTCCCGTTCTTCTTGGGGACCAGTCGCTCCCTCCATTAGGAATGACCAAGAACAAAAGAATGAGACTGGCTTTGAGATTTGACCATGTGCTAGCTATTGGAAAGATGAATTTTGCAATGAACGACAGACTAATTCCTGCCTGTCCAGCTAAACATTCTTTCTTGGTTTTCCCTATGTCTGAGTGAGCTCAGAGCATTTTACCATATCATCCCAAATGCTGGAAGGTCCATCCTGATCCCAAGTTTCACTGAGCATATTTTGTGGTATGGTGAGTTGGCTTTCCAAGTTTTTAAATCTTGATATTCATTTTTAATTAAGCTGATAAGTGAACAACTGACATTATTTTAATTTAACTTCAATTGACATAATGTTGCCCAGTCCATCTTACTGTATTTAATTACATTAAGCCAGGGTTTCTCAACCTTGGCACTATTGAAATTTGGGAACAGGTGATTCTTTGTGGTCCTGTACATTGTAGGATGTTTAGCAACCTTCTTGCCTTCTACCTACTAGATGCCAGTGGCTTTCCCCCAGGTTGTGACAACCAAGAAGTATCTCTAGGTATTGCCAACTATCCCCTAGGAGAAAAATTATCCCACAGTTAAAAACACTGCATTGCATGTATCTGGCTACATTTCTTGAGCTACATCTGCTCTGGTGTCGAGTATGGATACTGCTGCACACAAGCTATATGACGTTGGGCAGGCCTAGCCTGAGAGTTGGCTTTGTCATCTGAACAAAGTTGGTTCTGAAGCCTGGCATTATGGTGAGGTTTAAAAGATGACATGTGTAAAGGGCCTGAACAGTGCAGAAGCTCAGTGACTGATCACATCTTATTTTTTGGTTGATAGACTGAGAAAGAACTAACCTCTATGTGGTCTAAGAACTCCCTGGCAGGACATGAGTGATATGGAGCAACAGTTAAGAGCACAAGCTTTGGGGGTGAGACAGACCTAGGTTCAACTCCTGGATCCACCATCTAATCACTATGTGATAATTTTGGTCAATGTGTGTAACCTCTCTGCCTCAGTTTCCTTATCTGACAAAAATAATAACAGTACCCTTCCCATAGAGTTGCTATGTTGTGAGGATTAAACAAGATCATGAACGTGAAACACTGAGCACCGTGCCTGTGGCTGAGTCAAGTTTGCTGAATTACTATTAGTTATTGTTGCTATTATTATTGGTGTTATTTCACCCTTGGGTCCCTTCCTGGGGGTAGCTTCAAAGCAGATAGTGGCCTCTTTCCAGGGGTTTCCTATGGAGCCAGAGTAGTTCAGTCAACAACTTCCCTAATGAGCTCAAGACTCCATCAGCAGGACCCTTTGTTTTCTTAGGAGCCCTCTGTCAACATGGTTTCCGTTCTTGCATCAACATTACACCAGCCGCATGTTCACCAGCCTGCGCGGGACTCAAGACTATCAATTGCTAAGTGGAGTAAATGATACCCATTGTTAAAACAGGGCAAATGCCTATTTCCTTTACACAATGGAAGGAACTGTTGTAGGCTATTAAGTAAAGAACTATAAATAACACACTATAAAATGCTTTACATATGCCTTATCGCACTGAACTGCAACACTGAAGTAGCTGTTATGGCTGGGTAAATTATATGTGTTTTTAAACACTGTCTAAAATACATATTTACACATACTTTAAATCCTACACTAAATAGTCGCTATAGCAACCAGCAAAACACAAAAGCCTTATTAAGCATTCTTTGTAGTATTTTTAGGATTTTAATCATTAGGAGAAAACTCACAGGCCACGTAGACACCAGGGAACATGAAGAAAGAAAGTCTTTATAGGACCAAAAGAATGAGGCTGGCTTTGAACCTGGTGGGAGAGGATTTTATTTTTTAAAACTAATAATCACCAAGGGCCTTCTCTTTGTGAAGGCAGTGCTGTGTTTGGGGTACATCAGACACAATTTTGGAATTGCAATCTGGTTTCTCAGCAGAGAAGAGAGATTCTTCAGTTAACATATTCCAGCAAAAGATCACTTTCAATCTTTTCTCTTTAGTCACACCAAGAAAATATTTCCTTGCCATTCGAACATGAAGTAATCTGTAATGTCTGATGTCTGTGTTGAGCCTGAGTCACATAACTCTTTGAAGGGAAATTCTAGTGGTTTCATTGGGGTGGGGCCATGTTATATCATTTGAGTGCTGTGTTTATCCGACTGCCAATGGCATGCTAAAATAACGAGCCCTAGACATATCAGCAACTTAACACTTTAAAAATTTCTTGCTCATGCTATGTGTCCAGTGCCAGCTGGTGCAGTTTCTGCTCCATGTTGTCACTCAGGGACCCTAGGGAACTCTATTGTTTTGTGATGCCACCACCCAAATGCTTGCTTTCCAGGATTCTGCAGCAGGGCAAGAGAGAGCTGGGGAGTGGCTTCTTGGCCCAGAAGCGGCACACCTCATTTCCACTCACATCCCACTGGTCAGAACTCAAATCACGTAGCTGCAACAAAAGATAGATAGGGGAGCATGTGGAATATTTAGTCAGCACTAAACATCTTTGGGAAAAATATTACTTAAATGTCAGAACTATGCCAGATACTTTTTACTGCTTAATCTTATCTTTAAAACAACTTTGCAATGCAAAATTTCCCCATTCACTGTTGGGCAGACAGGCTCAGCAATCTTAAATGACTTGTTTAAGGTCACTCAACCCAATATTGGAAGGATGAATTAAATTTAGGTCAATCCATAGCTAAATATAAGACTCTGTGACCCAGTAGTTCCATTCCTGAGTACTTTCCCCCAAATGCACACATATGTTCACTAAAATGCATGTTTATACAATGTTCATAGATGCACTCTTCATAAGAGCCCCAAACTGAAAACATCCCAAATCCACCAATGGAATAAAGAAATTGATTGTGATGTATTAACACGATGGGATACTCTATCGTACTGAGAATGAATAAATAAATGATAGCTATCTACAAACATGAACAAATGCCACAAATAGTTCGTTGACTAAAAAAGTCATATACAAAGAGTTCATACTGTATGAGTCCATATTGTATTATTCAAGAGCAAGAAAAATTAATCTATGGTGACAGATGTCAGGATAATGATTACCTTGGAGTCCGGTAGTGATGAAGAGGGTACCTGTGCAGAGCTTCTGTGTCTCTGGTAGTGTCCATTTATCTGGATGCTAGTTATATGGGTACGTTCAGTTTGTAAAAATTTATTTAGCTGCACAATTATAACTTTGTGTATTGCTCTCTATACGTTACACTTTAATAATAAATCTACTTGAAATAAACAACTTAAAAAGTAGAAATTCTAGATTCAGATCAAACTTATTTCAGAGCCCTGAGCTTTATCATGGAGCGCTCATTTCTTCCCCAAACACGTTGAAAGGAAGCTCATTGCCAGCCTTTAAAGAGTTCAGCTTGATTCCTGCCCTATTGACACAGCCCATCCATGAAGACAGGTCCTTAGAATCACGGTTTGGACAGAAACTTGCAGAAAATTTGAAAGAATTGTCAAAGTCAACTACAATTCACTCTAATAGTGACTTTGGTAAGATAATTTTCTCTCTTAAAACCAATTGTAAACCTGGATCTCCACAGGACGGAGGGAAAGACAATGGAATTGTTTCCTCCTCAGGCTAGAGGAATGGACATGGCCAAGTGTAGAGGAGAGAATGAAACCTATATTAAAACAAACCCCCAAACCAAGACAACAATAATGTAGATTAGCGTTTGGGCTGTTCCCATCCATTTTTTTGGAGCCGTCATAAAACTCAAAAACCATTGTACCTGCCCACCTAAAATGAACTGACAACTGCAAGATTAATCCTATTGTTGCCCTGCGCCTCCCCTGTTCCCTTAACACACCCAACACCAAAACAGCAATTTGGTGGAGCCCTGACTGCCAAAAGACGCTGTTGTCTTAGAGACGGTATTAGTGGTAAATCCTCAAGCTGTTTTATAAGTACCTCCTAGGTTGGCAACAGAAGGCTAAACACAGAACTGCAAGATGAGCTTGAATTTAATTTTGCAGTTTTCATCTGTCATCACGTTATGACAGTATGGTATTCTGGGCTTTGCAGAAGGTGCCGGGCAGGAGCGTAATACTCCTACTGGGAAGGACTTCTCTCCCATCTGTTCCTCTCTTGGAGGCACTGTTTGTGGGATCATGGTTTTCAAAAGTCTAATGGAAGTCACTAGAGGCCACTCTAAAGACCTGTTAGGCTCTTAACCAGCGGCGCTCTTTCTCTGCATACTTTGTTCGCTCACTGACTTATTTTGCATGCCCTTTCTAAGTGCCTGTTTTGTTTTAGGTGCTGTACATGGCTCTAGGCATGCACTGGAGAGCAAAGAATATATACTCGCTGCCCTTGAGAAGCTTCTGATCCAGAGGGAGAAAAGACAAGTAAGTGAGAAATTTTCAGAGATGCCAATGAATGTTGCAAGTCAGAGTAAGTGGTGTGCTACAGGAGCAAATGGGGGAGCGAGATCACTTCTTGGAGGTAGTGATGTCTAGGCTAGAACCTGGAGTCCAGGGAAGCTGCTCTGGACGCCCGCAGTGTTGCAATCACTGTGCCAGGCTTTGCAAATACGAGGATGGAAAGAGGAAGGTCTGAATGCTAAGGCAGCGCAGAGTTGGACGAGGCGTAAAGATAGTCACATGGACTATTTCAATAGCTTGCTGTTCGGCCCGGTGGGATCAGCTTGGTGGGTTGATGTCTGAGTTAACTCTGGACAAATAAGTAGCAGATAGCGGGGGAAAGCTTGGAGAGAGGACATGGAGGAAGCTCTAAGCGAGGGAACAGCATGTGCAAAGCGCAGTCGCGGAGCAGTGGGCCCATGGTGAGCGCTTGGCCTGCTGCAGTGCGACTGGAGTATGTAGCTGGAGGCGGGGAGCAGAGGGGTCTGGGTGGCGCTCCTGTGGCAATTAGTGACCCGCAGCAATTTTGGTGAATCACCCACTGGTGGTGGTGGCGATCTGAGGGCACTGTGTTTGATAAGATCGCCCTAATGACGGTATGGGGAAAGGATGGCATCCGAATCCAAGTCAGTGTGACCACTGTACCAGCGGCACCCACAAGCCTTATGCTTTCCTCCCTCCCTCTGGGCTGTCAGAAACACGAAATCTGACCCAGAGAACGACCACTGGGAGCAGAATAATCTGTTATCCTGCGTTTCGCCTGTGGACACACGGCCTTGGTGCAGATTTATACAACTGCATTTAGGACCGATGATAGAATCATTGTTATTTTTATCCCTTCCATGACACAAACCAAGGGGAAAAAAATCATAATAAAATTTTACAAGTTAGCTGCCACCGAGAATAAACAAGAGAGCACTATCCGAAATGAATCAGGGGCTCTAACCGAATCTCCTCTCAGGACAATAACTCTAATGCAAGGCCGGGGTCTGAGGAGGTCGCAGTGCAAAACTCTCCTGGGGCAATTCCGAGGAGAAAGGAGATATTCTCCTCCTGTCATCTTCACTTCATGTCCTAATATGTCTGTGGATGTGCAGAGAAAACATAATCTCCGGCCTCTGCTCTGAATCAAGGTTTGGCTAACCAGGACCATTAAGGCATCCCTAAGGATCAGAGAATTAACCCTCTGTGAACCCGGGGAAGCCACCAGAAGAAAGCTGCTCCATTCTAATAGTGATTGAGCCAAAATGTCACTTGCCATTAAGTTCCATTGGCATTTTTTTCCTTTTAAAATTACACAATTACCTTTAAATTGTGTACAGGAGCTCATAACTGCTGTCCATTGGAGGTAATCGGGAATGATTACATTTTGCCCATGGACGGGCTGCCTCTTCTAGAGTCTTTTTGTCCATTAAGTCTCTGCCTATGTCAGGTTCCATTTAAGTATCAATGAGAAATAAATTCTGTAGCACAGGAGACATTGCATGTTTGCTTTTTAGAGTTACCGCCTTTGTTAGCTGACGGTTCTTTAGAGATTCTCCTGAAGCCTCTCGTGTGTGTGTGGCAGATATGCATTCTGCATGTCTCCTAGGTGGTCTAGAGACATATCATGGCAATGGGCTGACCCCATGAATTCTCCAAAAAAAAAACACACCTGGAAAGACAGGTCTAAACTTAGTCATTCTTTGCTGCCTTCAATTGAGGTAGCCTTAGTGTAACTGCTGATAGACCGAGTTGTAGAATTATTCGTCCCTTCATTCACTCACTCACTTGACATGATCCTTGTGCATCTGCTGTGCGTGAGACGTTGGGCCTGGCGCTGGGCTCAGTGGTGAGCAGGGAGCGTAGAGCAGTGGTGGACAGACACAATTAAGCAAGCGATTCCTTTACAGTGCGGTAGGGAGATGACGGGGAGAGAAAGAGGCCCAGCTTCGGCACATTTATTCCAGTGCTGAGGGCACAGGCAAGGCTCCTCAGAGGGAATTACACCGAAGCTGAGCCCTGAGGACTGGGGAGAGCTTCACTGGCTGAGACGTCTGGAGGTGGGAAGGCAGGTGGGCAGGCTGAAGATGGAAAGCAGGTATATGGGCACGAAGAAGGCAGAGCAGGGGCCAGGTTGTCCGGGAAGGGTGAGGGCGGAGGGAGGCTGGGATCATATCACAAGGAGCTCTGTAAGGCCTGTTAACCAGCGTGGACTTTATCCTGAGGGTAAAGGAGAAGAGAGGAGAGGTGTGACCAGACACGCATTTTGGAAATATCGCTGTGGACATTCTATTCATAGTCTATGATTGGTCCTATGGAGATCCGATGCATTTGTAAACCTGGTGAGACCTCACGTTGCAATGTCTCTTTCCCCAGAAACAACCTTGAACCAGCTGCACCCTTTGATTTTGATCTTTTACCCCAAGAACACCCCTCTGTGCTCCATTTGTTCCAATTCTGCATGTACTAGAATAGAGTCACAGTAAACCCATCTAAAGAGGTTCACAGCCAAGAGTTGAAGTCATGACAAGAGCGTTAACACCCATGGCCCAAGACCCTATCCAGAGACCACTTGTAAACAGAGGTAGTCTTAGGGTTAGCTATGGCAAAATGAATTAAATGGCTGTAATGTCAAGTTCTTCTACTTTACTGATAGCAGAAGTTTAAATGTTATGAGTTGTAACATTTCTGACATCAGCCAGCATTATGTTAGAGAGACCACTGGACTTAGGGTCTTAAGATACAAATTTGAAGTTCAGTTATGTCATTAATACCTTAGGCACGGTATTAAAGACTTTGTAGTTCCATTTTTTTTCCATTTAAAAAGTTAGTGTGACTCCTGCAGCCCAAGAAGTCATGAGGACTCAATGATGTAGGCATAGCATATTGATACTCAAATAGGTATTTATTGAACGAATGGAAAAGAGACATTGGAGACCCTCTGACTCTCTAGGCTATAGTCTCCTCATTTGTAAAATGAAAAGGTTGAGTTAGATGCTTTTGAATTCTTTACAGCTCAAATCTGTAATTTCCTGCTGCTTCCCTATTTTAGAGGCTTGTACTTAGCATGTTGTGCTAAGTATAAGAAAATTTGGTTTGGTGTCCTGTAATGTCAAAGGACAAGAAATAAAAGATTTCTGAGAGAAGAACCCTTAGTGACTCCTCTGGCCTCCCTAAAATTGCTCTTATCCCAAAAGCCAGGTGATGAGAAGAATGCTCATTTGCTGCTGTGACTGGCTTTACGTGACTCCCTAGTGAAGACTTGGTCTCAGAGGATGCGACTGACAGCAGGTTTCCTGGAAGACCACTTTGCACTGTAGAAAAAAATTGCTTTATCCTTTTATGTATCTCATGAAACACTATTGATGCACTGTTCATGCTAAAAAAAAAAGAACAAACTTTGTGGTTCTTCCGAAGGACTAGAAGGGAGATGATTCTGAGTGCAGAAAATCTGATATCTGATATTGAATATATGTTCTTGCTGGCACCTGAAAGGTGATTGGATTTGGAATGTAAGTTCCCCTGGGAATTACCGCCTCTCTGCAGCACCTTTGCTGTACACACATTCTACCTTTGCTGTATTTAAAGAATTTATTCTTTCTTATTAGGTGGGCATTGGCTTCACTCAGTATTGAATGCTTCAGCAGATAGGCCTTTACTATGGTGGTGTAACTAAGAATAGCACATGTGGAACTCTTCCAAAGACATGAGAATGGAACATTTGGGGAAACAAAAACCCTATCTATGTAGGAATGTCTAAAGTATGCCCTAATCACAGTTGAAATATCTCTAGGATGACAGTGGGTTATCTCCTATATTGTTGGGACCTAGGACCTGGTGTTTTCTGAATTATCAGTATTTTCTCTTTTGGTGCTTCAGAGAAGGCTGACTATAGTGTTGATCGCAAAGGACCATCCAGATGCCAACCCTAGAACGCAACCCTCAAACCTTAGGAAACATAGCTGCAAATCTGCTACTCAAGACGCTGTGGCAAGGTTAGAGAGCAAAACCACAGTTTCAACCTTGCTTTTTCTGGGAGTCTGGGATAACCTCTCTGTATGCGGCTTCCCCAGTATGGCCTGCCTTTTATTATAATCTCTCCTTTGATGTGCGTCTCTTAGCGTGAATGTTACAGTCCCAGGAGATAGGAGACTAGTTACCCATTCCCTTTCTCTAGACATTGTCTGGCACATAGTAGGTACACAAAATATTTTTCTAATAAAAGGTATAGTATATTGATTAGTGTTGCATTTTAATTATCTGCCTCCCTCACTAGATTGCAAGCTCCATGAAATACAGACTTCATTTTTTTTCCCCTCTAAATACTGTGTTAGAAGAGTGCTGGTTGCTCGTGTTCAGTAATTATTTACTGAATGAGTGAATGAATAAATACACAGAAACCCAAATAACCAACTTAAAAGGGAAGAGAGTGGTCAGTCTCGTTACTTAATACCTTTGCACTCAAACTTCACTTCGCAGAACAAACATATTGTGCTAAAAATGGTTGTTAAATTAATTCATCTATTTCTGTATTCTGATTCATCAATACGCTTTGTATGTTTGGATGTATTTTAAAATTCTGACACTAAAATAATTTTAGTACCTGTTTTTTTTAAAACAGCTCTATTGAGGTATAATTGATATATAATAAACTGCACATATTTAAAAGGTACAATTTCATAAGTTGTGATATATGTAGACACTGGGAAACCATCACACAAGATAATAAACATATCCATTATCCCCAAAAGTTTTCTCGGGTCCCTTGGTAATCCCTCCTTCTTGTTAGGCAACCACTGATCTGCTTTTTGTCACTTTATATATGTTTGTATTTTCTAGAATTTCATGTAGTGGAATTGCACAGTGTGTACTCATTTTTGTTTGGCTCTTTTCACTCATCACAATTATCTTGAGACCAATCCATGTTGCAGTGTGTACCGAGAGTTCATTCTTGTTTTGCTGAGAAATATCCCATTGTATGAATATTCCTCTGTTTAACCATCCACCTGTTGTTGGGTATTTGGGTAGTTTCCAGTTTGGGATGGTTACAAATTAGACTTCTCTGAACATTCATGTAAAAGACTTTGCATAGAAAAATATTTTTATTTCTGTTGAGCAAATACCAAGGAATGGAATAGTTGAATACTGTGATAGGTGGGTGTTTAACTTTTTAAAACTTGTCAAGGTCTTTTTCAAAGTGGTTAAGTCATTTTACATTCCCACCAGCACTGTTTGAGAGTTCAAGTTTTTTTCACACCTCTTCTGAGACTTGGTGTGACCCGTCATTTTAATTGTAGTCATTCTAATAGGTATGTAATGGTATCTCGTAGTTTTAATCTTCATTTCCCTTATGACTAATTATATTGGGCACCTTTTCATGTACATACTTGCTACCCATGTATCTTTTTATTTATTTGGTGGTTTGTTACTTGTTTGTTATTATTGACTTTAAAGGGTTCTTTATATTTTTTGAATAGAAATCCTTTACCAAATGTATGATTTGCAAATATTTTCTCTCAGTTTGTGGCTTGTTTTTTCATTCTCCTCAAAGTGTCCTTTGAAGAGTAGGCATTTTAAATTTTTATGAAGTCTAATTTATCAATTTGTTCCTTTATGGATCATGCTTTTGATGTTATGTCCGAGAAATTATTGACTAATCCAATATTAAAAAGGCTTTCTGCTATATTTTCTTCTTGAAACCTTCTGGTTTTAGGTTTATATTTAGGTCTATGATCCATTTTGAGTTAATATTATATATTGTTCAAGGTATGGATCAAAGTTAATACTCTTTTACAATTGTTCCAGCACCATTTGTTGTAAAGACCACCCTTCATCCACTGAGCTTCCTGTGCACCATGTAGAAAATCAGTTGTCTGTGTATTGATTATTGAAACTTTAGTATAAGTCTTGAAATCCAGGAGTGTTTGCACTACAGCTTTATTCTTTTTCAAGGTTGTTTTGGCTATTTTAGCTATTTCAGATTTCCATGTGGCTTTTAGAATATTATCAGTTTCTACCGTAAGAAGCCTGCTGGGATTTTGATTAGGGAAAATTGACATCTCACCTATATTGAGGCTTCTGACCCATGAACGCAGCATATTGTTCCATTTTTTGTGTCTTTAATTTCTCCAGCAATGTTTTATAGGTTTCCGTGTACAGGTCTTTCACATCTTTTGTCAGTTTTATTCCTAAGCATTTTATATTTTTGATCATAATGTAAATGCTATTTAAAAATCTTTAATTTCCAGTTGTTTGATGACAGTGTATAGAAATATAACTGATTTTTGTATATTGATCTTGTATATTGCAACTTGTTAAACTCTTTTACTAGTTCCAGTATCCTTTTAGGGGATTCCACCAGGTTTTCTACATAGGAGATCATGTCATACATAAATAAGAACAGCTTTAGTTACTTCTTTCCAGTTGGTACCACTTTACTTTTATTTCTTTTACTTACCTTATTGCACTGGCTAGAGTGTCCAGTACAACACTGAACACAAGTAGTGTGAGTGGACATTCTTTCCCTTTTTCCTGATTATAGAGGGAAAGAATTCAGCCTTCAAGTACAAAGTCAGAGCATTTGCAGAAGAGACCATCTGTGCTCTGCAGTCTGTATAAAGCCCCAAATGTATATATTTGCCCATTTCTGATGAAGATTGCTGTGGAATGTGGAATATCATTACACAAAAATCAGAGTCAGCAGCTGACACGAAAACAGGATTTAAGCAGGATTAAGGACAGAAATAGTCCCCTCACAAAGAGACTTAAGACCCTAATGAGAAGGGACTGTAAATTAATATCAGACCTGTGCTTTAGATTACTTATAACTTGATATTGTCAGGGTGATATTAAGTAGAAACAAGGGCTTTGTGTGTTCTCACAGCTGGCCTCAGCCTGCTTCCTGAGCCACACTGTTGGGAAGGAGGTGTGTGCAGCGGTGCACTGGGTGCGGCTTGCACAGGCTCTACAGTCGACAGTGTCTCTTCCAGACTTACATTCCATGATATCATCTCGGTAGCTAGAAATTCACTATGGTAGGAATACTTACACCATGAAAATTTGGCTAATCAGGGACTTTCCCTCCCAGAGAGCTGGTTGTTAGACCTTTCTCAGCACACCACTATATAGTCCATACTCTGTATGTAATTATTATTGATATATTAATATATTCACATAAGTTATAATTCCTTGCATCGAAGAGTAACACACAGCATGATTTTATGTGTATCTAAGAAAGAAAAATGCTATCAATTTAAATTTCGAAATTCCATTGTTAGAGGGCACACCCAATTGTCAGCTGCACTAAAATGTGAGAAAACCTGAACTTTAGCATTGACGAAATACATTACTAACATTCACTGTACAGTTTATTTTATTGTATGCATCTGTTATTCATATAAAATGCTTAGCTTCATATAAAGGGCTTACAGAGTCCTGTTTAAAAACGAACAAAAATCAATAAACAAAGAATGCAAAACAGTGTTCGAAGTTTAACTAAAGTATTTGAACTTGGTAAACCCAGTTCATAATCTGAGTCAAGATGTGAGACCTCATGTAGGCAAATCAAAGAAGCAGCCCTCTTTCACCTGCTCTCACATGCACGTCCTGCTTTTTATTGATACAGTTTGCTTATTGAATCATCCGTCTTTCTAGATAACAGCATGAATGAGGGCAGGACCCCTGTGTCTTATTGTCCTTTACATTCCTGGTATTGAGGTTGCTATCCAGCCCACCGTAAGTGATCAAGAAATGGCAAGTGAAAAACATCTATGTATCATAGTCTATGATCTATGTCACCCATCCATGTGTGTCTGTCTGTCTATCATCTATCTATCTATCTATCTATCTATCTATCTATCTATCTATCTATCTATCTATCATCTATCATCATCATCTATCTATATCTATCTATCTATCTATCTATCTATCTATCTATCTATCATCATCATCTATCATCTATCATCATCATCTATCTGTATCTATCTATCATCTATCTATCTATCTATCTATCTATCATCTATCATCATCTATCTATATCTATCTATCTATCTATCTATCTATCTATCTATCTATCATCTATCTATAGCTATCTATCTATCATCTATCTATATCTATCTATCTATCTATCATCTATCTATCTATCTATCTCTCTATCTATCTATCTATCTATCTATCATCTATCATCATCATCTATCTATATCTATCTATCTATCTATCTATCTATCTATCTATCTATCTATCTATAGCTATCTATCTATCATCTATCTATATCTATCTATCTATCTATCTATCTATCTATCTATCTATCTATCTATCTATCTGTCTATCATCTAATCTATCATCTATTATCTATCTATCTATCTATCTATCTATCTATCTATCTATCTATCTATCATCTATCTATCTATCATCTATCTAGCAATCATCTATGGACCTATCTCTGTCTGTCATCTGCCTGCCTGTGTACCATGACTCCTCAGGAAGGCATGTCCGAGTTTGGGTATACCCTTACAGAATGTGAATGAGCTACTTTCACACATCTTTCATTATGACTTAGAAATCAGATACATTGTCCAGTAACCTGTTTCCTCCTGACAATCTCACCCAAGAGCCCATCACTCAGAGCTGGCCAAATAACCCGGTTTGTAGGGTCGGATATTTCTGAGGGATAAATTGAGTATGAAGACAGTCGATGCCTGATCATATTGAATGCCTCCCTAGCCTGGCAAGCTGGCATTCGGGCATCCCGACACCCATTCTTGTTTTTCCCTTAAGGACACAACACAGGGGAACGTCCTCAGTCCAGCTGCTTAAAAGCATCAGAAACAAAGTCTCAGGGCAGCTGCTCTGAGGGCGCCGGGTTCCTTATGTGAGAAGCTCACCACTGCCGCCAGGTACCAGCCAAACCTGTCACTCTGACCCGCTTGGACATGGTGGCTTCCTGCCTTTTCTTTTTCCCAGAGGCTGAAAATATCCCCTGATGGCTCAACAGAGAAAAATAAATTGTCCTCATGTATTTACACAGAGGAGGAGATTTTGCTCATTGTATTTGCAATTCCGCCTCATGCGATGACCTCCATTTTCATAATCCTTCATGGAGTATCATGATTTAAAAAGCTTTCTCTCCCTGCTGTTTCTGTTAAAAGGTTTTCTGGTGCGATTCTTGGAAAGTCAAATTCTGCATTTAAATGTTGCATTTTCGCAGATATAATATAAAAGAGGCCATACTTCTGGCCTGTTCTTCTTCCTGGGAGAATGGCAAGCAATGCCATCCTTCTGCACGTATTGTTAACCAAGCCGCGAGAGCACACAACAGCTTTAATAGCGAAGCCATTGTGATTACATCTTGCTCATAATTACATTTATTTGCTCACATATGTCCAGAAAGGCAAGCATTAGCCAGCCCGTATGCGTGTGTGTTTGTGCAAGGAAAATCGCGCGGCGGGCCGACGGTGAGGAAAATAGCTTCCAGGCACTTAGGTCTCTCCCGTCACGGACACTCGCAAAGACCCGCAGGACTTACTTAGTTTTTGCTTTCACGCTTCTCAAATCGATTGCATTTGGAAAGCAGGGGGATTTATTATGGGTGATGGATTTGCATCAAAATAATCAAAATATTAGGGGCCGCATAGAACAAGATACATGCCTGCGATCCCTAAGAGAAGAAAGTCGAGCAGTGCCACGGCTGAAAGCGGCTTTAGCAATGGCCACTGTCCCCGAGGAGAGGGCCTGTGCAGCTTCTGGGGGAACTTAGAGAATACGAGAGAGTTACGCGTGGGAAAGGATTTGAGATCTGCGTCGCTGAGCGGACCCTAAGGCAAATGAGAAAGTGGTGGAAATGGGCTTTGGTGCTTTTGTGAGACAGATGAGTTTGGATCCTGGCTGGGCCATTTGTAACTCCACAGACTTCGAAGACGTTACTTCGCTCCTCTGTGCCTTCATTTTCCTACCACTAGAATGGGGGCAGCAATACCAAGCTTACTGGGGGCAGCAATACCAAGCTTCTCATTTATTACTCACTAGACTATAAATACATTCCTGACTGTTTGGGCCACTGCTGTACCCTTAGATCCAGGCACAGTTCCTGGATTATCGTACTTCCTTGGTGAATATATTTTTTAAAATAAATGAATGAAAATTACTTGATATACGTATGGCTCAGCAAATAGTATTGTATTAGTTTGCTATTGCTGGTGTAATAAATTACCACAAACTTTGTGGCTTAGAGTACCAATTTATGATCTCACAGTCCTGAAGGTCGGGAGCCTTAAAATCAGTGTGTCAAGTGGGTCGTGCACCTTCTGGAGGCTCCAGAGGAGAATCCATTCCTTGACTTTTCTGGCTTCTGGAAGTCGCCTGCCTTACTTGGCTCATGGTCCCTTCTTCCATCTTCAAAGCCAGCTGTACATTAGCTACTGACCTGCTTCTGACCAACATTCCTGCCTCCTCCCTACGATAAGGACCTTGTGGTTACCTCGGGTCTACCAGATAATTCAGATAAATCTCCCTATCTCAAGATCCTTAATGTACTCACACTTGCAAAGTCCTCTTTTGTCCCATAAGGTAACGTGCTCACAAGTTCAGGTATTAGGATGTGGACATCTTTGCCTTTATTCTGTCTCCCACAAGTCTGTACTATGGACTAAAACCACCCTATTTGTTTTTTCCACTTCTTTTTATTACCTGCTTGAATGTTCCTGTTGAAGACTCTCCTAACAAGTGACAAACTTACAGATTCTTTTTTTTGCCTTCATGGCGATGGTCCACGGGACACCAACCATGTCCCTCTAGGCCTCAGGTGGTGGTGATTTATCTCACATTGGGAGGTAGGAGGGTCCTTTGTTGAGTTGAAGAAGGTGCTCTCAGCAGCTGGCAGAGGGTTTGGCACTCAATAAATGTTTGTGGAACAAGTGTTTGTTGAACAAGTCAGTGTTGAAAGGTACCAGCCTACCTTCAAGGATCATTTCTTTCTTTTTTTTTAATATGTTTTTATTTATTTCAGAGAGAGGAAGGGAGAGGGAGAGAGAGATAGAAACATCAATGATGAGAGAGAATCATGGACCGGCTGCCTCCTGCACGCCCCCTACTGTGGATTGAGCCTGTAACCTGAGCATGTGCCCTTGACTGGGAATCAAACTGGCAACCTTTTGGCACATGGGAGGATGCCCAACCAGCCAAGCCACACTGGCCAGGGCTCTAAATTTCTTAAAAGCAGGTTTGTTTTGTCTTTGAAACTCAGAGCTTAGCAGAGTGCAAGATCTGTAGTCCAGGCAGAGTCAAGTTTGGTTGAACTGACCCTGCAGGTGATTAAGAGAACTGGGTGGGGAGCTTGCCCACACTGCTTTTGAACTGCGTGGGCTGGGCAAGGTAAGCCTCCTCGCCAAGTCAGATTCCTGTGTCTTTATAGCGACCGCTTGGGGTGCTTTGAGGACAAAATTCATGAATTATGGGAGTGTACTATGCAAATGTGAAGGGCCGTCTAGGTGCCCTCACAGGCACACAGAGCAGATCTCAGGATCCTAACCTATTTGGCAGGTCTTCAAATATTCAAAGGAAGCGACGGCACATTCCATATCTCAAGTTAACTACATATGTAGTATTGTTTTATATATGTGTACATGTATATTATATAATGTATATTTGTTTTATATACTCTATACTCTATACTATATACTATATACCATATACTATATACTATATATTATATACTATATACTATATATTGTATATTGTATATTATATATAATAAATATATACTATATATAATAATTAACTTTGAGATGTCCAGAATTAAAGTTCTGTGTTTAAAATATGTGCTGCTGCTTCTTGGCTGTGTGACCTTGCAAAAGTGACTTAACTTCTCTATGCTTCAGTTTCTCCATCCGTATAAGTGGGATAAAAATAGGACCCGTTTCATAAAGTTGATGTGAGGATTTGATAAGATAGAGCATATCAAAGCCTAAGACAGTGCCCCGCACATAGCAATCAATTAATTATTGTTATAATTACTGTTATATGATTATCATTATTTTCCCCCAGCCTTAATTCCCTAGTTCCTTCTCCAATACTGTGGACCTTTTTTTTTCAGTCGTGACTGTCTGAGGATGGCAAATGAGTTCCGTCGTGTGTCCTAACTGCAGTTCGTTTGTAACCGCGGCCTTGCGCTTTGTGTTAAGAAGGATTCTGAGGATTCAGCAGGAAAGAACAAGAATGCAAACTGCTAGGATTTCCTTTTCCATTTTTAAACTTATCTTTGTTGCTCAAGCATTACAGGCGCCCCCCTTCCCCACTGACCCCCTCCGCCCTGCTCCCACCACTGCCCGGCCTCCCCTGCACTGCTGTCTGTGAGTGGGTTATGCACGTACGCATATAAGTTCTTTGGTTCAGCTCTTTTTCTTAAGTTTGCTTTCAAAACGTCCCAACTGGTTTTGAGCTCCAGGGACGTTTTCCTGAGAGCAGCAATCCGTGGGGCAAGAGAAAGGCAGTTGCTAACACCTGGGAGTGGGCCCGACCTTAAGAGCCGCTTCTGTGACCCTGGGAGCTGGTCCGGTCCTGCCGCGGGGCCCTAGGATTCTTCTCCTGCACATTAATGGTTTGACGCAACACCCACATCGGACGGTGCCACTCTGTGACCAGGTAGAAGTAGGGCCCAGCCAAACCACTCCATGATCGTGTTTGAACGCAGATAAAACACGGACTTGTCCAACCACAAAATACCAACCAGCTCACTTTCCCAGCCAATAGGAGCGACTGCGGCTTCTTTACCAATCGCAGCTACAGCCTTGCTCTTGTCTGCCTTCCCTACAGATAAGGTATTTTATGATACACAGTCACAGCACTACCCCAGCTTGCTCTCAGTACCCAATCTAGAGTAAAGCCCTAATTTCTTAAATCCACTTCAAAATCGCCTAACATAAGCCCAAATCCTGTAACTCCCTTCCAGCCTCTTGCTGAGAAAATGCACAGCTCCAATGGTATGGGCTGTCTCTTGTTCCAGGGGGTCTATAAATCCAACTTTGTTACAGGTGCGCCCTGGGTGTCTTCGGCTGATAGGCATCGTCAATCACGAAACACAGATGCATGTAGCAGCCCCTGCACACCCATTTCCCTGCCCTGTACTCCTGTGGGCTGTTAAACGTTTCACGGGATCCTATCGTGAAAGAACAACATGAAAAAATTTTGTAATGAACTCCAAAGAAGGGGTACTCAGAGCTCTCAGCGATGGGAGTATATAGAGGGGGATATACTATTTAGGGTTCAGTTTCTGACCCTCA
Source organism: Miniopterus schreibersii (assembly GCF_964146895.1). NCBI lineage: Eukaryota > Metazoa > Chordata > Mammalia > Chiroptera > Miniopteridae > Miniopterus > Miniopterus schreibersii. Next base: position 22,699,658 of record NC_138121.1, on the reverse strand, counting down.
TGTGCAACTTGGGCAAGTCGCTTAATCTCTTTAATCCTATTTTCTCATTTTAAAAATGAACATAAATTGAACCATGTTTTCATTCAACTGACGATGGAGAAGTTTATAGTTTTATACTCTTTGAGCTTCATCTTCTATTGACCAGGTGTTCTGTGCTGCCCACATCAATAGAGAGATAGTGAAGGCTGGAGCCTTGGCCCCCCTTTTATAAAACAGAATCATTGGCACTGATATCAGCGTCTTCTGGTCCTGCCTGAGACCTAGGCTCAGGCATTGCTTCTTACCCTTTTAGAGGGGCCCTGTGACTTCCAGTGGAAGCATTCACTTATTTTTGAGTCTTTAAAAGTGACTTCAGACCTCCACCAGCTCTGTCTTCCTCCGCCTCCCCTCTTTCCCGCACTGCACTTCAAGTGCTCCAGGCATGGAGGCCCCTGTCCCATCACGAAGACCCTCCATCTGTAAAACGGTACCACCCCCCGGGGATGTTGTAATGGTGATGACGGTGACTGTGATGATGGTGGTGGTGGTGGTAGAAGTGGGGGAAACAAGAAACTTATATAGCAATATGCATACTGACCCTGAATTCCAAAATATAAATTGAAACCACAACGTCAGCTTCAGCATGAGCTGAACAGGGATTTGCAACACATCCCAACGCTCACGCGCAGTAGACACCAACTTTATTCATGCAACGCAAAAGCAAGCCACATCCTGCCATCAGTCCTCTAATTTCCCCCCCTCCAGAATATAATAAATTAAACATAGTATGAAATGCAAAAGGGTTACATTGAGACACATACTATTTGAAGGTTTAATTCATTTTTCTAGTGTCTAAGACACAAGGCTATTAAATTTTTAAAGCAGTGATCTCCTAAACTCCCTACTTTATGAGGGCTTTCTTCATAAAGATAAATGGTTTCCTTGCCAAATCAAATGCAGATTTGAAACAAATTAAGTTAATGTTCAATGGTACAAGGTAGAATGGATGGGGGAGCTGTTTTATTTTGCATTGTAATAACCATACACACCTAAATCAATAGCTGTGGAAAAAAGGCAATAATATCACGTAACTGCAGGAAATGAAATATAGTGGTTGGGTGGGGGGACAGAGGCCGCAAACAGAAAGGGTTTGTATTGGAATAATGACATTTCATTAAACAGGGAAGGAGCACTATTGAAGAGAAGTCCATAGCAGTAAATTCTATTTCTTATAATAACACTTGAGACGAGTTAAAGTTGCCTGGGTATTGTGATAGAGGATAATGCCGGCGCCCTTTCATGCATTGTGCTATAATTTTACGTTTAAAGAAAACCCGAGATGTTAAAGGGGCAGTGCATGTTTTCACAGCGTGTCCGCGTCCTAATCTTTTGCCTAATTTGGTACAAGGTCCAATAATCTGTCTACAAGTCAGTAGTTGGGTAAGGAAGGTGGCCCTAGTTTAAGAAAAAAAGCTCTTGAATGAAAGCCAACAGGATTTCTTGTGCTCTTTTTATTTTGTAGGGGGCAGGGCAGGGACAAAAGGATTTGCTGTTAATGAAAAGGGCTTTTTCAACTGTTATTAAGAGAGAGAGAGAGAGACCTTTCCAGAGCTGGCGTTTTCTAACATATATCTACCTATAGTCTATAAAATAGCTACCTAGGATATATCTTAGGGTATTCCTGAGTGCGGGGGCCTGATTCAGGGACATCACTGTGTCAACACCATTTTGAATCAACCATTGTCACCTTCTCAAGATGACTCTAAAAAAGATTGCACAAGGACCACTATTCTCCGCTTCCAGCCCCAGCCTGAAATCATGTGTGCTTGTCTCTCTCCAGGGCACTGAAATCAGCCTGCAGGGTCTGGAAGCTGGGGAGGGCCACTGTGTTTGTTTCCCGTGGCCCTCTTTTTGTTCCCTTCACAGGAGGGGACAGAAGCCCCTTTTCCTCCTGACACCTACATGCCCACCTGGAGCTGGGCCTATAGAGTGCGAGGACCTGAGAGTAGGTTCTCCTCAAAGCAATTAACATTAATCCCTCTTCCTGTCAGCACTCTACCAATCACACATCTTTAAGAGAAAGAACAACAGCAACCTTCGCTAAAACCCATCAACCCCGTGCAATCACTTTAAAAGAGGATTCTTGCCCTGGCGGGTGTGCCCCAGGGGTCAGAGTGCCCGTCCGAAGCACCAGAAGGTCTCGGGTTAGATTCCCGAGGTCAAGGGCACCTCTGCCTCGCTCACTCCATGCTCTTGCCTTATAGATCCCTGTTCTTGTTCATTACGAGCACACTCAGGCCTCCTACCATCGGGCTCTGCATGCTCTGCTTTCTCTGCCAGGAATGCTCTCCTCCTGGATATGCTTATCTGTGAGATGGCACCACCCCTTGGGGGTGCAGTGAGGGTTCCCCGAGAGCAGTTAGCACCATGTCTGGCACGCAGAACGCTTGCTGATTGATTGGTCAGTGCTAGTTGTTGTTGGTATTAGTACCACTGTCTTCATTATTAAGAGCCCTGTTTATATTTGGGGAGCTTGAAGCTCAGCGATGCCAGGGTCACATACAAGGCACTCAGCAACACTCTCTCTCCCTTCGCCCCCTCCTCCTCTCCTGGCCTAATCTCAATGCTGGAGGGTCATTTCATGCACGCAGAGGCCCCTCTCCAAGGCTGATGACTAAAAAGAGCTCCTTTGTGAAATAGGAAAGGAGAGTCAGGTTGTTTAATATATAAATCTGCAATAATGCCTCAGGTGTCTCCGCCCCAGACAGGTGCCTCAACGCCTCTGTGTGTCTCAGCCTCCCAAAGTAAACCCATTTACCAAATGCTGCTTTAATGCGTAGGAAGCATTGTACAAACTTTAATCAAACAGCTCCAATGAGACAATCAAGGGCATAGAGTAAACAGAGCACACTAAATTACTCACAGGGCACGGCTCCTGGAATTCAGTTGCACGGTTCTTCTGATCCTGTACCTCAAGTCAAGTCACTCCCCACCCCTCAGTGCTGAGGAACCACGGAAGCCCCCAGCCCAGAGAGGACTGGCAGGGGCCATCCTGGGGCCCAGTCAGGCCATTCTGGGGGACACACAATGGGTCTCTGACACCAACAAAAGTAGAAGAGGTTGTTGGGTACACTACCATGGTTGAGTCAGGGCATGGGCACCCGGCTCCCAGAGCAGACACAGTGCAGGAAGGCCTGAGAGGGACATGCATTCCCAGGGACCACTGTTCACAATAGAGGCACCATGAAGACAGCCATCTGCAAATTCTGCTGTGGAATGTGACTAGAGAGGGTGTTAGTATGACACATTGTCTCCAGGCACCATTTACCCTAGCTTTCCTGCTGGTGTGGCCGGGAGAGAAGGCTTTCTCCTTCCGTCTGGGCATGACACAGCTCGTGTCTGTGCTGGGCCAAGGTGATTCTCTTTAACTCCCTCAGCCTTCACACCCACCCAACCAAAGTCTTACCACCTCAGCTCATTTATGTCTGATGCCACATGGTTCTGCAGGTAGACTTGAGGCCTCTACCTTGTTCCTATCAAAATTCTACCACTTCCTGGCTGTGTGGCCTCAGGAAAACAACTTGACCTCTCTGAACCTTCTTTCCTTATGAATTAAATGAGATTCGTCACGGTGATCATCTAAGGATTAAGTTAGGCAACTCATGCAAAAGATCTAGTATTATGCCTGGCAACTAACACTATTTTAATAAATGCTAGCAATTATTAATAGCTAAAGACTGATTCATCAGATATGCAAGACACAAAAATTTAGCCTGTGTGGGTGACTCAGGAGAGAACCAACTAACCATTACCCTTCCCAACATCTCTTGTATTGAAGGTAAGGCTTGCTGCTGTCTCCCTCGATAGGCACATAGCTTAGAGATTAGTGTTTGAACTCTGAAGCCAGACATCCTGAGCTTGACTCTCAGCTCTGCCCTCTCTATCACCCTTTATCCCTCACTTTCATCATCTGTAAAATGGGGACAATAATAGAAACTGTCTCATAGGGCAAGGGTGGGGATGAAACAAGCTAATGTAAGTGAAGGGCTGGAACAAAGCAAGTGCCCAACATACAACCATGAAAACAAGTCCTGTTATTCGATACTTATGACCCCTAGGCATGGGTAGTAAGAGTAAGTGTCTCCAGTTTAGAGAGAAGAAAACTACGGCTTAAGAAATGAAAAAGGTATTTCCTTAAGGTCACACACTGAGAAAGTGGCGAGTTTCAGTCAAACAAATACACGGCCATGTGACCCCCTCCAAGGTTGTTTCTTAATCAGCCTCCTCTGCTCCCCGACTTTCTCCCCTTACTATTTCACCCAGTTCTGTGCCCAAGCCCTGTCTTGTGCCTGGGACACTCTGTCTCCTCTGTGCCTGGGACACTCTATCTCCTCTTTGTCATCTGATTTGTCTCAGCCTGTCATTCCTTCCAGAAGTGGACTGATCCCTCTCCCCCTGCCCCAGTCTGGATTAGGGAGCCTTACTATGTGCATTCATCTATAATGGCTCTTGTCACACAACAGTCTTCTACTCTGTGTCTGCGTTGCCCACTGCCCTATGAGCCCCTTGACTTCAGAGACCAGCTGTCAACCATCCAGTCTTTGAGGGCCTGGCTGCTGAGCAGCATGTGGTAGTTCATTTCTTGGGCAGAAGAACTAAGGAAAGAAGACTCCAATGAAGTAAGTGAAGTGTGTTATCTTTGATTGGTGACATTTAAAGTAATGTCGCTTTTCTTTAAAAGAAAAAATTTTCCCCTAAAGTGTTAACAATAACAATGTCATAATCACATACAAAATTAGTTAAACAATAACTATTTGTAAGACCAGGGTTTATTCTCATGTTTTCTGGGCAATGGAAAGATCAGGAGCTTTGTAACTGAAGGACAACTGAGTTTGAATCTTGGTTTAGCACATTACTAACCTCTCAGTGTGCTCTCTAGCAAAACAGGCATTCAGCTTACCTACCACATGAGAGTTAGAAATAAGTTATGGGAATGGTGTGGTCCATGTAAGTCGTTCCTTCTGGCGGCTCTAGAAGAAGACTTGTTTCCTTGTCTTTTCATTTCTGGAGGCTCCTGCATTCCTTGGCTAGTGGCCTCTCCCTCCATCATCAAAACCAGCAGCAGGGGCTTTCTTAATCTGCCTCACTCTGGCTCTGACTCTCCTGACTTCCCCTTTCACCTATGAGGACCCAGGTGATGACACTGGGCTGACATGGGTCATCCAGGATAGTCTCCCCTTATCAGTATCCTTCAGCTCACATCTGCAAATCACATCCTCAAGGAACCTCTGCGAAGCCCTTTCCGCCACGTAAGGAAACAGTCACAGTTTCCAGGAACAGTACATGAACATCTTTGGAGCAGATGAGATCTCCCACAAGGGGCCTTAAGTGGGGCTTTGCAGGATCCCAGAGAAATCCACTAGAGACTTTGGCACTTGGGGGTTTTCTGGGCATGTTTATGGGGAAAGAGGTGGGAAAATGTTCCATTTGAATTTATCATCACACTTTTCAGAAAGGAAGTGATAATCATGATGTTCACTGCCCTTTATGGAACATCCTCAGTGAGTCACTATTTTACAAAGTGCTGGGCCGCAGAAACTTATGGAATCTTTATCAAAACCTAGCAAGGCTTCACCACTCTCCTAGTCAAGGACCTGTGGCTATTAGAGCGCGTGGCTGAGACATGAATCTGAGCAAATCTGGCCTGGAAGCCCAGTGTTTCCCCCCATGGAACACAAATTCCTGGAGAAGGATTCCTCACTTTTTCTACCTACTGGGCTACTGGTCAACCACCTCTGTCTCCCAGGCAGATGTGGACAGGTGTGAAAGGGGGGCGGGGACGGTCATGCCTTTTTTGCTTGAACACCAGCTCGGTGGGGAGGTCTGGGCTGGCAAGACTCAGAGTCATCTGCTCTCTTCTCGCTGCCCTTGGAGAAGCAGGCTGATCCAGGGGAAAGGATTTCCCCTCCAGCCAGACATCAAAAGGCTCGGGCGAGGGGCTCCCGGCCGGGTGGCTGTGAGCCCGGGATATTAACCAACCTCCTTACCCCCGTGTCTGCCGGGATGGTTGTGTCTTCGATGCAGCCTCATTCCTGGGACTTAATTAAAACCCAGTTCCCTCTTTTATTCAATTTATGAGGCCTAGCCGGCAGGATTAAGCGATTACAGACAAAAAGCCCCATTTGTGAAACACTCCTAAACTCAAGCTGTTACGCTGCTTACTTGTACTCCATTAAATTAATAAGGAATGAATCGGCTGATCCATTATGAATAGAGCAGTGGGGAGTCTCTGCCCGGGTTCGTACTTCCTGCTCCCTCCTCAGAGAACATTTGTGCAAAATGATTATGTTCATATTCATTCAATTGGAATTCTCTAAAAGTGCAATGCATAAATTACTCTAAAGACACAGAGTTTATCTTAGACATTAACTACGAAGGGTGAATTAATAAGACTATTATAAAACCATTAGCATTCAGTGTATTTACCTACAACAGCAGTGTACCTAAACCAAATTCAACCCACAATCACCATTTGTGTTGGGCGATCAGCTAGTTTATTTTAGCCCGCAGTTCATTTAAACTCATAACACGCCCTTGAATGTCCAATTTTTCTATTAGCTTCTTTTTTTCAGGGGTTCTCTCTGTTGGAAATTGACTTTTGTTATTTCCTGATTCAACCACAAACCTCTATCTAGCAATTATTATGCTCAAATGTTTCCAATAATTGGTTGTTTAACTCTGTAAGATAGGAACCAAGATGAAATGTGAGTTCACACTTTGAGGTCCAGAAAAATCAATGATCTGAGGAGTGGGGGGGAGGAAATGGGGGAGAGGGGCATTCAAGGATTTTTAGTTAACCACAAGCCCGGGCTGCTTTGAAAGGGTAATAGGTCTTTGCACCAGTCACATCTCACTTTGAGCCAGAGCTTTCCAGCCTGGAAGCCCTTGACCTCTTGGCTGGGTCATTCCTTGTTGCCAGGCTGTCTCGTGTGTTGTAGCACGTTTAGCAGCATCCTCAGACCTGTCCACCAGATACAGGTAGCAATACCTGCTCCCTCCCCAACAGCTGTGACAACCAGCATTGTTCCCAAATCTTGCCAACTACCTTTTGGGGATGAGAGATTAAAATAGCCCCTGTTTGAGAACCACTTAATTTATCACTAGAAGTGAGGAGTCACATCATCTCATCAGAACTTGGGTTTTCTTATTAAAATGAAAGAAAGTGGCTGCTAAAGAATTCTTACAATCCTGTGGAATATAAACGTGCCTGCTGACAGTTGCTTCCCTGCCCTCCACCTGGTGGGGACACAATAGCTTGGAAAGGCGAACCACTCCCTCCATGCTCTAAACCAGTCTCCTCCATTTGCCTCCATCCTTTCCCCCTGCTCACAAATTAATTGCTCATTCCAGCCTTGCATGGAGAAATGGAAGCCATCAGGAGAGGATTTCCACAGGCTTTCAGTCTACCTTCCCACCTGCATTTGCACCCACACACTCCGCCGTCCTTGTGCTAGCCTAATTCAAAATCAAACGCAAATTCATTCTAAATTCTAAATTCTTCATTGTCCCCAAATGGACTTATGCAGGAGGTCTTTCCAAACAAGGACCTTGAGGAGTTGCCTCTTCTCTGCTTAAGATTCCAACACACACACACACACACACACATTCCTCAAACACACACCTCTTCTAAGACATTCATTCCTGCTCTGGAGGTCCCCCAGCTGTCCAGAAGAAACTCAGACACCCTAAAATCCAGCCTATCTCAGCTTTGGGATGGAGAGTTCTCTCCCTCTTGCAACAACAAAATCCATCCTGCCAACACAGCCACATATTCCAGTTCCTGTCCCCATACCCTGGGGTCTTCGGAAGCAGGCGGGTGTGGTTCTGAGCCAAGCTAACAGGAGGAAGGTGGAGAGCCCGGGAGCAGACACAGGCGGGCAGGTTGGCTTGAAGCCCGTGGGAATTCTCCTCTGAGCCTCTACTTGCCCTCTCAAGGCTAGCCTGGAAATTCAGTCTGTTACCAGGTGGTGCTATCCTTGTTTTGGGTACAGAAGCTGAGATGAAGAGGGAGACACAAGTCAGCTCATTCAGTGACATATCTAGTGAGAGGGGAGAAGAGGTAGAAGTCTCGATTGTCTGAAACCCAACCCATTGACTCTCTGACCTCAACATAGCCCCTTCTTATTACCTTCACATTACTGCAGTCACTGAGGCCTACCAACCCCCAACTCTTCATTGCCAGGACTGAGCCCCGAGTCATTAAATGCATTTACAAGTCTTTTTTATACCCAGAGTTTTGAGCTCTTGTGTTTCCATTTTTTTCTTCTTTCTTTCCTTTTAAGTAGTACACTAAGCACTTTTATCAGTGGCCGCTTTTCTCTTTCATCTCTAATTTTTTCCCATGTCCTCGCTGAGTCAACTGCTACCATGGCCTGCATATCGTCAGAGTTTTAAAGGAGAGAGAGAAGGAAGCCAGGGAGATGGGTGATCGGGACATGGGTTGTTTGTCACTGGCTGATTGGCAAAATGCAGTCCTTGGCATCATTTGTACAGAATGAACTACCCATGTCAGCTGCGTGTCCCTCCAACAGGGACTTTGCAATCAGATAGGACAGGGTCATACCCCAGCTGACATCTTATTAGCTACATGCACTTAGGCAAGTTACTTGAAATCTGAGTCTCGCATTCATAGCTGACCCCTCAGTGCTGCACTGAGGATGAAGTGAGACCACTCATTGAAATGCCTGTTAAGTGGCCCTGGCACACCATTTACATGCAGGACTGAAGTCAGGGAGGCACAGTCCTCCACGAGACCCCTAACCGCCTCATCCCCAGCCCAGTGGGAAGGATTAATGCATTCTTTCTTGAAAGGACTTACATGTACATGTGGAATTGGCAAAAGTCTGGCTCTTTGGCCCAATTCCAAGCAAAACTAATCATCAGAAACTTCATGCAGATTTACGATGACTCTTTCCATAACAGGGTTAGGCCCAGGCTGCTGAGATAGAATTAAAAGGGGGGCTGCTGCAAGCAAAAAGGGCTCAGGTCTTCACAAAGAAGCATTTTCAAACTGGGCACCTTGTATGGCACTCTGACTCCAGGTTGGCTGTAAATTAATATGAAATGTTAGAGCAGCCTCACTCCCTTTTCCTAAGATTGTTGTGATGGGCCCATGCGACTGGGCTACCAGCTTTTACTTAATGCTAATAACAAGAGGCACACAGGATCTTCTCAGTACAGTGTGCTTATTCCAAGACATAATTGAATTTTATGATGGCTGGTTTATCTCAGTTAAGCCAGATGTGTGCGTAGAGGTCTTTGTCATTGTGGGTGGAGTAGCAACTGCATTGAGCTCTGAGCCCAGGTCCCGGAACACATCTGGCCACATACTAACTGTGATATCTGTAATGAGCCATCTCCTCTCTCGGCTGCCCTGTTCCCCTTTTATAAAATAGCTGATCGGGGTCAGAATGGAGGATGCCAACTGCCGGCAGCCCACAGAAATAGTTTGCTACACATTGGCTACACATTCTTAAGAAACATTAAATTTATACTGAAAAATTGGCAAAGTACACATACAAAAAAAAAGTGGATTTTTGGCCTTTCTTGGGAACTTGGCACCAAGATCTGCAGTCCCAAATGACAGCAGTTGGGTAGAGCAGATTAGTAGTTGCTACATTTTGCTTGGTCACATGCTGGCTTTTCAGTTTGCCACAGTCCCCGCCACTCCCTATTAGTGTAATAAATGCTTTGGAGCCAGCTGGCAGTAAGGAAATAAAGAAAATAGAAGGGAACTCAGTGGTAAGCTAGAAAGCCCGGGGTACTATGAACAAATGTAGCATCACACAGCCACATGTCCCCTGCCTGGGTGGCTTTGCCCTCAGAGAGACCTGGTCCAGCTCCTGTTCCCATTACTTAGAGAGCATGCTGGGTTGGATAGTGCCTTCCCAAAATTTATGTCCAACCAGAAACTCGGAATGTGCCCTTGTTTGGAAAGAGTCTTTGCCGATGTAAATAGTGAAGGCTCTCGAGATGAAATTACCCTGGATTTAGGGTGGGCTATATATCCAACGGCAGGTGTCCGTATATGTAGAGGAGAGGACACTGGAACACAGAGGGAAGAGGCCTTGTGAGGACCCGGGCAGAGATCAGGGTGATGCCCCACAAGGCGCAGAAGGGCAAGGATTGCTGGTGTGCGCCAGAAGCGAGAAGAAAGGCGTGCGACAGTTTCTCCCTCAGGGCCTCAGAGGTAACCAACCCTGCCAACACTTGGTGTGGGACTTCTGGCCTCCAAAGCTGTGGGAGAATAAATTCCTGTTGTTTTAAGTTACCAGGTTTGTGGTGATTTGCCAGAGAGCTCTAGGAAACACTCACCTAAAGACTGTCCCCCCAGGGAAATCACTAACTTCTCTGGGCCTCAGGTTGCCCACATGGGGAATGGGTCTGATGGTTGGTAACCACCTTGCTGAGTTCTGAAGACTGTAGATTAAGCAGGTAAAGAACCTGCACATATGGGGCGGTTATTACTTTTATGACGTTACACCAGGGCAGATGTTTGTGAAAAGTACCAAGCCAAATTGTCCCTCCCCAGGGGACCCTCCCTGGGTCTGGTCACTCTTGGGCCTGTGGACAATACCAGCCCTTTCCACAAAGCTCCCAAAGGCAACGCCCACCAGCCCTAGTTCTGTGCTCTTAGGATTTTGCAGCAGCTTCTAGAATCAGCACACCCTGTTGCTTTCAGTTGCAAGCACGTATCACCAAAGACGCGAATCCCCCTTAGAACCATAAACGCTCTAATAGCAGTAACGGGGCAGCCTCGATCATGACCAAACGTGATTACATTCCACATAAAAATATAAAAGCTCATTTGAGCCGGGGCTCCCTCCGGGCCCATTGCCTGCACTTTTATGGAAAACCCCACATTCCTGACTGTGAGCACTGATGTAAGGGCCAGAGAGGCTGAATCTCAAGGACCCTAGTAAAGGCCCAAGGTGGCCCGGTGGGCCGGACTCAACTGAAAATCCCCATCTCTGAGCACTCCGAGGTGCAGAGCCTCACATTTTATTGTTTGGTAGCTCTTATCTGCTTGGAGCTTCTAATGCCCACAGTACCAGCCCATGTGTCCTGCTTTGCTCGCCGCCTGGATCGTAAGGCCACAGAAGCAGGGATGGTCTCTGTTCCCTGCTGTATGCCCAAGGCCCAGCCCAGGTCGAGATGCATGAATGACCTGGCCTAGGGGACACCCTGCCCTTCTCTATGCCTGGCCATCTCACAGACCTGCTTCATTCACCCCTGTTCCCCTCTGGAGTCCCACCTTTCGGCCACACCGCACACATGAGACACAGCCAGTTAACCTCTGTCCGCCCTCCCCCCCCCCCCCATGTGCCATGCAGTTCACCTCCGGGCTCTCACTCACGCTTCTTCTGCCAGGAACTTCTGTCCTGTTCTCCATTGCTAGCTCCTGCACATTCCTTAGTTGTCATCTTGGACATCGCTTTTTCTCCTAGATATCTCTCTTGTGCCGAAGCCTGCTGTGGCTCCCCCTCTGTGGCCCCTTTTGTCTCCTGAATTACCCTGACCGGCCAGAACCCCATCACCTGCTCACCTCTCTGGACCTGTCTCTAGACACTAAGCACCATGAGGCCCTGGCCAATGTCTTCTTCACCCTTCTGTCCCACGGCCTAGTAGCATGTGTGGCTCATGGCTGTGCTTGACAAGTATTGGTTGTATGAACTGATCAATATTTAAACTGCTGAGAAAACACATATTCATAAAAGTAGACACAAAAGGGAAAAAAAGAGAAGATGGAAACAGAATGACAAGTGCCATGAAAAGTGGTTTTATAAGTACTGTCTCATTTGATTCCAACACCAGGCATGTGTGAGAGCTGGTATTCTCTCTCTCCTTCCCTCTCTCATACACATGAAGAAAAAGTCAGAGTCAGTAACTTGGCCAGTGTCACATGCATAGTAAATGTGTAGAGCCAGGATTCCTATCTAGATTTCTTTGACAGTAAGTCCCAGTTCACAGCGAGGTCAGGAGGTGAGAAACCTAAGAAACAAAATTCTAAGAACTATCTCTAGAGAGTGCGATTGTTGAAAAAGCACTGAACTAGGAGTCAAGGCATCCACTGTGCCACCAACACCTAGATGGGCCTGTAACAAATCAGTCCCCTGCATTTCAGTCCTCACCTGAAATGAAGGCCTGGAAATGTTTGGCCATTGATTTGGTGTTTTCAATGCCCATACAGTTCCCAAAATATTCTGAACTATGCACAATTTATGGGGAAAAAACATAGATTTTGAAATTCAGTGATTGAGGCAACAGCTGTCAGCATGAGATTTTTGTTCTATGCCTTAAAAATAGACTATTGAGCAATGGCAGGGTGTGTGTGTGTATGTGTGTACATCCACATGCCTATGAGCTCATGACATGAACAATGGTGTTTTCTCCACTCAAAATCCTCAGGGAAAAAATAAGCAACTTATTGATGCCCTGGAACCAGACCAAATACTGTGGGTACTATCAGCGTGTTCGTCTTGACTTACCTGGATTCCTGTTCAAGAGGCAACTCTTCTCTAAGTCATGGAGACCATCAATTCAACATGAAACGTTATTAGTCATGAGGGGTAGGAGGTGATGCTGAAGAAGCCTGGTGGAATGGGGAAAAAGTCAGGCCAAAGTCAAGACAGGCATGCTGAGAAGACCCACCAAAGAAGGGTGGCAGGTTTGTGTTTAGTCCCACCTCAGTTTATACTTGGTGTAACACAAGTGACAATTGTAGTTTCTATAGATATATAGGCTAAATAGATGTTTAGTAAGCTGTTTGTGGGTTTCTTTTTCTTCATGGTGGCTTCTTTCTGATAGAGAAATTACATCGTTCATTCATTCAACACACACACACACACACACACACACCCCACACACACCAACAATGCACCAGATAGACGTATAGGACATTCCCAGTGTTAAAGAAGGTCATGTTGGACAGCGCTGCTGTGGGAGCAGCAGCCCGACTGCAGAGGGGAGCGCGGACGGGGAGGGAGATAGGCTGGATGAAGGCGAACAGGCAGAAAGAAACTCCCCAGTTCTCCAGGAGGGACTTGCTAGTAGTTCAACCTAAAATGGTGGCAGTGAGCATGGACACAGGCAGGTAGATTTGAAGTCTCCATAGGAGGCAACTGTAGGTTTTGGTGCTCAGGTATTGGAAAGTTTCTGCCTCATTTAAATGAATTGCTTCTGTTCTTGGAGCCTCAGTTTCCTCACCTGTGAGTGGGAATCATACCTATTTCAATAAGGAATATTATAGTGTAGAATTCTTGACATAATACCTGTTCGATAAAGGGTATATCATACTCCAACTTAAAATGGTCATTTGAAAACAAACAATCCCCCCCCCCCCCAAAAAAAAAGATAAAGCTCATAGACACAGAGAGCACATTGGTGGCTGCCAGAGGTCCAGGCTGAGGGTGGGGGATGGGAAAATGGGTGGAGGGAGTCAAAAAGTACAAACTTCCAGTTATAACATAATTCATGGGGATGTAACATGTAGCATGGTGACTACAGTTAACAATACTGTCTTGCATATTTGAATGTTGCTAAAAGAGTAAGTCTTAAATGTTGTCATCACAAGAATAAAAAAATACTATAACTACGTATGCTGATGGAAGCTAACCAGACTTCTTATGGCGATCATTTTGCAATATATACAAATATCGGGTCATTGTTACACACCAGAAACTAATATAAGTCATATGTCAATTATACTTCAATTTAAAAAATGGTCTTTTGGGTGCTAAGATCCAAGTGGAGTACTATGGAATTATAAGTACCTGCTGACCAGGTGAGCAGTCTCTCTTTAGAATGGAGCTTGATCGGAGCATCTCCCATCCTCTGGACAAGCCCTTTACTCTGGAGCTGCCCTTGGGCATGAAGGTCATGGGGAGAGGTACAGAGGGAAAGAGCCATATGTAGAAAATTAGCAATTCTGTTCCCACCATGACAGCAGGGAGCCTAAATGGAGCTATTTCGTAGTCAGGATACCACGTAGGACCACACTAGGAGAGAGAGCTCGGGGGAGGCAAGGAGAAGAGCGTGCTATCCGTGTAGAGAAGATAATTGAATCCATGGGAGGTCGACTGGGGCTCATTTCACACGGAACCCGCATAACAGCACATGGCTCGCTCAAAGACAATGCAGGCCTTCAAAGAGAACCACTGAGGGGAGTGCATTTCTCTATTAAGGGCACAACATACTCTAAGTGAGACACAGTGCTATGCCTCTTCTTCCCAGCCACAGCCTGGAAATAGCCATAAAAGAAATGAAGTATATTTGCCTTGTTAACACAGTTTGTATTACATATTCATAAACCATTTTGTGAAACTGCAAGGGAAAGATTCAATTGTCTTGGAAGCTGATAATAGCCAAACAGCCATAGAGAAAGCAGGCAGCATGTTATGGAATTAGCTGCACAATGAATGAAATGCAACGCCTATAATAAACCCATTCAGATATAAATTATGGCCGAGTAGATGCAATGTTTGTTAAGCAATAAAGCTTGCCACCCTACATGGGAAATTGAATGAGATTTATCATAAAATATGGCGGAGAGTGCACTAAGATTCTGGCTCCGCAAACTGGGCTTAATCAAAACAATCTCAAGAGCAGGCTTCCAGGAACAGGAAACCACGAGGTAATGGTAGCGGGGTCAAAGGGCATTTTGACATTGTGACCTGAAATACCCTCGGTCTCAGCAATTCCACCAAGGAGATTTGCATTTTGAAAACAAATCTTTTTATTTTTCCTTTGAGAATTATCAAAATGCCTTGAGCTCTGGGAATACAAAATTTGACCAATAATTGCTTTCCTGGTTGGCCAGGGCGGTAATTGAATTCAGGGATAGGGAACTTGGCCAAGTAACACTGAGTTCTTGGTTTCCTTTGGAAATGGTGGAGGCTCTTGGTCTCCAGGGAGGCAGCTGGCTCTCAGATCACACTGTTGGGTCTACTGGGTCCTTGAAGGATGTGCGGTTCATTTTCTCAAAACATCGCCCTTGAATCTTCCACACACACCGCGAAACAAATACGAGGGCACGTTGTGTGTTATCTCCTGAAGCTGGAGCTGCGGGTTTATCTCAGACTCCACTTTCTGGGAAAAATAAAATGAAACCAAATAAAAGAAAACAAGAATTAACCCAGCGTGATACAGGCTTTCTGGTATTGTTACTTGAAAATCACTGCAAATATTTTATGCCTTTACAAGTTAAAGTCAATGTTTTCAGTGTATTGAGAACAATGAAAAATACCTTAGGAATGTATTATAGTCCCAGAGTTGGATTAAGAGCGTTCGGAAGCCAAAAGGAATTTTCTGCCTGCTAACATTACCCTGAAACCTAATGAAATAATCTCCCTAAAGCCAACTTTATGGCATAAGCTGATTTCCCAGTTGCCGTTAAAAACAAAACAAACAAATGTCCTCTTTGGTCAGGTCTTCACTCGGTCCACATATCATTAAACTGTGCTTCAGATAGCAAAATTGTAGGTCTTACGTGGGTCAGTTACAAGGTTTTAGAACTAAAGATCGTTCCGGCCTTCAAAGAATTAACCAGATAATTGGAATTTGACAACGAGCTTCAACACACTCCCAAAGAAGCTCTAGAAAGCACGTTTTGGAGTTGTTACCGGTGACCAGCTACACCGTACTCCCTGTATCCTTACAGTGTGTGTACAAATAAAAATATATACACATATATAAATACACATGTGTGTATATATAATCAAGGAACATCTTAACACATATCAATGTGTGTGTGTGTGTGTGTGTGTGTGTGTGTGTGTATTAGCCAGAAAAGCTAGGCATAAAAGATTGGAAAAATCAGAAGCCATATTAGTTCTAAAATATTGATAGCAAATCCTTCCTCTCCTCATCAAAACCTATTCTCCACACTCCTTCCTTCAACTAAGATGAAATAAGTGCCAAGTATTTGGAAAGATAATCAGAATAAGAGGGCACTGAAATACAACATACAGATACAAATGCTCCCTCCTGGCTTACCTGGCTGCCAGCCTGTGTGTGCATGGCTATTTATTTTTTCCTTGCTATCATCCCATTCACGTCTTACAAAAATCTCTGCAGGGCAGGATTCTCTGTCTCCGTCTTATAGGTTAGGGAATCCAGGAAGCTCATGCATCATTTAAAAAATAAAAAATACAAAGTCCCTGCAGGGGCAAGGAACGGACACCTGCCCTGGAAGTGATGAAACGGAGGTTGCGCTTGGTCTGGAGGTGAGCCTTTCGGAGCAGAGTCTGCGGCAAACAGCAGGCCGCATCTCTCTCCTCTGTCCCCTCTGGCAGACTTTCAGAAGGAAGAAGGGCGAAGGGCCGAGGGGCCAACAGCCACGCCTGCCCAGAGTGTCCTTTTGTCCCGAGCAAATCAAAGCTGCCCCAGAGCTCCCCGAGGCCTTCCCACTTCCCTTTCATTGATTGGGACTTTCACTTGGCCACCCCTGGCTGGGACAGGGCTGTGGAGAGGGGTCAGGCCAGCCAACCAGTGTGCCTGGCAGACTCGGACATGTGTCACCATTCCTATACCTTCGGACCTTTTACTAGTCAGTGAAAAGAACAGGGCACGTGGACTCAGCTTTCCAAGCCCATGTTTCTTTTCACTACGTCCAGCTATCATAATTCTACCTGCAGAATATCCCTTTCTTTGGCTCCCAAGTACATCTCTTAATTATACCTTTGTTGAGGCAAAACTGTTTCAGGAGCTACGTAATATTATGTGTGAATTAAATGTAAATCTCAGTTTGCCCAGTTGGCACTTTCTATATAATAGAGATTACACTGAACTTGATATGAACTGGACAGACCCACACGCTGAAGATTTCCAAGTTCTGGTTTATGATTCTGAATTAGTTTAACCCATAAGGATAATTTAGCGTAATTTCTGAACCATTTGGCTTTTGTGGGAAGACTAGGTGAGGCAGCCATTAGGGCTGATTTTTAAAGCTTTGTGAGCACCAGGGACTCCCCTTCTGGCTGAAGACGCTAATGCGCATTATAGTCCCCACCGGAATGAGCACTCTATAGTCTGCACTCGAATGTGCATTATAGGCCGAGGAACCGGCATCGCAGGGGTTGTGTACCTAGGGTATCGGCCACTTTCCCTCACCTGGGGAATGATCAGAATTTGAGCCGAGAGTTTCAAAATCCAAGAGAAAGGAGGAGTGTGCTTTCGCTTCAAAAGCCCCTTCCTCATCTTTGCTGGTCCAGCCACCAGCCTTGGCGATGGACACAACTAATTTGGTATGGATGCCATTCAATTGCCATGATTCCGTGTGGCCATGTCCCACAGCACAGTCTCTTCTACGCAGCGTGCATTGGGACAGAAGGAGAGAAAGGAGCTTCAAGAGTAAACCCCGCTCCAGGCTGCACTTGCCTCTAAGACTACACTTGTCTCTAAGGCAACCTTCAGGGAAATGCAGGAACCAAATGTTACATCTCATCCTTGGATCACCGGCACTTAGTCCAAAGTACAGGGTCTCTGTTTAATTGGCTGTGGTAGAAACTTTCTCAAAGGTTCAGTTATCAGTTATTTTATCAATGTGCGATAAAATGTCCTAGAATGTAGCGGCCTAAAACGACACCCGTGTATTGGCTCACCTGCTTGCGGCTTCAGCAAGGTTGGGCGGGGCTGGCTTGTCTCTGTTCCAGGAGACGTTGCTGTCATGTCACTTAATCATCTGCGAGTCGTTTGGGAATCTGGTGGGAGCTTTGCAGCATGGTCTCTGGATCCTAAGAAAATGCATGTGGAAATTTTCAGGGCTCTTAAGGGCTAGATTCCAGAATTTGCACAGCCCTCTGCCACAGCGCTCTGGTCACAGAAAGACACCAGCCAGCCCAGATTCCAGGGAAGGGGAAACACACTTCAACTCTTGATGCAGACAGGTTGCATGTGCTCATGGGGAAGGGAAGAGTCCTTGCTGGGCATCTTTGCAGACAACCTACGTGCCCAGCGACAACTCTCTGAAGCTTTATTGGTTCCCTCGAGGAATCACCTTGTTCTCCCTCATATGGAGCAGTGTGGAGAGTTTCAGAGCAAGGATTTAAAGCTGGATTTCTGGATTCTAAGCCTGGCTCTCCCACTTGCTCACTGTCACATCTTGGTCAAGTTACTGAATGTCTTTGGGCTTTAGTGTTCCCCTCAGTAAGAGGAAGATAAGCACAGCATTCTTCTCACAGGCTATTGGAAGTATTTTACAGACTTATTCCATGCAAACCGTTTAGGGTGGTGCCTGATACATAGTTGGGGCTCGATAAATGGGTTCATGTCTGCCCCTCCTCTAACCTATGAGCTTCTGAGGGGAAGACTGGCATCTTCATCACTGTGCCCCCAGGGCCCTGTAAAGGCTGGGATGTGGTGGGTGCTCAGTGTTATGTGATAAATGAATAGTGACCCAGGGCTGCCATTTTCTTTAAAATTGTGCCCATCTGAAGGCAAATATTTATTTTCTAAAAAGTGTAGATTGGGGCAGCATATGTCATATGTGCCAGAGGTGTTAGCGCTCACTCATTTATTCAGCATGTATTATTGAGCACCTACTATGAGCTAGAAAGTCCATTAGGTTCTGGAGATAGCATAGTGATTAAGCCAAGCACAGAAGATAACAGTAGGTTGTAATGTGTATTTTGAAGCACGTAGCTATGTGACAGTGTTTGGCTGAACTAGGAGTGGGGAGAGGTGCAGCTTGGGGATGGTGATGAGGCTTTGGGTTGGTGAAAATCCAACTTTTTTGAAAAGTTGGAATATCAACATAGACCTGAAAGAGGAGGAAAAGGCAACCATTTAGAGACCGTGCATTGAGTGTCCCAGCAAGAGAGGGAGCAAGAGCAAAGGACTGTGGTGTAGATAAGTGTACAGCTCCAAAAACATGAAGAGCCCATATGCCTGGATTTTGATGAGCAAAGGGGGGAAACGTTAGGCACCTTTAATTCAAATTTTATTTTAAGTGCAATGGAATACCATCAAAGAGTTTAAACATGAAAAGTAGAAATAGTTTTCCTCCCATTTCATTCTCAAATTATTATATTGCTGGCACCCACCCAACACAGTCATCATCCCACACATATGGAGGTTAGGAAATCTTCTTCTGTGGTATGTACGTGTGAGTACATGGTGATGGTGGGTCTAGGGTTGGTGAGGAAGGTCCTCTTCCATCAACAGTGGAAATACATTGATTTCCCTGAGCAAAATACAGATTCTTTTTGCACCAAGAATGAAATGATGATGATTCATGATAATGACGGCCACTTATTTCACTTCTTATTAGGTGCCAGGACTATTAAGTGATTTACAAGCATCATCTGGTTGGAGATGGCTGCCATTAGCATCTGGGTTTTACACACTGATGACTACGAGGTGAAGCGCCTACCTGAGGTTAACCCACTGGGGATTTAACCCAAGTCTCTGGAATTTTCCAGCACATTTCACAGTTCTGCTCCTAGGCGCCTCCTCCCCAAAAGCTTCTCCATTCAGTCCAGATAGACAGGGGATGAAACTCAATGATCAGTTACAAGATGTTCTCTAGAACTTGCGGAAATCACAGGGTGGGTGAGCTGCACTGGTTTTGCAACAATGGTCCTAATGAGCAATTTAGCGATGAGTGGTGCACATGTGTGGGGGAGCCTGCAGCACAGCCCGCCTTTGGCACACATTTGTATCATTGTTTGGTATCTGTATACAACTTGAGATTTCCAAAATGTTATCTGAGGAAGTGGATGAGTGGCATCTCTCCGATTTTATAGATTTGAGGCTGAGGTAAGCTAAATGTTGGCCTCATGTCACACAGTGAGATGATGAGAGCTTCAGAGGCCCAAATGGAGAGCCATGTCTCACGTCCTTCCATCTAAATGTTAAGTGATATGACCTTCAGCTTAGGTATTTCCAGGAAAGGTTTGCTGGGTCATAGTGCATCCATTACTTCTTTAGTTTTTTTCAACAAGCATTAAATGCCTACTAGGCCTCAAGCCCTCTGTTAGGCAAGGGGGCTGCAGGGATGAGTAAGACATCGTCCCTGCCCTCAAAAAGTTGTCAACTGTTTCCACTGGGACATCTGCATCCTCCGGCCTCAGCGTGTCCCAACCCAATCCAGTAGTGGTTAAGGCTGGTGGCTCTGATATAACACTGCCTGGGTTTAAGTCCAGGCTCCACGTGACGTTGGGCCAGTGCCTGAACTTTCCTGCCCCTCCCTGTCCTCACTGATTCAATTGTGTGGTTAATAGTGTGTAACAGCACATAACGAAGATAACTTTTGTGTAATTAAAATGACACAGTGCAGATTTTTTTCAAGTTCCTTAATGATAAGCATCACCCGTGTGCTTGTTAAAAATACAGCTTCCCAGCCCTGGCCGGTGTGGCTCAGCTGGTTGGAGCACCGTGCGGTACACCACAAGGTCATGGCTTTGATTCGTGGTCAGGGCACACACCTAGGTTGTGGGTTTGATCCCCAGTGGGGGCGAGTGCAGGAGGCAATCGATCAATGTTTGACTTTCACATCAATGCTCTTCTCTCTCCCTCTCCCTCTCCCTCCCTTTTCTCTAAAATCAATAAAAGCATGTCCTCGGGTGAGGATTTAAAAAATACAGCTTCCCAGGCCCCTTCTTTGGAAATTCTGAGGTGCTGGCTTTGGGGTTAAAGACCTTGTTTTGTTGTTATTATTACTGTAGTTTTTATATGATATTCCAGGTGAACCCGGGACCCTTCAGCCCACAGGCAGACATTCTAGCCACTGAGCCAAACTGGCTAGGGCTGGTTTGAATTTTTTTGAGTAGGGTGGGAGAGGGCGTTTCTTGTGGGAGAAATGGCTTGAGAAAATTTGGGGAAGAAAAGATACGTTAAGGGGCTAGGAATACTCAGGTTGGGTTGGAGGCGATATAGTGAGACTTAAGCTACAAGGGCAGGTGGGAAAAGATGCTAGAGGGTTCAGAGCACTAGCTCCTGCTTACTTAATGATGAGGAAACTGAGGCACTGAGAGGTCGAGGCACTTTCCCGGGGCATAGGAGGCTGGAACTCGAAGCTTGGCTCAGCAGCTCCCGCACTCCAAGCGGCCACGCCCGCCTGGCTCCCAGTGTCTTGGGCAGCAGGGGATAGCGAAGACCTTCTCTGCAGAAGCATGACAGCCTCAGACAGATTTTGTAGAGGGTGACACTGGAGGTCATGAGATCAGTTCTTTCCAAAGTCTTTCCTTCTCGATGGGGTGAGTGACATGCACGTTTACGACAAACAGGCAAACAAACAAAACCAGCCCTGAAGTCAGCACACAAAGTACAGAAACACACGTCATGCAATCTAGTCTCCTGGGTCCGGAGGGCCACAAGTTTGGTCCTAGTGTTCTGGCGGCCAACACAGAAAAAAAGGCGCATGATTTACAGAGGTTGTAAGAGGAAAATAGGATGGTAACTTTGGAGATGTCCAGCCTTTGCTGTTACTGAAACCAGAGAGCAAATTCCCCTGTGGTTCCCAAAGTGAGGGCCACGTGCAAAATACTGAATGTTTACTCAGCAGTGAAAACAACAGAGTCCATAGTGCTGCTTCCTGAGTGGCCCTCCACAGAGGAGGTAATGCCGATGGGTCACACTCCCTGAACCCTGCAGTGTCTTCTGTCAGGGTTTGGAAATTCCAACTTAATCTTTTCATAGCATTTTTGTTTATTATTATTTTGGGCACCTCCCAAAAATAATGGTTGCTTTTTAAAAGTCAACTAAATGACTAATCAGTTCCTACTATATCCCAATTTATTTCCAGGGCTGAAGAATATATGACTGGGCTTTTAAATATGTATATTGTCATTTCTTGCTGTCATATCTGAGCATTTATAATGAAATATCAATAGCTGCAGGGGTATATTAATAGGAATCTTTCTAATGATATATTAAACAGAGCAGAGGCACCCTAGCCTTGCTCCCTCGATGGTTTTATGCTGTTTTAAAAACTCTTTGTACCCTGTTTGTGTAGAACTATGGGGTTCTCCTGTTTAAAGTTGCCTAAAGCTTTCGTAGCCACTGACCCTTTTCATTCCCCTTCCTACCACTTTCCAGTCACAGGATGTTGTGAAATCAGATTGAACATGGCTCCTCACACTCGAAATGTCACCTCCATCACAGCGGCACTGGGGAGGCAGATTGGGAAAGGGAGGTACTAAGTGAATAGTGATTAAGCGCCTGCTCTGAGTCAGGCGCTTTGCATGTTATCTGTTTGAACTGGACAACAGCACACTCAGTGACATGCAATTCGTCTCCCACTTAACAAGGTGGGGAAGTGAGGCTTATAGAAGCCAACAGCGTGTCTAGGTTCACACTGCTGGTAAGTGTCGGAGAAGATTCTATCTCAGATCTGACTTCAATACCCAAGTTCTGTCCGTGGTAATATACTTCTCCAAGATAAACCTGAAGACATAGGTGGAGCAGGTTTCAGTTCCAGCAAAATGATGTACGCACACCCCATCCTGTCTCTTCTGCTGAATGAAGCTGTAAAAGTTCAGGAGAATACCCAGAGAAGCTGTAGGAAGACTCTGAAAGCAACAGGAGCAGGCAGAGTGGGGACAAAGCAGGATTCAGAGTGTCACTGAACCTGTGCTGCATTTACTACCTTTTTTCTACCTTTTTTCTTCCTCTACCCATAGTGTGGACGCAAGGCATTCACATCCCAAAGTGGGCATCAACACGCACAAAGAGAGCTCCAAAGGAAGCCATCTGGCTCTGGCTCGAGAAGCAGGAAAGGGGGCTCCCAAAGCTCAGAGAGAAGGGGGATAGCCTCTATTTTGAAAAATACCTTTGATGGTGCAGAATCAGTGATGGAAACTGGGCTCTTCAAGCTACTAAAACTCTGAGGGAGAGGAGCCTTCCTCTCTAATTGGTGCCAGAGGGTGTGGCTATCTGTTATTCTTTCCCTCACCTGTCTTCCCACCACTTGGCTGTGGATGTAGGTGCAGCTGTGGGAAAGCTGCCGCAGAGCAGGGTAATAGTAGCCCCAGCTTTCTGGCAGGGGGCCCTAAAAAGGAGCCCCAGGAAAGTGGAAAGTACCAGGGAGATTATATCCAGAGGCTTATATCCAGAATATATAAAGAGCTCTCATGACTCAATAGTAAGAAAGAAATTAACCTAATTTTTTAAAAAAGGCAAAAGACTTGACTATATAGTTTATTAAAGAGAAGGAAAATTAGCACACGAAAAGATACTCAGTTATTAGCAATTAATTAAATGCAAATTCAAACCATAATGAGATTCCACTATACACTTATTAGAATGGCAAGGAAGCAAATACAATCCCAAGTGATGGCTATTAGAGAAGGCCATCAAATGACATGACCGCTGGTTGACCTGTGAGCTGGACCCAGGCAGCCGGAGGCTCCTTCCCCCCTCTCCTATCCTTGGAATGTGTATTTCTGCCCACTGTTCCCAGAGTGGGAGCCATTTTCAAGGACACAGCCTTGAAAGAGCAGTGTATGGCTGAGACCATCTGGAGAGTATATGGGACTGAACCTAGTTAGGCCTCTATATAAAATTTTAAGATTCTGGAAAGTGGGTGTGGAAATCTACTCATCTGTGGCCACCCAGGACAAGCCTGGTGTGTCAGTCCCCTTGTTTATTGAACCTGCCACCTACCAATCTAGAGTTGGCCTTCCTCTTTCTCGGGTTTCTCCTTGCTTTCCCTGTTCAGGGGTGTTTCAGATCTCACCCTGGGAACTCCTGTGGCTGAGAACCAACAATGTTGATATTGTGGAGCAACTGGAATGCTCATATGTTTTTTGGGGGAGTATAAAATAGTACAGCCTCTCTGGAAAAACAATTTGGTAGTTTCTCATAAAGTTAAATACATACTTATCATATGATGCAACAATCCCACTCTTGGTCATTACCCTAGAGAAGTGAAAACTTGTGTTCACCCGAAAACCTGCACATGAATATTTATAAAAACTCCATTCGTAATTGCTAAAAATGGGAAACAACCCGAAGGTCCTTCAGTGGATGAATAGATAAAACAAATGTGGTACATCCATCCAGTGGAATGCTCTCAGCAACAAACGGGAATGAACTCTTGATACAACAACTTAGATGAATCCCAGAGACATTATGCTGAGTAAACTAGGCCAGTCTCAATAGGTTACATTATATTCCATTTCTATGACATTCTCAAAAAGATAAAACGATAGTGACAGTGACTAGGTCAGTGGTTGCTAGGTGTTAGGGATGGGAGAGGGGTGGCTAAAAGGTCTAGCAGGAGGGGCTTTTGGTAGCAATGGACATGTTCTGTATCTTGATTATGGTGGTAGTTATATGAACTTATGCATGTGTCAGCATTTGTAGAACTACAGGCAAAAAATTTTTCTATCTATAAAGCTGAAAAATTTAAAAAGTAAGTACAGTAATTGTTTTTAAAAAATATTTACTTTTTTTTCATTAAAATTGTGTTGCCTAAATAAATTTTGATTGCAAAAACAATAATAAGATGTATATAAAGATTGGTAGCCACCTTGACTAAAACAGCCGGTCTCTTTCCTCCCTGGGGTAACCTCTCCTATCAAGTCACATACGTTCTCCTAAAGGAGCGATCATTCCAATGTTTGGAGTTTTCTCTCAAAATTCAACTTTTTAATTATAAAATAAGTGAAATTAAACAAGAAGAGACACCCCAAGCATTTAAATATATGACAAAGATTGGCGCAAAGTAGGTGTTAACGCTGCTATTATGACATTGTCTGACACACAAGCATGTGTCTATGTTCATTGAGCTTATTTTAAAAATTCTTTTTATTACCATCCACCACATTCACTCACATCTCAACTCTGTCATTGTTATGGGATGCTACTCATTTTATATGACTTATTTTATTCCTTTTAAACCTTCCCATCGAAAATCTCCCCCATCAATCATGGGCTATCACAAAATCAATCTAAGGCAGATGTTATGAACAGACACTCAACAGATGCAAAATTACAACAGCGACAAATCACTCCTTGTTCTGCTGGTCCCTCTACCTTCTCGTGGTCTTTGTGTTTTGTATGGTCTCCATGCCACCTCTGACCTGGTGTCTTCCACTAACTTTGCTGAATTCCCATGTTTCTGGCTTCAAATTTGAGCTCCGTTTTCCCGGTTCTGATCGTCTCTCCTGTTTTAGTCTGGGGTCATTCCAGACTGAGCAGGCAAGGGCACCTGTTTGGCACACCCGTGGGGACCTCCCTAATGTTTAGCAAATTCCTTCCACGGACCAATCATCTGCTGATATTATGCAAAGCTTGAGTCTAGACTCGAGCCTCAGGCATAGTTCACCTTCTTCCCCCTCTCACATAACCTCTCGCTGGATGGTTTTTCCACTTTGCTCAGTTCTAGATGGCTTCTCTCTGCTGCCACTAACTCAACCATATTTTAATCACATTAGTTAATTCAACTGTCAAGTGGCAAAAGATAGATTAGGAGCTTGAATAGTTAAGCTGATATAGTTATTTCATTATCGCTGGTCGCAATGGTTCAGCGATTGTACAGGAGTCAGATTGAATATTTAGGGTCCAACCCACAGAATAGAAATGAACCTAAAACCATTTGGTCTTTTGGTTAGAGCCATACTCAGCTCTCATTTTTAAGCATTATCTTTCTCAATAGGATCATAAGGCCACTCTCCATGATCACGTGTTACGGTTTGTATCCTGATTTACATGAATTTTCTTTGATAAACACTGTCATGTGACAGCCATCATCACATCCACAGACATGATGCTAATGAGCTATGTGATTATCAGGGATATTTTCCTAGTTCCTCAA
The DNA here is from genome assembly GCF_964146895.1 of Miniopterus schreibersii. Taxonomy (NCBI): domain Eukaryota; kingdom Metazoa; phylum Chordata; class Mammalia; order Chiroptera; family Miniopteridae; genus Miniopterus; species Miniopterus schreibersii. The sequence continues at coordinate 22,673,863 of NC_138121.1, read as the reverse complement.
ATTCATGTGATATTCACTGTGTTGGTTTTATAACCAAAAATAGAACCCAAAGAGAGGCCACCTTTATGAGTGGATCTGTAAAAAGAGAAACTTCCCACATATTCACCCCCACAAAAGGAGATGACTTCCTTCTCTTGTGTTCTTAGCACCCAGAACAGGGACTGCATATACCTCAGTGGGAAAGGCAAACAGTGTGGCGCAGAAAAAAAAAAAGTGTGGGATGTCAGGCAGTGCTGCACACTTTACCTGTGTGATCTTTTCAAAATTTCCCACAGCAATTCTGTGAAGTTCATGATTCTATTTCTATTTTAAAGCTGGGTAAACCGAGGCTTGGTGTCAGGGCCACCACAAGCTTATGTTTGACTCTGTGCAAATCAGGCACCTGGAAGACACAGCTTCCGACTTGGCTAGTGGGGCGTAGGCGGGATTTCAGCCTTCTTGCCCTGTCAGCTGAGAACTTTTTGCAGTTAGCAACCTGTACAGCTGTGCATGGTGGCCCTGCTCAGAAAAGTCGATAAAATTACCCAAGGTCACAAATTAGAAACAGAGGTTTAAGTGACTCTGAAGTTTATGTTCTCGCTCCTTTAACAAACTACTTACTGGTAAATGAATAAAATTGATGCTGTAAGGACACTGAGAATATTCAATGATCCAGACTCCAAAGCTTTCAAAGATTAGATGTAACAAAATGCACAATGCTAGTTTCTCCAAATTCAGCTCAGATTGCCTCTGACTAAGAACCTCTTTATTTTGTGCATGTCGTAGTCAGTCCACTTTTTTTAAATTGAATTTATTGGGGTGACTTTGGTTACTAAAACCATACAGGTTTCAAGTGTACAACTCAACAAAACAACATTCGCATACAACATTGTGAGCCCAATTGCCCAAAGCAAAATCTCTTTCCATCCCCATTTTCCCCCCTTTGCCCACCTCCACCTATCTGCACCTCTTTTTCCCTGTCTAGCACCACACTGTTTGTGTCTATGTGCAGCCCACTTTAAATTCAACGTTATCAAGCTCCAACCACCCCCCAACATCACCACCTCGCCACCTCCCAACTTCAATGAGGCCAGCGGCCTCATTGAAAGCCACAACAGCATTAAGAGAATTCAAAGAAACAGGTTTTCTTTTAGTAGCTCAAATAGCCGACACTTTCCAAAATATCTGCAGCCTTGGCTAATGCAGATTTATAACTAGACTCCTCCTAATAAAGCTTTATCGTCCCCGAGTTGTGGTGTTTAAAATTCCCATGATGTAATGCTGTTAACTAGTGTTGCAATTTATATCTATTTAAGGCATTATGCAGGGGAGACATAGAAGAATAGCTTAATGGGAGCGATTCGGAATGATATTAAGCTTTAATCAAAGCACAATAAGGTAATAATGAGCTGGATTTTCTGACCCAGGCTCGAGGTGAATTTTCCCTGAGTCTTGCCCACCTCCTTGTTAATTTGTAATGCTGAGCCCCTCTGAACATCCCCTTTACTTCCTCCTCATTGAGATTTGGGTCCATGAGCTCTGTTTAGGGGAGCATATAGCCAGATGATACACAATACATCTATTTTCTTAATAAATAGGCAAACATCTGGCATAGACAGGCTAACTTGCTGGTACAAAACAAATCTAAGAATATATGCCCAACAGAAATGCTTACATATGTTCACTGAAAGTCATGTGGTGCAGTGTTCACAGGGGCGATTTTCTGTAACAGCCCAAATATGAAAACCGCCCGAGTGCCAGCAACAGTAGAAAGTGCCACTGGAGAGCTCAGGCAAGTGGTTGGCCTTCAGTGTACCTGGTGTCCCTTGCCTTTCCTCCTCATATTTGCTCATTTTAGCTGATTACAAACTGGAGGCGGCCAAGCCCTCTCTCAGTTGCTGTACCCCTAGCCTGCTCACTGGGGGCTCCTTGCATCTACCTAATGGCTTGTGAATATCGAGAAGCACGCTGCCTGCCGGGCCCTTGGCCAGCTGGGTGAGCCGCAGAAGCCACCTCTGCTTGCAGATGACGTAGCAGAGACTGGATTCCTCTCCAAGCCCTTGGGGAACACAAGGAAGATAAAACACTGTATATTGCTCTGGGGCTGCTGTATTAAATGAAATGATGCAAAGGAAGCCTAGGGACAAAGTAACTACTTGATAAATATTGGTAATTGCTTTTACTAGCCTTTAAAACAAAGGAACAGCATATAATGACAACATCCCACTTCTTGGTATTTCCTCAAAAGTTCAAATGGAAATCCATTTCTTTCATATCTTCAATGGCTCCCTAATGCTGATAGAATACATTCCTTAGTAAATCATCTCAAACCCAACATGTTTCCTTGCCTTTTTTTTTTTGCCTTTCTTAGATCAGACACTGGCAAACATGGCCCCCGCACCTGTTTTTGTAAATAAAGTTTTATTAGAACCCAGCAGTGTCTATTTGCTTACATATCGCCTATGGCTGCTTTCACACTTCAATAGGGATGGAGAGAGTAGTTGTGACAGAGACAGTATGGGCCACAACCCTAAAGTATTTACCCCCCCTTTTTTTTAAATCCTTACCCAAGGGTATTTTTTCTATTGCTTTTCAGAGAGAGTAGAAGGGAGAGAGAGAGACAGAGACAGAGAAGGGAGAGAAACATCAGTGTGAGAAAGGCACATTGATTGGTTGTCTCCTGTCCACACCCTGACTCAGGGACAGGGATGAGCCTGCAACTGAGGTACGTGCCCTTGGCAGGAATTGAACCAAGAACCCTTTAGTCCACTGGCTGACTCTCTAACCACTGAGATACTGGCTACGGCTAGTATTTACCCTCTTCATAGAAAACATTTGCTGAACCCTTTCACCCCTCAAACCCTCTGGATCTCATCCAGAGAGGGTTTGCTACAGCCTTCTTGGATCAGTATTTCTTCCCTGCCTCCTGCTCTTTCCTCACATGGTCCCTTTCACTCAGAGTCCCCTTCCCACCGTGGCTCTCTTTCAAAAACCTACTCATTTTTTCCAGTTTCATTGAAATATAATTGACATATAACATTATGTGAGTTTAAGGTATACTATGTGATGATTTATACCCATATGTATTTCAAAATGATGACCACTATATGTTTAGTTAACACCTACAAATCACGTAACTACAGTTTGTGTGTGTGTGTGTGTGTGTGTGTGTGTGTGTGTGTGTGGTGACAACATTTATGATTTACTGTTTTAGCAACTTTCAAATATATAATGCAATGTTGTTAACTATAGTCACTATGCTATACATTAGATCTCCAGAAGTTATTCATCTTATCACTGGAAATTTGTATCCTTTAATTCCCTTCTGCCAGGCCCTGGCAACCTCCATTCTTTCTGTTTCTATGAATTTGAGTTTTTTAGATTCCACACATAAGTGAGATCATGCAGTATTCGTCTTTCTCTGTGTGACTAATTTCACTTAGCATAATGCCTTCAAGGTCCATTCCTATTGTTGCAAATGGCAGAATTACCTTCTTTTTTATGTCTGAATAATATTCTCCAAGAAGTACATGTCTATCGCGTTTTCTTTAACCATTCATTCATCAGTGGACACTGATGTATACACACTTTAACAGCTGATAGCTCAATTTTGAAAATGAAATGTATTTTAATAAACACTGCCTTTATAATTATTCAAAGTGTGTGTACATATTTTATAAAATATAAGGATAGTCAACCCTGCTCTCTTTTGCTTATCATTTTCAGGAAATACTTTTTTTCCTTCCCTTCACTTTCAGTCTCTGTGTGTCTTTAGAGCTAAAGTGATTCTTTAAAAAAAAAAAAAATTATAGAGGAAGGGAGAGGGATAGAGAGAGAGAAACATCCATGAGAGAGAAACATAGATCAATTGCCTGCTGCACACCTCCTCCTGGGGATCAAGTCCAAAACCAGGGCATGTGCCCTGACCCAGAATCAAACCAGTGATCTCTCAGTTCCTGGGTTGACACTCAACCACTGAGCCACACTGACTCGGCTAAAGTGACTCCTTTACAGGCAGCATATTGTTGGTTCTCTGTATCTGTTGTTGGGACAATTTAGTCCATTTAGGTTTAAAGTAACTATTAATAGGCCTTACTATTGACATCTTGTTACTTGTTTTCTATTTTTTTTTTTCTTTTTTTATCCATTGGCCTTTCTTCCTCTGTGGTTTATTTTTTGTAGTGGTATATTTTAATTCTTTTTTCTTCATATATTTCTACTTACTATTGGCTTTGCTTTGTGGTTACCATGAGGCTTAAATAAAACATCTTATGGATTTTAGTCTATTAATTGACTTTCAGTTGCATATGAAAACTCTACACTTTTATTCCTCCTTCCCTCATAATTTACTCTATTGATATAAAACTACATCTTTTTATATTGTACATCCACTAACAAATTATTGTAGTTATAGTTTTTTTAATATCATAATTTTTTAAACTTATAGTAGAGATAAAAGTCATTTACACATCATCATTACAGTATTTGGGTAGTCTGGATTTGAGTATATATTTACCTTTACCAGTGAGTATTAATTATACTTTTATGTTTTCATGTTGTTGCTTAGTGTCTTTTTATTTCAACTTGAAGAACTCCCTTTAGCATTTCTTGTAAGGCAGATCTGGTGATGAACTCCCTTAGCGTTTATTTGTCTGGGAATGTCTTTTATTTCTTCATCATTTCAGAAGAACAGTTTTGCCAGGTTATGTGATCATGGTTTTTAGATGGGTGCCCTCCTCAAGGGCAAGGACCCTGGAAACATTGCCCAGAAAAGGTTATCCATTTACATCAGTGCAATCAATGAATAAATGAATGAGTGAATGAGTGAATGCACACTCATGAAGATCCAGCCCTAAAGTTCAGGCCTCAGATATCAAGAGACCTTCTGCTTTGAGAAATCACCTCCAGACTGATGGCTCCTTTACTGCAGTGGCTTCTGGCTCACTACCCTGGGCAACTGGCAACAGGAGTGACTGGATTGGTAGAGAGTAGATTTTCACTGGGGGTTGTAAAAGTCACACTCCCTAATGAGAAACAACATGGGGACTAGATCCAGGAAACCAGCCCAGTTGGTAACACCCTTGTAAAAGAGACTGATAAATAAATAAGCGAGCCATCCAGCTTTTCTTCTCAGCAAATGAGATGAAACAGCTGGCCTTGGAAAGAGGCCCTGTGCTTTGTTAACTGGAAACAGATTAGCAAATTCAATGGGCTGACCGGTTTTTCAGTCTGTGGCCTTAAAACATTTGAAAAAGGGAATTTTTGTTAAAAGTTTCTCTGACAAGGGCCAGGCAGCAAATGACACTAGCCTGGCCTGAATGTTTCATGCTAGTGGGTAAAAATACTTTTTTTTTTTTTATTCTCATTTTTAACTTTCCTATGGGTCTTTGACAAAAACCTCAGGGAATTCTATAGAGTGCATGTTGTCAGTATTTTAATCAGCTTCAGCTGTCAAAACTCTTGTAACCCGCCTCTTCTATTTAAAATGTGTCTTCTAGGCATAAAATAATTAAAGGTGCAGGGCCATACAGTAGGCTCAGAGCCATTGCAATGTGACAAAACCCTATGGATGAAAGGTATTATTTCAGGAAGTTTTAAATATAAATTTTGTTTTGTCAGAAGGCTGCAGGGCACACATTTTCTATACTGTCAAGCTTGATAGTAACAATATTTATATTTCAAATAAAAAGATTAAATTACAGTCTTATGTGTTTCTGCTTTTCGTCAATTTTTTTTTACCGGTTTATCATAGTGCTGCATTCTCAGTATGTCATCGAATCCTCTTTTTTTTTTTCTTCTTTTTTTTGCTGACAATACTTTTATTTTATTGAACTATTTTGTCTTTGACTGTCAATCTCAGGGTTGCAACAATGAAGATGCTCGTGCCGCTTGGGCTTGGTTGTCTTACAAACGTCTTGTTTTACACCTTGTAGAAGGTTTTGTGCAGGAGGTGCCCAGCGACGAGCGCAGTCCACGTAGCAAACACGCGCAGACCAATGTGTGCCCCACGTGTGCGGGGAAGCTTTGAGCCCCTCGCCTGCAGTCCTGGGCACGCCTTTTCATCCCCGAGCTGGAGAGCAAACAAGGAGACAGGCCCGGCCGGGAGGCCCAGGGAGGGGCTTCTGCTGCGAAGGGCTGCGCTGGCTGCGTTGTGTCAGAGCTTGTTAGCGGCTGCGGCTCAGGTGCCTCCGAGGGGCCCAGGCAGCCGGGGGAGCTGATGAGCCCAGGGGCTGATGAGCTTCCGAGTTCCCAGGCTGGCTCCGCATCAGCCCTTCAGCATCGCCCTTGACAGAGCTGTTTGGGAGGAGTGTGCAGACTGTCCCTCACATCTGCTGGCCTGGAGCCTGACGGTGGCTGGGGGCTCTGGGCTCGCTCATGTGGACATAAAGGGAGCACTCTTGCTTTCAGGTGGTGGCTTTCTCTCTCGGAAGGGCTGCTCCCTTCTCTTCCCACTTAGCACTTTGCTCTGCTGAGGGGGGTCAGCTAGTTGATCAGAACTCTTCTCCCTGCCCCTGAGTCTGTAGAGTTTGACCTTCTCAAGTCAGCTAGGCCCAAGGGCAGTACCCTCGTCTCTGAGATGAAAAATCACATGTGCCTAATTTCTCACTCAGTGGCTGTGGCAGACATCACTAATCAATCTTAGCATTTTAACACTCAACCAGCTGCGTCTTACAATCCCATTTACTGTAGTTCTCTAGGCACTGACAACCAGTCAGGTACCAGGCCATCTTTACCTCACCATTTCCCTCTGATGGGCAGCAGTCCAGGCATATATGTCCCTCGTCATCTCAGGACCCAAGCAATACTGTGATTTTTATTTTACTGATTTTTTTAAGAGAGAGGAATGGAGGGAGAGAGAGAGAGGGACATCGATGTGAGAGAGAAACATCAATCGGTTGCCTTCCACACGCCCCCAAAAGGGAATCAAACCTGCAACCTGGGTAAGCGCCCTGGCCAGAAATCGAACCCCCTACCTTTTGATGTAAGAGACTAGGCTCCAACCAACTGAGCCACACTGGCCAGGGTGATACGGTGATTTTAATGTTGTGGTTCACAGCCCCAACTATATCACATTTTTAACCATACTTCAAGTCACAAAGTCCTTTCGTGTCCTGGATATTACGTGGCACCTTAGCGATCTCCAAAGCCCCAAAGTGAAAGAGGCATAGAGTCACCTCTGCCCACCCTGTAGGTGAACGGGAGATACCAGGGCAGCCCCGCGTCAGCAGGGTAGGTGACTGCACCGACTGTCACAGCGGCAGGCGAGTTTCATTGCAGGCCGCCTTCACAATCTGGCTGTCACCAAACCGCTTGCCGATCTGACTCGTGCAGAAGGATTTTCTGTTTCATTGGTTCCAAAGTGACCTTTCTGCTTTTGAGTTAAAAGCCATGCTCCTTAGCATAACTATCAGGGACCTCACCATCTGGCTTGCCTGGTGACAGGCTGCAGTGCTCTCCCAATACGTGAAATGAGGTCTGTAAAATACTTATTTTCTTCAGTTTCCTCATCTTCCGCCACCCCATGCGATCACCTGATTATTCTGGAATATTCCGCTCCAGTGACCCTTCCCGCCTGCCTCTAGCAGAGCCAGAACGAGTTATTTCCCCCCCTGAGCTCTTCCAGGACATGGGAGGGAGGAGGGGAGGGGAGAGGGAACAGAACGACACGGAGGAAGAACACTTTCCATGAAGAGCGGGCAGGAGGGAAGGCCCGATACTTTGAAGCGATGCTCAGATGAGCATAGACTTAAAGGTTCTGAAAACAGCTTTTCCAGCATGTACGCGCAGAGACACATGAGCACACACGCTGAAGTTCAAGTGACAGAAGGTGAGTCAGGCCTTATTCTTGAAGGAGCCTTTCTTTCCCGGGTCTAAACCACACTGACTACCCACAGACCCGGGGCTGACATCACCTCCCTTAAACTAAGGCGGCTAGAGCGCTTTCCAGAACCAAACCCTGTTTGTTATATGCACGTCCCATAGCAACCTGTACATGCAAAGGGGACGAAAGTATTGGATACGCCTGAGCCATTCCCTGTCTCAGGCAGGTTAGGTGCTCGTCTCCCTTTATGTTTAGGCCTTACCATGTTCAGTGGCAAAGGACAGCTTAAGCATAAGCAAAAGGGGGTTAAGAAGAAAAATGCAGAGAGGCCTTATGGACGCCAAGGAGAGGAAGGGAAAGTAGGTCTCACTAGGGATACCTGGGACCAGAATATTGTCAGTGGAAGCAAGGAAGTCCTCCCTTCCCAGGGTCGCATCAGCTTCTGTGTCTAATTCTATACAGGTTTCTCTCCATTTTTTTTTCTCTCTCTCTCTTTCTCTCATTTGTTGCAAACCAGGCTTCTTCACCTCATTACACCTCGTTGTGGTCCAAGCATGGCCACACCTTGAAATACTTTAGATTCTTCATGGCCACAACTTAGGACTCGGTATTTCTATGTCCAGATTCCATGTTCCCAGCAGGGAGAATCGGATTCTTGCAGCCAGCCACCAGACATTTCTTTCTGGGACAAGTGGCCATTTTTGGTCCAAATGGACATGACTACTATGGTTGGGAAGGGGGACTTTTCTTGTCACCATGTGGTTTTAGAGGCTCCTTCACGTATGTTGTGGGGGAGATGTTCTCAGATAAAGGGTTATGGGGCAGATGGGAAGAGATCCAAAAGTGCTTGTTAAGCCTTATAATTCCTATTTTATAGACAAGAAAATGGAATTTCAAATACTTTATTTTTGAGGAGACCGACTCTTTGTCACACCTTACATTTAAAACAGAGACCGTCTTAATAGGCCACAGCTCAGCATCTACTTCAGCCCAACTTCTGCACCATGTAGTCCTTATTTCCAGACACCAGCCTTTTTCTTTTTTCTGTTTTGCTTAATCACAGAGGGGACCATCATTATGACATAGACCACAGCCTGTTTGCTTTAGGGTTGACAGATCAATGACATGCCCAGTATGAACATAAAAGAAGAGGCACTCCCTAAACTCCCAGAGGGAACATCGCTCCCAGTTTCATAACCAGAAATTAATGAGGACAGAAGTCACTAAAGAAAAAAAAAGTGATTGTTTTCAAGTAGGTGATTAATACTTTTTGAACAGGTGATTAATAGTTTTGGAATAAGGTGATTAATAGGCCTGAAATTACTGGCCAAGTAGGATTTGGTTACCAGGAGCCCAAAGAGTCATTCTTAAGCTTAAGCAGTAATGTGTCACAGGGTGGCTTTCAAATTTTCACTCCATTTAGAAAAGTATGACAGAGCCCATTATATAGTTCACTCAGTCTATCAAATGACTTTCTGGGCTCCTGTGAGAAACTTAAATAGTCTCTGTTGTAAAAAAAAATGAAAAAAAAAAAAAAAAAGCATTAAAAGCAAAACCAATATTTTAATTGTGTAAAATCATAGAGTAGGGATTTATGTGACTCTCCTGTATTTTCAAAAATGAAAAAGATGTAAGGGACTCCCAAAAGCACAGAGAAGATAGGACTATTGTTTTTCTTTCTTTCTAGGTTACAGGGTTATTATAAGAGGAGGTAATGCAGGAACAGCCAGATGGAAGAGGTGCACAGGGCAAGGTGTGGGGAAAGGTCTCAGGAATCTCCATGCCCTCTGGAAACACGCCCCTCTCCCCAGATCTCCACAGAAGCTCAGGGCTATTTCAAAAGCTGTAACCAAACTATTGAAAAGGATTGGAAAAATAGATCAGCAGGTTTCTGGGAAGCAGGTATTAACTTAGGTGATTTCTAGTCAACTGCCTGTAGGAGGCCTGGTCTGAATATTACCTAAATGGCAAGTCGTCCCTACATTCATTTCCTAGGACCTTCTATAGAAGGGAGACATTCTGAGCTGGATGCTTCCTGAACAAAAAATAAAAACAGCACAAGCTCAAGGAAAGAGGCAACACTCTGCCTGCTACAAAAGTCATGCTTAAAGGAGGAATTTATCTTTCTATTTAAGGGCACTTGTTAATAGGACAAATAATGCCTATAAGGTGGGGAATTACCATAAAAAGTGGAAATTCAGTCCTTTTAGGGGGGGAAGAGAGCCAACAGGGAAGAGGGAGATGGAGACATATGCTCATATCCAAGGCTGCCGTGGACTGTTATTGACAATACCAGCAAACGAATCAGGAAGCTTTCTGGTTTGATGATAAGGAAGCTGTCACTTTCCCTGTTGAGACTGACATGCCTCATGACATCAGTATAATTGATGTCTGTTCAATAATGCCCAGATCTGTCCCAGAATCTGTGCAAGAACATCTGATCATTACATCAAACTTAAAAGTGAAATGCTGGGAAGGAGAGTGTCCAGATGGGAACAGATGTTCTGAGACAAAATAAGATTTAAAAAAAAAAAATCAAAGCTGTTTAACAGATGCCACGTTAAACAAAGGAATGGTTCACGGTGCACACCCTGGTTTTGGAGACATGTCTGAGCTGAGCTGGGCTGGTAACAGGGGCCCTCGTGACCATAAGAATGATTCACCCTGGTCCTGGCTTAGTTTGTGTGTGGCCAACATGGCTTTTTGTAGGGAAGAGTTGTCTTTTTTCCTGCACCATCCATGGGTATTAGTTCAATAGGAGTGATGGTTTCCTCTTAGCTTTAGTCACCGCAAAAGAGACAGAGCATTCAAGGGCCAGATCTTAGCTCGTACTGAAGTTCCTGATTTCTGATCTAACATCAAAGATAAATGCGGCAGGTGGGAAACATGTCAAGTGGCACCAGAGGACAAGTTAGTAAGCAATCTGCCCAGTTGATGCATGAACAAAGGTTGTGGAATTGCCAAGAAGGTTGTTCATGATGGCACCACGATCAGGAAAGCTGCATAGAGGAAAAGGCCCTAGCAGGGCGTGGGAGAAATGGGGAGATGGTGGTCAAGGGGTACAAGCTTTCAGTTATAGGATGAATAACTTCTGGGGATCTAATATACAGCATGGTGACTACAGTTAATAATACAGTATTGTATAGTTGAAATTTGCTCATTGAGTTGATCTTACATGCTCCCATCCCCAAAAGGAAAAGGTAACTATGTGAGGTGAGGTGATGGATGTGTTAATTAGCTTGATTGTGGTCATCATTTCACAATTTACAAATATATAATATCATCAATTGTACACCTTAAATATATACAGTTTTTATTTGTGAATCATGCCTCAGTAAAGCTGGAAAAATGCAGATTCCTAGTCGGCACGTCAGACCTACTGAAGAAAAAAGTTTGAGGGCACATGGGCATACCATCATCTATGTAGAAGCTATGACTGTTTTTGCATTACAATAGCAGAAGTGAGTGGTTGTGACAGAGACTGTATGCCCATGAAGCCTAAAGCGTGCACTGCCAGGCCCTTTACAGAAAACATTGATAGAAACCTGTCGAAGACCCTTCCTCCATTCAAAAGATACCAATTTCCATATTAGTTCATCTTTCCATTCATTCGTTTACTCTCCCTTCCACAAAGATTTCAGTTCCCTTGCCCCTTCCCTGTCTATTATTTTTTCTTCTTTTGGGTGTTTGCAAAGATTAATAAGACTGTTATCAGAAGGCATTACGAGTAGCGTAACTTGTATGCAGAACAATGGACATGGCTTCATTTTCACTCTTCTGGTGGCGATAACGGTGAAGATTATGATCGGTGATCGCTGACATGTATTGGGCTCCCGCTACATAGGAGAACTCAGTGCTAACTATCTGACCCACATCACCTCATTTACTCCAAACCCTAACACCGTGAGGTGGCCATTAGACCCATTTTACAGATGAGAACACTGAGGCCGAGAGATACTGTGTCATTTGTCCTAGGTCACATCATCAGGAAGTGACAGATCACTAACAGAGGCCATATCTGCTGAAAACAGAGTTCATGCTCTCAAAATAGCTGGCATGAGGCCCTGAGCTTCAATTCCATTCAACTCGTGTTTTCTCTGTGCCTGCCCTTCCCTTGACGAGGCTAGACACAGGGGCCACAGAGGGACAATCGCCACCCTAGGAATCGTATACTTTGGGACTCATGATCCTAACTTAAACTCAGTGTTGCCCTGGGCCCAGGCTCAGAGAGGCTGCACCTAACTCCTATTTGATGAGCAACAAGTCCTGGCCACAGCGATGCTTTGAGAACAGTCCCGTATTCTGCGACTTGCTGCGGTGACTCCCCAAATATCTGCCTGTCTCATAGAGATGAAAGTGAGAAAATGAAATTTAGGGGCTTATATTTATCTAATAAAGAACACAAACCCATTTGCATGTTTAACTCACACTTTCTTTGGAAAATTAAATGAGGTGATGCACACAGACCACTCGGTGTGTGTTTAATTAGTTGGTAACCGTCATTGTTACGACCTCACGCTCAGCATCTTGACACATTTTGGCCTCTCTCACCCCCTAAAGGAAGCACCTGCATTTCCACGCTTCTTCCTTCCAACACTGAGGGCACAAAGGTTGCTTAAACAGCAGATAGAGTTTATTTGACAAAGCAGTTTTCTACCCAAAAAGGCCCAATCAGCCCCATGAGGCACATGTCTCCTAAATCAATCTCTGTGGAGCTGGCTGGCACGGTCTGTTACATCGTCGTCAGCTTTCTTGGATCCACAGAAGGGAAAACCTGCCCCACCCCAAGCTCAGAGGCCCTCCTTTCAGAGGAAAGGCGTCTAGTCTAAATCAGGGATAGAATGGGCCCCCAAGCCAGGCGCAGGGAAGGCCCCCAACGGGGCGCCCGTCACTGTGGACACTGTCTGTGGGTTACTCAGTGCTCAGTCTACCCCTCCCCAACAGAAAACTCGTTGTATTAGGCTTTCAATTTATGTTCTATGTTTCTCAGCGTCTGTAAGTCGTTCGTGTGCCTTGGGGGAAATGACTCCACTCACAACGTCCAAGGTGAGCTGGGTTAGTCCCAAAGAAATTGCCTCCCCTGCCAGTGATTGTTTCATTAGGGGCATAGGACGCCACTGGGGCAATAGGATACAAGACACAGTTTTCTAGCTGCTCCCTCGCTCTTCTGGGAGAACTCTCTGGAATGGCTCTGTATAATAAGATTAGCTGGTAACCACATGTGGCTACTGAGCACTTGACACATGGTGAGTCCAAAGAGACATAAAATCTCAAAGGCTTAGCATGAAAAACTATGTAAAATCTCTTATTGATATATTTTTTTTACTCTTTAAAAAAATACAGTATAACTTTATTTTTGGTTGCAACACTCTCTTTCTCCTATTTGATTTATTGATTTTTTATTTACTTAAAGAGAGGAAGGGAGAGAAACATCAATTTGTTGTTCCACTTATTTATGCATTTATTGGTTGATTTTTGTATATGCCTGACCAGGGATCAAACCCACAACCTTGGTGTATTGGGGCCATGCTCTAACCAACTGAGCTACTAGGCCAGGACAATATTTTTTTTTTCAACTATTGATTTCATGTTGAAGTTCTGGTATTCTGCATATACTGGGTTAAATACAATATATTTTGGTAAATTTAATTTTACCGATTTCTTTTTACTTTTTAAAATATAAGTATTAATCTATTTGAAATTAGATATATGGCTTGCATTCTATTTGTGCTAAACAGAGCTATTTTAAAGTGACTCCCTCTCTTCTTCTGGACACTGTAGTTTGCAGAGAGAGGCCAAGAACTGCTATCAGCCTGGGGTGAGGCCAACACAGGGAGGGGACAGAGGGAGGAGAGAGTCAGAACAGGATGTTCAAGGAACCTCTGCACTCCCAATCATGTCGCCCAATGGACATCCTTATTGTTAAGCAAGTTTGAGACGGGATTTTCTTTTACTTGCTGTTGAAAGAATTTACACTTGCACACGGCCTTGAAGCCTGTTTCCTGGGAGCTTAGGGAAGGGGGTGCACCGAGGTGTGCATGTTTAGACCAGCATGAGGAAGAGGGAGCCTGGGATCTCCCAAGTCCTGTGACTAAGCTCCAAAGGAGCTGGGTAGACAGCAGAGACTCAGCCTCTCAGAGGTGGGAAATAGAAGTGTTTCCAGAAAAGGGGCTGTGGGGTAAATGCAGAGCAAGGGCCTCCTGGCAGTGGCACATCTCCCACATTTTTATCTCTCTGCCTCTCAGCTCTGCTATTTTTCTTTCTTCTTTCACCTCTTCTTAAGTTTCCCGATCCATGGGGTCGATTGGCTCAATATTTTTCGAACATCAGTTATTCTTTTGTATATACCTTCAACATTCTTGCCAAAAAGTTATAACCAATATTGATGTATTTAATATTTTCTTAAACTGACTCACTTGGCTTTTTTAAACTTTACTTTAACTGCCTTTTCTTGAGCACCGATACGTGTGAAACCATATAGGGCTCCTTTCTGATGTTCCTTTTGCACATACACCCAGATACATAACAATGATAATAAAATAAAAAACCTGCGCCAGTTAAACCATCCCAGGTTCCACCTGATCTATGGCTGCCCCAGCTCGGGAAACATGAGCTTGTCAGACGACTTCAGGAAGGGTGCTGTCCAGCAGAACTCCCCGTGATGATGGGAATGCCCACGTCTGCGCTGCCCAGAACCACAGCCACTAGCCACACGTAGCTCATGAGCACCTGAAATGTGGCAGATGCAACTGGGAAACTGAGTTTTTTGTTAATTCAATCCAATTAATGCCAGTTTACGTTTGAACAGCCACATGTAGTGAGAGGCTACCATATTGCACAGCACAGAAGGGGGGGGTATCTGCATTTAAAAGTAAATCATGGCAGAAAGGATGAGCTTTGTGCCAGATACTGTATGAGCAATTTACATAATTTTTTCCTCATGCATTCCTAAGGATGCTGTGAGGGAAGAGTTACCTGGTTCGGGCCGTAAGCACAAGTCAAAGATGGGAGGGTTTTCCATTGCATCCTTAAATACGCAATGAAGTCATCCTCTGTTATTTACAGAAAGAGAGAGACATGTAAGGGAGCAAATTATCATCCAACCCCAATCCCATTCAAGATTTAAAAGGTTGACATTTCCTTTTTCCCTTCTCTCTCCTTTAAAAAAAAAAAAAATCCAGCCCTCCTCATTAACCAGATATCTTTATTCTCTAAATATTTACCACCCATTTGAAATTTACAGTTCAATTTGCTGTATAAAATCATTTATTGACTGATAAACCTCATTACGAAGCTCTAGCACAGCCCCTGCTACTCCCGACAGTTTTAATTCCTGTACCAGCAGGCTACTGCGAGAGAAAAACAGTCCTGTCAGATGAACGGCGGGGGTCTAAATTATTCAAATACACTAAATCCGTGCAGAACCGGTCCCCTGCCCATCATTTTTCTTTCAGGGCCAACAATTAACCGGCAATATTCTAACTTAAACAATGACAGCCATTCTAAGGGGATACTGGGAACAGGGAGCCTTCCACCTTCCCACGTGGCCTTCTGCTCCTGGGAGGGGCGGCCTCCGCGGAGCCCCTGTGGAAAGGGGACGTTTCCCTGCTCAAACGCCTCACCTCTTTCGAGCATGTCATTCCTAGTCTCTCCCCCCCACCCCAGGTCAGAGATGGCGTTTTGGACATGCAGGTGTGTGTCGAAGTGTGTTTCCAGCAAACACCAGATGAGGACCGGCCTGCAGTTAGCTAATTGCACATGCACCTTTCTGCCTGTGAGGGAAAAGAGTGTCTCCAGGTTTTCTACCTGCAGTTGCAACCAAACTAATTATTGGGCTGCTGACTCAGAAGGCAGGCCTATCTCCTTCAGCCTGCAAAACAGAAAGACAAGGAAAGGAAAGAAAAGGAAAGGTAAAAACCGTTAAAAATGATATTAGCTTCAGAACAACAAATAGCAAGACTGGAGAAGGAAAATCTTTGCCACCATGTTGGACCTCCATCAGGATCTGCACAACAAATGGCCTTGGGTGTTGGTGGATTTTTAAAAATCTAATTTCTCATAGCTTGTGGTCCCATTACAGTGATGGGTCCCTGGGTGTGGCACCCAGAACTAGGAAATGTATCTGTGGGTATTAACTTACCCACCCATACACACATATCTATCTCTATCTCTAACTAATCTATCCATATCTAGCATCTATCTATGTATCTACCTGAATCTATATTAAGCTAAATATAAGTCCATACAGTTGTCTGTAACTCTAATCACCACATGGCTCCATCACCACATGGATCATTCCAGCCTTCCCCTTTGCTTATCTATAACCTCCTTTCCACTCCAACAGTAAGAGGCCTGGTTCTCATCATTTTCCACCCCTTTGTTTATTTGTTCAACTTCAGTGTGTGTGTGTGTGTGTGTGTGTTGGCCATCTTTCCTTTTCTTGTTCAATCTTTCCAGATTATGGCTCAACTCCCATTGACAGCCACCCCAGAGTTTGCCCAGATCTATAATAGCGTCCATTGCCTTTCTGGGCCATGGTAGTGTTATCAATATCCATTCAAGAAGCAGTTGTCCAGAGAATGTACTACATACCCAGGTAGGTGCTAAATATAGGATATGGAAATTAATGAAGCAGGGTCCTGTCTCTAGTAGCTCTGTGTCTCATTGGGGTGGGCGAGGGCCTGACCCTTTTTCAGTGTTAGCCTACTTCTCTAAGGGCCACCACACAAGGGAGCATGGGATGCTGCAGTGTCCCGGAGGAGAGAGCCTTCATGTAGGGTTCCAACACGTGGGGAAGCTTCTCAAAAGAGACCACCCTTTAGCAGAGGGAGTCCCCGAGGATTGATTAATGCTTCTCATATGTACCTACTAAGTGTCCTTGTATGGGCTGGGTGTTGAGAACATAATGGGGGTGGTGCGGCAGAACCCGAGGTAAGGTCACTGGTCTCATGGAGACCCCAGGTAAGCGAGGGATTCAGGCATCTAGTAGCACAAGTGGCAGTTCATCAGGTGGGAATGGGGGGTTTCAGCCCTGGGATTTCACCTGCAAAGGTTTCCTTCAGTTCTCACATCTCTGCATCCACCAGGCCCCGCTGGGAGGATGCTCTGCAAATATTCCAAAGGCCCTGGCTTGCCTGGAGCCTGTGCTGATTCCCGTGCACCACAGCAAGCACAGGGGGGCGCGGGGGTGGGGGGCTGCCAGGTGGGACAACATCCACTCCATCCTTCTTATATGTAAATGTGACTTGAAATCATATTTTGCAATGACCTGCATTTCTGTTAGGAAATATCTCTTGATGATTTATCTTTCCCCCTGCAATTAGGACAGCCTAGTGATCTTGCTAATTAATGCCAAAGAGGGTTTCTCAGCACCTCACGAAGGGCTTTCCCTTTCAGGACACTGAGGCTCTTGTGCACAGCCAGGGGCACAGAAAGCCGCTTTCTCACGGGTGGCAGCACATCTTTAGACCCTTCTCTTTGTCTTCCCTTTTGCCTCCTTACAATTCATTTCCCTTGTGTGTTCCCTCCTCTCCCTCTTTATCCCGAGCCCTCTGCACTGCTCCTCTAGCTTTGCTTTGCTTTCAAAGCACAGTTGCTTCGTGTTACTCTGAAATACCACTTTAAGTAGTTCAGTTGTCATCGCCGGTGATCCTCTGGGGAGCCTGGGGAGCCTCTTCCTTCTGGAAGGATTGTGCTGTTTGACCATTTAGTCGAATATTTCCCATCCAACAAGTTCTGGTTGAGAGTTTTCCATGTTCCAGATTCCCTTACAGACATCAGGGAAACCACAGTGAATCAGAATGTGTCCTGCCTCTAAGACTCTTAGTTTTGTCCCATAAAAATAACCAACACATGAACAAATACATGAAGGGTTGTGTGGGCCAATAAATTTTGTTAATACTATCCCAGAGGTGGGCAAACTATGGCCTAAAGGCCAGATCCTGCCCTCTGCTTGTTTTTGTAAATAAAGTTTTATTGGGACCCCTCAACACCATTCGCTATTTATCGTTCACTATGTATTTGCAGCTGTTCCGTGGCTACAAAGCAGAGTTGAGTTGTTGCCATAGAGACCATTTGACATATCAAGCCTAAAATATTTACTGTCTAGCCCTTTCCAGAAAAAAATTGGTGACCCCTGCTCTAATTCATCATTGGAGATTCTGAATGGCCAATAGATATTTAAAAGTCTTAAAAATTCTATGGTTGGAAAACTTAATTTCCCCCAAATGTGTTTGATCTTCTGACCCACCTTTTAATGAATTGATTTATAGACATTTTTCCTGGATGAAATGCCCAGCCTCGAAGGTTGTCTATCTCTGCCTGATTTCAACTTGACCATCATTCTGGCCTTCTGTCTTCTGGCTGGACTGTCCCTGGACTGTTGAAATTTAGCTCCTCTCAGCCTCTGTGAAGTGGTCCTATCTCTCAGGCAAGAGGGCAGGATCTCCTCCACTCCAGTGAGACGCTGTTTCTCTTTCCAGGATCAAACATGTGCAGAACCACTAACCACAAAACAAGTTAGACTGGTTTTCTATCCATGGGGTTTCCACTCTTCCCTCATCTGACTCATCTAGAGAAGACTCATTTTGATTTGTGGTTCGCTTTTTTTCTGAGGCATTGTTGAAGCTGAGATTAAACTGGGATGCCTTGAAGGTCAGCCAAACCTGAAGGAAGGGTCATGATGGTGTTGAGAAGTCCCAGCAGGTATAAACTTATCCTAAGGCCCAGAGCAAACCTAGGAAAGCTGTGGCAGGGGAGAGATTCTTCCTTACCTTAGAAAATTGGGGTCCCCAAGTAGCAGGCTGTGGACTTTGAAGTTGGCCTTGGGTAGCTTAGCAGAGAACCTTCCAAGGCCCAATGGAGAGGTAAGACCACCAATTGGAGAGGTGGGCCTTCAAAGTGCATCTGGGCAGGAAGGGGAAGCTAAGTTGTGAACTTACAGACGCAGACACTGAACCAAGGAGTAGAGGTGGGGTGAAGATTTAGACAGCAACAGTGCAAAAGGCAACACAAGCATTCTCTCCCTCTAGAAAACTGAATTTAGGCAAAGACCTGAAATATGAGCTTTAGTAGGATGAAAACTAGTGTTTGTGGGTAGGTAGTGGGAATAGTGGGCTAGGCAGAATAATAGGCCAAGAGACGAGCAGACACAAAACCTCAAGGCAAGAAAGGACATGAAGTGATTAAAAAACTCAATGAGGATTGTCCAGTTTGAACATTTCCTGAACCTGACCTCCCTCTGGGATAACATCTCCCTGGTCATCCACAGGCTAAACCCTTAGCTGGAGATTTTGAGCCACATGCATTTGTTTGAGCCAAAGCATTTCGTGTATAGGGAGAAGGTACTAAGTCATTGTTCTGGGTCATGCTTAAAAAGCAAAACAACGGAACAGAAATCCCTGGTGCTAACCAGGTTCTCCTTATGAGGGAAATTATTTTTGCCCATGTTTTTAAATTAACAATATACTAGAAATAATATTGGAGTCATTAGAGTTAAACCACACTCATCGATATTACATTGATTGATCTTAGTCATATTTAAATAGAATAATGGTGTCTAATGGGGAAAGGGGTTATTTATTTTTTCTGTTAACTCCAGTGAGATAAGCTTAAAAGTAAAGAAAATAAAGAAGTTAAATTCAGTCTTTAACTTGTCAAATAGATCTAGCAATTAATTTAAACAAGAACCAAACCGAGCGGTGGCTTTCTATTTTAGTAGTGTTTGTTGATCTTTTATGCCTCATGTAATATAGTTGAATCTCATCGTTAGGAGCAACCACTCTGTACCTAGATTAAGAGATTGTTCTGACACTTGTACTCACTAATTATTTGGGAACTTTTATGCATAATATTCTCATTTGAACTTGAAAAGCTTAAGACTAGATTCTCATTTATTACAATTTCTCTGTAACAGGAATGAACATGGAATTTAAATACAGTTCTCTTCTAAAAACCATGCTGCTTGCTCACACACAGAGAAATGTTCACTGAATTTACTGAAACATCAAAAGCAAGACTCTTATGGGATCCTGTAGCTATATCTGACATGCTCTGGAAATTCTCCAATGTAGCAGACAGAGGGCTCCAAGGCTAAAATTTAACTATTTCCCCCAAAGTTTAATTTCCATGGCTTGATTTCATACAAAGCAATTTTTATCATGGGTTTTAGGTGGTTATAATTGAAAGAGAAAATTCTCCCCCTGAGATAGTCTCCCCAGATACCTGTCTTTGACATTGATACATCTCCTTGTTGGCCAGAAGCCACAGAGATGGGTTCCCCTCACGTTAGCTCATTAATTGTTCTTCTCCAGGTCTATGCACGCTAAGATGAGAACTGAGGCAATTAGGCAATTAAGTCAAGCAAAAAACGAGGCTTGTGCTCCAGTGAGCTACGATTTTAGTTGACAGTGGCTTTGACTTGACTTGTCCAGATAATTGCTGCAAGTCCTCTATGACCGTCCTACAGAATGCATGAACTCCTTTAGACAGTGTGTGGTTTCTTTTTGTAGGACATGGTCACCATCTTCTTACAAAAAAGTGGGGGATTCATACTGATGTCTTTGGTTTAAGTCAAATAGAACCGCTGTTAGTTCAGGTTCCCCAAGAAGCAGACCCTGAGACCAGGCTCCAAATGAAATAGTTTATCCTGGAAGTGATTCTAGGAAACGCTGGTAGAAGGATGGGAAAATAAGACATCCAATTACCTCGGAGGGTACAGAGTTTACCCCTCCAGGGGAAATCTGAGAACTAATGTGGAACTCTGCTTAGAGTTGCCCTGAGGGAGAGGCAGGAACTTCCAGCAGTCTTTGTTCAAGGCCTTGACTGGGGGCATTAACTCTTTAGTACTTGGGAGAGAATGGACTCCAATTTACAGGGAAAGCCCTCAAGCAAAGAGAGGCAGACATTGGCCTGGGAAGTCTGGCTGGTTGGTGCTGCAAAGATACATGGGATGTAGATGGGGCACCACCTGTACCTGCAGACATCCTCAAGCCAAAGACCTCACTTCCTAGGATTCTAGCTCTGAGCCCACCTTTCTTTTATTCTCCGTTTTCAGAACAAATGTAGATGTTTGGACATGAACTTGATGAGTATTTACCTTGCTATTCTCCTGGAGAAGGTAAATCACTGGCCGACATGTACATAACTATTCAGTCTCCTTGCAAAGCTCAAGCTATTTTAGACACTCCCAGTAAAATAGCCCCACTAGGTATTATATTAGCTTCATGACTCCTCTTATGAAACAAACTCTGAAATGTTACCTATGTTTACTCTCAAATACTCCTTGTTTTCTTTTTAAAAAGACAAGACTTTAAACTTTATAACTGGAAGACTCCATTGTATTTGGTCTTTGATTTGTATGCCTTTCAACAGCCTTTGTCCCAAGGTAATAGAATTTTGACCAGACTATATTCTTTGGTAGGCTACAAATGTAGCCAGGCCAAACCAAATCAACAAGAATTTATTTAACACTTAGTGTGTATCATGATTACCTAAAGTAAATACTTCTAAGCCACATACTGTGTTACTTGCTCTAAGTCAACTTTTCTTCTTTGCCTGTGGTATTACTTGCAAATACAACCAATAAAAAAAATGGAAAGAGAGCTAACAATGGGTTTGTGGGATATAAAGCATAGTTAATTCCTTAGCATTTTGGCTCATATAACATTCTTAGAAAACCTGAGTACATAGAACTCAGGAATTGCCACTAAAAATATTTCCCATGGGTTTCTATTTTCTTTCAATTACAACTTCCTTTAAGAATACTTGAGAATATTAGGTTTATCCAAATGTGATGTGCACGTACAGAAATTTAGGTTAATCTTTTGACTCTATAAAATGAAGGCCACGTGTATAGATGTAAGCCCAGAAGAGTGTTTTTAAGAGAGTAACTCATATATGTCATTCTTTTTAGTTAGAACATAATTTATCTCATCAGTTGAGCCCCTTCTAAAATGCTCTGTGCTTTGAGAGCCTTCACTAGCTCCCCTGGACAGAGTGCGTTGTTTTCCGATTCTACCCTGCCATGCTGTGCTGTATTTACCTATTTTACATCCTACCTGGTGGAGTTCTCAGAGAAGGGATAGTGTCTCATTCACTTTTATATTTTCCTCTTTCCTGTGATAGTGTCTAGGACACAGTGGGTGATCAGCATACACTTGTTGAATTGACCTGAGGAGGAGCCTTCCTTATTCTGATAACAGATATTTATAAAACAAAAAATCAAAAACACAAAAACAAAACTATACTGAATATCATAATTAGTAGTGAAGTATTTAAAGCTTCCCCTTGAGACTGGGAACCAAGTAAGAATTCCTACTGTCATCACTTCTTTTTAGTGTCACATTGCATGCCCCCTCCAGTTCAATAAGGGAAGGAAAAGAAATTTTAAAATTTAAGCATAAGAAAGGAAGAAAAACAACTATCATTAACAGACATCATTATTGGAAAGTAGAACTCTAAAAGGCTCTATAAATAAACTGTAAGAACTAATAAATGAATTTAGCAAGGTTGCTAAATATGAAGTCAATATGCAAAAATCAGTTGTATTTCTACATCCCCACAACAAATAATTAGAAAATGAAATTAGGATAATAGGATTCATTAGCAATAGCATCACACACATTAAATACTTAGGGAAAACGTCTAATAAAATATGTGCAAGACTTTTGCTCACGAAATTATGAAACATCATTGAAAGAAATTAGGGATTGTGGTCACATGCTTTCCATGTTTGTTAAAGCACAGAGTACAGAGTGTACAAGGCACACAGAGTGGCTGGAGAGAGATTTCAGAGTTAACGGGAAGCCAGTTCATATAGGACCTTGTGGGCTGTTTCTTTTACCTACTGCTGTGTAACAAATCACCCCAAACTTGGGACTTAAAACAATATTTAATTGCCTGCAAATCTGCAGTTTGGGCAGGGCTCAGCCAGGATGGTTCATCACTGATCCATGTTGCATCAGCTGGAGCAGCTGGACTGAAGGCTGGAGAATTTCAAGATGATTCTTATACATGGCTGATAAGCTGGTGCTGGATGTTGGCTGGAAACTCAGCCAATGCTGCATTCCTCTCCTTGGGTAGCTTGGACTTTCTCCTAGAGGAGGCTGGGTTCCAAGAGAACAAGATAGTGGTGCATGGCATTTTCATGACCACACCTCAAAAGTCACATAGTGTCACTTTCACCATTTTCTATTGATCCAGGCAGTCACAAAGTGCCACCTAGGTTCAAGAGGAGGAGACATAGACTCCACCTCTATGGGGAGTAGCAAGATTCTAGAAGAGCATGTGAGACAGGAGATGCTCTTGTGGTCACCTTAGAAAATAAAATCTGCCACATAGGCCATGGTAAGGCCTTTGGTTTTTCTCCTCCATGACAGGGTTTTGGAGAGATTTCCTAATTCTTACACTGAGGCTGAAATGTCTTTGGATGAGGTAAATGAAGGGAGACAGTGCACCTGCTTTTTGTCCTGCTAGGTGTTGGAGAGAAGGCAAGGGAGAGAAGTAGGTTACAAGATGAGAAGAGAGGAGCCCTGAAGATGCACTTTCTAAGGGAAGACTCATCAACTTGGATGAAATATTTTTTAGATTACTTTAAAGGGCTGGGTGGAATCATGGAACAATTATGTGCTTGGCAGTCAAAGATAATGGGTTTGAATACTACTCCACCACTCACTAGTTGTATGGCCAGAGACACATAGTAAAATTTCACCTCATTCTGTCCATTAAAAAGTAAAAGGTAATAATAGCCAACAAAGAGCATTTTGAGGATGAAATGAAATAACATATACCCCTAGTATATAGTACAGTTACAGTTATAATAAACAATCTGGAATTAGTAAGTATCGTCACCTCTCTAAATTGCCTATATACATCCTTTCTTTCCCATTCCCTGACCTGGCATAGCTAAGATCTTCTATGATTGGGCAGGACTTCTGGGGATTCTGTCTAGAAACGAGACATAAAATTTACAAAAGACTCTTTTTTAAAATTTATTATTATTTTTTAATCCTCACCTTTTTCAGAGAGAGCAAAAGGGGGTGAGAGAGAGAGAGAGAAATATCAATGTGGGAGAGACACATCAGTTGGTTGCCTCCCACGCTCAGCCAGGGCTAGGGATCTAGTCTGCAACCGAGGTACGTGCCTTTGGCCGAAATCGAACCCCAGACCCTCCTGTCCGCAGGCCAACTCTCTAACCACTGAGCTAAACTGTCTAGGGCAACAAAAGAATATTCTTTGACATTGCAACATCTTTTCATGGAATTAAGCCAACTTGTGTGTATTTTATTTTGGATTATTTAGTAATTATGCATGGAAAGGTTAGTGGAATGGAGAAGAATGAACTCAACATTTCCTTTGAACTGTAACAATTGTAAGCATTCATATGATTTGGGGGACAAAAAGAAAAACTTAAAGGGAAAGTGAACAGATTGACTCCATATAAAGCCAAAAGGTCATGTTGTTGCCATCTCATTGGTAATATCCTAGTTGGACAATACTGGCATAATCAGACTTATAAAGGGGGACTCAGTGGTGGACCAGAGCCACCTCATACCAGCTCATGAAAGTAGATTGTGCACATTTCTTCCTAACTCCATGTTCATTGTCCTTAGTCATCTTAGTAGTTTGAAACAATGAGCCATAATGGGAATATTTACACCACAGAAATTGGCAGAAGCCACAAGTTGGCACATACCCCTTCCCCCACCAAGGCTGGTTCCTGAACATTAACTAGCACACCACTGGACAGACAGACAGATAATGAAGTGAAGCATGTTAATGGCTTAATTAAAGGTAAAGAAACTATTTATATTATATATTAGGATGTTGCCTTTGTTTGTTTTTTTGTTTTTTAATTAATATTTGGAGAGAGAGAGAGATCCATTGATTGCTTCCTGCATGCACCCCAACTGGAGCTTAAACTCGAAACCTAGATTTGTACCCTGACTGGGAATTGACCCCTCCACCTTTCAGTGATGCTCCAATCAACAGAGACACACCAACAAGGGAGAGATATTATTTCTGTTTTAAATAGGCAAACACTACTTATGTACTTGAAGCCAGAGAAAAATCTCTATTAGAACTAATATTTTGAGTGCCAAAGGAGTGGAATGATCACCATCCAATTTAATTAAAAAATGAATTTCATTGTTTTGGGATTTGATGAAAGAAGGGAATTTTTTAAAAGCTGATTTTTGTTTTAAAGTTCAACACAAATTTTATTAATTTAATTAGTTCCTATCAATTTTTAAATAAGCAGTGGCTTAGATTTAATTTGTTCTCCCCCCCATCTTTCTCTCTCTCTGTTGTTTTCTCTTTTTAACCCTACCTTCTCTGACAGTAGGGCTCTGGAGAGAAGGGAAGGCTGTTTGCACTGTGATGATCCTCAAGACTTCTTGGATGGTTTTACCTTGCTCTGTTTCTCCAGGGGTGCAGATCCCTCGGGGGAAGTGTGCCATGAGATTTGCATCCAGCCAATCTTTTCCCAGCTCTCTAGTCATTTTTAATGCAGCCGTAAATTGGCTGAGTCATACAGAGTGGGTGGGTTCAGATATTCATTTCTGAGATATTTGCTGTGCCGGGCATTGTGCTAGCTCCTGGGAGGACTAACTAAAATGGAGTTGGGGCAGCCCCCTCCCTGAGACCACTCATGGCCTGGGGCAGGGGAACAGATGTACATACTCGCTGATCATTAAGCTACAAAGCAGAGAATGCTGGGAAAATCCATGAAAAGTGCCTACAATACTGTCTGAGCACATGATAAGGGCTCAGTACATCTTGATTATTATTATGATCAATATAATTATTATTATTAAGGAGGCAGGTTGCAATGGGAACATCTAGGAATGTATGTGTGTGAGGGGGTGAGGGGCTCATTTTGCCTGGAAGCTCAGCAAAAACGTCACAGAAAGACAGTGCTATCTGCCTCTTGAAAAGATGAGGAAGTGGCTAAGTTCAGGAGAGGGAAAGAGTATCTCTCTGGTCAGGAAACATGTACAAAAGCCTTGCCATGAATATCTGCACACGTTGAGATAACTACAAATATTTTAGCACAGCTGAGATGTAAGGGGTGTGTGTGTGTTTGTCCAGAAACAAAAATGGGAAGGTGAGAGGGTAAGAGTCAGCTTGAGAAGATGCCCCCTCTTCCTGTTGCCAAGATTGTGATTTAGCCCATTTGCCATAGGGACATGGCTCTTCCCTTTAAAAGAAATATAAATAAAAATAACTAACATTGGTTGATGATACTGTATTGCATATTTGAAAGTTGCTAAAAGAGTAGATCTCATCACAAAAAATAAATTTTGTGACTATGTACAGTGATGGATATTAAGGTAGTGATCATTTTGCAATAGATCAAATCATTGTGTCATACATCTGAAACTAATATAGGGTTATATAGCAATTATTTCTCAACTGAAAAAAAACACAGTAATTAAAACCTCTTTGACCAGGTGGTCTCAATTCAGGGAGTCTATCCTCACAAGGCAGAATTTGTTTGTGTCAGAACATTAGAAAAAAATCCAAATAAAGAAGAATTGTGGAATAAGCCTTGATGTGCCTTTAAGTTCCACTAGGTAACTATTAAGGTTGCTATTAAAGAACAGTATTAAATAGTTTGGGAAAGTGCAAACAAGGTAGCATCAACTGAACAAAGTCTAGAAATAAAACTGACTCTAAAAAAGAATCTCAACTCTATTACAAAATGTGCTTAGCTAGAACATTAGGGGGTAATATTCTGAAAGGTTAAAGTTGTTATCTGTGGATAGAGGGGTCATGGGAAAGTTTTATTTTCTTTTTCATATTTATTTCAATCAGAGAAATAAAAGGCAGAGGGGGTTCCAATGCCCAGTGGAGAAGCCAGGTAATCACCCCACAGATCACAGCCTCTCCAGAGCTGCCTGGTTTGTGACATGGGCCCCCCACCATGGACACTGAGCTGTTCCTCTGGGGTTCACAGCCGAGCTGAAAGATAAGGTTTGTGAGCATGGGAGCATGCGAGTGGAGCAATACCCCCAATTGTAGAGTGACAATAAAGCTGAACCCTCTCCAACGAAGGCTACAGGAGTTCTTAGGGAGAGAGATCTGGGTGGCCAGGTGGTGGGGAAGGCATCTTCAGGTGGCGGGATTCAAGCTGGGTCTTAAGGGATGTGAAGGTTTAGATGGATCAGGGGAAAGAAGCAACTCAAAATCTCTTGTGTTTTCTAGCTCTTTATTGAGACGTTTACCCCTCATTCTTGAAGATCTGTCACCCACTGGTGCCATAGCTACATGTCAGTTCTCCTTAGCGGTAAGTGTATTAACTGAGCCAGCCGCCTGGTTGGAAATATGTTTATAATCATATAAAAAGGATTATAATAGCTACCCATTGCTAAGCACTTTACCTGCCTGGTCTCATTAATGCTCACAGGAGCATTGTTGTTTGGACTGGAAAACTGAGGCTTGAGAGGTCAGTTTCCAAAGAGAGTGGAAGGGTGGGAAGTGTTCGGGTGGGGGTCCGAGCCAGGGTGGGGGCTCGGGACTGGCTTTTGGGATGAGAGCAAGTCAACTCCCCTCCCTGAGCAGTAGGAGGTGCTCGGGACAACAGCCTCATCTTACGGATGGGCGAGCAGAAGGTCCCTGCAGTGGGCACCGCGGGCTTTCCCGGCTCTGAGCCTGCGTGGGCACAGGGCATGCTGTCTGAGGCGTGCGGGCCTGAGCGGGAGCCCGGGAAGGAGCACGCTATCGTGAGCATTCAACAGGTGGCACTCTTCCCTCAGCCTCAGCCAGCTCCTGGCGCGGCAGGGGCCGCTTTCACCCAGCCAGCGCCTTAGCCAGGAAGCTGATCTCCAGGGGAAGGCCTCCCCATTCCCCAGAGTGGGGTCTTGTGCTGGGGGCCTCAACTCAAATATTCTGCTCCTAGCCATTCTATTTAGGGCTCCCAGCATCCCCAGGAGGAGCCTGGACCGGTGCCCCCCAGTGCTCCCCTCTGTGGAGGGTGATCCCACAGCCTCTCTGCCGGCCTCACCCAGGGAGGGTCCTCCACCTGTGGGGCTGTCTTTGAAAACAAGAGACAGAGTAATTTCTTGGAACCTGGGTGATTGCTCCGACAGAGAAAGGAGTATGAATATTTCATTAAGGTGGCTCATGTTATTAAACAACATTACAAAACCAAGTGTCTTGGCAGGACTCTGAGAAGCACATATACATGGGTAAAAATAGTGAGAAAAGAGGCCCAGAGTGGGGACAGTCTCATGGAAAGTCCCTGAAGGGCCCCCGAACGGAGGGCCCTGTCCTTCAGGACCCCTCCAGGTCTCCCTGTAGTGGCCTCCCCCACACCTGTTCCCTCGCTCCAAGCACATTGCAAAGGGGGGCTGTGGGGAGTGGGGAACTAAGAAACTTCAGGACAGGTGGCTTTCATACCCCAGAGACTTTGACCCTCAAGACTGGAAGGTTGGGGGTCCTCTCAGGTGCCACTTTTTTGGTGTGAGGGGCCCAAGGGGCTGGAAGAGGCTTACGAACCAGAGCTACCCCAGGAGGCTGCCCTAGCGTCTCAGATGTCTTAGCCAGGGGAAGCCAGGGCTGGACAATATGGAGAGATTGGGATCCATCGTGAGGCCCCGTGACACCCTGTGCACCAGGACTTCTCCCCATGCGAGCCCCAGGCTAGAGGAGACGAGCACACCAAGGGCCTCAGTTCAGTCTCCACCTGAAGCACGAACTCTTTCCTCTGCCTCCCACGCTTCTCCCTCCTCCAGCTCAAGGCTACTTCCATAGAGACTACTTCTGTGTATTTCTGTATAAAATAATTACATATTATTACATATCATTTAATATATTGGACTTAGCACTTGGCATATTTAATTTCTCACAAAGCTCTGGGGTAGATGCTATTCTTACCCCCATTTTACAGATGAGGGCATGAGGCTTCGTGAGGTTAAGTGAATAGCCCAAAGTCACAACTGCTAGTAGATGTCAGAGAGGAATTTAAATCAAGGTTCCTTTGAATCTGGAGCCCCTACTCTTAATCTGCCTTGGTTGTAGAATGTGTGAAAAGCCTCTGGTTTGAAGGCTCCCTCATAATCCCAAAGTGAGGTGTGGGGGAGGGGAACTCATGGAAGAAGTCGGACAATAGCACATGGGGACCAGAGAAAAGCAGGTCATTTATAAAGCCATTTAACTCTAAGCATTTGGGCAGACAACTTAGTTTCTGAGAGCCTCCATTTTCTCAGGTCACTGTGAAAAGGGAGAGTAGAAATATCTGCGATAGGCCCTGCCTAGGGTCTGGCATGCAGTAGGTACGAATAAGTGGCAGAGCCCTTTGCACTTCTTGCTGCTTCCTCAGTCTGCCCAGCTAGAGCGTCTCTTAGAGGAATGGCTTCTGCCCAGGGGGAGTTTCCTCAGCAGGCTGTGACTGGCGACACCAAGCTCGAGCTGTATCTGTTGGATGTTCTCTCCCTGCACCTTGAACTTCTACCTTAATGCTTATCACGCTGTTCTTTAGACTGCTTAATTTTTCATGTAGCTCTCCTCAGCTGAGGCCTTGATGTGGCAGGAAATGTGTCTACCTGGTTCACTGTGGAATCCCAAGGTGCCAGTAGAGACCTTAAAATGTTAGAGTGGTCAGTAGATATCTGTTAATGGACGAAGAACAGATGGATGGAAGAATGAATGGCTGGATTGATTCATGGACTGATGGGTGGGTGGAGGGATGGATGGATGGATGGATGGATGTATGGATGGATGGACGGACTAATGGGTGGGCAGAGGGATAAATGGAAGGAGGGAAGGGTGGACTGATGGATGAACAGAATGGATCACTTGATAATTAGCTTAAGTATCTTCATTGTAACTTTCGATCTCACACAATTCACACTGGTAGTTTTAGGAACACTGTCCTGCTTACTACCAACTCACTTGGCTTCTACCATCCTGAGATAGGTAGAAGCAACACCCAAGGCTGACCCTGCCCAGGCAGATAAGGGCCACTGTCCGACCCAAGCCCGCAAACAAACAAAAACATTTCCTAAGCCTTCTTCACGAGCTTCCAGAAAAGAAAAAAAGAATTCTCTTTGGCAGGAGTAGACGCCAAACTCTATCACTCATTACCACAATCTGCCCTCCACTCAGGAAAAGGGGCTGCTTATGGTTTCTGGAACCTTAGACTCCTCTTTTTTTGTGCGTGTTGAAGGGAAGGAGGCGGACTGATAACTGCTGATAACCAGGCTACTAATTGCGCTGCTTATCAGAAGATGGTCTTTCATTGCAGCGGTTCAAAAGGCAAAGCAATGCTAGCTAGAGCCTGTGTCTTGGCAGTGACAGGGTCCCAGAGGAGAGATCAGGGTTCAGAGAGAAATGAGGTGGGTAGGGCCATTGGAACGCTCTCAATATAATCTCCTGTTCTTATCAACGGCATGTTTCTCCAACACACACTCTCAGTGTACTTGAACTTATAACCTTGGGAAGCAAAATAGCAGCCTCAATCTGTTGGGCCTCAGGGGAAGCAGATTCTAGTTCTGGTTCTGGTTCTTGAGAAAGCTTGAGCAGAGATCAATCCTGGGGTGAGTGGGTCTTGGGGGACCAGGCTGTCTCGTTCCTGGGTCCCTGTACTCCTCCTTCACATGCCTCCTTGCAGATGTCATTTGGGAACTCTCTTATGCCCCATCCTTCTTCTATAGAAGTCATCAAAGTGGAATCAGATCAACACTGACCCACAGATGTATTAGGGACTGAGAAAGCTCCCAGCTGCACCGGGGATTGGAATTATTCCTGTAATCTGAAGCTCCCGTTTGCATTTGGCCAATGAAATGAAGCTCATGTCTTAGAATAACAGATGCCCCAGTAAAGGAAGGTATGGAAGTCAAGAACTACTGCATTTATTCCCTAGAGGAGGGAAAGGCAGTGTAAAGGGACAGAGGAAGGAGAGAAGAGAGGTTTAAAAGGATAGGTGGAAAGAAGAAAGGCACAGTGGTATATAATGCTTATTGGGTATCTGCTTAAGTCAGGAACTAAGCCACATGTTTTCATACATTTTCTGTAATATCCACAGCAATCTGACAATGCAGATTTGTTGACTTACATTTCGTAGATGAACAAACTGAGGCCCAGCAAAGTTAATAAATTTACACAAGGTCACACAGCAACTAGAATTGAAGCCTAGTAAACCTGACTCTTTGTAGATGCCTCTGTCTCTCACGCTTGTGATTAGGTGGGTATTGAGCATGGCCCAGGAAGGTTCTAAGGGTCAGAGGGAAGCATCTGAACTGTGGAGCAGTAACTAGGGCCTTCATACTGGGCTAGCCCCTCATTCTCAAACTCTGAAGCTTACCAAACCTTAGATCCTACTGCCTGGAGGCTGAGGCCCAGGGAGAGGAAAGGTCTTGCCCCATGATTATTTGAGGCAAGAACTGGGATGACAACTGTGATTTCTTGAATCCCAGTGTGGTTGCTCTGGGTACACTTTGAGTCCCCTGTGTAGTCCAATGTGATTATTGCATATGAACTCACAATTCACAGGGGAAATTACATCGGAAAATGAGATAGAAGATACGAGGATATAAATCCCAGATATCTGCCTCTAAGTAGCTAATCTGTAAAATGGGACCACTATGGTACGCTGTGTCCAGGACGGTTCTCATTACTTCGTCCTTCCAGTCTATTAGTAGAATGCCTTTGAAGACATTACTAGGAAGCATTTGGTAGATATAAATTAAATTCAGTGACCTTTAACTCCAGAAGGGAATTCAGGAGCATGGTTCTTTGAGCTCTCAATATTGAGGTTGGTCAAGAGGGTTGATAGGGTTCCAGGGAAGGGGTCTGAGAAGGTATAGGGAAAAGACTCCTGAAATGAGAATGCTTGGTTTTTGCTCAT
This sequence comes from Miniopterus schreibersii, assembly GCF_964146895.1. Classification (NCBI taxonomy): domain Eukaryota; kingdom Metazoa; phylum Chordata; class Mammalia; order Chiroptera; family Miniopteridae; genus Miniopterus; species Miniopterus schreibersii. The sequence continues at coordinate 22,642,217 of NC_138121.1, read as the reverse complement.
GGATTGATGAAACTTTCCTATAGCCTTTTCCTGCCCAGTGCTTTTTATTCCCATAACAGCATCGCTGAGCAAGTCTCTTGCTTCCTTAGGGCCTTTTGACTGTCCCTTGGATGGCCCCCCCCTTTTATTTTTATAAAGCCCAATTCCTTAGAGTGGCCTGTGTGTCCTCTTCTTGGGAAACCTCACCTCCTATCCCTCCCTCCCCATCCATCCTCAGGTCCTCAGACTTGTCCTGCTGATCTCATCCCTGTTGTCATTTCCTCAGGAAAGCATTTATTGATCTCTGCATGCATGTCACTGTCCCTTCTGTTGTGTGTCTTCTCTCCCATTCAGCACTTGAAATCATTCTTTGATGTTTATTTGTGAGTTACCGTTAAAAAAAAAAAGAAACATAATGCTAAACTCCATGAGGTTAGGGTTCATGCCGGGTTGTGCTGTCCATTGTATCCCTACAATGAGAATATCTGTTAAAGCCAAGCATTTGTTGAACGAACGAATGAAAGGACAGATGGAGCAAGGGATTGAGAGAGAGATGGAGGAAAGGTGGGAGGGATGATCCCCAGGCGTAGCTGACATTTCTCAGAGAAGACGTTTATAGTCAATTACTAAATGGGTCAACCAGTCGGACGTGATCCTCAGTCAACATGGCTCTTTTCAATACCTCTGGCTCCCCAGGGTTCACTCCTCCTGGAAGCCCCGCTCTGGTGCTCAAAGCCCAAAGGGGAGATTCCATGCTCTCTGAGCTCTGGCAACCAGGCTGAGCACATTATTTATTGCAGGAGGACTGCTGCATGCACAGCGCCCATCCCCCACTCTTTTATTACATACTTTCTTGATCAAACTGTAAACCAACCAGAGAGTGCTTAGCAATCATTAACAGCTGTTCTTGGAAAAGGGCGAGATCGCATTATTGTGCATGTCACAGCGCTCACCCGGCCACCGTTCCGCCTGCGCGGCCACGCACGGCCTCCGGAGCTGGAGGCATCGCCGGCCGGGCTCCCGGCTAAAGTCAGAAAGGGGAGGCACGAGGAGTGGGGGGAAGGATCCAGAAAACAATTTCCTCCTTATAAAGTTGCTGAGACGCTGAGGGCCACTGCATTTCGGTTGGCTGCTAAGTGAATATGTAACTACTTTATATATTTCAACAAAATTAAACTTAAACCTACAGAATTAGGTTTATTAATTTCTGTCAGGGCTCAATGGGGGAATAAGAATGGCCATTCATTATGGACACACAATTACTGGAGACAAAAATGAAGCCCAGCGCTATTAAGTATAATAAAAATGTTGAACACGGAGGAAATTTTCATTAAATATAATCTATTCTTTATATTGCTGCACTTAATCCTTGCTGTCTGCTTCTCTGTTTTTCTCCAACCTATTTAATTTTATTACTTAATTTTTTATAAATGTTTCTTAATATAATTATGATTAAATATTTGGGAGAAGAGAAGAACGTTAGTCTCCGAGAAAGAGAAAAAGAAAGAAGAAATCTTCCATTTCCTCTTTTCTCCACTCCTAAAATGATGAAAAATGATGGGGTTTTTTGTGTGTGTGTTTTTGTTTTTTTTAAAAAAGCAAGTGCTAAGTGGTATTTTATTGCTGGGGCAAGCTGGAGCATGAGAGAAGGGAAGGCAATAAATAAGAAAGGAGCACCGATCAGCAGATGTAGTGGATTCTCTATATTACACATTTAAATAAAAGTCCATTGCCTTCCTAAGAATGTCTTGAATATTTGCATGGCCAAACCATGTAATTAAAAGGTAGGCCCGGCTCATGTTATCGCTTGCACTACATAAAAACACTTGTGATCAGGAGCATTTATTCTTCAGCATTTATTCTTTCTGTTTTGGGGGGTACCGGGGGGTGGGGGGCTGTGGATATTGGGAAGCTAGATCGGCAATTCAATTTTCTGTACCCAAATGTGGCCCTGTCACTGTGTCTTCAAGCTTCTCGTCGGATATATTATGATCTTTCTCTTTTTCTTTTTCACACAGCTCAATCAGGAGGTAGCAATCCATATACGCACAGGGTAGAGGGATATTGAAATAAAATAGTAATTGAACATTTAGCCGTTTTGACTAGAATATCATGACGATGTTCAGAACAGAGGGTTCTCGGTTCCACGGCCGCGTCACTGGGGGAGTTTAGTTCTGGGCACCACAGGTTCCGTTTTAAGCGTTAACTCTTTTCTATTCTCTCCCGGCTCTGGAAGAGAACAGAGCTGCTATTCACAGCGGCAGCAAAACCCTGCCCAACCTCCAGGCCCCACTACACGTGTTTGAGTTTCTAGGCGCCATCCTCCCAATATGCTTATTTGTAATTTTACTAAGCTAGGTATTTGGTGTTTACCTAGTAATGATCATGTAAACTGTACTCACAGTGGAGACAGGTAGCCTATGGCATGATGCCATTTTCATTTATAGATTTGTTTCTTTGGAAGCGGAACAGTTTTTGTTGTCATTGTTGCTGCTGTTATTATTATTATTAAGTGTGTGGTTCTGGACATGATTTTTCTTCCCTCAATCCTGCCTATCGTTTGCATGAACCTTGTCAGACTAGGATAGTCTAGTAATACCATCTTCTTGGAAAACACTGAGACTTCTGACCTGCTCCAGCCTAGATTGGTGGCTCTCTGGGTGGTGGACCGCTATGGCCTCAGGATCCCCTTAGGAACAGTTTTGGTCCTCATTTCACAAAGCCCACCTTTCGGCGGAGGGCCTGTGGGTCGCTATATGAACAAGAACATACATTAGCCTTTGAAATGAAATGGACAGCAGCTTTCCACTGGCCCACCTACGCCTGGCACCTCTGCATGTGGCTCCCTTTCAGCAACTACACTGAAAACCTGGATGTCTGGCACTTGCTGGAGCCCCCCAGTCCTCTGAGGGACTTGCTGTTCTCTTGCCAAAAGTTTAGCTGAGACAAATTCCAGAGAGGTAGACTAAGGGATGCACTTCCCAAGGATTCCATATTCCAGATTGGTCATCTCCAAATTGTTTTGAACGCATGTGTGTTTGTGTGTGTGTAGATACATAGACAATGTATACATACATATTTTTAAAAATAAATAACAGATTTATCGTATTGTACTATAGCCATTATAAAACATGTGAAAATTTGAATTTAAAAATGAGAGAAACAACCATAACTTTAAATGGAGGCTTTCATATTTTCTTTTCTATGTATGTATATATGTACCTTTTTGGAGACCCTGACTTAAATGAGTATTTCTCAGACTTCAATGTGCTGGATGGCTTCTTAGAGTTTTAGGTTTCTGCTTTTCTTTCAGACAGTGACTCATTAGAACCTGTGAATCTTCATTTTCTCAAGCACTCTGGTTACTCTGATATCTGGTTCACAGACCACACTCCCAAACACTCACCTAGAAACTCTGAGTATTGCTTCCTTAGTGGGGCAGGTTAAAGCCTAGCTTCTGATTGATGCCGTCACAGATGCATAAGAAAAGACATAGTAGGCTCTTGGCTACTTCGATGGGGAGAACTGTCAGCAGCAACAAAAATCTTTTATTCCTGCACCTTAAAAAGTTGTTGGTAATACCTTCCATGGTGGCTATTGATGTTCCCTAAATTACAAATTCTTCTTCATATTTAGTGCTAAGTAGTGTTGTCATTGTCATCTTTAAAAATGGTGCCAAAATACTGACAGTTGTCTCTTTTGGGTCCGGTATTCTGCACCTCATCCAGTGCTAATCACTTTTCTTATCCTTAGTACTCACAAGAAAGAGCACAAAGAGGTAGGTAACATTACCCTTATTTTATAGATGTAGAAACTGAGGCTTAGAGAAGTAATTTCATCAGTCACTGCTAACACCAAACAAAGGGGACGAAAGAAATGAAAACATCAGCACCTCTCGCCTGCAGCCTCGCAGGGCAACCTGTTGCTCAGAGAAGCGCAGCACTTGCGAGGGTCACCGAAGGAGTGAGTGGTCAAGCGTGGCCTCTGACTCAAGTTCTAGGCCTGCTCACGGCCTAACACCCTCCACCCGGGGCTAGCCCTTACATGGCAGAGCTCTTCAATCCTTTCCTCTGTTTCTCTTCGTTACGTTCCCAGTGGGCTGCTCAGCTTTATGACCCTCCTGTGATAAGCGGAGAGCCACACACAAGAGAATTTGAGTATGACCCCAAGTTCTCACGTTTAAGACCCTGCAAGTGAACAGGGGCCCAACCTTCTGCCTGAAAACCCTCTGTGTACACAGTCTCTGGCAGTCTGCACACCCACCACTCTGGCCTTATGTTTAGCGTCGCAAAACTCTTGGATGCCATGCAACTTTCTCCCTTTTCTACTGGCTTTGGGAATTGTATGCACATGGCCTCTGGGGGCATTTTGATGGCTGGTTTTTCCCTCTATCACAGTAATATTAACCTTGTTTAATAACCTATTAACCAAGAGGATAAAGGTCTTATTAGCATTCACGTGCTTCCTGTACCACTGACATAACACTGCCTTGTTGTGTGTCCAGAGGCTGATTCTTGTTTTTAAATGACAGAGCGCTGATGGATGTAGCAGAAAGGGCACTGGGAGAGGGCCGGGAGGTCGCCTGGTTCAGACGCTGGCCTGCCGCTCACTCTCTGTTCCACCTTGGCGAGTTCGCCCAGCCTCTCTGAGCCTCTGATTCCTCATTTGTAAAATGGGGACAATCGAATTGACATCCATCATTATTCCGACGGTTTGGAAAAATGTATATAATGTGTCTAGCTTGGGACACAGAAGCACTAGCACATATTAGTTCTTCTCACAATTCTCAATCATGTGGGTTTTCATGGAATTATTATGGCCGTCAATGAGTAACATATAACCATAACTGAGTACCCCCTTTAAGATGCTTGACCTCAGCTTCTGAGACAAAACCCATCCTGTCCACCATGATAGCTGTGTCTCTTTATGAGCCCAACCAATTCTTGACAGGAAAAAAAGAGAAAAACCCAATGGATGGGGAAAAAAAAAGAAAAACTCAATGGACAAAGCTACCGTGGATCTTAGGAAATAGTTGAGAGAAGAGACAGAGATTCTTTTTTCCTCTGAAATGGCTATTTCTATAAATTACACATCTATGCCCCAGTACCATCCCAAGCTTGAGCAAATCAAGCGGCCTCTCTGGCCATTTGTGAGGAGTTGTGGGCCGCTGAGTGACATGAAGGCTCCAGTTGTGAGTTTGTGACCAGCTGTCAGGAAAGGGGAGAAGAATGGAGGACAGGCATTAGCCCCGATCACAGAGCGAGTTCTGCCTCCCTCTGACGGAGCACCCATGGCATCTTTTCAGGCTTCACCATGCGCACCCATCCCCCGCGGATCTTTCTCAAAGCAGGTTCACCCCCAGGGCTGGGGTGGGCCCGAGGCCCTGCACTGCTCAGAAGCTGCCACCGGCGGCTCTGCTGGTCCTGGGACCACACCCTGGCAGCAGGCGTGCAGTAGGCATTTTGCACACATCACTCAACCGCCTCAGACACCGGCGGCTCTGCTGGTCCTGGGACCACACCCTGGCAGCAGGCGTACAGTAGGCATTTTGCACACATCACTCAACCGCCTCAGACACTTTCACATTTCCTCCCTTCTCTTCCCGACACCTCTTCTGCCACCAGGTGGGTCTCCTTGTCCTTCCCTGTTCCTGCCACTCTCGTTGTGTCTCTTTCAGAGCCTGAGTAGCTACAAACCACTTCATGTTTAATCTCTACGGAAGGAGTTTGCATCTGGAGATGGTGAAGAAAAAAGACAAAATGAGCAAATAGGTGGAACCGCAAGACTCCGGAAGAAAGTCCTACACAGGAGCATAAGCTGCCAAGTGCTAGTAAAAGGGGGGGCAGTCCTCCCAGCAGACCTCTCGCGGCCGAGGTCCAAGCCGAAAGTTTATGACGCCTGGTGCTGCTGGTCTAGGTGCTACATACACCTGTGGAGACTCACTTTGACTGCCACCCAATGGAGTACTTGAGTTGGCAGGTGATGGATGAGATTCTTGTTTCTGCTATGTTGGCATTTGGGCCACCTGGAGAGATGCAAATGAATGAAGGAATGAAGGACTGAGTATCAGTGTCTTCTCCCCCCTCCCACTGAAGAGGTCAGAGGTGGCGCTCAGGTATTGATTATTTCTTAACAAACTGCAATTGAGAATAGCACCCTAAGGCAAACTGAGGGGCCAGATTGCAGGTTGGTTGAGAGAGACACACTCGGCCTTCCCCAATTCAGTGTTATCTGGCAGAGAAACGTCCAAATGCATTTCTTTAGGGATTCAGAAGAAATATCTTCTCTTTTTTTTTTTTAAAAAAAGCGTCTCCTCCATGCTGTTTCTGCAAATACATTCTTCGACAGAGAAATATTCATCTCCCTCCTGGATTAATTGCAGCCCCGTCGCTGATGGTTTTTGCATTAAGTTCAGCTGCTGCTTGCAGTGGGTAAAGGCACTCTGATTGGGAACAAGAACTGAACCACAGAGGGGCAGCTGCAATTCGTGGGGAAATTATTACCATTTCAAATGTCACTCAGCTTGATTTGTGATTAAGGGGAGCTGAGGCTCCTCCTGTCTGGTTTGCTACAAGAGCGGAAGTCTGCTCTCCCAGCCGGGCCCGCTACATTGTCATAACCAATGCCCGTCACCTCCCAGCCGCCTCCTTCAGCACACCCAGGAGCCTGAAGCATTTAGCTTCAATTACAAACGTCGCTTGTCATTTCTGGGATGCTGACTACATTAATCAACTTTTTTTTTTTTTTTTTTTTTTGCAGAATTTGATTATAGTGTCTTGTGGATAAATAACATTTATCTATTTCCCTTTCATTCCCATGTTGTGTAAAAGGAACAGCGGGAAAAGAGAATCACCTGAACTTTCAGGTCCCTGGAGTGGGCAGATGTGGCATCTCATTTGGTACTCCAGAGGCTCTTGCACAATCCTGGAGAGGTTTTTGTTTAACTTGGTACAGTGAACCGTTCAATCGACAGTCTCCCGTGCACATGGGGACTCGGTGAACTCTTGGAAGGGGAAGAACAAGCTCTGCAGAAAGTGCAGGGCCTCGTGCAGTGGAGTGGGCCAGGCTGGGCTCAAAGCGCGTTGGGAAGGGAACATGCGGCTGAGTGAGGCTGGGGATGTGAAGGTGACCTCTGGAGGGGTGTTTTCTTGCAGGGCTGGGTTCCAGGACTTGTACAGTCCATCTGTGGTTCCAGCCCAGCTGGTCCCCAGAGCTTTTCTTTTAATGGCAGCAGAACTGGGATTGGGTCCAGGCTCTGTCCTAAAGCATATGGGGCCTCAGCCTTCCATAGAATGGATCGACATGATGAGGATTCCACAAGAATGATCCCTAAGTAAGAAGGACTTAACACGTTGCCTATTAGCTCCACTCAGTGACCCTCATGACATATGACAGCCAATGAGAACCACCTGCTCTTCTGCCCTCCTGCAGGCGAGTTCATTGACAGGGGGCTCATCATTTGTGGAGCTGTTCTCCTGTTGATGGGCATTTACATAATTTTCGATCTTTCATTTTACAAACAGGGCTGCACTCAACATCCTGCTCCTGCCTTCTCGTAAATAAATGTGAGTGTTCAATGGGAGAGAGATAGAAATAGACATTTGCTGAGGTCGTTAAGGATGCAACAGTGGTTCCCTCCCCGCCACCCCAAGTAGCTCTATGCACACCGTATTCCTCCACCGGCCGGGTATAGAAATGCCTGTTTTTCTACATCCATTCCACATACCTGGTATTATCACAATTTTTTTTCTCCCCCCATCTTATGGATGAAAACATTGAATCGTTTTCCAGCAGGATATATGAGTATCATGTTTAAATTAATCTTCCTCTGAGCATCGTTTTAAATGTACAGCAGCCATTAATATTTCTTTGAGCTTGGATTTAGAAGATGATTAAGACTCTAGCAGGCAGGTACGTTGACCAGGGAGGGAAAAGAAAGCCATCAGGGTGAAAGTAGCCAGCGCAGGTTCGGGGATGAGTCTCGGATGAAATACCGGGTTTAAAGAGAGAGGGATATGGATGAGGCTGGTTGGGGGGTTGAAGCCAGGGTTGTAGGGTTCTGGAGCACACTAAGGAATCTGCCTGTCATCCTGTTGTCAATGAAGACATCATCTGGCAGGACCTAAGAAAGATCCTAAAGGTCCAAGACGAAGTTGGCATTTCAATAAGATGCCTTTGGCCACCTTGCAGAGGGAGGACTTGAACACAAGGCAGTGCAAGAATGAAGGGACAGAGTCAGGACCTATTTCAAAGATAAAATTGACAGGACTTGAAGACTCATTATATTAAATACAGAGGCTGAGATGAGGGTGTGATGGACACATCTTATACAACCCCTGAGAGGTGTCTTCCCAGCCTTACAGCTGGATGCCCATGTCCACTGTGGAAGGTGCTACTCAAAGTGTGGCCCATGGACCAGCATCACCAGCAGCACCTGGCAACTTGTTCAAAATGCAAACTCCTGGCCTCACCTCACATCTACTGAATCAGACTCTCTGGTGGTGGGTCACCCTCCAAGTGATTACTTTGCACACTAAAATTCGAGAAACAATGATGTCCAAGATTTCATCTAAAATTCCAGATGGGAGGAGTCTAAATTCCTGAGTCACCATTTGGAGGACAGCCACTCAGGAGAGCCAGCTGAACAGGGTCACCTGCACTGGATTCAATGCCAAAGAAAAATAAAGTCTTACCTGGTTAAGCCACTGAGATAATTACTGTTTGCTACAGCAGTTAGGCTGGTCTGCAATGACCAATGCAGTTAATACAAATAAGGGTCCAGATTTCTACCCAGTGGCTCTCCTACCAGACATTTTCAATGCCCATTCTGGGAAAAGGCTGTTTTTATAATTAACACCCAGGCTTGCAGCTTCCAGATGACCACAGGAAAGTAGGACTAGGACTATGTCCTTGCCTTTCTGTGGGGAGGGAAGGGAACCAGGACCAACACAGCTGGCTCAGTAGCAATCTTGATAGTTGATGAAATATTTTTCAAGACTGATTTCTTCCTTGTTTGGGTCTGACGTTCTTTAGATTGAGAAGTAGCCACAGTGATTTCTTTACTGGGTGGAAGTTCTGGAGAGTAAAAATGCCTCCTCTCACATTCTTGGTTTTCATCAACCACTCGTAGCCCCCTTAACCACAGCTGCCTCGCAGAACAAACACCTGCACTGCAGCTAGCCAGGTGCCTTCAGCCAAGTGTCCTAGGTTGTGCTTGCATCACGCCGTTGCTAGTGTCTGTGTACATCACTGGGTTGAGAAAGACTCTGAGGCGTTGCTGTAACACAATGGGTGAAAGTGCTAGTCCATTAATCGCTTCGCATTGCCACATGTTGCAGCCCTGTTCTGGTGAATGCCTTGTTGCGATTTTTTTTTTAATTTCTTTCCGATCCAACAAACTTTCTCCTCTGCCTGCAGAGTGAAAATGCACTCAGGGGGGTCTTGAGATTCTCTTTGACACCTTCAGGATACAAGCCAGGAGTCCCTGCTTCCATGGAATTGCCCCATTGGGCTCTCAGAGGGTTGGTGTCTCAGGAAGAGGGTGCATAGGAGAGAAGAGACACCGGGTGCCTACTATAGGCAGTTCTGCACTCAACAGAGCATCCTTGGATTTTGGTGCTGGAAGAGGCATTCTAAGACATTCAACCCAATGCCCTCTTTGCCCAGGAGTCAGCAAATTATCGCCTGTGGGCCAAATCTGATCTTATACAGCTCACAAGCTAAAAGTGGATTTTACACCTTTAAATGACAGAAGAAAAATCAAAAGAAGAAAATTTAGTGGCATGAAAAATATTTAGGCACACGTAGAATAAAATTATATAAAATTCACATTTCAATGTCCATAAATAAGGTTTATGGGCGGCAGCCGTGCTCGTTTGTTTCGATATCGCCTGTGGTTGCTTGTGCATTGCACTGGCAGCATTGACTGGTTGAGACAGAGGCATGTACGGCCTGCAAAGTCTAAAATGTTTACTACCTGGCCTTTTCCAGAAAAAGTCTGTGACCTCTGGTGTACAGGGGAGCGGGAGGCTTAGAGTAGTAACTCTTTCCCACGCTGTCAAGTAGGTTTCCTGGACTGACACAGCCTCCTGTAGCTACTCTTAAAATTATTGGGAGGGATGGGAGAGTTTTGAGGGTTTTCCAGTTTGAAAATTAGGCTTGGGGCGGGGCATGGAGTCAGGTAGATGTGTTGCCTGAAGCTCCTGGAGCTCACACAGGTGTGAAAGATCTCGCTCTTGCTGCAGGTGGCTTTCACCTTAGGGAGGAGACCAGAAGGAAGCTTCTATGCAAAGGCTTTTGCTTTGGCAGGTGCCATTCTTTTAAATTAGGGTGTGGGCTGCTGAGGCCCAGCTCCACACCGTAGGCATCATGGGAAGGGGGTGGAATCCATCAGACATCAAACAAATGTTTCTGGGTGAGAGCACCTTACAGCCAGCACATACATAACTGTGGGGCTCATCGCTCCCAATGGGAGCTCAGGAAATCAAGATGCAATTTAAGATGGCATTTCCAACCTTCCCTGGAAATGGGGGGACATCAGCTTTATTTATTTATCCCATCTTGCCAGCTCCCGATTTGGTGCGAACAGTTATGTCTTGCAGCGCGTTTCTGCCTTGCAGCCGGCAGAGTTAATTTAATGAAATGAGTAGTCTTCTGATGACCTGAAGGGAAAAAACACATTAATCTGGAAACTATCAAAGCCGTCTGACATGTGTTATTGTAGGACTCGGAAAAAATAAACAGTTTATGGAGAAGATTAAGTGGCAGTGTGGATTTGCTTTTGACATATCTTGTCTCCAAATCTAAGTCGGGGATTTATTATCGAGCTATCATGTCACAGCTATCTCATTTATATGATAACACATCTGTAATGTTTTACAAGTGCAGCACTACTTGTTCGAAATGGGCCTTTTTTAAGTCCTAAATTATAGTACCTGGAGAGGCATGCATAATTATAGTGCGTGTTAGCAAATGAGAGGGTGCGTTTTCCACCCGCACTCAGCATTAATCGTCAGCACAGTGGGTGCAATAAAATCATAATTGCTTCTTCCAAACTTCTCATCTGAGCTGTACAGGTTGAAGTCGGTGGTTTGATGGAGAGATGTATCCCGTCGTGGTGGGTGGAGGCCTCACTCCCATCTTCCCAGACAGTCCCTGGAATTATGGCTGGAGATCCGTCTGAGTTCAGGAAGAGAGCCAGACCCACAGGGGCTGCCCATGGAGGTCTTCTGATCTCCGTTACACTCTCGAATCAGCACATCCGAAAACACTGTAGTAGGGGGATTATGGGTCCTGGTTTAGGAACTAAGTTTGGACTCTGTTTTTCAATTTTGGACAAATTGTCTCACTTCACTGAACAACTGTCTACTCATCTGCAAATGAGAGATGGTAGCCCCTAAAATCAAAGTGCTCTTAAGGCAATTAACAATGTTTCTAAAGCACAAAATACACCTGTGATAAACAGTTATAACTCTCTCTCCTGAAGATCATTGTCTAAACCCTTGCTGTCCAATAGGGCAGTTGCTGGCCACAGGTGACTATAGAGCACTTAGAATATGCTCAGTCCCAATCGAGAAGGACTGTAAACACAAAATACGCACCAGTTTTTAAAGAGTAAATATGAAAATGAATGTAAAGTACATCAGTAATGTTTTATGTTGATTCCATTTTGAGGTGATATTTTGGCTATATGGGCCCAAATATATTATAATAAATCCTACTTTTATCTTTTTTTTACCTTTTTATTGTGTTTAGAACATTTAAAATGATACAAAAGTCTCTCATAGTTTTATTGGACAGCACTGGTCTGAACCGGATGAATGCTGACCAAAATGGAAGGGGACTGTGTTTTGAGTTGCAACTCATGGCTCCTGGTATTAATATTATTATCTTTGATTTATACTTAGCCTACTTTGGCAACAATATTTTAGATGGTTTGCTACAGAAAAACGGAGAAGACCCAGTGATTGCAATGAACCACCTAATTTAATTTAGCTCCCTGGTGCTAAGGCAAAAAAAAGAAAGAACACATGTTTGCATCATATGGGTCTTTTCGAAAGGTAGCAGAGTCACATAAGTTTCTTTGAAAAGAAAAGCTTTCTCGTGGCATTGAATTCTCAAAGGACCATTTCCCGGTACAGTCCTGAAATTGCACCTACACTTGCACCTCTCCATTCTCCCTAAGCAAGTCTTTCATGGACTTAGAAGCGGTGAGTCATTCTAGCGCAGGGATGGTAATTACACCTCCCCTTGTTCATGTAAATGATCTGATTTGATCCTCAGGGTAGCCCTGCAACATGGGCTGTGCAGGGACTATTGTTCCTCCTTGATGGATGAGGAACCTGAGGATCAGGTAGGGCTTCAGTGACTTGCTCAAGGTTTTATAGACAGTAAGCGGCAGGGCCAAGGCTCAAATCCTCATTGCCCAAAGTGGAAACTCCCTGTGCTGCTTTTGTCAGTCATGTACACTTCAGTGTGAAAGAAAACTCAGAATAGTGACTGATGGGAGAGAGCAGGGAGCCTCAGGGCAAGAATGGGGGCCGAGATGCATCTGGGAGGCTGGTAACTCCAAAGATGAACTTTAGCCAGATAGAAGAAATAGAAGTATAAACATGTGTTTTATTATTTTACTAACTGTGGCACACCAAACTCAAGATATCCTATGTTCGGGCCTCCAGGGATGATGGGTGGGAGAGCATATTAGCTTCCTTACTTTAAGATCAGTGCTTCTGGAACTTTGACACACACACACCAGTCGCCTAGGACCTTGTCACAATGCAGATGTCATTCGGAGGTCCCAGGAGGGGACTGAGCACTTGCATGTCTCCCTGGATCCCAGGGAGTAACTGTTTTTTGTTGGTCTGAGGGTTGCAAACAAAAAGATGTTTGTCCCCTGCTTTCCCCCCAAAACTGCCTCAACCGTAGCACTTTACACAAAGGTAGAAGACTGAGCCTCACCCAGCTATAAATGCAAACCTCCCTGGGGGTTTTGAAACAGTACTGATGCCAGAGAGCATCAATTTAATTGATCTAGGGTGGTAATCACACCACCTTAGATCAATTAAATTAAACAGCTCCTGGGAATGGGGCTCTGAGCTTGGTCAATTTTCATCTTTCCCCTGGGGCAACTATGTCTGTGAACAGTGGGGTCACGTAGTTTAGAAGTTTTCTGCCTGGGAATTGTCCGAATACCCCGAATCTGAGCACTGGCTTCCCAGAGGGTTTCTCCCCTTTCTCCACAAGCAGAGCGAAGCACACCACCTGTCGGTCGTTCACTCTGGAATTCACACGAAGCGTTGGCCTTGCTATGCATGTAGTCGGACCGGCAGGGAGGGCCTGACCTTTTTAGGCTTTTAGATCCCAGTGGGTTAAATTGCTGATATAGGTGTGACTGAGAAGAACCACACAGTCACTTCAGGCAGGGATATGTGCCATGGAAGAAACACAGTGGGAATGGAACACAGAGACACTGAGGGGGGTCAGTGGTGGCAGTTTCTATGGGGTGGACTCAAACAAAATATTGAGTATAAAAATGTATAAAGAGCCCTGGCCGGTGTGGCTTAGTTGGTTGGGCATTGTCCTTTGTACCAAAAGGTTGCCAGTTTGATTCCAGGTCAGGTCACATACCCAGATTGCAGACTCAATCCCTGGTGGGGGGTGTGCAAGAGGCAGCCAATGGATGTTTCCCTCTCACATCAATGTTTCTCTCCCTCTCCCTTTCTCTCTCTCTCTAAGAATCAATAAAAAAATCATTTAAAAAAATGTATAAAGAAAAGGCTCTTTGGCCAGGGGGTGGAATTCTGGAGAGGCTTTACCTCTCCTGCCCTATTACTTTCCTTGAGGCTAAGACCTAAAACACTACAGCCGACACCAGCTGACTTCCACGGCCTGGACAAGGGAGATTCTGAGGGGCAGTTGGGAGAACAGGGACTCCAACAGGAGGGACCCCTGAGCTCACGAGCTGGGCCAGCTACCAGGAGACCAAAGTTGGGACCTCGGCTGTCTTCAACCTGGGGCGATTTTAGAAAAATCAGCAGAGAATTATAGAAATCTAGATTCCCGGGTCCCACATCCAACTTGGTTCATCAGAGTCTGTGGAGCGGGATAGGAGCATCTTCATGTAGATGGTAAAACTGGGGTGATTCTGATGTAAACCCCAGTTAAGACACCCCAATCTAGACTTTGAAAAGTGCAGACTTCAGCGAGAAACAAAAGGTATGTTGTCAAGTCTTCTCTCTGCTGAACAAATAGCTCACATTTCTGTAAAGTACAGGCACAGTAGTCGAAGCAGCCTCCATAATTCCCACATCACTCCCTCTTTTTTCCTTTTGGATAAACAGCTGGCAAATATGACATCAATTCAATGGTAATGACTGCTTTTAATTTTCATTTTAAATCCATACTGTTACTATATATTGGGATCCTGGCTGGTGCCAACTGCTCCGGCCACACGTCTGGTTTTCATTTAGTCTCGAGTTCCTTTAGGGTAGTCGTGTACAGAGGCCTGGTTTAATGCATAACCCTAATTGCAATGTAGAATTAAGTTGGTGCTGACTGTAGCGTTTTCAGTCTTAGAATCAAGGAAAGTATCTAATAGGAAGGGGAAAGAAAAGCCTCTCTAGAGCTCCAGCCTTTGCCAGTGCCTTATCTGTATAAATTTTTTACATTCAACATTTTTTTAATTGAGTGCATAATATGGCTATAAAACAGCAGTCTGGGTAATGTGGTCAGGCTGCTGGTTTATAGATCTCTCTTCTCAGTTTCAGAATGTCCCCATCTCCTCTTCCGGCTCTGACACTGGCCTCGTTTCTCGTTAAAAATGCTGGCGGCTTGGATGTGAGGACAGGAGCACAGGCTGAGCTCCTTCTCCCATGTTATGCTCCCTGCAGCCCCTCCTGGACCCTCAGAGGCTTTGAAGGAAGCTAGGCTGCCAGCCGAACTTATTTCCAACAATTGTTGGCCAGAGATCGGCTCTGTGAAGGGTTAAAGCGAATATTTTCACATCAAATGTATAAAGAAAAACAGAGATTTCTTTCTAGGTGGCAAATACCTCTTGGTAAAACTGGGATGGGGCCGTGATGGTGAAAATCCCCCCATGTGTCTCATTCATGGGAAAACACAGGCGAAGGGGATGCTGGATGGAGACTGGGCAGTCAGCGGTTGGGAAGGAGGCTGCGATGGGCCTGGCTGCATTGGAGAGGGTGAGACGGGCAAATCAGAAGCAGGGACGAGGCCCAGCTCTGTGACTGATGCATGATCCTCAGTGTACAAGTATTTGCTGAACAAAAGTTAGTCATTAACATAGGTATGTTGACCCCTCTCCAAAAAATGTTCCTATGTTTCCTCATTCACTCGTTCATCATGTTCTTTATTCAATAATATCTGTACTAGGGGTCGGGGGCCATGGGAGACCCTGGAGACAGCATATGAGTAAGGGGACCGTGCCCCTGCATCCTGGACCTCCCGGTCCAGCCATAAACAGGGAAGAAAGTGTCCAAGGAGAAGTAAGTGTCCAGGTGACTTAGTAAAGGGCCAGTGGGTGATGCTACGGAGCACAAGCAGGGGCCCGGCCAGGCTGAAGGGACAGGAAGGTGGGGCTGGGACCTGCGCAGACCATCCGAAAGGCCCACTCTCACGGCGTTGCCCTGGTGCCCGACTAAGGCCTAAGCCGGATGCTGGCTGGTTTGAGATTATCTCGTGGAAACTTTGTAGTGACCCACATGATATTGTTGAAGATGATTTGTGAGTCTATCATCGTGTGTGTGCGCCCATGGTGGAAATCTCTCTCTAGTCTCGGCACCAGGAAAATGCTGTGCTTTCCCTGGTTTGGTGTATCTCAGGAGCAGCGCAAACCCTCACTGAAGACCTGGGCCTGCCCTGAGAGCTAGAGAGCGCTGTCCCATCTGCAGCTCGCTTCTGCAAACCACCGACGATCATAGAGCGCACCGTTTGCATGCTAATATTACCCTGCTCTTCATATTTTTCTCCCCTTATTTTCTCATTTTGCCCAGTTCCTTCATTGGCTTTATTGTTTTGTGTTTTATCTAGTTGTTTCTTTCTGAAGCCATCTCAGATCTACCAGGAACAAGGAAATAAGGGCAGGGGGAAGAAAGCTTGGTTTCTGTTGAGAACAACTGCCAGGCTAGTCTAGGAGCAAATGTGTTGTCGGTGAAGTCATTTGAGAAAATAAGCAGCTTCAAATGGGAGAATGTAATTAAGAGTTGAGAGAAAGGGGAAATGGGGTGGGGTTTAAAAGTCAGGTTTTAATTGTGGGGTGATTCAAAATAGTTAAGTTAAAAAAAAAAAAGCAGTACAAGAGCAAGCCCTTCCAGTTTCTCCAAATCCTGGACATCTGTCACCCAGCCAATGTCAATATTAGCTAAAGTGGCTTGGCCCTGCTCGGTCCGGTCAAAAATAAATTAGGAGGATGCTTATAAACAAGGCTTAGAGGAGGGACACACACACGCACACACACACACACTGCGAGTAAGAATAATAATTAGCAGCTTTTAATAAGTGCTAATTTAGTGATAACAATTTTATATAGAGTTGTTTACGCCAAGATGTGACATTAGCTGATTTGGGATTTCAGCCACTGACCACGAAGCTGATTGGTGGGTTCAGTTGATATCTCGCACCTTGGTCTCCTCCATGTGCACCTCCCCCCCCCCCCAATGACTCCAACCAGCTGCCCTGCAGTGGCTTGACCCGGGTGTGGCTCAGGTTCACCCCCACGGGGGTCTTGAAGGCACATCACTGACATACATACATTGATCCCCGGTCTTGCTCACTGTTCACTGGACTTTCTCTTTACTTGTCTGTAGAGGGCACATTGAATACCTTGCCTGGAAATTAGGGTAGATCTTGGTCCATGACATTTCCATATCACAAAAGAGAAATGTTTTTCTTCAGCTCTGCAAAGGATGCATTGGGAGTGAGAGGGACAAGGGGGAACTAAGATTCCAGCCAATGAGTCGCGCAGAAGCTCAGGCAGGTGAAACAAACGTATGCTCGTCAGGTCACCCCTTGTTGCCCCTGAGCCAGGACCGTCCAGGATGCACAGTTGTGTAGACACAGCGACGCAGTATTGAAAGCAGGGGTGTCAGTCCGGCGGATCCGTGTCCAAGCTCGGCTCCCCTATTTGCTCACTATGTTGCATGAGACAAGCCTACTTCGACCTTCTGAAGTCAGTTTCCTCAGGCGTAAGAGGTAGAGTACTGCTTCAAAGCGATGGTGAGCGAGGTTCAAGTGCTATGACAGGGCCTGTTACATCGCAGATCCCCGATTAGTCCCAGCTAACACTTCTCAGGTCATCATGGGTGAGGCACGGAGCTTGGCAACTTATGTGTGGTAGTTTTCAGCATTACTTTTATTATAATCTTCCCCTGAGGAAGCTCGAAGAGGAATATCCTGAGGCCATAGTAGACACTCAATGAATATTTGTTAAATGAATGACCAGTGTCATTGACTCCCAATTAAGTTAGTACTATAAGTATCCCCATTTGTCAGGTGGGGAAACTAAGGCACTGGCAGTTAAATATCTTGGGCACGATTGTGCCCAGTTAGCAAGTGTCAGAGTAAGGACTTAAATGCAGACCCTCCTTGAGCCCCTGGCCTCACCCACTCCCCTCTACCAGCTCTGTACGTGTTTTTATATGGAGTAAGCAATTCCCATGGCCTCTCCGATCTTCCTCCATCCCTGCCAAGTGTTAGTGTCCTCAAGGCCCTGTGGGGAGTCCTGCTCAGCGCCCAGCTGTCAATAAGACAGTGCCTGGATTTAGAGCCTGTGGGTGTGTGCCGGGGACATAAAACAGCACAGGCTATACGAAGTCCCAGGAATGCCTCGCTTGACACCAAAGCCAACCAGACAAGGAAGCTGTGAGCCTCCTGGCGGGCCCCAGCTTGCTGCCTGAGTTATTTGTGAGAGGGGGGCCTGGCCTCTCTCCACAGTGTGCCAAGGCTCCAGAGGGCAGGGAAGCCTCTCCCTGAGGCTGTGGTCCTGGGCCCTTTGGGCTCCGTGACACCCCTGGTGGAAGGCACCCTGGATGGCAGGCAGAGGGAGAAGCAGAGGCAGGAAAAATGGAGATGGTGGCTTCCCGCTTCCCCACCGGGCTTTCTCTGTCTGCTCAGGGCCCTGGCAAGCCAAGCTCTTCCCCTCTCCCTCCGTCTCTCTCCCCACCCCTCTTCCTGTGTTTCTCTTTCCCCTCTCAGCCCAGTTCAGTCTCTTTTCTTCCCCCCTTCTTTCCCCGTTTCTCCCCACCCCTGGAAAATTTGAGGTATTTTCTTAAAGTCCTCGCAGTCTATGCGGAGATTTGTAAAACTGACCAGCTGACTCCCAAAGAGGCTGAGGCCCCCCGACAGTGCGGAGCCCCGACAGAAGCAGCTGTTTGGCGACCCTGTGCTACCGCTGGCCTGAGCCCTCCCGCGGGCACGGCTCCTACATTCTCCACAGGAGCCTGGCATCCAAGGGCGCGGATGTAAAGCCCCTTGATGTGCATGTCCACGCTGCTCTTTCCTTTCTGTGCACTCTTTCCTTTCTGTGCACGCTTTCCAGGTTCAGGGAAAACGAGTGACAGTGGCCCCGTCACCACCATTCACTTCCCAAACACGGCAGGCAGGGGTGTAACTCGGTAAATCATGTGTCCTGACCAGCCAAGTCCACTCTGAGTTGTGGGGACCAGGATAAGGGGGGTGCATCTCCCTGAGCACAGCCTTTATTCATTTATTCCCTCCACAAATATGGATGGAGCACATGCTAGGTGGCAGGCGTTACTCGAGGCATGGGGGACACCGTGGTGAGCGAGGCCCCTCCCAGCCCTGCTCCCAGGGGGCTTCCGCTGTTCTTAGCAGAGAAACTAAACCTGCCTGCAACGGTCAGGGGCAGGTGGGATGGCTGATAACAAACAGAGCCTCTGATCTCCTTGAGGTCTGGATAGCAACAGGCCACAGAGCTTTCCTGTGGGACCCGCGCCACTTGGAGCAGTGGAGTTTGCTCTGCATGAGGGCAGGTGCCTCTGTGTTTGCAAAGGGAGAGTCGCCTCTGTTCTCTACTGTGAGCCGAGCTCTGCTTTCTGCGGGCGCCTCCCGGGCTTCTCCGTCTCATCATCAACATCAGAAAAATGGTGTTCACTCATCAGGTGAGCGCCATCCATGGAGGCCCCCTGGGTTCTGGTTCTAAGTCATGTACCTGGGACACTCAGTCCCTAGGCCTTACAATCATCCTACCGGATGACACTATTAGTTCATTTTGTAGATGAAGACCCTGAGGCACTGAAGTTGGAGCTCTTCCCACTGTACTCGCACACTCAGAAGTTTCTCGGTAATGCCCAGTCTTGCTTCCTCATTAAAAATCAGTGGATATCCTATGATGTTCCAGAAATAACAACATCCCATATTTGAAAAGCCAGGACATTCTACAGTGTGGATAAATATCAGAAACATATAAAATTCTTATTTAAAAACTGACTCTCAGGGTCCTATTGCTATTGACCCCAGCTCTGAGTCTGATGAAGCTACTGAGAGGCCTCCCTTTGAGGAAAGCTGGTAAGGAGCCATCATTTTAAAGGGCTTTCCCATCTATTAACTCGTCTGATGCTCAGAGCTTCTTTGGAAAATTGGTCGAATCTACCCTATTACCCTTTTTTCTCAAACAAACAAAGGCCAGGAGAAGTTTATTTCCTTGGCCATGGTCCCCAAGCTGTAGTCAACAGGAGTGCATGGAAGATGTATTGTTTTGGTTTGAGTCTGTGGCCTCAACTAGGGGTGATTTGGGGCCCCAGGTGACATTTGGCAATGTCTGGAGACATTTTTGGTTGTCTTACTTGGGATAGTGGGGTGCTACTGGCAAGAATTTAAGCACATGATTACCCCAAGTTTCAAGAGTAAGCTAGCTTCTGATAAAGGGTAATATAATTATATTCTTGGCTTGGATAGATCATTATTCATCTCTTGAGACTGGATACATTGGTACTTAAAAAAAAAATCAGAGGTTCTGTTAGCACAGAAAAAGAGAAATGGCTCTTTAGTCAGCAGCTAACAGTATCTGTCGTAGCTATGACACTGTATATGCATGATTAGGTTTTCTTTTTATAATATGTTTTTATGCTCCTTACTAGCTTTTTGACATTGGGAAACTTAAGCTCACCATGCCTCAGTTTCCTTACCTGTAAAGTGGGGATAATAATAGTGTTCTTATCCAAGCCAACTGTTTAGGTAAGTGAGATAATTCCCCAACAGTGCATAGAACAGTCTCTGGCACTTAGCAACCCCTTAGTAAATGTTTTTGTTGTCGATGATGATGATGATGATATGATTAATTGTGTTTATCTTTGAAAAATGAATTTCATTTCTTAGGCCTTATTTGTATATCCCAAAGTGTTCAGCAAAATTGTGGAGGGATAACAATAATTCAATAAAAACTTCTTGATTAATTTTCTAACTGCTCCACCACTTGTACACGTTTAAGTTGCAAAATTCACCATGTTGCATGTCTTCTTAATGCATATCAATGGGTCCTGCTCTTCTATGGTATAAAACGAGGCATAAAACATCTTCCCAAAGCTCTCTTTACATCCTCAACTTTATTTTTCACATCTCTCTTTTCTGTGTGCAATCCAGTAATTATGAGCTTCTTAGAAATATCCCAGACTGCCATCTCATGTATATATGTTTACAAATATTTTTCCTTTGAAGATTTGGTTTCCTCTACCTGGAATATACTTCCATTCCCCTTGGACATTTGGCAAACTCCTATTCATCCTTCAAAACCTTTCTAAGACATTATCTCCTCTGGGATGCCCTCTTGGGATGTCACTTCTTACCCAATAGTGCAATATCAATATTATATGTCATGCCTATCCTTTGTGTCTATGTCTATTACTGTTCTTGTTACTGTTTTTTTTCATTTCATATTTATCCGTCTGTCTTCACTTTTAAACTATACATCAAAGGTGGGAAAAACTGTCTTATGCTTCTAGTCACAAAGTTTAGTGTGGGGTACATCAGAAGTGATTATTATTTTGTTGAGCTGAATCTTTTGCCAAACAGAGACTTCCTGCATCTGTAAAGTACTACAGTTCCATGAAAGATGGCTCTGCCTTTGGTGACAGATATTAACTGCACTAATTGTAGAGACCATTTCACGATGCAGGGTGGGGCAAAAGTAGGTTTACAGTTTTGAGTACATGAAACAGAGAGTTTATTCTTGTGTTATTATTTATTAATTATTGCATGATTTTCCATATGAACAACTGTAAGCCTACTTTTGCCCCACTCTGTATATAGAAATATTAAATCATTATGTTGTATATCTGAGACGAACACAATGTTATATATCAAATATATCTCAATAAAAAATAGCTCTCCCTGTTAAACCCCTGAAGTTACAAAAGCTCTCACTTGCTAACGAGAGAATAATCCTTTTTATAGATGTTTCGTAATTCTTGTTTAGTCCACACAGCTTACCAGCTGTCTCCTGGTCCCTTCCTACTCTCTCTGTGTTTAAATGCATTGGGAGCCTAAATTTCCCACTCTGTGATTGCTCACACGTAAAACATCCTGCCATCCAGCCAGGTTATTTTACGACGCAACTGGTTGGAAGAGAGCAAGGCCCTCCTGGCCTGGTAGGGGCATGTGGATGCCTTTGATCCCCCCCCCCGTGAAGCCATCAGGCAAGGACGAGTCCCTGAGACTGTGACTTTGACTTTGTTTCGTGTTCGCAGCTCCGCAGCCAGACTTGTTGCCTGGTACACGCTTAGCAAGCAGGCTGGATCAAGTTTTATGTTACATAAGATGGCACAGGCAGACCCAGCTGAGGACGGGACCAAGGGCTGGTACCAGAACACAGAGCCCCTGTCTTATCCCGGGGTTCACCCAGAGGTGATGCAGGAAGTCGGGGGCCACGGATTCCAGTAACCGGTCCGGAAGTGGAGTGTGTGTTGGTTCAAGACCAAGTCCATGAAAAAAAGACTGTTTGCCCCCAGGTCCTTATTGGTTGCGGGATCTTAGTGTGGGAAAGGTTATATGGGGAAAAGGCACAGGATGAGAGTAACTGTCCCACGGAACAGGCACCTCTGCCTGGCATGAAGGGAAGGGCAGGATTTCCAGATCACTCACTTTTACCCCAAGTTGCCTTGCAGTTTCTTTCCTGTGGTTTTTTGTTTGTTTTTGTTTTTTTCTTTTTTCAGCACCAACTTGTTTGTTCCCTGAAAACATTAGCCATCCTTTAGGGTTCTTTAGAGAGGCAATTAATCGGCATTCAGTGCTCTGTCCGTGACCCTAACCTAATGAAATGTGTTATTATCTGAAAGGATTATGTAAGCCTATGGAAAATGATCCATGTGAGAAGATGTGTTTGGGGCGGGGGGCAGGCAGGGCTGAGTTGCGTGATAAAAATAGGGAGTTTTCTCTGCATTCGGACCAATTTCGAAGAGGTTTTTAACCATTGCGACGGAATCCTTTTCAGAACCCTCGCTTTTTTTCTTCCCTTTTCCCCGAGTTGCTATGAGAACATGAATCATCTCTTTAGCACAATGACAGCAAGTGTGGCATTTAGGAGCGGACCCTGATTTTTCACTGTTTGTTCTTTGCTCTCAACAAGATAAGCTGTTGTTATTTCTTTCTTCTTGAACAAGCACACCATGATTGCTGAAGTGGGAAGAATAATTGGACCAAATAGTCATGCGATTAATGCAAACAGAGAGAACTCATCTGCTTCCAGTACAGTAAATGCGCTTCTGAAGCTGCCGGGAGCCTGCTTTCTCTGTCTATTCTTGGGCTGGGGAACAAATGTTGCTGAGTTCACTGCCACAGATTCCCGTGTTTCTTCCACGGGGTAGAGACCTTAAATGAACTGAGGAAAGGAGAGAAATCAGCCCTATCTGGGAAGCGGGGTGGACTTGGAGGGAGGGGCTGCAAGGGGAACAGGGGGAAAGGACTGCTCTGTCCCAACAGGACGGTTTCCTCCCTCCCTCTCCACCTGGGCTACCGGTAAGGGGACTCCTGCTCCATTAACAGTATGTTTCAATGGAAAGATGGTGTGGCCCATTGAGACAGAAGGGAAACTAGTATTGATTAGGGCCTTCAGGTGTTCAGCTGTAAGCTCAGCTTTTATGTCATTTAATTGCCACAGGCATGAGGCAGGCTCCATTGCCTTACTAGGCAGGAAAGGAAACTGAGCTTCAGAAGTCCATCTCCAAACTCCCGACACGATGCTGCAGCGCTGGGCTTTGAACGGGGGTCTGTCTGGCTCAGTGGCGTGGTGAAGGTGTGGGCTTTGGGGCCAGACTGCCTGCTTTTGAATTCTGCCTCTGCCCTGTGGTAACCTTGTGACTTTGAGCACCTCTCAGCACCTCATCTGAAAAAAAAACAAGAAAACAAAACTGGGAATGAAACTAGTACTTTTTTTAAATAGGGCTGTTCAAAGGATTAAATAAATTCTTAGATGAAAAGAACACAGAATTGTGCTGGTCACCCAGAACGTCTCTGATCCACACCAACTGCTTTGATTTCTAAACGTCAGGTGCTTGTACTACACGAGGATGCCTTTCACGTCACACCTGTGGCTTGCTGCAATGGTGCCCTAACCCATCTGCCTGCATGCAGTCGCCCAGGCACACCCTGGCCAGGTTAATATCTCTAAAATCCCATTTTCAGGTCACTCCGTAGTTTTGGCAGCTCACCATTGCCTATAAGAAAAACACACAAATGTGAATGTCCCTTCATTGACTGCCTGTGCCCTGTTTTTTCCATTAACTTCTCATTGCACGCCCCCTCCCCATGTTGGAACTGTTCCCGGAACATACCCCTCAGCTCCCACCGCTGACACTAAACTCGCTTCTGTCATCGGCCTGTCTAAATACTGGGGACCTTTCAAGTTCCCCACCTAACTCCATCTTCTCCCAGAAATGTCCTTCGCAACATGAAACACAACAGTGATGTCAGCCCCCTCCCTGGCTCCCAGAGCCTGAACCATTGGTGGCCCTCAGTCAGTGTCTTTTATTTTTAAAAAATTATTATTATTTTTTTAATCGCCACCCAAGGATATTTTTTTCCATTGCTTTTCAGAGAGAGTGGGAGGGAGAGAGAGAGAGAGATAGAAACATTGATGTGAGAGAGACACATCTATTGGTTGCCTCCCGCATGGGCCTTGACCAGGGATCGAGCCTATAACCAAGGTATGTGCCCTTGACCAGAACTGAACCTGAGACCCTTCTGCCCGTAGGCCGATGCTCTAACCACTGAGCAAAACCAGCTAGGGCCAGTCAGTGTCTTTTATTCACTGGCCAGAGCCACCCTGGAGTTTCTCTGAGTGGCAGGTGTGAGGGAGAAGACCAGGGTTGTCCCCTGCACTGCTATCATTGGGTGACTTCTTTCACAGTGATAAGATGTGGCTCCAGAAGCCTAGGGGACTTGGACAGTCGCTACAGGCAGAGAAGGTAAGTCTGAGTCTTGAAGGATCAGCTGAAGCCTGCCACCCAGGAAAGCAGAATGAAGGAATTCTAGGCCGAGGGAAGAGCTTGTGCAAAGTTACGGAGGCGTGAGAATCTACACAGAAGCAAGTCTGAGTTTACACTGGTGATGGAGAGACCACGAAGTGACGCTCCAAGTTCTTAATGACCCGGGGCGACCCACGCGATGATGCTTCTCGCCTCACTCCTCTCTCCTCCTTCCCCTCTCTTCTGGAATCTGGCTCCAGCCCCGAGCTGGGCTCTTCTTTCAGTCTGATAAACGGTTTCACCATTTTGCTTAATTGTTTCCTCCCAGCATTCACTACACAGAACGAAGATTAAATCCAATTAAATAGATGCAGCACCTTGCACCCACTCTGGCCAGGAGCGCCTCATCCATTTGCGTTTGTGTTTGAAGGGAGGAACCCACGGGATGCATTTTCACTGTGCATTGATTCTGCCCTGGGTTGGAATCTGCCTCCTGCTACAGGCCCTGTGACTCCAGCTTCTCCTGTCAGAGCACAAGGAAAGGGGAAGAGAAGGAACACGGTCTAGGCATCTCCCACACACTGGAGGCTCCCCAGCCACCAGCCAGTTGAGCTGCAGAACAGCCCTATGAGAGAGGTGTTGGTGTCCTGATCTGATAAGTGGGGATAAAGAAGCTTGGAAAAATAGGGCACATTCCGAGCTTCATAAACCCAGTGAAGGATTTTGAATGACGTGCCCTGAGGGCCCTACCCCAGGACATTTGCATGTGCACTAGTCTGACCTTCAGCAGCTGGCGCCTGCTTTCCTTTGCCCAAGAGCTTTGCCCAACAGAGCCCATTCCTTCGCCCACTCTTCTCATTCCTGGGGGCTTTCTTCCACCTAGGGAAGCCCCTGCCTCCCACTCCTACTGGGAGAACTCCAGTCCTATTCTGTTCTACGCCAGCTCCCAGAGCCCCAGGGGAGTGAGCTCCAGTTACTCACAGTGCTCACTTTCTTGATACTGATTTAAATTTTTAAAAACGTACTGCCTTTCCTTCCCTGTCTCACCTCCCCACTCCCCCACCAGTTTCCGGGGCTTAACCCCCCCCACCCCCCACCCAGCCTGCCTCTGACATTTGAGCACAGATCGAACTGACTCTGAAATCTACAGTCTTAACCTCGCAGCATGCTGTGGAGATGGTGCATGGATTTCACTGGGACAACATAGGAGTGGGGCAGTGGAACCCGCTGGATAAGAAATGACATGGGTTTTGTTTCAGGGTCAGGTATGATTGATCGGCAGGGGCCCCGCAGAAGCTTCTGGGAGGGTGAGTTTGAGGGCCTTTGCAGACAAATAGGAACGCACATCTGGGAGCGTGGAGTGCCCCTGTGGGTGAGCGAGGGGGAGGAGCCAGCGCGCGGCCTTTGCTCCCCGGCCCTCGCTCCTTCTCTGCGTGTTTCCATCAGGCTCTCTCTGTGCGTAAGGTTATCAAAAACGGCACCTATGTGGCCACCTTATGGGCTCTTAGAGAAAACAGCCACGAGGTGAGACTATAGATTTGGCCATCAACTCGGAAACTCGGAGCTCCAATGTTGATAAAAAATAACTCTTTGGATATGTCACTTTTCCCTTTCTTGCCTCTTGTTAGTGATGAAGGTATTGAGAGCAACTGCCACAATTTTTGCTGAAGATGTCTTCCTAGCCAGCCCGCCGTCAGCCTGTGACCTTAAGATTTTAGTCTTTCTCGGGGTGCAGAGTCTTTTTCTGACTATGGGGTTAATTCTCGCTCTTTGGTGGTTGTTTCTCTTTGGGGAGGCATCTGTCCCCCTTCCAGGCCCCTTCTTTTGGTTCGAGCACCTCGATATGTTTCAGGGCATCCAATTTCTCCCCTGCTCTCAGTACATGTGCTTTAGCTCCAGGAATGGTTCTGTGCAGTGGTCCTGGCCAGTTAGCTCATGCATTCCCCTGTCACTGTGATTGGTGTGGTGATGAGAACAGGATCCTAATGACAGAAAGGAGGACCATTGCTGGGACTCCTGGGAAAGAGATGTGAACCTGGAATAGGGCCAGTCTGGACCAGCTGCCCCACCTTGCACCTGTATGCACCTGACATAGAGGAGGGAAAGTAAAGAAATTAATAAAGAAGAATTAAGTCTGGGAGCCACTGTGTGATCCCCTTGATCAATCCAGCCCTGAAGCTAGCCAGATTTCAGGGCCTTTCATCTAAATGAGCCCAAATATTCCAATTTTGTATAAATTAGTTTGGGCATCCTATCTCTTGCAAACAAAAAAATATCTGACTAACTTATGGATATAATAATTTCGCTGAGAGGGGCTACTGTGTTATGTCCACATTGAGCCTTATAATCACTGAACTTCCCTTTGGTTCAGCAAATAGAAAAAATGGGCTCCCAAAATTAGAGGGTAGAGGTGGTAACTCACCTCAGCACCCCTCACCTCAGTTCACCCACAAATTCCTACCCTTTCCTGCCCATGATGGTGCCTTCCTGCCCCAAACAGAGAGAAAATGGGCTTAAATGGCTTTTATATCTCAAGCAGTAGACATTTATTATGGCCATAAAATGATTTCCCAGAGACTCCAGCCAGGCTTGAATCCTTTGTGTTCTGAATTTACCAATCATGGCAATTTGCTAAAATAATCATCTTCACGTTTGCTGTTAAAAATCTTGCTTCGGGCTGTTACAACCAAATGGTTGGTCACTTCCAGTAATGGCCGATTTTTCAGGGATTATTGCTAAAATGATTAGGCGCATCATGATTTCCCAGGGCACATGCTTTGGATTGTATCCATTAGCAAATAAAAAGGCTTCTGGGCTGATTTGGAAAGCAGGGGATACTTATCAGAAAAGGTAAATATATGTCATCATGTCTATTTTTTCTTCCTTAGAGAAGTCCTAGCTTTACTTTTTCTCCTGTCCCTTATTGGTCCCTCATTTAGTCAGTAGACAGACTGTGTCTTTGCTTGCTCTAAACCCTCTATTGTAGCTGATGGACCTGGGAAGCATTTTACTGCAAACCAGATGAATCAACTAGTCCCTTTTAGGAAACATCCATTTCTGAGGTCCTTGGATGAGCTAGGCACTGACCAAGAAATTTTGCACAATATCTCATTTAATTCTCACAGCAAAGTCCTAGTCTGCTGTTTGCACATGAGGAGCTGTGCCCCAGAAAGGTTAATTTGTTTATTGCTTGTCATATAGCTAGCAAGCTCATGACCCGCGTTTGAATCCAGTGTTCTTCCCACTGCGCCAGGAAGCCTGCCTTTCTCATTCAGCTTCACTCATCCAGGTCCCCACTTGTGCCAGGGCCAAGCATGGCACCTGAAAGCCCAGCTCAAAGGTGAAGGCACGTTAGGACACTGGCAGGCAGAGCATGGGAAACCACAGAAATAGCAGTTCTTGTTCACACCCAACGCCAGGGTGTCTGCTGCAAATCCTGAGCTTCCCACCCCAGCTCCTGCAGCTGGAGAAGCAGATGAAAGAGAGAGAAACAGAGAAAGGGACTTTAGGGAGAGCATTCTGGGCAGAACTTGACCTGAGAAATGCTTGGATCTTCCAAAGAAAAGGGAGGAAGTGTCTTGCCATTGCAGTTGTAGTGGGCATTTGTAGAAGCAATTCACAGACCCTCAGCTGAGAGTAGGAAAAACTTACCCCTTGATCCATTCCTTTGGTGTTGCATGAATGCAGGAGCAAGTTGGGACACAGTTTCTAGAGTGTTCAAAAAAAATGAACAATGGTGGAGGCAGACATTGTCTGGTTTTTATAGACTAAAGAGCAATTGGGGCAAAGCTGGCCCTTCTTGCAATTATATTACCTCTGATATCAGGAGGAGGCCATTCTAAAATGGATCAATGTGAGCACTAGAAAGAGATCCTGACATGACATGGAAACTCAGTGATGAAAGGCAAGAAGATCCCAACTGAATCAGAACAGACACGTCTCTAGCCACACCTGGCAAAATGCTTCACCAACAAATTCATGTGAAAGCTTTGGTAACTACTAGCTCAGTTGCCTTGTACTTTTCTGGGTGTTGTATCATTGAGATGCTTTTATATCCTTAATTTTTAAGTTGTTTATTTTTTTGTTAGCAAATCTACTCCATGTATACCTCAAAATAGAAGTGCAGGGACCCTTCTTATCATGATAAAGATTGTCTATCAGAAATTAACATCAAATGTCAACCTTAATAGTAATATTTAAATTAAAGCCCTGAAGGCGATTTTAACAAGCTGGACACATAATACATATGTTAAATCTTAGAAAAATGTACCAAGTTCATTCTATGAGATGGGCCAATTAATCAAATCTGGCTGCTTGGAGAGATTTGTATTACTCACAGCTTGTTGGTCAGAAGAGGTCACATGGTGTTGGCTTAACAGCAAGGGGCTGAGAAGTAATCTTCAGTGCCTAAGAAGAAGAGAGCTGGATATAGGTCATTTCAAATGTGTCACTTCTGAAACAAGGCAGGTGAAAGCAAATGTGTACCTTTCCTTGCTTTCTTTTGCTGCTGAGATGACCTTGTAAGCTGCGTGTTTCAGATGGTCAGCTACAAGAGTTTCTATTAGACTGGATCCCTGAGTGACCATGTGGAGCAGATCTGCCCATTAACCTGCACTGGGGATCTTTGTGAAGTTTCATCACTAAAATTCCAGGGTTAATTTGTTTTGTAGCACAAGAGCTCTTCTAGAGACCCAGATCCAAAGAATCTCTGCAGGTTTTACAATGGAGGTGTACCCAAAACAGGTGAACTTTCTGATGTATGCCATCCCTGCCCAGTGGCCACATGTGACAGACCAGGAAACAGGTGCCTTAACAGAAAGGGATCCTAGCACAGATGATTGCTTTTTTGAGGTAGTAGCTTTGCTCAACTGCAGGATTTAAAGCAGAAACAAACTTTGTAAGTAGGTGATGACTAGGAGATACTTTCAAGGAGTGTTTTTCTCCAAATGGCATATTGCAACAACCCAATGCTGAATTATTTAATGAATCAGGAACTCAAGGGCCGGGGCTGAGAAAGCTTCATTCAAACAAGCTCCACAGTAATACTGTATCCACTAAGGTTTGAAAATAACTGGTCCAAATCCTTCCCTCTGGCTAACATGTCATGCGTTGGCTGCTAGGTCTGCCTGAGTCTCTTGACTGGATTATTGAAAAGCAGTTTCCTCTTTTTCTTTTCTCCTCAGTCATGATAACTTCTAAACAAGGCTAAGAAAATATTAATATCACTATGATAAAAGAAGTTTTTCAGGTAACTGTGACTAGTCTCAGATGTGCTACATTGGGACAGGTATCTGTTTTCCCTTATTGTGCAGCCAGATAAACCACATACCTTTCTCAGTCCAGGTTCTCACCGATGTTTGGGTGACTGAACAGGGGTGAGTCACTGACTGCAGCTGGCGAAACTGTATGGGGCTGGCGTGCACCAAGAGCCTCTAACTCTTCTTCCAGTGAACCTGCTTCCAAATCTTAGACTGGAACACATCATGGGTTCCAAACAGAGGAAAGTCCATGTTTCTTCACCCCTTCCATCACCTTCAGTCATCACCTGAGAGGTGCCAGATACCTGGTTTGAATTGATGTCTGAAGCTGGGCTTTGTGTCTGAATTGGAAGCTTCTCCGTGTACTGTAGAGCTTGCCAAGTGAATCACTGCACTTTGTGTCACAATAGACTTTCAAAAATTAAGTAAAAGTTGAACTACTTCCCAAGAGATGGAAAACCTTTTCAGGTTTTGTTCACCACCTGGCACTTTGAAAACAAAACTGACCTAAATGAAATCACTGCAAACAACAAAGCCTGAATGAAGTTTGAGGATTACCAGTAAGCCAAGAAGCTTTCTCATGAATTCTCCAGTTTGTTCTTCAAGCTAATCCAATGAGATAGGCAGGGCAGAGAGGGAACTGACTTTACAGGGAAGGAAACTGAGGTGCCAAAGGAGAGAGCAGTTTGCTAGGAGTGAGATCCCCTGCAGTGGGTGGCAGATTCCTCTAATTTTCAGATTTTCAGTTATAATCATTTTGCATGTGGAAAAGTGGAGAGAATCCTACTCAGAGCCTGGCTTTAAATCCCAGCTCTGCCCCTTACTGGCTAGCTGATTCTGGACTATTTACTTAACCTCTCTGGGTCCCCAGCTTCTTCTCTCATCTCTCTTTCTCACAGGGTAACTGGGAGTTTTGATGCGATTACTCTTTAAATTACCCTGTGTAGTAGACATTCGTGCTACTAGACATTAGGATGCACAGTCAGTCCCTCAACAAAGAGTTATGTGGCCCCAGCTCAACAGTGTTGAGGTTGAGAAACCTTGCTTGAGAGTTGTACCAACATCCTTCCTGATATTTTACGGTCTTCCCTAGAAATCCCAGCAAAACTGGCACCCTCTACAAATACATCGACAGACTAAGTCCATTTCTTTTCAGTTCTTTGACTTCAGCCAGCAAAAGGGGTGATCACATGATTTGGATGAGAGTTTCTCAAGCACGTCTCCAGTTTTTCATCTATGTGCACGTGATAACACTGCCTCAGAGTGGGTAATGTGAGCATTAAGTAAGAAGACGCAGCTATTTAACTACCATGATACCTTCCCACAGTCGAGGTTTAATAAATGGGAGTGTTCTTGCTGCATTATTATTATTATCATTCTCTCATCACTATTGCTCTATCCCCATAATATCTGTCACTGACCCCTTGTCTCTGGGCAAGGCTGTTTCTGCCTCCCTCTTCTTGTCTTTCTGGTCATTACCTTGGGAATCTCTGTCACCCTTTTGATACCTTTTACCAACTCCAAATGAGGGGGGGGGTGAGTGAATTTAATTTCCTGTAGCTATTTGTTTATCCTGTGAATATCTTTGGCCCAGACTCAGGCTTGCGTTTGAAAGTTTCCGTTTCCAAACCATGAGTCATGTAGCAAAAGAGCCGGCTAAACGAGTCACAGTCCAGGACTCTTCACAATGGAGAACCGTGTCTAGGCACAGGGACTCTGAAGATGTTGCTGCTGACCGGTAACAGATCCAACAACCCCCAGCACACACAGCCCATTAGCACCAGAGATACCATGTTATCTTCTATCTGGGGATAGGGGGTGGTTGAGCTAAATTTAAGGAGGATTCATGTAAGACATGCATTGTGGACACATCAGAACCATCTTGTAAACTTTTTAAATTTCATGCTATTTCACCAGACACATATCACTGGTATCTCAGATCCCTTAAAAATGTTTTATCGAAGGGATAGCACATATTCAGAAAAGTACACAAATCATAAATACACAGCTCAAACACTTTGAACCAAAATAATATACATTTTCACTCAGCTCAGATCAGAGAATAGACAGTTATTAGCTCCCTAGAAGTTCCCTTGTGTTTTGGTCCAGTGGCCACCACGCTCTCCTCCCCAAAGGTAGCCACAGTCCTGATTTCTGTCATCATAGGTTAGTGTTGCCTGTTTTTGAAATGTATGTAATAACAATTATTATATGGGAGGTGCTTTTTCTTAATTTTTATTTTGCTCAATATTTGAAATTTAACCCTGCTGATATATATAGCAATAATTTTTTTACTATAGCAAAAATAGCAGTATTACTTTTTACTATTACATGTGATTCGTTTTAAAATATATTCCATAATGCATTTATCTGTTCTATTTTTGATAGGCATTTGGGTTTTCTTCGGGTTTAACTATTATGTAATGATCTCATGGAAACTCTTATCACTGTCTCTTGGTACACATACATTTTCTTAGGTTTATACACAGGAGCAGAATTGCTCCATAACCATAGACATTACTGGTGTTTGGCTCGAGGAGATAACTGCCAGATTTCAGAAGTGGTTGTCCCAAGTTACTCTCCCACAAACAGTGCAGGTGAGTTCTAATTGCTTCACATCTTTGAAGACATTGGTAATGCCCACTAGATCTTTTTTCTTCATTTTAGCCTGCCTGGTTGGTATGCAATTGTATCTTGTGGTTTAAATTTTCGTTTCTTTGATGACTCATGGAATTGAGCATCTTTTCATATGCATATTATCAATTCAGTTATCTTCTTTTGTGAAATGCCTATTCAAGTCCTTTGCTCACTTTTCCATCAGATTGTCACTCTTTTTTTGATTTATAGAATTTCAGTTTATATTCTAGATAAGAGCTCTTTAGTGGATATTTATCTATATCCATCTTCATCTATCTTGTTTCATCTATTGACCTACCTATCTATCTACCTATCTATATGCTATTATTCCACTCTGTGT
Source organism: Miniopterus schreibersii (assembly GCF_964146895.1). Classification (NCBI taxonomy): domain Eukaryota; kingdom Metazoa; phylum Chordata; class Mammalia; order Chiroptera; family Miniopteridae; genus Miniopterus; species Miniopterus schreibersii. Next base: position 22,609,569 of record NC_138121.1, on the reverse strand, counting down.
ATTATTATTTTACTAAATTGATGATATCTTTGGATGAATAGAAATTCTTTATTTTAAAGAAAGCCAATTTATAAATTGTTTTCTCAAATATTGGTGATATTTGTGTCTGGTTTACTATTTTCTTATCTTAAGGGCATGAAGACATGCTTTTTGGTTATATTCTAGAAACTTGACTGTTTTAAATTTCATATTTAGGTTAACAATAGACCTGGAAATTATGTTTGTGTATGGTGTGAAGTGGGAGTCAAAATTCAACTTTTTCAATTACTTGATCCAGCACCATTTATTAAATAACCATAGTTTCCCCCACTGCATTGCTATTTATACATATAACATTTTATAATATTATAGATGTAGACTTATATATTATTATATACATGTAGACCGTATATATGTAGATCTGTTTCTGGATTCTCTATTATGTTTTGTTGATTCATTTGTTTATCTTTGTGTCGATAACTATGCTGTTCAGTTACCATATGTTTAGGATTAGTTTTGATATCTTGTAGAGTAAGTCCTCCAACTTTGCTCTTCTTCAGAATTGTTCTGGCTATTTTTAGTCCTTTGCATTTTCATATAAATTACAGGATAAACTAGTCAACTTACACAAACACCCTGTGGGAATTTTGATTGGGATTGCATTGACTCTATAGTTTATTTGAGGAGAATTAATATTTTAGTATCTTTTTATACTTTACTTTCAATATTTAATGATTCATAGTATAGACATATCTCTTATAAACAGCATATTTTACCAGTTTGACAATCTCTGTATTTTTTTTAAATATATTTTTATTGATTTCAGAGAGAGGAAGGGAGAGGGAGAGAGAGAGATAGAAACACCAATGATGAGAAAGAGTCATTGATTGGCTGCCTCCTGCACACTCCCTACTGGGGATTCAGCCCACAGCCTGGGCATGTGCCCTGACCAGGAATTGAACCGTGATCTCCTGGATCATAGGTTGATGCTCAACCACTGAGCCATGCCCTCCAGGCTACAATCTTTGTATTTTAATTAATGTATTTATTTCATTTATATTTAATGTAATTTTCCATCCTGCTATTATTGGTTTTCTATTCTCCCCATCTATTTATAATCATTTTTCCTCTTTTTTTCTTTCTTTTGGATTAATCGAGCATTTCTTAATTATTCATTCCCATAGGCTTGTTGGTTATATGTTACCTTCTTTTTACTTTAGTTGTTGCATGAGATCAAACCATACATCATTAACTGATTAGACCCATGGAAGCTGTTTTTCTCCAGTCTATCGCCTGCTATTTCTTCTTGGCCTCTCTTGCTTTATATAGCTTATTAATTGAGAAATGTCTCCCGGGGATAAATAGCTCAGACCTTTAGGCTTTGTCTTCTCTGCTTCCCTTTGCAAAATGTTGGACCCACAAGTCTTGGCTACTTTAGAAACCTAAACTTTGATTTCTCTCTCCCTTACTCCAAAAGGCTGTGAAAAGCTATGTTTAGCTTCTAGTCTATCGTGCCTTGGCTTCTCACTTTCTCTGCTCAGGATTCTTACAAATTGTTAAATGCCCCACAGGCAAATGATGTATGGACTGTTGTGCTTACTTCGATGAGTTCTTCTTTTCAAATCTTGACCCCTGCTGATTTGGCTGCCTTTATGGCTCTTTAATGGCATTCAGGTTTTCTAGTCATTCTTAGTGAGTGGTTTGTTTACTACAAGTGAGTCTGCAATCACTACAAGCAGAGCCTTCCCAGAGCTGCTCTGGAGTCTGTATCCATAAACATGAGAGGACTGACCATGGTGAAATGACCACAGAGAGTGCCTAGGGAAACCTCCCTCACTTCTGCCTCTGAAAGCATGCATCCTCAGGTTCTTATCGTGCCTTACTTTCTGTCAGTCTCTCAGCCTCAATCTCTGGTTTTCAAAAAGAGCCCCTCCCTCTTTTGGACCAGAATATCAGTGTTACGCTAAAAGTATAAAGCAATAGTATGTAGTTATATTTTAAAATATAAGGCCCTTATCTATTAGAGATCTATCCTAAAACACTTAGAGATTAAATGATAAGTACCTAAAATTTGCTTTAAAATTTCTGGTTTAGCTAGGAGAAAATTTGTCTTATGCTGTTATTTGTTAAAGCTGGGTGATGGATACTTGGTGGTCCATACTGGTTTATATCAGAGCTCCCTGGGGAGTTTCCAAACTACCACATCCCATAGAAGTACAAATAAATATCCTCCCCCCGCCCAGCCCTCTACCATCTAATAAAACCACTGCTATTAAAATCAGCACTAACCTTTATTCATTGCTGTGTGCAAAGAATCATGCTAGACACTTTACCTGTTACTTCAGTCAATCATCTAGCGATCCTGTGATTGATAGTATGTATTATTTCTTTGTACAGGTGGGGAAACTGAGGTTTAGAAAGCCTAGGTAGCTAGAAACAAGGTAACAGCTATCAACTGGCCAAATCAGAATTTAAAACCTCAGGTGTCTGACGCCAGAGCCCAATACTTGATGAATAGAACAGTGGCTCTCAACCTTCAGTATATACCTGGAGAGCTTGTTGAAACACATATTGCCCAGCCTCACCCCTAGAGTTTCTGATTCAGTAGGTCTGGGGTGGGACCCAAGAATTTACACTTTAATAAGTTCCCAGAGGCTAATGCTTCTTGTTCAGAGATCACACTTGGGGAAACTTTGCACTAGATATTATTATTGGGAAGCTGTAATGTTATTTGAATCTTGGTGGTTATCCCAGATTTGGGGGAGACAGGGACTGTGTGGTATTGAGGGCGGAACAAATGACCCATGGCTTTGGGTGCTTTCACACATGGAGTGGGTTCCCTCTGATAACGTCCATGGCCAGAAGGAGATTGGACCTGCCCCCATGCCTGGGTGCACTCAGAGCCCTTCCTGTTGGCTGTAACAGGTGGCCAGCTTCACCTTGCAGCAGTGTGTCACAGGGCCTCAGGTTCTGAGTCATTGTGATGGTAAATTCGTTAGCACCTCTCAAGGTTACAATGTTGGGTCCATTGGGCCCTTTCCTAGGGAGGTCTGAGGTGCAGTCAGAGTCCACTTGTGAATCTTTGCTCCTTTCCTGACCCCACCTGCCATTCCCCCACTCTTATTTCCCTACTCCCAAAGCTCGTGCTCAATCAGAATCTTCATTTTAATGGGATCCCTTGGTGATTCATTTGCACTTTACAGGTTAAGAAGCCTGGTTTAGTAGTAAGGAGAGAAAGCCCTGGAGATGGGTTTCAAATTCTAGATATGCTTCTTACTCAGCTGTATGGGCCTGAGCAGATCACTTACCCTCACTGGGCCAGAGTTTCCACATCTGTTGAATGGGCATAATAGTTCTAGTTACCTTGTGGTCTTACTGTGAGGCTTAAATGTGTGAACACAAGTGAAGTGCCTGTACAATGCCTTGCAAATGGTAAGTGCTCAAAAGAACTAGTGGTTATTACTATCCATGTCACTCTGACTTCCCACTAGGCCATGAGGAAAAGAAGAAAAATTCACTAAAGATCTAAATAGACACTGTGCCCTTGTATTTCCTCTCCACACCTGGTAGCTGGGTGGTGGATGCCGGCTGACCTCAGGGCCATCCCTTCCTGTGTGTGTGGGTCCTTCCCAGGGGCACTGCTGACGTGGGTAGTGTGGCTTTCCTCTTAGCTGCCCGGCCACAAGCCCAAAGCTTCCTGGAGCTGAGGACACCGGCCAGACAGAGAGAACCACCCTTCCCTGGCGCTGAGTCACGCTATTTCTATTCAGACTGGGATCAAGGCAGGTGGGAAGCTCCACAGGCCTAGCGGAGGTGCCCCCGGCAAGGGATTGGGTGACTCATGCTCTGATATGAGTCATACTTATTACATAAGGACAGATCAAGAGCATTCAAATGCCATACAGGCCCAAATCTGTCCCCACAGACAGGGGAGGGAGCTTTCAGGGGGAGACTTGCCCAGAGACACTTCCTGGAATCTCCAAGACAATTCTGCTCACCTGTCATAGGCCTCCTCTTTCATGTGTGCCCGAGGATTGTATCATCATCATCATCATCATCAATACTGATGTGGTTGTAACTTGAAACAGACAGAAAAATTACTTCTCAGGACAAGAGAAAAACTGTAGATAATGTACTTGAAAGAGAGATCAATTAGTACCCCCCCAAGTGGGGTATAAAAAGCAATGATTCCTCCTTAAAAACTATGTAAAAAAAAAAGTGGAGTTAGATTAAAAAGCAGCTCAATAGAATAAATCGTGTTTTTTTTTAAGCAAACATGGGAGTAAAGCTTTTGCATCAGTAAGTTAACACCTTTAGCATGGGAATGGGTGAAGGTAGAGAGGGCTAAACACCGCACCCCCACACGGAGGCAGAAAATCGTTAGATTTTTCATGGCAACTTGGCCTTAATAAGAGTTGTGACACGTGACTTTCTGGTTTTATGCTCAAGACACAATCTGAAACAGCAAAGATACCGATGAAGAGAAAAATGTTGATTAAATTATTACTTAAAATAAGGGAATGTGGAAAACAACCCTACGTCCCAGGGTGTGAAAAGTCCTCAACACCATAGAAAATGCTATTGCTGCTGGAATACTGGGTAAAATAATAAACGATAAAACAAAATTTTTTAAGCCTGAGGGTCCAAGGTACATTATTAATAACAACCACAAAAGTTTGCACCACTCTGAAAAAAAAAAAAATTCCATAGGTAAAAGATGAGAATGAAACATTAAAAAGTTACTTGTGGTTACCAGGATTCAGTGAACATTTTTCCCTCTTGGGTAAATTTTCAAAACTTTCTTTAATTAACAGTTTTTATAATATAAATAAATATAAATTAATATATTATAAATTAATGAATATGTTTGTATATAACATGAATATATAATATAAAAGTAGCTTATAGTATATATAACATACATAATATAAATTGATACGATATAATATGCAGCAAGCTATGAAATTAAACTTGAAGGAGGGGACTCTGCGTTTAGTGCTTTATGTTTATTTAAGTCTTGTTCTGCAGACCATTCTCCTCTATATTAATGTGCAAATTAATATAGTGAACCAAACTGAGCAGATTTGTAACTTGAGCCCTGTAACCTTTAGAAGAAATCTATGTGGGTGTGGGTTACGCACTGTATTAATCCCTATGGATTAGATCTGAGTCGAGAACTCCCAATTCACTCCCCTGCTATTGCCTGAGCCAGGTACCAGCTTTTACGTGTAGTCATTATAGGTCTTCCAGCTTTGCAGTAGGTAAATCAGGTGGCACCTGCCTTGCTACCCACTCCCTTTCACCTTTTTTCTCGCCCCTTCGATAAGTGTCGATAAGTGTGGAATGAACAGGATTTTTCTGGGTCATAGAGTAGCTATGTCATGGCCAAGGGGCATGTTTACTCCCAGCCCCAACGCAAACAGAGATGTGGGACTCCAAATCTACCTGAATGTCAATAAGATTGAGGTCCTACGCCCAGAGTGTAAAAAAGAGAGTCCCCCCCCCCCCCCCCCAAATGCAATCTTCAGGAACCCGTGTTATGAAAAGAAGACCATGAGCTGAACCAGATCCCCACATCCCAGTACATCGGTCTGGTTAATCCTCTGATCCGGCTAAGTGGTAGGGACTTTGAAACACACTGGCCACCAGTCATGAGGTGTGAAGTTCTTTCCGAGCCCTGGCTCATCCTGCAAACAGCTGCCACCTCCACGTTACAAAGGGCCGCCTCGTTTCCATTGTCTCCTACCCAGGGCTTGACAGACGGCAGCCCTGGGTCCAAATCCAGCCAGCTGCCTGCGTTTTGTTTTATAGCTCTTGAGCTAAGAGTGCCTTTTATTTATTTATTTTTAACACAATGGTTTTAAATGCTTATGTAAATATGTACCTATTAAGTCTTTAGTTTGCCTTTTGGCCACAATTTTGCCTAAAACATTTACTCTGTGGGTCTTGAAGGAAGCATTTCCTGAAGGTTTTCATTGTCTCCACCCCCAGCCCCTGCCCAAGCCCTATTTCCTGTTGAACTAGTACAATACCCTGGGCTGCTCTGTCTCCTCCCCACACTTTTTCTGCACGTGGTGGTCAGAATGCAAATCAGAGCATGGTTTTCCCTTGATTAGAGACTTGCAATAACTTCTCACTTCAAAAACAATCCAGCTCCCACCTGGCTCTTCAAGCCTGAAGGCCCTTCCTGCCTCCACTCATCACCAACTCTCCCATTTACTCACTGGGCTCCAGCCAGCCAACCTTTCATCTTTCTCACGTTGAGCCTTTGAACATAGACCTGCAACATAAGGGCTTGGTGATACCGTATTCCCCAGAATGGTGTCTGGTGCGTATTAAGCACTCAATAAATATTTATTGACTAAATAAATGAACTTAAATCTTCAAAGCAACCCCGTGAAGCAGGATTTTTTAAATCACCATTTTACAGATGAATAAAAAGAGGTTCTGGAAGGAGGGGAATCCAGTAAGTAGTAAAACTGGGTTTAGAAATCAGGACTTTCTGATGGGCCACTGCATTAGGACCCCTTCATTCAAACACCACAGCTTTCCTCTGCTAAACCCTGTAGGACAAATCGTTGCACCTGTGGACACATGCCCTTCTCCTAGAGGAGATCTCTTCCCCTTTGTATCAGGGTCATCTGCTCAATGTGCCCTCTTCTTGGCAGTCCTGTGGTGCTAAATGACTCAAAGTTTTCCAGTGTCTGGCTTGGGGCCGCAGAGCCATTGTCATGCTGGGACATTCCCATGTAGCTACTGACTAATGGGGGACTTAGAATACCACCTTTCAGTCCTCGCCCCTCCCAGCTGGGCAGCATGAGGCCACCCCTCTCCACCAGAAGTCGGGACTCCTGCTGCTCTTTGCTGATGTTCAGATGACTTTGAGCTGTCCTAGGTTGGGGTAGGGACTTGGGGTGGGGATTTCAGACATCATCAGCTGCATCATTCTGTCTCTGAGGACCATGAGCTCTTTATTGGGCCTTCATCATCAGCCACAGTCTCTCCCAAACTTTGGTTATGTTTTTGCTGCTGTGATGAATTTTGCTCTACTTACTTAACTAGCTCATGTTAAAAACACACACACAATTTGTTATTTTGAAATAGTTACCACAAATTTCTAGGAATTCTCATATACATTTTATGCAGATTCTCTAACTGTTAATATTTTATCAAATTTGCTTTATCATTTTCATATATAAATGAAAGGAAAATTTTGATATGTAATTCTTTTTCTAAACTTTTTATAGATATGTAGGGGGTGTGTGTGTATATATATATGTATAATTTCTTTTCTGAGCAGTTGGAAAATACATTGTAGACATGAATATATTTCTTAAAATGAAGAATATTCTCACAAATCAGAGTATAATTATCAAAATTAGGATGAATCAGAGTATAATTATCAAAATTAGGCTCATATTAGACTTTCCCAGTCCAGCTCTGTAATCAGCCATTTCTTCTAGGAGACCTGGATTCTTTTAAAGGGTAATGACATTTGAAAACCAAAATCTGGATGACAAGTAGCTTATTGTTATGGGACTGTCATTGCTTCTAGACCCTCTCAGTGGACAGAGCTACAAAATATATGTGTGATACATTTGTTGTATGCATATATATATATACTTGGATACCCAAACACATCTATATCTAATTCTATCTATCTATCTATCTATCTATCTATCTATCTATCTATCTATCTATCTATCATCATCAATCATCTATCTATCTATCATCTATCTATCATCTATCTATCTATCTATCTATCTATCTATCTATCTATCTATCTATCTATCTATCATCTATCCATCTATCTATGTCATGAATCATGAGTGCACACCAATGCCTTGAATTCCAATCCAACCCACCAGGTTCATGCTGATATGGCCCCTTTCCACATACATTTTTACTTTCTGTGACTATGGGAAACTGTGGTCTCGATATTCACAATATGTTTACTTATTTCATTAACCCTATAATACACAGAGAGTGGTTTCAGGGTTGCTAATGCATGTTACTGTGAAGGGCAAACCTACTAACTGGATTTCAATATTTGCATGTGGCTCTTTTTGTCTTTAATTTGAGGGACATCACCTGAATACTGTGCTTAGTATTTGGGCTCATTCTCCTTTTGATGTGTTCATGTTATTAATTTGAAATAGTTAGTCCATCTGTTAGTTTGTATTTCATTTTAGGGCTTTCTCTTCATTCTTGTTGATTTTTAAAACGTGAAACATTAACATGCTTCCAAATGTCTACAGAAAGACATCCTTGGAGAAGTAGCCCTCCCCCATCCCTCATCCCACCCCTCCAACGTCCTGCTCTCTTTCCAATCCCTTCCCACCCTCCCCAACATAACCAACCTCTTTAGTTTCTGATTTATCCTTCCTGTATTTCTTTTTATGTAAATAAAGAGATACATGTATATTTCCTTGTTTTCTTTTTTCTTACATAAAAGGTAGCATATTATAAATATTCCTTGTACTTTGATTTTTTTCCACTTAGTTATACCTGGAGATCACTGTCTATTAGTGAACAGAACCCATCCTCATTATTTTTTACTATGACATCATACTCTGTTGTGAATGGATGTACCAGAGTTGATTCAATCATCTTTTGTATATGGACCTTTAAGTTGTTTCCAATGTTTGTAAATTGCAAACAATGCTGCAATAAATAGACATGGACACATGTATTTTCTTGCTGTTAGAGATATACCTTCAGAGTAAATCCCTTGAAGTTATATTGCTGGTTGAATGTTAAATGCATGCATTCTTTTATAAAATATTGTCTAATTGGTAGAAGAGTTGTACCAATTCATATTCCTATCAGCAATGTATGGGAGTGCCTAAGGCAGTTTATTTTTTTAAAAATCTTATAAAAGACTTCTTTTAAATCAAATGTATTTATCACTAACATGATTGAAAAAAATCACTGTCTAGAAAAATAATCTGGAAAATAAATGCAATATTGACAAAAAGTGAGTTTATATTATAGCAGTGGCTATTGACTCCCTGTGCCTGATGTCCTATAACTCTGTTAAAAAGAGAAATTACCAAATGCTTAAGAAATTTTGATCAACCAGAGTCAAGGTGAGACTTTCTTAGTACATTAGCGGAAGTTTTAAAGGGTGTTGAAAGGGCAATAGCACTGTCTCTTTGTGATCCAGGGTTAGTGCTTGGTCACTGTACCATGAGAATCTAGCACATTCTACTCCCTCCACATTTGAGATATACCAGTCAATGGACACTGGACCAAGGTCCTTGAAAGGTCTCGAAAGTCCCTTAATATCAGCCCTGCTCACATCTTAACCACTTCTGTTGCTGCTCCCCATATCTTCCTAGACCTTCCACGTAGCTGAAATCTCACTATAGCTAATGACTGAGGCATTGCGCAAGAGCTCACCTCATTCCAGGCTTGTGTGCCATATTTTAGGTAATTCCCGCAAGGAGCTGATAATGCACCAAGGTCTCCCAAAGATGAAGCCTGGATTGAAACCCTAGTGATGCTTCTGTATTTATTTTTCCAGATCTAAAGCCCCTCCTGAAATGACTTTTTTCCCCCTGGGTAAGGATCCTTCAGATGCAAGCCCAGGAATGAGCATGGACTTGACACTTACACTCCTTTTCTAAAACTGCTCAGCGAATGCCTGGTGACTGGAGGGGACCATATGAAAGCTTGTTACCTGAGCCATGGAGTCCAGTGTGTCCAGCTTTATTATGTTGGCCAGAGGAGGAAAAGAAATTTAGAAAGATTTTTCTCATGAAGAGAAAGGCATGTGTTGGTCTATTTCCAAAACGGCAACAAATAAAGGGTCCTATTTCTTTATTTTATTTTATTTTTTATCCCTGCACAAACACTTATTTACCCGGACAACGCATTTGCTTGCTTCTTTTATTTCCCTCTTGAGCCCATCTCCCAAGGCCACGGAGTGAAAGGGGCCATAAGGAGTAAGCCATTGGTAAGCCAGCCTGCCATTCGGTACCTTTTCTCATACAACAGTTATTTGTAAACTAATCAATAAACTTTCCTTATTTGGTTGGCTCCTTTAGAACCCTTAGCAGCCGCCTGCTGAACCATGGAGAAACTTAAAATAGCAATGATCTCCCTTCCACGCTGCCTCTTTCCCCCATAGAACCCGCGAGCCAATCTGTGGTGTTTATACTTGAGGCCATATGAAGCTAATCTGTATGGAAATAAAGGATAGAAATATTCAGATTGAGTTTTACTAAGTGAACCCGAGGTTTTCCTGTTCAGCAAAATCGGCCAGGTAAATGCGTTTCTGATACAGAATAAATCACTCGTTTGAAGACCTATATTTCCCTATTGCCATTTTGCTTAGATGTGAAGAATTCAGGCCTCTGCATGGACTGTGAAAAACACAAGTCCCCCCTGCTAAGGTAGTTCTCTGAGCTGACCGCGTTTTCCTGGTAGGGTCTGAGAGTCCTGCCCTCCAGCCTGAAGCCAGAGGTATCAAGGCTGTTCCCGAAGAACCAAAGAGAGAGGAAAGGAAGAGTCAGGGATACCTTTATAGAGCGCCCTACAAGCCAGGCCCGAGTCCTCACTCAGGGCATCTCGATATGACAAAGACAGCCTCCGGCTTTGAGTGATCAAGTGTTATCACACATTTTTTTATTTTAAATGCAAAGACTGAGACATGTACAGAAATGCCATTGGAGAACTTGGGAGGGTATCGCCACCGACAAGGCATGTGGTCAGGCCAACTTTTCTGAAGCACTTGATTCTAGACGAGGCCTTTTCATTCATTCATTTAGTTGTTAATTCAACCAATTATGTATTGAAAGCATGTTTCTTTTTAGGAGTAAAGCTATGGACAAGACAGATGAGATCCCTTCTCTCATGAAGCATATAGTGTTGGTGATCATAAAGCATGACTTGAGGTGTGGGGAAGAGGGCATTGGAGGAGAGGAAAGGCATTCCAGGTAGAAGGAACAGCAGGAGCAAATGCAGGGAGGCAAGAAGTAGCCCAATGCTTTCAGCAGCTATACCGACTTCATTATTACCTCATTGTAACCTTTGAGGCTGAAAGTGGGGAGACATAGCCATGGAGAGGGCCATGTCACTAGTGTGTCCAGTAGGCAGTAGAGAAAAACTAGAACCTTCCCTCTTTTATGATTCTTCCAAGTAATTCTTCAATATCTCAGGCAGGGAAGAAAACAAATTTTAAGATTCTTAGAACAAATCTTTCAAAGGAAGCTCTTTATTTTGGTATGATCGACACATTTCAGTTTGTCTGGGGCATATTTATGCCACGAGGCAGAGGTGAGGGAAGCAAAGGCATGGGCGTGTGCTGGTTTGGTCTTGAGAGAAGACGGTTGGCCTGGGTCAGCTGCCTACTGCCAGATGGTTCACAGACTCGGTGACTGAACTTGGATAAGGCTCATGTCATGTTGGGCATCTAGTGCCATTCGTGGACAATTGGAAGCATCTGACCATGCTCTGATTTGTGAAGCCTGAGCAAGAGCAAATGACAGCCCTGACTATCTCCTATGAAATTAGGAGAATTTTTTCAGGAGGGAAACCAGCTTCTATTAATTGATGTTTATAAATTCAACCACAAGAAACCGCCAGAGCTGAGCCCTTCTGCTCTGTAAAAATGGCAGTTTCGTGTGGTTAACCTAACATGTTGCAGGGACAGTGTGGGGCTCTTGATATTTATTATCTCACAAAATCTCACATCACCTATTTGAGTTCTGTATTATTAAAGTTGTCATTCCACAGCTGAAGAAACTGAGGCCTAGTGAGGTGACATAAATTGCCCAAAGCCACACCAGAGAAACCAGGACAGACATGGTCTGTTTGGCATCAAGTGTGACTATCTGATTGATGCAGGAGTGCTGTCCTCCTGTAGGGGAGCCTGTGGGGCCATTGAGAGCCCTGGGGCCTGTGTGGGCCCACTTGGGTCTTTTCTCCTTTACAAATCATCTTCTCTGTCCTCTGAAGTCAACCTGATCATGGTGTCTCATTCTCCTGCTTGGCGGGAACTGCAAGGAGCTGGAGGGCAAGACAGAGGCATTCTGCTGGAGACCTGGCTTCTGATGAGGGTGGAGGCCAGGCAGAATTCTGGAAGTATTTCAGAGATGACTCAGTCTCTGCAGGGGTTTCTCGTAATGACTGCCTCAGCACCTGTTTCCCCTGCCTCACCGCAGACCCTGTTTTGTCAAGAAGTCTCCCATGACTGAATTGCTAATGTCAAAGCTTGCAGAGCTGCCAGCCCTGCCCCAGATCTTGAGCCCTCAGAGGGTGATAGTAGTCAGGATAGGCAAAGTCATGCTGGGAAACCAACCTCCCTCCCCACCAACTCTCAGTGGCTTAATAGTTAAAGTTTCTATCTGGAGCTCTCTCTTCCTCTCTCTCTCCCTTGCTCTGCCCCTACTCCTCTCCTCTGTCCCTCCGCCCCCTCTGTCCCCTTTGTCTCTTTCCTGATGCATCTCAAGCAAGGGTCAGAGGGAGAGCTCTGCTCATCAGAGTCACATAAGCCTCCTTGGCCGAAGGAGGCTTCCTTCCAGCATGTACTTCTACAGTCACCATGGTGTTAGGAGGGAGCATGTCGAATTGTGCACTGGCTCTAAAAGCTTCCACCAGGAAGTGACACACATCCCCTACGCTCACAGTTCATTAGCAAAGCCAAGTCACATGGCCATAGCTATCTCAGAGGGGGATGGGGAAATATAAACTGTTCAAAGTAGTGCGGAGGAATGTGGGCTCATTCCTTGGCCATTAGGCATGGCTCTGCCAAACACATAGCCCCACGGAGGGCCAATTCAAGGATAAGAGGCTGGACCAAGCAGACTAACAACCAAAGAAATCCTGAGGGCACATCTCAGAGCAATTCCATCACTGAGTACTGCTCATGTAACGAGTGACTAGAATCCACTGAGCAAGGGAAGCTTGCCTTCCAGTAAGTCTCCATAGTGCTAAAGCATCTCTTCCCTTGGTCTTGTATCCCAAGTAGGACTGAGCCCAGATAGTATTTTTACTTGAAACATTGATGATAAAACTTAGATATTACATCCAAAAAACTCTTCTATATGAAAGCCAATGGTAATTTTATGGAGGGACATGCCAAAACACCATTCCAGAATACATCTCTGAGTTATATAAGCCAAATAAACATTCTGAAAATTTGCTTTGGACAGATGTCAGTCCAAAAGAGTAGGTGCATGCTATAAATTGATGGCATTTAATGTTTATCCTAAATAAATCTGTTTATCCATAGCTTATGTCCTTATATAATAGCAACATCAATGAGTTCTTATAAATTCTGATGTGTCTGATACAAGTATAGACAGCTTATAGACAATATAAGGAGAAATAAGAAGAGAAAGCTACTGATATAGTATGTATTGCAACATCACATAGCTCTGCCCCCTCCATTTATTTAAACTCCATCTAAATCTGGAGGAGTTGGAGGTAGTGGGTAAAGAATTTAAATAAACTTGATATCAACACAAGCTGGTGCCTCCCTTGTTTCCTTTCCTATTTAAGCCAAATGTCTATGTCTAATATGAATGCACAGAAACAAAAGTGCTAAAAATATTTTACGGTTCTTATTTCTATTAATAATATCAATTTATTAAAAAAATGTTTGTTTAGTGTCTACAGCGGCCTAGTCATTGAACACTGAATGAGAGAGACAAAGTCCTTGATCTCTTGGAAATTATATTCTAGTGGAGACATGGATGGTGAGTGAGGACACACATATATGTGAAATGGAATTTCAGGTAACAAGACTCTTTTAAAGAAAAACAAAACAAGGGATAGGGGTGATGAATGACAGGTTGGCTTTAGGGAGGGTAATCAGAGATGCGTCTCTGAAGAGGCAACGTTTGGGCCAAGAAATGAACAAAGAGATGAGTGAGTCATTGAAAGATCTTGAGGGAGAGAGTTGCAGGCAGAGGGAACCACAGATTCCAGGGTTCCGATGTGAGAATGATTCTGGTTTGTCTCTAAGCATGAATACCAATGAGGTGGAGCAAAGTAAGTGAGGCGTAGTATAGGAGGTGAGTCCAGAGAGGGAAGCAAAAGGGAGATCATGAAGACCGAGGTGAGTATCTGGATTGTATTCTAGGAGTGATGCAACATCACTGGAATTTCATGAAAAGGAAAGTGACACAGCCCAACTTACATGTATCTTGACCAAACTCACTCTGGCTGCTGTGTGGAGACTTGATTATGGGGCAAGGTTGGAAACAGGGAGACCAGTTAGGATACTGCGCGTGTCCAATTTAGAAATCATGTTGGCCACAGAGGTGGCGAGGAGAGTCGAATTTTTATATGTTATAAAGGCAACAGGGCTTGTTGATGGATCGGATATGAGGATGGCAACCTCTTAGTTTTTGGATTGAGCAACTGAGTACAAGATAGTGTCATTTACTGAAAGGGGGAGGAATGAGTTTGAGGAGGCAAATCTTGAATTCTGTTTTGCATCTCTAACACTGAGATGCTTATTAGGCATCCAAGTGGAGACAGCAAGTATGCAGATGAATGTGTGAATCCGGAGCTCCAGAGAAACATCTGAGCTTGATATATCAAGACATAAATTTGGAAGTCATCAGCAGAAAAAGAAAGCCAAGAGACCATATGAGGTCACCTAGAGAATGAGTTGTAGACATGGAAGAGAAGTGGACTCAGGTCACCTCCTTGGGTGAAACTTTAGGGATTCGGAAAAGACCAACGAGTTGGATTGGCCAGTGATAAGGAAGGAAAAACAGGAAAACACGGCGACCAAAATGCTAAGATAAGAAAGGCTCCCAAGAAGGAATCACCTGACCGAGCATACCGATAGATACCGAGAAGTCAAGGGCAATGCAGTCTAAAACGCGGGAAGTGGGTTGAAGGAGATACACACCATCAGGGAATTTAACAAAAGCTGTTTCAGTGGCATAGTAAGGAGGAAAGCTTTGGCATATGCTGAAAGGGCGGCAAGGAAATGAGTTGAGTTACTAGAAAGAGCTGTGAGGTCAAGGGGAAGCTCCCTGACCTGTAGATGGGAGACTTTCTGGTGTGTTTGCAGGTGGATGGGAATGGTTTAGTAGACTGATAATGCAGGGGGTGGGTGGCAGCTATAGGAGCCAAGTGTTTGAATGGATGAGGGAGGGCGGGTTTAGAGAGCAGGAGGGATGTTTGAGCGAAGTCATGATAATAGGAGAGAAGAGAAGGCTGAGACTATGTGTAGAGATGCAGGTAGGAAAAAGGAAATGGCTCTGGCCAGTGTTGCTCAGTTGGTTGGGCATTGTCCCATGCAACAGGAGGTTGCTAGTTCAATTCCCGGCCAGGGCATATGCCCAGGTTTCTGGGTCAATCCCCAGGAAGGGGGTGTGCAGGAGGCGGCTGATTAATGTTTCTCTCTCTCATCGATGTTTCTCTCTTTCCATCTCCCTTCCTCTATCTCTAACATCAATAAAAACATGTATTTATTTATGTATTTATTGATTATTTATTTTTAATCCTCACTCGAGGGTACTTTTTTCATTGCTTTTTCAGAGAGAGTGGAAGGAGGGTGGGAGAGAGAGAGAAACACCAGTGTGAGAGAGACGCATCGATTGGTTGCCCCCTGCTCGAGTGCTGAGCAGGGCTGGGGATCGAGCCTGCAACCCAGATACGCCCCTTGGCCAGAGTCAACCCCCAGACCCTTCAGTCCACCGGCCGACGCTCTAACCACTGATCCAAAGCGGCTAGAGCAATAAAACTATATTTAAAAGAAAAGAGAAAATGTTCTTTAGGTTCTTGTATTTTTTCAATAAAATAAGAATCAAGGTCATCTACTGAGAGCGAGTTTCGGGTGCATGAGGAGTGATCTGAATAAGTGGACGCTGCATTGACTGGGGAATGTGGTTGGCTTTGCAGGTGGTGCTGAACATGACATGTGGCCAAAAATCTAAAGTGAGGCCAGTAAGCATGGCCGTAAAATTTTTCTCTCTCCACATTCTGCTCCTCAGATCCAGGCATGAGGCAAGAAGAGAGATGAGTTTGAACCGGAGGACGTTTACCATAGCAGTGGCAGAGGAGGACTGAGAAGGGAGAAGGTGAGGGAATTATTGTTGGGGTGACCCAGGGAGTCCAAAGCGGAGAAAGATGGGTGCCCGTCTGTGCCGCTGGGATTGGAGTCTCTCCGATGGGGTGTGAGCACTGTTCGCTGGCGTGCGTAGGTTAGGAAAAGGGGTCTGACTGTGCCCAGAATTCCTGACGCTTGAAGCCTGCGTATGGGAAATGGTGTGGCTGTCGATGACAGAAAGGCCTAAGGTATGTCTTTGGAAGAGTGTAGCTGATGTGTGCTGCGGGAAAATCCCTAGAAGGTGACTGTCCAGGGGGGAAGAAAACATAACAAGGAAATATTGACATATTATTTTTAGACTGTGGCTACTGAAAAAATGGAGGGATGGGAATGAATTTCTAACTTAAAGTTATATAAACCAGTGAATCCTACGCAAAAGCATTGCCTCTCTTCTGAGCAGTTTTGAGTTCGGCTTATGCTATCAGTTACAAATGATGAAGTGTTAACATTTGAGATAAAAGACTTTTATTTAAAAAGAAAACAGACTTAGGGTTATAATAATCTCAGTGTATGGCTCTCATTGCCCATTCCTTTTTGCATGTGAGAGAGGAGACAGATTCAAAACAGGGTGGGAAAGCCTACAGATTCCACAGCCCGTCCTGGCAATAATGCAAACTGCAGCGAGCGACCTTGAGCTGATGTGCCGTTAATGCTTGTGGCGACTGTGAATTTTTGTGGTATTTTGTACTTCCCGTGTAATTTGGGGTGTTTCTTGGACATCTGGACACCCCCATGGGTGCATGTTAGTCATATGAATGACATCCATATGTGGTCTTTATGGAAAAATACGGGAGAGGGCCATTGTGGACTGCAGCCCTGGGCAGACAATGTGGTAGCCTGTTGCAGAAAGGGCCCCAGTGAATCACACTCCCTCACACATACTCCTTTGCAATGAGACTTTGCTCTTTCTTCCATCTAAAAGTGGAGCTTATTTCCCTGTATTTTGATCTGGACTGACCCTGTGGCTTGGTTTGGCTGAGAAAGTGTGGTAGAAATGACAAGGAATGACTTGTGAGTCTAGACCTGAAGAAGCTTTGAGGCGTCTGCTCTTGTTCTTCTGAAATAGGGCTGCCTCCATGAAAAGGTCCAGGCTACCCTTTCGGAAGACGAGAGCTCTGTGGAGTGCTACCAGAGCCAGCACTAACAGCCAGACGTGTGCATGAGCCATCTGGGATCATCCAGCCCCTATTAAGTCACTAGCTGACTGCTGCCATATAAAAGGCCTTAATTAAGACCATCGAAGAACCACCCTGCTGAGCTCAGCTCAAAGTGCCAATCCATGGAATTGTGAGCTAATGAGGGACTGTTGTTGCACACAGCTAAGTTTTGGAGTTATTTGTTACACAACAATAGATGGTTGATGCAACCAGTAAGACTTATTACCAGCAAAGACAAAGGGAGGGAGAAAAGTAACATTTATTGAGTGCCTACTTTGTGTTGAGTAACTCCTGAGAACATTATCTTGATTTTGCCTGATAATACCTCTACAAGGAAAGATAAGTTTCTTCCCAGGGAGAAAACTGGAGGTCAAAAACATTCATAACTTTTCCAAAGTCACATATTTCATGAAAAGAGTGCTTAGGTTAAAACATGTCCAAATTCCGTTCTTTTAAATAGATTAGTTTCACAACTTAAACTCACAAAAATCTTAATAAATGTTGGCATATTTTTATACTATTTAAACTGTTACATATATAATAATATTTTCTTTAAATTGGCTCACTTGAATAAGTAACTAAAAAAATTAAACATATTTAAAGCAGAAATAGTTTGTTGCTAGGACAAATAACCATGGCTAATAATTACTGAATGATTACTCCAGGCGAGCTCTCTCCTGATTACTTTGCACTAATTAATTTACGCCTCACAGCAACTCTATGAGGTTGAGATGCTGTCATTATCACCCCCATTTTACAGATGAGGAAAATGAGGCATGGGTGATGAACTGGTTGCTCGCTGTCACCAAAGAAGTAAGTGGCGGAGGCATAGTTTGTGCTGCTAGCATTGTGTGGGTAGAAGACAGGGATACTGCTAAACATTCTGCAGTGCACAGGATAGCACCCCCCACCCACCCAAACAAAGAATTATCCAGCCCAAATGTCAACAGTGCCAAGATTTAAAAACCCCTGTGTCTGCTTTTCTAAACGGTAAACAGAAACAAGTATCACTTGCAGTAAATAGAAACTCCACAAAAACCAAACTGCTGAAAAATTTCTCTAGAAACTGTTGCTTGCCAGGGCTATGAGCCTTGGGATCTCTCTTGTTGAAAAAGAGAGCAATTAGCAAAACATTAGAGAAATAGCAAAGGCTAGCACCCTACAGAGATTCTCTCCTTAATGTAATCAGGGGATTATAAGAGGTTTATAATTGGCATGAAATGTTGTGCATTTCTAAGTTATTTACACTGTATCTGTGTACCTACCGAATCACCCCCAAATCCACTGGAACATGGCTTATCTTTTGGGGAATGTGGCACCATGTCCTGGGTATCAAACTGTGCCCCCATGGGACAAATCCAGCCTGTCACCTATTTTGTAAATAAAGTTTTATTGGAACACAGCCATGGCCCATTCATCTACATGTTGTATTCAGCTGCTTTTGTGATACAAACACAATTACTTTGTGGTAGCAGAGGCCCTTTGACCGTTTGGTTCTTTACAGAAAAACTTCACTGACCCCTTCCTAGACCTATGCATGGTATGTAGTAGGCTCTCAGTAAATATTTGCTGAATGAAGAAAGCCCTGGAAGCCACCACTTTGGGCTGAAATCCTCTTTCTACATTTCTTTCCCCCCCTTTGCACCAGCACTCCCTTCCTCCTGCTCCATCTAACTCATCCTCGATAATTAATTGTTTGGTTGTTTGTTTTTGCATTTTCACTTTGCTCAACAAGAAGTGACAGTTCCATTCTTAAAAGAAACACTTGTCAGCTGCATAGTAGATCACTGTAAGCTGCTCCATTTTAGGGCCCACAGATATAAACGGATCCCCCTGTGAGGGGATGGTGATGGATCACCGTGATCTCAGGAGCCCGAGCCGTTCCCTTTCTCCTTGTAGCTCTTGGCATTCACGGCACTCTCTCGGCTCCAGCGCTAAGGGATATATAATAGACACGGGAAGGCCTATAAAAGTAACATCTGAAACTGCTGCAGGGCTGAGTATTGATTGATTCGTTACTATAAATTTTTTGTCATTACTATGCAATTGCTCTATCTCAGGAAGAATTGATAGATGTGGCTGGAAGCTGCAACCCACTGTGCAAAACTTTTTCCCCCTTCTATAATTTCCTGTAACTCTTCTAAAGGATCATTATTCCTTATTACATAGCTCTGGCATGCCACCTATTTAGATAAATGTGTGAACAAGTGTGCAGTAAATATTCATAGTGGCCCATGTGTCAGCAATATATGTCACTAATTAGATAATTTAGTGGTTCAAATAAATAAATAAGAAAATAGAAGCACACCCAGGAAAATAGTGAAATAAAACATAGACTCCTTGTAGGAATCTGGACAAATAGGACAGCTTTTTGGGCTATAGAATCGTCTTATATGTTGGAGGCCAATCAAAAGGTCACAGGAGGGCTTAATGGGGCTGATTAGTCATGGAAGAAAACCAGACCCATGAGTTCATAACATCTGTTTGGACCTTCTCAGCAAGCCACCCACTTATTACTTAAGCAAATCTACTCTGGAGGGGGCTCGGGATTCAGTGGCCGTTTGCCTCTTTTATCTTCTTTGCTTTGCTGAGTCTGCTATTTATAATTGTGTTGATAGAAGGAGAACTGGGCTCTGAGTCTAAAGATGATGGGTTCAAGTCTGACTTTGACATGAAGCGGGAAAACTTTTTTATTCAACTTAAGCCTCAGTATTCTTATCTGTAGAATGGGAATGGCTATGATTTTGATGATAATGACAATGATGGTCATGATGAAACTCAAATGAGACAATAAACATGGAAGCCCTTTGCAGAATCTAGAGCTCCAAACACACATCAAAGGAAGATATTTTTAAAAATTTTAAACAAATGACCTTAGGGAACTATATAGGCAGAGCAACCATTCAGAGAAACAAGGAATTAGGAGTTATTATTTTTGGCTGCTTCCTTTCTATTAAGTATTGGGCTCGGCTCTTCCTATAGGTTATCAACTAGAATCTGGCTAGGTGAAAATAATTTTTACATTTTACAGAGGGAGAAACTGATGATTCGAGACATTCAGTGTAACTTGCCCAAGACTGAAGACTTGGTAAGTGATGCTGGACAAAAATCTGCCTCTGCTTAATCCCCCCATATCCCCTATGCTACTAGTGACATGCTGTGTTGCCTCCAGCTTTGAATTGCACAGACTTGCTTGCTTTGTTATTGTTGTTTTTTAGAAATAAAATATGAGTGCCATCTGAGTTATCCAGATAGTTTGACTATATTGACCACTCACAGAGTGATCTTCCTCAAGTAGGAGTTCTGTTTACATAAATGTAGGCATCCCAGACTTAGTTTGATGAAGAGTCTCTGTGGTGACCTCATGAAATGATGTTAAACAAAAATAATTGGGTCTACTGATTGCTGAGATCTGCCTGATTAGCTCCTAATGCAGGAAACTGGCCTTAGCCCTTTCCAGTGGTGTGTTAGAATATGAAGGAAATGGAATTACTCTGTCAAACAGCTAAAGCCAAGTCTTTTAGACATGCCTAAGCTAGCCATGGCTTCATCTGGGCAAACTGATTTCGCAAATGTAGATGAAGCCTGCACATTACCATTAAGCAAGCATATAAAAGCAAACTTATTCATATCAGCCCTAGAGCCAGCAAATTATCTGATCAAGGTGCCACCTTTCTGGTTTGGGTTTATCTAGTGATAACTGAGAACACTCATTAATTTATTTAGCAAACATTTAATTTGCATGTTCTATGTGTCAGTAGCAGTGGAAGACAATAGGAATGCAAGGATGAGTCAGGTTGAGATGATTGTTCTTAGTCATTGGACCCCGGTTAAGAGCTCCTGCTGTAATTGTTGAACAATGAATATGTAGATGGATGGATGGATAAATATATGGAAGTTTCTTAATCACCTAGGCATCTTTTTTTAGTTAATTTTAAAATTTTTATTGAATTTATTGGATAATAAAATTATATAGGTTTCGGGTATACAATTCTATGATACATCATCTGTATATTGTATTGTGTGTTCACCACCCAAAGTTAAATCTCCTTCCATAGCCATTTATTCCCCCTTTACCCTCTCCCACCAGCGGCCACCCACATTTCCCTCTAGTAATTACCATAACTGTTGTCAGTGTCTATGAGTTTTTTGTTTTGTTTTTGCTTAATCCCTTCACATTTTTAAGCTTCCTCTGACCCTTAGGAAGGCTCAGAATAATTTATTAATGTCCCTATAACTAATGTTGCTATTGGAATGAATCTCATTAGGTTTCATATTGATGTACTTCTATTATAAATTTGTTTCCCTTTTCTTGATAATTGGAATTCTGGATTCTTGTCTCTTGCCTAGTTTTTTGACTCTTAGCCAAATCCTTCCCAACTATCATTTTGGCTGTACCCTCTGCATGGACTTGAATCAGGGTTCATCTCTATTTCTCTCTTCGAATCTCCCTAGGATCTACCCATTAACCAATTTAGTACCCACAGGAGTGGATTTCTACAGGATATAAAAATGAGTAGATGCTAATCGATGGGTGGTTTGTGGGTGGATGGGGGATGGGTAACCATAATGTTCATCCTTGTTTTTCCAACGTCAGCAACGGTGCCTGGCTCATAATAGACGACTACAGGTTGAGTGAATAGGTGGTTAAGTGATTGAATAAGAGGTTGGTACAGCCCTCTTCCTGCGTGAGAGCTCAGTTTAATCATTACCTTTACGTTGTCTGCTGCATTCTTGCCTGCAAAATAAAGCCTGCTCAAGTCACAAGGCAGGAAAAAAAAGTGGTTGGGTGACTGAGGGAAGAAATGGTGGGTGATTGAGTAGGTGATTATTGAATGAGTGCATCTATGCATGGATGCATGGATAAATTACTGAATTGGTTATTGGGTAAATGGATGGATAAATGGATGATATGATGAGTAGACAAATGATTAAATGTGGGTACATTGGTGGATGCCCACATCAGTAAAGGCATGAAAGGGGGAATGGATAAATAGATGAATGGATGGGTAAATATATGGATGTATAGCTGCCTGGACAAAACTTGGGTGGATCTAGGGGCAAGTGGATGAATTTGTGAATAAAAGAATGGATGATGGGGTGAATGTTTGAATTATAGCCCTAAAACCTGTTGGACACTGACAGAGGACAGGGCAATATTTAAACTCTGCTCTGCTTATGGCCAAAGTAAACAATCCTCTTGGTTTAGGGGAATAAGGCTGCTGGCTTTGGGAAGATTAAGGGCATCACACACAAGGGCATGGAAAGTCTGACTGGCTGGCCAGAAGAGTGATAATGACTCCTGGTTTCCAAGCACTGTTTATAAAATAACCAAAAAGGCAATGAGTGTGTTTCTTGGGTTCCTTGAGGCCACAGTGAGGAGGGATGTAACCTCAATAGGGGCAGCCTCATAGGAAATGCTAGCCAACAGAGTGCATGACTGCCTGGAGGTCACAGGCCCAGTGTCGACCAGATGGCCTCACTGCTTTCTGCTTTGTCTTTTCTTTCTCTCTCTTTCTTTTTTTCTTCCTTTCTTGCTCTCTCCCCCTTCCTCCTTTCTTTTTTGTTTCTTTCTCCTTCCTTTCCCTCCCTCACCATAAAAAAGCCTTTAAAAAAAAGATTTGTGCCTGTGAGCTATAAAGGTAGAGATTCTGCAGCCCCCGTCCACGGGATTGGCTTTCCAGAATTGGAGGGAGGGGTAGCTTACATTAGTTACCCCTTTTCTCATGTTATTATAGGCATTGGTATCTTGCCATTAATTCCATTGGTTTCCATGAAATAGCTACTTATTGACTTACTCTCCCTTAAGTAAGCCCATCAAGGGCAGGATCCTTCCAGGTCAGGGGATGAGATTGTAAACCCTCTTTAGATGTCGTCTGATTACCCTCCGAGCTTTCCAGCTCCTAAAACTTCCATGTTATGTAGTAATTGCTTGTGAACTGTCTTTACTCCCCAGTAGACAGTGAGATCTATAAGGAAAGAGGCTGCTGTGTCCACTTGTTTATGCTGAATCTTCACAACACACACATAGTAGAGACTCCAAATAAAATGTAAAAAAATAAAAAAATAAAAGAATGGCTAAGTTTCGATCTTGTTCAAAGACTCCAGAGAGAGGTTTTCTTGTTCACCATCGAATCCCCAGCTGCTAGTGTAATATCTGGAAAAGAGGGGGGTTTAGTTAGGGTTCTTTGATTGTAAGTGAAAGAAACCAACTCATATGAATTTAAACATGAAATAGGGGATGTGTTGAAAGGCATTTGGTAGCTCACAGATTATAGGGAACAGCCAGACCACCAAGACTTGGAAAGGACAGTGTCCAGAAATTCACAAGCGGTCCCCTTAGCACAAGGACATTGGAAACATTTAGCTGCCATTGTTTAGTGACTGGGTGATTCTACCCAAGGTTTAAAGTTCCGAAAGTAGAAATGTGATTGGCCTGAGCTCTTAGAAAAAGAAGGGGAACTGACTCTGGACAGATAAAAAGAACAGCGATGAAGGAAAGGGTAATCTTAGGCCGCTTCTCACCCCTTCCCCCACCATTGCCCAGAAGCCTTGGAAACTATCTTCTCCATCACCCTGACTGTCCCCCAGATGTTTAGAAGCTTTGAAAAGTGCCTGCGTCAGACCAGGGAGCCATATAACGAAGTGAGACTTTTCTGGCTCGAACACAGAATGGCATACGTGGAAAACCCAAGCTCTGCGGGAATCCTGTTACAATATATGAAGAGCCAGAGCCTCAATTATGGGTACTCCGAGGACAAAATTTCAGACTTTGCTCTGGCTTTTGTCAGCTTAAGACTCTTAAGGTAGTTTACACAAAGATTTGTATGTCTGAATTTTTCCCTGGCAGGTTCTCGTTATAACCTAGATAACACAAACCCCAAATATTTGTGGTTAGCAACAATAAGGAATTTTTAAGTTGCCTGACATCTTCTATCCATGTAGATCACCACCTGGGATCAATGTTCAGCTCCGAGACAAAAGGAGACAGAAGGATGGTGGGAAATTTTTCTATGGTTTGTGCAATGTCTGAGTTTAAACTCCTCTAATACTTGCAATCTCTCTCTCTCTCTGTTTCTCTCTCTCTCACACACACACCATACCTTTTGCCCTCCAAAAGACTCTTCTAGAGCTATGCAAAGGAAAATGTTGATGTCTAATCACCTAAGAAAAGTATCACCAGCCACCTATTGCCTTCCAGCACCGTAGAAAGGGGAAGGGGCATTTGAATGATTTTAATGTGAGGTTTCTGCATTCCCTTTCCTTTGCAACCTCCTGGCCATGGGTTATACCCTTTGCTTTCATGACAAGCTGGTTTCAGATCTTCTGGAGTTGAGCAGAACAACTGTACCACGTCGGTAAACAGAAGAGTGTTTACATAAAAAATATAGATTTCCTTTAAGCACTTTGCTTAAGCCTTCAGTAAATCGTATTTACGTTATTATTGTTTATGTTCTCAGAAGTCGGCGGGAGGATGGCCTCGTTGCAGTTTATGTGGTTTCGTGATTCACGCTTGATGAGGCAGCTATCACGCGGGGAGGGGAGCCGGAGGGGCAGAGTCGGGGAAGCACAAAGAAGATTATGGCAAGCTCTCTGTGGGATCCACGGCCTTAGCGTAATGGGACAGCCGAGGGCCCGGGGATTTCTGAGTCAGTCTTTCAAATTCCCAGACGTGTTTATCAGTTTTGAGTTTCAAAATGGGCCCACCCAGGGTAAAGCCCCGCTGCACCTGATGTTTCACACTGGCTGTGTTTCGGGGAATTCTCCTGAGATCCGAGCTCCTTCCTAGCTGTCCTCGTGATAAGGGACTCAGCACCTCTACTGTCTCCCGGGTCCCCAAAGCATCATTGAGGGTGATCTGCTCTGCCAGCCCGTGATTGGCTGCTGGCTGAGCTCCTCTGTGCCAGCGGTGCCCATCCAGATGTATTTCAGGGCTTGAGTGGGCATCGAAGGGGGAGAGAGTCTGACCCCAGTGCTGGAGGCTTCCCAGAATTAAGACTTGGTGGGTTAAGAAGTACCAACTGGCAGTTTCAAAATAGTCACAGGGATATGAAGTACAGCACAGGGAATAATATTGTAATAACTGTGGATGGTGACAGGTGGGCACTAGAGTCATGAAGGGGATTACTTTGTAAGTTATATAAATATCTAACCACTATCCTATATGCCTGAATGTCAACTGTAATTGAAAAATAAAATAAAAATTAAAAAAAAAACTTGGTGGCTCATCATGAGCCATCTCCTGTGGTGTGTTCAGCTCAGGGCACATTAAGTAGTTTAAAGTTAGGTTTCTAAGAGAGGATGGGGCAGAAGAAGGACGGAGGCATGTTCTTTTTTATGAGGCAGGGAAACAGAATGGATACGAACCTGCTTTTTGGAGACATTTAGATCTGTTTTATTTGTTTGCGTGATTCTTTGCTGATTTATTTTGTTTTTAAGACCCAGCTCTGCTTCTTGTTAGCTCCATGGCTTGGGGCAAATTTCCTAATCTCTTTGTGCCTTAACTTACTCACCTGTAATTGGGAGATGCTCACAGGCTTCTGAGAGGATTAGATGAGATTATGAGGGTAAAGCACTTGGCATAGTACCTGATAAATAATAAGCTCATAATGTTTGGTACCAAGACATAAAAATGTTTTTATTATATATAAAAGCAGCAAGAAGGAAACAGAGAGGTGCCTGTCTAAACTGGGAGGAAGGTAAGCCGGGAGAAATTTCCTGGGCTATGATTTAGAGGCCACGAAAAGGCATTTTTGTGTGCGTGTGCTGCTTCTGGCTTTGGTGTGCGACGATGGGGCTATTTAAAGGAGCCTCAAGTTATCATCTCCTGGGAGTGGCCTGAGAACCAGAAGGACAAAGGCCCTGGTTCATTTCCCATTAGGGCGTATAGCCAGTTAGGGGCTCCTTGTACTCTGGGACATCACAGAACCATTTTAAAGCAAGTTTTCTGGGATCCACATGTCCTGGATCCTTGACGTTTTACCTTACAAGCTTTCTTTTGCTAAAAGCTGTAGTCAGATATGGCCACTGGGGAATTCGTATTTGGGGACAATGCCTGTGATCAAGGTCTGCTAATTTTGGCGATGAAATCTCTGCTCTGAAGCTAACCCATTCATTCCACTATTCCTTTGTTACTTTATTCAACAAATATTTATGTAGTTCCTACTTTGTGCCAGGCTCTCTGCTAAGTGCTGGATATTGAGGTGAGCAAAAGACACAAGGCTTTATCGTCACTGAGCGTAGACTCTAGTGAGGGAGACCATCAGAAGTACAAATTACAAATTGTTGTGAGTGCTATGATGGAAAAGAACAAGCTCCCAGAGAGCATACGGGAGGGTGCCTGAGAGCCTAGGGTAAGGGTTGTCAGGAAGGTCTCCCTGAGGGAACAGTGTTTGGGTTGAAGAATAAAAGGCATTAACGAGGCTAAGTGGGCTGAAGGTAGAGAGAGATGAGTCACAGTTATCATAATATATCACCTCACATGAGGAATATATCTGCATTAACGTATCTGCATACCAAATAGCAAATCACCCCAAAACTTAGTGGTTTTTAACAATACTGTGATTGCCTCTCCCAGTTCTGTGGTGGTTTGTGCTGAAGTTGCAGTCGATTGTTGACCAGACTGGACGTTCAGGAGGGCTCCCTGGCATCAGTGACAGAGGATGCTGCTGGCTCTGGGCTGGGAGCTTTGCTGGGCCTGTCAAATGTAGCATCTGCATGGGGACCCTCTGTGAAGCTTGGGCTTCTCACAGCACAGCAGCTGGGGCCTGAGGGGGAGCGTCTATGAGTGTGTTCCAAGAAGCCCAGGTAAAAGCCACAAGACTTTTTATGACCCGGTTTCAGCTATGCCACAATGTCCCCTCTGTCCCATTGTAATGGTTATTCGCCAAAACCAGCCCAGATTCAAGGTCAAGGGAGAAAACATAAGTTACACTTCTCAGTGGCAGGAAGACGTGGACACACAGGGAGGTAGAAGGCAGTGGCGGCCGTCTCGGACACACGTTACTACACGTGGCGTTTGCTCTTGCTGTTCATTCCCCCTGGAATGATCTTCCCCCCAAATGTTTACATGACCCGCACTATTTAGGTCTAAGTTCAAAATACCTCCTCCTTAAAAGATCCCCCTCAAAGAGGCTTTCATTGACCTTTGTATCCAGTAACTTTCTTTCCCATGATCATTTTAAATTATTTTCAGAGTAATTGTCACTCCAAATTATCCCTTTATCAGAGTATTTGCCTCAGTCTTCCTACAACTACCCCTAACCCCCACACCCACGAAACACAAGCCCCAAGAGGTCACAGTCTGTTCGTCAATGCATCCCTTAGAACAGTACCTGACAGTGAGCGCTGAATAAATATTTATTGCGTGAAGGAAGAGGATTCTAAGGAAAAGTAAATGTCACATGCAAAGGCCCTGAGGCAGGAGATGAGCATGGTGATGTGGGGAAATTAACAAAGCCACATGTATTGCAACACGGACGTGAAGGGCCAGCCACATGTCAGGGGCAGTGTCTTACTTGGCCACATCCAAACTGATTCAGCCTGGCATGGTCATCTCTTTGAAGTGCAAAGAATGCACTTATTTTCTGCTATCAAGCACTCCAGTTTAAACATGTCTGATGTTTCCCCAAAATGACTTTTTTCCTGAATAGATGAAGCCCAATGAATTTGGGCTATTTCTTATTCTTTCCAAAAATAACTAAAACAAACAAACAAAAAAACACAGCAGCAATTAAAACACCCACCAACAACTAAGTGATTGATGAACTGAGAGAACGTTTTGCACTTTTCCAGGTAGATACTAAGACATTGTTTCATTTATTTTTTACAATTTCTCTATTAAGTTGACATTAAAAAAAATTTATTGCACAAATAATGACACTCTGAACATAGGAAATTTGCCCAAGATTCCCTCATCCAATACTGGTAGGTGCTGGGTTCAAATATAGGGCTGCCTTACCTCAGAGCCCAGCGAGTTTTGGGTAATGGCTTAAGATGGAAGGGGGGAAAATCAGGGAAAATGAACGTCTAAACCAAACCCCAGAATTATATATTCTCCCTGTGGCACTGACTCAACTTGCTGAGCCCCGTGATAACTGGCCAGCTCTGATTATAAGGCAAGGATCTGATTCCTGCCTCAATTACGACTAAATAACCACTAGTTAGGAATCATGAAAGGGCCTAAATGAGAGCAGTGGAGATGAGGAAAGGTCCGCTGGTTGCCAGAGATGGAGGCAAAGGCAGTCAGAGGTGGGGACACTTCAGTCAAGCCCAAACCAAAGCCACCAGAACATCATGTCTGTGACCAGGGCGAGGGGAGGGGGCTGTGGTTGGCGAGATTGCTAGTGATCTTCCTGCCAGTCACCGCCGTTTTTCACTGGGTGCTCACTCTTGGTGAATAGAAGCGTGTGTTTCAGTCACACGTGGGGGCCTCCCAGCTGGCTCTCACTTTACACTCCCCAGCGCCAGGGGCTCTCTTCCCTAAATCCACATGAACCATGATCATTTCAATATTTTTTTTGTGCTTGGACGACCTTCTTACTTTATAATTCAGTCTATGTTTTGAGCTATTTCCCCCTTTATTTTGTTCCATATGGGAAAAACTTAAATACATATTTTTTTAAGGAGACGGCTATAAAAATTTTTCTTAAGTTAGACCATCTGTGTTTGTGGAAACTTTAGACTTTTTTCTAGGAAGGGGAATTTCTTTTTTTTGTTGTTTTCTCCTGTTCTTTGGGAAATCTAGGGAATTAAAAAAAAAAAAAAATCCCAAAGGGAGGGAAAAAACCCTTCAATGGAGATATGGAAATTAGAGAAATTAAGATGCCTACCAGATATTTCAGTAGGTTTGAATAATCTGGCATTTCTCTAAACAGATACAAGATACAGGATGTACCAAAGAGTTTGCAATGAGCTTGGACATTCAACAGTATGTGTTTTTTATTTCTTACCTGGGATGTGTGTGCTAAAGCCAAGATCAGCTTCCCAGAAGAAATTCTAGGTAGGTTTGGAAGCTCAGAAGAAAAGTGGAGAGAAATGGTGAGGGAAGGGAAGACTCATTCAGCCAGTACAGCCCGTCATTGGAACTGATGTTCTTGGCCTCAGGCTTTTACCTTGATGCCCCGGGTAACCATGACCTCGGCTGAACCCCTCACCCCTGGATGATACCCAGAGCCTTCAACTCCAGTTTGTGCTCACCCCAGATCCCTGGCTCAGTCCTGCTACCATCTTCGGTACCACGACTCACTCTGAATGGTGAATCTATGGCTGAAAGTGGACTGAGAAGTTAACAGGAACTTCCCCACCAACTGGACCAACATGCAAAATTCTAAAGATTTCCCCCCAAGACTCCCATCCCCTGATTATTTAATCAAATGCTGTTCTAGGTGCTGCTATGAGGGCATTTTGCAGACGTAATTAAAGTCCCGAGTCACTTTAACATGTAGAGATTATCCGGTGGGGTCTGACCCCATCAGAGGAGCCCTTTAAAAGCAGAGAGTTTTAAAGCACAAGGGGGACTTGACATGCCATTGCTGGCTTTGAAGAAAGAAGACATGAGGCCAAGACCCCTGAGGGGCCGACAGAAACTGGGAGTGGCTCTGCTGCCAGCGGGAAGGAAGCTAAGGCCTCAGTCCTGCACCAGCGAGGAACTGGGCTCTTCCCACAACCCAAATGAGTTTGGAAACAGATTTCTCCTTAGAGCCTGAAGTTAAGTCCCTGCCTGGCAGGCACATTGGCTTTGGACTTGGGAGACCCTAAGCAGGGAACCCTGCTAAGCCCACCTGGACTTCTGACCTACAGAAACTGTCAGATAAAAAAGTGGGTGTCGTTTTAAGCCACTAAGTTTGTGCTAATTTGTTACATGGGGGTAGAAGACTAATCCAGTTGCCATTCCCAAGCACATTACAGCATAGCACACTGCTGGGCTTTTGTTCTGTGAAATCAAGGGGCATTGTTTTACTTGTCTCTCAAACAAATAAACATGAAAGTGATGAAAATATGTTTTCTGAAGGAAAGACTGGATGGAGCAGAGGCTTTTCAGGCTTCCCAGATTCAAAATCCAAATTCCTCCCTTAATAATTGTTTGACTTTGAGTTTTCAATCAGTTTCTCCAGCCTCACTGTCTTCCTCTGTAAAATAGGGATAACACTAGGGTTGTTGGGTGGATTAAGTGATAGAATACTCATAAAGCATTTGATTCACAGCCTAACACACAGTGACCACTCAGTACCTGTGATCTGTGCACAAGATCTTTCCTTGGGTGGATTAATGAATGAATAAACTCCAACGAAAAAGAGCTAAGACATCATCGCCATTAACACAGCTCTCAGTCTTTTTCAATTCAGGCCAGGTTTTGTACCAGGTCAGATCAACACTTAGTCTGGGATCTGTGAGCATGATAAATGATGCCCACAGTAGACCCTGGGATGCACGACCAGATCCCAGGGAAATGGTTGGGCAACCCAACTGGAGACCCTGCTTGGAAACCAGGGAGCCACATGGCTCAGCTGGGACACTTCTGCAGGTATGGGATCCACTGCCAATCAGTCATGCAGACTGCTGACTCAGGGGGTGGGATACTCACAGAGGGTCCGCTGAAAAACAGGATTGTCCATTCATTCAAAACGGTTGAGCCAGCAGCCCCAGGTAGGCAAAGCCAGACTTAACAAAAGCCTGGTTCCTGGCATTTGTTCATTCCAAGCCTTGCCAAGGAGCCAAAGGTAGAAATCTACAAACATGCTCCTGTCTTAAGTGTGTATCACTCCTTTAAACATTTTTTCTAAAGCATGTGTAACTTGGGGCAATGTGTTTATGGCCTGTTATTTTTCTTTGAATTCTGCAGTGCTTTTTCAGAGAAACATATATCTTAAAAGACAAGTTTGTCACTGAGAAAAAACACAAACAAAACAGCAACCTGGCACATAGTGGCAATTGGATCTTTTAGTTAGAGCTGGGTGTAAGGTGACATCATAAAGTCAGCCCTATAGGGAAAGAGAGAGGGTTCCAGCCATACCAGTGACTAGAGTCTCTCTTGCAAGCTCCCCCTTAACTCTATTATTTGCAGAGCCCTCAAGCAAGGGCCTCAGTCTACCTTTCTTCCTCTATATTTCTATTCTCTAATTTTAGCTGGCTAGAAAACACTGTGGCACACTGCGGAGGAGGAAACTAGATTTGTAAACAACTGGGGATGCAAAGATCCACTTCAGCTGAGGGGAAAGGGAAAGATTCGGAGAGCCGCGTGGTCCCTGCATGGGTGTGCATTCAGGATCCGGCCCAGAGGGACAAAGGCAGAGAGCGCTGGCCAGAACAATGGGCCGTCACAAATGCCACGTTATGTAACTGGGTTGTTTGAATTCACAATTGTGAAGGCCACAGTTGTAGGAGAGGGCCTGCCCTCCTTCTGAGTGGTGGGAGGGACGCAGGGTCCTCAGGCTCCCAACCAGGTGCCCTGGGAGCAGGCTGTGACCTGCCCGGTGATGCCAACAGCTGCCACCCAGGAGAGAAGGGCCAGACTACTCCTAACACCCTGAAGGCGCTCCACAGCGGTGCAGAACTGCGCTTTAGGATGCTTTTCATGAAAAAAAGCAATGAGCAAATTCGATACCTCCCCAAACATAGCAACTGGCCATTTGAAAATGACCCAGTTCTTTCCATTCGATGCAGACTCCTGGAGCTTAAACCCCATTCTCTGGCTAGTGCTTTGGAAGTGTAAGCCACATGTTCCACGGCGAGGGCACGTGGGCATGAGTCTGTAGAAACGTCACGGTAGCAGGGATCAGGGAAAGCTTGGAAGAGGCGAGCTTTGAAGACAGCGTGGCTGTGACTGTGCTGAAGACACCAAGTGTAACTTTGAAGGCCGCGTTCCCTTTTGGCATCTTGCAGGTAGCGCCTGATTAAACCAGGCACGAGCAGAGCAAGTACAAGGCTTTCCCTCACCTGCCCTCCAGTTTCGTGCGGAGCCGCTCCTCTCTGCAAGCCCCGAGCTGCAGCCACAACCAAGCATGCCAGGGACCCTCCTCACCTCGCTCACCGTGTGACTCTCCAGTTCATCAAACCCAGCTAGCCTGTCCCCGCTTCTGCAAAAGCCCTCCTCGGGGGCCCTTCCAGCTCCTGTCCCTCATTAGTCCACATGCCCTGTTTCTTAGGCTCTGATAAGTCCTGCGTTTAATTCCTGCCGGCACTTGCCCTGCCCCAGTCTCCTGGTCGGTTTGCAGACCTGCCTCCCTCACTAGAGCGAGCCCTGCAGGAGGGCGGAGGCCAGGCCTCTGCTGCTTTCTCTTTCGTGTCCTGCACGTAGGGTGGCTTTGTAACGTGTGAGTAATAGAGTCTTCCTCCAGGACTCTGGGCGGCTGTAAAGGAGCTTTGGCATCAGTAAGCTCCCTTGCAGATGCAGGCGGAGTCCTTTGTCCTTACAGTTGCCGTGATCTCGGCGCTGTGCATTTGAGGCGGAGGTGCCGACAGAAGCTTGGCCCTGTCCCCTAGGGATCCACCTGCCCGGGCAGCTTGTCCGTCCGGCCGAGTGATGCGCAGCTTCCACTGGGGACCTTTCCCGGCAGGAAGAGGCAGAGCCACAAACAGCTCAGGGACCTGCTCACTCGCTGTTGTCCTCAGATGGAAATGCAGGGATGATGGTGACGGCGATGATGAGGATGTTGACAGCGATGATGATGATGATGATGTTGACAGCGACGATAGTGATGGTGATGGCGATGATGTTGATAACTTGAATGAGCATTTCTGGAGTGCAAAAAACTTTCCATTTCTTTTCTTGTTTACACCACAAAAGAAAAACAGAGGGGAGATGTGATTATTATTCTCATTTTTTTCTTCTTAAAAAACACTTTATTAAGGTATGGTTGGCATGTTAAAAACTTTACATATTTAATGTATACAAGTTGATGAGTTTAGGAATATGTGTACACCCAGGAACCCATCACCACCATCAAGGCCACAGACATACCCAAAGTTTCCTCCCACTCCCATTATTATTATTAATATTATTATTATTATTTGAACATTTAACATAAGATCTATCTTCCTAGAAAGTATATGATACAGTGTTACTTGCTATAGGCACTATGTTGTGGAGCAGATCTTCAAAATTCTTTATCTTCCCCCAAGCCCTTGGCAACCATCATTCTCTGGTTTCACGAGTTTAACTATTTTAGACTCCATATATAAAGGAGATCATACAGAATTTGTCCTTCTGTGTTTAGCTTATTTCACTTAGCATAATATGGACCTGGAGAGCGTTATTCTCATTTAATGGTGTGGAATGAGTTGCCCAAGTTCACACCTCTTCGGGAGCGGGCCCTGGGGCCTGGCAGCCGCACGCCAGGTGTCCATACCTACTCCGCAACACTACCTCCTACTGCTACGAGTGTGTAAGCACAAGCATAGTTGTGTTATATGCACACATGTGTAGATAAATGCATGGAGTGGGGTGTGTTCTATGTGCTTGTGTGCATATTAGGTAGGTGTGTGATGGGCGCATCTGATTCTGTCTGTTCACGTTAGAAGGTCTGCGTATATGTGCACCGTGTATGCATATGTCTCTCAGCTCGGAAAAACATCAGCCACCAGGGTTGGAATAGGGCCATTATTAATGCGATGAAAGGTTTCCCCAAGCGGTGGGTGTCCCACCCCTGGTTTCCTCCCTCCTTGCCCACTTTGAAACATGAAGTGGTTGGGTGGGGATTCTGGCCTTACCCCAGGACAGTTCTGCGGAGAAAGCTATAGATTATTGGGAGGTAAACTTCCACCAGCAAAGACTTGCTCTTTAATGGTGAATTTACATTTAAATGCTCCCTGTCATTTTTAATCTCGAGCACTTAGCACAGCCAACTCCCAGGGAACAGACTCTATTATAAGGCCTGCTTCCAGCCAGGTGACAACACCCAGGCAACAGGAGCCCATAGCAGACTCCAGGGCCCAGAGGCACATATGGGTGTGGATGGAGCAGCCGGGTGATGTATGCAAATTTTACTGTCAGGGGCAACTCAGATGCAGTCCAAGGACAGTGCCAAGAGGCATTTTGTGTTCTGGGCCATGAGGGTGTCCCCTGAGACAGGAATTCTCCAGGTAGGAAGTGGGACTGCAGAGTGGCTTGTTCAGTCCTATTAAACGGGAGGATGCATTGAAGGCAGTTGACAAGGTAGAGAAGCTGTTGTTTGTCTTATAAAGACAAACACTTGACAGTTCAAAGGGAGAAGCAGGCTTCCTCCAAGGTCCCATCTCTGCTCCAAGTCCCCAATTCAGGGCACAGAAACCTGGCTGGGCTCATTTTTTTCTTTATTGTTATAAAGTGAGCTACTTACTCCCAGGACTTATTTTGCTTTGTTTTTACTTCATATCACTTTATTTTATCCAAACTTCAGGTTAGTGATTATTAGCATGGCTTCAGTGATGCTAGTAAATTGATACATGCTATATACCTTTGTTTCTAGCCTTGATAACTGGTCATCTCATTTGAGTCTATATAAAAGCTACATGTTTTTCAAATGTCCTCTATCTGAATTAAAAGCACATGACCTCTCTTACAGCATCAAACCATCCAAAGGTAGTTTCTGAATGTTTGAAGTGGGTCAGGAGCATTAAAAGCCTTTTTGTCTTACCTAGAAAGACCCTGAATGCAGGGTCCAGCGATGTGCCCGAGGCCATTCAGTGGAGAGCTGAGAACCTAAGTGTGATAGGCAAAAACATCCAATAAATTTTTAACTTGTAAACTTTGGCTGACCACCAGGTGATAAGGAATGACCATCCATCTGGAGGATTAATTAAGAGAACAGAGGGTCAGAAACAAGACATGAGTCTTCATTAATCTAGTCAATGAATATCAGGTATGAAAAATAGTATGGCAAAGGGAAAAATAGTTACTGATGTTTGAAATTCTGAAACAGTGTTTTTTATTATAGAAAATCTGGAGGTAAAAACAGGTTGTATAAAGAAGGGATTTTAAAATATTTATATTTTCATTGTACAGATCTCTAGATTTCCTTCCAGTCTTTTCTCTCTCTCTCTCTCTCTCATCTAAGAATATTGATACTGGAGTTGGCGGAGGGCTGAGGTCTCAGCTGACTCTGGCAGTGGAATATGGGATATTCATCGTAAGTACTAGAATGCACACAAAAATGTCTTTCCTCAACACCGTTATGACTTTCATGCTTTCAAATTCACACTCAATGATAATATACCTTAAAACCCATAGATGCCAATCTTAAGAAAAGTGCTCTGGGTTGACTTGTGTCCCCCAAAGGAAGATATATTGAAGTCCTTGTACCTTAGAATATGACCTTATTTGGAAATAGGGTCATTGCATATTTAATCAAGTTGAGATGAGGTCACTAGGGTGGGCCCTGATCCAGTATGACTGGTGTTCTTATAAGAAGGGGAAATTTAGACAGACACACACAGAAGGAAGACCATTTGAAGGCAACCATGTGGCAATGGAAGCAAAGACCAGAGCAGTTCAGGTACAAGCCAACAACATCAAGGATTGGGGGGCGCCACCAGAAGCTCAGAGGGAGCATGGCCCTGCCAGCTCCTTGGTTTGGGGCTTTAAGCCTGCAGAACTGTGGAGAATGCGTCTCTTGTTTTAAGGCACCCATTTGTGGTACTTTGCTGTAGTCGTGGGACACAAATACAGTGGAACTCCTGTTTCTGTCCATGTGTGAGCTCTGGGTGCTACTTTATTCTGTTTGTTATATTTGTTTTAGACTTTGACAGAGAGAACAGATTTTAAGCCTATTGATTAGCACTGAGTATGAATTTAAGTTTAAGTTTGAGATCCATGGGCTGAGAGGGTGTCTAGGACTCAGCCATCAAAGTGTGTGAGCACAGCTCCTGCTAGAGACTGAATGCTGTGTGTGCTCTGCCTGTTCCTCTTGCTGGGCACAAGCGGGGCTTCCTGGGCTCCCTTAGAATTAAGTTGATGACAATGGCCTGATGCCAGGCCTTCAAAATCTCTATCACAATTTCTCTGTTGCTGCCACAGTGGCTTTGGAGGACACATGTTCTACCTGGCACAGGTACCAGATGGAGGGAGCCACTCAATGCCCATCAAACTTTGTGTGTGTGAGAAATAACTTGACTTGTGCCATGGTGCATTATTGGGCTTAATTTGCGATTTCAGAAAATTCTATTTTTTCCTATCACTGTATCAGGGTAATTTATTTATTTATGTTTATTATCATTATTATTTTTTAAAAATATATCTTTATTGATTTCAGAGAGAGGAAAGGAGAGGGAGAGAGAGAGAGAAACATCAATGATGAGAGAGTCATTGATCAAGCCCGCAACCTGGGCATGTGCCCTGACCGGGAATCGAACCCCGATCGCGTGGATCCTAGGTCGACCCTCAACCACTGAGCCACGCCCGGCCGGGCCCATATCAAGGTAGTTTAAAGGGGATGTTTAGGGACCTGAGAATACAGCAACATTGACCCTGGAAGGCAGACCTTTTAAACGAAATCCACACCCTGAGGCCCATATCCCCCTCTCACTCATGTCCTTACAGCTTGGAGAAAAAACATAATTAAATGAAATACAGTAGTTATGGGTTTGGAATCAGGAGTAAGGTATCCTGGATTATAATATACATTAGCTATATGACCCTGGGCCAGTTCCCTCCCTATATGCTCAGAACCTCAATTTACTTATGTGCAAAATGGGATAATTGCAGCTATCTCCGAAACTGTCGAGAGGTTTAAACTGAATGAGAGATAGAATGACCAACCCATTGATCAAACATTAAGCACATTGCCTCGCACTGAGTCAGTTTGATTGCTGCACTTCTTAATCAAGAAGGCTAATAACTTTGGGATCAGGATGAGCTTCCTTCCCTGGTGATTCAGAATCTGTTTATGTCTGAGCACCAATGGAGACGTATAAACCCATGAACTTCCTCTGTGGTTAGATCTCTCTTAAAATGGACAACATAAACATTACCTGTGGATTAAGGGTTTCCATGTTTTGTTTTCCAGTCAGTGTAGGATGGCTTTGCTATATACTTAGGGACTTGGGAACATACCTTAGATTGTATTTTAAGATAATACCATTGATTATTTTATCCCCCCCCAAAAAAAAACCAGCCAAGAAAATACTGTAGTATATGTTATAATGAAACTGGTCTTAATAAAAACAGTAGGGGTGGGGAGGGGTGCAGTTTCTTAAGGTGGAAGAGAGTAAGATTTCAGTTTAAATAATCAACATCTGCCCTGGCTGGTGTGGCTCAGTTGGTTGGGCATTGCCCAGTGCACCGGAAGGTTGCTGGTTTGATTCCCTGTCAAGGCACATGCCCAGGCTGTGGATTCAATCCCCGGTGGGGGGCATGCAGGAGGCAACTGATTGATGTTGTGCTCTCACATCAATGTTTCTCCCTCTCTCTCTCTTCCTTCCTCTCTCTTTAAAAATCAATTTTAAAGATGTTTAATAAATAAATAAATAATCAACATCTATATTTAAAATGCTCTTCTTAAAGCTGTGTTTTTCACCTTTGACTGTGTCTTGTTCCCTGTACCTGGAACTAATTAATAAACCACAATTTCTGGTGTGGGGCCTGGGCATGAGGTTTTTTGTGGGTTTGTTTTGTTTTGTTTTGTTTTTTGATGACTTTGAAATGATTGCAGTGGGCAGCCAAGTTGGGAAACTCTCCTCTGGGCAAAACTTAATCAATGACCCATAATAGCAATTCCTACCATCTTAGGGGTTCAGTTGGCAGAAAGGCTTCTAGAATTTTCCAATCATATCTTTGCAGTGATGATGAGATGATTAGCATTCTCTCCATTGTTCAGATATAGAAACACAATCTTGGAGAGATGAAAAATCTTGTCGTACAGTTAGTAAGCAGTGAAGTTAAAACTTGAACCTCAGCCTGTCCACATACAAAGTCTTCTAAAGATAGGACAGTCCCATTGTTCAGCTGAATCCTCTTAGGACAACTTAGGCACAATTCTGGTCACGAATATCTGAATTGCATTGCTTCCTTAAATGGTAAATCAGGTCATGAATTTCTAGGAAGCAAGGTTGTGTTATAATTTTTTCAACCCAGGATCCGATGATATTGGTCTTGGAGAGAATGGCTAAGTCCCCCCAAATTCTGTCCTGACGATTCTGAAGCAGAGGCCAGCCTGTGAATTGCATGGAGCTACAGATTGGAGGTGATTATAGTCAGTAAGAATAAGAGAGAAAGGAAGTCCTCCTGGTTGGGGTTGTTAAAGGACCAACCTACAGCGTCACACTTTCTGCACACAAGCCAACCACTCCCATCTACCCAAATGGAATCTCTGACATTTCTAAATATGCTCTGATGCTCTAGTCTTTGAAAATGTCATCTCCTTGTTGATTCCTTCAATAATCCCTACAACTTTCCTCGTAGGAATTTAAGTTTTAACTTCTGCAGGCAGATGGCAGTTCTTCTTTTGTTTTGTTCCCACAGCCAGCAGACCTCTCTGGAATGGCTCTTTCCACTGTAACCCACAGGTCAATATACCCAGCATCAACCTCATAAGCGGGTCAGCTTCTGTGGGGCTGGGAATATGTCACACTCATTTGGGATCCTAGGGTCTGGATTCAAGAATAATGTCCGGCATATAGCAGAAAAGTTTTTTTAAAAAGTGAGCAAATGCTGAATTGTTGGGGAGTGTGCTTCTTCTGGGCTAGACCTAGGGATTTCAGGAACAAAGGAGTCCCTGCTAGTCTTCTGTGTTAAAAGTAAGAACACCAGTGTGACGTGTCGTGCCATTTGCTGTCGGCCTGTGGTTCATTTTTTCATGGGACAGTCATTCCAGCGTGGAGCCTGAGCTCCCCTGACGGGAGCTTGCCATCCTTTGCCCCATTAAGAGGCTTCTCCCACCCCCAGTAATTACAGGGTAAATGACTTGTTAAATCCAGAGCCCTCAGAATACATCTCTCCACATGTAGTTCATATTCCTTGGGCGGTTTATCGCACTTTCGAGTAGTACATATTTTATAGACAAGGGAGAGCTCTCCAATTAATAGTAATTGTGATCGAAGCGGTAATGCTCGTCTCCAGCCTCATTCCAAGAGGAGACTGGAAGGCCCATCTTAATTGCCACAAAGAGCTATGTCTATCTGCTGCAGTATATAAATAATAAATTAGAGGAAGGGAGAGACTGCAGTTCTTACGGTCTTCAAGGAGGCACGGATATTTATGTAGTGCTGATTGCTAAAAATCTTCTGCAAGTAATTATTAGTAAAAGTGGAATGTCTACATTTGTAAGGGAATTTTAATTAAAGGGAAGGTGACTCTCATTATGCGGGAGAAGGAGCGTTTGGGGATTAAAATGCAGGCCCGGGACCAGAGCGTCGGGGTCTGATTGGCTCGCTCCGCTGCCGCTTGGACAACGGCAGGAAGCTCAATTCCTCTGGGTTCAATTTCCCCTGGTTTAAAAAAACCAGGGGAAATAAAGCAGTTATAAGTGCTTGAAGTGCCATTGGGTAAATAAGCCCCGCTGCTGGAGGCTTCTCATCTGATTTGACTCAAACTCATCCACTGTCTTGAGCTTTGGTAACATTTGAATATCACGATTTTCATCGTGGCTTTATGTGGAGCAATTGAGACCAAGCGTGCAGGGAGACATGGGGCCTTTCTGGTATATTGCCGACTTTCGGTAGCATTGTGAGAACACCTTCTGTCTGTAGGTTCACTTTCCTTCGAGGTAACTAACTTGGCTGTCAGGAATCAGAAATAAGGAGGACATTCATTGTTCTTCACCCCCAAGCCGCTCACCATCTGCAGCTGGGTGAGATACTCGGAATCAGTGTTCACTTTTTATTTCCACAGTGAGTACAGCGATTCTTAACATTTTTTGGTGGGGGGCAGACATAGATTCACTTAAGAAGCTGCTACAGGCAGGCAACCTCTTTCAGAAAGTTGAACATATTTTGCATGGAATTCAGGATACTTCATGAAACCCTGTGCTGATCATCAATGTACAATTAAGGACCCATGGCCCAGAGGGCTGGACAGAGGAGACTTCCAGCCGGGCTCAGGAAATGCAGAAGCAGATGATCCCAGGTGGCTTATGATCCCCGAGTGATGAGCAGCCCCCCTCTTCCCCGACAGGAAGATAAGTGAATTTCAGATTTGGCCCAGCCCTTTCTCTCCACGCCAGAGAGGAAGCTCATATTCCGGGGGTGCCTTCAGCAGATGGTCAGGGCTCTCAGGCGGCCTGTGGGAGATGCTGCTGTGGTCTTGCCTCCCAATCCTCCCAACTGCACGTGGACATAGCAATCAAGAAATAACATTTAAGGGGAAATGGCCCTTGGAAAAGAGGAACAAAATTCAAACGGAAGAGGCAACATACAAGGAAATAGACTTAACAGAGGAAATGATATGTTTAACTTCCTCTATTACCCTTTGACCAATTCAGTGGACCTCATAACGTTAATACAAGGAAAACTCTGTTGTTAAAAATTTGAGTTCTTGGAAATGACTGGCAGAAATAACACAATTAAAGGTCAAATTAGCAAACTGGAGCAGGGGTTGGAAAACTTTTTCTTAAAGAGCTGGGTAGTAAATAGTTTCTGTCCCATGGGCCGCAAAGTCTGCCACAATATTCAGCTCTGCACTTGTATCTTGAAAGCAGCCACAGACAACACGCCAATGAATGAGTGCGGCTGTGTTCCAATACAATTTCATTTGTGAACTCTGAAATCTGAATGTCATGCGCTTTTTACAGGTCACAAAATATTATTCTTCCTTTGACTTGTTTTTCCAATCATTTCAAAATGATAAAATCGTTATTAACTCATGAGTTGGACAAAAATGGGTGGTGGGCTGGGTAGGGCCTACGGTCATGGTTTGTTGACCTTTGACATAGAAGATGGGGCTGAATGATTTTTAAAAATTCTATCTGAAACAAATGAAGATAAAGAAATTATGAGGGGGGTAAGAAAAATGAAAGGTAGATTTAGCTGAATTTTCTTCTTGCTAAAATTAAAAATGTGTCCCACTCCATTTTTAGTTTGTCCATTCATTCATTCATTCATTCATCCACACTACCCTGATTGACTGGCAAGAGAATTAACATTTGATCAATCAATGTTAACCTGCTAACGATCATGTTATTTTCATATCTCATCTTTGTAAAAGGTAAACATTATTAGTTTTAAAGAGACAGAGTGGGCACGGGAACTTCATTGAGAACCTTAAGGGTTAAAAGTTAGGCTAGTAGCTGAATCCAGGTTTGTGGGCTCCCAAGGCCCATTCTGATTAAACTTCACCATATGAGGGTTTTAACTATTCTTGACCTGGTCCTGGTCTGGGCACTTTATGAATTATATCTCATTTATTGGCCAATGTAATTGGAAAAATCAGAAATTAAGAGGAAATTTTAATCCTATGCAGTTGGTAAATGTCAGGGCCAGGAGTCAGCATTAAGGGTCTAAATTTACAAAAGCACAAACCAACCCACAGCCTTAGAGAATTAGTAATTTAGTGACACGGATGGGTTTTCATCCCATAGACATTTCACTTGCACGGCCATACAAATGTAACAGTAGGCATCGTGCTTGGACATCTCCTATTTTGCCAGGGCCTGTGCTAAGAGCGTCCAGGTATCCCCTCCACAATGGCTACATGCAGGGAGGCAAATGCTGCTTCAGTTCCACTTTCGCAGCTAGGAATCCAAGGCACAGGGAGGTTAAGTAACTCAGCACTCTGAAATTACCTTGCATTTATTCATTTTCATATTCGCCGTCATCTCTCTCCTTTAGAATTTATGCTTCATAGGAAAAGGGCTTTCTTTTGACTCGCTGCTACATTCCCAGGATTTAGAACAGTGCCTGGTGTGTAAGCAGATACTGAAAATAATTGTGAAATAACTAAATGAGTGAAGGAATGAATAAAGGGATGAGTGAGGGAACTTGCATATTGCGACACAGTGAGCAGGTACCAGAGCAGGGATGGCTGCGTGTCCCCACCTCACTCACATCCCTCAACTCCTGCTAATAAACTTAAACAGCAGTGTGAGCAACTACTGACAGTCCGAAATGAATGAGCATGAAGAGGAAGATGAGCGTCTCTGGATTTACAGTAAGCTTTGTGGAAATACTACGCATTTATAAAACCCAGTTTCTAATCTCATGGACAAATGTGATCTGCAAATACAACTACTTATGCCCACGATCAACACACGGCGATGGTGTTTTCTAAACCACATCATGTTTTCTTAATGCATTTTAAGCAAAGCAGCTCATATAGGAAGCACTTTATAAATATTTGCTGTTAGGATTAGTTCAAGGGTGCAGAGGTGGTTTGTTGGTGTGGCAAAGGAGGGAGACGTAATAAAGCTGTCTGCAGACAGTTGTGTCTGAGCTGAACATTCAGAGAGAAAGGGAGAAATGGGGGGGGGGAGGGAGGGAGGGGAGGAGGGAAGAATTGTTGATTTGACTTGGTGGGGAGGTATACCAATAAAAATGTGGAAATAGCCAGAGAAATTTCTAGTTTCTGAGAATCTTCATCATTCTGTTCTTGGCCACAGGAGGTATGCTTATAAGGCTTGTATGGAACTTATGTTGGAGCTGGAAGGGCCTGGAAAACCTGCAGAGGAGGAAGGCTGATGAAATGCTGAGGGAGATGAAATAGCTATCACATACGAAAGGGAATTACCTCGGTCATTTGGGGGATCAGAGCTTCTTGCAGTCATCAGTGCTACTGTTGTTCAGCAGACCTTGTCTCTGATCGCTCTGTGATCCTGCCGGATTTCTGCAGTCCACTGGGAGGACTGTCGAGGAGGGAAGGAGGCCTGGCAGGCTAAGGTGTCTTTGAGCTGCTGTTTCCCTTAGGAGGGTTTAACCAACTTGTGACAGGACTGACACTGACCTCTCAGACAAGGTGTGTACACACATTCACACATGATTACGTGCACAGCACACACTCACATACACGCACAGTCCCCTTCTCCAGTCTCACATGCTCCTGCACCCTCACCCACATTCACACACACACACACCCTCACTCCCACACGCTCACACATATACACACTCAAACACACTCACATGATCACATACCTACACATACCCTCCCACATGCTCTCATATATTCACACATAAATTCAAACTCACATATACAATGGTCTCAGAGAATGTTCTTACACTGATAAACATTTTTGTACTCACACACACCAAAATTCAAGTAAACATACCCTCACATGCATTATTACACACAAACTCTCACGTGACCCATGTTTACACACAAATACTCATAAATATACACTTTCACACTTACATGTTAGCACCCACACCCACCCTCACGCATATACACACATCCACACATAGTCACACTTATAAATTCTCACACGTGTACACTCTCATATACATTCACAAACACCCATGTTCACACACTCACATACAGTGACACACACAAATACACATGCACACTCACAGCATACACACATGCACTCACACACTGGTACATACAGATACTTGTGCCTGCACTCACTCAGATACACACATAGACACACAGTCACATACACAATTACACGCATAATCATTCATGCACGCACACTCACATACATGCACTCCTGCACCCCCACACTTGAACACAGAATTATCTGAACATGCTATTTATTTGCAAATCTCAGGAATGATTTTACTGTTTTTCACAGAATTTCTAAGACAGGCTCCACAAACATGCACCACGCATCCTGTCAGACAAATTCCTCTGGGCTGAAGTGAGCCTCTCTGGCTGTCAGGCTACCTGCCTAGTTCAGGGTGTCCCCTTCCTGCTAGAAAAACCTTAAAGAACCAGGTCAGACACATTCATTGAAAATCTGGAAATAGTTGGGAAGGGCCCGCTATCTGCTCCATAACCCGGCCATCTGTGTCGCTGCTATTATTCCCCCGCCTTTGCATTACTCAGAAATCCATACATTGTGTTTGCCTTTTGTGTCCAGCTTCCAACAAGCCTCCCTTTGTTCCTTTCACAGAGGCCAATAAACTCTGCGTGGCAAATAAGTTTCAGGGACTGCTGGACATGACTAATTGTAATGCAGTCTATATCCTCGAGACTATAGACTGATATGAGGAGACAATGGCAGAGAGGGGCCCATTGAGAGGAGAGAG
Source organism: Miniopterus schreibersii (assembly GCF_964146895.1). Classification (NCBI taxonomy): domain Eukaryota; kingdom Metazoa; phylum Chordata; class Mammalia; order Chiroptera; family Miniopteridae; genus Miniopterus; species Miniopterus schreibersii. The sequence continues at coordinate 22,565,271 of NC_138121.1, read as the reverse complement.
GCCCTTGGTTACCCACCGGGGGCTGAGATGGGCAACAACGAGGCTATTGATGACGGCAGCCCCAGCCCGGGCCCGGCCGAGGCGGAGTGGGGTGGCATGACCACATCGCTGGGCTCCAATGCTGCTTTTGTTTGGCCGGCAGTGAAAACTGGCACATTGGAATTAGTTCTGTTTAGATTGCTCAGAAACTTGGAGAAGAAATGAACAAAGAGAGACAAAAAGGGGCCTTCCCGGAGCCCTCCTCCCAGGCCCTGTGCGTGAGCCCTGCCCTGTGCTGCCGCAGCTCCTTGGATTTACTGCCACGAAGTTGTGCTGAGCTTTCATGGATATTAAAAAGATGTGGAAGAGTACACTGATCGATGCTCACCTCACACCGCACACTAAAAACTGTCGCTTCCACCTGGCCTCTCTCCACCTCGTCACTGGGGCGCGGCTGGTCTCCAAGGCACCTGTCCCCCTAGGGTGGGAATGGTCATTGGGTCTTCCCAGCCTCTACGCCTAGATTCTGACGAAGAGCTGATTCCTTTTCCAGCAGCAGCTAGCGCATATTTACTTACGTGACAAATATTTGTCTCTCCTGCCTTCTGAATGCCAGAGGCGAGGTACCCCACCCCCCTCTCTCTAAAGAATGTCATTAATGTGATGTATTATTTTGTGATTTAAAAAATTATTTCCATTTTGCTAAAATGACTTTTATTTGCAATCCCAAAATGTTGCTGAACAGCTAAGTCACTTTGGAACACAGTGCTCCATTGGCCAGGATGAGGAACAACCTGGAATTCTTAACGCAAATACGCAGATCGAAATGTTGGGCTATTTTCATTTGAGGCTGCTTCTTACCGACTCTAACAAAATGGTCATTAATTTTAGAAATTTGCCATTTAATTTTTCTGCCCATCATTACGCATTAGTGTCCTCTCTCCTTGTTCAAGACAAGGAGAATGGAATAGTCCTCAATTTCTTATCCTATCCTATTTTTTAGCTGCAGGTCAAAAAGTTTGGAGTGGGGGACTTTGGAGTGTTCTTCTGGGCGCATGACACCAGAGATTCCTAGTAGATATCTGAGTGAAGCAGTCAGGGGAAGAGTCAGGGGGACATATCTGGAACTCAAAGGAGAAGACAGAGTTGGAGATGATAGTGAGAGATGCATCCGGATGTGAACGGCATTTGAAAGCTACAGTGTTTTCAGAAGCGAGCAGGCAACTGTGTCAAATGAGGCTGAGCCACTGATTAAAAGGAATTCAGACAATTGACCGCAAGGCTTGACGTGGTGGTGACCTTAATAGTAGCTGTTTAGGTGGCATTTGGAAAGAATGGGAATTGAGAAACTAAAGAATATGGATGTGGATGGCTCTAGATGAGTTTTAATGATAACGAGGGCAAAGAAATTGGGCTCCATTGTGGTTAAGATGGGCCATGAATGAATGAGCCAACTGTGAAGCCCAAAGCTAAGTGCTTAGTGTTGAGCACCATACAAACAATCCTCTGGCCTTGTGGGCTCCTCATAAAGAATTCTTTGGCATTGGCTTATCAAAGACACAGTCCATTTATCAAATGCCCTCATGCAAAACAACCATAAATTTATCTTTCAGGATTGGGGATATTTCCAGGTGTTTCCTGGATGATCCAGGTGGATCTGTGAGAGAACTTCCCAGGGAGGCCTGGTACTTTCCTTGCCTAGCAGGCTAGGTTCTGAGAAATCCTGTTGTAGTTATCAGACCTGAGGTTCCTGTTTGGAGTCTACAAATACATGTGGTGGCTTACCAAGCTAGCTTTTAGGAGAAAAACCAGGCTCATGTCAGTGTTCTTTCCAACAGCCGTCCCCTATGCCCCCATAATTTTCTTTCCCTTTTTACTTAAAAAGAAAAAGAAACTCAAAAAAGAAAACCATACAAATAAAAAAAACCCTTTTTATTTTCTGAATTAGCCCAAAGTGAACAGCATCCATGATTTTGGTGTGGTTCTGAGCATTCCACTCCCCTGTGCCTGCTTGCACGATGTCTTCTGAAGGCTGCCTCATCAGTTAATGGTTCTGGTGAAGCTTTTCACTCCTGGAATAATGAATAACAATTACAGGCATTTAAAAAGTCATATATATATATATATATATATATATATATATATATATATATTTACTTCACTTCCTTTTTGCAGTTGATTTCTAATTTCAAAGCTTTGTGGTTAGAGAATATGCTTGGCATGATTTCAATATTCTCAAATTGGTTGAGGCTAGCTTTTTGACCACACAACGCAATATACAGATCCCGTATCCTAAAACTGTATATTTGAAGTCTATATAATTTTATTAACCAGCTTCACCCCAATAAATATAATTTAAATAAATAAAAAGTAATATTTTTTCCTACAATATGGAAATTCAAATTTATGAATTGGGGGATCTTCCAATTTCATCTAATAAGTGGTTTCTTCAATTGAGTCCTTTTGCCAGCCTGAGAAAAGCCCCCAGAAGGCTGGCAGGTTTGTGGATCTTTCTTTCCAGTTTGTTGATTTTGACAGAAAAGAAACTTTTTGACATTTAACAAAATTTAACTATGTGCATGAAGGAAATCCAGAGTCATTCTCATCTAGATAATTACTACATGAAAGCCATTTTTCAAGCAGTTTGGATTTCTTATCACCTGAATCCAGCACTCTCAAGAGGAATTTTCTTTTTTTCTTTTTTTAATATGTCTTTACTGATTTTAGAGAGGAAGGGAGAGGAGGAGAGAGAGAGAGAGAGACATCAATGATGAGAGAGTCACTGATCAGCTGCCTCCTGCACGCCCCTGACTGGGGATCGAACCCACAACCCGGGCATGTGCCCTGACAGGGAATCGAACCCTGATCGCCTGGATCCTAGGTTGACGCTCAACCGCTGAGCCATGCCCGGCCGGGCAAGAGGAATTTTCTAAGGAATTTGGTTATGTTTTACATCCTGAGAGGACCAAGAGTGGAATCTCTCATTGTTAGAAAGCAACAGATGATCCGTAGGTAGATGATAGATAGATGATAGATAGATAGATGATAGATAGATAGATAGATAGATAGATAGATAGATAGATAGATAGATAGATAGATGATAGATAGATAATAGATGATAGATAGATAGATAGATAGATAGATAGATAGATAGATAGATAGATAGATAGATAGATAGATGATAGAGCACTGAGAGAAAACATCACATTTTTGGATCTATGATTCTTGGCATGAGAAGTAAAATGAACTTTGTCTCAAAGTTCTCTTCATTCCCTTCTGCACTTTTTTCCACCATCAACAAACCACTTCCCTTTAAGGTCCATTTTTCTTGGGCGTTATTATATCTCATGGCTGCAAATGAATGAACAAGCAACATGTTCCCCCCTTCGGGGTTAGGTACATCAGCAAGAACTGAGATGTGGTTGGATTTGGCCCCCCAGATCCTTTGCAAAACTCGGCCAAAACATTGCCTCTGAAAGACTTTCTTAATTTTGACCAATTTGAGTCATTTCATCGGCATAGAAATCCTACAGTCCCTCAGGTCAGGTAGATAATTCACCCAGCAAACATTTATTGAGCATTTACAATGCTCCAAGAACTGAAATGGGCCTTAAGTATACAGAAATGGACACAATATTTCACTGCTAAAAAGAATTCCTAACCTAGATGCTAGAATAATAGAAAGAAAATGAAATGAAATAATATAAAAATAAATGTCTAACTCTTCTTCTGCTTTTCCTTTGTTATTCTCATGGCATGGAGATAAATTTGTTTCCAGTAGGATCACTGATAATAAAAAGAGGGCTTTAAAATTTTTTATTTTATTTTTTTACTTTTTATCAGGTTTTCTCCCTGATATCATATCACATCATCATTCCTAATTGGCTTGACTCTTTTGTATCAATGATGTTAAACCACAAGACCTTTCAAGTGTCTTATGGAGCAAGTGACAAGCAGCATGTCCCAAGCCTGGGCTCATTCCTTGGAGTCTCTGACCCTGTTGAGCTGGGCTGTGTGGGCCAAGGAAGGCCAAGGACTGATTTTCAAGCCTTGGGCAAGGTCCTTCCAAAGGTAATATCCAAATGCTCTCTGAAGGCTATTTTATCACAGAGAAGCAAAATATTTCAACATCCAAAAGTCAGTCGTGTTCTTTGGCCTTACCTGGGTTAATTCTTATGGAATCATGACTTCAATTTCCATGCTCATGTTGAATATTCTAGGACTCTATTTTTAGTGCCATCCTCAACCCTCCCCATACGTCTGGATATTAGGATATATGCCTTTAGCAACGCCTCTTGGATATTCATCAAGCATTTAAAATGAACAAATCTGAAGAAGTAGCTTCTCTGGCACCTGGAAGCAGGTAGACATGGGTTCCTACTGCCGCCTGGGTGTTTACAACTGGTTGAATATCAGGAGTGTCTGGATTGTTGATTTAATTAGTATAGAGTGAGACTGGATATCTGTTTCTTTACATTTCCTAGCTGGTTCTAATACAGTGGATCTTAACCTTGCCTGTTTTAAATATCCCAATGTGCAGCTTGTACCCCACATCAATTATTGTTATTATTATTGGGATCCATGTACCAGTATTTTTTAAAACTCCCAAGGGAGTACAGTCAAAATGGAGAATCAGTGTCCTACCCCTGCTGTTTATTAGCTGTGTAATCTTGGTGAGTGGTTTAATCTGACCAAGCCTCAGTCCACTAATCTGTAAATTGGGGATAATCGTCATGCCTGTTTTATAGATTGTTATAAGGAATACATGAGATGACATATGAAAAGTATTTTACAGTGTTTAGCGCATAAGAAATGCTCAATAAAAAAAGCCATCATCATCTTAGTAAGATCAGACTGCCATAACAAAATACCACAAACTGGATGGCTTAACCAACAAACACTTATTTTCTCACAGTTCTGAAGGCTGGAAATCCAGGATCAGGGTTGGGTTCAGGTGAGGATTCTCTTCCTGGCATTCAGACTGGCTCCTTCTTGCTATGTCCTCACATGGTAGAAATCTCTCCCCTGCTTTCTTCTCAGAAGGCCACCGTCTCATAGAATTGAGACCCAACCTTTATGACTTCAGTTAACCTTAACTACCTCCTAAAGACCCTATCTCCAGATAGAGTCAAATTGAGGATTAGGCCTTTAACATATGAATTGGGGAGAGGCATAGTTCAGTCCATAGCAATAATCACCATGGTTATCCATTTCCAAAACTCTACTGTTTGGGTGACTAAGTCTCCAGGTTTGCCCAGGATGTTCCTGGTTTCAGCAATTCAAGTCCTGCATCCCTGTATGCCTCTGTTGCAGGCTGCACACTAGCATATTTAAAACAGACAAGGTTTTAATTGGTTTGCCAACCAATGCCCAAGCTAGAATCCTTAGCCATCCTGGCATCATCCTTCACAACTACTTTTTTGCACTTGCTCAGTCACCAAATCCAAAAAATTCTAACTTTAAATATATATTTAATTTTGCCTCTGTATCTCATTTGTATTCCTACCTCCATTGGCTATGCCCCCATCAGTTCTCATCTGGAGCATCACAGAACCCTCCATGCTAGTCACCCCTCACTAAAACTTATCATGAGTGTGCATCAGAACCTCTCAAGGAATTAAAACATCTATTGCTGCCTGTCTGTTTCTTCCTGGTTTCTGATCAAGTAGGTCTGGGGTGGGGCCTGAGAATTCAAATTTCCAGCAGATGACGCTGATCCTTTTGGGTCCACAACTTTTGGGTTTGGAACTGCACATCCAGAGTCACTGGGGAGATGGAGCCCGCTGGAGATTCCAGAAGCATGTGGGTCATGCAGCAGCAACATATTCCCATCCAGGGCCTTTTGTGGATGCAGAATTCCATGTCAGCAGGAAAGACCTGGCACCAGACGTGCTCATTGTCAAGTGACCTGCTCAGCTGTGAATGCTCTTTATCCCATCACCCTCATTCCAGTTCACAACAGTCACTCCTGATTCAAAATGCTGTCAGTCACTCTGGACAGATGATTTAGGTGGGACATCACTAACTTGTGATTTGGACTATGTTATCATTCATCATGCTCAAGACCTCAGCATGTTCCAGACTCCACCAGCTCAAGGTAGAGTGGATGTCTCCAAACACTGGGAAATGCTTCTGAAATCTTCACCTGGCCTAAATATGGTTGTTAGTGTACTCACTCAACCTGGATCAATTCTGGATTCTACATTCATTCATTCATTCATTCATTCATTCATTCACTCATTCATTCATTGTTTATTGTGCCTGCTAAATGCCAGCACCAGGGATACAGTAATGAGGACATTCAGAATTGTTCTAAATCCTATGAGGTTAGAGTCCAGGGAAATTCCTTGATGTCTGAGACTTGACCATCTCACCTGTTGATCATAACTTCTTCAGTGAAGCTTCTGTCTGCTCATTGTATTAATTATTGTTGCTGCTTAACTAATTGCTCCAAAACTTTTTTTTTAATTTATCTTCATTGTTGAGAATATTACAGGTGTCCCAATTTTCCCCCCCCAATTGACCCCCTCCACTTCACTCCCACCCCCTCCCCAGGCCTTCACCCGTTATTGACTGTGTCCATGGGTTATGCATATATGTATATAACTTCTTTGGTTAATCTCTTCTCACCCTTCACCCCCCTTCCCTCTTTCCTCTGAAATATGATCGTCTGTTGCCTGCGTCAATGACTCTGGATCTATTTAGTTCGTCAGATTCTTTTGTTCATTAACTTCTTCTTAAAGAAGACCCTTCAACTTTTCCGGTAGTGCTGGTCTGGTGGTGATGAACTCCTTTAGCTTTTTCTTATCTGTGGAACTCTTTATTTGACCTTCAGTTCTAAATGCTAGCTTTGCTAGGTAGAGCAATCTTGGTTGTAGTTCCTTGTTTTTCATCACTTTGAATATTTCTTGCCACTCCCTTCTGGCCTTCAAGGTTTCTGTTGAGAAATCAGCTGACAGTCCTATGGGTGCTCCCTTGTAGGTAACTAGTTGCTTTTCTCTTGCTGCTTTTAAGATTCTCTCTTTGTCTTTAGCCTTTGGCATTTTAATTATGATGTGTCTTGCTGTGGGCCTCTTTGGGTTCCTCTTGTTTGGGACTCTGTGCTTCCTGGACTTGTAAGTCTATTTCTTTCCCCAGGTAGGGGAAGTTTTCTGTAATTATTTTTTCAAATAGGTTTTCAATTTCTTGGTCTCTTTCTTCCCCTTACATACACTAATAATATGAACGTTGGGCCTCTTGAAGTTGTCCCAGAGTCTCCTTATACCGTCTTCATATTTCTGGATTCTTTTTTCTTTTTGCTATTTTGGTTGGGTGCTTTTTGTTTCCTCATGTTCCAAATTGCTGATTTGATTCTCAGTGTCCTCTACTCTACTGTTGACTCCCTGTAAATTATTCTTTATTTCAGTTCGTGCATCCTTCATTTGAAATTGGTACTATATTGTTATCGATTTTCTCAGTTATTTCTCTAATAGTCTGCTTAAACATCCTTATAAACAAAATTCTGAACTCTGTGTCTGTTAGCTTGCTTGGATCTTTTTCATTTAGTTCCTCTTCTAGAGATTTCTTTTGTTCTTTCCTTTGTGACATGTTTCTTGGCCTCTACATTTTGGCTGCTTCCAGGTGTTTGTTTCTATGTATTAGGTAGAGCTGCTACATCTCCTGGAATTTGTAGAGTGGCTTTGTGTAGTAGGTGTCCTGTAGGGTCCAGTGGCTCAGCCTCCCCAGTCACCCGAGCTGGGCCTTCTAGGTGCTCCCCTGTGTGGGCTGTATGCACTGTCCTGTTGTAGTTGAGCCTTGGTTGCTGTTGGCATCACTGGGAGGAATTGACCCCAGATCAATTGGCTGTGACTTTGGCAACTACAGCCAAAGAGCTGCTGTGCTGGAGACACCCCTATGGATCAGGATTTACTTCAGTGGAGCTTTGGTGTTCACCAAGTGCACCCCTTGAGTGTCACTCGTGGATGTGGTAGGGTTGTAATCCAGCATGGCGGAGTCTGACCACCAGGTGCACTGTCTCTGGGGCCTCCCGGGAGGTGCAAAGTCAGCCTGTGCCAGTGCCTTGCCCAGGGCCACCCAGCATGAGCTACACAGCAAACCGTAGTTGGCTGCTCCTTGTGCTGGGCTTGGAGGTGTCCAGCACAGGCCAAGCTATGAGCCAGTGCAGGCTGCCGCTAGTGCCAGGCCTGGCGCAGCTTATCAAGCCGTATGGGGCCCGCTGCTGCTTGTTTGAGAGATTTTAGGAAAGTCCTAAGCATGAGGCTCGAGAGGCCACTTGCACAGAAAAGCCCCTGGAAATGGCCCGGATGAGCTGCAGGTGGGGAGGGGCGGGGCCTCCGGGAATCACGGGGAAGGGCGGGGCCAAAGGTGCAGTCAGGTGCTGGCGATTCCAATATGGCGCCTATCTGCCGGCTGTGGGGGGAGGACTCGCCAAAGGAGCCACGGACTCCGCCAGCCCTTCTGCCTGGAAGGAAGCCGCCCCTCCACCTCTCGCCCCGATTCCAGGCAGGTTAGTTCCTCCCCGAGTGTCCCGGGTCCTTTCAGGCTGCTGCCCGGCGCTGGGCTCAGAGGGAGCGTTCGAGTGAGTCCCTGCGCCGCCCTTTAAGAGGAGCTGTTGGGGCTCCCGCAGCCTCCGCAACCTGCAGCCACAGTCCCCGCTGGTTTCACAGCCCAAGGTGTGGGGCCGTCTCTTCCCGGCCCTGGGACCCTGGGCTGGGGCCTGCTGTGGGGCTGGGACCCCTCCCTCCTCCGGGAAACCCCCACCGCCGAGATGTCCCTCCCGGGTTTCAACCGCGGCACCGGGTGTGGGCCTGCGGCGGCCCTGTCTCCGCGATTCAGCCCGAGCCCCCCGCGTCTCCGCCCCTTCTGCCGTCTCGGTGCTTCTTCAGTCCCTGGTTGTGGGGCTTCTGTTCAGCCAGATCTCAGGAGGCTCTGAGTGATGGTGGTTCTGTATTTAGTTGTAATTTTGGTGTGGTTGCGGGAGGCGGTGGGTGCAGCTGTTACCTACGCCACCATCTTGATAGGTCTTCGCTCCAAAACTTCTTAAAATAGCGCATATTGTCTCAAAGTTTCTTTGGAATAGGAATTTGGGTGTGACTTATCTGTGTCCTCTGCTTCTTGGTGTCTCACATGGCCACAATCAAGGTGTCAGTCGACGGTCTGTAGTCCCATCTGAAGGCTTGACTAGGGAAGGGCCTCATTCGAAGAAGCTTCCTTGCTAGTTGTTGGTAGCGTTCAGGTCCTCGTGGGCTGTTGGACTGAAGAATTCAGCTCTCTTCCGACTGCTGACTGAAGGTCATGCTCTCCTCCTTTCCTGGTGGGCATACACATATGTATAAGCTACAACAGTCACTAAAAATTAAATCTTACTAAGTGATGCTCCCTTTACACCAGTTAATTCCACCCTAATTCATGCTCTATATTTTAGCTATATATGTGGATATAGTAGTGTAAGTCTAGCCCAAGGAGATCATTGATCACTCCATGGCAAAGGTGGCATCCATGTGAAGGACTTGTGTTCCATCTGGGTGATTAGCCCATACCATGATTCCTTTGAAAACCCAAGGTTTGAGAGTGGATTTCCCTTATATTAAAAATTGACCCAAAGTTTATTTCTTTTAAGAGAGGAACATGAAGATCAGCTATAATTAACTTGGGGGATGTAATTTGGAGAGAGCTGGCTCACTGACATGGTAGCTCCTGAGCTGTCCCTTGAGGAATCAGCAAACTGCTGATTCAGCACCTACCTTGTGAGGCATAGAGATCTCCACTTTCCAAGTGAAAACCTCACCTCCATTGCTACTCTCTCAAACCTTTCTCTATGACCAAGGTTTCTAATGTGTTATGGGGCCAGAAAAGTAGAGTCCAAAGACAGATATATTTATTTCCCACTATCCTTTAGCACTGGCATGTGTGAAATTTGCAGCACTTGGGCCCAGTGTGGGTTTTAAGGTGTGGGATTGAGTCTCTAGGATGCAGAATGACACACAAGACAGGGTTATTAGTGGCTTACTTAGTGCGATAGCATCAACTGGAGAACGCTTCCTGGGATCTATTCCCACTGATAAGAACTTATCAGTGCACATATTGATTGGAGATTTATCTGTACCATCTGTGGCTCTGGAAACTAATGATTTGGGCCTGTGTTTCCTTCAAAGGTAAATACTGAGAAGTACCGTGTGGATGTGTAGGAAGCTCACGCTGATAAGTTCTTGTGTTTGGGCCAGTATTGCAAAATGTTTTGCAAGGTGGTTTCTGGGCTGCTGGCCTGGGCTGAGAATGTGCAGGGACGGCATGTCCTGGAATCAGAAAAGGTGGTCTCTGAGACCGGATATTCACATGGTCCCAACAGTTGGCAGAATTACAGGAAGGTGGACTCACAGCTTTAGCACAAAAAGAGAACAAAGTATGTACATTTAGCCATGTGTAAAGGTTGTATTGCCTGAGAAAGTTTCTGGGGCAGTCATCTAGATGAGAAGGCTCTACGTAGACCCTTCTTCAAGGACAGCTTCAATGACCCTCAGAAACATTTTGTGAGCTGGACAGACAAGGGCTCTTTGAATGGCTGAGTGGAGTCCCACAAAGAAGAGATTGAAGAGAATGGAGATTAGCGAGCGACCATAGTATTCAACCAAGGTCTCAGATTGTCAAAGACGATGAGAGGGCTAAATGGAGAAAAGTGAGCCCAGTATTATTGGGACATATTTTTAGACGTCCTAGGCTATAACTTGGAATGTATGGTATTGGTTCAAAGTAGTGAGACCTGAGACAAAGTAAATACTAACACTAACACTAAAAATACATTCAATTTGTTCAGAATCTGTTATAGGGTCCGAGCTTGGGCTAGCTACTTTATATATGTATCATGTATCTAAACTGACACCATGCCAGTAGGTATTAATTAGTTTCCCCGCGTTAACGATTAGCAAACCAAGCCTCAGAGAAGTTCAGAAACTGTCTCATGATTAAACACTTAATAAGTGGTAAAGCTGGGATTGAACTCAGTTCCATCTGATGCCATAGTTCAAGCTTCTTCTAGCACACTGTTGAGCCATAGAATGTTCTGGAGACAATCAAATTATTTTATTCATTAAGCTTTGATAGGAATTCTTAAGCACAGTTTCTGTCAGAGACTTCCTAACTTTCTGTTAGAATATTTTTGGAACAGGAAGCTTCCCTTCTTTGCAAGGCAGCCCAGTTTACCGAGGAATGGAAGAAATATTCTAAAGCGCTTCCTCATTTTAAGCCATATGTACATAATTGCCTTCTAACTTCTTTTCACCCCTCAGTGCCCATCAGACATGTCTGTGGGACTTTGCAAACAATGCAGTTATGTGTACCTTTCAGAGTCCAGAGATCTGTTCTGTGAAAATGGTCCTGAAGGGGTCCTGAAGTATATTCCTACTTAAGAATTTCTTTATATCAGTGAGTTGGCAGACTGTGGCCTATAGGCCAAATCTTGTTTCTTGTTTTCTTTTCCCTCTTTATTTTTCTTTTTTCAAATCTGGTTTTGTAAATAAAGTTTTATTGGCCCATAGCCATGCCTACTCATTTATGCAATGTCTGTGGCTGCTTTCAAGCTACAATAGGCAGAGTTGAGCACTCTTGACAGACACTGTCTGGCCCACAAAACCAAAAAATATTTACTATTTGGCCCTTTACAGAACAAGCTTGCTGCCCTCTGTTCTGAAACATTAGTGCTCAGAAAAAAAATCACCTGGAGAAATTATTTATAATGTCGATGAGCTGGGGGAAGAGAGCATTCCATGCATTTGGAATAGCACATAAGAGGTTCTAAAGCAGGAAAGAGCTTGGCTTCTTGCTGGGACTGAGAGGTATTTAGTGGCACTGGAGCAAAGAGGACAGGGGGAGGAAGACAGGGGAGGTGGTCAGGAGACATCACATGGATCTGGTGCGCTTTGGATGGTATCTGAACAGCATTTAATTTACTGAAACAAATGAAGGGTTTAATGTTTTAGAAGGACCCCACCATCTATGTGACATAGGGAGAACAGATAGGGGAGAGGCAGGGAAGGGCACAGGATGACTAGTGGAGACTGCTGTAACCTAGTTGAAAAACGATAGTGACTTGGACTAGGCTGTCCCAAGCCATATATCCTGGCAAGATGTTCCACTGGAGTGTACAGGAAGAATGGTGAACCATGAACTCTGGGCAGAAAATCTTCACAGAGATAGTAGAATTCAAAAGAGCCTTGAAAGGTGGCTGGAACTGGACACACAAGTAAAAGCAAGTGATTTCTTTCTCTCTTGCCACATTCTTATTTAGGAAGCAGTCTAAAAAACATAGCAAGTAGGCAATACTTCTCTATAAACGTTCTCGATTGGTATTTCCTTTTCTTGGCAAAATAGCCAACATCGTATCAGAGCTACACTCTCACATGGCTCAGCCTTCTCTCTCCAGCCTATTGAACTGCCATTTTGAGTGTTTCATACTAACCCATCTCCAATAACAATTACAAATGGAATGTTAACTTTGCTTGATAACATTTCTAGTTCCTTCGGTTGGCTAACATTTGTTATTTTTTCTTTAAAACCTATTATGAGGAAATGCTTGCGATGGAGAAACTTTGAGTGTTTTGTTTTATGCTAAAGGATGTTACGCTTCATACTTTGGGCCACGGTTGCATGGATGTGAGCGACGTGAACACACACACAGAGTCATGGTCGGAAAGGAGACTTTTATTCCGAAAAAATTAATAGGAATACTAGTCTCTAGTCAGTACCATCAACTTGATTCAAATAAATTAGGTAACGCAATTACTGACCCTTCTGGAGTTTAGCTCTTTGTATTGAAATATGGGCATTTCATGATCTAAGAAAGGTTGAGTCTACCAGTGACATTTACTTTGCTGCTCTCTCCTCTTCAACATTGTCTAGGATAAACAACACCACTTTTAATGGTTTGAATGGATTGCCAAGTAGACTACATCAATGCCCGTGGAAAGGAAATGTATTCTGTGACATCATCAGAGCCCCATGAATGATGCATTTTAAGGTGGATGAGAGATATCCTACAGGATGCTTTATTGATGCTCTCCATCAATAAAGTTTGGGAAAAAAGTCAGTACTGATGGCACAGCACCCAATGGGTATTCTACATAGGAAGAGAAATAAAAGAGTGGGGACAGTAGGTGAGACTGTTTCATGGATGCTGCTGACCTGACTGGGCTCTGGGGGGCTCCCTGTTGAACATGTTCCTGCTTTGGAATGGGTGGAGGTTTCTCAGAACCCCTCTTGGCAGTCATGGTGAGAAAGGAAAGGAAGGTTGAGGAAGGCCACGTTGGAAGGTACTCATTCCGTGTGAGAAATGGTGACTGGAAATAGCTTTTGTCCTGGCCAAAGGACGCACCAAAAGACATTGGGCAAGTGTCATAGTTTTGGCCAGGAAACATCTGGCTTAGTCAGGAAACGGATGAAATTTGAACATAGGCACATCTGTGATGATAGTAGGGTGGGATCCAAGAATACGAAGATGTTTTAACTTTTGGGAGAGGAGATATAATTGAAAAAATTAGAAAAAATACCTAATAACCTGTGTTCTTCCCCCCCCCCCCCGCCCGCTAATTTTTTAGCAAACAGTCTTATTTTTAAATTTTCCTTGGACAGGGTTTGCATCAGGTATATTATAAATACTGAGATAAAAGACTCAAGAGAATACATTTCCAGGGAAAAGTCAAAGAAAGAAGCCAAGCAAAGTCTTCTGGAAGCGATATCTCAAACTTAGTTTTTCTGCAAAACTGTTATCAGGGCCCACTTGGGAGATGGCAGATTAGATGCCTAATTAACATATGGCCCTGTGATCATACTTGATGGCTACTCTCCAGTAGGAAAGAAAACATCTTCAAAATATTTTAAAGATTGCCGAGTCAGATAAGAGACTTTCAAATAGGATTAAACAATTCAAAGCCAGAGAAGCAAAGTGGAGATTAGTGATGAGGCGATTCGGATGCTTACAAATACGGAGGAAGCAACGAGATATCAGGGAGGCATCAGAGGCAATTTAATAAGCCAGGAGCCAGAAGCCCCCTCTGGGTGGCTTGGCATCCCCCACTCACTGGGTTCACTCCTGGCTGCCCTTCCCCCCTCTCCCCCCCCCCAAAAGTCTCGATTAGGTCTCGAGCATTCACTTAGGGGGCCAACAGGTGGGGAGGAAATAAAATGAGGAGGGAGTCCAAGAAGACAGTAAAGAGAAGGTTTTAAATGTGTAGAAATAGGGATATGTTGGTAGCTTATATGTTTTGAAAGTTTTCAAATGAGAATTTTGCCCAGGCTTGGGGGCAGGAAAGTTCAAAGTGTCAACCATTAGGGGAGAATGACCTCAGCCACCAGGGGTCCGTGGGAGGGAAAGCGGAAGCGGGAAACTCGCCCGAGTGAGACGTTACAATTGGGATAGAAGAGGGCAGAGTGGAGTGAGAAAGCAGCCTTGTCCACCCTGAACTCAGAGGCAGGATCCGGAGAGGACAGGTTCCAGTGCATTAAAGAGCTTAATAAACTGCTGAACAAAACAGATTGGGTGACTGAGGAATCTTAGAGGGCAGGTGGGTGGGCGGGGAGAGATTAACCTGAGAATCTCTATGCACATATGCATGACCCATGGACACACACAATGGTGTCCAGAAGGCCTGGGGAGGGCAGTGGGTGAGGGGCAGAAGGCGTCAGTGGGGAAAAGGGGACATCTGTAATATTTTGAACAGTAATAAAAAATAATTCAGCATGTTTCTGGGTCAGCATCTCTCAAAGTTGGGCCTGTTTTTTTGGAGATGATGGAGGGTGTCGTAGGTGAAAGAAAAATTTGACCAAGACTGCGCACTCCCTTTTAAGTGATGAACTCCTAGGGAACAGGGCCTCTGTTTCTCATCTAAAACCTCATAATTCTAGGACTTAATTCCATGCTCAGTAAATACTCGTTGAACTGAGTGTCTATTCCTTGCAGGGCCTTGCACACAGCTCAGGATGTACTGTAATATGGACATCGATGGAATGAGCACTAAGGAGAATATCCTTACCTATTAGCCTTAACTAATAGATGGCAACTCTGTTACCGTCTCTGAAACCTGGTTAGACTCTTGTGGGAAGTAAGACCACGAGGAGAGCTAAGTTGGGTGAAATAGCAATAGATCTTAGCCTCTTTTTCACTCCCTCAGCGCAGTGTCTGCTGAGAGGTGAAGGGTCTTCTGATGCAGCATCAGCTTGATCTGTGTGGGAAAAGCTAAGCGTGAGGCGTTGGGTGAGGTCCAAACCGTCCACCGTCAAGTCCATCTGTTCCTCTTCCCTGGGGCTGCTTCCTGTGGGTAAGGTGGCCTCGGGGGGCTGGGGAGGATGCTCGAGGGAACAGGTGCCAAAGAGGCCAATAATTCTGTCAGAGGGTTGAGGACATACAATGGGGCCTGAGGGCGCAGAGCCAACATCAGGCCTCCCTCTAAACAAGGGCGGCTGGGCCGTCTATCACCAACCAGGCTTGTCCTGCTTTTCACCAAGCCCTGAGGTCTTCCCCCGCCCTTTTGTTTTAGAGGTATTTTATATTTTATTTTATTTTAATTTATCTTTATTGTTGAAAGTATTACAGTTGTCCCCCACCCCCATTGATCCCCTCCACCCCGAGTCTGTCCCACCCTCAGGCCTTCCCCGTACTATTTTTTGTTTGTTTATTAATTGGTTATTTTGTGAATTGGACACAGGAAACCTGGTTAAGGCAGCATTCTGTGACGGGCTTGCTTTGACAAAGCCTGCCTCTCTGGGCATTAAAATCTTAGCCAGGCCAACCAGTTGGCATGCACCCACAGAGGCTGTTTGGGAGGCAGGGTATCCCAGTGGTTAACCACCCAGGCTTTGGAATCAGGCTGACTGGGTCAACATTTTGCTCCTCCACTACGAGGTGGAGCATCTAGACATGTTCTGGCATGACCAGCTTCAAGGAGCTAGAGGATAGGACCTGTTTTTATTATCAGGTATAGTCCAGTTTCCCCTTTGCTCTCCTTCCTCTGAAGGAGGCTTTCACACTAGGTTTGAATCCTGGCTCCTGCATTTACTAGCTGGGTGACCTTGGGGGGAAAAATCCCTTAATCTGTGTTGGTCACAGTTTTCTTGAAGGGAGCTAATATTACCTGTTGGAGGATTGAACAAAGTACAGTTTATAAAACATCTAGCAGGGTTTCTGTTTACATGGTGAGCTTTTAATAAATGCTAGCTATTATCATTGTTTTCTTAGCTGAGAACATCTTTCCCCAGGTATACACACGGCTTCATCACTTCCTTCAGGGCTTTGCTCAGAAGCTACTTTATTGAGTGTTTCACTTATGAAACACTGAATTTCACCCCTGCCCAGTACTACTCCATTCTTTCTTCTGCCTTGTTTTTCTCTATAGTACTTTTCACAACCTCAGACTAATTCATCTATCTATTATCTATCTATCATCTATCTATCTATCATCTATCTATCTATCTATCTATCTATCATCTATCTATCTATCTATCTATCTATCTATCTATCTATCTATCATCTATCTATCTATCTATCTATCTATCTATCTATCTATCTATCTATCATCTATCTATCTATCTATCATCATCATCTATCTGTCATCTATCTATGTATCTATCCATCCATCCATCTATCCATCCATTTATCCATTGATCTACCCATCCACCAACACACCCACTCACTCACCCATTCATCCTTCCATCCAGCCATCTTACTATCTAGCTCTTCACCCATCCGTCATCCTTCCTTCTAGCTAGCTATAGCTATCTTGTCTGCCGCTTTCCTCTAGAATATATGTTTAAGTAGGGCAGACATTTTCATGTGTTTTTCTCACTGCTATATTCACAGCACCTAGAACAGTGCCTAGCACTTAATACTTAATAAATATTGAATGGCTTCATGAATATTATTATTGTAGTTGCTATTAGTCTCTAAGTTGGAGCTTTGTGATAGCAATGCAATACTTAGTTCAGAGTCATTAAACTCATGCACTAACCTAAGAGCTAGGTAAAATAATTTCTGTCTATTAACATCCATATTATTAGGATAATTGAATAGTATTTTTTTGCATTGGGATTAATGGGATAGTAAACTCAGTGATGTACCATCAGACCTACCTTCAGATCTGAAGCACACAGGCAGTCATTCATCCACTTGTTGAGAGCATTGCCTCTTTGGGAAAGGCCCTTAGCTGATGAGAGTTGCCCTGTCCAAGGTCATGACTTCTTCCTAAAGGCAGTTCACCATCTAATGACTTGTAGATGCAGTGGTATGAAGGGCTGACACACTTGTCCCAATTCAAGACAACTCTAAAGAGTAATCCCAGATCCCTGAGGGGTTGGTTGAAACCTCAGTTATTACTGCATCTTAGCCCAACTTCTTTCACTCCCATGAATGTATTGATTCTGAGAACTTCCCCTAATAAAGTTTCTGCATGTAAATCTCCATCTCAGAACCTGCTGCCCATTGACCTTTTATTGCTATTTGTTATAACTTCTATTCTTTGGGTGCACATATGCCCAAATTTCACATTACATATAGGACCCATATGATTTCTCAAAGCAATGCTTCTTTCCAGTGTGATGCATGTGATGCTTTGCCCCTTGAGATTAGCTTATTTTGCTTGTGCAACAAATAAATGCTGAGTGTTTTCTGTGTGCCCAGCACTGAGCTAGACTTGCTAAGTGGAGAAGTTAAATGTATCTCTGGGTTCTTCAGCATGGTCTGCATTTTGCTGTGACTGAAAGGGTTACATTCTAATCCCTTCCCCACTTTGGGAAAAACCACTATGAGCCAAGTTAAAAACGTATGTTTCTATTAAGCATAATTATCTATTCTTTACTGCTTTCTGTATACTGGTACTTCCTCAAGAGTGTGATTCTGTCTAAATACATGCATATAACATCCAACTTAAAAATAAGTGGGGTATTCTGTGAATCTTTTACTTCTTTTTATTTGTCTTATGTGTCTTGGGGATTTGTCCATGTTCATTCATTCAGGTCTCCCTATTCTTTTGTAAGACTCAATAGTGAGGCCGCATGGTTTTCATTAATTCATCAATTCATTCAATCACTCAACAAATATTTATCAAGTGCTTCCAAAGCCAGCATGCATTTTTAGCTCTGAACAAGACCAGTGATGTCCTGCCTTCAAGGAGATAAGATGCTGGTGGGAAAATCAGAAAGTAAACAAGAATGCAAATAGAAGGATCCTTTCAGAGAGAAGGAATAGCATGGCTGGGGAAAAGCACCCCCCAAGCTGGCTGGTCAGAGAAGGTCTCTCTCAGGAGGTGACTTTAAAACTGCATCCAGAGTGGTAGAACAAGCTGGACACAGGAAAATCATGGCATAGGCACTCCAAGCAGGAAGTACAACATGTGTCAATGATATGAGACAGCAGGAACTGTGGCTTCTTCAAGAGCCAAATAAAAGCCAGCATGCTTGAGTTCAGACAGTGTAAATGTGTTTATTGAGGGGTTGGGTCGAAAATACAGCCCAGCCTCTGACAGAAACATCTTGTGTAATTTTCTACCTTTGACAAATACATATTGAAGTTCATTATTCATTCCAAAATATTTATTAAGCATTTACTATGTGTGAAAGATAAAAGAGTAAGCAAAGCTAACATAACATCTGCCCTCATTGAGTTTATGGCCAACGAGGAGACAGAAACTTTAAAAAGAAATAATTTAAGTAGCACAATAGGTATTTGATAACCTAGTGCTGTTTTGAGCATTACATTTGCAGATGGTAAAGTCCAGCCCCTTAGCATAACTCTCTTTCCAACGAAGGCAGTGAATTGTCATGCTCCATAAAAATAAATACTGTCATCCTGAGGAGCTCATTGGTCTTTGAATTTATTTTAACCACATGCCTAATTCTCATTAATCGCTCTAACACATCATTTGTTAGATGGTGTCTCTGGAAGTTCTCATTCATACTGTGGTATGGCCCTAAATAAAATGTTTTCCTTCCCTACTTCCTTGAGTTCTAGAGAAATGGCTTCTCTGAAGATGTCAATGATCACTTGGTGTTCAGAAATTCTCTTTTAACTCAGCAGGTTCCTCAGCTATCTGTGCAATGCAAAAAGTCTTATTTCAATTCCTACTTTAACATGAGTTCTTTGTTATATTATGATCATTAGAAAGAGTTTAGTAGCCTATCTCCTATTTTTCTCTCCATTCCATTACTAACATTGCCCTTTAGGGACATCCTCACTTGGAATCATGTTGCCTGGTGTTCCCACCTGCCCATGAAGTAATAGATAAGCTTATTTGGCAGACAACAGATAGGTTGAAAAGAGTGGGGCTTCAGACTCAGGCTTTCCTGAGTTTGTAATCTCCTGTGTGGGACTAGACATGTGGCTTTGGGCAAAGTACAAATGTTATCTGAGTCTTCTTGCCCGATTTGCAAAATGGGCCTTAGGGCCAGGATTAGGGTGAGGCAAGTGAGGCATTTGCTTCAATTGAAAAATTTAAAGGGGCACCAAGTAACTCTGTAATCAAGTAATCAAGATTTAAAAAAATATTGTAGCACAATATTTAACAAAATTCTAAATTAATGCAAAAAAAAAAATCCACAATGAAAAAAATTGGAATTTTATTTTATTATTTTTAATTGAAATTTTAAATAAAGATTGGATCTGATAGGACCAGGATTAGGGTGAGGTGAGAGAGTCTGAGTTGTACAAATGTAGGGTGCTCCTTTTAATTTTGCACCTGGAGCATGTACCTCACTTACACTAGCCCTGGCCCTAATCTGCCTAATAGCATTACATGATAAATCTGTTATAAAAGTACATTTTGATAACCTTACACAGTGACTTGTATCCATTTAAGATATTTCTCTTTCCCACTTTCTATCTTTGACATTCTAATCTGCCTCCCCAGATGATGCAAGATGGACCAAGGTAAGCCTTCCACTCATTGAGTATTTATCAGTGCTACCTTCAACTCATCAACCCTCCTAAGCCCTGGAACATTGGTCTAGCCAACTGTGATGCTTCTAAGTGCTTTTCTTTCATATGGATCTCTCTCCCTCTCTCTCAATACAGTGTTGGCAGCATATTTATTTACTCTCTGCAACAAAACCACGGCAGTCCTGGGCTGAGACACTCTCTGGCTCCATGACACTTACCCAGACATCGTCTAGATCTATGACTTGAAACTTTCCATCAGCCTCCCTCCCTTGCACAAACCGAGACATCATGCACACTCATCACCTCGAATCTTGTGCCAAGTTCTTGCTTTATGCATGCATTTTCAGATCCATGGCCATTTGGGCAAGAGGCCTAATATGAACTCCTAAGTATCTTCTTGGCACCAATTCCCTACCTGGTGCTATGGCCAAAATCCTCCTTGCCCACAGTGTTCTCTGTACTCACTAGTGCAGAAAATGAAGGTTTTCTCAGTCTCTAAGAGTCTACTTGTGTTCCCTCATAGTCACACAGTGTTTTGAAACCCATGGAATCCTTCCTACAGCCCCTAACCGTAGCTCCCGACCTCCTGACATATGATAATCTCAACTTGGAAGTGCAAGAGGCTGACCAAACCTGTGTCTTGGGAAAGTGGGAGCATCAGGCCAACATGATTGGTATTTCATGGAAGGGTGTCCCTAAAGGACAATGTCAGTAATGGAATTGGGGAGAAATAGAAAAAACGTAGGTTGCTAAACCTTTTTCAGTGGAAAAGGTCAAAAGTTATTAATGCACCAACAGAGAATGCTAAAAGTGAGGATTGAAAGAAGACCTTATGGACTGGGCAGGTGGCTGAAGAACCTACTGAGTTAAGTGAGAATTTCTGAATACCAAGTGGTCATTGACATTTTAAGAGAAGCCATTTTTCTAGAATAGAATCAGGGAAGTGGGAAAAGAAAACATCTTATTTAGGGCCCTATCTTAGTATGAATGAGAGCCTCCAGGGACAAAGTCTAATAAATTATGTGTAAGCATGATTAATGGGAATTAATAATGTGGTTAAAATCCTCTCATGGGTATTATAGAGTCTTCAAATCTGCTTTGAGCAACCTCAGCTCAGGTAGTTTGGGAATGGGGAAGGACTGGACAAGGCCATCACTCCAGAGAAAGCCACTTAGAAATTGTGTGTGTAAGTGTGTGTGATGTATCCTTTGTCAAGGACTGTGCCAATTAAAAGAAAACCTATGTTCTTACTCTAACAGGCTTGATCCCCTGGCATTCTGGGACATCAGTGAAAGTTATGACAGGAAATCAAGGACTAGGGTTATATTGAAGTGCTCAGGGTTTGGTTCTCAAGTCAGACAGACTGAGTTTGAATCCTGGTGCCGTCATTATCTCTTGACTTTGTACAAATTATGCGAATAAGAATGGTAATACCAACCTCAAAGGGTTATGAGAATCAAATGAGAAAATTCATCTGAATATAAAGGAGTGGTCCCCTGCAAATGCCAATAAATGTTAGGTTTATAGTTCTTCAGAATAATTCATTTGCTTTGAGTATGCCACAACATCTTCCTAATAAGCCTATCTAATAATGTTAATCTAATTTTATAATGCTCAAGAGTCTACCAAAATTTATTTATTTATTGCTCGGACAAAGTCCACTGTGGGTCCCAGCGACTCTAGAATAACTTTTCTCCTGGTGGTTACTCAGTGTTTATGGCTTTGCTCTAGCAGCTGGAGGCTTTGTGTGGGTCTTCAGTAGGGAGAGAAAGAGGCAGAAGGAGAGGGAGAGAGGGGATTCAGGTCCATCCATTGTTAATTTCAGCCTGAGAGTGACAGCCATCATATCTGTCCGTAGCCTTGTTGGCCAGAGCTGGTAACGGGGCTGCCCCTAAGTGCAAGAACGCAGAAAGGAGGAGGAGTGGATAGAATGAGAAGTGATCAACCCTGTCCCTGCCATACTCTCCTTTACCATCAGAATCAAAACAAAATATCTGCAGTCCCATAGCTTTTATCTTGCTGTTTCCCAGCCTTCTTAATCTCCCACCATTATCCACCTTCTGTTTTGAAATAGTACTGCTAAATTTCGAGGCATGTCATGAACTATTACACATCTACATCTTTGCCATGATCATCTTAACTGGATGCCATCTCTCTATGCTTTCACTTGACAACTTCCTATGACTTGAACATCTCAGTCCCTTTGAGGGCTTTCTTTTAGGGATGATGAATTTTTGTGACAAATAGATAAAGGAGATCCCATCACTTTATGAAACCACTCTCCTGCTATTCCTCACTCACACAGGTGGTGTCTGGGCCCAAAGTCTTTACCATCATTAGTTTTAAGCCATACTTCACAGTGACCTTAATAAAAATTTAAAGACCATATAACATACATTATCCCTTAGCTGTGTTAATTAGTCTTCCATATGACATCATCTCTGCTCCTGGGATTTTTATAGCTGTCATATATCTCGAAGGAAAGACTTAGCCATTTTCTACATAACTACATAAAGTTCTTTTTAGTTTGCCGGGCACGACAAAGGAAACATATCCTCTGAAACATCAGTATGTATCTATAATACCAAAATAATTTTAGAATAATATTTAGAGAATATTATCTCTTTCAAATAAATATGTAAACTTTAAATTATTAATTTTTCATAATTAAAGCTGATGGAATTCATATGGATCATGTTTCATTGTGTCATTTTAGAAGATTTTAATGTTTTGAAGACTTTCTAATATTTATACATAAGCACAACATCAGACATACATATAATATTGTCAGCTCTTGCCCTTCACTCAGCATCCCAGACCTCTGCCAACATGTATCAGTCTTCCTGATGTTCACTTGGTGTATACATTTAGGAATATAGCTGAAATTTTCAGTTCTTTTTTAGCATTTTGGCACTTTATGACCACAGCTTCACTCTTCAAACCCAAGTTAAATTGTCTTGAATGGAAGGCAATACAATTGACCAGAGATTAAGAATATTTTCTGAAAATCACTCAAGTGTTATTTCAGAGAGTCTGAATCGTGTCATTAGAAATGTGTGCCTTTTACAACTATGGAGTTAATGTGTACTAGGTCCAAAGGGTAAGATCATGAAAAATTAAAAGATATATCATATTTTTTAGCTGGTTCATGTCAGCTTGACTTATTTTTTTGTTTACATTGTAAGTTCCTCAAGGAAGAATGAACTGTCTCTACCCTATTGGTGTGAACCTTCTTGTAGCACCTCGAGTATATTAAACATAATGATTTCCCGAGGGCGTGCAGATAATTTAACCAACAAAATAAATGTCCTCCCACTTTCCACTGAAAATTTTAACATATGGTCCTCATTATCCCAAGAGGTGACACAAACAGAACACATAATTATGTTCAAAAGGGTTTTGAGGAATGTTGGGAAGCCAGAAAATCTCATATATTATCCTTAGGGTTCACATAAGTGACAGGGGGGATGGGTCAGTGGTATCTTCATTTGAATCCCTACTAGGTTGCAAGTTCCTTGGTGGCAAGGAATCTGACAAATGACATTCATTTACTCTTTTTACAAATATTTATGGCATACCCACTTTGTGTCTAGCACTGTCCGGGGTAAATAAATGCTTAATTAACATTTCTATGTCCTGCAATCCACTCAGAGGAATTAGAGTTGTCTTTCTAGTGGTGGTAACAACCTTGACATGCTTTCAGCTCCTCTTAGCTTTACAGCCAATAGCACAAGATGGCAAGTAACTAGTTGCTTGGGGTGGGGTCTAGAGCCACTCTTGTGAATCAGAAATCAGGCTAATGGAACAAATAGGAAATACCCCTCACAAGTAGCAACCTGCTTTAACCCATCAGACGCCCCATCCATAAATATTATTCAGAGTCCTTTCCTACAAAACCAACACTGGTGACTGACCCAGTGAAAAGGCGTGAGCAGGTGTCAAGGTGACCTCATGTCTACATGAAAACACTGTCCTGCCCCAGTTTATAAGATTCATTAATAACATAATGTCTGTGGCAAGATAAAGAAACATACAATAATTTTTTATGAAGGACTGGGTAGCCACTGAGCACAGAATACCAAAACGTGGGCTTGTTAAATCTTGTTTTAAAATTCCAAGGAAAACACATTTATATAGGCCGTGCAACTACTGCCAGGGGTGAGATTTAGTGCACTTCCTGTTGATCCAGGGAGAAATCGCCCCGCAGTGGAAACAAGGCTCTAGAACTTGTTAATGAATTAAACCCTATTGATTGGTGGAAAAAAAGGTTTAGGTTTGAAGACTAGTAGAGAAGCCCCAAAAGGTAGAAAGCCCACAATAATTAGTTTGAACAGTTTTTGTTGTTTGCGTTTTAGGTTATCGGATCAATAAAGCAACATTAATAATTAAAGACCAGGATAAATATACCAATTCCAGATTAGAGCTTTGAGCTTTAAATTGCTTTTGCCAAAGGCTTTTTTTTTTTTTTTTTTTTTAATAGGCTCTAATCTTTCCAGATATACTGAAGGGCTATAATGTAATTTCTTAAGCTATAGATTTGGTGAGAAATGTGATGTTCTTCTCAATGTAGACTGCTGAGAGGTCCCAGAGCAGACCTCCTATGGGGCTCTAACAGGGAGGGATAGGTATGTCTGATTTAAAAGAGTTGCATCTCTCCTTTGGACTCCTTCAGAATAAGCTTAGTGGTTCCGAAAACAATGGGGAGGAGTAGAGCTTTCTGTGCAGCAGAGGCTGGCTGGAAATCTGCCGTAAGAGGTCAAAGCTTGAGCAGGGAAGAAGGAAAGATCTGATTAGGACTTGACTGGGAAAGTGCTGCTGCAACTCAAATTCTGTGGGATGTTGGGTGGACTTTGGAGATGCAATGAAAAGGCAAATCCTACCAAGGATAATTTACGATCAGCCAGGAGGGAATTAGGAAGTGGTGCTTGACAACAGCAGAGTCTTACGACTTCCCCCAAGGCTGGGAGAATGAAGAAGCTGAGACTAAACATGCTCTTTGTGAGTCTTTAGTCACAGGGAGATGGGCACTGGTTTCAGTTCATCAAACAGCCACACCCCATGAGAGAAGGGGACAATAACTTCACCAGGTCAGTATGCTTAGGGACAGTCTCTGTCATGAAGAGTCAATGCTGTCTGAAGCCACATTTCCTGTGAAGCCTTCTGGATGGATTTCCTGAGGAGCTCTTCCCATCGGGAAGGAAGTTGACTATGTCCACATTGGTCTGGCCTCAGGCCAGGTACATCTCATACTTAAAAATAAAAGACGCACCCACATCCACCACTACTTCATGTCCTTCCCATTCTTTCTGGCTCTCATTTTATTGTTTAATTCTCTCATTGTCCGTGTTTGTTTTTTTTCTTTTCTATTAGCAACATACTGATTGTCTGTTACACTATTTCTCATGACCACTACTATGTCCGCTTCTCAGTCTTTTTTCATTCTTCATTCTTTTTTTTAATATCCTCTAATTTAAGAGTCCCTAATTTGCTATGATTTCTTGGCTTTTCTAACTATGTCTTCCATTAAATTTGATCACAGCTAGGAACATTGATGTGATTTTCTTATATGGATGCATGGAACCGTCAAGTAGAAAATAATATGGGATATTATGGACACCAGTGTTTCCTAAAGATTATTTCACCACACATCTCTCCCCCTGCCTCCAGCATGATATTCATCTTGCAAAAAGGTTTTCTTGTTTTATCAGAAGTGATGCACATAATATCTTCCCTTGGAGAATCTCAGTGCTAAAGATTCTATGGCATGTTGAGTCTAATTAACTTAGTTTAATCTAATGTTTCCCAAATTTACCTGAGCAGCGGATGATCTTCTCTTTATTTTTTCTCTAATAACTATTAGTATCCTGTAAGAATATTTTGTCAAGCACTATGAAGAATGGTGATTCAATTCAATACCTCTGTTCCATAATGTCATTCTCTCTTCAACATCCCTGATAGATCATGATCCACAGCCATTTTAATGCCTCAAGTGATGTAGAGCTCACTACCTCTTAAGGCAGGCTTATTTCATTCCTAAAAATAATTGCTAGACTATTGTACCTTACATCTTTTCACCAATATTACCATCTTTGGTTTTGATTCTGCAGATTACTATAGATACACACCATTTCACGATAGTTCTTGTGCCTCTGCTCAGCCTTTAGTTCTTTCAGCTTGTTCTCTTTCATACCATCTACCATCCTCCCATTTCTTGATTACGCCCATGCTTTTTCCTGAGACCTACCTATGAATATTTTTCTACACATTTTTAGCATGTCCAAAAAGCCCTGAAAATTTAAAAGGCAAGCAGAGTTTCTTTCTTGATCACCCTTACTTCTAAAATTTCCTTAATTCAAAACAGGAATTTTCTCATTTCTTTCACATTTTCAGATCTTGAGAAATTAATTCATTGGATTGATCAACAATGGGGGACATTCTTCCTCTATATGTGACACCCTCTCATTTTTCTTGCATAAAAATTCAAGCTCATTTTAAAAAACCAAACATATATTTTAGGCTGTTAGTTGGTCTAATTAATTATACCACCTTCTACCCTACATACCTGGTCTCAATAATTGGTTTAATAATACATCATATATATTTTTCCTTCCAATCGTCAGACAATTTGCCATTAGGAAAAACACCTTGTACTACCTTTTTTTTACTGCATACCAGGGATCTACCTCACCCTTATAAAATCTCTCATTTACGAGTTCATTTCTGGGAGTCTTCACATTCATAAACTGAATCCTGACCCACAGGTATTTAACTCACCCATGCATTCCTCCCTCTTTGCTCATCTCATCTCTTGGTACTGACTTGAGCCTGAGGTTTTCAGTTCTGAAAGTGTCACAGGTTACACCCTGGCTGCGATTATCTGAATAAATGTTAGCATGGGCCAGGAAGCACTGGGCTAAGTGTCTTACATATGCTATTTTATTTTCTCATCATAACAACCCTGAAAGGAGAATATTATTTCCCCTGCTTCAAAGATAAGGAAATTGGGGATTATGAAAACTAAGCAAACCCATCTGTGGTCACCCTACACACAAGAGCTAGAGTCAGGACTGATCCAATCTAATTCCAGAGTGAAAAACTCCAACCTGCTGAATTATGCTTTAGTTTTTATAAGTCTGATGACAGTCTTCTATGTCTTGGGCTTTTATTTGGATATTTAGTTCCTACCTACAATTTTACCCAATTCTCTCACCTTTTCTTTGCTTCTCTCTAAACTGCATGTAAGCCTCTTCCATCATGGAGAAGCCATGCTCTAGAATGAAAAAGGTTCAGAAATGGGCCTCGGGAGACTTGGTTCTTGTCTCAGCTATGCCATTTGACCTCAATCCTGGGTTCTTAACTCCCACACTATCTCCCCAGAAGGAATTTGACAGACTGTGATCATTTATTATGTGCCACACACTGGGGTCATAGAAAACTAAAGCATGGGTGCTACATATTAAGCTATACTACTTGCATAGTTCTTTGCCAACCATTTTACACGCCTTTCCTCATTTTATTTATTCTTTTCATCATAGGTCCTACTAGCTAAAGTGTTTCCTTTGCACTGAACAGAGAAAGAAAGCCACAATCACAGAGGTTCCACGTCTGTGTTTAGTAGATGGGGGAGCTGGGGCGTTAACCCAGGCCCAATGTTCCAAATTCCCATTTTGTAAGCCACTGCATCACAAAGCTGGGGAATATCAAGAAGTTTATATGCAACTGAAAGGCTTCTGTGGTCAAAAAAGTGTGAGACATTCTGGTTAAATAAAATTCAGTTAGATCACACTGGTAGTAAGTAGCAGTTCATGATTCAAGACAAGGAACATATGACTCCACTCTAGATCCCCTACAGCATTACACTGCCTCCTTGGTGTTTTCTAGGAGGAAACCTGAAAATACATTTGAGTGTAAAAAAAAAACCCTTATTTGAGACTGTGTAGGACTCGAAGACCTTAATAAGAATGCATACTTATGCTAAATGACATTGCAAATGTAAATGTCATGCATCCATATTTCTTGTAAGGATAATTCATAACCAAAAGGCGGGCGCATGCTTCGGTGGTGACGACAGAAGGACAATTCTTTATAACCGATCGCCGCCTTTTTAGTAATTAACATGCTCCATATAGATTGAAAGGTCATTTCTTATCCCCTTTCTCTAACAGTCTTTAATATTTACCAAATAGTGTCGCATTGTTGGAAATGTCATAGGCTCCACAGCACAGGGGTGATTCCACACAGTGATTCACGATGACTTAGTTCATTAAGGAAATTACAACTCATTTATTTGGATGCTACATTTCTTCTGCTCTCAAAGAATTCATTTTGATTAAAAACGTGAATTATGTTGACTTATTTCTGTAGTGTAGGTGGCTTCCAATTAAAATAAAAAGATAATGTCTTTGCCTTCAGTACATAGTTCCTTTACAATGACCCTTAAAAGCTTCAACACAAAAGTTGGGATGGCAAATGCAGAGCAATTCAGAGCTAAATTCTCTCTTTTTTATTTCTGATCACTTGTATCTCATTACATGGCATCTCCATCAAGTCTGTTTCTCAAACCAGAGACCTGGGAGCCATCCTAGAAACCCACTTCTTTCTTCCCCGCCACCAACCCATCACCAGCTGCTGCCTATTTTACCTTCCAAACTTCATTTAAATCTGTCCCTCTCTCCACCTGCATGGCTACTACTCTAACCCATGTTACTGTTGCCAACTAATAGTCTCCCAACTGATCTCTATTCTCCAAATTCCCTTACACGGTAGCCAGAGACATGCCTTAAAATCATTTATGAAAAAAAGACTAGATACCTTTTCCCCATCGTGGACCAACATTCTTGTAAAACATGAAAAACATACAGTTTACTTAGATGTTGCAGCAGTCAAAGTGCTAAGAAAACGTCTAAATGCTTATGATCCATTTCTGTACTCATCATAGTTTGGCACAAATGGTGCAGCCTAGTAACAAACTTCTCAGTCTGGAACTGACCTGACGCTCACATTTTGAGTTTAACTAAAATAGAGGGGTTTAAAAAATATATATACAAATCAGAGCACAAAACAACTGGTTCTGATTTTTGTTAAAATACCAACTAAAACAGTGAACATCACTTGCATGGCCCAGCCAGATAAGGCCCTTGTCCACCCTTCCAATATATCCTCTGAGTCACACTGACTGTCTTTCAAGTCCTCAGAATGCTGAGTGTCTGCACACAAACTCTTCTCTGTCTGGAATGTTTTCTCCGCCTCTCAGCCTGGCTTTCTCCTACGTTCTTCAGGTCTCATCCCGAATATCTCTTCTGCAGGAAGGTGCTGCCTCATTCTCCTACCACTACCACCACTAATAAAAATATTTGACTCCCCTTCCATTAAAAGGTGGGGCCTATGCCTACCCCTTTGAACTGGGGCAGGCTCTGGGACTGCTTGTCCGATAAGGAGCGATGGATGGGATACTGTCCCAGTATTCAGGCTTGTCTTTTAATATTGAGCACTTGTATTTGATGTCTCTTGGGTTAGGTGCTAGGAGAAAGCATCCATCATGTAAAAAGTCTGACCGCCCAGAAACCTTCATGCTGTGAGGAAGCTCAAGCTAGCAACATGGAGAGGCTCCATTTAGAGGGAGATGCCCGATCAGTTCACACACCAGGGAGGTGAATGAAGAAGCCTTCAGGCGACTCCAATTTCAGCTGTTTACCATCTAACTTTTTCCATAGAAGCAACCCCAAATGGGAACCGCCCAGCTGAGTCTGTCCACCTCAGACCCATTAGACATAATAGAAAGCTATTATTATTAGACACTGTTTTGTTTGTCACGTCGCAATAGATAACTGGAAGATTGTCTCTGCCATGTTATTTGATGGTGTCCTATGACACCATTTTTTTCTTCATGGACTGTACATGGTAAACGCTGAAATGAGTTTGTCCTGGCTTGGATTTCCCTCAGAAGCAGAACTTGAGACAAGGATTTTCTTGCAGGTAGCTCTTAGGTCAAATAAAAAGATATCTCCTAGATTAGGTATGTATTTCCTTTTCTCTGCCAATAAATATTTCCGTACAAATTGGTCATAATAATCAAAGGGCAGAGCAGTTTGTAGCTGTGTTTTTCTTGTTTTTGTCATTGTCTAGGGAGGCAATCCCAGGAGGTTCTATGAGCAAAACAAGGATGGGTCCTCTGGGGGCCTTTGGGGCTTCATCCCACTGGGGACCCATTGGGGACTGTGGAACATGCCACACAAGTGCCCCATTGCCAGGAGGGGGGTGCAAGGGAGCTGGGGTATCTATCCACCGACTCCAGCCATCCTTGGTTGAAGGTCACTTCTGGACTATTAATTCTCCGACATATCAGCCTGTTCAGCAAGAGGGTTTGGCACATTTCTGAAGCTGGAGAATGGCCCTGGGCAGAAGGATGCAGGGCACCTGTTCAGAAAACCCTGTGGAGACCTCTGGAGTAGAAGGAAGGGATGTGGTGACTATAACTTCCAAGGGACAGGAAGCCGGCCTATTTCATTTCCTGCCTTATGTGTATATATTGCCTAATGCGTACAAGACACGCAACAAATATTTGTGTGCTGTTTTTTTTAAAAAAATATATCTTTATTGATTTCAGAGAGAAGACAGGAGAGGGAGAGAGAGATAGAAACAACAATAATGAGAGTCATTGATCGAGCCCGCAACCCGGGCATGTGCCCTGACTGGGAATTAAACCCTGATCGCCTGGATCCTAGGTCAATGCTCAACCGCTGAGCCATGCCCGGCCGGCCCAAATATTTGTTGAATGAGTAAAGGAATGGGAAAGACACCTCATTTTATAAAGATTGTAGTAATGATCTATACCCTAGACGTCCCAGATTTTGTTGTTGACTTTGGCAAGCCCCTTCCCCTCTCTGGGCCTTACTTTTCTGCATATGTAATAAAGGGGTTGGGGCTTATGATTTCCAGGAGCCCTTCCAGCTACAATATCTTATGGCTTATGAGTAGAACATATATAGCCTCATTAGGACAAGAGATCATATTCCAAGCTGAAGAAATTAGTTGTGTTTTTTTTTGTTTTTTGTTTTTTACCAAGAAATGGAATAATGTTTTAACAAGAAAGTGTAATTAATGGAGTCATGAGAATTATATTACAATCTTCTGTATTTTTTAAAAAAGGAGGTTGATTATTGCATAAATTGGGCTACATATACACAATGGAATTATTTAGCAGCCATTAAAAATCAAGTTTATGAGGAGTGTTTTATGATATTGAGATATAGGCATATATTATATGTATAAAACATACATGTATGTGTGTATGTGTGAATATATAGCTGGAAGAAACAAAGGAATATCTGAGCTATCATTTTAGGTTGGTGGGATAATGGGTGGTTTTTATTTTCAAATTTAAACTCTTTTACACCTTCCAAATTGTGGAAAATAGGCATGCATTATTTTTACGATCAGAATTTATATAACAAATGTGCACATAAATGTGTTTAAATGGTGCAAAGAAAAGGTAAGGAAATGCAATCAGGAAACATTAACAGGCCCCTCTGACCTCACTCGATTGCTCAGGAGAAGGCTATATATAGCACTGTCTTCATGTAGACCTTGGAGGTTGCACACAATGAATGAAAAGTGCTGCAGATAATATACCTTTAGATGTACGGTCAGGTATTATCCTTAGACCTATATCTTTGCCCAACTCTTTTGTCCTCAGTATCTGTACCTGTATAATGGGTATACCAATATTGAATTTACATAATGGCTGTAAAGATTAAATAATATAATAATGAAAATACTGGCATATTTAAGGACAATTAAGATTTCTGAATGTTAATGAGAAACAGAGCACAGGGAACTTTCTAACAGATGGAGTTTCAAAGGCAGGGAAATGATAGCCTTGATTTGTTGTGCCAAAGTCTAGCAATTACTTCTGGCAAAACAATAAGTGCCCCAGCGTTATGGAGCACCAGTGGTGCCAAGGGTGTGGATTTGAGCTTTGAGAAGGTGGGACAAGAGTGGGCAATACAATCATTATGTTCAGATCTTTGAAGCACATGACCAAAGAAGCACTGTTACTTTATAACCTTAGTGTTACGGGCTAAATTGTGTTCCCTCAGAATGTGACTGTTTGGAGGTCAAGTCTTTAAAGAGGTGATTACATTAACATGAGGCCGTTGGTGTGGACCCTAATCCAGGGTGACTGGTGTCTTTGTAGGAAGAAGAGACACCAGGGGGTCAACCATGTGAGGAAGCAGCAAGAAGCCACCCACGGAGAGGGGCTCGGAGTAAGCCGCCCTGCTGGCACCTTTTTCTTGGATGCCCAGCCTTCAGATCTGTGAGAGAATAAATTTCTGTAGTTTAAGCCCCCCAGTCTGTGGTATTTTGTTTCATGGCAGCCTGAGCTGATAAATACAGATACAATTAATTGATTGATTCATATAGTCAACATTTATATAGCGTATACTTATATAAGCCTACAGAGATAGGACACGATATAGATGTGTCTTAGTTTGGGCAGCTAAAGAAAATACCATAGACTGAGTGGACTAAACAACAGGCACTTATTTCTCACAGTTCTGAAGCTGGAACCAAGATCAAGGTGCCAGCGCATTCAGATCTTGGTGAGGGCTGTCTTCATGGTTTATAGACAGCCTCCTTCTCACTGTGTGCTCACATGGCCTTTATGGCTCTCTTTCTCTTTTTTATAGAAACACTAGTGCCATCATGAAGGTCCCAGGCTCCAGACATCTAAACCTAAGTACCTTCCAGAGACCCACCTCCAAACACCATCACACGGGGGGATAGGGCTTCAACCTATGAATTTTGAGGGAGCACACACCTTCAGTCCATAATAAGTTGCCAGAAGTGAATCATGAGGAAAGAAGCCAGAGGAGGGCAGATTTGACTCTGAATGAAGAAGCAGTATGGGCTCAGAGACCTATGAGAGTGGCTGCCCCAGAGAGCCAGCACATGAGTGTGCTGATTGAGTACCCACCTTTTCCCAATCCCTGCCTAGGTTCCTAATGTCCTGGGTATGGCCAAGCTGAGGCACAAGATACACTCCCAACACTGGAGCAATGAGCTGGTGGCAGATAGTATTTCCCAAAGATGACCACGTAAACCCCATATGCTCTTTTTACGGTGTAATGCTGACACCCTGCATCTAGAGGTGGCGTCTATGTTCCTTTCTCTTGATTCTGAGTGAGTCTAGATGTGATGCTGCATGACTTTCACAGTTAGGTAATAAAAGATAAGATAGCCCTTGCCTGGTGCTTTCTCTTGGGACATGCACCTCGGGAGCCCCTGGGCCAACAAATAAGAGGTCCATGCCGGAGAGACTGCATGCAGAGACCACACAGAACTGAACAAAGATGCCCTGCTTCCTGTGGTCAAGTCTTCCTAGCCAGCACCAGACATGAGACTGAAGCAGCCTTCGAGATGACCCCAAACCCAGCCACCATTCGACCACAAGCTCATGAGACACACTGGGTCAGAACTACGGCTCTGAATTCCTGCCCCACAGAAACTGTGAGAGTCAATTAGTATCTTGATTTCAAGTCACTAAGTTTTGTGGGGATTTGTTCCATAGCACTAGATAACTAATCAGACTTAAACTATGGAGAAAGTGTAAACTGATATATCACCAAGCCACTTCTAATTCTAAGTCTGTGCTTGAGACATAATCATTCATTACAACTAATATAATATGACTAAAGGTTTCTCCAAGGGCAAACAGGGTTCCGGGAGGGAGCAAGGGTTTTAGACTTAATATAGTTACCCTCTCACCTCTGATACCCTTTAGTGATGACTCACGTATGTATGTTGTGTCTCTCATTTTGCCCTATGTAAACACATTTCTCTAGCCTTATTATTAACGATGGTCAAGTAGAAAATTAATCAGTGGAAAGAGAGCTAGTTCTTTAATCGATGGCTGTGGATGTGGACTTGGGATGAGGTTCTAATAAAGCACACATTTGCATTACTGTTCCCTTTTCCTCTGACATTTTCTTCCTGCCACAAAGTCACAAAAACACACATAGGCTGTATATAACACAATACAAAAACATCTGTAAAGGAAATAAATGAAGAAAATTGTTTGCTACTTACAATTTACTTGTATTAAAAAATTTGTCTTCCTCATTACAATAGCTACATTTTGGATTGAATTATCAAATTCACTGAGTATTTTGGCATGGCATGGAAATTAATTTATTATCTCGCCTATAACTCTCCATTTTCATCCATAATTATAGATTTAGCAATTAAGAATGTAGGATATTGTACTGATTTTGCCTAAACAGAAAAAGGTCTAAGAAAAATATTATAATCTGAGAAGTCTTCTAGAAAATAGATATTTGTACGTTTGTTTAGGTGGGTGGTACACAGAGTGGGACAAAAGTAGATTTACAGTTGTTCGTATGGAAAATAACACAATAATTAATAAATAATAATACAAGAATAAACTGTGTTTTGTGTACTCACAACTGAAAAACCTACTTTTGCCTCACACTATGTGTGCATGTGTGTTTGTGTGCATGTTTGTGTGTGTGTGTGCGTATCTCCTACCACGCGGTAAGCATTGTACTAGCTACTGGAAATGCAATGGTTAAAAAAAGGCGGATGTGGTTCTGATCCTCATGAACTTTACAATCTAGTTTAAAAGGCAAACATTAATTGAATATACAAAAAAATCATAGTTGTTTTGTCGAAGTTGTGGTGTACAAGAAGTTTCTTGTAGGGCCGATTGAAGACTATGTTAGAACAACCATATTTAGGAAACCAATATGGCATTACCTACTAAAACCAAACACTCTACTGCAACCAAACGGATTCACCAAAATACATGTATTAGAATGCCCATAGCAGTTGCCTTTGTCATAGATCCAAAATGCAAATGACATAGAGATGTAGGTCAGTAGTAGAATGTATTAAAAAGTAGTATATTTATATAATTTAATAGTATGCAGCAATGACAAGAAATAACCTACAACTATACCGAGCAATATGATGACTCTAATCAACATAATATTGAGTAAAAAGACTTAGTACATAATTCCATTTAGATGAAGTATAACCCTGAGAAAGCTAATCTATGCTGTTAGAAATAAGGATAGCGGTTACCCTCAGTGAGGAAGTAAGTAGAAATGGGTATGGGGGGCTTCTGGGCACTGGTCATATTCTGCTTCTTGAACTAAGGGTTGTAACATGGATCTGCTCATTTCTCTGTGTGTTCTTCCGCGTGTGTGTGGTACAGTATTGTAGAAAGATAAACGGTGAATGGCTCCCTATTGCCTGCATGTCTAATCCTAAAGCTTTGTGATTGGAGATTAAAACATCTGTACCACTTCATCTGTTCTTGATATCTTTGGTTTATATGAACACTGTTTTGTTCATATGAAACATTTTAAAATATTTCCCAGGTACTAGTATCATTTTACCAGCTGCCCAGTTTTTGCCTTTATGTTTTCTTTTGGAATCTAATAATTAAAATAACCAAAAAAGAGAGAAACTTTAAGTGAAAGTTAGTCTCTATCCAAGGAGACAGAGGATATATTTTCTGGTTTTCCATGGGAAGGCTTCTAACTTGTCGTTGGGAAACATTGAGAAGCTTGGGCAAGCATCACTTCTGCCTGGCTGATAAGTAGGTCATAAGGACCAAAGTGATATGGTGATAAAATGGGATCTGTTTTATAACCTTAGTATCTATTACTGTCAAATGTTACCTTGCCACTTTGGAGACCTCTTTTTTTTAAAGAAGAAAATCTTTAAATATACTGGCAACTAGAATTCATTGAGCAAACCCCAGCTTACTTGCTTTTCCAGTTTCCTAAGTGTTAATCACAACCATTCTAATAGGCAATGGTCCCAGAGAGAATTGGCAGCTTCCTTCTGTGTGCTCTTTGCTGGTATATATCACTATGCACTCACCTCTCTCTCCATACAACTGCTCGCAAGGCATACATCTCGTGGCATTTAGTAATTTGGCTGTGCATCCATCGCTCTTCCTTGACTATAAGCTTGTGGAGAGGAGAGAGTGTGCCTGTTCGTCTTTGCACCCCTGACCCCAGGTTCATTGTATGGCACGTTTTGAAGATTTTATGTTTGTGGAGTAAACTGAATGAATGAGTGTCTTGCCTTTGGCTAGGTACCAGATTATTTCTCCTAAGATAACCGTTTTTACATAGTCCACATTGTGCTCAGCCTTGATTTTGCTCATACTGAATCCTTGGATTCCAAATGGACTTGTAGGGATTTGAACGCATTAGGCTGATAAAATATCCACAGAGATTCTGGATGTTGATGCTTTAATTGTGTGAGGAAAGGCACACTAACCAATGCAGACACATCCCCCAAAACAGAGAACAAGAGGAAATGTGTGATGTCACCCCCCCGGGAGTCCACTGCCCACTAAAGAAGGAAGCCTGCCTTTGAAAGTTGGCGTGACTGCTGGATGCTCAGCTGTCACTTTTTTCTCACATTTATTCTGAATGAGCACAATCCATCCATCAGTGCTTAAAGAGTTTTCCAACAGTACATTGACCTTGAATGTGGCACATTGATTTTCAGTAACGCACTGCAAATAGGGTCGTTACAGAGTCACCCAACAGTGAATGTGATTGGGAACAGATTTCTGAAATTCCAATAGGGTGCCACCTGCCCTGGATGATGGATCAGCCTACTGGAAACCATCAATCCCTGCCGGGGGCTTGAAAAACGTGACACCTGTATGAAATTTATCATTATGTACACCACCAGGCAAAGCGTAAGACCATAACTGGGCTTTTCTGCGATGGTGGGGCCTCTCTGGTAAATGTTCTGTTTTGTTTGCAATAGCATTTATTTACTGAAATGCTTTCCTGAGAAGGAACCACTGGTGATGGTGACAAAGATGTAAGCACTATAGAGAATTACATCTGCAGCAAGGATTGAGCAATAGAGAAAAAGCCTATATCTTAAGCTGTTAGAGGTTAACGCCCGATCAATTAAGGTGATTGTTTCTTAGATTGCTTTGGACAAATGTACACACACAAAGGGGACATTAGCACAACCAGAAGAGAAGAACAAAGAGAAATTAACGGATGCTAAATTCCAAATCAAACTGGGAAGTGATTTTATGTTCTTTTGAAATGCTAAATTATCTTAATGAAGAATTTTCTTCCAAAATGAAACTCTTATGTCTTTTAGTGTAAAAAAACCCTTAGAATAAAATAAAAGGTTTTATCAAGAACTGGATAATTGTAGAGGCCATGCTCATTTTACAAAAATACGTATTTTGGAATATATGTGTGTGTTTTTTTGTAAAATGATAGTATGTTTTACTAATATAAGTAATAATTGCATTTCTTATCCTCTATGTGTAGTCACCGCCCACACATTATAGACATTTTACTAACTTTCTAATAGCCTCACCATGTAGATTTGACTTTCTTTCCATTTTACAGGTGAAGAAACAGAGTCAGAGATCTTGGGGAAATTGCTCAGGCTTCACAGTCAGTTATCAACGGCAGAACTGTGATTGAAAATCTGGTCTTTACTCTTTAGCTGAAACTCCCACGTACTTTCCACTATGGCCCAGTGTCACTCATAAAGCATGAAAAATTAAGTCATGGGCATTTAGATATAGCACCTGGTTCTGATACTGCCCACCTTGAAAGCAGCAAGTTAGAGCAGATTATATGCTTATCCTTCATCCAAAGGGGTTAACAGACGTTGCTGAGCATGTGTAGTTTGCAAAGGTGCTCCTTTGGGAGTTGCTAAACTTATGATTATCCTTCCCTAATTATAAACTGCTTGGGAGATGGAAAGTGTTTGGAGGGGTCTGAGATTATAATTGATGCTTGTGAAATTCACTCCCCAACCCACCAGTCATTTCTTCTCTCAGACACTCCAGCATTGGATGTACATAATTCCCTCAGACCCAGGGGCTGATATCCAGCCAGGCAGGCTCTGCAATGATGGGAGGTGAGAGCTGCCAAAGGTCAAAGCTTAGCCCAAGCTACCTACAGGATAGTTTGGAAAGTGCTCACTTTACTTCTTACAGTAATTAAGTCCTGCACTGGTGGGGGATTCAATGTCTGTAGCCAGGGTTCTGTGGCCAGAAGGAGCTGCTTAGTGAGATTCTGCTTGTTCTTGGGAGTCTTCTCTGCCTGACTTACTTTCTGGAGCAGGCACAGAAGTCTAGACCCAAAATACTGCCTCATTCATTCATTCACCTCAATTCCCAACTCCCTTTCACATTAAAATTTGGGTTCCCAGAGTGTCCTGGACACCTCTGGACTATGAGGCTTTGTAGAGGCAATGTTTTCCTTGTATTTTCATTTTGAGCACCTAGTATCAAAATATTTATATAGAGCAGACCCCGATGCATGTTCATTGCAAGAGAAAAAAAAATGTAATTGAGAGACCCATCATGGTCTCGACCATTTGCTGGCCACCATTCTTACACCTCACAGAGGCTGTGATACCACGTGACATAATCAAGCCAAAGACTTATAGCCTTTCCTCGATGGTGACATAAGACCAAGGATAACATCCCTGAAATTTATAGGCACATGGTGGGAACAGTGCAACTGCCAAGACGCTTCATCCTGTGTCTTTCTTTCTTACAGTAGAAATTTAACAAATGCCCATTGAAACACAAAATTATTTGTTGAATAAATGGATGAATAAACATCTATTGAATGAATAAATATCTGTCCAGTGAATGGAAACTGTAAATAACTAAATATTTGCTGAATGAACACACGGATGGCTCTTTGGTGAATGACATGACTTGGCTGTGTGAAGTTTCCCACAGTGCTAGGAATTCAGGCTGAACTGATACAGTAGACAACTTTGACTCTAAACTTGTCAATGTGTGTGTTCAAACTGCCTGAAGATCTAAACTCCCCAACTACACAAGTGATTGAATCCACTGCACAAAAATCTGTCCTCAAAATTCTAAAAAATTCCAAACAATTCTAGTTTCTGTGTCTAAAGATAAACCTCCCACTCATTTTTGCTATTCATTTTCTCATTTTTGAATGACGAGGAAAATGGTCTCCTGGGTGGTGGGCATACTGTGTGTGTTCAAGGAATGAATGGGGCTTCATAAGCTTCTATTTCAGGAGCCATCAGTATTCATGAAGGAAACGGAGTACATGACAAATGTGATTAGAAACGACTGTCAAATAATGACAAATAAGTTCTAATAAAAAAAGACACAATCTTAACAATTACTTGAAATGTGGGTATTTATCAAACAGGGCAAGATTAAAAATGACCATATTGCATTAAAGAAATCGAACTGATGGAATTTTAAATATGCAACTTGGCCATGTCCCTTTGATCACGCCTTCCTTCCTCCTCACCAGGCTCCTTGCATAGAAATGGGGTGGGAGTGAATTTAAACAAAGAGCGTTCTAATGTGCACTGAAGTATTCACATTTTTTACCAATGTTTTCTCCAGAGTTCAACTCTGTAGAAAAATGAGACCACAGTATGGAGGAGAGTGGGACAGATGACAGCCTCTCAGACTCCAATTGTGAGAAACAATGGAGAGACACAGAAATAGCTGAATACACTCTGTGTGGGTGAGAGGTGCTACTGGGCCCCTTGGTAACTGTTGTCACAGGGGCATGGACTACTAATGAAAACGTCCAGGGAGAGTGATCTATGAAAAAATAACTAACCAGACATTGATGATTGGGAATCTTTTCTCTTTCTCCCTCTGCCCTAGTCATTAATTATCTATCTTTATTTTAGGGACTTTAAAGAAATTCTGCGATGCTCACCACAAGGCACCGGAGTAGCTAACACAAAAATTCGTTTAGTTTCCTGTAGATGTGGTGATCATATTTTTAAATATTGTCACTAGTGATAATAATAATCAGGATATATATGCTTTTATTTTCATTGCCATTATTATTTCTAACTGGTTAATATGAAAAATCTTGAAAACCTCTAAAAAATTTAAATGAAATTGCTATCATCTACCATTTAGTGAATGCTGTCTACGTGCCAGTACCAAGCTGGACACTATACAGGATTTGTAGGGCCTGAACTTATGGAATTTGGGGACTCTAAGAAAAATTATACATTATTATGAATACAAAATTCAGTATGAAAGTGAATATTTATTTAGAATGAGAAGATTACAAAGTACGAATTTACCAAGCTTTCAAATACTATAAAAACATTCAATACTTCTGGTCTCTATAAGAGAAAGGCCTCAAAGCTCAAGCTCTATTACCTTCAATGAGTTGACCTGACAATATTCTGATACTGCTTGAGGTTGTGTTACTCAATCCATCTCACAATCCTGCAAAAAAGACGTACCATTTTTGTCATGCTATAGGTTAAAGGACTGTGGCTCAAAGAAATGAAGTCACTGACCCAAGGTTATAGAGCCAGGATTTGAACTTGTTTCTAGACCAAAGGTGATGATGCTCCTAGTCCTTATGCCACATACTCCCTCTGAGTGAGTCTTCATTCTCTGTGACCCCTCTAATTGAAAAGGCAAAATCTCCATCTAGGAGTTTTAGAAATTGGCTACACATTGGCCAGTATCCTAATAGTTGTCAACCTCGGTTAAAAGAAAGGAAGTAAGGAAGAAAGGAAAGGAGAGAGGCGAAAAAGACAGGAGGGAGAGCGGAGGAAGGGAAGTAATTAAGCCAACTCCCATTCTTTGAGTGCTAGCCTGCGCTGGGTAACAATGTCATAAGGAGAACCACTGACTGACAGCTTTTCGACCTAAAGAGAGAATCACATGATAGGATGTCTCAATGACTGAGATCTTTCTGTTGTCTATGGTGACAATAAACCAGGTTTTTTTTTAGAAAATACCATGTTTTATTCCCGAATACCTTCCCCACCCAGGGCCTGAGTTTGCACACTATGGACAGAACCCACTCTCATCGCTCTTAGACATTAACATCTTGTTCTTCATACTCACCTTGCGTCAGAATAAGAAATAAGACGAGGAGGAGTTGTCAGACTTTGGACCAGTGTCTTGGGAAAGTATTTTTCCCCAGCTCTCTCCCCGCCCTCATTGATTACATCTAATATCAACATTGTTTTATCGTAATATTAATTTACAGTTTTCTTTAAAATTAAAGATTCTGGATGTGCTGATTTTTCCCCTATTCCTAAACTAGAATATGTAGTAGCTATAGAGAAAAGGAGAAAGATCGTCTTATTCCTAAGCACTTTGAAAAAGAAACAGGTGGTAAGTGAGGATCCTGTTAATAGAATGGGAGGGGCTGAGTTTTTAAGTGAACTAGAGTTTCTGCCGCAGCATGTTTCAAGGGCCTGTGGTACTGATCTGTGATGAAGGTGAAGAGATCCCTTATCAGACAGGGGTCCTTCAAGTGTCAGTTTTCTTTTTTTTAAATATGTTTTTATTGATTTTAGAGAGAGGGGGAGGGAGAGGGATAGAGAGATAGAAACATCCATGAGAGAGAAACATCGATTGGCTGCCTCCTGCATGTCCCCTACTGGGGATCGAGCCTGCAACCCAGGCATGTGCCCCGACTGTGGATCTAACCAGGGACCTCTTGGTTCAGGGGTCAACACTCAACCACTGAGTGACACCAGCTGGGCGTGGTTCTTTACGGGTCTTGATTTGGCCTAGGGCAGCAAGTCTGATACAAAGAGGGGTGGAGCTGGCTCTCTTTCTCTACCTCAAGCACATGTTGTCCCCTATATTGTTCTGAAAATGCGCTTTAGCTGGCACCTTAGCATTCTGCAAAGCTTGTCTTAAATGGTGAATCCTGAGGGGCCTTTCCTACCACTCTATCTATGGTGTGTCCCACCCACCACCCCTTACTGTCTGTCTTTGACCCTTCTTTATTTCCTTCTGAGTTCTTACCACAGTTTATGATTACCTACTTTTTCTTGTTTTTGATCACCTCCCCACTAGAATGTCATCTTCATGAGAGTAAGGATGGCTTCAAGAGTGAAGAAAGCTCCATCTTGTTCAGCATTATGGCCATGGCATGACCTGTGTCCTTTCTGCATCTTTATTGAAGGAATGATTGTTTAATGGAATGCAAGAATGGATGCATCCTTCAATAGTTGTGCCCTTTGTATGCAGAATGAAGTGCCACCGAATTAGGGAGAGGCAGTAATGACCATTTAGTTCATGGATGTACAGGACAAGCCTGTTCAACTGTGGGGTACCTGGGTAGAAATATGGGCAAAGCTGAAGCAAGCAACAAAGGCTTTGTGTGAATAAAAGCTGTTTATTATTCACCATCTTTGGCTTGTGTGTCTTTGTGAGTCCAGTCTACAGTTCTCTTGCTGGTCATCCAAGTGGCAGAGAAAAATCTACCTGGAAATGTCATTGCATAGATCATCTCAGGTGTGGAACTGCTCATTTAAGGGGATGTGGGGAGGATGACCAAGGCCAAGGTCAGCAGACAAGCTGCCCCGGCTGGCTGGCTGCTTTGTGTGAGCTTCCTGTTTACCCTGAAGCTCTATGTCCAGTCATTGTCCTTCCCCACTGGGAGGACTTCCCATCTCCCTGCACAAGAACATGAAAAAAAAAAAATGAAAAAACACTTTGTCCAAGCTGAGG
Source organism: Miniopterus schreibersii (assembly GCF_964146895.1). NCBI lineage: Eukaryota > Metazoa > Chordata > Mammalia > Chiroptera > Miniopteridae > Miniopterus > Miniopterus schreibersii. Next base: position 22,522,840 of record NC_138121.1, on the reverse strand, counting down.
TGGCTGTAAGCAGCATGGAGATTTAGAAAGAGCACAGGCCTGGGGACCTGAGAGAAATGGTGGAAGTCTCGGCCCCGCCTCTGTTCACCAAGGCAAGGGCTTGGGATCTTCATTGACTCTCTAAGTCTTGGTTTGTTCATCTGTCAGATGAGAACAAAAGAAACACCTGCACCACAGAACTTTTATGGTGGTTAAGTGAAAAATACACGTGAAGTGTTTAGCACAATGCTTGGTACCTAGAAAGCATGACAAAAGGATGAACAGCTTCTGGCAGCGGTGGTATTAGTAGTAAGAGAGGGAAGACTTGTAATAGGTTGGTGTTTACGGTAGTCACCGGGCCAGGAGAAGAACACGACAGAGACTTACTACAGTGGCGGTGGGGGCAGGTGTAGTAGCAACAGGTGTGGAAGGGTGTGTAGATATGATACAGCAGCGATGGTGGTCATTATAGCATTAGTAGTGGTAGAAACAGAAATAGTAACAGCTTCAGAAACTGTAATAGTATTTGAAACTAGTATAAACAATAATTATAGCAGCAACAATAATGGTAAAAGTAATAGCAAGAACAGTTTTCATAAACGTTCTTCCCTTCATCTTGGGCTCATGTTCCCAAGATTACCAGTAAGGGCTGTACGCTGGCTAGTTCTGCAGAGTCCCTGACATATGTGAAGTTCCAAAGAACAGATGAACTTGCCCTGTAAAACACGGAATCACTTTTGAAAAGTTCTAGGAGATGACCCAGGGGTCTGCCACATGGGAAACAATGGGCTCCCTAAAGCGCACACAAGGGAACACACATGAATAATTGTGAATGCCCCGTTTCATTCATGGCCCTTGGTAGTAGTGAAAAGCTTAATGAGAGGAAAAAACAGAGAGACTGGCATTGATATGTGCCACCTAATACCAGGCATTGTCACTTGCCCCATTTATTCCTATGCAGAACAGCAAGAAAGAAGAAGCTCATATTATAAATGAAAGAGTAAAGGCTCAGGGGTGTGTCAGAACTTGGCCAAGGCCATGTACCGGTTCAAGGAGAACCAGGATTACAACCTAGGTCTGTCCATCTCACCAGGGACCTGCCCAGGCTCCTCTGGCAAGTGCATCTCCTTCTTCTGAAGGCCTTGTTGGGTTACTGAGCACAAAAGGCTTAGTGTTCACTTGTTCTCTTACTAACTCATGGGCATTAGTTTGACCTCATCTAGACTGTGAACTTCTCAAGTGAAACCAGAGGATTTTCTTTGCATCACACATGGTGCCCATTAAGAAAAACAAAAACAAAACAACAACAACAAAAACATTTCGTTGTTCAACTATCATGTGCTGGCAATTGCCCTCCAGATGGAGTTATTTGTACAAAGAGCCAGGGTGAAACTGAACAAGTCTTCTGACATGATTTTAGCTAGAAAGAAATCAGACATAGAGGGGAGATAGAGGTGAGTGTAGATCTAGCCCTATCCCTCATTCCCTCGTCAGCTGAGAAATAGGGGAATAGCAAGTCACATCACCTCCTTGAGCCAGTTTCCATATCTTTTAAAAAAAATCAAGACACAAATTTTACTCTTCAAATTTAGATGCTTGGAAAAAAGGTTAGCGTAATACACCACTTGGGACCTGGCAACTGAAGCAGCTATGGGCAGAGGAGAAGTATTGGATCACTGGCGTAGCCCTTTACCAGCTGGGTGACTTGGGCAGGCTCCTGACCACTCATTGCTTCAGTTGCCTCACCTGTAAAGTGAGGTGATGAAGGTAGGACCTCATAAGGTGAAGAGTTACTGAATGAATGCACATTTCCTGTACTTGGGAGGTTCCAACATAGAGTTAATGCTCAATGACTTTTAGAAATTAGCACCAATTATTATCCATATTATGTGAGGTGGCATAAGAAGGACTGTGAGGCAAGAAGGTATAATCTGCAGAAGAGAGGCTGCGTAAGGTGGGCCTGGGAGCAGAGGCTGTTTTTCTGGAAGGCTAGGAGGCCCCACAGATTCCTGGCAAAGCTGGTGGGAAAGGGTGTGGCTCTCACAGAGAACTGGGAACAAATGTATTAATAATGCACTAATTAATAATCAGAATGTCCACCTTCTGCCCCCAGGAAGCTGGGATGTGGTGGTGAGGCGGCAGCTGAAGGCATTTCCCCCGACACATCCGGACCGGCCAGTCCCACGTTCGGATGGGACACTGGGGGCATTCTCGCACTTACATGCCACTTTCTTGCCATGCCTTCTACTCCACACACTGTGTTCTGATTTGTCACTTTTTTAGGGTAGGATTATGTCTCTGAGTAAGCTGATTAGTGTTAGACTGATTGTTTTAAAATAACTCGAGCGGCATCTGAATTTATTTACATACATGATATTGCCTTCTATAAACACAGCTGTATGCAGAAAGAAAATTCAACGGTATTTTAGGAAGTTAAGCCAACAGTTTAGCTGCAATAAAGGCAGCCTTCTAGTTCTGGTTTCTCTTCATTTTTTTTTTTTCTTTCTGGATTAAGTTTTTCCAGGAGGGTTGGGCCAAGGACTCCTGCCCAGAAGGGTCTGAGGTATGTGAGGGATTTGAAGCTCTGGAGAAGATGTCACCAGCAGGCAGACAGTGTCTCTGAAGGTGACTCTGCAGAGGAAATTGAGCTGATATGCAGTCCTGGCACGGATTTTACAGAGCCATGCAGCCTTCTGTGCCAACATGGAAACTTAGCAGCATCAGGACTGTCTCGAACTTCTGCCTGCGTAGAGAAAGGTTTCTTTATTTTGTGGATTCCATGTGCATTTATTGAACACCACTCTGTGGGGACAGGCTCTGTGTTAGTTCTGGAGATATAGAAATTAACAAGTAAGATATAGATCCTGCCCCACGGAACTCAAAGTCTACTGACAGAGTCAGGCCATTAGTAAGAAGGTATGAAAATGACTTTATAACTGCAAATATGGCAGGTGCCACCAAATACAGTGACACATAAGGGGACAAACTCAGCCTGGATGTACGCAAGGGAGGAAGAGCTTGTGGTGTAGGGGAAATTCCTCTGAATAGATGGCATTTAAACTGAGAACTAAGGGGTGAATCTGATTTGGCTGATTGAAGAGGCAAAGAAAGAGTGTCCCCCGAAGGGAAAGGAATTCGCTGTGTCTAAATGAGCAGAGCTGGGTCCATGCGGCTGTAGAGGAGAGAGTGAGATGAGGCTGCGGGTGAAGTCAGATGCAGGACAAACAGGCCCCAGCAGGCCCTGCTGTGGATTTCCACTGCACCCTCTGGACAATGGGGACACATAGAGGGGTTTCAGCCATGGACTGCCATGGTCAGATCTATGTTTCAAGAAGATCCCTCGGGCTGCCAAGGGAGAATGGATTTGCAGGAGAGCCAACCCTGGCCATGGCCTTTCAGTCAATTGGCTACTGTGGGAATGTAGCTGAGAGGGGAGGGCGATTAAGCTACGGAAGATGGAAGTGCACAGTCAGTTTGAGATGGAAGTTGGGAGTTTAATCAATGGTGTTTGCGTTTGATTGGGTGCGAGGAAAGGGAAATGTTAGGTCCAATTACCTTTTTTTTTCTGTACCCGAGCAACAGTATATAGATGGTGGTGCCATTTAAGGAGAGAGAGCAGTTAGGAGAACCACGTTAGGAGGGTGGGTCAAGGAAATGAGGAGCTTTCTTTAGCTATATAAAACTGAAGGTGATTACGGGCTTTTAATGGAGACAGAGAGAAGACAGAGATGCAAAGGTCTGAAGGTCCCGGAGAGGAACTAGGCTGGACATTTTGTTTAGAGAAAATGGAAATATGCAGAATCACAGGAGTGGATGAGAGGGCCGAGGGGAGGGGTAGATGGAAAAGAGGGGTTTGTGAGGAAAAGAGCTGCTGGAAGACATCTCTGGTTATTTCAAGACACTGCAGGAAGGTAGACGTTCTGATTGGGGAACAGGTCTCTGTGACAGGTTTGTGTATGGTAGGGTGGGACTCGGGAAGTGAGCTGGGGGTACAAAACAGGGCACCGATTCCAAAAGGAGTCTTTACACCACTTGTCCCCATGCGTCACAATGCAGGAACACATCAGGGTGCAACATACAAAGGATTTACGTCAGCGCTTTAACTCCACCCATTTTTGAAATCCAGTCCAGATGGGGATTTATAAGGCTGGTGCTTGATCACTTTTTTGTGGAATTCTGATTGTAACACGTTCTTCTTTTGATTATTTAAGCTCTCGTTATATTTTAACTTGTTGCCGAAAAGTCTGCTGGGTAGAATTTGGAAACTTTCTCTAGTGCCCAAGAAAAGGGAAAGAAAAACGAGAAGGAAAAAGCTGGTGGGAGGACCATTTTCCTCTAAAGGTTCTTGCATGTGAAAGTCATCTTAGTAGGATTGCTAACATATTTCAAGAGGCAGCTGGGTGGAAGCGGGAATGGGTTGTGTCCCAGTTCTGTCACTCACCAGCTCTGTTACGTGGAGCAAGTCGCTTAACCTCTTTGTGCCTCAGTTGCCTCATCTGTAAAATAGAGAAAATGATAGTACCCATCTCATAGGTTGATACAAAGATTAGCTGAGTTAACATAAAGATTTCATTAGAAATATTCCTGACACATATAAGCACATCCTAAGCGCTAGCTAGTAACATGTTCATAGAGGCAACAGGAGCCTACAACAGAGAGAAACCGCAATTGTCCTGTAATCGATTACTGATTAGTTCTGTGGATCAGGCAACACATATCTTCCTAGGGGGAAAACGGGGTGGTTTATTTTATCCAAAGCCCTATAAAGACCACTTTTTTTTGTTAATGGTAAAATAAAACTGAAGCTCTGAAATATTGAAAGAAAGCTTTTTGTGTGAAAGGTGTTTATACCAACATCTTTATGATGGAGAATTATGGTAAACAACTTACATTTTCAATAACTAGAAAATGATTAAAATTTGGCCCACAAATGTGATGAAGTATTAAATAATTATTTTATATATGTGTTAGTGACTTTATGTCAGTCAAATGCATATTTTGTATGCAAAATGTGCTATTTTTGCTAGAAAATTCAGAATTGGGAGTGGAATGGAGACATTACTTGTAAAGTGTACATTTTCTGTAATGATTCAATGTTATTGGATATAGGGGTTATTTTTCTTTATATATTTCTATGTCAAAGACAACTAGTAGTTTTAGAATCAGCATTATTGATATAAAATTTACATAAAGTTCACTAATTTTGAGAATATAAATGATATTTTGATAAGTATATCTAGTTGTGTAATCATTTCTACAGTCAACATATAGGACATTTCCATCATCCCAAAAAGATCCCTCATGCCCCTTCCAACCACTTCCCTCCTCCTAACCCAGCCCCCCTCAAATCCACTGATTTACTTTCCATAACTTTAATTTTACTGCATCTAGAATTTTATATAAATAGAATTCTACTGTATGTAGTCTTTGAGCTTTACAGCCTTCACTTAGCATAATGCTTTGGAGATTCAACCATGTTATTAAATGCATCAGTAATTTGTTCTTTTTCATTGCTGAGTAATATTCCATTATATGGATATATCACAATCTATTCAGCAGTAGACAGTCGTTTGAGTTGTTTCTAATTATGGGCTATATTAAGTAAAGCTATTATGAGCATTATAGTATTATACTTACTGAACATAAGTGTTCATTTAATTTTGGTAGATATGTAGGAGTAGGATTCCTGGGTTGTCTGGAAAGTGTGTTTATAAAAAACTGCCAAATGATTTTCCAAAGTAGCTGTACCATTTCACCTTCCCACCAGCACTGTGTGAGGGTTCCAGTTATCCCACATTCACCTACATTTGGTATTATCAGACTTTTAAATTAGAGCCATTCTACTAAATGTATAATTGTATCTCTTGTGGTTTTGATTTACATTTCCTTAGTAACAAATGATGTTGATTATATTTTCAGGTGCATATTTGTCATTTGTGTCTCTCTTCTTTGGGTAAGTGTCCTTTCAAATATTTTGCTAAATTTTTAATAAAGTTGTTTGTCTTCTTATTGTTAAGTTGCTAGACATACATTTTAATATTCTGGTTATAATTCTTTTATTAGATACTTGTTTTATAAATGTTTTATCCCAGACTTAGTTTCTTTTTTCTTTAAATAACAAAAGCTTTAACTTTGGTAAAGCTCAATGTTTCACTCTTTTTCCTTCATGCTTCATGATTTCGGTGTTGTTAACTATAAATTCAATTTCTTTAATAGGTTTAGGGCTATACTGGCTATCTATTTCTTCTTGAAGGAACTTTGGTTATTTTCCAATTTTATCTGTTATTGAATGTATTGAAATGAAATTGTTCATAATATTTCCTTGTTCTTTTAATGTCTGCAAGATGTATTGTGATCCCTTTTTTTAATACTTGGTATTAGTAATTTGCATCTTGTCTTCCCTACTCCTCTCACTAGTGTGTATGTACATGTACATGTGCATGTGCATGTACATGTGTGTGTTTTCAGTCTGACTAAAGGTTTATCAATTGTATAGATCTTTTCTAAGAACCTACTTCTTGTATCACTGATTTTCTTTGTTGTGGTTCTGTTTTCATTGGTGATTGCACTTTATTATTTTCTTGCTTCAGCTTCGTTGGTTTTAATTTGTCTTTCTTCTAATTTATTAAGGTAGGTCAGGTAAGATCACTGATTTGAGACCTTCCTGTTTTCTAACATAAGCATTTAGTGTTATAATTTTTCCTCTAAGTACTGTTGAGGCTGCATCTCACAGATTCTAATATCTTGTATATGTATTTCAAAATATTATCTAATACCTCTTTTGATTTTTTCCTTTGGTCAATGAATTATTTAATAGTTTTTAGCTTAATTTTCAAATGCCTGGAGATTTTTCACATATTCTTCTGTTATCAATAGTTTAATTCTATTGTCGTCAAAGAACATATTATACATGATTACAACTGTGTTAAATTAATTGAATTCTGTTTTATCTTGGTGAATATTTCATGTGCACTGAAAAAGATTGTGTATTATACTGTTAATGGATGGAGTGTTCTATAAATGTCAGGTAGGTCAAATTGGTTGATAGTGTTGTTTGAGCCTCCTACATTCTTACTGATTTTCTGTCAACTCATTCTATCATTTACTGAGATAGGAGTCTTGATGTCTCCAAACATAATTGTGGATTTGTCGATTCCTCATTTCAATTTTGCTTCATGTAATTTGAGGCTCTCTTTTAGGTACACATACATTTAGGAGTGTTATGTCCTCTAGATGAATTTACCCCTTGGCCATATGAAATATCCTTCTTTATCCTTGGTAATATTCCTTGTTCTGAAGTCTACTTTTTATAATATTAATATAGTCTCTTTGGCATTCTTTTTTTAAAAATATGCCTTTATTGATTTCAGAGAGAGGAAGGGAGAGGTAGAGAGAGAGATAGAAACATCAATGATGAGAGAGTCATTGACTGGCTGCCTCCTGCATGCCCCCCAATGGGGATCGAGCCTGCAACCCAGGCATGTGCCCTGACCAGGAATTGAACCTCGATCTCCTGGATCATAGGTCAATGTTCAACCGCTGAGCCACGCCAGCAAGGCAGCATTCTTTTGATTTATATTTGCTTGGTATATCTCTTGCCATCTTTTTAGCATGTCTGTGTTTTTATGTTTAGAGTGGGTTTATTATAAAAGCATATAATTGAGTGTGACAGTTAATTTTATATGTCAGCTTGGCTAGGCTATGGTACCAGTTGTTTGGTCAAACACCAGTCTAGATGTTGTTGTGATGGTAATTTTTAGATGAGATTAACATTTAAATCAATAGACTTTGAGCAAAGCAGATTACCCTACCTAATGTATGAACCACATTCAATCAGCTGAAGGCCTTAAAAGACTAAGTTCTCCTAAGAAAATAGTAATTCTGCCTCTAGATTTCTTTCAGACTCAGAATTGGAACATCATTTCTTTCCTGTGTCCATAGCCTGTATGCCTGCGCTGCAGGTTTTGGACTTGCCAAACCTCACAGTCACATGAGGCAATTCCTTAAAGTTAATCTCTCCATACATACATCCTGTTGGGTCTGATTCTCTGAAGAACCTGCCTAACATATTGGGTCTTGCTTTTTCATACATGACACTCTGATTTTTAATTGAAGTGTTTAGACCATTTACATTTAATGTAACTCTTGATATGGTTGAGTATTAATCTATCAACCCTCTCTTTGTTTCATATTTAATTCTTCTGTTCTTTCTTCCCTTTTTCCTTCTTGTTCTGCCTGGAGTCAGTTGTTAAGGTGAGAGAATAAATTTTGTTTCTGTTACTTCACATTAATCAGAAATGGAAATCTGGAGTTGTTATTTATTCCAGTGTTTTTCTGACAACTAATATTTTTAACCAGAAATTATGAAGATTTTGCAAAAAAATAGGAATGTATATTTTAATAGTGAAAAACAAGATATATATGTGCATATGCACCTTACTGTTACTATGCTAGCTGTACAAAAACATGGTGTGAAAAGATATTATGGGCCCTCGTTGTGGTTGTCTTTAGATGCTAGGATTATATATTTTTCATTCCTTGTACTTTAAAAAAATTTCTAATATTTTCTAATGAAAATTTAGAAATCATTTTTATATTGTAAAAATAAGCTTTATTTAAAATAATCAAATGCTAAGGAAATAATTGTAAAGTAGAAAAGTCTCATCTACAAAAGAATTACATAAATTAACATGCACATGCAGATTACCTTTTCATGTACACTACTCTGAGCTTGACAGTTTCTCCTCATATTTATTTCCAAAATATCATAAACATAGATTAAATAAAATAATAAAATAATCGAGATGGAGGTAAAAGCCCAAGGTACAGAAAATGAAATGGGTGGAGAGTGTATGGGTTGAATGGAGAACAGTGAGAGGGTCATGAAAAGGAAGCACTGTAATTTTAGCAGAAAAGCTAGACTAAGAGAAGCTTTGGATATTGAACAGAACTTATCTGTGAGCTTACTGGCAGCCAAAACAAAGAGGGAAATAGTGGTACTTAGAGCCCTCAGAGATAAACCAGAAGTTATTTCATCTAGAGAAACATTTTTCAATTTTATTTTTTCCAGTTCTGACTTCTAAAAGAATATTTATCAAAGAAACATTCGACAGATAGAAATGTTGTGCTCAGCTTTTTGAGGACAAAAGACAATTCCAGGCGTACATAAACCTGGAATAGTTTCAGACTGAAACAAGACAGTGTATGATTGATTTTAAAGTCCAAAGCCTGCAAGATTCCAGTTAAAGGTTCATTTTTGGTTCTTAATGGATGGGTGAATGTGGATAAACACAGGGGAGGAAAATGTATTGTAAGGGCAATGCGCAACTCAGAGTAAGGCAAAGAGGGAGATGAAAGCACTGAAAATGGCCTAGAACTTCAGGTGGTGAGTGTGACTGTTGGGGAGCAGCAGGGGTATATGGAAATAAACACACTAATGCTCAGATGGGAGATTATTCCATGCAGGGCACACCATCAGTCTTGAATGTCATGGTGGAGAAAGCAATGACAAGTAGACCCACACGCTCTCAGCTCTTTCATTTATCCTATCTTGGCTAAATTTTAAAAATTAAAGAAAGACATTCAATACCCACCACCTCGAGGCTTTAATAGGGCTGAATAAAGTTTTATATTTTAATAGAAGCTACGTACCATATTCTGTCCTATGTATTAAAGCGTTTTGTTCCATTTTAAAGACAATGCGAAACCTCACATACTGAAGATAATACTTTTAAGTCCAAACACAGTTTTCATAATTTGTGTAACGTACTGATGCAAGAAGACATTTTTGGCCAGCAGAGCCAAGACTCAGAATTTCTAATGGAAAGCTCCCTGACACAGAGACCACGATTTAGCATAGAAATTTTGTTTTGTCAATTACTCCAAAGAGGAGTTTGGGTTTGTTGAAAGGGCTGGGAAGACAGCAGGATGGGTGAAGTTTCTACCCTGGCTTTTCTATGAACCTGAGTTTGAGAGCCTATGAATAGAGGATTGAGGGCCTGAAATATGCATGTTGCTGGTGTGTGTGTATGTGTGTGTGTTGTTGTTGCTTTTGTGTTCGAATCCTCAGGGAGGAAGGAAGCTGCTCTGGGATAGAATAATAGAAACCATGAAGTTCCTTTGAAGAGCAATGGCCACCTTTGACTCTTGTATCAGCCAGGGTTAGTCAGGAAAACGCAAACCACACTAGGTGTTTTCGCTAAAGAATTCAATGAAAGAACTTGACTACACAGGCACTGGAAGACTTAAAAGGCAAAAACAGGAACACTGAGGTCACATGGCAACAATAACTGTGTGAGGCTACCACACCTAGGGCCAGGAAACAAAGGGTAGGTAGGAGGAATTTCAGAATCCAGGAGCTCAGGGGAGAAGCGTGGTGGAGCTGAGGCTTCTGAGGGGCAGGTGAGTCCCAACTTGTGGCTCAGGGGAGGGGCCCTCGGAGCTGAGACTCAGCAGTGTGGGAAAGCAGTGTTGCTTGTTGGTGTTCATGCCTCTGAAGGGCACAGTAAGACGGCTCCTGGGAGTTCTCCAAATGCTGGAAACTGGCGTCAACAGCTGCTGCAGGGATTAAGCTCTATTGCCGAGGTGAAGTGAGGCTGAGAGGAACGGCAAGCCAAGAGAAGGCAGCAAATCCCATCTCCCTCCATTGCCTTGCAGTCTCCCTCTTACGCCCCCTATTGGCAGATCCCAGTACTGAACCAGCGCCTGGTATACGGAGCCCCAGCCTCACCGAGTGCAGTGAGAAGGGGTGCTGCAAATGAGACACCCAAGTTTCATAACCAGATTCCTCCCCAAGATCTCACAAACGCCAGCACAGGATGGGGGCGCTCCCTGGCTGCACGAAAACGCGAGTCACTGGTGTATTTTGAGGAATGCCAATAGGCTTTGGGCTGAGGTGAAAACATTCCTATTTCTTAATTGATTTTATCCTTACAATAACCCAAGAGGTGAGCATTATTTCTGTTTTACAAGTGGAATATTTGAAGCTCAGATAATTTAAGTCACTTTCATAGGGTTGCACAGCAAGAAGGTGGGAGAGGCAGGAGATAAACAGAACTTAGTGATTCCCAACACTGTTCCTTTTTCACTAATTGAAAATGCTCTCTACACCCTCTTTGGTCATACTAACCTGACATAAACACTCATCAGTAAACTTAATAAAAAAGAAAAAAAGAAATTATGTCTTCCCCATGGGTGTGTAAGTTCCATGAGGACAGCACTGGGTATACAGGTAACCAACCAGCAGAGCTCCTAGATATATATATCTATATATATCTATATACAGATTTTATAGATATATATAGATATATAGATATATAGATATGTATGTATATATATGCATTGAATAAATATTCATTAAAAAACAAATGAACATGCTTAAGTTCCTTTAGCCTTCTTCTAGTATTATAGGAAAGTGTATCCAGGTATATAATTGATACCCAAACATTTAAAAATCATGTGTAATGCATGTGTATGTCTAAAACATATTTCTCCGCTCCACAAAGCAAAGCAAATTCCTCTGGAGGCGGAGGGGAGCACATGACACGGGTATGCCCGTCTTTCCTTCTTCTGCTGGACTACATGAAGTTTTAAAATGAGACAAATGTGAATACATGTCTGATCTTTGAATTAACTATCCCATTAAAGCATGGTCGCTTCTTCCCCTGCCCCCGCCCAGCCCCCACCTCAAGCACAGCTTATCATTAGCCGCTCTCTGGAATCGACAGTGGAGTAATCTGAACTCCGGTTCCCAAGGGCCTATTCTTTTACTTCCTGCTGCAGGAATGCCGTGTGTATTGATTAGATATCAGACCGTAATGGGCTTCCAATCTCTCTGCCTCAAGATCTATGATGGAGATGACAGGAAACAGATACCCTGTTACTACTTGTAAATAGTCTGGTTGAACAAAATGGTTGGTAACCTCTTCAGTGCCGGGCACTTATACCACCAGGAAGAAGCAACTTTATCACTCTTTCCAATATAATTTCTTAGAAGTGGAAGGCATGGAATTTCCTTATGGGACCAGAGCCACTGCCCGAGATTGTCATCAGCTCTGAGTTAACTCTTAGGAGTTGTTCAGATCACTCAGAAACAAAGCCAACAGTGCACCCAGCCCACTTGTCCCTGTGTGACCGCTGGAAGGAGAGAGGGCTTGGAGGCTGGCTGCTTCTCTTATGAGTAAGACCTGGATTCAGTCATTCCAGGAGCCTCCGTTTCCTCATCTGCAAAATGGAGGAAATACTCCCATTCACGGCACAGTTGCAAAGATTGCATAAAACAGTGCTTTCAGAAGACAGAGCCTAGTGCCTGGTTGATTCCAAGTCTTTCCTCCACCCCAACCCTACCCCTGAAATAAAAGATTTCCCGTGACCAGGATTCTGATGGTACTTTGGACTAAGGAAAAGGTGGCGCAGTTCAGACCCCAAAGAGCACATAGTGGTGACATTTGCAGGCACATGGACTGAAAGTCCCAAGCTGAGTTGAACTTTCTCTGGCTCTGGAGCAAATGCTGGGTCTACGTTGCTGATGGCAGCCTGGCCCAGGTTCTGAGAACTCCCTGTCTGAAGCTGACCTAGGCTTGTTGTGTGGGTTTTGCCCACTTCCTGCACTAGGCCTGTGATGTTGGAGTTAGCAGGCCCCTGACTCACAGCTTGATAACTGCACAGGTAGATCCGAAGTTGATGGTGACACCTTCCCCTCCCCGTGGCCATGCAGACGCCAAGGAAAAGCTTTGGTGCCGCCCTCCCAGATAGGGGCTTGGTTGTGCACAGAAGGGGGTGTCTTCTATTGGATCACGAGCTTCCTTCCCTTTTCTTATCAGGAAAGATGACTAAGATGCAGGTTCAAAAAGGATTTCCAAGGGTGACTGTAAACTTTTAAGGGGGAGTGAAATGTGAGTTTATACATTTTTAATTACACCGGGCCTGAAGCTCATTCTCGTTTATTACCAGCACTATCAGCCACTTATCTGCCACTTCTCTAATCTTTGCCCTGCAAACAGACATGACCCCTGGTCAAGTAAGATAAATAGAGAATAAAATTGGCTACCTGCTGGTAACTGATTGGAAAAGGAGGGAGCACAACGCCAGGAGATCAAGGTAATTCTGCATTCTTTCCCAACCTTTCTACAGCCACCACTTCTGCGGGTGAAAACAAAACCAGGTTGCCCCCACCTCCTCCTTTGCTAACATTTCCCCATTTCCCCTTCCTCCCCCGCCCCCATGAGAATGATGAGATCAATAAAACCAGCTCTGCGAGAGGAAGGGACCGATCTCCGTGCTGGTATCAAATGCTGCATCTCTGGAGCACGTGGAGAAGGGCCAGTGCACAGTGAATGACTTAACTGCCCATTTCAAAAACACTGAATTCATATTATTGGCCTCATCAGCATTGTCCCTTCTAGAGGTTGCTCTTAATTAGCCCAGGAGAGGATTGGAGAAAAGAACTGTGCCTGTTAACCTTTGATGCAGAGGGGCTGGCCAAGACAGAAGCAGAGACCCATGTAATGATGGGTGCCATTAATGGAACATTCTGTCCATGCCAGGCCCCATGCTAAGTTCCTGAGGTTCAATATCGTGTTGCATTGGGCAACAGTTCTGCGAAGACGGTCTGCTCATTCCTGTTCTACAGATGAGGATGACTGAGGTTTGAAGAAATCAGGAAGCTCGTCCTGTTCGCACAGCTGGTAACTGGAAAAGCGGATTTCACGTGGAGATCCGTTCCACCCCTCCCTCTCCCAATTCCAAAAGGAAGGCTGCCTGGGAGTCCCCATCCTTTCAAGTGACCTGCTCGCCATCAGCAGAATACAGGAGGAGGTACAAAGAAGTAATCTAATCCAGCCCCTCGTTTTTCAGATGAGGAAACATAAATTCAGAGAGGGAAAGTGATTTGCCCAAGGTCACACAGTAGAGCTGTGACTAGGTCCCCCAATTCTGGACTGTCAGCCCCAAGCCCTTGGCAAAGATAAAACATTTGTCTGCTATACCTGCACCCCTCTTTTAGACACAAGCAGGAAATACACTACTCCTCAATAACATAGACCTATAAGGGCCAGAAAAACAGGGAGACCAAAGTTTGACATAATAAAAGTGAATTTCACAGGTTATTTTATTTTTTCCACAAATTTTTATTGAGCACCTAATATATATACAAAGCACAGTTAAGTTTGCTTGTGTGTGTGTGTGTGTGTGTGTGTGTGTATGTACTTCTTTTCTCACTTTCAAGTGTTTCTACTAGAGACAAACTTGAGCATATAAGTAAAATGAGGTAAATAAGATTTTAAGAACAATAAAAACTGCAACATCTAAATTGGATGTTCTTACCTATGAGTAAAATGTTGAGTAATTAGAAAGAAGGAAATAATGACACTATCATTTGCTGAGTACTTACTCCGGGCCAGGCATTCCACAGACATTACCTCATTTAATCCTCTTGACATCCTTGCAAGGTATTATTATCTCCATTTTACAGATGGAGAAGCTAAAAGACTAACAGAATCTCACTAAAACCCATACCCAGACAGCAAAGAAATAGCTGAGTTAGTTGCAAAGCTGATGTTGTAGGTAGGTGCTTCCCCACTAACAAAAGGATTGTTAGGGTCATGTAATGATGATAGAATCACTATGATAAAAAATAGTTATCATATATTGAGCATTTGCAGTGCATCAAGTGCTTTGCTGAGCACATTTCAGGCATTATCCTGTTTAAGCCTTGCAACAAACCCAGGTGGAAGTACTATTATCTCCATTTTACTGATGAGAAAACAGAAGCCCAGAGAAAGCAGGTAACCTGTCCAGGGTCACACAGCTAGTACATGATAGAGCCAGGAATCAAACCCAGTAAATGCAACTCCAGCTCCACACTCTTAACTATTACGCTATGTTGCTTTCTCAGTAAGAAAAATACAGTTCTGCATGGGTAAGTGTGTTGTCTCTAAAATATGGTTTTCTATGCTAAGTCAAAAGATTCCAGAAGGAGGTAAGGAGAAAAAAGCTAAACATTAGAGATCAATGAAATCAACAATTCTAGAAACATCAAAGTAGTTATCACTGAGTTCAATCAATGCAAATACGCTTGAGATGGAAAGCAATGCCCGAGATTGTGTTTTCACTTAGGAATTAGACGAATTTTTACCCTTCGGCACGTGTTGTATTATTTCTTCCCCTAAGACTTAAAGCTCACAGAGAACTGCATGCTGAAAGCTCTAATTTGTACACAGCTATGGTTAAGGGACTTTTGGTTTTCCCCAATGCATTTCTTACCCAGCAAGGCCATTCCTAGCTCGTTGTTGCCTGCAACAACCAGGCCTGGGTTTTCCAAGCGGGTATACATTGGATCGGCAGAATTTCTTCCACCGGCTCTGGGAGGGCTGTCTCAGGCTGTGCATGCTGACTGCTTTCCATATCCGTCCACCCTCCAGGTTTCCAGGGGCCTCCAAACGCCCTCTGAATGCCCTATCCCTTTTCATCCTTCATGCTTTCGGGTACAGGTATAGTTGGCTGTGCGAATGGTGGACCTCTTTCTTTGCTGCTCTGCTTATCTGACTCAGAAATAATTCTCCAGGTCACCCTTGGCCAACATGAGCATCTCCTCCTCATAAATGTCAGCCACCAGTCCACAGAAATATTATTACTATACCATCGATGAAGGCCAACTAGTAAGTAGAAAGTCACATAAGAAAACCGGCTATGTGTCTTAAGTTTATACCTGGTGCCAGGCTCTTTACATATATTATCTCATTTAATCAGCATAAAACCTCTCAGAAATTGGCATTACTGCCCCCATTTTATACATGAGGAAACCAAGGCATCTGATATGCCAAAGGGTACAAAATGAGTTTAATATTAACAATTACAGCTAGCGTGTATTAGGTTCTTACTATACACCGGAAGCCATCTCTATTGCTCGGCAAATATTAGTTCATTTAATTCCACAGTAATCCTGAAGGGTAAGTATAATTGCCATCCCTATTTTATGGTTGAGAAAACTGAAGCGCAGAGGTGTCAGGCAACTTTTCCAAAGTCAAACAGCTAGCGAGCAATTTGAAACCAGAGAGCATGATTTTTGAGCTCTCCACTCTTAAGACAGAATGAACGGCTACAAATTTGTCCAACGAATCAAAGACTAAGGTTCTAAGCACCATTTCAGAGATATAAATGGATGGGAATAGCTCTGGGCAATTGCCAGTCTTGGGATTTAGGGTCAGACAGTATTAACTGGAAGATTGGTTCTGCTGCTTCCAGCAATATGATCTTAGGCAAGACACCTCTGGGCCTAATCACACCTGCCTTCCAGGCAAACATGAAAAGAACACATGGAGAATGTCAGGAAAGGAAAGCTGGAACTGTGATTGAGGTCTGCACATTGGAAGAACCACAGGCAACCAAACAAAAAACATGCTTCTAAAGAGGACTCATCCCCCCAGAGTTAGGGCCACAGCTTGTCCGTTTTAAATTTCTTGCCAAAACAGCTACTTTCATTTTAGAAAAATAAAGAAACAAACCTAAACCAAAACCAACACAAACACAAACAAAATCTCTTAACAACAATCCAGGAATTTGCTTTCACTATATATTTTTTCTTTCATTAGAAAAATATTATTGACTTGACTTAAAAGGAAATGAAGGTAGCTGGAGAGATGGTTAAGGAATATGTAACCATCTATATTGCCTGTCTCAGGAACATATCGTGGGCCTTCTCTCAGGTTGGAGTGGGCCCGTCTCATCCTCTTTAAGGGCCACAGCAGTCCTGTTATGTGGAGGCCCCATCACTTACTATTTTCATTCCCCTACTGATGGACATGTAGCTTGTTTCCTCCCAGCTTTAGTTATTACAGATGCAAAATGCATTTCTGTTCTATTTACATGTGTGTTCTTATACCATTGCTTTTTGTAAGTTGAATTAGATGAAATAAAACACCAACTTTTAATATGATTAATGGGAAGAATAATTGAATGATTTTGATAGGTATATATAATTTCCGCACATGGGAGACAGGTAGAGAGTGCCTCCCAGACCCTGAAGTTCTCTCCCAAGGGTGGAACCCCGGCCCCATCCCCTTCTGAGTTCCCCCAACTCCTTCCCCTTCCCCAACCCACCCTAACAGGCCACCCTCTGCCTTTTATCTACCTAGACCACCAAGGCAATAGCCAGATCATTACCTTTATCTTTAGAACCAGCTATTTTTTATTCTCCTGAAAAATACTTTTTATTTTATGTAATTTTATAATCAATAACATACCTATATTGCTTTAGACTTTAAATAATTTTTCATTTTTTAATTACAGCTGACATACAATATTATATTAGTTTAGGTATAGAACCCAGTGATTAGATATTATATAATTTACTAAGTGATCATCCCAATAAATCTCATGCCCACCTGACACCATCCATGGTTACTAGAACATTTTGGACTGTATGCCCTGTGCTGTGCTTTACATCCCCGTGACTGTTCTGTAACTACCAATCTGTACTTCCCAGTCCCCTCACCATTTTCACCCAGCCCCTCAACCCCTCTCCCACCTGGCAACCATCAAAATGTTCTCTGTTTCTATGAGTCTGTTTCTTAGAATCAGCTCTTGTGACTTGGTCTACCATCTTACTCACAGTAAAAACTGATTTAGGATGAAAAAAATATTTAAGCTTGATTCACTGACTCCTTTTTTTTGCGCTATTGGGGTCCCAGCCAGGAGTCTCTGGCATTAACCACATTACTTGGTGAGGTCACTCTGATCAGAGTGAAATTTACAGAACCAAATTATCCCCTCTGTCACCTCTCTCAAAACCGAAGGGGTGCTCAGAAAATAATCTTTATCTCCTGAGTAAAATAAAAAATAAAAACCAGTTGCCTCGAGTCTCCCAAAGATTTATTTGCTCTACTTTTCCCCCCTTTTAAGAAGAATGACCGGAACATTTGTCTCCGCCCTCCAGCACCGATCATTAGGTTCCCAAGCTCTTCTTGGGGTGAATTGGATGCGAGAGTGAATGTCTTGAATCAATTCCTGCTATTTCTGGTTTTAAGCCTCGACTTGTCAGATCGCGCGTGACTCTCGGGGTGTCTCGGCATCAATAATAAGTCTGGCTCCGCGCTCCCCAAAGCCTCCTGGCATTAACATTAAGAATGCATTTGGATTCGTAAGCTTATTTATCTCTTCGGTTCCTTCCCCACTTCAGCAGCTGGCCTCGCGCTAGCTGGGAACTGACAATTCTTTTTGGAAAACTAAGCAAATCTTTCAAAACAGTTTTCAAGTCTTGTAACAGCACGTTTGTGCTGCTACAGCTAAAGAGCTGTCAGGCCTCCAGCGTGCACCTTGATTTCAGCTCAGCAAACGGAGCAAAATATCCATTTTGTGCATGAAATTGCCTGCGTTCTGCGTGGGAATCTATACTTCTCAGCACCCTCTGCACTTAGCAGGCTGCGCTGGGCTTTTCCTTGGGCTAGGAAATTGGGTCCTGAAGAATAGGCGCCTTCTTGCCTGATGCTGGAAAAGCCATCCCTGAGGAAACAGAATTCAAAGTGAGAGCCATGAATTCTCACTTCGAACGTTTTTCCTCGAAAAATGTATTTTTTTCTCTGGAGAGAGCCCACAGTTGTGTGGGTATGAGCAAATGTTCATGCTCATCCGATATTTTTGAAAGTCTAAATTGCTCGGGACCCTGACGGCATGAACTTATTTCATGCAAACAAATAAACCAGCAACAAGAATGACAACCAAAGCAGCCCTTTATGTGCCATTTGGAATAGTATGAAGAGCCCTCAAACCCTTTCATTCCACTCATTGGAATTAATCCTAAGGAAGGAAGGCCTTTGTCCACATTTCCAAGCACATACAAGGATAGCCATCAAAGTGTTATTGAAAAGGGTGAAAAGAAACTGAAAGAAAAATGTGCCTGTTAAACAATAGGAGAAGTTAGGTCAGTCATAGCACATCAGTGAGATGAAACATTTTGCAGCAATTACCATGAGTTGACAAAAGGAGTTGACAAGAATATCATGGCATATTTTTTTCAAGTAGGCTTTATTGAAGTATAACAAACACACTGAAAAGTGCATAAATCATAAGCATACAGTTCACTGAACTTTCACAAAATGAACACGCCCATATAACGGGAACCTGGGTGGAAAAAGGCACGAATTCCCAGCGCCCGGGAGCCCTCCCCGTGCCCATTCTGGTCATTACTTCCCGCCCACGGCAACTGGTTCTAACACTTTAGGTCAGTTTTGCCTGTTTTTGAATGTCACGAATGGAGTCATCCCTTGTATATTCTTTTGTCGTTGACTTCTTTCGTTGAATATTTTGCTTGTAAAACGCACTCATGTGGCTGTCTTGAGTTGTAGTCTCCTCATCGATTCCGTTGTGTTAGTGAATATACTACAATTATGTATCCGCTCTACTATTGAGCGCTTGGGCTGTTTCCAGTTTTGACCACCACGTAGAGTGCGCCTGTGGTTGTTCTTGCATAGGTTACTTTGGAGATCCTGTTACCAAAGGTACAAATTTCTGTTGAGCAAATACCTAGACGTAGAATAGCTGGATCATTGGGTAGGCGTATATTCAGCTTTCGCAGAGACCACCAGACAGATTTCCATATGATTATACTAATTTCACTTCTCCCAGCAGTGCATGAGAGCTTCAGCGGCTCCAAATAGTCACCAGCTCAGTGTAGTGAGTCAGAATTATTTTATAATATAATTACAGATTTGTGAAAATATGTATGCACACAAAAAGCTGGAAGGAAATACTTCAACATGCTAAAAGTCAAAGCTTTATGGGAAACGAAAGCGAGAAACAGTGTGGTGATGGGGGGTGGAGGGAGACGGGTGGAGGCGGGAGAGGGCATAGAGGGGATAAACGGTGATTGGGGGAAAAAGTCAGCAGCTTTGTGTGGATGATGGAATTATGTTGCTGAAATTCTTCCATCTTTTCTCCCTGACATTTTCTTATCTCTATAAGAGAAAGCATTTATTATTGTAATTCCTGTTTTATTCATCAGGCAATAGGTGAGGTGGGGCATTTAGGGTAAGGCTTCAGAATTAGGCATGGTCCACCTTTCCATGCGATGGTCACTTTCAAATGCTAGTGGACCGGAGAGAAATTGCTCTTTTCATTGCACATCTCCACGGCCAATCAAGCGTTTCTCCATCTGACCATTTATCCATTGTCCTACTCATCCACTCATTAATTTATTCATGTGTTCAGTAAACATTCATTAAACGCCTACTTTGTGCCAGGCTTTGTGTTGCAAAAAAAAGGAGCCATGAAAAGATTTTGGGAGACTATCATATCACAGTTTTGTAATTAGGCATCAATAATAAAGCGATATCAAGTATATACTGATAGAAAGAAACGTAGTACAAATAACAAATATTTTGAGGGCTCACAACATACTAGGCACTGAGCTAAGAGAGTTACATGTAGACAGTCATTTAAATCACAATCATCTTATAAGCATGTGCATTTTTTTTTTTTTATTTGCCTCCCTTGAACCGAGGACTTGGAAGCTGAAGCTTAGGTCAGAGAACTTGCTCAAGGTTACAAAGCTAGACTGGGGTTCAAATTCAGATCTCTAGACTCCTGGTCCTGCTCTTCCACTCACCAACTGTGCACCTCTTGGCTCTCTTACCTCCTACCCAGGTAGAGACAAACAGAGCGCAATGGGAGAAAGGAGCCAGACGAAAGTGACATTGAACAGGAATCACAAGATGAGCTTTGAATTTGATCTTAAATAATAAAAAGGGATTTGTTAGGTAGGAGAAGGAAAGAAAGAGATATTAGGAAGCTTGTACGTGGGAAAGCAAGGGTGATTCCTGCTCTGAATGAAGGGAGGCTTGGAAGTGAGAGATAAGGTGGGAAAAGGAAATGAGGTGGGCTTTCAACCTGCCAAAGGGATGTAGTCCCAAGTTTGAGTGCCCATCTAGGATCAACCAAGATACATGGAGGCCTGGCGTTGGTCAGGTGCCTCCAAATACCCTTTCACCCTCCTAGGATGGGAAACCTTTCTCCTTACTGCTCCCTCAGGCTCTGTTCATACTCTACTTACCACATTGTTATCTTTTATAGCTGCACCATGCAACATGGTGGTCATTAGCCACATATGGCTATTTAACTTTAAATTAATGAAAATGAAATAAAATTAAAATGCAGAGCCTCATTGCACTAGACATATTTCAAATGCTCAATAGCCAGATATGGCTACTGGTTCCCACATATAGATATAGGATATTGAAGAATATTTTATTCAAAAGTGCTGCTCTATGGTCTGTTTCCTGTGCATGGAAAAGCACATGGGGACAGGACCGAGTTTGAAGGATGCCCCAATACCTTGTATGGAACCTGGTGCAGAGAAAGTGCTCAGTGGTTATGAAGTCACTAACTTCGGGACATTACTGAAAGGGGCCTTATATCCCATGCCCTCTTTCAACAAGAGGAAGTAAATCTAAGGCTGATAATGTGACTAGTGATGGGTCCTTGAACAAGGGACTCTCTCTTCAGTGCTCTTCCGATTTTAATGTGCACAGGACTCACCTGGGGCTCTCTGTCATGGTGCAGATCTAAATTCAGCAGTTCTGAGATGAAGCATAGATTCTGCATTTCTGAGAAGCTCCCAGGAGATGTTGGTTTATTGACCACACTTAGAAGTAGTGAGATTGTATGATCAGGACAAAAGACAAAAAATAAAATACTAAGGGACAAATCTAGGGAGTCTGGCTGTTGGAGTGGAGATTTTTCTTCAACATAGGTCCATGAATTCATTTTTGTGGACACAAGGACAAATTTAAGTCACTTAACTACCTATTTCTTTATTGACACTAAGATACCCCATTTATGTTCCTTTTAGAGGGTGAGAAAAATCAGAAAGTATGTTCGGAAATCAGCTGTTAAGAAACCCCCCACCCAACTTTGGCCCTGCCAATTCTTTCATCATTACCACAATGGAAAGTTAACAACAATAACAAAAGCTTAAATTCAAGGAATGATCAATTATGACTCCATTTAGCAAGAGAAATCTTAAAACAAATAGATCAACACACTTTGGAAACATGAGTCTGAGAGGAAGGAAAAAGGCCAATGTGTTTTTAAGAAACTTCAGGAAGAGAGGTACATAAGCCACATGCTCTTCCCAGGAAGAAAAATCTCTTTGCAAGTCTCTCCCTCCTGCAGGCATCTCCTTCAAATCCACATCTGACATGGGTCTAATTTCCTTGCTCAATAGTGTCATCATTAAACATCCACATATCACAAGCAACATGTTTATCATTTTAACATTTCTTCCAAGATTGGGTTTGAATTATGGATTGTGAAAACATAGATCCTGTTGCTTGGGAGGGGGGAGGAAATGGAGATCTATCAGTGTTCTAGAAAATGAAATTTTAATACCAATTGAAAGACATTACAAATACTCAGAGGCTTTAACTCTTTAAGGCCAGTTTCATGCCTGAAACAAATTTCTTTAATTAGATAGTTAACAGCTCTCCTTAATGCTAGGGAGCTGGAGAGAAGCACACAGAAATACTTTACAAAAGGAGCAGGCATTCAGCTCATGGGCTGTTCCTATGGCCAGAGAGCAGCAAATTCTTCACCATGTCTCTACTCAACTTCAGGGAATTCTAGAATGTACCATATGGGTCAAATGGATACAGGATTAAATCTGGCTATTGCTTTTCTAGCCATTTAATGTTGGCCAAGTTACTTAATATTTTCTGAGCCTTGGCCATCTGGGCTATAGTAATACCATTTCTGGGTTATAGAAAATATTAATTAAAATAATGGACATAAAGTGCCAGATACATGGTAACTTAATTGTTTTAATTGAGGTAGTAATAGTCACATAACCTGTGTTTGGCCTTCATCCCAGGATGGAGAATTTGCAAGTGGTGGGACCGGGCATGAGAGTTTTCAAAGATATAGAGAACCTGTTCGTCTACTAAACCTGCACAGATGACAACTTTTCTACCTCCAAAGGCCTCTGTGAAACTGCATACCAGATGCGGCTATAACCGTAATGATTTTTAGAATAGGGGCGAGGGTGTGAAGAATGGAGGGCGGTGGTTGGTATACCAACAGGTTGAATATGATAATCAATACACCACTTATATTTATTAATAGAATTAACATTGATTGTATCCGAACACACCAGACACCACAGTAAACACTTTTCATACATTACCTCATTCAGCCTCCATAGCAGACCTGGGAGATCGGCATGACTGTTATTTTATTTAGTACAAGGTTTTCCAACTTTGAAACTATGGGCATTGGGGCCAGATAATTGTTTTGTTTTGGGGAGCTGTCTTGTGCACTGTAGGGGGTTTGGTAGCATCCCTCACCTGACTCACTAGATGCCAGTAGCACCCCCAGCTCAGCCCAGTGTGACAACCAGTAATGTCCCAAGGCATTGTCAGAGGTCCCCTGGGGGACAAAATTATCCTCTATTTGAGAACCACTGGGTGAGTAAATAAATGAAATGAACTGATGAAGTTTATTGACTTCCCAAGATCGCCCAGCATCAAGTATTGGAGCTGTGATCAGAAATCAGACAGCAAGTTTCCTAAACCTCACTTATTTACCAAAGCTGTGTTGTCTCCCAGGCTCAGACTATAAGGTAAAGAAGCTCTGTGTTTTCTTGGATTTGGATGACAGAAGGAGCCTTTGTAGTAAAAACTCTGTTGTAACAAATGAGCATAATAAGCCATCCATCCACCTGGACACATCTGACAGTTCCAGGTAAGTATTTTCCCTTGAGATGCTCTCCTGTGATTCCGACCATGTCACCTATGTGCAAAGGATCTGAAAACTATTCCTTAGGAATGTCTCCCTTGTCCAGTTCCTGCCAGTCAGGAAAAATTTGACATTTGGCCCCAAACCATTATCTCCTTCTTATTAACAACACTTGACAGTGGATGTCTTTTGGCTTAAAAAAAAATTAAGTATATTTTCAAAGGTCAAGATTTCCCTTCACGGAAGATATTCAAATGACGGTATCATAGGTTCCAAAGGCAAATTAAATAAAATCGTTTTGATTATGTTCAAATACAGTACATGTTCAGTGTCCCAAGGAGACAGATGTCATTTAAATAAGTGGTCTCTGAGAGATTTGTTACAAAGCAGCTCTTCTGGTTCCTACAGTCCCATCTCTGTAGTTTGGCTGGATCTGTTGCAGGTAGCTGAGAAAGACGTTGTTACATCGGTGCGCATTATTTTAATAATAGGACTTGCTCACATGTGCCTTATAGTCACAAAGTGCATTCATGTTTGTCTTAATTCATCTTTGAAACATCTCCTTGGAGGTATGTATTACTACTATCCCTATTTTTACATATGTGGAAACCGAGGCTCAGGGAGGTTGATGTCCATCAGTCAACACCTGGCAGAGATCAGTCTCCAATTCAGGTTCTCTCCTTCCAAAAGGATGGATAAGTGATAAGTGCCTGGTCAGGAGCACTGGGAAAGGTGTGACTCTGGCTTTGGACTGTGACTCCACCTATTTATCCTTTTGCCTGTGACCAGCATTATTATAGCTGGGCTTCCAGAAAACCCAAGAGAAATATGCCCCAGTTAACAACAGTAAAATGGATTGGGCAGCCACTCAGGCCTGATATACCTGGGTCTATGTGAACTTATGTGTCTGTCTGCAATACTGCATTGCCCTGGGCAATGCAAACACAAGTGTGTATGCGGGCAAGTACAAAGTACATAAAAACAAGAATGCCAGCTCTGAGTCTTGGCACAGGTCAATGCATAGTCAAAGTGGGAGCAAAGGGATTGACCCAGGCAGAGTCCCTAGTGTCTATTGTGTCTCATTATAAGTACTGTCCCAAGCTGCCTTTAGAGCCCATCTCCTTACCCACCCCTCATACATCCCCAAATGTTCACACTCAATTTGCTCATCTAAGTATGACTTTTTTCTGTACTTTCTGCAGTTCAAATCTTATCTCCATCCTTTGGTCCCACAAACTCTTCTTGTCCAGAGTACATGACACTCCCCTGCTCCAAGAACACCAATGGAATATAAAAGCCATGAGGTCAGAAACAGAGTATTTTATACTGATGTGAGTCCTTGGCACATAGGAGGCGAAAGGGGGTAAAAAGCAAACTAAAATGCAAGACCTGCCACTCACTGACCATGTAACCAGGCATGAGCCACTTAAGTTGTCTGTGGTAGGTAGAATAATGACCCCCCAAAGATGACCACATTCTAATTCCCAGAACCTATGACTATGTGACCTTAATTAGCAAGACAGGATTCAGGTTGAAGATTGAATTCAGGATACTAAAAAGCTTACCTTAAAATAGGGTGTTTATCTTGGACCATCCAGGTGGGTCTAGTGTAACCACAAGGGACCTTAAAATTGGGAGCAAGAGACAAGAAAAAGTGTCAAAATGATGCTTTATGAAAAAGACTTGACTCAGTGTTGCAGGCTTTAAAGATGGAAGGAGCCACAAGCCAAAAGTGCCGGCAACCTCCAGGGGCTGGAACAATCAAGAAAGCAAGTTTGTCCCTGGAGCCAACAGAAGGGGGTACAGCCCTGTCTTCACCTTCATTTTAGCCAGGTGACACCCATGTTGGACTTCCAATCCCCAGAATGACAGGATAATAAATCCATGCTATTTTAAACCACCGAGTTCATGGTAATTTACTACAGTGACATTAGGAAGCTAATATACGGTCTAAGCCTTGATTTCCTCATCTATAAAATGGGCCCATAATAGCACATACCTCACAGTATTGCTGCGAAGAACCAATGGAATAGTCCATGAGGATTTCATGCAAGAGGGCCTGGTTAACATGGGAAGTTTTAGTGCTTGTTAAATGTGCAAATATGTTTGTGGAATGAATGAATGGATGGACAGAGGCATTTGAGGCAAGAAGCAAGAAAAGAATCTAGGACATGTTCAACAAAGAATCAAAATACTTGCAAACCTGAGGGTGAGTGTGTTAACAGTTAGTTCCTTGAGCTGTGCTGGTCACTGCAATAGCTGAAAGAATGCAGTAACCAGGCCCTTCCTTGATGTCTGCTCTGAATTTCCCTATTAACCAGTTTCTGGCATGTTTAGCCATTCTCTGTGCTACCATGATGATTCTCTTCAGAAACTGATGGATTAACTGCTGCCCCCTTGAATCTCTGTATCAAGAAATAATAATAAAAAGAAGAAAAGCCCAGCCAGTGTGGCTCAGCGGTTGAGCATCAACGTAGGATCCAGGGGACCCTGGTTCGATTCCCAGTCAAGGCACATGCCCGGGTTGTGGGCTCGATCCCCAATCGGGGGCGTGCAGGAGGCAGCCGATCAATGACTCTCTCATCATTGATGTTTCTCCCTCTCTCTCCCTCTCCTTCCTCTCTCTGAAATCAATAAAAACATTTAAAAGAGGAAGGAATAATTAAACTATAACACTTAGAGAATGGTGGATGGTGTTATCATATTTTATTGAAATGATGGAGCTGGCCTCAAAGTCCTTTGCTTTCACAGCCTTCATTTTTGCCTGTGGGAAACAATTCGCCCTGAAGGAACCTTGTCTCCACCAAGATGTTGTGTGTGTTTTTCCCCTTCCTTTTTTTCTTTTCTGCTGTTCCCCTGTCCCAGGCCACCAGACATCTAACCTACAGCAGAACAGCCTGCCCTGTCTTCACTCCCCAGCATTTTCTAAATATTCACATTCTTCAGATGCCAGCTCCTTCCTTATTTTCTCAATTCTGTATTTGTTTATCCTCAAAAGCTCCTTTGTAGCTGCCCACTCGGATCTGGGAAAATGTGAAGGCCAGCCCTCTTCCCTTGGGCGGGCTGGGGCCCACCAAGAGCTCCATTTTCCATTCTCCACCTCTGGGGCACTTTCCTGAGAACAGAACCAAGGGAGAGGTCCCTGTGGGCCAAGCAGCTGACCCAGCCTTTCAAATGCAAACCCATCCTCTGAGCATCTGGGTTCTGGGGAGTGCAGGCTCCCTGTAATCCTGGGGAGATTTGTAAGCTCATGGCTCCTTACTTTGTAAGAAGGAACTCCCCATCTCAGACAGATCTCAGAGCCCAGGGTATTTAAAAACCAGATATCATTTTATGGCCGGGGTGCCCTCACTGTGAGCTATGCCCATGAAGGTGGCAGTCCTCGCCCAGAGATTGCAAGGTAACGAGAAAGCCGACTGCCCTCCCTGCAGCCCCACCTTGGCCTCTGCACAAGGTTGGGAACCCCTTCGGAAGACAAACGGGGAGAGAGTTGGAAAGTAGCTGCTGTGGACCCCGTGTGCCTGCTAAGCCCAGCTCTGGGGGAGGACTCTGAGGGAATGGCATTTCTTTGGTCCGTAAGAAGAAAGTCTCCTTCTCTCCAGCATGGGCTACAGTGGGACTTAGGGTCCTGGAGTTGGATTCTAGAATCGTTTCGTCTTTGGGGTGAATGAGTCATTCTCTTCCTTCACTCTCTTTAACATCTCCCCACTGCCTTCAGAAAAACTCAGCAGAGCCCTCCAGAACCCTGCTTCTCCCTGCATCCCTGCTCCACCCACCTCCTTACACACAATTGCCTCTCAGTTATCCCAAACTCTTACTGAGCTCCACTAAACTTCATGCCTTCCAGACTTTGGTGCCTTTGCAAAAAACCATTTTCTCTGCCTGTGGGGCTATGTTCCCTTCCCCACCTGGGTAATTCTTAATCACCCTCCAAACCTCAACACAGCTGTCACTTCTCCAGCTGTGTTAGAGGGTTGCTGGGTAGGGCATAGCAGGCCGTGGTAGTTACATATGTTAACTGTTCCAGCATTTTGCACATGTTGACTCATTTACTCTTCAGCACCACACTTCAGCGTTACTTACTCATGAAGTAAGTAATAATACTATAGACCCATTTTACAGATGAGGAAACTAAGTCCAGAGAGCCTAGGTAACTTGCCCAAGATTGCAAAGCTGGCAAGAGGCAGAGCTGGGATTTGACCATACGCAGCCCAGCTCTGGTGTTAAGAGCCTGGTCTCTGTAACCGGTTAGAATGGGATTCCAATCCCACCTCGGGTCTCACCAACTGTGTGACCTTGGCTGGGTTACCTAACCTTCTCTAAACTTCAGTTGCTTCATCTAAAACATGGGGTTACAAAGAGAGCCTACATTAAGAGGTAATAATGGTCACGATAGCTAAAAATATAATGTGCCCTAAACAGCAACCATGGAGGAAGCACTCAGTTAAGACCTGGCAACTATAAAGTTATTCCTACTACTAATAACTAGTATGCCCCCTCCTAGCCCTGATGACACTAGACCAAACCATGGCCCGAATCCCCATGTGGGGCAGATGTTAGGAATTTAGTGACTGAGGAACGAATGACTGAATCTAGTCTAACATATTTAGCACACCAGCCACTTCTTGAGCATTCAATTAATATTTTTCATTATTATTTTTACTTGGATCGTTTAACATAGATACCTTTTCAGCAGGGGGACTTGTATTTTTACCATATTTAATGAAGGACAGTCACAATCTCCTGGTTGACTCACAAGAAACACTGCAAAATTTGCTTGCCCTACCCATCCACCAGAGAGGAACAGCAGCCCTTTCAATGGTACCGGACAATTAATTCAATTCCTTATTTTTGTTCTTTGAAACACTGATGGGGATGATGGAAAAGTCAAACGGGGTAAAAGCCAAAACAGTCCAATCATTTACCCCGGGATGGGAATCACTAACCACAGGGCCAGGGTCAATATTAGGGCAAGTTACTTATCAATTTGGGGTCATTAGGCTCTGCCCTTCCTAGTTCTGGGAGAGCGACTGGCCCCGAGCCAGCCCAGGGGAGGGGAGCTGGCGGTGTGGACTCTAACCGGGGAAAACAACATGCTAGGAGGCTCCTGCTCCCGGAGCTTAAAGGTCAGGCGGAGTTGTGGTTACACCGTCCAGACGCTTTCCGGACGTGCCCTCCGCAGGGATGAGCAAAGTCCAGCTGCGGGAAGGAACCCGCAGGCCGTGTGCTCCAATGACAGCAGGGACTTCAGGTGCTCTCCCTGGTTTGCCCTGGGGGCTCTGGGATATCGCAAAGCACCACATTCAGGGCCCAAGCCGGGGCCAGTGGAATCAAGGAGGAATTTCCATTACGAATTAGGATGGTTACCCTTCATAAAACACTCACTAGGTCCTGGGCGATTTCATATGCAACATCATTTAACTCCTGCAAACACCTAGGGGGTGAGGGTGAGGGGACTATTAGCACAATTATACAAATAAGAAGCTGGGCGTACAGTAAGTTGCAGAGAAGGGGTTTCCAACCTGTGTGGCATGCCTCCCAACCCAGCCACTGACGGATCCCGGAGTTGCTTTACCCAAACCCATCCTCTTTTTCTTTTGCTCAAGAGCCTGTTTTCATCCAGAAGAGCAAATGAGCCCACCCCAAAATGCTTGCTCCCCCAGAAGCCCTTGCAGCTGGCTAACCAGAGGACAGACCCCGCAGGTGTAAGGGAAAGCCCACTGGGAGAGGCGGTGCTCTTTTGGGCAAGCGTTCACTTTCCTGGGGAAAAAAGGGGCAGCCTCATCTATTCCTTCCCCTCCTGCCTCAAATGAGTTCTTAAGCTTGGAGTGACAGAAGCTTTTTTAAATTTTCTTTTTTCTCCAGTTTTATTGAGGCGTAATCAACAAATAATAATTGCATATATTTAAGGTGTATAA
Organism: Miniopterus schreibersii; assembly: GCF_964146895.1. Classification (NCBI taxonomy): domain Eukaryota; kingdom Metazoa; phylum Chordata; class Mammalia; order Chiroptera; family Miniopteridae; genus Miniopterus; species Miniopterus schreibersii. The sequence goes on along the minus strand of NC_138121.1, from coordinate 22,493,222 downwards.
TGTCTGGATTTGATATACATTGTGAAATGATTACCACAATCAAGTTAATTAACACATCACTTCACATAGTATCTGTGTGTGTGTGTGTGTGTGTGTGTGTGTGGTGAGAATACTAGAGATCTACTCTTGGCAAATTTCAAATATACAATACAGTATTATCAACTATAGTCACCATGCTGTGTATTAGATCCCCAGAACTTACTCATCGTATAATTGAAAATTTCTGTGATGGATGAATGGATAAATAAAATTACACAGACACACAGTGGAATATTACTCAGCCATAATAAGAAGGAAACCCTGCCATTTGTGACAACATGAATGAACCTGGAGGACGTTATGTGCTGAGTGAAATAAGTCAGACACAGACAAATACTGTATAATATCACTTATATGGGGAATCTGAAAAAAAAATAATAAAGGCAGAAGCCTTCTTATGCTCATGAGGGAAATTCAGGGAGCGTCGCAGAGCCTCAGAACTGGGATCACTCCTTAGGACTTCTCACTGGCAGCACCAGACCAACAGAGGCAGGTCACGCAGCCATCCGCTTCACTAGTAGGGCTCCCCTTTCTTACAGCAGGCGCAGGAGGTACCAGAGAGGTGCCCCTCTTGTTGCCTTCAGAGAAGAAATAAGATAAATGGAAAAATGGAAAAAGGTATAAAATCTTAACAATAACTGGAACTTGGCCTTGGTAACAAACAAGCTGTTCCAGACTCCTGTGCTTGCCAATTATTCTCTGGAGAGCTGGGAAACTGGTTCTGCTCAGAGGCCGAGCTGCTGGGAGGGTTTAGCCTCAGCTCCGACCCTCTAATTGCACTTATCTTGTACTAATTAGCATTGAGTAAGCGGCAACCATACCTGAAACAATAAAGAGACCTCATCCCCACTTCAAAGATGAGGAAACTCAGATCAAGATGTTAACAGCAGTCATAATAAAGGGCCGCTCATGGCTAATCGGAGTGAACGCCACAATTAGAACCCGGAGCAGCCCAATCTGGAAACTGGTTGCCGCCCAGGAGACTTGTAATTAGCCGTCCCCATTCCTCTGAGTCCCTCACTAGCTGGAATAATTAACGCATCGCGTTTCAACAGGAGCCAAGTCTTGGGTATCTAGATATACATTGTGAGGCCCTGGCAATCTTTGCTGCCAGGTGTGAGCGCTTGGGGTTGGCAAACTCTGCAAAGCACAGTGTGGGAAATACTAGCCTAGGCCTATGATAGGAGCCCCCTGCATAGCATAAGGCAAGAGTGATGAGGAGCCCTCTGCCATCTGGAGTAAAGTCTTCCTTCTGCGGCCCCCATGAATCTCTCACCATCTCACACAAGCGCTCATGCTTTGGGGACCTTCCTATAGAGAACAGCTTTCCCACCTGCCTGTTTCAAATCTTCCCACCTTTGCCCTCACTGCTGACTCTTCACAGAATGTTCTTCCTCTTCCAGGAAGCCTTCCCAGGCTTCCTTCTCTGCACCACCAGCTCAGAATATCCTGTGAGCTCTTACTGAAATTCCTTGTAATATGTTCAGTTTTTCTAAACTACGCTCTCCTCCAGGTCAGGGCCACAGATGTTAGCACATAATGGCTTACACAGTGTATGTATTTCACCACATTCTCCTAAATATGAATTCAGTAAATATTTTTTTTACATTAATTTGAAGAATTCCAATATTGCATTTTCTTTTTTTTTTTTTTACCCTTTATTCCTCTCCCCTTTATGGTTATATATAAAGTGGGACTTGAATTTTTACTCTTCTCCCCCAAACTTAAAAAAAGCATAATGTGTCTCTTTCCTTAAAACTTGGTTTCCTTTCCCATGTGAGAAAGTCAACGATTAATAAATAACTGGGTTTGCTGGACTTTTAGACACCATGTTGTCTCATCATAATTTTCCCCCAGATCAGCATCTATTTACCAAGTGTCTACTCTGTACAAATAGAGAAATGCTGGAGAAAAGAGGAAAACAAATTTCAAGAATTGGTTCAGCTCTCCTCATGTTCATGACCTGGGCTGGGAAGCAGCCTGCAACTCACCGAAACAGTCCTGCCCCAGCAGAGGCGGTTTATCAGTGTGATCTCGAGGGGGCTTCCCTGAGTCAGATCCCCAGTCCTAGGGAAAAGTAGGAATGTGTGTGTTGAGATGTCTGGGAGGCTGCATGGAGGAAGGTGGTCTTGAGGGCAAGATAAAGGATGGCCCCTTGGGGCGGGATATTAGAAACTATCCATTTATTGACCATCTGCTTGCTGCTGGGGACAACATCCACATGAGCCCTGCCTGTAGGAATCTTACTTCCCATTTGGTTAGGGAAATAAGTCTTTTGATCCCTTATACAATTTGATAAATGGCAAAGAGAAATACAAAGGGCTTGGGGACATTCAATCCAGCCCTGGCAGTCCAGGCCATGCTTCCTGGAGGAAGTGACTTCTAAGTAAAGATCTGAAAGCTGAGTAGGGGTTCTCCAGGGAAGAGAAGGGAGGATAAAGGGACATGGAATAATGTCCCTTGAGAAGAGCAGATAAAAGACTCAGGCACTGAAAGAAGTTTCTTACATGGGGAGCTTGGTTTGCAAGGGGCAAGGGGACTAGAGTCTGCAGCACCAATTCTCAAATTTCAACATGTATCAGAATCCCCTGGAGGGTGAGTTAAAACTCAGATCGCTGGGTCTACCCCAGAGTTTTGGATTCAGTGGGCTTGGGGTAGGACCTGAGAAGTTGCATTTCCAGTAGTTCCCAGTGCTGCTAAGGCTGCTGGTCTGGGAAGCACACTTTGAGAAGCAAGGGAGGGTTGCCAACACATATGGAGCTTGCATAATATTTAACCCAATGAGGGGATCTACTGTTATTCAAATTTTACAGATAAGAAGTCTAGAGACTCTGTGAGGATGAATCTTTTACCCTGGATCCCAAAGGTAGCTGATGTTGAAGCTGGTATTACCTAAGTTCTTGGAATGGGACCATGTCACTTCCCATCCACCTCTGTTTCTCAGGCCCGCCGGGAGCTATGGAAGGGTGGAGTGCCATATAGGAAGACAATAGGTCGTCCTGCCGATATTTCCTAAGTGACGTTTTGGAGACTTAAGGGGGCGATGCGGAGAGGGGCGAGGCAGTGAGCTGCAGTTACCTTTGCCCTGGGCTGGGCTGAAGCGTGGGTAGAATTTTCCCATGACTAGCTAAAGAACTGGGTCTTACAGCCTGTACATACCGTTTCAGAGGCAGAAGGCTGCTAAGACAAATGTCGAAAGGGCCAATAATGCGGTAAGAGCTGATCATTAGCTATTTAACCTTTATTAAAGGTTTCACCACAATTTTGAGTTTCTTGACAAAAAAATAAAGTCACCATTTTGTTATATGTACACACTCACTTTGCACTTCCACACACTGAGTGCAAAGTTAAATGTGTATACCGGGTGACCATTTAGTCCTAGATGCCACATGGAAATAAGATTTAACATGTGTGAGCTTGTGTATATAGAAAGCTCTGTGGGCCTGGTTGATCTTATAGTAAGAGATACACACATTTAGAAACGTACGAGAAAGTTAATAAAAGGTGCTGTATCTTATTTAATACTCACAGTAATCCCACAAAAGAGATGCCACAGTATCTCCTAGGTGCTGTGAGGATTAGATCAGATCACATACGGTACCTGACACATAATATACCTTCAATAAATAATAGCTTATAATACGATTGTTATCTGTAAGTGTTCTAACTCCCATTTCTCTCCCTACACTCAGTGGCCATGTCACTTATTATCTAAGCTTCAGGCCCTTCCTCTTTAAAATACAAGAAGAGTCGAGTTCATTGGTTTAAAAACATTTCTGATGTTGGCTGAAGAATCTTGCATTGAAACAAAATTCTATGTGGGAATGGATAAAAGTGGAGTTTTCTGGCTCTTTTGGCATAAACTCTCAGCCTTTACGTAAAGTCTCTTACTTGCCTTTATTAAAGTCTCCTACTATCTCAGAGCTTTAGTTTCCTCTCCTGAAAAGGGGGACTATTGATAGAACTAACGTCCTGGCATTGGGGCCATGAGGAAATGACACGGTGCATGTAAAGTGTTTAGCTCATATAAAGTGCACACGTATGCCTCGATTTCATCCCAGCCCCTCACCACCTGTCCTGTTCGGGGAGGCCTAGCTCTCACCCACTTCTGTAGCCCCAGATTTTCCTCTGAGGGAAGGAGTCCTTGGAGCTGACTCAGAACCACTGGATAGATGCTCTCTAATACTTCCATCTCCCTGGACTGGAGCAAGGCTCATGATTGATCATCCGGGCCCCGGCAGACAGATGAGAGCACGTGCTCAGAAGTACTCAGAGCTCTTGTCAGACGGAATGTTAGGCTCAGCGAAGGCTATAGATCAATGGGCTTTTCAATATGCCCAGTATGTTCCCACCAAGATCCACCCCACTTGTGTGAGTCTTAGTAATAGCGAGATGGAGATGGGGGTGCTTTAGGGGAGTTGGCTGGGGCAGAGGAAATGGAAGCTCATAGGGTTCTTTGTGCAAGCATTTTTAGAACCTGGGGTCTTTTTCCTGCCCCAGGAGCTCGATTTATTGAGCTGAGTCAAATTACTGTACATCCTGACAGAGCCCTTGCTGCCATTGATCAGCCCTGAAACTCTTGCATTGCATCATCATGTCAAGAAAGAGCATGTTCTCAGATACACGTGTGATCTGGGAATGACCCCTGGGCTGCATATGGCCCACTTGGAGAGCGAGGCATTCTGGGAAATTGGCAATCGATGGGCAGGAGACACACCTGCCCTGAGCGCCAAGGGTGGTTCCTACCTGGCTGCTCTCAGTGCATGCCTGGCTTCTCTGTGCCAGGGGAAAACTCTCAGTGCTGAGCACAGGGAAGGACAGGCGAAGCAGGGTTTGGCCGTGCCTTTTTGATTTTAAAATTGAGAATGTCAACTTCTCAGCACCACTTTGGATTTTATAAACATCGTGTAGGCTTTGGCCATTGTTTGATGTATGCTGAACTCTGCTGTTTAGTAATGTTTAGTGATGTGTATGTGGTCTGTGCAGGGTGCGTGTGCATATGGGTGGTTATCTTTCTGTGTGTGTTTGTATATGTCCAAGTTAGCTGAGCACTTCTTTAAAAAAAGACTACATCTTATCACTTTCACAATTACTTGTCCCAAGAATAGAACTTTGTTTATGTTAAAAGTTCTGCAAATGCTTCCTAAAATTGGGTTGGACTTTTAAATTAATTTTTATTATAAAGAAATACAAAATAATGACAAAATTTTAACACTCAGAGGGGTATAAAATGAAAAGTCACCGGTTACCTCTTTCCCAGTGTCCAAATATCCCCTAAATTAAATCTTTGTTAGGGATCCTTTTAGCGTGTATCTATCGATATATTTTCTTTATATACACACACTTATGTAAACATATACAATTACTCATGTATGCATTTTTTAAATAAGGAAATCATACTACATATATCATTTCTCAACTTGTTTGAATTGAAGGTGGGTGGAATTCCTATCAGATTCCAAGTAAAGACAGAGAAAGTCATTAGGAGCTTACGGTGAAGTTGAAAACGGGGGGCAATGGTCGACGTGGATGCCGTGAAGGAGACAGGCCAGGGAAGAGGTAATCGCAGGTCTGAGTGAGGGGAGCATGAGACGAAGCATCGGTGGTCAAGTTTAAGACCCGTAGCTGGAGGCTGACAAAACACCACCACAACCAAACAAAAGGATAGTTTGGCAGCTGTTCTCCAAAGGCCCCCAGTGAACCACACATCCCATCTCTCACTCACTAGTGTAGTCCCTTCCACACTGAGCCTGGGCTGCTCACACGAGTGTTAAACTACAGAACACAGAGGAACCAACGCAGTGTCGGTTCCAGGCCCAGCTTTTAAGGACACGGGCAGCTTCTGCTTCTTACTTCTTGAGATGTTTACTCTCAGGAGCCCTGAGCCGCCACATGAGAAGTCCAACAATTCAGCTGGAGAGACCACTCGGAGAAAGACTGCGTGGGGAGGTCAAATGGAAAGGAACAGCCCTAAAATAGGGCCAAGAGGAGACAGTCATCTCGGCTTCCCATCTTCAGACGAGTCCAGCCCCAGCACCGTCTGACTGTCGCAGTTTGGGGGACCCTCAGTGAAACCAACATAAGGACCACCACGCTGAGCCCACCAGTCAACCCCTAAAAATGAGAAATGACAAAATGCTGCTGTTTTAAGGCACTGCATTTTGGGGTAGTTTGTTACACAGCAACAGAGAACGAAGCACATAGGTAATGGGTTGAGTTCATCCCAGATCTGAGTACTTTCTCAGGAAGGAAGGACATTTGTGGAGCAAGGCCACTCTGACCTAAGGCTCTCGCACATCTTCTGGGTCTTGAAACTGCTCACCTCCGTGATCAACATTTTACGTTTGTAACTTAATTTGGTTTGGAATTCCTTTGAGACAATAGGACGGAGACTCCAGTTTTATCCCTGGTGCTACTACTCTACCAAGGACTATGTCTTCTTAAGAGGAGGTATATTCTACAGGGAGACAAGTGAGCAGACCTCAATCCAGGGTGTTTAGTGACTTCTTTGTCATCAAAAAAGTGAAAAAGAAAAAAAAGAGAAAAGTATCCAGACAATCTCAAACTATTGAGAATACAATAATTTCCAAGCAGATTACTTGTTTAGTTACCTATGACATTGGTTGACATAATTAGTTAATTCCTGGGACAGGTTATGTGTCTTCTTTATTAATTGACATTTTTCCATGCACAAGGGACATAAGGACCAGGAAAAATTGTCATTATCAGCAAGTAAAGGGTTTCCTTTGAGAAGCCATGTGTTTAACGAGGATAGCATCTTTCATCCTGCAGCATTCCAAAGGTATCTAGAAACTTTATGGGGTTTGAAATGGAGCCACCTCTGGCATGAAATCTGGGAACACCTCTCACTGTTTGAGGACAGGATGTGCGGAATGCCAACCGAAACCACCCGCAGCACATAATTACCAGCTGGAATTATCAATTACCAACTGGAATGGGTCCAGGCCCCAGGCTCAACTCTCGTGACAAACATCAAGGGCTAAAGACCACACATGGTTTGACAACTTTCCTTTAGCGTCTTCGCTATCTGGGACCCCAGAGCAAAGAGCATATTAAATAGATTGTCTCTTCCAATGGCTGATGTCCAGCTCTGACTCATAAAAGAGAAGCCTCAGAATCAGGTACATGGACCACATTGGACCCTGCTGACCACCTGGCCTTGGGTGCAAGCGGTGAGCTTTGAAGAGCAGAGGACTCTAAACCCCTAGGGCAGCTCTTCTATCTGCTCCAGTCTGGGAAGCCACCACATAAACCAGGCAGGCACCGGGGTTATCTACAGTTATCTACGTAGAGAGAGACGGAGGGATGCTGAAGGACAAGGAGAACAACTTGGGAGATACAAAGTGTAGACGTGAACTACGCGTGTGTGAGAATGCGCATTTGAGTGTGGCCAGGAACGCCCATGAGTTGGGGGTTTAGTTGTGAGTTCATATGTGGTTTTGAGCTGGTTTGTCTATTTTGTTTTATTTACTTACTTAACAGATGGCTATTGCCAGATAGCGGCACAGCGTGGAGAAAAATCCACAAGACTCAGTCCTCTGGAAGCTTAAGTAAGGTCCAGTCATAGGCGATTGTGATTCAGTGTGATAAGTGCGTAAAGTGAGCTGCAAGTGAGTTTACTAGTGTGAACGCCTCTGTCCAGCTGGGTGCGTGTAAGAATGTGTAATGATGCGTGATGGTGTGTGTTTGGAAAATAACAGAAGTTTTACAAGGGGCTGAGGAAAACGTTGGCCATTGGGACCCTTTATGGTGAAGTTAGGGTCATCCCCGGAGCCTTGGAGATTTGCACAAAATCCTGAACCACAGATCTGGGCATGGTAACTCCACTCCCATCCCCCCACAGCTAAATCACCATGGACTGTGGACTTTGCACCCAGAACAGGGAAAAAGGTATTTGTGGCTGGGGGTAGGATTGTGATTTGTCAAGGAAACGGGTGTGGTGTGTGTGTTTCCTTGCCTGGTTTCCAAATGACTTTGGGGGGGGGGTCTGAAGAAAGTTCTAAATCCTCTGGAAATCTTGGGAATATCAGGTTTTTACAGTCCTTCCTTGCTAGGTTGATGTGCCCTGCTCTTGTTCGGGTGAAGTAGATTGTGTGTGAAAAGAAGGGAGGGGAAACTCACACTCACTCTGTGCCACCTGCTCTCAAGCGCTAAACTGGGCAATGTCACCTGTGTTGTTTCTGTTCACCCTCCTGAAAACCTTCCGGGGGGTGTCAGAGCACCCACCTATCGTGGGAGAAGCTGAAGCTACAGTGGATTACTCATGCTTGGCACGTTTCTGTTTCAGTCCCCTCTCTCTCCTCACCTCAGTCTTAGGTCCTTGTCATCTGGATTTCTAGTCAGAATCTGAAGCTCAGAGCCTTTCTCAACTGGCGCTCCTCACCCGAACCCACAGGACAGACCGTGGTTCGAGTGACTGTTTTCCCAACTCTTTCAATGATGGTGCATGACTAGAACCCTTCTCGGTGCAGAGCAGTCCATTTAATAGCTGGCATCGTTCTAGGCGCAGAAAAGACAGGTCCTTTCACCACGTGCAATCGATGGCTTACAGCATATTCTCTGGCAAAACCCCAGCTCTTCCAGAAGCTTCTAAAGTAAGTTCTAGAGTAAGTTCCTGAAGCCCTGCTTAATACAAGCTCACTTCCTTCTGAAAAGTTTTCTGTGACTTACCACTGGCTCCCCATGGCTATTTCCTTGTCATTCTTTGGGGGTCTTCTTAATGCCACCTTTTCAGAGATCCCTCCCTAAAGTGCATGTCCCTGTTCCCAGGAGTCTCTGGAGCCTAATAATTAACTCTCCAGTAATTATTACAAACTGCATTTAAAGTGTTTAACTGTTCACTTATTACCTGTGTCTGCTCATTGGTAGGTGAACTCCATGGCGGTTAATCTCTCTTGCTCAGTCCTGGATCACAAGCACTTAAAACATGGTGCCTTATACATTCTCAGTAAATATTGGTGGGGTTGATTAATTATCGATTAATACAGGCACCTATCAAGTCCTGGTAAGAATCTTCAAGACACAAAAGTAAATAGTTATCTTTATCACATACACACACTCCCAGAAACATCTGTTTCTTGATTTTTTTCCCACCTTTTCATCAACTTCCTGAACTTAGCACACCCAGAAACTGCTCTTCCCAAAAGACAAGACCATAAATATTCAGCCCAGTTCATCTCTGCCGGGTAGAGTCGTGTTAGCCTGAAGGCCCCCACACGGTCCTGCGGGAAGGGCAGCTATCTCCTGGATGAATGGCAGGAAGCCCACAGCTTGGGGATGGGACAGGATGGAGAGGAGGGGGCGGAAAAGGAAGCGGCTCCCTGATGGGTGCATCTCCCAGATATCGATAACATCTGTTGGGCTAACGAAATTGACAGTTTGTCCCAGCCGATCTGTGGCTCCAGCAGCAGGGGCCCAGCAGAGCATTGGGGAAGGGCACGCACCGGCAGTCCCGGAGGACGCGGGGCTGTGGGGCCAGGGTGGCTTTCCGAGGCTGCAGGGCCTGCCCAGACACGCAGCCCTGTGCCACACGTCCAGACATGCTCTTGGAGCAGCCACTTGTGATGCAATTGGACCTTGTGCCCCAAGGAATGAGAAAATTGCTCCACGGGCCCATTGACCTGTGATGATTTGCGTCTGTATTTATTTGTCGGATTGTGGAGTTCTGATTTCACTCTGTGCTAACATGCATATCACGCATCCATTTGTGAATCCCTAAAAAATTAGAACACCCGGAGGGTGTATATTTTTATTAACACACAGCGCACATATCTCTACATATTCCCTCTCTTAACTGAACCATTGTGATATCCAACCACTAGCTAAAATTTTGGAAATCTGCTGCTGACTCTCTCTGGGACTGTTTCTCATAAGTCAAAGACAGGTATTTTGTGTGAAGTGGTTTATGGTTAGGGTTGCCAGATTTAGCAAATATAAATACAGGACACTAACTAGGTATAAATATATCTCACATCCCACAAGTGATATGCCAAACAATTGTTCTTTTTTTATCTGATATTAGAATTCAACTGGACATCCTGTATTTTATCTGGCAAAACTATTTATGTGTATATTAGTTTCTTAAGTCTCTGTGACAGATTTCCATAAATTGGGTGGCTTAAAACAATAAGAATTTCTTCTCTTACAGTTCTGAAGGCTAGATGTTTGAACTCAAGGTATTGGCAGGGCCATACCCCTACTGAAACTCTGGATTGAATCCTGCCTCTTCCTAGCTCCTGGTGGTGGCCAGCAGTCCTTGGCTTATAAGTGCATCACTCCAATCTCCACTTCTGTGGTCACAAGCCTTCTCCCTGTGTTTCTCTGTCTCTGTCTTCTTATAAGGATACCAATCATATTAGTTGAAGGGCACATCTTACTTCAATATGACCTCACCTTAAATTGCAGACTACATCTGCAATGGTGCTATTTTCAAATAAGGTCATATTCTGAGATGCTGGGAGTAAGGATTTCAACATATCATTTCGGGGGACACAATTTACCCCATGACATGGGTTTATCTTGTTTAACTATAATTCTTAGAATAACTTGCTTATGGCTCATTATGAAGAACCCTCTTCAACATATGAGAAACTGAGTCCAGACAGAGTAAATACTTCCCTCAGGTTGCACAGCTACCAGAGTATGAGACCGACAGGACCCTGCCCGCTGCAGGTGACAGGCATGGGAGATGAAATTGCACCTGTGACAATTATCATCACCCGGTCAGATTCAATAAACCATGGCAAGGGAGGGGCAAACCTTCCAGGTTAACATCCTTCAGAGTAAAACAGAGTGATTGGGAGTGTAGTTCTCCTGAAGGCTGGATAAGTGCCCACATTTTACCATTCAAGACGTCCCTTAAGGGATCTATAATTAGGATTTTTATTTCAAAATTCATGGGGCTTTGACCACTGGAGACAGAACAAGAATCCACAGTTACTATATAAGGATCAAAAGTTACTAAAAGGTCCCCATTCGGTTCAGTCACTCTCATTCTTTGTTGGCTTCAACATAAACTTGGAGGTCATAGATTTTTATCTCGGATTACCAAGCGACATGTTCTCTTTGTCTTTAGCAATGCATTATCTAAAAATCAACTGAAAACCAGTATTGTGATGCAGTGAAAAGATTATTGGGTTTTGAGTTGGATGACCTAAATTTGACTTTCTAGCTCTTTCTCTTAACGCTGTGTGACTTTTAGGCCAATTACATGATCCCTCTGAGGCTCAGTTTTCCCATCTGGAAAATGGCCGTGGTAGTGCATAACTTGCATTTTTGTTGTAGATGTGTCTCAACTTATTTTTAAAGGGCTTAGCCTGGTGACTGCCGCCTCATAGGTACTAAATAGCCATAGCTATCATTAGAGTATGTGTGTGCATGGTTTGTGCATTATTACAAGCCGCTCTTTGGTTCTTATAAATATCCCTGTAGCTTTCCTGTGCATCGGTTCACATTTCCATTTTGATTCCTCTTTCGATCTCTCCCTCCTGGCAGAAAGTGGGCCTAACTGTATCACAGGGCAGAATCTTTACTTGGAATCTGAACCTGCAGCGAGAAGCAAAATATATTGGTGTGTAAGGAAAGGCATTTCATTGACTTCCTCTTCCTTGAAATCTATTTCAAAACTCCTGAGGGAAGCGAGACTAGCAGAATGATGGTGCGGGGGTGACATGGAATTGTTATAAAATGATGACTGTTTCAGGGCCAAACTGGAATTTAATAAAAAGGGGAAAAAAATCTACCTACCCACTTTTTCTTCCAAACCAAGGAACCTGTTCAACATAATAATTACAAGATCGACATCCCAGATACTTATAACTTAATGTCCTATTTCACATACTCTAAAGCTAGTCTTAGGATTTTTTTCCTTAAAGACAGAAGAGGTCATCTTTTGTTAGTTAATAATTTAATAATTCCAAGTTTGAGTTACAGACTTAATACATTTTTAAAATAACATATATATGTCCCTATACTTATATACATATACATATGTATACATATATGTGTGTGCACATACACAGGTTTCCCAGAGAAACATAAAGATTCACCTAAAATAAATTTATGAGTTACCCTTGATGCTGGGATTACTTGATAATAAAGTGGTTGTTTTGTTAGTTATGTGTGTAGTTTTATTTTCTTTAAATAAAGTGGTTGTGATATTATACTAGAACTATGCAAGTTGTTGTGATGGGAAATGGAAGGAATCTCTCTGTTTTATTTCTTACAATTGAAAGTGGATTTACAGGGTTTTTCCCCCCAAAAATAAAAGTATTTAAAAGAGAGAGGGAGAGAGAGGGGAAGACTGGAGAGCTCTCTGCACACCCAGTATACCCCTGAATCCCCCGTGCTCTGCTCCTGGCGGCCCCACACTCACATCGCACCCCTTCACGTGGCCCCCATCTTCTCAACTTTCAGATTTGAGCTGAACTGGTACTTCTTCAAAGCCATTCTCCTGGGTCCTTCAGTCCTTTAGACCTTCCCTGTTAAACACCCTCATGGTGCCTTGTATTCACGGCCCACTTCAGGATACCCACCTTCACTTTAATGAGATAATTAAAGGTAAATAGATTTGCCAACACCTGCCTCCCAGTTCAGGGCCACATCTCCACTGCCCCCCTTCCTGCTACCTGGGCTTGGCCCAGAACTCAGCACATAATGAGTATTTAATAAAGACTTAATAAAAATGATCATCTTTACTGCTTAGGGAATTCATGTTTTTGTAAAAATGTCCAAAAAGCTCCCCTAAAACACAGATAATTAAAGTTTCGCATTTTTGTTGACTCTCCAAGAACAGTGAGCATAGCGTAACTCCCTGTGGCCTACAGGGAATTCATTCCAGCTCCTGATCACTACCTCACCTAGCCTCTCGCTGTGGCCCAGTCTACCTGTCCACCTGCCTCCTTCCACATAGCCATGCCGTGCCCCCTCGGCCTACTCTGACATGCTTGTTCACGTCTCTGTTTTTTAATAACCCGGCTCCCTCTGCATGGGAGCTCTTACGCTATTCTCTTCTCCATCTGAATAACTCCTGCTCAGCATTTAGGTTCCAGCTTAAATGTCTCTTTCTTAGGGAGGTGCTCTGAGATCCCCCAGCATCTGTCCATCAGCCCTCCTGTTTTATGACTCCACAACACCTTGGTCTTCTTGGGGATGGTAATTGTCACAGGTGTAATTTCATCTCCCACGCCCGTCACCTGCAGCGGGCAGGGTCCTGTCTGTCTCGCATTCTGCTTGTGGGCATGCATCTAGCACAGTGCCGGCCCAGAAAAATGTGCAATAAGATGTGTTGGTTAAAGCATCAGCACCCTTCCTTCTCTGTGGGTGGGATTCGTGGCTCTGTCATTCCTGATGCATCCTGCTGGTCCTCTGCACCCATAAGATGTTCCCCGACTTTTTGCAGCACCCCTCTCCTTTGATCCGTGAGCCACAGCGACTATCATCACACCGAATTCTAATGTTCTGTTCTTGCTGTTGCTGGCCTGTCCACCTCCCCACCCAGGCTTTTACCTGTGCTCAGGCTGAGGCAATGCTCTATAAATCTTAGTCATTCCAACATCTAAACAGTGTCTGGCATTTAGGAGACAATAAATGCGTGCCAAGGGACCCAACCCTCATCTGTGCATTTTCTCTCATTGTTAATGGGTGTACATATTAACAAGGTATGGGTTTTATTGAATTTATTTCCCCTCTAGTGGTCTGAGAGTTCCTGGACTCGGCTATGAAGTCCATGCTTGAGAGAAGCAGGCTCCACAGTCATCACTGTGCATCAGACCCACTGGGGAGCCCAGACCAGAGCCTGAGGCAACTGATATGTCAGGGAACCTGGACAACAGAGCAATATAGTTGATCCCCAAGTATGGGTTCTCCTGCACACTCAGGGTTCAGAACCCTGGCCCAGGAAGGAGCTGGAATTCAGCAATAAGTAAACAAAATGAGCTCAATGTTCCTTTGAAGCATTCTGCAGAAAATCAGACACAGGGAATAAAAAGCAGTCGCCAGGGGTGAGCAGGTGGGTTTGAAATGAAGGTGCAGCTGTGGAGCCGAGGGGATTTCCTAGGCTCCAGGTCCTGGGGGGCTGGTCATAGAGTTTGTGGCTCAGCCATGGGTGGGGAGGCAGCTGCACCAAAGGTTAGGGGAGAGATGGTTCAGTGGGCGAGGGTCCCAGTCTTCCCACTTCTCACCAAATACTCAGAGGAAACTTGACCTGGCTGCCCAGCTTCTCCTCTCCTCTGACTGCTAAGGAAAGTTCTGCCTCCGCCTGCCTGGGCCCTGGCGGTGGTGAGGCGCTGGGGGGATAAGGGACCTGCAGAGGCTGCCAGAGGAGGGGTGCAGCTTTGCTTCCAGTTAGGGTGGCCCCTGGTCCGAGGGGTTATAGAGAGGAGAACAGAAGGGAATTTTTTAAAGCAAAAGGGGAAATAAGAAAGGAAGGGGAAAAGAAGGGGAAGGGAGTTTTGCAGGCTTAGAAAGTGAAGAGTCTGGAGTAACAGTGGATCAGATGCAAGAAATGCAGAAAAAGGCATGAGTTGGGCTCTCTTGGTCTTCAGGAGACAAAGGAAAAGATTCCAGTGTCTTTCTTTTTAGTTATTTTTGACTGCTGGCCTGGGCTTTTTTGAAATGAGATTTCCTGCGACACGGAGCCACTTAGGATCCGTGCGTGTGCTTGTAAGAGTGTGTGTGTGTTGATCTAGTCAGTAAATTCAGACCCAGCTCAGACTGAACCCAGACTGCCAAGATTCTCACGCTGACAATGGCACTCCCCAGCCCTGTGACTGCGCAGAGTTGCTCACCCCTTCGGTGATTCAGTTTACTCATTGTTAAATGGCGATCATCATAGTACCTGCCTCGTGGGGTTGCTGTGAGGATTAAATGGGGACTAGTAGAGCCGGGCACATGGTAAGCACCCAGCCATATAAATATCAGGCATCAACGTGTGTTCACCAGTTAGCCACTCCGGGGACAGACACCTGTCTTCTCTAGCACCCTGTCCCTTTAGGGACCAATTCCCCTGTTTGCCAAGGACTGAGGGGCTTCTTGAGACCCTGGACTCTCTTTGCCTGACTCCTGGGCCAATTATTTAACTCTTTCTGGGCTGTGGCTGCATCTTTGGGTTTGGGCAAACCATTGCCAATGCCTTCCCAGAAATGGGCACGGTTAGGTCTGGAGGGGAGGCTGAGAAGGGAAGAGGGGGCTGGTGTGACTCAGCACTGAGTCTGGGGGCTCTGTCACGGCAGGCTCGCCTTTCCCTGGAGCGCCCCGCCCGCTGCTGTGAGTCAGGAGGGATGACTTGCTCGGGGCTGCCATTCAGGGAAGGGCCTTCCTAGGGCCAAGCCCAGCCCATCCTGACACCTTCCTGGTAGGAGAGGGCCACCTCTCCTAGGCTGAGGGACAGCGGCCAGGACAGCCAGTCCAGATCCTAGGAGAGCGGCTGCCCACGGCACCTGTTTCCCACGGGTCACTCTGTGGCAATACCATAAGCAGAGTCACTAGAGTGACAAGCCTTTGCCATTTCAAATGAGTCCTGAGCAAAGTGAGCTGCACTCCACACATAGATTCGGGGGGCGTGTGGGGGGCCTCCCAGTTTCAGTTATTTCCAGGCCCAAATTCTTCTAAGGACAAATGAGGTTAGGAAGTTTCCAGGCTCAGCTCCTGGGGAATAATGAAATTATATTTTTATAATGACTTTTATCACTGATACCAATTCCCATTATTTACCTATTCTTCGCCAAGCACCCACTGTATGCCAAGCTCTGTATATACTTTAGATCACCCAACCCGAGAAATAGCCCTGGGAGATGTCTCTTATTATCCACACTAAATATTGATATTATTAGTACATGATAAATCTAAGACTTGGCAGGTTCTAGAATGTGGACAAAGCCACAGGGCTATGCCTGGCAAATCCTGGACCCTTAGTCCCTCCCTCAAGCCCACCCCACCCTAAACATCCACCGGACAGATACTGTTATCTGTGTCCTGGATTCTGTCCAGAAAAAATATGGAGAGCTGGATAAGAGATTGAATTCAGTGTGAAAAGAAAAAAATCTGGAAGTGCACATATACTTAAAAAAAATTTTTCCTGAACTCAAGGTCCTTTGTGTTTGCTTCTGTTTCGGTTTCCTTCTCATGTTGATTTCTACATCACCTTAGGTTTAATTATCCATTTATTTCTCAGTACCTTTTAGGCTCCCAGGTGCTGGTCAGGGATCCTTCCATGCTCCTTGGACCTATTGGACGAATCACACTCCTACATCCGTTTGCAATTCAGTCAGTTCAGGGTCTTAACTGTATTTGAATGAATCCACAGGATTGTCCTTTATTTTGAAAAAAAGCAAATCTGAATAACACTGCATTACTCTTTTGAAAGTTGCTCAGAAAGCAGACCTTAAAAGGTGTCATCAAGAGAAAAAAATATTCGTAACCATGTATGGTGACGGGTGTTAGACCGACTTACTGTGGTGATGACTCATTTAGAAATGTATACAAGTATCGAATCAGTATGTTGTCCACCTGGAATGAATGTGATGTTAAAGTACCATTATACCTCAATTTCTAAAGATCTGCTTGTGTTATCTGGTTACCAAATAAGCTTTATAAAGTCTGAATTTCTCATACTGACTCCTTGTCTCTCCTCTATCTGGTCTCCTCTGTTCACCCGAACTATCTGGAACTGTCTGGCGTCTGCATCTTTCCTGAGGCCTTTCTTCATCTGCAACCTCTCCCTCACCCCTCAAACCTTCGCTTCAACACCAGCTCCCTGAGAAGCCCTCCCTGCGTCCCCTGGACCCCGACGATCCCTTCATAGCACTTTGCAGTAAGTCATACGCAGCTCTCGGCTTGCCTGTCTGCTGGGCTTTCCAAACAGGAAGGCAGCTTCCAGTTATCTGGGGTTCTGGCAAACATGAGGTTCCCAGGGCCCATCCCCCAGGCATTTCCATTTCATTAGTCCAGTCTGGGGCCGAGGGATCTGTATTTTTATCACATGCTGCAGAAAATTCCGATCCAGATGCTTCTCAGGGCTACTTTTAAGAAACTGCTCCTTCTCGTAATTATTTATTTATAGCCCTGTTCCCTACCGACCTCCACCTCCCCACGGTTCAGAGGTTAAGAGCGCTCAGAAACGAGAACAACGTGTTTTCATTCCCAAGGCCCTGGTGTTTGACCTGAGTACTGGGGCACACTAGATGCTCAGCGAACATGTGATGGCGGCATCCATCTAGTCATTCTGTCTCTGACAACATACTAAGGACCTACTATGGGCACGCCATTGTTCTAGGCACTGGCGAGAAGCAACCAAAAGCAAAAGAGATGAAAATCCCAACCCTGATGGACCAAACAATGGACAAGTGAATAACAATGACCAGATTCTGAGCTTGAATTTTAACAATCACGTATCAGAGGGCTACTGTTTTCCGGTCGTTAGGTATCTTTAGGGAGACTATAGTATTAGACATCGCAATAAATAAGAGATCTATAATACAAGTGAATGATTGCTCTTGTTTTGTTTTGTTTTTTTTTCCTTTTATTTTCTTTATTTTTTTAACAATGAGGGAACTGAAAACCAGAGAGGTAGGGACTGGCTGCGTATTACAAGTGCAGAGCCTGGACTTAAAGGCTGGCCTGCTCCGTTTCCAGCACTGAGTTCTGGGTTGTCTCCCTGGATTCATTATGGCCTTGGCATCGCTGCAAAGGTCGTTCACCTGGCACAGGTGACCTCACTCGGCAAAGCCAGCAGACAGGAGCCTGGGCTGCCCAGGAGCTGAGTGAATGGGCTGCCTGGGACTGTGCTCTCTCGAGCAAACTCACCTGTGGAACTACCCTGGCACCAGGGTTCCACCGAGCCAGCAAGTTGCGGGTCCATTGGCACAACTGTGCTTCATAAAAGGAAGCCTGTCGTCATTCCTCACGCTTTCATTAAGAGGATTTAGAGCAGACGAGGCTGAAATGGCTCCGCGTTGGCACAAAAAAATCAGAGATTAATAGTAAACCTTGAAAATAGTGAAGCATCTGATTTGGGCTCTTCCATGGACAAGCCCAATAACCCAGAGGAAACTATTAACATACAAATAGACAGGCTTCCCATTAAAACAGCAGCAGACAGTTCTGGAAAAGACCTCTTCACGCAGAAAGCAATTATGATGGGAAATCGAGACCGATTGAAGCCCATTTGCAGCAAGCTTGGAAAATCAAAATGGAACCACTCATAATCAAGCAGACAACCCTGCTGTGGGGGAGGGGAGGGGAGCCAGTTCTTCATTATTATTGCTTTTATTATTATTTTACTTTTAATGAATTTAACTTTATAAGCTCCACATCTTACTGACTTGCAGCCGCTGCTCAGAGGTTTACAGTACAGACACATATAGTCACATACCAAAAAAAAAAAAAGAAAAAGGAAAGAAAAGAAAGAATCAGCCAATGTATAATTAAAAATAGGTCTTTTGGTCAGATTTCCAGAGGTTAATAGGGTTTCTGGATGAGATGCCACTCAAACCAAGAACTTGTAAATAAATAGGCACTTGATTTGAGTGTCTGTGCCCTCTGAAAGTCAGACACACCAGCCCTGGGCCCTTCATTACCTTAAAAGAGTTGGAATGTGCATGACCAGACTCTTAGAAGCATGTTTTAGCCTAGAAATGAGAGGCAAGATCTAACAAAGTTGAAAGCTGCAGGTAAGGGCAAAATCATTCTGGAGAACATGAACTTTTGCTTCCAAATGGTTGTGGAAAAGGTAGCAGACTAAGATGCTCAAACAAGATCATAGGCATTTCAAGACCTTCATGAAAGTGCGAGAGATTGGTGACATCACCCAGGAGGACACCCCAGGGACAGACTAGCATGGACCCTGGCTATGCTTCTCATAGCACCGGGCAGTTTTTCCACGACAACATACTTTGCTTTCACTAATGGTTTAAGTTTCTGTCTTCTGTGCCACACTGTAAGTCCAGTGCTCTACAATCTCCAAACATTTTTTAAGTGGAAATCCAACTTAATGCATTTGACCTAAGATATACAATAGGTGTCAGCCCTGCCTACATCTCTAGCAGAGCTTGAGGCCCTTTCCCCCACTTCTCTGTGCCTCAGCTAAATTAATTCCACAGACTTGCCATAGTCCTCGGGCTCCGGGCTTTTGCACATGCTTTTCTCTCTATGTGGGATAATGTACATTCCACACAAACCTAGTTAATCCCCTCTTTATACACTCTCATGACATCTGTTTCCTTTCCTTCAGTGCTTTTTCCATAGTCATAAACTTACTTGGATAATTATTTGATACATGCCAGTGACACCCTGGACTCTAAGATTTATTTCCTCATGGATCCCTCATCACCAGAACCTAATACATGTCTGGCTTAAAGGTAAATAAATGATTCCCAGCACCCAGGTCAGGCTATCCCCTAGTCAGGCTGAGTTAGACTTTGTTCAATGAAAAGATGGATGAATATGTGGCAGAATTAGAATCCAAGACCTGTATCTTTGCTAATATGTCGCATTGCCTTCCTGTAAAAACGTAACAACATATGGACTTTTTCCCCCCAGTAAGTAATCAACTTTGAAATAAGAAATATTCAGGTGCAGAAAAATAAATTGTGGCCAGTAGATAAATAGATAATTGTGATATTGTGATTTGTAATAAGGCAGATGTATATTTGGTCTTTGTCCCCATTTCTAGCAGAACTTGTTAACCCTTGGGATTTCCTAAGTGGTGAGGGTGATGAAGGTGTCTTTTGTTACGCTAATGAGGCGACTTTAGGAACATTCTGCGTCACTTAAGGATGGGGGCTGGTTGTCAGGAGAACCAGCCAAGTGATTGGTCCACAGATTCTTTAACACTCCTCTGTGTAAGCAGTAGAGCCCAGACCTTCTCCCTCGCATGGAGTTAGCGATTCACTGAGAAGCAGAAGGGAGGCTGGGTCACAAAAGGGCACTGTCGCTTCTGTCTAGATAACTTGCCCTAGACAAGGCCAGCTCCCTATCCTGAGGACCCTCGAGCAGCCGTGCGCAGAGGTCCTCGTGGTGAGGAACGGAGGTGTGCTGCCAGCTGCCCCATGAGCCAGCTGACCCAGAAGCCTCTCTCTAGCCCTTGCCAGGCCTTCAGATGACCGTAGCCCCTGCCCACAGCCTGACTGCACCCTCTGGAGAGATTCTGGGCTGAGCCGCTCTCCTGTTCCTTACCCTCAGAAACCCAGATGAGGGAGTCCACGCTTGCTGTTTTACGCTGCTACTTTGGGGGCATTTGTTCCTGGGCAATAGATAATACGCCACCCCAAGCCTGAGATCTGAAACAACAGAACTAGGCCCTTAAAAATGAATGAAATAAAACAGATTACAGAATGCACCTACAGTCAGACATAGCCCTCTTTGGATCTGTTCAGCTACGGGGTGACTTTGCCAGAATTAGACTCAGTTTGTACAGAATTCGTTCCCCTTCTTATTTCTTTTGCTCCCTATCGAATAGAAAGACTAATTGCACGGGTTTGAAGTTTAACAAATCTGGATTCAAGCCATTTCATTGCTCTTTGCTATGTAGGAAGCTGGTGGACATTTATTTAATCTCTCTGAGATCAGGCGTTTCACCATAAACGGACGGTAATAGTACTTACTTCTTGGAGTTGCACAGCGCAGGGGCACTGGGGTCTTACACGGATCCATTTAGATAATGTACATAAAATACTTATTTAGCACAGTGGTTGGCACTTATTAAGGACTCAATTAATAGTAACCATTATTATTATCTTTAAAAATAATTACCCAAATTCCCTTACTCTAGCAAATAGAAACTTTCTTTCATTCCAAAGGACTGTCCTTCTTGAACTTCATTCTGGTGGACAATGTGTTGTAAGAGCTGAGTGTTCTGAAAATGTGGTTCATGACTTCCTGCTGCAGAGTGATCTGAAGGTTCCTGAAGCCCTGGCCGGGTGGCTCGGTTGGTTGGAGTGTCGTCCCCTACACCAAGGGTTGCGGGTTCGATTCCCCATCAGGGCACATACCTAGGCTGTGGGTTCAATCCCCAGCCTGGGCTCATAAGGGAGGCAACCGATCGATGTTTCTCTCTCACATCAATGTTTTTTTATCTCTCTCTCTCCTTTCCTCTCTCTCTAAAATCGATGAACATATCCTCGGGTGAGAATAAAAAATAACGACGATTCCTAAAACCAATTTCAGAGCCGCCAAATCAGTATCTTTGGGATGGGAGGAGGGTAGGCAGGAAAGAATGGGAAGCTGCATTTTTAACAAGCTTCCCCAGCTGGATATTCCGGGTGCTCAGGAAAGCTCTGGAATTACTGTGGAGACAAAAGGGATTCATCTCAGAGCCGGAGGAGGGGCAGGGCTGCCAGCCTGACCTCTGATACCCACCAGCCACCGTGAGGACACCTTTGTACGCCCCAGTTTCTCCTCTGTGAAAAGGAGACGCTCATCTGCCTTTCCCAGCTTGTAGAGCAATTGTAAAGATCGCCTGAGAGAATAAAAACAGTGACTGACTAGTGTGCACACAGGATATAAAGTGGTTACATCCACTTCATCTCACTGAAACTCAGGACTGTCCTATGGAGTCAGGCTCCCTCCCTGTTGACAGAGACAGGAGCTCAAGTAGCTGAGACCACATGGCTTGTCCAGGTTCAGAGCCGGTGCACAAACTAAGGTCTGGGCCCCAAGTTCAGAACTGAACTAAAATCAAAGTGCTACCTCCATTCGCTGTCTCTGCCCATCCCTGTCACGTGGGTCATGCTACCGACACTAGAGAGAGGGACCCAGGAAGAAACTGTTTTATGTTCTCATTGCCCAGATGATAATTGCACATGCAAAGAGCAATAATTACTTTAAAATAAAAACTGTGAGGTCATTGAAATACATCTTCTTAGCAATGTTATTAGATCAAGTGTCGGTCTTGGTGTGGCAAATATTTCTAACTCATACACCATTAAATTCACTCATCTTAAATTATAAACCCGATTAACTTTATTCATTTGCTTTTTCTGGATCATTATTTTGTTTCTTCTGCGTAGGTTTAAGAAAAAAAAAATCTGGAGAATCATTTCTATTCCCTACATGCTCTATGAATAAAGCAAAATCAATTTTCAATTGGATAGTTTATATTTCTATTAATAAAATTAAGTGCCTGCTATTATTACACTGTGTGAAATGGCTGGGTGGGTTTTCGCTGAGCTTGGAGGGTGTGTCTGGGATGGTCTGACTTAAAGTATAGGATGTGTCCTGTATATTAAATAGACCTTTGGGTGTTAAAGATGGGCGCCCCTTCTAAAGACAGTCACACGTCCTCCAGAGGAGCTGAACAAGGACACTCTGTGGCCTGGAAGGACAACCATGTGTGTTAGACTCATTGAGCAGAGAAAACAAAGCGCTTTCAAACCTGAGCCCAAAGCTGAGGTCATAAGGTCGGACTCTCCGAACGGTTGGTGCTGATTTGGGATGTGGTTCATTGCTCGAATGACAACTCAGGCCCAGAGCTTGAGCCTGAGGTTGGTACTTAATGACAGTGTTTCAGGTTGGGTTCCCCAGAGGCAGGCAAGGATTTCAGTGCGAGCAACTTATTTGGGACGTGGTCTCAAAGGCACTGGTGGGAAAATGGGCGACTTTGACAGGGAGGTGAGATGGTCAAAGGAGGGAGCGTAAGCGTGTCGGTACCAGTGTGGGCGACGGGGGCCCCGTCCACTGTGGGCTGCTGTGAGAGTGTGTAGGACGGGCTTCAGTTATTCCACCCAGGGCCAAGGAAGCCCAGGGGTATTTACCTCCCAACTATGCATCAGGGCTCTTCCCAGGGTACTAAGATCCTAGCACTTCTAACCTGCCTTGAAGTGTCCTAACAAGACCCTCAGGCAGAGAGTCAGGGACACTTACATCTAAAAGCCATCAGCCTGACTGGCCACTGACAGAGTTTTCTACAACCCATACAGCTGGGTCATGGACACGTTTGTGTGTGATAATCATAATGGGACACTGGTCATCTATTAAGCACCTATCATGCGGTGGTTACTGTAGTAGGTCCATTATGTGTCTCACTGAACTCAGCAGCCCCATGTCTAAGGCATTATGGTTCATATTTCACACTGAGGAGGGGAACAGTCAGAGAGCTTCAGCTCCTGCCCTAAGACCACACAGTTGGCTAGGGAAAGGCGAAACCAGAGCCCCGATCTTTGTCTCTAGAACCTACCCTCTCCACAGAGCAGGTAGCAAATGCAGATCTGTTTAATGGATGAACTGAATATATATATATATATATATATATATATATATATATATATATATATATAGTTATTTCTAACTTTTGAGATTTTGAGGTGATATTTTTGGTTGACTTGTATCTTTCTTGGCTGTTTTCTGAAACCCACCCTTCACCTGCCCCTCTCACCTCCCTGTAAGGCTGAAATTTGTTCTGTAATAAAGTGTGGATTGTGTTTAGTCCTCGATGAATGTGTCTGTACCTTCTGTGTGTATATAAAACCACAGGAAACTGACCCTGGGGATCTGGGACAGGTCACAGGGGCTCAGGCAGTCACTCACCAACTCATGACAGGAACCAACAGTTCCCCTCTCTCTCTACCACACCTTCCTGCCTTCAAGGTAAGAGAAGGTGCTCAACTTAGCTCCATGCATGATCTAGTTATTTTCTGGGCCGGTTGACAGCAATTATCAAAGTTTAAGAAAATATGTTGGGCTCCCAACAAGGTTTAAACTACACAGATGTTAGTGAGATAGAAAGTACAAGATAATCTATTTCCTGCCACAGGAAGCTTCTGCTACTCATAGTGAGTTTATGGTTGACAGGAAAGTTAAATAAATAAATAAATCGGGTTTGACATGCTGGGAAACTGTGTTTTCCTAATGTAATCAAACTGAGCCTCTGGTCAGCGAAGGAAGGATTCTCAAGAGGGATCCCATTTTTAATCTCTCAAAGTTTCAGCCACCAGCACACAGGGTTCATCTACTTGAAGCCATAAAAATTAGAATTTGAAACAGTTCAGATATGCCACATATAGCTGCGTATGTCTCCCACCCCTGCCCAAGCTCCAAGAGGGAAACAGAGGCCACTGTTTCAAATGGATCCATGTCTGAAATGTTGGCTTCTATTTCTGAGAAATGCACTTTTGAGTGTGTTTGTCCAATTCTGTAGTTCAAATTAATTTCACCCTTCAGGGATTTGTAGGCATGTTGACAGATTCAATGACAAAAGTGGAGTTTTATTGGACATGGTATTAGTCGGGGCAGTGAGGGGCTCAGGGAAGAATTTGTTAATAGGCTATGGAGATTTTCCTCCCGGGTCACTGGTTCAAATCAAGAACCTGTTGGGCAGTGATTGAAAGTCAGCGCCAGTTGACAGGGGCCTGACTGGTGGCCAGGGACTTGTTGGTCTCCTATTCCTGCAGCTTCTTCTGGGAGAACCAACCACACGATGGGAGGAGACTTTGGGGTAAATGAGAACACAGGGGCTGAACTACCAGTCTTCTCTCTCAGCAGCTTGTTACGTACCAGGTTAAACACTTCTATCAATTTAATAGATAATGGCCTACCAAAAGATTCCAATGCCTGCCTCTCTCTCCCTCTTTTTTGTTTTATTGTTGTCTTGGCATACACACATCGATCATTTATTTGTACCTGAATTATGATTTTTTAAAATTGAGGTATTATTGATATGTAACGTTATATTAGTTTCAGGTGTAAGATGCGATGATTTGATATTTGTATATATTGCAAATGATCAACATATATAGTTAGAAAATATTTCCTCTTATGATGAGAACTTTTAAGATCTACTCTCTTAGCAAATTTCAAACATGCAATACAGTATAATTAACTATAGTCATCACCATCCCCAGGACTTATTTATTTTATAACTGGAAGCTTGTGCTTTTTGACCTTACTCATCCATTTCGCCACCCCATCCCCACCTCTGGGAACCACTAGTGTATTCTCTGTCTCTGTGAGTTTGGTTGTTTATTTTTTTTAACCTTCCACCTATAAGTGAGATTATACAGAATTTGTCTTTCTCTGTCTGACTTATTTTACTTAGCGTAATGCCCTCAAGGGCTATCCGTGTTGTTGCAAATGGCAAGGTTTCGGTCATTTTTATGGCTGAGTAATATTCCACTGCATGTACATACCACATTGCCTTTATCCATTTGTCCATCCACGGCACTTAGACAGTTTGTATTCCAGTACCCACCTCTTGGCAGTAATGTTATCTGATTAAAACTGGGGCAAAAAAACAAAACCAGGACACAATCAGACGCGAAGGGAAAAATGTTACTGTAAAAACTCATGCTGATCAGCTGCTTGCTTATAGCTGAGCTAGAACATCTATGTGTTTATATAAAAAATGACCAAAAAATCTTAAAAGGCCAGACCTGGCATCAGGAAAACACATAGGGACAAACCCCTAATAGAATGGCTGCAGGAAGAAATTTGGCAGATTTCCATCGGAACGGCCCTTAAGAGACACAAAAGGCAAGGGGCCGCCACGTAGGACCCATTACGGGGAGGTTGGCGCCATGTTAATTTCGGCGTGGCTGTTCCCAGCTGGAACCCAGGCACCAGGTCGCATCTCTGCAGGAGGCCACCCTTAATGCCGGCTGGGCCCAGATAATGAGAACTGGATTCTAAGACGGGGAATTTCCTTATTGCAATGGGCTGAAGCCAAAACCTTTAAAATTATTTTAATGTCATTTTTCTTTTTAATGGGACATGTAAGTACTAGGAAAATTACAGGCATTAAAAGGGTTTCTTTGGACTTTTTTTTTCTTTTTCTTTTTGTAATTGCCCTTTAGAGGGTAGAACTTTCAACTCATTCTGAATGTTCTTCCCCCTTAGACAATAAACCATCAGATTTCCAGAGAGGTGACAAGATTTATTCAAAGCTGTTGGCCAAAGAAAAAGTGTGCCATGACCATATAAGAGATAATGTATTAAGCCATATTACTGATTAATTTGCAAATAACACTACAACCTGCTCACCTAAATAAGCATTGCACCATTCAAAGCACACCTGTATAAGACTGATGCTTTTCAGTGTGGGTCACTGTCTTAAGTTTTGCTGCACCAGTATCACGAACAACCCCCTAAATCTGTGGTTTACAACCACAAGCATTTCCTTCTCTTGCAGCCAGGTCTGCACATGTGGCCCAGAGGCTCCACATACCTCTCATTTTAAGCTGCAGAGGCAACACCTGGGGACTGGTCTTCATGGAGGGCAGGCACTCAAGAAAGGTGAGCAGAAACATGCAGAATCTCTTACAGACTCTGCTTGAATGGTACACGATCACGTCTGATCATGTTCCATTGGCCAAACAGGACACATGGCCAAACCTCAAGCAGGATGTTAGAACAGGGGAAGGAGAAATATTTGTTGGTTTTTAATACCGCTATTGTTACATAACTTGAAACCCTGTGCTGTACAGGTGATATTCTTTTATTGACTTAGCTCATGTTTCTTTCGGAGCACCTACTCATTACAGAAACTCATTACTGTATTGAGCTGAGCACAATACATTCATTATATCATGCCATCTCCCCAACAAACCTCTAAGGGAATTACTTATTCCCATTGTACAGATGAGTAGATGGTCGCCTGGTGCAGCAAAGTCCTGTGCCTTGGCTCTAATCCTGGAAAGTGGTGGAGCCTGGATTGGGGCTAGCGGGACCTAGCTCTGTGCTGGAGATTGGGGCTAAGAGAGCAGACAGCCTGCTGGGATCCTCAGGCCAATGCACATGTCACCATCAACTGGAGACAGAGGATTTTGTTTTGGAAATGATTCAAGGACATTTGGGCAATTCTGGAACCAAGGTGGTTGATTCAGTTTGGGAATCCTAGTTGAGGTCTGAAGTGAGATGTGACTATAAATTACTGAGGCTGACTTTATGTGCCTTATATCCTGGCATTATACGGAGGAAATTCTGAAGTGGTAGCCCCACCATGCCATCATCCTCTGCCTATAATCAAGGCTGGGAATACCTTTCCTGTTGTGGCCCATGCCACACATTGGTGTCTGTCTCTAGACTCTGTCCTTCTATTTCTTTGGTCTACTGGTCCACCAGATAAAGTAGCCTCTGCCACTTCATCACAGTGTTTTGATGCCCTAAACTTGTGCTGTCTAATAGGGTAATCATTATCACACGTGGCTATTTAAATTTAAGTTAAAGTAAAAAGTCAGTTCCTTGCCCATACTAGCCACATTTCAAGTGCTCAATAGCCATATGTGTTTAGTGGCTACCATATTGAATAGCATGCCCAGGCCTTTCCCCACCTCCTTTTATCCCCAGTGCCTGCTCTCTCTGGAACATGCCTGAGCCTTTCCTCTTTTCCTTCCCCCAGGCACATATATCCTTGCTTTCTTTTCCCCGAGCTCCCATGGCCCTTCTTTTGCCTCTGTAACTTGTTTCCTGAGACCATGCAGCCCACCTGGCTCACTTCTTCCATGGCTCACTTCTTCTACCTTTGTGACTTTCTAAATATACTTTTGCTTATAGTTGAGTCTTGGTTCCGAATTCTTTCTTAGCCGGAACTCCAGTATGGGGGTTGCTGAACCAAGGCCTAACGGCAGGTAACATTCTGGTACCATGTTGCTGCTACCATTATGGTCGGGCATATTTCCATGACTTACAAGTCTTAGTATCATTATAATGGGGCAAGTCCCCTTTCATTCTTCCTCATCTTGAAAATTGCTTTGGCTCTTTTTCCAAATAAAGTTTAGGAGAAATAATCAGGGAAATTAAAGCAACAATGATATGCCACTCTCTAATAACTAAAATAATAACTATTATAATAACTATAATAACTAAAATGAATGAATTATATGTATCAAAATGGAGAGGTCTGAACATAATAAGAGTGCCTGAAAAGAGCAAGTTACAAAAGGAGAGAGAGAGAGAGAGTGTGTGTGATGCTGCAACACAATTTAGGCAAGATTTAAAAACATAATAAAACTATTCATTGTTTATGGTTCATAATAATAGCTAATATTATTAAGCATTTATTTACCCCAGGCTCTGTTCCAGGGACTTTAGAGTTACCAGCATTTGACTGCTGTACCCAGGATTGATTTACTACCTTCCTCATTTGACTGAGGCTTAGAAAAGTGAAGTAACTTGCCCCAGGTAACCAGCTACTTGGTGCAGAGTTGGAGCTCATAGCCAGGCTGTCTGGCCTCCAAGTCTGCATTCATAACCACAGTGCTGTCCTGGATTCAGACCAGATGGCACTCACCAGACATGCATGAGATGTTTCCAGAGAGGGAGAAATTAGAAATGGGCTGTAGGTCTTTATCTTCTGTATAATGTATGTGTGTGTGTGTGTGTGTGTGTGTGTACGCATGCATGCGGGAGAGAGAGAGAAGATATTGAGAAAATGGAATCTAAAGGAAAGTTAAGGGAAATAATAACATCAGTCAGATTAGGTGGGTACCTGGGTGTCTGTCTTTTTCTGTTTGAGTTAAATATAGAATCAATTTTAATTAATAAAGTGAAAAAGAATGGGCATATTATTAGAGGAGGTAAAGCTTTCCCAGACTGGCTTATGGTCTGCAATTTGCTAACGAGGTCTCTGTGTTACTAAGAGGTGCCCCTTCTGTTTTGCAGAGCAGGATATGAAGACCAAGGTGTTTTTGAGGGGCAGTTGGGAGGGTTGCAAAGCTAGATGACAGAAGAGGCAAGCGAGGGAGAGTCCTAGGCAGACTAGAAGGAGGACAGCTCCCACAGGAGAGGTGGAGCAGTGATGCTGGGAGAGGATTTCAGAGACCCTCTGATGCTTGAGGAAATCCCTCTTCCATTTCCTGGAAAGCTTCAGTAATAGCTACATCTTCCATGTCTTTAGCAACCAGGTGACTTTCCTTTCCTTTTCTTTTTAAATATGGTTTTATTGATTTCAGAGAGAGGAAGGGAGAGGGAGAGAGAGAGAGAAACATCAATGATGGGAGAGAAAGGGTGACTTTCTTATGGCATGTGGAGAAGAGGTGAGAGTAGCCTCAGAGGGACTGTGGTGCGCATGACAGACTGCGCCAGGGGGTGAGGTTATACTCAGGGAACACGGAGACAGCACCCCTCCTGGGCACCCAGGAGGCCTCCACCATGGCACTTAGCGCTGGTAGCCAGCATAGCTTCCCTTGGCAGCTTCTTCTCACCTGATGCTTTCTGTTATCTGATGAGTCCAGCACTCAAGTTTCATGCCCACGTCACCCTGCTCCAGGGGCAGAGCTTCCTGTGAGCCTCCCCACCCCAGCCTTCCAGGCAGGGAGCCTCTTTGGCCGTCTCCCGGATGGCAGCTTGCATGTGGGCCTTCTTGCACCATTTCTGTGCTGGGAGCAGACAATGTGGGAGTGGCAAGGTGGGGCCTACACAGGCAGGTCTGGGGCAGCTTAACCGTGTGAACAGCAGACACCAGCCAAGCCACCAGCAGAAGGGGAGCTGGGTTCATCCAGGGGAGGTGGGGAGAAGAGACAGAGGGGGCAGCTGCAGAAAGGTCTCCTTCCATCCACCTCCTGCAGCTGCTCCGCAGGAGGGTCCCACCGTCCCTGCCTGCTGAGCCCACACCACGGACAACGTGTGGCTTCTTTTCTGTAACTACGGCCCAGCAGGTTCTTAAGAAGCAAACACTCTGCAAGGCACAGTCTAGCTCTGGCCCTGCCACGGCCCCTCCTGGGGCACAAAAGGAGGTTTCCAGATTATGGGGTGGTGGCTGGCCTGCACCTGCCTCCAAGCCCACAGTGGGCCTGGTGCTGCTCCACACAAGGCAGGCAGGCAGGGAGCTGCAGGGCTCCACTTCCACGCATGCCAATGCACTCATCTCCGAGCCAAAAGCTCCAGAGCAGAATAATAAAATGCTGGGGGAGGCTAGAGTAGTTCCCAGTTGAATTTAGCCCTCGTTGAAGAATACAGCCCTGGGAAAGCCTGGACCCTGTAAGGCATGATATGGGGCAGGGCTATTGGGCTCATTGAGAGGTGACTGTCACAGTTCATTTCTGTGGCTTTGGCCACCTGCTCCCACATCCTCTGTGCCCACGCCTAAGACCTGCCTCAGAGTCTGGACCCATGGAAGAGGCAGGATAGGCTAGTGGTAAAGAACAGGCTCTGGGCTCAGCCAGTACTGGGTTAGGACCCATCTTAGGTGCGGTGCAGGACCTTGGTAGTTGAGTTTGCTGAGCTTCATTCCATTTATCAGAATGGAAACCTCACCTTCTTTGAAGAGTTTCTGAGATCAGAACTAAAGGAGTATGTTCCTGTGACTAGTTTCTCTTATTAAGCCCATTGGAGACAATACGTAATTTTCCAGGCTCATTAAGAACTTGCATATTATAAAGTCCATTGTGGATTGTCAACACCGGTTTGTTTTAAATACATTTACACATATGTGTGTTTTAAATAGCCTCTATCTCAAAAATAGGTAAACAAAGAGAGATATACATATGTTTTATTTATTTGTTTGTTTCCATTTATTTGTTTACTAGTGCTACATAGTATGTAAATACATATGTATATACAACATAGCAACTGTGCCCTAGTGAGTAAGAACAGGGCTCTGGATCAGCAGACCTGGTCCTGCAACTTATTCTAAGTGTCTTAGCTTTGTGAACTTAAGCAAGTTAATCAACCTCCCTGAACCTGCTTTAGCTCGTTTTGGAAGACAGCATGCAAGGTGGTTAAGGGCTTCAACTCTGGAAGCAGATTATCTGGGCCTGAATCCCATCTCTATGCCTCAGTTTCCCAGCTGTAAAATGGGACTAAGACTGGTACCTACCTGCTCGTGATGCTGTGAGGATTAAACGAGCTAATAGAAAGTCATGGAATATAAAGTGCTTAAATGACTGCCCGAGACATAGTTATTAAAATGACTATAACATGGGAGTAATACTAAGAGCCACCTTAGAGGGTTGTGGAAAGGATGCGACATGATCCTGCATGTGAAGCACACAGCTCAGCGTGGACACCAAGTGCCGCATAAAAGGGTAGCTACTGCTGCTGATGTTTTATTTCAGACCAGAAGGCAGGGGGCTGCACTGGGGCCAGGCTGTGCACCCATGGTGCCTCGGGCCCCACTGAGGGTCCTACGCATATAAATGGGGGAGACAGGAGGAGGGAAAGGACGTGCTAATGTCCTAGGAGAAGGGACGAAGAAGGCCCGGCCCTGGCTCAGACAGAAGCTGCAGGGCCTGCGCACACCGCACTCTGGGAGCCTGAGCTTCCGCTGCACACAAACGTGACCATTTTGCTGATCCATCTCCTGCTGCCAAATGTTGTTCCAACCAAGCTCTTTGATCCAGTGCCAGCCCTTGGGCAATGGAGGCGAGGTGTGCTGGGATGCGAGGCCCTGGGGTGAGGGCCTGCCGATCCTGACCGCAGTGCAGGCGCAGGGCCAGAAGGAATGTCCCAGAAGGGCGGGGATGGGCGGGGCCCCCTGAGCCCTCATGGCCAGGAAGGGACCGAGGGGCTCCGCGTTCAGGCACCAATGCCCTCCATGGTGGCCACAGGGGCTGGCACCAGAAGAGGAGGAACAGCTTCTCCCCTGTAGGTAATGGTGCCCTTGCTCAGGCTCCCAGGACCACCTAGCTCAGGCCTCACTTTGCAAAGGTAAGAAAGTGAAGGCCCAGAGAATCTAGGCAATGCTCCCAAGGTCCTGGGAAGTCCATGCCAAGGGAAGGCAGACTTTCACAGGGGTCTCAGCCTTGGCTCCGCTGCAATGTGGGGCTCAGTCATCCTTTGTGGTGGAGCACCCTGTGCACCATAGGATGCTCAGTAGCATTCCTGGCCTCCTCCCAGTAGGTGCCTAAACACTTCCTCCCCGAGTTGTGACAATCAAAATTGCCTCCACACATTGCCAAATGTTCCCTGGGGGAACCACACACTGTCTTTATTACAAAGCAGAAAGGAGGGGAGAGGAGAAGGATGGCGCTGCGGAGAGAAGGGGAAGAATCGAGAAGTAGGGAGAGGAGAGAGAGAGAAAAATGTGCCTACAGTGTAAGCATGGCCTCGGGAGCCAGTGTCGCGGCTTCTCCAAGCTGGGACCTCCCTCAGATTGGGCCCCAAAGGACAGATTGTGGGAAAGACAGCTCAGAGTGGCCCGATGTGGCAGCACCATCCATCACCTTAAGCCTTTCCCCAGGACATACCTGTTTGTCAACATCTGTGACGATGTCTACAGTCACCGATTCCCCTGTGTGTCCCTACTAAGGGAAGGCGACCAACGCAGTGACCACCTGGGGCTACTTGTGTTTCTTGGCCAGGTCCAAGAATCCAGGGTGGATGGTGCCAGGTCTGCCCAGGGTTGGATCCTCTTTGGGGTTTCCCCTCTGCCTAGAACAGCTAACCTTGGGGACGCATGCCCAGAACCTGGAGGAGACAGGCCTTGGGACATACTTAAACAAAAAAAAGTATGCACTGCTTACCTGAAATTCAAGTTTAACTGGGCTTTTTGTATTTGTATCGGCTAAATCTGGCCACCCTCGACAGGCAACTCAGACCTGACTTCAGTGGCAGAAATAGGAAGAGAGCTGATTTTTCAGACTCATTCCCCAATCGCACCTATCTCAGGAAAGTCGTCAGCTTGAGAGGGCTGAAGTCTGATCCTCCTGCCAAATGACACGGCGATTTTTCTCCTTGGCAAGAAAGGAACAAACAGAGAAAATCAGTCTCTGGTGAACTTGAGGCTAGAGCCGGCACTTATATTGTGGTCCAAGTGCATCCCAGGGTCTATGCTAACTGTTTTACATACAGTTTTATTTAATGTCTCTAACCATCTGAGGAGTTGGATTTCTGTTTCTGTGTGGAGTTCCTCTGCACAGATGCAGAAGCTGAGCTTGCCAGGGATCCAGCCTAGGGTCCCCTGGCCACAAGCGGCAGAGTTGGACTCAACAAATGGCTGGCAGACTTCACCATTCACCGGGGGGTTTAGTTCTCAATTCCTTTACAATGTCCCTGTTTCAAATCTGAACACCTGCTTGTACGTGCTGTCTCAGGTGAGTCAAAATCTGAAGGCAACTCTGGTAGGTGATAAGGGAGAAAGGACTCGGTCCAAGAGGCACAGGCAGAAAGAGTTTGTGTTGGCAAAACCCAGCCCTGAGTCAGAACCCCAGCTCTGCCATTGCCTATGTGACTTTGGGCATGCTACCTGCCATCCTTTGAGCTCCAGTTTCATTGGCTAAATAATTGGCATAATAATACACACTGAATGGGAGAGTTAGGGTTTAACGAGGAATGCACGAGGAGTAAGTACTCATCAATTGAGCTATAATCTACCTCAAAGGATTGTTGGAGAAGCATAAAAAAGATCTGAAGTGAAGGCTTGTAGTAGATGCTTCGTAAAAGGCAATTATGGTTACTGTTACCAGCACCCTTTGGAACTGGTGATTTGTTTGCCAAAGCCACTCAAAAATTCTGTCTCTCTCTCCGAAGAACTGGATAAATGACTCCTTTGATAAACTAGCTTTTCACCTGGGGGACCTGGTTTGCTGAACCTACCCAAGTTAAAATGACTGAAAATCAATTTGATTTGACAGCTGTGGAAAAAACAAAATTCATGTAGAAACGGTTGAGCAACAGAGCCCCTCAGCGCTGATACAAAGCAAGACACAGAAAAGGCCTGCTGTCTTGGATCTCCTTGCCTGCTTCCCGTTTGGGGCCACCCCCACCTGGCCACCCATCCCAGCTGAGAAGATCAGAGGTCTCCCAGCCTTGATCCCAGGGCACTGGGACCCCCACCTGTTCCTCTCCTCCTAGGGCCTTGCCTTCGAGGCTTACCCCAAGCCCACCCCAAACTCAAAGGCAGAGCATTCTCCTCTCATGGAGCACAGTTAGTGACAACTAAAACGGCAGAACAACTGGGCACCTAGCCCCTATTTACAGGTCCCTTTACTGTTCAAGTTCAGAGTCCCTCTGGGCCATCTGCCAGGCCCTAATGAGAACCAAGTGACATCCCGAAGCCAAGAGGGCACTGGTGTGCCTTCGCGTGGGAACGGTGAGGCATCCGCCTTGCTCTGGAGCACCGTGAATGTTCTCTGTAAGGGTAGGGACATTGCTCAGTGACCCCATTCTTCTTGACATTTGCCCATCCGTCCTGACTTCCTTCTACTTGCGACGGGGTGGGGTTGTCACTGGGTCAATTCCATAGGAGGCTCCTGTCACTGAGTTTTTAGCATGAGTAACCCAGTACCCAAATTGAGGACTCGGGCTACTTAGAGATCCTCCCTATTGGTTTATCGTAAACTAGCTGCTAAGAATAA
Source organism: Miniopterus schreibersii (assembly GCF_964146895.1). NCBI lineage: Eukaryota > Metazoa > Chordata > Mammalia > Chiroptera > Miniopteridae > Miniopterus > Miniopterus schreibersii. Next base: position 22,458,942 of record NC_138121.1, on the reverse strand, counting down.
TCATTAATTATTATGAAATAAGTCCTGCAGCTCCTTCCCCTGCCATATCAAGTTGCCCCAGCAAGAAATAATATCTTCTTATAGCCCCTATAGACAGCTATCTTGGTTTATTCTCTCTCTCTCTCTCTCTCTTTCATATCTTCCTATGTCATAAACTACTTTCCTAATCAATGAGCCACATGGCCCACACACTATTATCTCAGTTTGAGCTACTCTGGATGAGTATTTTTTTCCTATTTTTTTTAACAACCCACATGGAATTCCTATGTACCACTTAGCTTTTATTCTGAGCCAGATCTTAAACATGCCCTCCAAGTTTGGTGAACATCCATCCACCCAGTTTTATTTGCACAAAAAGAGGCTCATTATATGTATAGGGATATATATTGTAACGCTCTATCTCCAGCCTGGAGAAAGGGCTGCACTAGACAACCTTGGGCAAGCTGCTGAACCGTTTTCCAAGGAAGTGCCAGTTACTAGCAATATAATAGCTCTCGTGTAGTGGAAACTGACCATGTGCCAGGCATTGTGCTAATAATATCTTATTTAATCAACAATTCGATCTCCAAGCCTTAGTACTATTATTATCCCATTTTACAGCTGCGGACAATAAGACTAGGAGGGATGAAGCAGGTTGCTCAGAACAAAGAGATAAGTCAGAGCCAGGCTTTGAAACGCAAAGCCTTTCAAAGGCTTTTCACTGAGCCTGCTAATTAACTCCCAATGCTTTTGTGTGGACAAAAGGCCTATAAGCTGGTTGCTGGAGTTGTCCTCATTTCACTGAGGAGGGGTAAGCTCCGGGAGCCATAGATATGAGGGGTTGAATGAAGAGAGATGAAAGGTGCCCCTGAATCTCAGCATTTGGGAGTGGCCTGGGAGCTGTCATGACCCAGCCTCCAGGCAACCGAAGAACTCTCCGTGTGTGTGATTATGCATAAGATTATTTAATTAATCGCATTGCTCACCTGTCCCAATACCTGGCTTTATGAAGTATCTTTCATCTTGGATCTCCAAAGCAGGTGTAAACTCTGTAATTAGCTGTAATGACTGTTGTGTTTTTTAATAGTTACCTGCTATAATGTCCCTTTGACAGGTGAAGATGCTGAGGCTTTGGGTTAGAGAGAGAATCTAAATATGGAGACTCAAGACATGAACTAGCCAAGGCCCCCCCACCTCCCTGGGGAGCAGGACCCACCTCAAACGCCCTGGGGCCTCGCAGGAAGGGCTAGCATGTTCTAAAGCAAACAATTGCCTTGGACTATGCAACCTCTGTCTCCTCTTGCTTTTAGGAGGGGTTCACATTTCTTCCCTGGATGGAGAAAAGTTGTCATTTTCCATGGCATGTGAAAGCAGGTGTAAACGGTCATTCCATTATTAAGGCAAAGGGGGCTCAAGACTCGGGATGCTATGGCATCACACAACCAACCTCTATTTGCTCATTGATAATACAGGGGCAAGAGTCATGATAAATTCTAAATCACAACAATTTTGCATTCCTTTTTTTTAAAAAAATATATCTTTCTTAATTTCAGAGAGAGGGAGAGAGAGATGGAAACATCGATGATGAGAGAGTTGTCATCGATCGGCTGCCTCCTGCACGCCCCTAACTGGGGATCGAGCCCGCAACCCAGGCACGTGCCCCGACCGGGAATCGAACCGCAGTCTCCTGGATCCTAGGCAGCTGCTCAACCGCTGAGCCACGCCCAGCATGGCTTGTATTCTTTTCTGTGATGGCTACTTGGTGCAGCTACCAAGAGGGCACAGAGAGGCTCAGGAAAACAAAGTTTCTTATGCCCACAGAGTCCTAGGGGACCAGAGGCACATCCCATAAGATCACAAGGAGAGACACAGGATGGTTGGAAGCAGAAGACAGGAGCAGGGAAGTGCTTAGGCTTTTTCCCTTATTAGTTAGCGGAAGAGCCAGGATTCAAACCAAGGGCTTTCTTCGCCTAAAACGATCCCCTGTGTGAGAGTGAGAGACGGGGACCTTGGCTGAGCAGCTGTCTTTCAGGGAGTTGGGAAGTGGACATTCACGTTTGGAAAATAAATTCTACAGAAAGAAACAAGGGGGCTTCTTAGGAGCAAACGAGCATCTTTTACTAATCAGAAAGTTTATCGTAGGAGTAAATCTACAGAACCCTAACCCCTCCTCAAGTCAACTAGGAATTGGAAAAGCTCCTGTTCAAGAACATCGAAAAGCTATGGACAAGAATGTCAGAGTCGTATTTCTAAAAGCGAAACAGCTACACAAAAACCAGGTAACTGGAAATTACCTCTTTATCTATTAGCAGATAAATAAATGGAACAGAACAGTGTACGGCAGGGTAAATAAATGAACTACTTACAGGCACCAGCATGGACGAAGCTTAGAAACATAATGAAGAGAGGAATAAACAAGGTAGCTAATAGGAGTATAGTGACATTTTTCCCAAGCTGAGAAACAAGATACACACCCTATGTATACATGAGGCATACCTGCACAAGGAGCACAGCGTTAAAGAAAAGTGTCATAAATGTTTTTAACAATAAACATAACATTTAGGAGAGCAGTTACTTGAGAAGGGAAAGAGAAGGGCCTTGGAAGGAAGGTTCACCCGTCTTGGTTTATGGTTCCTAAGACATTTGTTTTATAGGCATTTTATATTCAGTTGCATGACTTACGTATAGATTGCATATATAATTTTGTATGTCTCGAAAAATGCATATTTCGCCCTGCTGGCGTGGCTCGGCGGTTGGATCTAGGATCCAAGAGATCGCTGTTCAATACCCGGTTGGGGCACAGGCCCGGGTTGTGGGCTCAATCCCCAGCAGGGGGCGTGCAGGAGGCAGCCGATCAATGACTCTCATCACTGATGTTTCTCTCTTCCTCTCCCTTCCTCTCTCTGAAATCAATAAAGATATATTTTTTTTTAAAAAAATGCCTATTTCAAGAGAGAAGCTTCCTAGCACAAATGGCCCAAAGGCGAACTGTTTTATTCAGTGAAAGTAGATAAACAGGAACTTCCCAAGAAAAATATAAGGCATGTGGTGTTTGGGGGGAGGGTGGGGACCCAGGGGGAACTTGGGAGGGATAGGAACATGGAAGAAAAGGCTGGAAGCAGAAAGCTGTGGGGATAAACGGCTGTCGTTGTTTATCTCCTTTCTCCGTTCCCCGTGAGATACTCTCAGCTACTTTCTCCCTGTCTTACACCCTCTAAGATGTGTTTTTAAGGACCCGTGGACGAGGGAGGAAATGGGAACCCGCCGTCCCCAGGATGCAGGGCTCATCCAGTTTCATGCTGGCAGATACAGAGGCTGGACTGGGAACCGGCCTCCGAGTCAAAGCCCCAGGGTCCTATTTCCAACTCTGAAAGCGTGACCTGCCCGAGGCCCTCATGCTTCCCAATAAGGGGGGGCCTGTGAATAAAATACGTATGAGATCACGTTATGAGCTGCAAAATACTGGGCCTGTGCACAGGTCTTTGCGACTGTCAGAAGGCCCAGGATGGTAGCTGGCTCACTCTGCCTAGAAAGACCTTCACACGGGTTGGGTTTTGCCACACCTAAGAAGACTTTCCCGGTTTGAGAAGTTAGAGTTTGAAAGAGATAGAAGTAATCCCCACCTCCAAACATTTTGACTGAAAGTGTAACGGAAAATCTCCTAATAAAAAGTGAAAAGAAAATGATCTTGGATCATGGGCTTAACTGTATAATTGTGGAAGAATTAGACACCCAGTAAAGACGCTTTGAAATGATGATGATGGTAGCTATAGTTTGGTAATGCCAAGAGTGTGTCACACACGCACACGCACTGATAGACTCACGTATGGCACCCTGTTTATTTTCAGAGCAATATTTTCAGAGCAATTACCAGTGGCAGCTGGGGTTTGCGCAAGAACTCGCCCAAGAACACTCCATAGCTAGGAAGTAGCTGGGCTGGGATTTGAACCTTGATCGGCCTGGTGATAAAGACACACATATTATATCCAGGTCCTGACATATTATTTTCCAGAGATTTAACAGCCAGAAGAATGTAACAGCCAGGCTGAGAATAACCCTATTATAGAAACGGTTTCAGTTTATTTAATACAGTCACCTACTCGGAGCAATTAATTACTAAGCATTTGCGAGCCTCCTGCCTTCAGCCCCAGCTCTGCAAATGTCTGTACTTCAACAAAGCCAGGGATGGAAGAAAATAGCAAATCCATTCTGATTCTGCTTGCCAAGCCACAGAACTCCCTCCAAAAATCAAGAGCTGTTACTATTGGCAAGGGGCGTTAAAAACCTGAGGGTGCTTGATTGGAGTGGATCTCTCATCAGCTGCCTTGGCTCCTGAGTTCGCCGAGCTGCCCTGGGGTGACAGTGGTAAGGTCCATGTATCAACGTTCCTCAGTCCAGGCCTGGGGTGAGGTGCTGACCACACGACATTGCATTGAGTCCACAGAGCAGCTCTGAAAGTTAAGACCTCTCATGAGCATCTTGTTAGTGAGAAAACTGGAACCAGAGAGGGGAAGACACTTGGCTAAGATTGAACAGCTCTCAGGAGTCCAGAGGCGTTCAGAGCTCCTGCCTGCTCCAAGGCTCCTGCCATTGACAACCTGGCATCCAATCTATCCAAGGCAGGGCTTCTCACCTGGGGGAGACTGTACCCTCCAGGGACATTAGAAATGCCTGGAGACATTTTTGGTTGTCACAACTGGGGGTGGGGGCATCTGGGGTAGAGGCCAGGGTTTTGCTAAACATCCCACAATGCATAGGAGAGACTCCACCCCTAAGAAAAAACTTTTCAGCCCCAAATGCCTAGGCTGCCAAGGTTGAGAAAACTTGGGCTAAGTCTGCGGTGTTAGGGGAACAGAAACAGGACAGAATTGAGTCTACTGTAGAAAAGGGACCCTATGAATAGCAACTTGCCTTCTTCTAGGGGCCCAGGCTCTGGCCAACCTCACTCTTAGTATATCCTGGGCCATCCTCTAGGCAGGATGAGTTGAAACACCCAGAGACAGCAGAGAAAACTGTTCTCCCCAAATCTGTCCCAAGGGGCACACAGCTTGGAGGAATGTCAAGGGCGGGGACATCCAGGCTAGAGGGTGAAGATAAGAGCGAAGGGGAAAGGGGTCCTGGGCTATCCAGTGATTACAGACAGGGGCACGCAGCAGAAAAGCTGTCTGGGAAGGGTTAAGTGCGTCTCTTCCCCTGCTGGCCTGTCTCCCAGGCTGAGTGAAGGCTGCTTCATCTCATATGGATACGAAAGACAAACTGTGCGGATTGAAAACAGCTGTACGCCGAGCGAACGGGCCACATGGCCACCGTGCCATGCCGAGGCTTAGCGAGATGGCTGCCCTTTTGTTTGACTTTGGGGGAGCAGCACAAATAAATACAGTAGGTTCTGTTTAAACAAAGGACTCTGATCAATAGAGGTTTGTATGGCTTACGACCTTCAACCATAAACAGAAATTTGAGGTAAAAATCCACAAATCCCAGATCAATTACCAGATTATTTACCCTTTTGCACTGCTAATGTTCCAATCTGCCTTGCATATTAAATAGCCGGGGAAGAAAAGCATTTTTGTTGCAGGGAAGAGGGAGGGCTATGCGGGTTTATTACCCGTGGCAATCAAAGCCGGGGCCATACGTTTTCTGTGTAAACCCGGCTGCGGTGATTGTGGAAATCGCCTAAGACAAATCTGAAATTCCAGGACTTTTCAGCCGATGTTACCAGTAGCTTTAATAATCTCTCTTTCTTTTTTTCTCGGGGGTTTAAACCATCTGCCACAAAACTGTTATTGCGTTGTGGTCTGCCATAAACGAAAGTGCCTATGTTAGGGCTTCGGTCCCCACTCGGGTCCCTGGCAGCTGCGAATCCTCGAGGAAGGCCCCGGCCCTGGGTTTCCCGGGCTCGGTTCCCCAGGCGCCGGCGTGGGCTTGCGCGCAGGGGCCCTCGCCGGCTCTGCACCCGGGCAAGCTGTTTAAGCTCTTGAGGCCCCTGTGTTCTGGTCTGCAACGTGGAAAAGGAAATAACGCTGTTTCCTTCTGGGGGTTGCGATGAGAACGAATAGGCGGCACGTAAAGAAAAAGCACAGCCCGCGTCTCGGGCGCAGGAAGTGGTGCTCACTGTCATTGCCGGTATTCTCAGGGTTCCTTCTCCTCCGATATCCTGAATTTCAACATAGCTGTGATATTTTGAAATGAACTCTGAGTCCAGGCCTTGCGGGGGGAGGCTGGGAAGGAACAACTGGGGGCCGAGGGGGAGCAGCCCATAGCACCACCTGGTGATGAGGGACTTCAGACCACCCCACGTCCCCTCCCAGCACCCATAGAGGCCTTCTGGCTTGGATATTAGTTCATCAGAATCTGTAGACCTACACCCTGAAAAGAAAGGGCTCAGGTCCCCCCTCACCCTCAGGAGACCCTCTGTGAGATGCTGGCTCCAGCAAACACAATTCCCACCCCGTCTGCAGGACTGGAAGTCCCTCTGAGGGCTGGGGACCTATGCCCAACTTGTCCACCTCTGATGTCAAGTCCCTAACTGTGGCAGGGCCCGGAATAAGCCTCAATACACATTTGCGGGGTCCTCAGGACTGCCCAGGAATCTCACCCTTCTCCCTCCCTCCTGGATCATAGATGCTATGTTTCCCTGTTATCCCAAGGCCTCCTCTTTGCTCCCGCCTCTGGCCTCCAAGCCACTCACAGAGGAGTGTGAGGACCTACCCTGTTCTCCCCGTTTCTCTTCCTTTCACCCATAATATAGGCGTGACAGAGAAAGCCATCGGTGCCCGCACTGTGTTGAGAGCTTAACACATATATAGACTCCTTAATTCACACAGCAACACCATTTTATCCACATTTGGCAAAGAGGGGTGCTGAGATTCTTCACAGGCTGAAAGAGGCAGATGAGAACCTAAGCAAGGTCTGCCCGATTCTTAACAATCAGGTCAGTGGTTCTCAAACTTCAGCAGCATCAGAATTACCTGAAAGGCTTTTTGAGAATGCAGGTTACTGGTCCCCATTCCAGAATTCCTGATTCAGGAGGCCTGGGGTGGAAGCCTATGAATGTGCATTTCCAAGAAGTTGGCAGGTGATGCTGACGCTGCTGTCCAGGGACCACTTTGGGAAACACTGACCCTAAGTAAACTTCCTCTTTGTTCATGTCCCCAGCACCCTCTCCACCAGAGAGCAGGGACAAAAATCCTCACCGCTGCACAATCTCTCTCTTCCTTAAATGCCGGATATCCAGTGGAAGACTTTTGCATCATCAAATGGACAAGTTAAATCAGTGACCAAGTTTTGTTGTCAGTTTTCTCTTGTGTTTTGCTGAGAGAACCAACTTACTTTAGAATCAGCTGTGTCCTATAATTCATCCTCAAGCATTAGACATAAGTTGAACTGAAAGTGAAGTTCTCATTAGCCAAGTCTTGTGAAACTTTAGTTGGATTAAGGAGTAGGGGAGGGGAGGGAGGTTTAGGGGTGAAGAAAGTTCTTCCAAATTAACCAAGAGGTCTAATTATAACAGAAGCTGGCTGTTTCTCTAAAGGAAAAGCAGTTTCTTGAATTGTAATTATTCTACATATTATAACATGTGCAAAGTGACGGGGTGGGGGGCAGGAGGACCAGAGACTTGCATTCCTTAGTAATGAACTACATAAGCAGTAAAAGTCCAAGTTAGAGTATTTTTTCCAAACTTTTACTCAATAAATATCCTGTCTCCAACGTATCACAAATTCCAAATTAGCAGTGTGTGGATTCATGAAATCCATTCATTTCTCCATTCATGCATCCCACAAACATTTATTGAAGCCGCCACTCTGTGCCAGGCATCTGCCGGGTGCTGGGCCCGGGGAGGGACATGGTGTGTGCGTGCAGCTCTGGGATGCTGACGTTAAGAGAAATAAGAGACAAGCTGTATCCCTGAGGGCCAGTGGGAGACAAAGGGTCATGGAGATGTGTGTGCCGTTGCATGTGGGTGGAAACGGGGGTAAGGAGTTTCCAGACAAAGGGGACAGCGTATAGTCGTAGAAGCTCAAGCAAATTTTGTTGGCAATCCATTCAGATACCCCTTACCAGGCCACTGCATCTGTCTCCCAGCTGCTGTGCCGACTGCTAGGGGCTCAAAGCTGTCCCCTTTTAAGCCAAATGGAGCCACCTTGCCAAGACGGTGTGCCATCTTTCCTAACCCCCTTCCCACTCAGGGGCGGCCCATTGCCTGCCTGACCGACGCAGGGGTCTCTTGCATGTCTTTGCTTATCTCTTCTCCCTGTCCTGTCCTATTCCCTCATTGCCTTTCTCCTTCAACAAAACGGGCACCTCAACCCTGTCTCAGCCTCTGTTTCTGGGGAACTCGATCTAAAAAGGAAGTGTAGTTGCTAATTTATGGTCTCTGAAGTCACCTACCAGCACTGGTTATATTGGCTCTGAAATTTACTGGTTGTACGATTCTGGATAAGTTACTCTGCCTTGACTAGAACTACTAATACAAGCCCAGTGGATCCAAGATGTAGATCCCCATCCCATTTTTTCTTTACCCCTTCTCTTTGAAGGAGCACCATCATGTGCATGCATGTGTGCACATTTACACACACACACACACACGCACATGCATACATACTCACCAGATAATAATGAAAAGGGAGCTACCAGTGGCTTGGGGACCTGCCACATAGATAACCTCTCCCTAAAGGCTTACTAGTTAGTCGCTAATACCTAACCTGGTATTCTGTAACTCCCCAAAGTGTCCGTCCTGGCATTGGGTCAATGCCCACTCTGACAGACCTGTCTATGTCAGGTTGAGCGATTTTAGAAACAAGTAGCAGATACAAATTGGCTTCGGCAGTAGGAAAATGCATTATTTTGTATAGCACAGTGTCTATAGTAACAGAAGTAGGGCAGATTGCAGAACTAGTTGGTTCAGTGGTCAAAGATGTCAAGAAGGATTTGGACTTTTCCCCCATTTTCCTACTCTGGTATCACCAATATTGGCAGGAGTTACCTGTGGGATGTCACCATAGGGAGCACCATACTTCTGGTTCCTAGTTGCAGGCCACAGTCCTTCCTGCTGTCTGAGTGGTCCCCATCTCAGATCATGTGTCTGGCCTGAAACAGTGACAGTCAGCAGGAAAATGCCATTTCTCTCACTGGTTTAAATGAATCAAGACCCACCCCCTAGAGCTGAAATTGAGCTGAGGGCAGTGCAACATGCTGATTAATAGCTTGGACTCAGAGAGGGGAAAACTGGAATTCAAGTCTTGCCCGTGTGGCTTAGTACCTATATGAATTTAGGCAAGTGATTGATTGCTCTGTGCCTCAGTTTCCTGATCTGTATGATAGAGACATTATGTCCACTTCACAGGATTCTTATGGAGCTTGAATGAGGCGCTTTGGCAGTACTGGCTCATGGTAAGCAAAACCGTTAGCTATTACCACATTATATTGTATCTGAACAAAATTGGGGTACAGTGAGGAAAGACAAATAGGGCAGAAGATATTAGGTAGACAACTAGCAGCGTCCATTATACTATCTCCATAGCCCAAGTTGGTTTCCAGACTTCTTAACTGTGTTCAGCTCAGCATCCTGGCCAGGTGGATAAAGTTTAAACCACTATGTTTCTGAAATGGTTCTTGGCTTTCAAAGTACCTCCCCAAGCATTTGGAAATTGTAGCTCTGAGCCCTCCTCTTAGTAATATCGTCTCTCACCTAAGTCCCATCTGAAGCCCATCATTAAACTTCTGAGTTTGGAAGGAGCTGTCAGCTCTAGGAGACGCTACCTCATAACGGGGGGGCCAGGACCCACCTGTCTGCCCATGTCTCAGAGGCTGCACCACCATGGAGAGTTGTCCTGGGCAGGCCTGTCTTGCTTCCAGAATCAATGAGAAGGCAGATGGAGCCATCATGCCCCTTCCAGGCCCTTGCACTCTGGAGCCTCAGGGACAAGAGTCAAAGTCAGGCTGGCCAGAGGCAGGAGAACTAACAAAGAGTTTCAGTGACTATAGAGATAAAAGTATCAAAAGAAGGTGGAAATATCTCCTGGCAAGGCTGTTTATAGGTGCCCAGTTTATTTAATAGTCTAAACTACTAACCCTGAAGTTGGGGTTTGCACACTGGGACACCTGGATGGAATTTAGATGATCACTGAACCCCTTTATTTATATATGACCTGCATGCAGGCCTGAGACACTGGACTTTTCTAATGGGAAGGGCTTCAGCTTGCAATGAATTCTCAGAAAGGTCGAGATCCATTGCACTGAGATAAACTCCCCAAATAACAAATTAACCCCCTCACTTCCTTGCTCATTTTCTGAAGACTCCTCACCCCCAACAGGGTTATATTAGCAAGCTGTATCTCTCAGCTACAGTAATTTGTGGAACTGAGCCAGGACTTGGGCATGCTAAGGACCCCAGTGCATCCTTCTAACGGGGTGGTCCAGGCCCCATGCTGTCTGAGTCACTAACAGGGAGTCAGAAAATCTTATTGCTGGACTTTCACATGATTCAATATTTTGCAGAAGGGTGAAACTAATCAGTGAGAAGCCTGAACTCTGAGGCCACACAGGGCCCCATTTCTCACTCAACAAGGCTCAGAATCCCACCTTTGAGTCCCATGGGGCAGCTATGCAGGTATGGTCTGGGTATAAGGACAGAGATGGGGTACCAGATAAGTACAGAGATGGGGGGTCTGCATTTAGGAAATTTTATAGCAATTTGACAGTGATTTCATGGGCTTAACCTAATAGTTTAAAACATGGGGCTTGTGTTTTATATGTCCTGTTCCTTTATTTCTTTTCTCTAAGAAATCATTTTGGTTGTATTTTAGAAAACTAGTAGTCTGAAATAAATATATATTTTTTAAAAACTGCTTTTCACATAGTGTTTGAGAAGCACTAACTCAGGAAATCTTTGCTAGGTTACTGTCCTGGCACCTCGGGCCCCGGCTTCTAGGACATCTGTGCTGGGTCCAAGTGTTGGGAGGCAGAAGATGGACGAATCTGAAGCAGTAATCCAAATGTGGCATTTCTTTGAGGGCTCCTATAACCTGAACATTTGTGGAATTTTCGCTTCCTTCCACAACATATCCACTTTTGTTTGGATATAAAAATAGTTTCACTGTTTTTCATTCATTTAGTTTCCTTCAAGTTGTCACATAAAATTTCAGCTCCAAGGAGATACACACTGACTTTTTAGTTTGTTTGCACCTGTGGAAAAAACACCCATGTTAGGTGTGTGACTCTTTGAAACACCAGCCTACACCCTTGGGAGATAGTAGCATCTGTCATTTCAGGAAGCAGCTTTGCACCAGATATCCAACAGCATTTAGGTCTCAGTTTTAGATTTAAAAGCAATTGAGTGGAAGAAGTTGTTTCCCCCACAAAGCAAATCTAAGTTCAATAGTTTTATACAAAAGTGGCTTTCAGTGTAGTCTTAATATATAATGTATAGTAGTTAATGTAGTCTTCGTATATAAGAACAAACTCTTACATAGTGTTTACTATGTGCTAAGGAAAGTTCTAGGTGCTTCTTCAACATCAACTCATATAATCCTTATAGCAATCCTTTGAGATAGGTGCTATTAATATCATCTTCATTTTATAGGTGCAGTACTGATGCACTGAGATGCTAAGTCACTTGCCCAAGGTCACACAGCTAGTTAGGAGGTAGAGCTCCTGCCAGGTAGGCATGCTGGGACCAGAACTTATCCATTGGACTGTGCCTCCCCAAAGCCATCCAAATGGGACAATCTTAGAGGTGGTGTCAACTGAATAACTACTAATGCATGAAGCACACTATCATTGCATTTGACTCAGGACCAAAGAATTACAGGGGAGCTAAAGTTATACACAGGTCTGCATTGGACTGTGCTCAGATGAAATGGGTTGGGTTATGAAACTGATAAATAAACTAGCTTTTAATTTACATTCTGCTGTGCATCCTGCCACCCAAGTGATAGTCTCAGGTTGGGTCTATATGGAGAAGAATTGTGTTTGGGGCTGTAGAGTTCAAGACACCCTGGCTAGAGCAATTTGCTGAAAAATTTGGGGCAATTTTACAGCCACAGGGATACCCCATCAATTCCACTAACTCTCTTGGACATGCTTGATTTGGTCATGGCTGTGAAGATTCCGCCTTTGTGAATTATCCACACGCCAACCTGCATCAGCATTCGATTTGGTGTTTCAAGCAGGCCGTTTGGTTTTGAAATTAGTTGAAGAGGATGCTATTTAGGGGCCATGTGAAAAAATATATAATCTGTCTTGTGCTTATTAAAAACAAAATTGCTGTGTTCTGATTACCTGCATGTGACGCTGAGATATATCCCTGTGAAAATGAGCTCCATTTGCAGTCTGATTTTGATTTGCAGGCTGTGGAATTAGATTCCACCTCATTGGCTTTATGTTTCTCCCATCGGCTTGTCCATTCATTCACCAAACATTTATTGAGCACCAACTATAGCCAGGCCCAGTGCTAGGTGCTTGGGGGAGGGAAAGAAGGAGACGTCCGAGGATAAATAAACCCTGGTGTCTGTCCTTGAGGAGCTCTCAGTTTCTCCAGGGAGACAGACATGAAAATGTACAGTGATAGTGAAGGGTACATGCAAAACCCAAACCAACACCTATGACAGGTCCCAAATTAATTCATTTTATAATAGCTTAGTTGCTTTGGTTATTACAAATACCAGGTTGTACTGCCTGAGAGTCAGTAACTGAATTATAATTTATTTTTTATCTACTACTGAAATTGAAACAACCAACTGGATGTCTATATGGCTAAATTCAGGGTGATGAATAGAAGTGGTAGCATTTGTCTACTTGGTACACTTTGGTCAAACAAAGTGGACAAAGGACAGAAAGCATTTCCCTAAGGCACCTGCATTTATTCCAATAAAATAATCCCTCCACCTGCCCCAGGCTTCCCAAAGCACTGCCGCACCCATAAGCCAATCACCTCTTGGCAACAACCTTTGAAGACAGGCTTTATCATCTAAGGAGAAGCTAGGTAACTTGCCCAAGCCACCCAGCTAGTTAGTGGTAGGACAGGGTCTCTAACCCAGGTCTTCCCATTCCTAAACGTCCCTGCCCTGGTTCAATAATTCTTTATTGAATGCCTTTTGTACATTCAGCTTTGGATTTCACTGTATGGTTGGATAGCCTAATTCCAGTATTAGATGCTAGGTCATGTACGTCACCCAGTCAGCCATTCTATGACTGTAGGTGTATGGCCATTCTATACCCAAGAAAGAAATGCCCTGGCACAATGGCATTTATAATGAACCTAGGTAGTCCTCATAGAATCTCCTAGAAGCAGCTTTCTGTGGTTTACTCCTAATTCACCTTCCTGCCCTCACAACCTTGATGTTTTTCTTTATTCTTTAAAGGAAATACTTTCTGGAATAATCTTCAAGATGGTCATAAAAATAAAAAGACTTTTTTTTTGTGGGGGAGGGAGGTTGACTCAATGGGAAACTCAACTCAGCTTTTTGAAAGTCAGAGTGGCCTTTGTGTTTGGAAATTAACTTTTTACAGCACCTGAGGGGTAGTTATTACTCACCGAGTACTTTGAGGAATTTAAACATGATCGATTAATTGATGGTAAAAATTATATTATGTAAATGCAAATCCAGAATTGAGTTTGGTGTTCACAGTGGCCTGAAAACATTTTAAAAGGCCAGGTTAGGCCTGAGGAAATTGAAAGTTTCAGTCTTTGCTATTAAAAAAAGAAGACGAAAAGAATGAAAGAAAGAAAAAGTGAGTTTGCTACAAACTCAATAATGAAGACCAGAATTTTTTCCTTTCTTTTTTGACAATATTGTCACAATCTGTTTTCACAATCTAACTGTACCATAGAAACGCTAATGTAAGGAATCAGGCGAGCTTTTGTTCGACCCTTTTTGTTAGAAATTCTGCCCTACGAGGCTTATCAAGCTTATGAAGCTCATAAACACTGGGACCCCAAACAACTTAGGGAGATAGAAAGACAAAAACTGAAAGAGAGGAAGAAAAAAAAAGTGATAAAATGAAATTGAAGAGGGTGACACAATAGAATCTGGAGCCATTAATTTTTATAGCTGATGCAGCTACTAATATTTTATGAGGTTTGGAAATATGAGTGTAAAAAAACCACCCTCATATCTGCCCTTGCTCTCTTTCTGTTGTTGTTTTAATATGAAGATAAGCCCATCGTATCTGTGCCTTGGCTGTGCCCTTATTACAGCTGAACAACCTACTACAATAAAAAGCATTCTGTTCACTGGAATTTTTCCAAATCAGCCTCCTTTTGTTTTTGTTTAGTTGGGCTTTCCACCTTTTCCAACAGAAATTCTTGGACTACTTCGTGTGTCATTTCTTGCCCTTGTTTCTTTTCTTTCTTTTCTTTTAAAATTTATCAGAACTTATTTCCAGTTAAATCGCAGCAGGGATTGTGTTTACTAGCTTTCCTGGGCTGTATTGCCCGCAATGTCTCCATTTAAATGTAGATTTCGGCTTTACACTGGGGAGGGAGGTGAGAGCCTTTCTGCGGCGGAATTAACATCAAGGTGCAAATATGAGCGTGAGATGGATGCCCCGGCTCCCTAAGTAGGGCCCGGTGAGTGCAGTTCAAATATTCTGCGCCATTTATTTCCAATTTGCCTTGTACCCTCCAGGGCGAAACACTGCCCAAGTCAGATCTCTATGCTTACTGAGCCCACAGCACCAGCCAAATGCTCAAGGATGGCACAGGGCACTAGGATAGGCACCGACCTGGTGCAGTGGGGGCTCCGCTGGTGACCTCTTGGAATGAATGGTAGATAGGATTAAAAGGGCATATTTAAGACCTGTTCCCATCTCTTTTCATTTGTTAGGAGCCCATGTCTACTATGAAGAAGTGGAATAAAAATATATACACTGTAAATAAACCTTCATCGTAACACACTTTGAATCTATCCCCTGCCCCACATATGCTTTTTTTTTTTTTTTAGCTGAACTGTGGTAGAAACATATGAAGTTCATTTTAAAGGAAGTTAATAAAGATCACGATCGGCCCTCCTCTTCTGCCTTGTTTTATTGATAGGCCATTAGTTAAGAGGCAAAATTCAGTAGCCATACTCACATCTAGATAAGTTATATACTTATATAGTTCTTTTTTGCCTCAGCTGTTCATAAGACCATCCTACTCCCAACCTACCTTGACCTGGACTTCTTTGTGCCATAGAAATGATTCAATGGGGAAAGCACATAATTTTGTCAAGAGCTCTTCAGCCCCACTGAGCCCATACAGATGCTTGTACTTGTAAAATTGTATACTTAGATTTGTTTTACCAAACACTTGATAATCTACCTCTTCTGTAGTCCCAAATAGAACCCTGATCATACTATGGGAAATGGTTCCTAGTTTTTATTATATACGATACTCAATTCACCACAGTGTACAAGCTGTGTGATTTTGTTCAAGTTACCTAACTTCACTGTGCCCCAGTTTGCCCATCTGTAAGCTGTTAATAATAATAGTACTTGTACCATGAGTTATTTGGAGAATTAATTCATTTAATGTATGGAAAGACCTTAGAATTGTGCCTGACACAAATAAGTGCTCAATAAATGTTGAAAATTCACACACACACAGAGAATTCTCTCCTGAAGACTTCAGAAGCCAGAGGGAAGAGAGAGATAGAAGTAGCCATAGACTAAAGTTAAGTATCATTTACTTTTCTGAAGATCCTGATATAGAAAAAAAAAAAAAAATAGGGGGGAAAAAAGTAGTTTCATGAAGTGTGGGTCAGTGATAAGAAAGTGGTAAGAGAATAAAGTGAAAAGCAGCAGGCCCTGCAGAAATGGGAGAAGCGGCAGAGAAAGGCAGGCGTTTTAGTGAAGACCCCGGGATGCCTGACTGAGCTCAAAGGCCCAGGATCTCCAGAGAAATTCAGGGCTGAAAAAATTAAGATTCCCTTCCCGCTCTGACAGGCAGACCAAGAAAACCATCGTTGGCACCTCATCTGGTCTAAACACTCAGTTTACAAATGGCTGTTGCGCGGCATCTTGTGTTATAGATGCTTTATGTTTATTTAAGAACTCAGTTTCAAGGAATGTTTTCCAGACGTGCGGCTCACCGCAACAGACAGCTGTTGATATTCTGATCCCATGAGCATTCTAATATGTTTAAAAATTGCGACACTTTTAAAACCAGATGTTCTCCATAAACTGCACACAAGGGGGGAAGCGAAAAACAAAGGAAGGAAGAAAGAAAGGGAAGACCAGAGGACGGCAGATCTGCTGCTGGGCATGACGCTGGAGCTCTTCATGCTCACAGAAAATTCACAACAAATTCAAGCGACCCTCATAAAGCTGGTTCTGGGTTTTCTTCCACAGAGAAGATGAAAGGGAAATCATAGTAACAGAAAGTTCTGTCCTCAGTGAGGACAAGCGAGAGAGCTGCAGCTGAAGCCTGAAGGAAGGTCAACCACTGGTGCTGCTGTGGCTGGAGGTTCTTTGCCACAGCTGTTTTCTGGGGTGCACGGGGCATGTGTGTGCAACTGGCCCCCCACTCTTCTGAGGCTCCATGCCTATTGACTGATTTTACAAGCAGCCTCCACTTTCCTCCTAAGCGTTCCTTTGGGTGGAAGAGGCCTTGCCTGTCGTGCTGATACAGGTGTATATATATATGCGGTGCTGACACATGGTTATAAGTGGAACTCCTGGGGTCAGACTACCTGGGTTCAAATCCCTGCTCGCCAATGTGCTGAGCACGCATGGGCAAGATACTTTTTCTGAGACTCTATTTCTCCCTCCATTCAACGGAGACCACAGCGGTACCCACCTCACAAGGGAGCAGAAGCCTTTAGCACACCTGCTTTATACATAATAACCACTTAAAACCTTTTAGACACTTTACATGTAAGAATGTTTTTTCGTTCAAACCATTTCAGACTAACTTGCTTGGAGAGAAAGTTTGGCAACTGTACATTCTCGCCTGGGATAACTGGGTAATTGAGGGTGTCGTCGAGTCAGCCTTGGAAATCACTAGTCCACACAATTGGAAATGATCGGTTTGGCAGAAGTGGAGTGGTAGCCTGGAGTAATGGGAAGGCGGCATAGCCAGACAGCCCTGGGCCCACACCCGGCTCTGCCCCTCACGAGCTGTGTGGCCTCGCCGACGGCCTCTCCCCCGTGGGCCCAATTTTCCACTTTAACAGCCACCCGTTGACTCTTGTTTAAAGGCCATGGCCTGAGCCCTACTTTCTCCTCAACACTACCTCTCACCATTTCACCCCATCCCATCCTCTCATCCGACCCCTTGAAACGAGCCTGTGCCTGTTAAACATCTCCAGCTTCTTCACCGCTTGGCCTCTGCACTTCCTGTCACATTGCTGTCCCACACCCTCTTCAATCTTCACGTCTCAGCTTAGACACTTCTAGAAAGGCCCAGCTTCTTTGTACTCTCTTAATACTGAATGTTTACTCCACCCCAGCCCAGAGTTTCCTATGTTATCTTTTCCTACTGAATTGTCTCTCTTATTTGACAGTAAGGGTTTTCACGGGTGGTGTTCTGTTCACCATGATCCCTCAGTAACCAGAGCAATGCTGTTCCTGGAGAATTCGTAATACTTGAATGCATGGATAAGTGGATGGATGGGTGGATGGATGGATGGATGACTAGGTGGGTAGATGGATGGATGAGTGGATGACTAGGTGGGTAGATGGATGGATGAGTGGATGTGATGGATGTCTTGGGACTGGAAATGTGGTTTTCTAACCTCAGCTACCTAGAACATTTTTTTGGTTGGTTTAGAGATCCAGCATCTGATATTGGCCCATAAAATCAATAGTTGACAATGAACTGATTCCGAGTCTAGACATTTTTTAGTTGCTAAATGGACTTTATCTTTGGTAAGTTCTCTGTACTTCTCACTGTGGTCTGCTCAGCCACGCACATCTGCTCTGCCTACTTCTCCCGCGTCATGTCTCAGCCCCGGCGGTCTTCTCCTCTGTGCTCCAGGCTCATCTGTATTACCGTTGCTCCTCTACATCGTCAAGGTCTCCTTGCCTGCAGCCTCTCAGGCCTATTCTCCCACGTTCACCTGCCTGATTTCGCTCCAGTGTAGCAACTTTAAGTGAGGTTTTCATAATGGGCTCTACCTTTTACCTTTAGTCTCCATACTGGGTAGGGCCTCTCTGTTACTTGTGCTTATAGCCCCTTCTTCTGCTCAACATAGCACTTACCACGAGTCTAATTATGTAGGAATTGATGTGATTATTGGTTTAACATCTGTCTCCTCTACCACAGTGTAAGTCTGAGGGACCAAGTGGAGAGTATTCATTGCTGTAACCCTCGGGCATTGCTGTGGCCTGACAGTATGCACTGAAGAAATAATGCTTGCCATTGAAATTCATACCTGGAGAGCAGGGGTCCATGCATTCCATACAATTTTTCCATACTAAGTAGCCATATTGCTATTTAGTTGCATGAACTGATATCATTGTGCCAATTATTTATAGCACGGGTCCATTCTGATTTAGTCAGATCTGATTGGTTACTTACAGAGATGGTCAGTATCTCAGATATTATATCAGATTTTCAAAGGGGTTTGTAATAGATTTCTATCACCCCAAATGAAGTTAAGATCCACTTCTCTGGAGTCTGAAAAGAGCCCATATCATGGTAAGTTCTGGCAAATCATCAGGGTCTCTACCCACAATCCGGGGCCATGTGTCAGCCTGTTTTCCATCTGTGCCTGCCTCAGATGCTTCCCCAACATAAGGTCCTTCCCAGCTGTCTGTTACACATGAAGGCTATTCTAGGGTACTTGAAGTCATCGATGATTCATCTCTATGGAATGAGTGGCTCACCAAGAAAGACATACATGGCACAGAACAACATGCATAACAGTTTCTCTCCTATAAGGAATAAATGTTACATAAATGCCTGGGGAGAAATGGACCTCAGTGGCCCACGTGGCAAATGTGAGCATCTCCCTCAGTCATCACTGGGATATCTGGAGGAAGAGGAGAGACATAGCCAAGTAGCTATCTCTTCCTAAAATGAGAGTGTGCAGTGCCAACCTTGTCCAGCTATCTTATCACAGATATCTAAGAAAAGGGTCAATAATAATAGGACAACATATATTGTTTACTATGAGCCAGGCACTGTGCTAAGTGCTTACTAAGAATTCCTTATCGATTATTTATGTAAATCTTCACAACCACCCATAAGTTTGATACTCTTGTTATCCCCATTTGTGTATGATCCAACAGAGCCTTGGGGAGGTTAGTAACTTTCCCAAGGTCATTTATCTCACAAGTGGTAAAAGTGGCATTCAACCTGGGATCTGAGTCCTGGACAAGTCACACTAGTTTCCTGACCTCCAGAACATGGCCTGGGGGAAATAAACTTTAAGCAATTAATAACACTGGAAGAGTGCTAAGAAAGGAAAGCAGAAGTGGTGTGAACCCAAAAGCTAGCCCAGGATATTGGACATTCAATCACTAAGAAGACACACCATGGATGGTGCTATTGATCTTTTTAACAGGAAAAAGCAGAAGCCCATGAAATCATGATCAATGAAGGTCCTGGAAGGGTCTTCCACCACACTGTAAGCTCTATAAGATCCATGAAAGCAGGAATAGTATTGGATTAAGTCATTTCTGCATCTCTGGTGCATAACACAGGACTGGCCTGTAAATGAACCTCACTCAAAATTTGTGAATGAATGGAGGGAAATATGGACAGAGGTCATAGATGTTCAATAGAAGTAGAATATGAGGTTAAAAAATTCTGATCACAACAAACAATGATTAAGTTGGAAAAAGAAAGGGGGAAGCAAGGCATATCCCTGGCATCGGGGCGATCAAAGGCTTCCTAAGATGCAGGTAACAACATTCATCCAGTCAAGAACCCAGATGAGTGGGAGGGATGAGTGAGAGGCCATTAGTTACCACAGAGATAGGAGATGAAGGTAGAGAAACTCATCGTAGTTTAGCAACTTCTTCAAAGTCAAGACACACACAGGAAATTAAGTGGGAAGGCTGATTTGAAATTCTTCTCTTACTAATAAGTAAGTGAAAAGCTTCCAGAAACTGGTGGGTAGATGAGCCTACCTACCATTTGGTGTTTATCATCGGCTTACAGATTAGAATAGTGTTATCACCTTCACAGTTTCTGCTCAACACAATAGTTGCTTACATTCTTACAGTGCGTGGAACTGACAATATAAGAGACAATATGTGACTGATGTGAAGTGAGCAGCTTAAACAGTAACACCTTCAGAAGGAGCAATTTTCTTATGAAATTCAATGACCCACAAAGTTTTAACATAGACAATTTAGGATTTAAAAGAAAACCACACCAGTAGTAGCAGTTGTAGTAGTAATAGTAATAGCTGCAATACCACTAGCAGTACACAAACAGTAACTACTATTATTTAAACCTCCAGTAAGTAACAGGCGTGAGATATATGATATGCATATGTGCGTGTGTCTAGAGAGACAGAGAGAGAAATCTTATTTAACTCTAACAAAATCTATAATACACAGTTACAACAACTACTATTATTTCCCCCCTTTTAATAATGGGGAAATAAAAAGCACATTGAGATTAAGGGTCTTGCCAAAGGTTACAAAGCCAGTAAGTAGCAACACAGAATTTGAATCAATTTCTGCACAATACCAAAGCCCATGATCTTTCTGCAGATGCTATTGCCTTGACACATGCTGGAGTTTATGAAAATTCCAGAAAAGGGAAAGGTTTCTGGCAACTCAGCAAAGGCAATTATGAACAAACCAAGACCTTGCTTGGTAAATACATACGTCTGGCTGGAGTGGACTGTGACTGTTGGGAAAGGTTGCCTGGGTCATGGAAGATCTCAATTACCAGCAGATGGGGCCTAGACTCTATCCCCTTGGCAACACGGAGCCTCTCACCCACTCCGAGGAGCAGCATATTTTGTTGAGAATTATTTATTGGACTGGAATGTTGGGAGAGAGGAGGAAGGAGGCAGAAGGGGCCCGACAGAAGGCTGTTGCAACAGCTTCTTGGAGGAGTCTCAGACTTTTTTGTTATCCGGTCATGAAGAAAGGCCTGTATTTGCCCAAGTCGTTAGCATCAACTCTTCATTAAGGCATTGAAGGCCGTGCACCATCTGATGCTACCTCCCTCTTTAACATCTTCTTATGCCTTCCCCCACCCTCGCGAGTGACACTGCAGGCCACTGATCTTTTAATCGTTGGCTGCACATATTCCCGCCCAACTCAAGAGCAGCACACATGCAACCTTTGTTCCTGAAAAATAGTCTCGATGTTCTTCAAAGGACCCACCCCTCCTGTCCATCTCACACACCTTCCAGCCTCGGCATCAGCCCCACTTCCTCCTGGGCAATCCCCCCGACCCTTCTGAATGCCCGACAGCACCCTTCTGTGTCTTCTCATCACAGCCCGACTTTCGCTCTCACCTCACTTGTCATCGCTATGTTAGTTAACGAGACAAGTATGCAGTTGCTTAATTAACGCCCCTCTGGACAGAATCTTTATAATGTCAGGGCTGATGTCGCTCTCCTTTATCGTCACGTTCTGGCTTGGTTCCTGGGAAGCATAACACCTGGCCCATGGTCTGCACGAATGACTATTTGTGCAGACTGCGAGGGGCGGGGCCCTCAGGGTGCTCAGCCTGCAAGGGTGGGGTGGGGTAAAGTGGGTCTTGAGGGGGATGAGCAAAGAGAAGAAGGGTGGTCAGGGTGGCTTTGGAACAGAGCCTTTTCCCGCACAGCCAGCCATGGCCGGCTGCCAGTCAGCAGGGGGTAGAGGCTCAGTGATGAGCCTATCGGCCCACTAAGCTAAGCCAACTCCAAAAGGAGGGAGCAGCAACACCCATGGCATGTGGCTTGCAGAGGACACTCTGACCACAAGTGCGGCCTTATCTATGTGCTTCGGTCCCTCGTCCATCCCTGCCAGAAGTTTCATCTCTGTGTGGTAGAAACAGTTATGTGTGTGCTAAAAATTATATGAAACAACCCCCGGTTATCTCTGTCCCCATATCCAAATAAAGAAACCCTTTCAAATCCAATGGAGAAGAATTACATTTGAGTTCTTGCATGATAGAGCTGGCCATTGCCTTTATAGCTGAATTTGGCTGGCTCTACATTGTAGGGGTCACACTTTCTTTCCCTGAGGGTGTTTTATACATTGCCCCACTGCCTGCTAGTATTGAATCATCACTGACACAAGGTCTGACATCCGTCTGATTTTTTTCTTCTGCTACGTAACTTAACTGGATCACCAGGAGAGTCCCACTTTTTCTTTGTATAGATAAATTTCTATTAGTTTTTCCTGGGGTGCATTATGGTCTCTCTTAAATCATATCTTCAAATGTTTTTTTTTTCTCCTTTTTGTATGTTGTTGAGTCTTTGTTTTAGGCATAATAATTATGCTTAATCTCTTTTTCCCCCACAGCATTATTATTATTATTTTTTTATCTCTAATCCATTTTAACTCTTTAAAACTGTAAATTCACATACTATTTTATTTCAGGAAAACATTCTTGAGTTATATCATTTGGTATGTCTTTTCATTCTCTTTTAAATGTTTTTCTCATTGCTTTAGTTTAGTTTAGGTATATCAGTTATGTATATACCTAACATACATCAATTATGTCAAACCTTCCCTTTTTTTAACTGTAGTCCACTGCTCTCATTTTATCTGAATTTATTTTAACTCTTGCCATTTTTTGAATTTAATTTTAATCATTTCTCTCAAGACCTCCTTTGTGTCCCTAGTTATTTGTCAGCTTTTGAAGTGTCTTCCGAAGGTCTTGATTTCTGTGATAGTTTAGTTACTTATTTTTGTAGCTTTCCTGAGTTTGGCCATAATATTTCTCATCTGCTTCTACTGTTTTATCATTTATTCCTTGAGCCCTTGGATCTTTGCTCTGAGGAGTCCCTTCATTGAGGCCATGCTTTAGCTAATGTCTTGGAACAGTGGGCCAAGTGTATGTGGTTGCCACTGCCAGGGCCCCCTGAGATAACCTTCCCACTGGATCACACTGCTTAAGAACATTGGAGCAGAGAATGTAGTTGTCCCAATTTACCACTCAGGGAAATGGAGAATTTATAAAATTTGGAGGGAAGTAATCTACTTAATGGCAGAGTCGGGCCTATAGTTGGTCTCTTTAAAACATCATGTGTGGGGGGGAATAAAAGTGGCATCTGTAATACTTTCAAAAATAAAGATAAATTTAAAGAAACAAAAACATCATGTGTGCTAGAACCTCACTCAAAGGTTCCACCATACGCCAGAAGTATGACCATCGCTTGCAAGTTGCTAGAAATGCAGAATCTCAGGCCCCACTCCAGACCTACCAAATTCCAAATCTGCGTTTTTACAAAATCCCCAGGTGATTTCTGTGAGTGCTAAATTTGTAAAACACTGTCCTAGAAGACCATCGTAGCCACACCTATTATCTTGGAGATCACTCACTCCCATGCTGGTGTCTTAAAAATACTGGTGCTACCAACACTCTGTGAAGAATGCCTTAGGGAGACAACTCATAATGTGAAAAAGTCCATGGCTGTATTTGAAGCTCCAGAGTTTGTTAATATTTTTCAAAATGTAAGTCTTTGTCAGCTGAGATTTACTGCCTATTTGAAGGGGAGAATCGCTGCCTAAGAGAGCCTACTGATCAATAATTCAAATTAAGAAATCCCATTTTTAACACTCACACTATACCAAAGTGACGGCAGGGCCCAAGTTGTAATTATTACAAACTTCAGCCCTTAGAGATTCCACTCTGTTCCTGTAGCCAGGAAGAGAGAAAGATGAGGAAAACCACTCTGCTTCTCTTAAGAGATGGTACTTCCTCGAGACATGACCGATGGTTTGTATTTTTGTGCAGGGATCTTTCATTCTGGACTGTATCATAGCCTGAAAGATTTTGTACTGGGTCTTGGTCAATGAAGACAGAGACATGGGGCTGAGAGTAGAACATGAAACTCACAAACACAACAAATTGTTTTCTGAGGATCCAAATACATCTAACGTCTTAAATGTGATTTTAAGGTGTTCAACTCTCTTGCGCTGTGATTTGTTTCCTGAGAAGGTAGTTCAAGACAACACGGTCGTCCAGGGCACCGTGAGAAATGAGTTACATGGAAGGAAGAGCTTCCTCACAGCACCAGGCAGAAAGGAACCAGGGGATTGTCCATGAGCTTCTCAGCTTTGGGAATGTCTTTATACACATGGCGATGGCCATGTGCTGCAGAAGGACATTCTCCCTGGAGTCGGAAGGATGCAGCGATGATCTTCAGAGGCATTTACCAGTTCTTCTGGGTTGGAGCTCTGTGACAAAGCCAAAATATTTTGGGAAAAAAATATTTTGATGTCTGTGGCACAAAATTTAGATTACCGATTCCATTGACTTCAATACTCTTTTCCTTGGAAATTGAGGTTCTTCCATGGAAGTAGAGTGTCCAGAGGTGTCTTCTAGTTCACTGCTTCCAGCTCTTCAATTCAGTTCCTCTTTCTTGATTTATACGGTGTGAAGAACTCAACTATACTATTTCCCTTCTTTGTATCATCTAACTTCAAAAAAATATATGCACTACTTGGATTAACATATTTTACCCTTTTAACGGACTTGGAGACAGATAACGTGATTATCGCAATTTTATAGATGAAAGAAATGAGACTCAGAGGACCTAAGGTACTTTCTTCAGCGAGTCAGAATTTCTGAGAGTCAGAATTTGAGCCCATCCGGTGGAATTCCATATTCAGCAC
Organism: Miniopterus schreibersii; assembly: GCF_964146895.1. Classification (NCBI taxonomy): domain Eukaryota; kingdom Metazoa; phylum Chordata; class Mammalia; order Chiroptera; family Miniopteridae; genus Miniopterus; species Miniopterus schreibersii. Next base: position 22,434,243 of record NC_138121.1, on the reverse strand, counting down.
TTTTAGCCACCCACTACTTAAGCCTCTCAGTTAATGGTACTGAGAACCAGGCACTGTCCTAAGTTCTCACACAGATGAGAAGAGAGCACACAAGTAGTAAGCAGGTGGAGAGCGGAACAGGTTGTGTTGGAAGTCGCTTTTGCAGAGGTGGGAGCCTGGATGGGCAGTGGGGAGTGCGCCAGGGTTGGTCTGAGTGGAAGAGTGCACATGTACCAGCCTCGTGTACACATCAAGAGCAATGCTTTTGTCTGCCAGCAACAAACACCTGACAACAGAGGCTTAAGCAAATAAGGATTTCATTTTCTCCTATTGCACGAAATCCAGTGGTAGCAAGTTTCTGGCATTAGTCTAATACTGTGGTTCTCAACCAGGGATGATTTTGCCTCCCAGGGGGGCATTTGACAATGTCTGGATATAATTTGGGTTGTGACAACTGGGAGACACATTTTGTTTATCACTGAAGGCTACAGGCATCTCCTTGTTAAAAGCCAAGGATGCTGCTAATAGTTCCACAATGACTGAGCAGGACAGCGCCCCACGTCAAAGAATTATCTGGCCCCAAATGTCCATAGTGCCGAGGAGGAAAAGCCTGGACCTAGTCGTGAATGACAGCAAGGCCCATCTCGCTGCGTTTCTCTTGGCTGCTGCCTCATGGCCTCAAATTGGCCACTAAATCACCTCCTTATTTGAGACAGGGAGATGGGGGATGGAGAAAGAGGTGGCTGCCATTGCTGTGTCTTTTCCACTGACCTGGAAGAGAAATGACTCCCCAGAACTCTGAGAAGACTGCCACTTCCATATGACTACCCAGAACTGTGACCCCACGGAGGGTCTGGGGTAGATAATGCCTTGCGTGGTGGGCCTGGGTCCATTGCTGCCCCAAGCAAGCTGAGGGTCTGTTAGCAAGGCGGGAGAGTGCCGGGCAGGCCACGGTGAGCGTGCCCTATCAGGCCGATATCCTGACCTGCATTCTTCACAAATGCAGGCAGCTCTTCTCTATCAGTCCCGCAGAGGCTGTAAAAAGCACCGTGACTGCACCCTCTTTACTGGTGTTAAACTAAGCAGCCTCCGTCGGCTGCCAGCATCCCTACCCAAAGGGCTAGCCACATCTCCCCCAAAGCAAATGTTTTTAGAGCTTCTTTTCTCGTTGATAAATCATCTGGGCAGAGACAGGTTGAACGATTTATCTGAACTCTGAAAATTAGGATGGGCTATTCTCAGTACGGCTGTGGTCCAATTTGAGAAAATGTATTTGTGGAACAACAAATAACAATATCAATCCCCGGCTCCTTTTATTGCCGTTTGATTCACTCATGCGACAGATATGTAGAGGGCCCGGATGACGAGAGCTTAGCTTAAGTATAACATTATGAAGGTGGTCAAATTTCCAGGCTACGAGCTCAAGGGAAGGAGTCATGTCACCCTCGACCGTGGCGATGAGCTGGCTCGCTGACTGGCTTATGGACTTTAGTGCGTCCGTGCGATGAATGAAGGCGCGTGGCCCTGTCTCCACGGGAACTGTATGCTTGTTGGGGGTGCTGGTGGGTATGGAAAGTAAGCAGCTGTTAGGGTCCCTCAAAGAAGTGTCAGATCCTCTAGGGTGGTCTCCTGATCAGCTTTGGGGAAAACAGAGAAGACTTTGGAAGGAAAGATGAACCTGAAACCTGGAAGGTGGGGAGGCAGAAACATCCGTGGATCTGAGTTGCACCCCTACTCACCCACTCGCCCACTCACCCCAAGATGCCTCTTCCCTATTCACATGACATTCAGTGAACATGCGTGTGTATAAGTTTAGTTTAAAAAGGTAAACAGCTCAATGTAAGATTTTAAAATCTCCTCCAAGTTCTAACAATTTGTGAGTCTCTTAAGTTGAATGCTTCTGGTTTGAGTAAACATCACGGTATTCTGTGCGCTCCAGGCCTCACCGGGTCCCCAGAGGCAGAGGAGAAGAGAAAGGAAATGCTGGGCCCTCAGACTGCCCTCGGAGAATCTGCAGAGGCTGCCACTGTGGGCAGCTCAGGGGCATTTCTGGCTGCCAGCAAATGTGTTTCCGTCTTGTGCGCCTCCCCGTTTCCCGCCTCAGCCTTCGCAGCTTGCGCAGGAGAAGCCCCAGGAGCTTCTCCTTGCTGCCGGCCCAGGTGGGAGACAGCCCGGGCTTCTTGCACAAAGCTCCCTCCTGGAGATGCTTTTATGACGTCCTTCGTCGGGGAAGCTTCTCTCAGGCTTCCATGTGGGAGGGAGTCATAATTCTCTCCAGATGAAGAAGGAGCATGCCCTGTGTGAGGAAGACTCCATGGCCAGGAATGGATTCACCAGGGGAACGGACTCAGGACTCAGCTCTAGAGTGTCTCACTTACAAAGTCTTTGTGGACCTTTCGGCCTAGAGAAGAATTGCTCTGTCTGCCCCCGCCATGCCTGTCTACACTCCTGTCCGTCCGTGCACTTACGGGACAGTCACACTTACTTTGAACTTGCCTGCTGCTTCCTATGAGCTGGTGAGCTCCTTGGTTCATTCATTCATTCAACCAATATTTATTGAGCACCTACAATGTACTTGGTGAGCATGACAGTCAACAAGACACACACAGCAGTCCCTCTCCTGGTGGGTGTTATATGTGGGAAGGGAAGACAGTCAATTAAATACACGATTGTACTAAAGTGCAGCAAGAATTAGAGAAGGGTGCTCGGGTGACAATGTGCAGCGGAGGCGCTTGGCAAGGGCTCTAGCGTATGTAGCAAGTCAGGGCAGGCCCATAGGTGTAATGTGTAAGCCGAGGACTGTAAAATAATGACAGCGGCTTCGTTCCGTTTGTCTTGTGTCTCCGGAGCCCAGGAAGATGTCTGGAATAACAACAGAAAGAAGTGTGTTAACGGGAAAAAGGAGAGACTGTACTGCTGAGCTGCCTTCTGTGCTCTGCCCCTCCTCTCCACCCCCGCTCCCGGCTCGCTCAGCCCGCACCGTTCCCTCTCTTCCAGGCCGCCTCCCACCGGCCCCTCACCCACGTTACTGCACTACACACCCTCCCCCGCCCCACCATGCTGATGGCCTTAAATCACAAAAAGGGTCACATAATTCCCCTGTGTGATCCCCTTCACACTCCCCTATGGCTCACCATGTCCACCCCAAACTCTCTGCGCTTCCCTATGGAGCCCTCTATTTCCAGAACTCTCTGCGCTTCCCTATGGAGCCCTCTATTTCCATAAGGTGGGTCTTCGCAGGGGTTCCCGAGTTTGCCACAGTCCTTCCTTCTGTGGCACCTTTGCTCCTGCTGTTCCCCTTGCCCCGGCGCCCCTTCCATTCACCTTCACCCCCGAGCCCTAGCCTGCTTCCAGAACTCCAGGTTGGCTGTGGTTTTCCCAGCTCACCTAATTGCACCATGATTGCCCACGAGTCTCATATCCCCAGGAGACTGTGGGAGTCTTTCTCAAGAATGGGGATGTCATTTTATTAATCTTTGTTTCCCTGGCACTGTGTCTGAAATACAGTAGGGACTCAATAAATGTTTCTAAAAGGGATAGAGTAGTGTCACTCCCTTCCAGAGATAGTCACGATAAGACTCAAAATGTTTTCTGAAAGTGATAGCTACCATGCCAGGCAAATCTTATCGTTATTACATACTGGGGGCTTTTATTGCGAGCAGCAGCAGAATGACTGCATTTGGCTTTTGTTTATACTTTACTTCAAAATGAATAATCTGCTTGGCAATATCAGGTCGGGGGGATCTCTTGTCTAGAGAAGACCTTCCGGGGGCCTGTGAGGAGCCCCAAGACAAACGGATACATTTCAAGAGTATCTTACAGTCATTCTTTTCTCAGAAGAGCATCTGTAATAGACATCTTTTGCCAAGGGCTTTATACTCCAACAGTCTTCTGGGAAACAGAGGTAGGAACAAATCAGATTTCTTCTTTGAGAAGAAAACTACAAGTCAATGGAAATAAGCAAGCCAGCTCCATCCTTGCTAAATGAACAGAACACAGCCCTAGAGCAGAGATCACCTACAAACCCTCCCATTAATTGGGGTATTTTCTTAATTAGTCAACAAGAAATGAAGAGTTTATACAGTACTGCGCTTCATATCACTGTGATCACTTTACAAGGTCGATTTATCATTGCCATTTGTACCCTCCATGGAAGAGTGCTTACCGCTGAGCCAAAGGCTCTAATGAACTTAAAGTTTACAATAGCTACAGGAAATTAAGCAGTGTCATCTCAGTAGACACCACCCCATTCATCAAGTTAATATTAGGGTTCCATGAACAGAATGTTCTGGGGTTAGTGAATCTTTTGAAACATGTGGTGAGCCAACGAAAACATCTTTGATAAGTTATATAATTGACCACCCATGACACATTTGTCCAAAGTTCCCAACAAGGCAGCTCAGAAATTGTGTTTCTGAGTCCAACCCTCCTCTGGCTTTACCAAGTGTGATTTGTAAACAGTATTGCTGCTGCCTATTTCAAATGGAGACTCAGAAGGTTTGAGAAATGCTTCTCAGTGAAATTGGAGAAGAAGAAATAAGGCATATTTGATGTTAGTTAAAGAGCCAAATTTTCCCGTGTTATATTGTCTCCCCTTATAGAGACTGGAATGCTTAAACACTTAAAGAGAATCTTGAACACTGGAGTGATCATTTCCATCAAATTCCAAGGGTTCATTCAGCCCAATTCTGCTGGTGATAATGTTAATAATATATCTTCTAAAAGTTCCAAGCATGAATTATTTGCAACACAAGTTTGATGGTAATAGCATGCATCGTACATTAGGTCTTGGAGCTGAATAATGCAGGGCTCGTGCAGCGCGGGTCGATAGAATTTGGATTTCTCCAAATCACTTTCCCTTTGCTCTCTCACCAAGAAGACAGTCTTTCTGCAAGATTAGCCCCACTGTGACAGCAGGCAAGCCCAGTTACCTTGCTGGATAAAGAAGACACAGCAATGCCTCCTCATTTCAAGATTATGCCCTGCGTGTCCAGGACACCACCCCAGAGCTCCAGACAACAGTTAGTGATTAATTGATGAGAGTGTGTTTCCCAGACACATTGCTAGAACATGTGCTCTGATTGTTGCACAGGCAGGAAAAGTACAAGTGGAAGAGAGGGTATTAGATAACCTTCTCTTTGCCCAAACAAATGCAAATCAAAAGTACAGGACAATAAAGAGTCCCCTTTGTAAGACACATCTGGAGTTCCCTCAAATGATCAGGATTTTCCTGCCCCTTACTTTTTGCCTCTTCTTTCCCCCCTTCCTGGTTTATCTCTGCATCATCTTACTATTTATCTACATTAATAGACTGTTTTCCTAGGGTCCTGTCATATTTTTCCACTGCTAATTGCCCAGGGCCTAGAATAATGTGTGATGCATAGTAAACACTCAGCACATACTTGTTGAATGGCCTGAATATATATTTGGGATTGGGTGAAAGCCCTATCAAATGACAACATGTGATCCTGGCCGGGTGGCTAAGTTGGTTGAAACATTATCCTGTACACCAAAAGGTTGTGGGTTCAATTCCCAGTCAGGGCACATAACTAGGTTGTGGTCTCGATCCCCAGTCAGGACAAGTAGGGGAGGGAACTGATCGATGTTTCTCTCTCACACCAATGTTTCTCTCTCGCTCTCTCTAACTCTTCCTTTCTCTCTCTCTAAAATAAATAGAAACATATCCTTGGGTAAGAATTTAAAAACATGTGTGCCCCCACTTCTGCATGTGCTGATTCTGATGACATGTTTTCCCAAAGAGGGTTGGACTGGTTCAACTAGGCACTGTTGTGTTACCTGAGCAGAGCTCTGACACCAGGCTCCCCACAGGCCCATGGCTCATCTTTAGCTTGGCCACCTTTGAAGGTGGGACATTTTGCTTGTCTAATCATCTGTGGCCTGATGAGTGAGCTACATGGCCTCAAATGGCAACTTTTGCATAATAAACAATCTCAGGTGATTTCTGGATGGGCATGAAAAGCATTTAGGTATTCTGGGCACCTCATTGGTTCTCCAACAAATATGTATTAATTATCTCTTTTGTGCTCAGCACCATGCTCGGGCCTACAGATATCAATAGAATAGAATGAGAGGTTAAAAGTTGTATCCTAGGCCAGAAGGAAGGTTTAGAAAAAGGCACAAGGAAGTCGTGTGTGGGGGCGGGGGGCGCAATGGATATGCCTCTCATCTTAATTGTGGTCATGGTTTCATAGGTATATTCAAATGTCAACACGTCAAACTGTACACTTTAAATATATGCAGCTTATTGTATGTCAAGTTATCTCAATAAAGCTTTCTAAGATGCCCTCCAAAATGGTGAGGCAATTGTTTCCAAGACGTGGCATGTCTAGTTGGGACAGACATTTTTATACCTCTCCCATTTCACAGTGTCTATTTGAAAGTTGGAGCAGAAAGATCTTCATCTGAACTAATTATAACTGGGTCTGAGGAATGGGCCAGACTAAACAGATGCTGTTTAATGGGGAACAGTGTGAAACTTCTTTGTGACTCAAAAGCTAATGACACAACTATGGGGCTGGGGAGAAAATACTTCACAGGAAAATACATAGAAGAGATGGAGGATGTTTAATTGACAATAAGTTCATCAGCACATTGTGATTGCCAAAAGGGAAAAAGAGAGTAAGACTTTGGGATGCACTATCTGGAAGGGAAGAGACTGTTCTGTTCTCCTTCTGAGTTCTTTACTCAGCTGGAATATCGTGTTTGTTTCTGGTGGATCACACATTAATAGGGACACTTGGATAGGATTTAAGAATGTCTAACCCAGAGAGCACCTTCAATGATTTGCCAGCTACTAGGGAATAAAACTTGGCAGGTACCAGGCATTCTGCCATAAATCTTTAAGTCTGCAGAGCAGGCCTATAAGGGGATGTGGGCTCACTATGTTCAGCACATTGTTCTGGTTCCCCACCCTGTAGTAACATGGAGGGATTGCACTTTAAAATCAGCAGTAGCCATGTGGCTTTCTTTGGCCAATGAGTGTGAGTTCATAAGTATATACAAATGATACATATAATTTTGGGGTGGAAGCATATAACAATATAGACCCATCAGTGCAGTCACTGAGTGAAGACAACATAGGTCAGAGCCTGGCCCTAGCACCAGACTGCAATGAACATGAGCAAATATGAAACCTTAGTTATTTAAAGCTACTGAGATTTGGGGAACTGTTTGTTACTGCAGCAAAACAAAGTTCACCCTGACTGATACAGTCGGTAATCAGTGTCTTCATTATTTCGAATGAGGAAGGAACTTGCCTAAAGTCCTACATCCAGTCAGTGATGGAGCTGTCATGTGAATTCTGATGAGCTGGCTCCAAATCACATGCACTTAATCTCTCTGATACGTGGAGGGGTTAAATCTAATGTGAAATCTTTGGGCAGGAGGAGCAAAACTAGACGTTAGAAAGGATCTAATATCTGGCCCAGTATAAGAGGTGGCAACAACAGTTATCTGACAATAGAAGGGACTGCTTGGGAGGTTTTTATCTTCCCATCTCTGAACATGTGGAAGCAGAAGCTGATCAACTTCTTTTCTAGGATGTGATGGTGAGAATTCGAACAAAAAGATGATTGGACTAAAAGACTTGTTAGTTTCTTCCCAGCCCTGATATCCTAGGAGATTGTACCTTTGAAGTGGTAGATCCGCCCAGGGGGCATTTCATAAACACGCACAGACTGCAATAAAGCATTCTCAACAAGAGAGAGTGGGGAAAAGGCAGCTCCTATTCAGCAACTGGGGAATTGGTAAATTAAAGCAATGCTAATGACCCAAATACCCTACCAAAGTTCCGCAGAACCTAGTGGAGTGCTCAAATATTAATTGCAGGAAACGATTTGTCTGCTCTAGGTGGTAATGCTACCTAGAGCCTTGGGTTAATCAATCTTTATTCTCTAATATCCCCCCAAAGCAAAATGCATTTTTATTGTTCTATTTTGTCTATGATCCCCCCCCCCATCCCCTCCCCAGGCCAGGTTAATAAACGCCAGTGTTTTGATGTGACCTGCGATTCTCACTGCATTTTAAATTCTCCTTTCCGTTGGTGGGACACTAAGACCCGTGGCTCCCCCGGCCTGAAAATCTGAGCCACATAAATCATAGAGCAAGGAGATTTTTATGCAAAATAAAGCACTTTCCATGCTTTTCCCCTTGCAATGATTACATGATTTTCCCCTGAAACTGAACAATATATGTTTCATAAATAGATCTCTCTCTCTGTAAGCAAACCTTGGAAATGGATTATTTGTTTGGTTTGCATTTTGTCTTTCAGTGTTGCAGCTACCAGAAGCCAGTTCTCACAGGCATATCACAAAGACGAGGAATTGGAAGGGCTGAGAGTCATCAAAGAGCCAGTCCTTTCCACTGGGACTCGCTCACTCCGAGTAGCACATTGCCTGTTAGAACTTAGATCACGAGATGCTCAAAAAGCCTTGAAAAGAGTCCATTTCTAATCCCAGAGAAGTGGTTCTCAAATTATCAGTGAGGAGCTACAACAATAACAAAGAAAATCCCAAACAAAAACGGAATAGTAGGGGGAAAAAAGATGTATTTTAACATCTGAAAGTTCATAGCCTTTCTAAGCTGATGTTTATTTTTAGTAACCTCATGTCACTTGTGGAAAAAAAAAAATTAAGTTCAGTATTTGAGAGAAGTCACCATTCTCTGCTGAAGGTACCAAACTGTGGGACGTCAGCAGCATCCTTTACAGTGATACATGTTAGATACAAAGTCAGCTGAAAAAAAGAGACACCGATGATCACTTTGAAAGAAAGGGCACATTTCATCCCAGGGTCCTGAAAGGCATTTATTCCCCATTTCACAGAGATGCCTGCGGTACAGAGATGGGGGTGGAGGTGGGGTCTCCTGGCTGTCTAGCAGCATGTCCAGTGGCCACGTGAGACAGTCAGGGCTCCCGGCCTGATTTGTCAAAAGAAACCAGGACAGAGAGGCCTCATCAGAGTGGACATAGCCCAGCAGGGAAACCCTGGCATCAGACAAAAAGGAGACCTCACTATTCTGGAATGCGAGGGGCTTAAGGGGGAGCAGAGTTGAAATGGGCCTTTGTACCTTGCCTCAATCTGAAGGAAGCCCATGAGTTTTCAAGTATCTCTGAGGTTAAGGTAAATGTTTTCATCCCCCCGCCGTACGTGAAATGTTTGATGTGAATTATGGATTTGTCCATTTTAAATTAGCCTCTGTCTCTTAGGAAGGTGGCATCGCTTCAGAACAGGGGGTTCTGGTGCCTGGCTGTCTGAGCTCTGATTTTGCTTTTCCTACTTGTTACTTATGAGATGACATTGCACATGCCCTTCTTTGAACCTCAGTTTACTCATCTGTAAAATGGGATAAGAATGGATTATTGTCAGTGTTTGTACAGTTCCTGGCATGGAGTAAGTGATAATATACTCATTCTGATCACACAGCTATTGTCATGATTAGGGACAATCGCCTAAATATTTTGACTGGATGCCCTATTAGTATTGTGGTGACCCCAATATGAAAATCCATGCACACTCAAAACTGCAAAGATCCTAGGCATTGTCCTAAAAAGTGACCAGTATTGAAAGCCTGAGTTTGCTATATTCGACTCCAGCAGTGCGTGTGTTGAAATGGACGGAATCTCAGCTTCTACATTAACAAAGTGTTAATTATCACGCGTGGAATCAGGTAGGGTACAAAATAAACAGGGCCATCTATGTAAATGGCAAGTCCAACCCTCGGCACACAGTGTGGGTACACGGTAGTGTCCCCTGCCCATTCTCATCATGAACTCAGAGTCAGGTCCTGCTGCCTGACAAGCCTTTGAGAGTATGGGGAGGGACTCCAGGGGCAGCACATGTCACCTGGTTGTCCTGATGAGGGATCCCTTGGAATGAAGGCCTACCTGATATCTGCCATCTCCCCCTTCAGAAGTCTTCATGCCCTACTGACGCCATGTCTGACCATAGCGTTTAGGCTTCTCCCCCCTAACCCCCATCTACAAGCTTTGAAGAGCAGCTAAAGCCTCTATGCCTCTTTCTCACACTCAACACACAGAACACAGCAATGTTATGCACAGGAATCATTCATTAGGTACTTCATAAATGAATGAATACTAGGGCACTGCCTTCCCTATTATTTAACACAGCAAGAGGCATTATATTTGCTGATTTCCTAGCATATCTTTCCGGGCAGCACCTGTAAGCTGGTTTTACTTGGTGTCATGTCCACAGACTAAACACAGTGCCTGGCACACTCTGGATGCTTATAAATGTTTGTTTTGTGAATGAATAACTGAGTAAGCCATGGGGTGGTTCAATGAATAGTTAATGTTTCTGGCTAAATAAAACATTTGCCATCTGATGACTTGGGTAAATTTGGGTATTATCTATCAGCTCATTAAGTATGTGGCAAAGAATCAGTCATTGAACATATCTCTTTATAAACCATGATTTGGGAGCTACAATAAACCCAGGATTGTGCATCCATGAAATAAAACCTTGGTTGTAGACTTTCTGTAATAATTCCATACATCTAAGTTCCACCTTGATTTGAAGGTCCTTTTCTTTAAAGTCTGTTTTCTTCATTCCCCATCTCACTACCTTACCCCTCCTCAAGTCCAGACCTATAAATACCAGCATTCTTTTTTGTAAATTTTTTCTCAAAAATATGAAATGATGTATGATTCATTTCACAGACACAATTCAGGCTTTATAGAAATAAACATCAAGGCATTACCAAGTGTTGACAAGAATGTGAATGGAATGCTCACACATTGATGGTAAGAATGTAAAATGGTATAGCTACTTTGGAAATCGGTTTGTAGTTTCTACTAATAGTAAGCACACACCTACCCTATCACTCAGGAACTCTACCCCTAGGAATATTACAGGCATATCGCCCACTTAAAATGAGTTCTTGTGTCCAAAAGAGATATACACAAGAATGTTTCTAGATGGCTGGTGCATCTTAGTCAAAAGATAAATAAATGTGGTTTCTCCATACAATGGAATACTATATGGCCGTTAAAAAGAACAAACTACTGGTACAACAGTAGTATTTCAAATTAGTCTGGAAGAATCTCACATATATTTTGTTGAGTGAAAGAAGTCAGGCACAAAAGAGTGAATACAGTGCAACTTCACTTAGAGAAACTTGAAAAACAGCCCAAACTAATCAGTGATGATGGAAGTTTGACCAGCGGGTGACAGGAAGGAGACTAAACTGAGGAGGCGCACAGGGCACCCTCCTGGGGCGCTGGCAATGCCTTCCATCTCGTTCCCAGGGGTGGGCACATAGGTATCCGACATCCCCAAGCTGTATATGTAAGACAAGTGCGCCTGTGCACACTGCTGTGGGTAAAGCATTCCTCGTTTAAAAATGTCAGGGCTCTCTAACTCTGCCAAGACCACATGGCTCTTTATTCATTGGTACATTCTTCTTGTTATTTTTTTTCCCCTTATAGCAATGACTAGCTTTGGGTGGTTTCCTAGGCGTTATATTAATAAAGTCCGTTCAGCTACTCTGATGCTTGTAACAGGGTTATTTCAGCTCAGAGGCAAGGGCTACGTGGCGGTGATACGCTGCTTGGACTCAGGAGCCATGGGAACTGGATTCACATCCCAGTTTTGATGGTACCAGCTGTGTGACCTTGGACACTCTACCTTAACCTCTTTAAGTCTCAGTCCGTTTATGTAGAAAGTGGGAGTAACATCAGCCTGAGCTCATAAGGGTCACATGAGAAAATGTATGTGAAAGTGGTTAGCCTGGCACTTGGCACAGAAAAGGGTGACTGGCGGCAGTATTAATAGTTTCCAAAGCAGCGATCGTAGAACAGCAAGAGCGTAGTAAAGGGCATAACTGGAGTCGCATCGGCCTGAACAGACCACAGCTTGGATGGCTGGGTTTCGAGCTGAAGGTGTCGCAGGAAGGAGGATCTGAGAGCTGGGAGAGCTAATGACAGGGTGGCCGTATCACGTCCAAATGGGAAGCTCCAAATCTGGCTTGGAAAAGAAGACACCGCCTGCAAGACATGGACTCCTGGATCTGGAACACCCCATCCTTAGGGCAGGACATGTATCCATGTTCCCGGTGTCACCAGAACCTGAAGTGGAGCCAGATGTGCCATGCCCCAGCCTGCACCCCGGCCTGCGGCTCCGTGGGCAGAGGGATCAGACAGTTCTCTGCAATGGCTCCTACTTAGTGGGTCGCCGCGGGACGGTGTGGGATGACTGCGTTAAAAAAGAACCAGAGGTTAAACCCGGTGGAATCCGTGTCTGGTTAGATCATTTACATTCATAATTACTTTCCGTCACCACACTGGAGTGTGTCTGGTTGTTCATAATGGGAAAAGTGATTTGCTCTGGCGTCCGCACGGGGAAGGCTGTGTGACTCACAGATCCAGGCCCAGCTCAGGGAACACAGTGTGGCTGAGTCTCTGCTGGGGCTAATTCAGTCTGAGATGTTGCCACTCTTCCTGGAAAAGCCTTTAACACTCAGAGACAAGAAGGACCATGAACTCAATCAGGGCATAAAAGATGGGCTGAGAATGTTCCCAGCAAGACACACCATTGTCAACAATAATGGGAGCAGTCGTCTGATCACCACCCATATGTGCTAGGTACTCTGTGTGTAGTATGTCCTCACATCTGCTCTGTCTAGGCAAAGTTATCCCCATTTTCAAGATGATGAAATGGAGGGTTATAGGAGTAAAGTCAAGCTTTTAACTGACAGAGCTAGAAATCAAATTCTTTCATGCCTGACTCCCAAGTCTGAGATTCCCCAGTGGAACCTGGTAGAGTATTTGAGAGTCTGAATTTAATTGGCTATGTCAAGGCTCTGTGCTCAGAATGTTCTCAAGAATGATCACAGTGTTCTCCTCAACGGACCTGTGGCTAGATCAGGCCAGTTATCCCAATTCTATTTGCCAACGCTCAACCCCCAACCCAAATATCACATCCACTTGGGAAGGGTTGTATGTTCATGGTAGCTCCTTGCTTTTTCTGAGGAAGCTGACCACATGAAGAACAATCTTCAGGAAAACTTGGAGTCTAAATAACTGAGCTTCTTCAGGTTAAATCTCACACTTCCTTTCATTTCTTGAAGATCCCAAGATGAAAAAAAGAAACGTGAAACCTCACTTTAGCTTTACCAAAATGCAAACACGCATCGCAATGCACTGAAATGCCATATTTGTTGGAGCTTGAAGGCAGAGGCCAAAAAAAAGTAGCTACTATTGGCTCTCATGCTTAGCATATAGGATATATTCAATATCTATATAGTAATTTTTTATTGTCATTCTGCAAAAATGGGTATTCGTTCTCATCTAACTTATACATGAGCTGAATGAATTCTTATAAAGATTCAGCTTCCAAACAAAACTAACCCACAAGAGAGTCCCACACGCCACTGCTTTGCATGGAGGGGACATGTCACCATTGCCTATGGGCCGCTGGTTCTCCTGGACCAAGATGAAGCCCACTTGTCCCGTGGAATCTTGAGGTTAGTTTGTTCTTCCAGTCACAGAATAGAATCAAGCCCTTGAAAATAGTACGGAATGCTGGAAAAAAGAAACTGATTCACAAGCATTTGCTTAAGAAAAACTAACACCTCTCCTGAGATGGAATTTCTACCTGCACACTTAGGGGCCACCAAGAGCCACTGTGCCTGGCTAATGCATGCGTGGGTGTTCTCCACCGGATCATCTCCAGGCGAGTCAGTAGGGCGCTCACACAAACAAATCATTTCTACAGGGTACTGTGGTTGCCTGGGGTTGTGGCCGCTGTTCATTGGGAGACGCTTGAAGTAGAAGTAATGGCAAGCATGGGTGTGTTGCAGTCACATCTCCCAGATTTACATCTGCTTAGAATATTTTTAGCTCAACACATTTCTTGTCACTGAAACTGAGAGTGAGCTGTCACATATAATTCGAGATAGGGCCAGGCTTGACTCTGTTTCCTATTTCCCAGCAGACAAAGGCCCACACTTCAGGACTCATTTGGGTGATTATGGAAAAGATGAAGTCATTGCAGATTTCATCACCAGAAAGGCCTGCCACGTCTTGTAAGTGATTTGATATTTACATAGATCAGGCTTAGAAAATAATGAACTCCCAGGAAATATGAAGTGAGCACTCCTCCCTAAGTCACAGAGAAGAAAATGCTTAACGAAAGGCAGGATCTAAGGTGGTATTTCCCAAAGTGTGTCCTGTGGAAGCCCACATCTGGATACCTTCCATGGAAAGACGGTTCTGTTGCCAATAGTGGATGCATGTTAATGCTCCGTCTTAGAGGTCCCCAAAGTACATCAGCAAACAAAAGAGTCTGAAGTCCTGCAGTCATGAAACTTCATTTCAGGGTTTCCTGAAAAATATTTGCCCATGGAAACATTTTTTTCAAGGCACATCTAGGACCTGGAGTGACTGCTAGGAAATAATTGGCCAAAGAAACAGCTTCCATTGTTGCAAAGACACAGGAAAACATTTCTTCTCCATCTGCAAGTCCTCACAGATGTCTCCCAAGCAAAAGTCCTGCTGACTAGATTCTAGCTGGTGATAATTATCTCAGATTTTCAGAGAAGGCGCTGAGAGGCTGGAGGAAAATCGCCTTCAAAAATACAAGAGACTTTCTGGACTTTTTTTGTCATTGCCAATCATCTTAGTCCAGTTGGGCTGCTATAACAAAACTACCACAGAGTGGGGGGGGGGGCATAAACAACAGACATTTATTTCTCACTGTTTTAAAGCCTGGTAAGCACAAGATCAAGGTACCAGGAGATTCAGTGTCTGGTGAGGACCCGCCTGATGGTTCCACAGAGAGCTGTCTTCCCCTTGTGTATCCTCACAGAGCAGAAGGAGCTAGGGAATTCCCTGGGGTCTCTTTTAAAGGGGCACTAGTCCCATTCATGAGGTCTCCACCCTCATGACCTAATCACCTCCCAAAAGCCCCACCTCTTCACATCTGAGTTTAGGCTTTGACTTGTGAATTTTAGGGGGACACACGCATTCAGTCTATAACACCATCTGAGTTAGTATTGTAGCTGGGGCACTAAGTGGAGGCTATCAAGACTGGAACTTTATGGCACCTTTGAAGGGCTCTCTAAATGTAGTAATGGGAATAGAAGTTTCTATAGCGAGACCGTAAAATTAGGAAACTGTGAGCTGAATTGGAGAGGGCCCAGACTGCAGTCAGGTTTTGTTGGTGCAATTTCTGTAAAGATTATCAGACGTTTGTGTTATTTAGACCTAGTTATAAAATAACATGCTTTATCAATAAATTAAAAAACAAAAAACGAAAAAAACCCTCAAGGTGGGAGACCACTCACCACCTTAATAAAATCCTAAGCATGACTTTAGTTACTGACCTGAGCTCTGGAGTCATTATAATAAAAGCTAAGTCCCTCTTCCCTTCTGAGCCGTGGTGTGACCTCAGCAACTTTCTTAACTTCCTACCGCTTCACATCTTGATGTTTAACATGAGGATAATGTGATAATAACAATAGCATCTGCCTGTGTGAATCTTTTGTGGATAAAACGAGACTAGATATCCTGGGCCTGCTATAAGCATTTGATAAACGTTGGCTATTAGAACTATTTGCTATTTTTGTTATTGTCCACGCTTCACATAATACTGTGCATTGAAACCTTTTGAACAATGAAACTTAATTATTTTATTCTAAGACAATGAAGAAGGGGACAGCCAGGCTGAGGGGAGGAGGGACCCCAAGATGCGGAGGTGGGGGTGGCAGCCCTGGAGAAAAGAAAGGAAAGCAGACCACGGGGCGGGGATTTGTGCGAGATGGAGAAAGAAGAGCAGAGAAGCAGCCCTGAGGCCTACCAGCCGCGTGAGAAAGGGAAGGACATGACTGCCGCCAAGACAAACTTGTAAAACATTGCCACAAAATGCCACTGAGCTGCTACGAAATGCTGGGCATGCCTTCAGGGAAAAGCAGAAACAGCTATGCAGTTTGGTGGCTTCGTTTTTCCCTTGTATGTCTAATTTACTTGTTTTCTTTTTCTTTCAATAAATCTTTGCTGCCATCTGGGCCGACAAGTTTTTCAAGGAGAGGTGGGTCTCTCCAGCACTTACATCACATGGGGCCTGGGCATTCGAGCCTGAAAAAATGGGCACTCGCCACCTGCTCAGAATCTCCAAGGCTGTGTAGATGGGGCACTGGGTGACAAAGTCAGGGCTTGACTTGTCTATTGGTTTCCTAGGGCTGCCACGACGAGCTCCCACCAACGCGGCGCCTTAAAACAAGATGTGAAATCCAAGTGTCAGCAGGCCATGCCCCCTCTGGAGGCCCTAAGGGACATCCTTCCTTGCCTGCTCCTAGGCTCTGGTGCTCCTGGCATTCTTTGCCTTGCGGCAGTATAACTCCTACCTCTACCTCCATTTTACGTGGCCTTCTTTCCTGTGTGTGTCACTCTGTGTCACCTCCTCTTGTCATAAGGACACTCTCATTGGATGCCAGGCCCACTCTTATCAAGTATGATCTCATCTCGAGACCCTAAATGAATTACATCTGCAAAAACCCTCTTTCCAAATTAGGTCACGTCCTGAGGTTCCAGGTGGACATGAATCTTAGGGGGGCAGTCAGTATTCAACCCATGACAGTTTGGGAACATGAGGTAGAGGTCACTGAGGGTGTTGAGATGGGCCGAAGGAGAGGGCTAAATGGGCACTGGCCACTCAGCGATCAAGAGAAGTATTGAAATAATAAGAGGAGGAATTAGGTGCATCTCGTACTCAGTGGCTCCAATTAGCTCACTGAATCCTCAGGATGAACATGGGGGGGTGCTGCTGTTACCCCTGCCTCGCAGAGGAGGAAGCTGAGGCCCAGTGATGCTCTGGAGCTTGCCCATGTTTATAGAAGTCAGCAGTGTCAGAGTCAGCCCCTGAGTGCAGGTCCGTGTGCCTCTGACACCCACGCTCCGAATCTTCGTGAAGGAAAACAGTCCTACAGCACGATTGGAGGGGCCCTGTTGCAGCTCATGCAGAAGACCAACGCTAAGTCTTTAATCAGCTTTTTCTTGCCTGCGTAAGACAAGTAAGGCCGTCCTTACCTATAAAGCGTTTTCTTTACACTCAAAAGCTCCCCCTGCCATTTTTTCTTGTCCACCACCTCCAGCAAATATCCCTGCTACCTTACCACAGGCCCAGCACATGTTTACATTTTCCAGAACATTATCTAATTTGGGATAAGCCCTTGAAAGTCCGTGTGAGCAGCACCATGGCAGAAAAGCAAGCAGACAAGTAAACCGGCAAAGGCGCTGTCTTCTGGGTAAGCCACCTGGGCTCTAGGCCTGGGGCTGTCGCTAAGGTGTGATGCAAATTCTTCCAAGTCTCTGAGTCTCCGCGTCCTCTGGGGAAAACCAGGAGCTTAGAGAAAGGATTCCTAAGGTCTGGCCCAGCTCCTGCTTGCTGTAGCTCTTCACCCTCCCAGGGCTGTGTTATCTCCAACAGGAAGCAATCTGACTGTCTCAGAATGAAAACTGGCTCCCAATTCTGTCTGGCCTGCTAGCCACAGGCCTTCTTGTATGGCAGGGGGGTGGGGGGATGGTGTGTGGGGGTGTTTTTCCCGAAATCTTTGCTTTTTTCTCCCGTGCAGAAATCTCAGGATCCAACAAAATTCATAATCACTTTGATGGAGAGTCTTGTGTTTTGACTTTCTTCGTATTTAAGACGATTCCAGGAAATGTAATCATCCCTCCCTGCCGTACCCTTCTCCTGTCTGACCCTTACACAGGCCTAACAACAGGCAGGAACCAGGGATGGGTTTGCTGCTTCTGGTGCTCAGCCTGAGCTCGGGCCCAGGTCTCTGAGCTGCAGCAGGAGGAGGGCACCACTCATTTAGGGTGGACCTAAATGCACACCGATGGCTGAAAAGTGATTCTTCTTGCAAGTGCCACGTGTTGTCTTGTCTCCGGAACTTTCTATTTTATTTGTAGTTGAAAATGACTTGTACCCCACCTTTTCCGCATCTCCTGAGGATTTGCTGTTCCTTGGTCATCAGGAGTTGGTAACGGTCCACTCTGCATACAGAATTATCCTGGGCCTTCTAGAATACATAGAGTGATCTAATGGGAGCAAGACTGGCCTGTAAGGTGGAGTTAGAAGGGGGTCACTATAGTTGTCCTTGCACTTACCTCAGCACCTTTCCAGGACAGGTACATTTGGAAACCAGGAGCTGGGTAGATAAGCCTAGGGAAGATTTCTTGGATGCTTGGTACCAGTTATCTCTTGACATTTGCTTAGGAAATGAAATGGTGAAAAGAAAGCAGGTAAAACTAGGCCTTCGTGACATCCCTTTTGTCTGAGCACTCTCTGCCACGTTGTGGATTGAAGCACAGGGCTTATAGACAGCTGTGACTAGAACTCTCTTTCATCTAGAGAAGATTGCATTTAGAGAAGACAACCTGTACTGTCAGTGACAGAGTCACTGATTTGCAATCTATCCACTAATGTACTGATCTGTTCATTCAAAATATTTATTGAGCATCTACTATAGGGCATATCATATGCTAGGCTCTGAGGTCATCATACAGGACAGGGACCCACAAACATTTTCTGTAAAGATCCAGAGATGAAATATTTTAGGCTTTGTGGGCCATAGGAACTCTGTCCCAACTACTCACCTCTGTTGTTATAGTGTGAAAACAGCCATAGGTGAAACACAAACGAATGGGGGCGACTGTGTTCCAATAAAGCTTTATTTATAAATACACATGGATTTTACCATGGGCCTTAATTTACAATCCCTGTAGATGAGTGACAGAGCTCATACTAGTTGGAGAAGACATTTTCGTGTCATTATGTGTTGTGTGCCTAAGTAGGATAAACAGAGAAAAGAGGAAGCCAAGAAGGGGCAGGAAGTGAGAGTTTCCCAACAGAGCAAATACTTTAGCTGGGCTTTGAAGAATGAATGACAGTTTATCAGGCTGAGGAGAGGACAAGATTTCAGACACAAAGAATAGCATATATGAGGGTCCCAATGTGTGAAAGGACGTGGCATCTTCTGGGAGCAGGGCGAAGCTCTTGATGCAACGAGGAAAATGGTAGAAAGAAAGAGGTAAAGCAAATCATTTCTATAATGAGGCTAATGAAGTCTGGCTTTTGCTGGTTGCATCAAAAAGGAGAAAACAATCCCAACTCCAGGAGCAGAAACCTGTGACTCCAGCTACCAGGACCACGGTCTCAGCCTTGATGGTGTAATATACAGTTCATTTTATTCCAGGTATTATACTCAGACTTTAATCCATTTTTTAAATTCAATCCATTCAAGTACACTATGAAGATAGTACTATCAGACTCATTTTATAAGTAAGGAAACTGAAGCCCATATTGATCATGCAATTCACTGAACCCATGTTGGAGTGGCTATAAGCATGAATTCAGCTGTTATTTAACTTAAATATGTATAGTCAAAACTTGGGGGTTTCATTTAATGCAAATTCTTAAACCTGCTCCCAGAGGGTTTGGAATCACTAGTATGGAGTGGGGCCTGACAATTTGCATTTTAGCAAACATTTCCAGGTGACTTTGATGGAAATGCTTCTTGGAAAGTAGAGAACTACACTCTGTATAGGAAGTTACACTGTGTCCTAAGCTCACATCCAAAATACGGTGACCAACTATCTTGGTTTGCATATAGACAGTTCTATGTTCTGGGGAACCTGGGACAGCTGGTCACCCCACAAGCCTCACTCAGATCCACACATGGCATTCCTAACACAATGCCTGGCATGTGGTAGACTCTTGAAAAATATCTGTGAAGTGAATGAATGAATGAATGAATGAATGAAGCTCACCATGGAAACCCAGAGTTGATTGACAGGCTTCCCTAAAGCAAGAGATTTGAGAAAATCTTCAAGGGCTAACTCAGAGGGACAGCTTCTCCAGGTCCCCCCGAGGAGTTAGTCAGAGACCCGGAAAAAATGATGCCTCATCATGTTCCCATTTGTGCTTACGTGTTCAGGCGACACTTGTCCTTAATGCAAGAAGAAAGGAGAGAGAATCAGCAGTAAATCTTTTCTGTCATGATTACTTTTCCTGCCTTTCCACTGCCCTTTTCCCAAACCCACAGCCCTCCCCTTCCCCTTCTGCGGAGAGGGCTGCCCACTGAGCGGTGGGGGTTGCAGTGCTGGGAGACTGAACCCTGGACAAGCTCTGCCTCGTATCTGTTGGTGACCCTCCTTGACAAGCCAACGACCCTTAGGACCAGATGGCACTGGACAGTGGGGGATTGAACCCCTTTCCTGTTTATCTCACAAGGTTAGCTTGCGGTGCTTACATGAGAACAGGACTATGGAAAACCAGCAAGTCTCAGATAATATATTTTTATCTCAAATATCTATCCAATCATTCATCAATGGGTATCTTAAAGTTACAGGCCTATAAAAACTAGTCACATACACAAAGGTATAATTACAATCATTATAATCATGGCGTAGTCTACAATGAAAAGATGGTTTTGTCAGACCACATCATATGGGCCAGTTTTGGGTTTATGGAAGTTTTCCCTGGGGAAATAATACTTAGGCCCAGAGGCTGAGTCAGAGTTAGCCAGGTAAGGAGAGGAATGGCATTCGAAGACAAGTGAACAGCATGCACTAACACACTTTTACCAAGCGCGGCGAAGCTTTCTAACATCAATCTTCTCTTTTCTTCTTCTCCTCTCTTCCTCCCCTCCCTGTCCTCTCCCCTCTCCAACTCCTTCTAATGATGTTTTTGTTTTTCTTCGAATGCAGTTCATATGCATTAACCTACTTGCTGTTATTAAATAGAGATGATCCCTGGGCTAGAGAATGGGGTCCCGATTCACATAAGTGCTGCGTGCTTTCCTTCCAAATTTCCACCTAAATATGCCCCAACATAAATGTCAGCATTCAGTGGTGTGAAAGAACATACAAGGCCCTAGGGACACCTCATTATATTACAAATCACTCAAGAACCCGATTTCTGGTCCAGACCTTGTGCAGGCTCCAGCCCTCTGGGGCTCTTGGTGGGCCCTGAGGTTTGGGGGGCATCGCAGCCACCGTGGAATCGGTTCAGCCTGCAGATCCAGCCCAGAGGCCGGGAGACGCTTCCCGGGAGCAGAAACAAGGGGCATCGTCTACGAGAAACCGAACTCTTTTCACGTCATTCGCTCTGATTTGTGCTACATTAAAATAAACCTTCAGCGTCAGCTTCTGGGGCGAGCCCTAG
The DNA here is from genome assembly GCF_964146895.1 of Miniopterus schreibersii. Taxonomy (NCBI): domain Eukaryota; kingdom Metazoa; phylum Chordata; class Mammalia; order Chiroptera; family Miniopteridae; genus Miniopterus; species Miniopterus schreibersii. The sequence goes on along the minus strand of NC_138121.1, from coordinate 22,413,061 downwards.
GACTCTTGGAAATGTATGGCTTTCACAAAATACGTTTTCTCTGTTAATCACTGGGGCGCCGTGGATTTGCGGCTCGGGCACTGGAGATTGGAGTACAGGCTTTGCAGTTATTTATTTACCAGGAGGGAAACAGAACAGTGCTTCCATTCGCCACTCCTAAATGTAGCGTCAGTCCCTCTGCGCGGTGTAAAATTTTCAGTCATCTTCAACAGCTCTGGGAAATAAGCATTCCAAATATATTCGCCTTCTCTACAAAGATGTGCTGATGCCACTCCTCGCAGTTTTGCAAGAGGATGGGAAATAGGAGCTCTGCCTGGTAGGGAATGAATCTCGGAAGGAAAACAAGAACCTGGAGCCTTTGTAAAGCTTAGAAAATATCAGGAATCACAAAGGTGCCACTGGGAATGGCCCGCTGCAAAGTGCCTGGGTTAATCACTGCAGACATGGGGCAGGGGAGAAGGAGGGGTTCCCAGGACCGTGACCGCAGCTAAGAGTAAAAGGACACACGTTCCTGGAGGATGGTGACAACCAATGGGCCCACTAAGTCTTCCTCCCATACCCACTGCCTGGCAACCAATGCCCTTCTCCCTCCTCTGCCAGAATAAAGGGAAATGTCCTGACATGGGCTCCAACTAGAATTGTGTTAACTCAGGCCATGTGGAAGTCCCCTAACCTTTCAGCCAGGTGGGAGCAGCTTCGTGAAAACAAACAGGAAAGGCAGCTCTGGTCTGCAGCGATTTCACCCCCTGAGAGGAAGGTGTGCGGAGCTGGAGGGCACCTCTCTTCCCACCCGTCATTCAGTCACCCCTGACTGGGAGCGTAAGATCAGCCATGGTGGAAAGATGTACACCAGGAAACTGTTCATGGCTTTAACCCAGGACTTCAGCTTTTTTCAGAGCTCATTTGCCAGCACACAGATGCCTCATACCCACACTATTATCCATTCGCTATCCCCAGATTGCATATCTATTTATTCATTTCCTCACCCTGTATTTATTGAGCCCTTACTACGTGCCAGCACTCTGGAGAAGGAAGCCAGTCCCCATTTCATTCATATGAAAACTGAAGTTCAGAGAAGTGAGCTGACTTGTCCAGAAACTCAATGGCAGCCCTCTGCCAGGCACTGGGAATGCAGGTAAAAAAGACAGACGAGGTCCCTGACCTCATGGAGCTTCCTTTCCTTCCACATTTCAATCAGCATGTGTTCTATAGTTATTCATTCGTTTTCCATTTTATAAGGGACTTAAAGTCATGCAATACTGCCCATCAGAGCCTTGGATCAGTTGCAAGAAGCAACGTGGTCACAATGAACCGATGTCCTCTCACTAAAAGCAAAGGTATTTTATATGGCATTGGGGGTGGAGATGTCTTATTGCACACCTGAGTTCCCTTCACATCACGGATGAACCCCTGGAGTAGGAATTCCAGTTCCCACCATCTATATGAGAAATCTGAGGAGATGGCCTGGCAGGGGGAGGCTTGCTCCTTCAGGAAAGGGTATAAGAACAGAGATCGATGCCAGAGACCCCCAAATGGGACTGCATGTTCTCCGGGGCTTTGAAAATAAGACAGTGTTTTCCCCATGCCAGTGCTAATTGCCGTAATTATTAGTTGTTAGCGTTATTATTACTAAATAATTACTATTTAAAAATAAAAGCATATGACCTTATAACACCAAACACAATCCTAGAATTCCCTTTCTAGGAGAGAGAACCCATGTTCATTTTTTAGGGGTTGTGCCCTCATATTTTATCCGCCTCCCATTAGTCTCCTGGGGCAGTGGGGTGAGAGGAGGGGAGGGAGGGGTTGGAGAGCCAGGGCTTTCGGTGAATGCCAGTGCTCTGCAGTGTCTGAGATAAGCAGAAGAAGAGCCCACTGGCTTCCCTGATTCAGTCTTCCAGTATTTAGCCAAATCAGAGCCATCACGAGACCCCTGAACCAGAGATGAGCAACAGCTGCTGGACATCCAGGCTTCTAGCCCCATCTGCACAGTTAACCACTCACTCTTCCTAGCAAAACAAAATGTTCCCGTTTATAATTATTTTTTTTTTTTAAAAGAAAAGTCATGCGAGGCATTAGAGTGGAGCTGAAGCTGGTTGTGTTCAGAAACTCCAAAAATGATAACAAATGTTTTTATTTTATTTCCATTTTATTTTCCAAGCCATATGGACTTGCCAGCTCAATGCATCACTGCTTGTTTATTCTAGAGCAGCTGTCGGCACCCTGATAATGCTATAGTATCGCTCAAGTGCAGACTGCCAAACCACAGTATATGGAAATCATCTCGCAAATTGAAAGAAAAAAAAAATAAAAGCCCATTTCAAGTCAGATTCCAGGCATGAACTTCTGCAAGGAAGGGGGTCGGGCGGGGGGTGGGGGTGGTGTAGAATCCTATAAATAGCCTTAACATTCAGTATTGTTTTAACCAGGAGAAAGTGTGACTTGTCTGGTTAATCACAACTAGTATTTGACCTTTACAAAGGTACAATTTATGCTCCACTGCCAAGTGCAACTTGGTGTTTTCATCTTTTAATTACTAAACTATGATTTAGAAGTCAGCCCACAAGAACAGAGTTTGGAAACTTGATTCCCTATAGGTTTTAGGCGTTTTTATGTATTTATTTGTTTTGACCATGAAAAAATAACCACTCATGACAGGGGTAACCAGCCAAAGACACACATCTCGGCTGGCCTGCTGTCCTAGAATCACCCGAAACTTTTATTAGAGTCAGTTGACCAAGTCCAGGCCATGTGTCCTACACAGAGAAGCATAAGTTAAGCAGAGAATCTCACCACAATAAAAGTCCCAGGGTGGGAGGCAGCAGGCTCTGTGAGAATGAATAGACTCCTAAACTTCTATTTGGCCTCCGTAGAACAAAATCCTACCTCTGGAACTTCCTTTACTGTCCATTTATTATACTGCAAATAGCTGAGAAGAGGGCGAACAGGAAGACGGGTCATAGGGGAAGCCCTACACATTTAATCCCCACTGGACCTCAATGAGATGGGCAAAATCATCCCCATTTTACAGATGCAGGAACTGAGGCTCAGAGTGGGGAAGTAAGTTGTCCAAGGCTGTTGGTGGTTGAATTGTGTCCCTTAAACAGATGTTGAAGTCCTAACCCCTGGTGCCTGTGAATATGATCTTATTTGGAAATGGGGTCTTTGGAGAGATAATTGTGATGCAAGTTAAGATAAGGTCATACTGGAACAGGGTGGGCCCTTAATCTAGTATGACTGGTATCCCTATAAGAAAAGAAGGAGAAACACAGAGACAGATGCCATATGAGGACACAGACGTGAACATAGAGACAATGACATAAGGACACATGGGGAGAATGCTATGTGGCCATGGAGGCAGAGGTTGGAGTGATACATCTACCCAAAATTGCCTTGCTGGCAACAGTAGAAGCCAAGAAAAAAGACATGGAGCAGATCCTCCCCTGGGGCCTTTAGAGAGAGCAGGGCCCTGCCAACACCTTGATTTCAGACTTCTCGCCTCCAGAACTGTGAGAGAATAAATTTCTGTTGTTTTAAGCCACTTAGTTTGTGATGATTTGTCACAGCAGCCTTTGGAGACTAACATAAATGGTTAACATGACTTGGTTACCTTACAATGGCTGGTCACCCTTTACTCAACGTGAGAAGCACTCTCCGTGCAGGAATTCCAACACACTTCAAAGAATTCCAACGGTCAATGGCCAACACACGACAGGGAACCGAAGGATTGGGGGAGTCCCTCCTTGCCTCCACTTAGGACTCATGTGTTGAATGTCTTCTTCATGCCATGCATGATACCAGGGGGCAAGGGTCCAGAGAAGAGTCAGCTATGGTCCCTGCCTCAGGAGCAGTGATCCAGTGATGTTGGCATCATTGCCCACAGTGTATGGATGAGGTCCCTAAGAATGAAGATGGAATGGCAAAGGAGATAGTAGGAGCTAAGGTGCCAAACTCCAGCACAGGCTGGCCCTGGAGACATCCCCTTAGAACAGGGGATATTTAAGCTGCGCTCAGTGGCTGTGTGGGATTAGATCAGGCAACACAAAACAGTGGCAATTGAGGAACAACTTTAAGTAAGGACCTCTGGCGGTGATGTCCACATTGGAGGTCAGGGGACACTGAGGAGAAAGGCCAGCTGGTGCAGGAGCCTTACGTGGGCAGGAAAGGGAAGTCTTGTGCTTTCCTCCCAGGAATGCCTCAGATGGCAGGGTGAGCAGTTTCGGGGGCTTGGTAGCTTGCTGCAGGGTTTGCAGAGAGGACAGGCGGGCAGAGTGCCCGAGTTGGTTCTGAATGACTACTCTAGCAGGGGAGGACCTCAAGGAGCCATTACTGTGTCCAGACTCACTTTTGCGCCATGGTTTTCTGAGATTAGTTCATTTCTCTGGAACTGGTCCGGCCAGTTCAGGTGCTGGGGATCTACCATCATTTAGCCAAACCCGTGGGCTCCCAGGCCTTGATATATGTATTTGCTCTTCTCTCAAGGGACATGACATCATCTAATCACTGACACAGGTCATTTTGAAAATGTGCCCCATTATCTCATTTGGCAAGAAAAACCCTACCAAAAAGAAACCCCACCCCAGTCTGGGGGGCAGGGAGGTCAGGTGGTGGGTTTAAGGACTGAAGAATCATTTTGCTCACATGGAAATTTCTTTGGGGTTCTTCAAAGTCTTAACATTCACTTAGCAGTAAAGTTTATTCTTCTTTGCAGGTTGCAGTCCTGATTTCTTCTTGGGTTTCAGGCTTATACCAATTAGTGTGAATACAAATTTCCAGGTTTTTCAGTATGTTTATTAAGTTTCTATTTTATGTCATTTTACTGAGCATCTATTTTATGTCACTGCCCAGTAGGGTGTTGGTTTACAAGCTGACCACACTGACAGCCGACTTCCTAGATGCTGGGAACTTGCCACCAGGAAGCAAACACTGGGCAAAACACACGAGGAGTTAGCTTTGGTCAAGACTGCTGCGTGGGCATCCAAATACTGATCAGATCTATTAAAGACTGATCCCAAACGGTGAAGGCTTGAGTTTTATTTAGTTCTTTAGCTCTGCCCATTTTTTCTGTCTTTGTCACAGCTTTGTCTTTTCTGTAATAGCCAAAAATAATGGTTAAAAGCATATCTCTACACTTTACTGTGTTTCCTTGGAAAATTTTCTGGAACTCTCCGAGTCTCCCTTTTCGTATCTTTAAAGAAAGCATAAGGTTTCAGTGAGGATTAAATAAATACACATTCAGCACTACCCCTGGTCCATAGGAAGCATGCAAAAATCTGGATGCCTGGTTTCTTTTGTTGTAGTAGTGGTGATGGTGGTGGTAATGAGGGTGGTGGTGGTGGCAGTGATGGTGGTGGTGGTGGTGGTCATGAGGGTGGTGATGATGGCAGTGATGGTGGTGGTGATGGCAGTGATGGTGGTGGTGGTGGTGGCGGTGGTGGTGCTGATGATGGCGGTGATGGTGGTGGTGATGGCGGTGGTGGTGGTGGTGATGGCGGTGGTGGTGGTGGTGGTGATGGCGGTGGTGGTGGTGATGATGGCGGTGATGGTGGTGATGATGGCAGTGATGGTGGTGGTGATGGCAGTGATGGTGGTGGTGGTGGTGGTGATGGCGGTGGTGGTGGTGGTGATGGCGGTGGCGGTGGTGGTGGTGGCGGTGGCGGTGGTGGTGATGGCAGTGATGGTGGTGGTGATGGCAGTGATGGTGGTGGTGGTGGTGGTGGCGGTGGTGGTGGTGATGGTGGTGGTGGTGGACAGTGGTAGTTGTTACTATGATATACTTGGAACTAAGACATAGTCTTAGCCACTGTTCTTGACTCAGTCTCCACTCTCCCTTTGGCCTCTACAATCCATCCGAGCTCCAACCATTATTTTTCTCTTGGTGTTTCCATATGTCTACTCACCTGACATAAGTCTATCTTGCCGTCTTCCTTTCTCCCTCCTCCTCTTTCCAAATTGAAGTTTCCAACCTCGGGCCCATTCCACTTGCCTCACTGAATCCAGATCCTACTCATGCCCATGTACCACTAAGTCTTCTCCCTTTCTTAGTTTAGAGTCACAAGCTCCTTGCATTTCTAATCTCTCTGTGCCAAGGCCACTGGCTCCTAGGAGGAAGCCAGTGTGAGAGAGGTCCTCCAGCTACTCCCTCATGGTTTCTCACAATCCACTGTGATCCAGCCTCACTGGTGTGCTCGTAGGGGCCACCTGCATGATGACTGCCAATGTCCAAGATACGCATTTTACATTTTCATAGGGTCTCTTGGCAACTGGAATGGTGGCAAACACTCTCTGCTGCTGCAGGTAGTAATCTCTTTTTGGCTCTTATCCCATTGCTAAGCTCTCCATGAACATGGGACCCCTGACTGAGAACACTTCCCCTCTTAGGCTGAGGGAGCAGCCAGTGATACTTAGGACAATATGATATTTGAGATTGCAAGCTCTGAAGTCAGAGAAGCCAGGAGTTACATCCCAATTTGGACACTATTGGGTGACCTCGACCTTGACAGGTTATTAAACTCTAAATATCCATTGCTTCATCTATACAATAGAGATTCCAGAACCTGCTTCTCAGGGTCAGTTGAAGATTAAATGAAACAATATATTTAAAATGCTGAGGTTGGACCTAGCATATAACACATGTTCAGTAAATACTACACACAGTTATTTCTTCTTGGCTTAAAAATATAAAGTATAATCCAGCAATACCTTTGTTAAGGGTCATTCCAGCTTCACAAAGATGCTGAAGACCAAGGTGACTTCAGATGAAAGACTCAGTAGTAAGGGCCCCAGATGAAAATCCCGAGACCTCTTAGATAAGCAGAGGTACAGGGAAAGGTACAGTACATGGAGATGAGATCTGGAAAAATAAGAAAATTAAGCCTTGCTTAAATTACCTTTACCCAGCATTAATCACAATGAATGCTGCATGAGGTTTATTTTTATACCAACATTAGAGGTCAAAGCCAGTGGAGATTTTGAATTTTTTTTTCTACTTCTCAAATTACTCAGGACTCAAAGTGGAAAAGTTGACCTGTTGGTTTGCTGACTGGATATTTTAGGCAAAGTCATGAGGTACTGACTTTCCTCTCCCCAGGACAAAGTAAGGTGATGCTTTGTCAACCACCTGGCTAATTTCATTGCTGTTGACAGTTGATCCTAATAATGTGGTCAGCAAAGTAGGCTGGGGGCTCCTATATGATCCACTCTGGCTCCTGGATTTCCCATACAGGCTGTCTCCATTGATCAGATATAATCGAATAATGGCTGAAATTCTGCTTCTCGATGGGCCCTATAGGTCATTTCTTTATGACATGACCAAATTGGCCATAGCGCATTCAATTTGTTTTAATGGCCAACACGGAGGCAATTAAGCGGATTGACTGTGCAGCAATCCAAATTGTCCATTAAGAAGGTGGCCTGAAGAACTGGACCAAAGGCATGTACCCCCCCATCCACTTATTTTGGGATGTCTAGACTTGGCTGCACCTTTAATTTTCTTAAAACCCTGTTAACTAGTTCTGTTTAATGTTGACACTACAGTTCTTTAGAATGAAGCAAAGCAGGCTGGGAAAATAGAGTAGGATGATCCTGAACTTTCTGGTCTGAGCGAGGTAGTAGGAAGTAAGCACCTCATGCGAGCTCTGAAGATTTGCAGGATATGAGAAATTAAATGCATTGGTGCAGATTGCTACTAATCCTTGTTTTATGAGGAGGGATTTATCTTTCCACATTAGCAGCCCCCAAGGTTGTGATCTATCTCTAAAATATGAACTTGCATTTGAACAATTGACAATCGACTTCATCTGTTCCTACTTTGCTAATTCAATCTCGGAAGGAAAACTACTCTTGCAGGAATTTTAAAGATGAAAAACGCACCTGTTATATTATTGAATACAATTGATCTTTGAGCATGTGTGTTTGGATATATGCATTTGATTGCCTTGTACAAATATCAGAGACACTCTATATAAGAAGGCTTGTGTTTTAAGCAGGGATAGAATGTGTCTGCTAAAATGTTTTCACCTAGAAGTTCAGCAGTGGAAGACTAGTGATGCCAACAGAAACATCTGCATCTCTAAAATGGGCTAAATGATGTTGCTCTCTTAGGGTTGTTGGAAATAGTTTGGAAAAAATCTATGCAGGATGCCTGGCATGGTATTTACTCTTAGCGTTGCTGTAACAGTTATTAGAATAAGCATTAGTATCAGCATTTCAATACTCTGGGATCCCTCTAAGACTTTGCATACTGGCAGAAAATGGAAAAAAATTATTAACAATCCTAGGTCCTCACCACATGCAGGAACTTTTACCTACAACACAAAGACTAGCCTATGTAGAAAATATTTATATTCCTATTTTTCAGATTATGTAAACTGAGGCTCAGGCCTGTTTAAGGTCATGGCTGGTGGGACTTGAGTGCCATTCTGCTTTTCTCTGAAGCCTTCTATTTCTTCGGACTGTGGGTCACCTCAGCTAGTTGCTATTGCCCTTCACCACTCTGGAGCACATTGTTCCCTAGGAGTTAATGCAAGAGAGAACTCGGGGAGTGGAGGACTGTGGAAGGTCTATTCTAGCTGCTCCCCCAGTTTGAGGAAATGGGTGAAGTTAGTATCAAACACCTGACACACAGCAGGGACTCAGTAAGCACCTATCGAATGGGTGGATGAATCCCTCAGACAGAGAGAGGGTCGGAGGGACAGTGTTCTCAGCGCCCGATCACCTGTCTTGGTCCCCAAGCAAAATCCCAGAGGCTCCATGAAAAGCTCGAGCATATGGCTCTGTCATGATATCACTATCATAAATACTTTTTGAGGACATAACTCCTATTTTCTCTCAATTTAAAGAGAATGATTAGTTTTGTGGCTCTAAGTTAATTCCTTCCTTTCTGCCCTACCTCCCAGTTCCCCCATGACCCATTCGACAGTCCCCCAGTGGTCCCCATTTATAGTCCATGGCAAATTTAATAATACCTGTGAAAGATGAGCCACCTTATCAACTTTCCTCTTTTCCTATGCTGACACAATTAGCCAGATGATAAAACTCTTTAAAATGAAAGAAAACACTAAAAAATATTGATTTTCTAGAGCTGTAATATTAAATGTACCATTCCAAACTAAAGTGGGGACTAATTTAGAAAAGATGCATAAATCTAAAACTATCTGCGTGCAGTGACATTACTTTAAAAAGTGTAACAAAAAATTATATATATGGAAGCTTGTCTATCATTAAATTACTCAGTTTGGATTTCCACTAATAAAATATAAGGACTCGTTACTATATTAGGCAAGTCACTCCTATTATTAATTTGTTAGATAAATGGCTTCTCTATCTTAGAACTTTAAATGAAATGGAATTCACTAATCCTAATTGCTTTGCCTTCTACGGGAATTTTTTCCCATTAGTTCAGCATGAATTTTTTTTCTCTTTTCCACTTGAAGAGAGGAAGCCTTCTTCAGCTTAAAGCCTTAGGGTATACTTCATGGGTTTATTAATTATCAGGTATTCATTCAGAGGGGTTAATTAAGCAATAACTTTCTGTTGACTGCGGCCTACAAAAAATAAAAGGCTTGACTTCGCCTGCTGATTAAGCACCCAGTCACCCTGCCTTCATTTCCCTCCCCGTGGTTGGGGGAAATAAAGATCTGTGACCAGCCCTGGTCTTGGGTTGCCAGGCCACTCTGGAAGCCAATTAAAACCAGTTTGTATTTACAACTCAAGACACCTTGAGATCATCCAAAAGAGAGAAGGGACTCCTACTTCTTAGGGCTTCTGAGGGGGAACTTGGTGCCCAGAGTCTTCTCTAATAATCACTATTCCTACTTTTCAGCACAAAGCTTTAACAGTTGCATTTTTTCTCCTTTCAGCCAATTGTTCAAGACACTTCTCTCTCTCTTTTTTTTTAACTGTGGCTTCCAAAAGTCTATGTCATACTTCTGAGCAGCTAAAGGTAAAGAGTGATTTTCTTTCTAGAAAGTTTGGTGAAATTAAAGTTAGTCAGCATGATAAAGCCACACAGTAGGCAAGGGGCGGTGGTAGTAGTTTGGATTTTCTATTGCTAATTTTAATTTCAGAATACATCTACTTAGGCTCATGCTCAGTGGTTGTGGCTCCCAAAGACAAAAGTAGAGGCAGAAATATGCCATACACACAGGGATTGGGGGGGTGGGGTGTATTTGAGGGCTGGCCAACAGCTCATCCAGCGAGGAAAGAAACAGATGGGTTTCCTGTAATGTGGCCCCATTAACCCAGCTTCGAGGAGGGAAGAAAATAAAGCAACTTTATCACCAGGGTCTTGGAATGCTCTAGAATGTTCCTCTGGGAAGACACAAAAAAGAAAGCTCATGAAAAACCTATTCCACAGAGGCTTCTAATGCTCTAGCTAATCCTACCTGAAAATTAGGTGGTGAGAGGGGAAAATGGGAAACTGCCCCTCTGGGTCGGCAGGCCTCTCTTCCACTCTGTCTCCCAGAATTGTTCAAACCAGGTGATACCTTACCTGGGAGGACGTGTGGCATATAGTGCGGTGCTCACAAGCAGGGATTTGGCACGAATCGCACATGGATTTGAGCCATGGCTCTGCCGTTGATTATTTGAGTGACCGTGGGCAAGTTATGAAGCCCTCTGATACCCCCACACATAGGATCTCGTTTTTTCCATGCACTACTTGACGTAGCTGTTTCTCCATATGCCAGACGAGGAAACAGAGGGATACAGAGGTTAAGTAAATGGTCCAAGGCCACACAGCTATGTCAAAGGTTGATATGAAATCAAATAAAATGGATGTAAAATCCTTGGCACAACAACTGGTCCTGCTAAATGCCTGATACACCTTAGTGGTTGCAATCGTGATTACATCACCCATGCCAACCTTTCCTTAGCTATATACTCTCTACTTCTAGAAGAAATAGTCCTCTGCATGGTGGCTACACTTTTTTTTTTAATGTTATAGAAATAAATATATTAAGTTTTTCTTGCATGGAATTCAGATGTCCCAACACACACACACACACACACACACGCACACAAGTAATCTTGCTCATAGGTCTTTGTGTTTTATACAGTTTATAGAGTATTAAAGTTATATGGAGAGTCCACTCTCTGTATATGGAGATATGCACACATAGGGCCACAAAGCTATTGCAATACATACCCTGGAGGAAGCGCATCATTGCGTTCACATTAGAGAGCAAACATACATGTGAAATAGTGACTCTCTTCCAAAGAGTATGGTACGGGAAGGACTGAGCAAGAGTAAACTGTGTGGTGACCTGTAGGGCGCAGAGGCCTGACACACCCTACTTCAGCCAGGTCATCAAGGTCAACATCAACAGCGATAAGTCACCCCGAGAGTTTGTACTGTGTGTGATATGACACGATGTGATGAGAATGGCACTTTACCTCGATGGTCATCCTCCGCCAAATCCCTAACACCAGTCTAATCATGAGAAAAACATCAGACAAATTCCAGCAAGGGAAGTCTGAGAGATTGTCACAGTCAAGAGGAGCCCAAGGAGACATGATGATTAAATGTGGTGTCCTTGATGGAATTTTCTGGAATAGAAAAGGAACACTAGGTGAAAAAGAAAACAACACACAAGGAAATCTGAATATAATAATAATGTACATTGGTTCATTGATATTGGTTCATTGATTGCAATGAATGCGGTTCCGCTGTGCCGGGCCCTGTGCTCGGAGGAGGGCCTGCCTTCGGGAGGCTTACAGTCGCCTGGAGAAGTCAGGGAGGCCACCCCGCTCCTGGGAACCAGAGCTGTGATCTGTCATAGGGACCAAGAGTGTAAGCGGTGAAGGGCAGGAGGGAGATACAAATCCCTATCAGACCAGGAAGAAGGGTCTAGAAGGATGGTGCTCACACACCGAGTCTCTGTGGCACACGGTCCTGGGTCCCTCCCCTGAGCCTGCAGGCCTCTCTTTCTGCCTCATCCCAGGCCTGTGAGGAAAAGCAAGCCTCAGTCCAGCATTTAGGAAAGCAAAGGGCGAGCAGCTGCGACCCGGAGGCTACACACGTTTTTCTTAAGCAACCACAGGGGCAGCCTCTTTGGTGAGCGCGTTTACCTGTCGGCGGCTTCGTCAAACCTCACACCCGAGCTGGGGCATCCCACACACTCAGCAAGAGTCTGCCCAGTGGAGAAATTGCAAAAACAAAAAAACATTTTGCTCCGTATCTAGAAGGGGTGCTCTTGGGGTTTTGAAGGGCAGAATCCAAAAGCAACGAGAAGGGAGGGGGGTTGGAGAAAAAGGAGGGCCATGCAGGATATTCGCAGGGAGCAAGAGGTGCTGAAATTATAAGTAGTATTTTGCAAATCAAAACTTTTCTGGCTTAATTTTAAGTATGAAGAAAAAGAAAGACTGAATTCATTCAATTATATATATGTCATATATATGTGTACATAGTCATATATGTGTAAGTACATGCATATATATATATATATATATATATATATATATATAATGTCATTGTTCATGATAGGAACTTTGGCAAACACTATTTACTATTTAGTGGAAAATTTTAAATACATCACCCATACCCCTCCTCCATAAACATAAAACGGGTTCCTTTTTAAAAATTTTTTATTGAATTTATTGGAGTGGCATTGTTAATAAAATTATACAGGTTTCAGGCATACAATTCTGTAATGTCACCTGTAGGTTGTATTGTGTGCTCTCCTCCCCAAGTTAAGTCTCCTTCTGTCACCATTTATCCCCCCTCTACCCTCTTCTACCTCCCCCCACCCCCTTTCCTCACCACACTGAGGTTTGTTTTGTTCCTTTGTTTGTTTTCTTTTGTTTTGCTTAATCCATTCAGAAGGTGCTAGAATTTCTCTGGGAGGGGGAAGGAGGAAGGTGGTCCCTGAGGAATCTGACCATTTCTAATGATATAGTTGAATATGATGCTGTGTGGTTCCCACACACCCCTGTTCACACCACACACACACACACACACACACACACACACAAGAAAATATAGCCCCGAGTGTGAAATGCTCCCTCCAACAAACAAAAAGAGTAGTAACCCTCTCCCTCTGAACATGGATGATTTTTCTTCAGCTTCTTCCTAGAAACAGAATGTCCTCTGGGGAACTGGGGCAATGCTCGATGACTTGGACACCCCAAACAGGGCATAGGCCCCTGTGAACAGAGCATTGCAAAAATGCCCACGTTTGCTGAGGACGCTCGATTTCATTCAGCTGTGCACACTGAGCTGCATCCTGGAGCCACCAGGCTCGTTCCCACTTACTTAGCATTCCAATACACAGGGCAGGAGGATCTGTTCCTGTAAGACACTTATAAAAAAGGAGAGGAAAACTCTGCTGTGGCATCAGTCTTTGATGTGCCCCACCCCAAGCCATTCCAGACAGCAGAAGTGTAAGGGGTCAGATGGGAGCTTTGATTTGGTTTATACTCAATAAAATGCTTAGATGCTGGCCTGTCCTCCCCCCACACCCAATCACACCAACATGAAAGTGAGGCCCCAAATCCTCTTATAAATGCAAGTGAAAATGATTACTCTGGTTAGCCACCTCCAGTCGTCCAATGCTTTCCCAAGTCCTGAGATTAAAATCCTGCAGGGATCAATTTCTGCACCTATAAAATGGGGCAACATATCAGCTCACAGGGCACTGGGAGGTTTAAAGAGATGGATAGGGGCATGTTTTCAAGACACCTGGAACTTGGGTTACCCCAGACTGTGAGTGTCCCTCCCCTGCCTTCTTTCTAGTCTGCACAGCCCAGATCCAGCAGCACTCTTCTGATCAAACATGGTTTGGCAGCCTGTGAAATTATGGATGTTTGGATTTGGATGATGGAGAGGGAGAAAATGAAATCTCATGCATATGAAGTAAAACCAGGAGCTCAGGAATGGCCTGGCAAAGGGAAGCTTGATTTGGAAAAGTCACTTTCGTTTTTACATGTTTCCAGTAGAAAAGAACCATCAGGAAGGATCAGAGTGCTGGACGTGCTGAAATTAAACATGACTTAGTGTTGGGAGAACCGGAGTATGAACAGGAAAGGGGAAGAGGAGGGTGGGAGGGAGGAAGGGACGCAAGATCCACACAACTTCTCTCTGCCCAGAGGTGACTTAGAAATTTGTGTATTCTTGCAGCCAACGGTTAATGGTTAGAAATCCATCCGTAAAATTTGGCCAGAAAGCTATAATTTTCCCTCTGGAAGATTGCCCCATTGTGTAGAGATTTTGCTTGTTTGTTTGTTTGTTTGAATTCTGGTAAGATGCTAAAAATATCATGGGACTCATTGTTGACAAGGGCAGCTAAGTGTTTCTAAATCGGGATTTCAGTGGATTGTGCTGCCCTTACGTGGAAGCTTTCTCCGAGAAAGAATAAGTGTGATGAAAAGGGTCAGGATGCAAATACACCATCCGGTTTATTTTAATTCAGTAAAGACTTTGCTCAGTCATTTAAGGCTGCCGAAGGCATTTTAACTACCGTAGGATCCCGATGTGTCACCACTGGGTCCACCGCCCTTTTACTAGTGTGGTTTCTAGTCTATACTAGATGACCAATAAGCACGAAATGGGGGGATGGAGGAGTGATGGCATTAACTCTAAGGGGTTCCAAGGTCCTGGCTATTTTTCTCTTCAACCCACCACTCAAAATTCTGTTTCCCAGAAAGTGCTCAAATTATACCAAGTGAGCCTGGTTTTCGGTGACCTCTATGTGAACACCGGCTTCCCTAGCACAGTCTCTTCTTATAGAACCTGTCAGAGTGTCTGTTCTCTTCTTTCTACAGAGAATATAACTTGCAGGAGTGTTTTCAAACTCCTCCGATGGTAAGAATCACCCGTGATGCTTACTCAACACTGCTTCCCAAGTCCTTCTCATGGATCTCTACCTCAGTTTCACATTAGATTCAACCAGGGAGCTTTAAAATTGCTGTTGACCAAGCTGTCTCCCAGACCAATTCTATCAGAAACTCGGTGTGGGATCCAGGCATCAGTAGCTTGAGAGCTCCCTGGGTGGCTCCCATGTGCAGCCAAGAGCCATCGTTGCAATTGTAATCAACCAGATCTACTTTGGGACCTTGGAGGCTGTATACAAGTGCCCCAGGTGATTCTTATCCTCAGGGAGAGATTTGGGAAATACTGGGCTGTACAGTCTTGAGGGCAGGTCAAGCACTGTTTCTGAAAGGTGGGTCCATTTCTCGTAAGACTGGTCAGTTGAACTCACTCCCCTGTAGAGTTTAATGGTCCAGTGGCAAACATCTAATCAAATTGGATCAGTCACATTCTCTCACCTGGGATACTGGAAGGGGTGTCACTTGGTTGCAGATGGTGTCCTGTGTAAGAACATATGAAGTAGATTTGGGATGGTCATGTTTATGCCAATGCATGGTGACTCGGGGCGGGGAGGGTGAACACCTGGTGCGGACCCACTGAGCGAAGAGAAGTCATGAGAAGAAACAGAGAGGGTAAGAGAAGGAAATAGAGGGAGAAAGATATGTTCAGATACCCAAAGCTCTCTTTCTATTCTTGGTTCCAAATTCATGAGGCCAGGTGCCTGTCCTAACCACAAATAAATGAGATACTCCTTAATTCTTTATACTATGTTCTATGTGTTATTATACATATCTTTATATTTTCTAGATCAAGTGGGTTTTCTTTCTTGCAACTGAAAGATACCTAAGACACCAATTCCATGATAAATGAAAACTACCAATGGCAGACTCCAATGAAAAATGCAGGGACCAGGAAAAACGGTATGTCGTAGGCATTTGTATGCTCACCTGGAACAGTTTGAGTCCTACTTTTGCTAAGTCCGGCTTATCAGATCATCCACCAAGCCTCCAAGCTTAGATAATGGAGAGAGACCAACCCACTAGCCCTTTAGACTTGGAGACACCAAGTAACGCACTGCTTGTGTCAATTTCTTCTGCACCCCCAAAGGAGGCTCACGATGGTCTCTTGCTTGCCCCTGGTCTTACTTGTGAGCATCTTGTGGAAGTCCATGTTAAAAATGCTGCTTGTGAGTGAGGGCTCCCGTTGCGTCTATGGTTCCTACTGGTTCCATACTCTCAATCTTGAGCAATCCCTGAAAACTTTAAGATGATTCCTAGTGTTGCTTCTTCCCATGACCTCCCATGTGGAAAACCTGTGCTCCCATCTCAACTCCCCTTGGAGAGAGGCCTGTGTTCACTTGGAAATTGGGCTGGCTTGCCCTGTAGCTTCTCGTGGATCTGGGAAAAGTTAGTTCATCTGCTTTTTCTTGTTGTTAGGGCAGAAATAATACTCTGTCCAGCTTCCCATACCCAGGGTAGAAGTGGGACACCCTCTCTACATAAAGGTTTTAAGCTTTCAGCAATATCCCTTCCTCTCTTAGAGACATACATCTATGTTAATATCCAACCAGTCATTTGTCAGGTGATCAAATTAACTAAATCTTTCTGCATTATATACATAAGTATTGATTGCTC
The DNA here is from genome assembly GCF_964146895.1 of Miniopterus schreibersii. Classification (NCBI taxonomy): domain Eukaryota; kingdom Metazoa; phylum Chordata; class Mammalia; order Chiroptera; family Miniopteridae; genus Miniopterus; species Miniopterus schreibersii. Next base: position 22,396,621 of record NC_138121.1, on the reverse strand, counting down.
TTCATGAACTATTTGTTGATATACAGACACATGAATCTAATTTTTTATTATTTCTTCAAATACATTTTCCTACAGGCAATTTATGCTTGGAATTTTTTAAATACTATTTTAATGCTTGTGTCTCTTTACTTTTTCAGTACGGTAAAAAAGTTCAGCACTTGTATGGGTGTCTTAGGGCTGCCATAGTAGACTGCCACACACTAGTTGGCCTAACAGAACAGAAATTTATTCTTTCACAGTTCTGGAGACCAGTGATCTGAAGCCAAGGTGTAGGTAGTTTTGGTTGCTTTTTGGGGCTCCTTAGGTGTTCCCTGTCTCTCTCCTAGCTTTTGGTGGTTGCCAGCAATCCTTGGTGCCCCCTGGTTTGTAAATACATCACTCCAATCTTTGCCTCCCTCTTCACATGGCCTTCCTCACTCCATGTCCTCTCCTCTTCTCATAAGGATGCTTATTGTGGGATTTAGGATCTACCCCAAATCCAGGATCATCTCATCTTGTGATTCTTAACTTACTTACATCTGCAAAGACCTGTTTTCAAATAAAGTCACCTTCATGGGTTCTGAGGGTTAGGACTTAAACATATCTTTTTGGGGACCTACAGTGCTACCAATGCAGGTTTACTAGGTCACACATCTTGGGCTGTTTTTATAGTTGTAAGTTTTGCATTCCACTGAGTCATTTAAAACGAGCCACCATGGAGCCATAATGATTTGAATAATTTAATCTGCTATGCAGGGATTAAGAAGAACTAAATTTAAAATTCATATCTTGGCTAATCCATTTACTAGTTGAGAGACCCTAGGTAAGTTAACTAGGACTCTGTGCCTCACTTTTCCCATCTGTTAAACAAAAATAACATTACCTACATTCTCTCAACGTTGCCCTGAATATTTAATTAAATGAGCCCATGTAGGCAAAGCAGGGGCAAATACGAAGCACTAACAAATGTTGATGACCTTTCCCTTTGACCTCATATTGTTAGTCATTAAATCCACAACCTCTTCCCATACAAATTGATTAGGTTATGCTTCATGGCATGTTTCTATTCATTCAGAAATGAAAGCAAGAAAGAGGCCTGGGATGGAGTCAGGAGAAGTAGGTTCTAACCCAAACATACTACCACCCAGCTGCTAAACTTGGCTTACTTCTCTGGGCCTCAGTTTCCTACACATAAAACAAAGTGCACCAAAGTTACTGGCCATCTCCAACTCCCTTAGAACCCCTATGATATTGAATTTACATCTTGGTTCGTAGAATAAGCGTCAGAGAAACTTCCAGACTTTCTTCTCATTTATTCCAGACTTCCCCACCATTAGCGATGCACTGATAATCTCTTCACTCAGAGAGTAAAGTCAACACAATCCAGAGAACTAAAAACAAGGCCTCCCTTTTCCAGGAAAGAAGACTCGGATTTGGGGGTTAAACAGATGCACGAATATGTGGGGGTTTTTCTGCCAGGCTCGCTGGACAGTGTATTCAAGGCTTGTCTCCTCCTAGGGGACCCAGCACCGCCCCAACCTCACTCTCACACAGACCAGCGTTTACGGCCACTCCAAACCTCCCAAGTATGTATTTCATAAAAACAGGACCTGGTTCAAATCCCCTGTAATGTCTCCAAAGGGAAAGAACAGGGTGGGTAATCAGGGCTGCGTCTGTGTGTTGTAAATTCCCCAATCCCCTATGCCCTCTCCTGCTAGCACGCACAGGCGCACGCACACACACATAAACACAGCCATAAATATATACACTCCCATTTAATAGACTGGGGATTCAAATTACAGTTACAGTGTCATAAAACTGACTAATCCTCAGGGTGTGTGCAGAAGTCTTTGTGTGTGTGAGAGAGAGAGAGAGAGAAAAAGAGAGGGAGAGAGAGAGACTTACAAGCCTTCTTTACTTGAGGTCTTAAGTTCCCAAAATATGCATTCTTCTGGGGCATTTTAATAAGCTGTCCTCATAATTGTCCTAGAAGCCTCATACCTGGATGCAGGGATGGCTAGATAATTTGCAGGCCCAGTGCAACATAAAAACACAGGGCCTCTTCTTCAAAACATATTAGGAATTTCAAAACAGCAACAGCAGAGCAAGAAACCTAGTGTGAGATTTTCTGCACGCAAGGCCTGCCCGGTGTGCTTGCGGGGGTCACACTCCAGGAAGCCATCCAGCTCGGCAACTCATAGTGAGCCTGGATCCGTGTCTTGCAGCTTATAGGATATATCACCCCGGGATGTGCTGTGAACGTGGGTGGCATCGTGGAAACCAAGGGGTCTGTAAGATCAGACCAGCCTGGTTTGAATCCTGCTGGACCGCATACTACTAAACAGAGTCACTTTGGACACTTCCATGGGTCATTCTGAATTTCAACTTCCCATCTAGTAAATGGTGACAGGGCGACCCACTTCCCAGAATTACAAGTAATATTAAATGCAATCAGACATCTAAACCCTTGGGGGCCCCCAACAGGTGCTCACACTGCCCTTCCTTTGGGCACAGGTCTGCAAATCTGTTCCAACAAACAAAACACACACATAAGATATTCAAAGTGAAGCCCTTGTCAATGGGGTTTGCAAATGGTCACCGGTTCAGGGGAGAGCGAAGACAAGTTGCAAAGGGAAAGGGGGGAGGGGAGAGAGAAAGAGAAAGAAGAAACACTTAGCAGCGGGAAGTTTGAAAAGCCCGGCTTTGCTTGCTCGGCAGGGACGGGGAACTTTCTGGCAGCCCGGTTCCCGGAGCCTGCCGGCGGCTCCGCGCCTCCTATTGGTCCGCCCGCCGCTGTTGCTACGCGGACGGACCAATGGCGAGCGAGCGAGGGGCGGCGGGCTCCTCCCCTTCCCCGGCTCCGTTGCGGCTGCAGCGCGCCTCTGCCGCGTTTTTGGGTTTTGTTTTTGGTGTTGTTGTTCTGTTTTGTTTTCCAACGAGGGGCCGGGACGGAGTTGGGGGCGCCGCCTGAGCCGGACCCACACCTGCGCCTCGCCCGAGGCCGGGCGTCTGCGGAGTTGCACCTGTCAGACTAGTTCTCCGCTCCCGGCTGGGCCCTGCTGGCTTTGCACAGCCCGAAGGTACAGGGCGGGGCGCGCGGGCGGCTCTATTAGGATTTCTCCTTCCTGCTCCCTGTGTGCGGTTCAGGTTTTAATAACTCTGTCAACTCGGTGAACTTGGGCGAGAGCACCTGCAGCTTCTCCGGCCTCCGTTCTTCGCCCCTGACCAATAACCAGCCTCTGAGTCACTTGCAAAAGCAGCAGCCCTCCTACCTCCTACACCCCCCAGCCCACAGGCTGGAGCATTTGCATGGAAGAAGCAGGGCCTCCGTTTAGAGCCTGGAAAAGTGCCCAGGAGGGAAAGTTTCTGCGAGACAGAGAAGTGAGATGTATGCGGCATTGGGTACTTTGGATTAATCAAAACTATTGTACACACAGTCACATTGATAATAATAACTGTCATCTGCCGTACCAGACACTGTGCTGAGCAATTGCCATGCTGTATTCTATTTCAAGCTTGTTGTGGATGGGTAAACCGAGGCACAGAGCAGTGAGTGGCATGCTTGCTGCAGGTCTACAGGCAGAAGCAGGACTTGAACCTGAGTATGCCTCTGGCTCCAGAACCCTTGTTTCTCTCCATATCCCTGTGTTGTTGCACAACTCTAAGATAGCCCATGTGTTCGTAGGTCCCCCATCTGTGCACGTGTCTCAGTGGAGTTCATGCCCCCCACCGGGCTGTACCCTGTCCCAGCACAGCTCCCAATGGGCGTGTTTATGACCCCAGGCTTCTCCTAGCCCATCACTAGTTTTAACACTTGCATGTTATGTGGATCTTCCTTCCGATTCATCTTGTTTACGGCTTCACCACTATGGTGGTCAATATGGCAGCGAAATTAACCCTATTTACAGGTGAGGACAATTAGGCGCAGAGAAGCGGTGCACCTGGCCCAGAGTCACAATAGCAGAGTGGCAGACCCAAGATTTGCCTCCTCCCTAGCTAGCTTCCCTGCTCTCCAAGAATGCCTGTTGCCTAAACATTATGAATTTAAAACAACAAAATGTAGGGTTTGGGAAGTCCAGAAGCAAAAAAAGAAAGAAAAGTCAGTGAGAAATGAAATATATTCTACTTTTTGTTTGGAGACTTCCTGAGAAGTGGCCCCTGAGCTGGGAGCAGGGTTGACTGGTAGAGGAGCATCTGCTGGCAAGGCTGGTTTCTACTTGGCAGAGGGCTGCCTACCATCCTAGCCCTTGTTCTGAACCTGGCACCAGAGGGAAGCGTGTCTGTACTCAATCTGCTGTTGCCTAATAGGCTCAGCAGAAAGGCCCCAACTAGCCTTCTCTCTTCCCTCTGCAGAGGACCTGGGCATACGTACATCTTTCATAACAAAGAAGAAGCCTAAGGGATGTTTCTTTTTCTGATGACTTAAAGGAGATGCCTTTGAACTCCATAACCAGTATTACCCAGCTGGTGAGAGTCTTTCTAGCTCCACCCATCCCTAGAGACTCCCTCTGTCCCAGAAAGATAGTACTGTCTCCTTCCTTAAATCCCCCTAGCTTAAAAAGCCTAGCTGAAACCCTGCTTATAATCTTTCACCATAAAGTTTATTTTCTACAACTTTTCTTTAAAACCTATGGAAAAGAAAAATCGGGATTGGAGCAAATCAGATTATTGTTTGTAGAGGCTGATAAAATGAATAGTTGTTGCCTCCAGTGTCTTACTATCTTTTTTAGGCAGCCCTGGCTTTTGAGAATGTTTGCAAAGTAGCTTTCTTCCTGAACACTAACCTAAACCCCTCCTGTTTCAACCTCTACTCCCTGCCAAGCTTTGTCCATTCGGTGAGACACCTACCTACCTGCACAATGCTTTGTCTCTCCTTTCGGTATTCTTTTTAGCCAAGAACCCTGCAAGCTCCTTTCTCTCTTCCACAGTAATTCCCTTGGAGTATGCTCTGCCTCTGTGCTAGACACTGGGTATTCCCCCCACCCCATTGCAATAAAGTGGGAGAAGCATTATTACCCAGACCCCATCCAGCTATCAGACTTACTGTTATCCATGTTACAAAGGAGACGTGGATGCATGACATAATCACAGAGCGTGACAAAGGGACTGAAAATTGTTTGGAGCCATCAAAACAGGCTTCATGGATGATGTGATGCTTGAGCTGAGGTTACATGGATGGACATAGTGTTGGGGATGAGAGCCGACAGGAAGAAGAACCAGCATGGGCAAATGTCCTCTGTTGGGTCTGACGTCCACGTGTCCACTGAGTACAATTAGCAGAGACTGCTGTAGTTCAATCCACTTTTTATAGATGGGAAGTTACTTTTTATTGAGGCTGGTGAAAATCACCTTCTCCAAAAACCTTGATCTTTCCCCTAAGACAAGAAATTGGGACCATATGTTTAGGCCTGGTCTTGCTAGGTGGGTGTACAGCTCACCAAAGGGATAAAATCAACACATTTTTCACTGCTTCCATAATCAGGGAGTGGGAACATTGGAGCCCTACTGATTTCTGCCTTCTCCCAGTGTAGCTTATATTATTAAGAAATGTTAAACTTTCAGTGTCTGTGAACTGAAGAGTTCAGATTCAAATGCCACCAAGATTTATTACATGCTGAGTAGAAGCCTGGTATTTCCTAAGTATTACCCCCTGAGAACCCTTACAACAACTCTGGGAGATAGAACTTTTCAACCCCTTTCTGCAAATGAGAAAATCAAGGCCCAGAAAACCCTTGGATCCTGACTCCAAGTGTGTGTCATGGATGCAGACTACGATAAAGTATTCTTTGACAGCACACAGAATGAATGTTTTATGTCACTGGCTCACAAAAGATCAGGTTTGATTAGTATTTCAGAGCAACTATCTTTTTTTGTTAATTCTTACACAGTGTTTGATCTGGAACACCCCTGATATATCCACCCTCAACTTGAATTTCTTCCCTAATAGGAAATTCACTGCTTTTTGGATGAAGCCAGGTTGAATTTCAGATCTGGATTATCCTAAAAAGCTTTCACCTTCAAGACTTCCAATTGGCCCAAACAGAAAACATTACCTTTTTAGGAAAGATACTGATTCAGTGTTTAAACAAAGGCAGTAGGCATAAACAGAATCAGGTGTAATATCAGCAAAGCTCCTGACTTAGAGGTGGTATCAGCCCTGCACATAAAGGAAGAACCCAGAATAACTTCATAATGAAGATCATAATCTAAGTGTCCAAAAGTCCTTGAGGGCTATGCTCCCATTGCTCCCTACAATCTCTCCTATGTTCACAGGAGCCTGAATTATGACATTAATTGAGTCATCCATTCTACTCAGTGGTCTTCCATTGGAAACTCTTCTTGACTTAATACTATCAAAATGAGGCTGTCAGGTTCACCTTTACAGGCTTTAATGCCTGGGTTGGTGATGAAGGGATATGGAGTTGCCATTTTTCAGAGCATCTGGAGTCAGCTTTCCAACTCCAGGCATCCTATATTCTTGTTGCCCTTCCTCTTGGGTGCTTCCCTGATGGACACCAATTAGCTTGCACCTATCGTAAGTGTCAATCACAGCAGCTTCCTCAAAGTCTTTCTTAGTTCGTCCATCTGTCCATCCATCCATCCATCCATCCATCCATCCATCCTTCCACTCATCTATTCAACAACTATTTATTGAGCTCCTACTATGGGAACACTGGGAGGATGTTCACACAGCAGTTCTGTTCCTGCTTTCATGACATTTACAGTCTAGTGGAGGGAAAAAGACAATGTTTAAAGGACCAGTAATGAAATGTCAAGTCCCCATGATTATGCATGATTACATCTCCCCTTCAAAATATTCCCTCTGGCTCCTGGCTCCTGTGAATGGAATGGGAAATGGAGATGAGGACATTGTCTCCGTCAGTTGCTCCCACCACTAACATTTAATCACCCTTCCCTGTTAATTTCCTGTAAGCACTGCTCAGGCCCTGAAAGTGCTGCTGGCTTTTGTTTTTTTAATTCTTTACCAGTTGATGATCTGCCTTTACTCCACTAGAAAGAAAGCTCTGTGAAGGGAGGAACTTTCTCTCAGTTGCTCCCCTCTAAACCCCAGGCACCACAAGAATTCCTGGAAGGAAGTGAGAGCCCTGTCATATTTGTTGGGCCAATGAATTGACTCTTTTTTCAAACCTGAGTGAGGCAGGAATGCTAGAAGCACCCCAGAGAAAGTGAGCAGAAGTTACAAGGGGCAGTTAGAGCCACCTGTGCCTATTGGGAATGTCCATCCCTTGGCTTGTATTATTGTCACTCAAAGAGGCTCCAGTCTGCTCCTTGGGAATCCTTTGGAGATTTGGACAGAAGACTCTTCTTTGTTTTAATAATTTAATTACTGGTTAACAATTAAATCCAAGTTCAGAGATAACTTCTTGAATTTGCAACTGAAGAGCTTTTTTTTTCTTCTTGTTTCTTCTACTCCCTAACCACCCACCCCTCTCTCTTCCGAGAAATTGGTGCCAAACATAAAACCCACATACTTAGCAGTTGGCTGTGGAAGCACATGATGATCTCTCACCTTGAACAAGGAAGGGAGAAATGGAAAACTTGATCCCCAGGTGGCTTTATAGGAACCAAAAAAAAAATAAAAATGGAGATGCTGGCATTGTCCACTGCTTATAGTATTTTCCTTTTTTAAAACAATCATTATGTTTGTGCTTGCAGCATGCTTGGTAATCACTTCTGACCCTCATTTTCTACATCAGCACAACGTTTTATCCATTTTGAGGAAGCTGCAGTTGAGGTCAAGAGTGGGTGAGGGCCTCTTTCTTGAGTGAGGCACAGCACAGACAGCTCAAGCCCTGATATGGATCGACTCCAGAAGAGCCTTTTTTGTCCTTGCTAATATTTCCTCCAGAAGTTAAATTTCCCACATGACGAATCGCAAAAGGGGATGTCCACATTTGAATGGGTTTTACCCACAAAGAAAGAAGCAGCATCTCCAAGGAAGTAGTTGTCAGGCCTGGAAGGGAGGGCTGTGCTCGGAGTACCAGCATCCACCCCCTCTTCGTGGCATGGCACTAGCAATTAGGGATGTCATCTCTCATCCCCTAATCGCAGACAAGGAGCGGGGCAGTTGGATGTCACTGGAGGAGACAGAAGATGGATAGCCCTGAGAGGTTCCTCTGTCCTATTGACTCAGACACACCCGTCTCGCTGTCTCACTGCCTGTATCACCTTCAATTTGGCCGGATGGACATCATGGGGGAGATTTCGTCTGGACCAGGAATCTTAAAACACTAGCAAAAAGAGCTGGCCCTTGGGAGAAATGAGGACGGGGCCATTAGAAGTTGGGAGCTGGGGCCATTAGAAGTTGGGAGGTGGGGCCATTAGGAAGCAGCCGGGCTCTGTTATGCACGGGGGATTTGTGCTCGATAATGGGAAATGTGAACACAGGTTAGTGCGGTGATTACAGCATCCTGGAGGGGGGCCCTGAGAGGCCAGGAATAGATTAAAACTCATCAAGCAAAGACGGGGGGAAGGGATGAAGGTCACCCCTTCAGATTCTGGGGAAGGTATCCATGTGGTCAGAGACACTGTACTCTACTGTATAGACAGGGAGGGTCCTTTTAGAATGTCACACTGGGGAGTGGCACATACATAGTCCCAGACCTGGGAGAACTGGGCCCTCAAGATGGGGGCAAATGAAATGCAAACCCAGAACAGAACTCTTTAGGGAGCTTAGTACACCCTGGGGGATAAGATGGCCGAGTCTCCACCCTGCTTCAGGGACAATTTAGCATCTCCTTCAAGAAAACATTAAAAAACACACACATTTTTGCTAAAAATATATATATATATATATATATATATATATATATATATTAGATATCCATGCAAAGATTTATAGGTAAGAATGAGCATCAGTGTCATATTTATATTGGTGAAAAATGGGAAATAATCTAAATGACCAAGGACAGAGGAAATAGCTAAATCAATTGTGCATTCCTACAATGGCACTTAGCAAACCTTTAAATATAAAGTCATGTTAATGACATGGGAGAATTATTGTGGCATGTTGAGGGGGGAAAAAAAAGCAGGTTACACTAAGAAAGTGGATAGGATCTGATCCCAATTCAATACACAGAAAAAAGTTTGAAAGAAAATAGGACAGACTTTTAACAGTGGTTATCTCTATGTAATAGGAGTATGGGTGATATTTTATATTCTTTTCACTGTGTTCAGTGGTTTCAAAAGTATGTACACATTAATATGTACGTATATTTATAACTAACGCATAGATTAGTTACTTTCCCCTCTTTATTTTTCTTACCTGGCTTTATTCTGCTGCACGCCAATGTTCACTGTCTGACACCCTACGGATTTAGTTGTTTATTTGCTATGTGTCACTGTCGCTGCGTCCTCTAAAGTACACGCTTCCCGAAGGCAGGGACTGTGCTGTGTTCAGTGCCAAACCCCACTCCCCTCCCCTACCTAACACACAGCCTTAGACAGAACTCAATAAATATTCTCTGAATAAATTGATATGCTCTTTTTTATATTCATAAAAATAAATATTATTAAAGTATAAAAGGAGAGAAATTATAATTGCAGAGAATGTTGTCCCCCCCCCCCCATTAACAAGCCATAGGAGCCTGTGAAAATAGGCAGATTAACATGCAGAGTCTCTGGCCCCATTGGACTTCTGAGTCACAGTGTCTAAGAATGAATCTGAGAACCTACAGGTTCCAAGGGTCTCCAGGTGATTCTTATGCACATGTAAATTTTAGATCCATTGCTACTAGCATTTCTAAAACAAGTAGAGGAACCTGTAGCCTTTTTTGGGGGTGGGGGGAATGTGTATGTGTCTTTATTGATTTCAGAGGGAGGAAGGGAGAGAGAGAGAGAGAAACATCAATGATGAGAGAGTCATTGATCGGCTGCCTCCTGCACGCCCCCTCCTGGCAATCGAGTCTGCAACCCGGGCATGTGCCCTGATGGGAATTGAACCACGATCTCCTGGATCCTAGGTCGATGCTCAACTGCTGAGCCACACCAGCTGGGCAACCTGCAGCCTTTTTTAAGTCAAGGCCAAAACTTTGCATTCTTCTTCCTCTCCCAATCCATGATTTTCCTTTTGACCAGGGTGATGTCCGAGAGTGTGGCCTTGTGGAAGAATACAGACATTTTCCATGTAATATCTAAGCTCCCTCCAAATACTGTCAGTGACAAAGCCTTGACATGCCAAGACTGTCTTGGAGGGCTGTGGTTAACCACTGAATAGTCCTGAATGACCACTTCTCAAAATGGATTCATGCATGTGCCTCTTTAATTTACACAAATGACTTAACGGAAATCTAAATTATAGAAAGAAAAGATCTGTCCCTAATTTTACACCTCCCCACAAATTAATCTTTTCCCCTTTTTCTCCATATTTCTCCCAGCCCTTGAATACTTACATTTTACAAATTCATAATCATTACATTGATATGTTTTCAAGATATAGTTCTTTTAATTCCATGATCAATATCTGTCCCACTTTCCCTTTTCCGCTTTCCCTCCCACACTATAGAATTTCTTTCTTTGTAATAATTAATTCTTAACCTTTCTGTGAGGCTTCACAGCTCTAAAAGTATTTTCATGCCCATTATCTTATTAACAGAACCAGATTCATGTATTTAGATGAGAGCTTTGTTCTTTCTTGTGAAAACTATCTCAGCAGGGATTTATCTAGCAAAATGCTTGGGAGCATGGGCTATGTAACTGGAGAGACCCAAGTTCAGTTCCTGCCACTTAATAACAGTGAATCAAGACAAATAATGGAACCTCCCATAGCCTGTTTCTCTTGTCCATACAATGTCGATATAATCACAGTACCTAGTCCGTGAGGATAAAATGAGATAATCACTTATGAAATGCTCGGCACAGCGCTGGTATAGAATAAGGGTTCCACTTGGTGTCAGTTATTGTTGTCATTATCATTGTTATTAAATATATTAGATAAAGGCTTTTAATGACCTAAGTTAGGGGAAGCCAACTCCATTTGACCTAACCCCCAAATCTAACTCAGTCCAACCCACAGTTTTCAACCTAGAATAGAAAAGAGAAAACCATATTTTGGGCAACGCCCTTCACTGATTTTCTGTCTAATGGAGAAATTACAATTCTGTATTATTAGATATCTTTTTCTGGGACAGAAAGATAATTTTTGAGATCTCAACCAACCCCCTGAAACCCAAAATACCTATGGTTTATAAATGTTTGGAACCTAGTTTTCTTTAGATGGGATATTTTTAGGCTGGAGTGGAGATGGGGATTTGGGGGGGGGGTTCTCATTGCCAAACTCCTCATGGGGAAACAAGTTCTTACAGGACTCAGCAAACTCAGTTGTTTCCAAGAGTTCAGTCTCAGGTAAGCTTTGGACAAGCACCTGAGGCTCTGAGAGGCTTAATTGAAATGAGCCTGAACTTAATGTTTTATGAGGTACGCCCATCGATAACTTTCATGGCCAAGTTTTAGTGGGCCTTGTTGTGAGTACCCTCCTGTTGGCACCTTAGAGGCTCAAGTCTTCACTGTGGAAACTTGGTTGGGTTTGACCTCACCAGATCTCCGAGAGCTGTAGACCACTCTTGCACGTCAATGCACACAGCATGAACACACTGCGATCTGCAGCCTCCTTTCATTTCAGCGTGGCAGCCTTTTCTCCTTGGTACAACTTGCTTGAAGTTCCAGAAAAGCCAGACCTCACCTTCCCCTTAGCCAAGTCCTCCAGGCTGGTACCAAATTCTCTCTCACACATAAAGTCTAATGAACAAGGGAACACCTAATCTGAGCACCTTGCCAAGCTCCCATGTGAATTGGGAGGAACACAGAACCTGTCCTGGGAAAGGAGATATAAAATACCCTGGCTGGATGGAGCACATGGGGAGATCTGAGAGAGAAGCCAATTAGTCTACTGAGATTTGCCATCTCTTTTGGTTTGAACAAGGTCTGCCCACCCAAGTTCAGAATCATCTGAAAACTTTTCCTCAGCTATCCCCCCAACCTCCAGACTGTAAATCCCTCAGGGTCTTCTTTATTTTCTGTTCATATCAAGAATTATTGCACACATATATCAAAAATATTATTAGACAACTCCTACCCTGAAAGCTTGAGTGGAACAATATCTAAGCCTATGTAATTTTTAGAATGCTCTTTGGGATGACAGAAAACGAGCTGAAAAGGCACAAGTCAGATAACAGCCCCACATTTATGTTACCCTTTGGAATGTTCTGGATCAGTCACACCCCAGTGAGAAGAGGCAAAGCCAGGGAGCTCGATGGCAAACATTAATATGGGGCACCATATCGTGGAGGTGTTGATGAAAGGCGAATGGGGTATGAGGAAGCAAACATGACATGAGCAATGGCTGAGATCTATCACCAACTAAAAACTGAAATGTCAGAAAGCTGCAATTATTTTAGTAACACCTACATTTTTACACGCGTTATCCCGTGTCATCTCTATACTCCCAATTGCATGTTACTGTAGATACTTTATTTTCATACTGTTAATATCTAGTGCATGTCGTTAAGCTTCCACGGGTGTTTTTGGTTCGAAAAAGAAAGCAGCCCAGATCTATCAAGAGCACGTTTTTTAACTAAAAGGAAGGGTGGCCGGAGCATAGGTGGGGGGCAGAGTCCTTCCCTGGGCTGATGTAAGGGTTCCATGAGACATTAGGTTGGACTTTGCCTTGTAAGTGTCAGGCCCAGACAAACACGTGCATTGTCAGTTTTCTTTGTGCTGTGTGTGCCAATAAAACAATCCAACATCTTTTTTTCGGGGTAATGTTGACACATGTCAAAGGCATTAACATTCCTATTGGAATGACTCATTTGGAGGGAATAGTCAAGTCTGAAGGATGAGACAAGGGCAGTGGGAGAAGCCTTTTACAAGAGTTTAAGTTCTTAGGACCAGCACGTCCTTCGTGGTATCTGTTTTGAAGAGAGCAGTTGTGGTATTCCTGCTGTCATGTTATTAGATATCGCCGGCATGGTTGTTGCTGTAATTTGTATGGTGCATTAGCTTCACCAGCTTAGAAGCCTGGTGAGGTCACCGAGCCAGGGAGCGGACACGCGTGGGGCCTCCGCTGCTGGCTGCGTCGCAGGAGCGCTGGCCCGAGCCCTCAGCATCCGCGTGGCCGCTGCTTCATCTCCCTTCTCTTGTGCTTCCCCAAGACCTCTGTTCACCCTCCTTGGGCGGGGCTGATCCCAGGCTCCGGCTGCCCTCCCTTCCCACGGAGTCTCCTATCTACACAGTTAGAACGTTGCCGTTGTTATTGCTGTTGCTTGTTTTTGCTCTGTTCTGTTTGGGGGAAGATGTGACTGTAGTTTTGGCTGTAAGCGAAATGCAGCAAGACTCTCTCAATGGAAACAGACTGTGGCCCTGCTTAGAGGCGCAGGCCCAGACCCTTCCTCATGACGCCTGCACAGAGCTGCCTTGACGTTTCCCTCTGGGGAAGGACAGCAGGCGTGTCTCGCTCCCCGTGTCCATGCCTCACCACCATGGGACCCAGACCAAGCTTCCGTCTCTGTCCTAGTGCTGACCTCATCCCAGCATGATGGATACTTTCAGTTCACTTCCAAAGCACGCACCCCTGGCCCCATCCTCCCACCCTCGCCCGCTCCTCACCTCAAATAATAGATCACAAAGCAATAGTCTGCCGCCCAGACAGTTCTCCAAGCCTGACCACTGAATATTCAAGAACTTGCCCGCAGCTTATCAACATAACGGTCTCGGCCGGTCTTTGCCCAGGATGGCCATGCACCTGTCCTCATCTGTTTCATACCCTTTAACAAAAATACACTTAGATCAATAAGGACAAGCCATGCTCATCAGCACAGCTCAGACTGAGCTTCAGTGGAAACAAGAAGTACTTCAGCCCCTCAACAAAAGTACTAACAATAGAAGCAGAACTACGGCTCAACCAAACATTCCGTTTGAAGTTACCAAATTTTTCTTTCTAAATCTGACTTCAGCTTCCTGGTTCTTCACAAGATTTCCTCAAGAACACTGGTGGTACTTGTTTAATTTATGTACCACTGAAGGGTCCCTCCAGGTAATTTTTCTCAGGCAAGATAATAGTATCCAATGGAGTAGCCATGTATTTATCAGAAAAAAATGCTTACAGATTTGAAGTGATAGATTTTCCAGCTTTGATAAATCCCTCAAAGCATTTCAAAGGCAAAGCTTTAGTTCTGACACGAATGACACTATGATTGTTCATGTTTGGTGGCTTTTTCAGCCCATGCGGGTCTTGCTCTGGAGTGAGGCCCCATGGCCATATGCCTTCTCTCCGCTTGGTGCCACCACCCATGTCATCTCCCCAAGTCCCAACCATGTGCACGCACATTGCAAGGAAGGCCTCTGCAGGCGAGGATGAACTCAGACCAGTTGTCTTCTCTCTGTTGCTCCAGATCAACATCCTCTGGAACATCCAATTGCCCACATGAGCAGAAGTTACAAATCAACCTCTCAAGACACTAACATTCCCTCTTGTGCCATTGATATGGCTTTCGAGTACACTGGGCTTTTCGATGATGTTGCTTTTTTTTTCCAGTTTACAGCATCACCAATTGTTGTGGCATCTTCTCAACAAGAGGTCACAAGGACTTTCCCTTGATCTTCAGTTTCAGCTAATGTGGGGATAACTGTCTACTTCTTGGGAACCACTGCAACCCCATTGAAATCTATATAACTTATATGAGAAGTCAAGCCATCCCAAGGAAATCCCAAGGCAGAGTTTTGAATTCTACCATTAGTACATTCAGGAAGGCAGCCCAGAACAGACAGCTTCAAACAAACTCCCTCCCTCCCTCCCTCCCTCCCTCCCTCCCTCCCTCCCTCCCTCCCTCCCTCCCTCCCTCCGTCCCTCCCTCCCTCCCTCCCTCCCTCCCTCTTGATTGACTCAGAAACTCCACTCACTCATTACGTGAGCATTTGGTTACACTTTATTTAAAGTTGGGGAGGGTGCTGGGCATGGTGGGAGCGCGGTGTGTAAGCCCCCACCTTCCTATCTTACTGGTGTTGCCCCTACTTCCAGCCCCTCCCTCTGGCTTCTCTCCCCTCCTCTCCTGAGCAGCAATAAACACATTCCTCTCCCTGCCCCCTGCAGAGCCTCGCTGATCCTATCAAGGCCTGTGAAGGCCTCGGCTTATATCCCAAGCACTTGCCAAGGAAGTTTTCTAAATAAATATCTCGTTCTACAGGAAAGTCTGATGAATACATTTTTTTCCGTGTAATTAAACCTAACTACCTAACTGCATTGGATTTAATTGTCCTTATCTTGATTCTCCCTGACATGTGGAGAAAAGTAAACTTTGGCAGAAAATATGGGAGAAAACAAGAAGAGATGAAATCACAAAAGAAATGAAACACATGGGACGGGAAGCGAAGAAGAGAGGGGAGAAAAATAAAGAAGGGAGGAACCCTTGGCACCAGAGTTTGAGATGTTAACCCTCCTGAACAGTGGTTTAAAAACTTTCCTGTGAGTGGGTGTTCCCGGGAGTGCTGTCAAAGGGTTAGATTTGCGGAGTCTCACCCCCAAAGGCCTTGACCTGTTAAGATCTACGTGACCACACTTTGAACCCTTCTAGAACATGCTTCAGCTTAAGGAAGATGATATAAAGCTAAATGTAGCTAGACTGGGGAGGATTATTGTTATTTTTCTGTTTACCCCTTTATTTGGGCTATGCAGAGGTCATTCTGTCAGCCTGGACATCTCATTTTGGCCTGAGAATCTGAAGTCATCTGATGTGGCACAAATATTGAACACAACATTACACCATCCTGGTCATTTCCAAATCCAACTTTAGCTTAAACAATGTACACATTAGCCTTCCCCAGTACCTTTGCAGACAGATACAAAGTCCGGTCATCCAGGACAATGCTGGTCAAATTGCTGGGACATTTGCTGGGCTTCTTTCTAAGAACATGTCAGGAAAGTAATAAAATAATACTTGGAAAATGCCTAGTACTTTGCCTGGAACCAAGTGTTACTCTGATGAAAAGGGCAGTGCTTTGACTGTTGGAGACAGAATGACCAGCTCCCCACCATGTGTTATCCAAGGTGCTTAGTCAATGTCTTAACTATGAAGAATGTGCCTAAAGCATGTGGTGAGCCAAAAGGTGAGGCCCCAAAACAAGGTGACATGGACAGAGCCAACTTTATCTGTTTTAAAGCTGCCATCACAGCTTAAACGCCAGGAACAGAAGATGATGCCCTCGGTCTTATGGTCTTAGCATGTTCGGGATGCTATAACCAAAATACCATAAGTGGGGCGACTTAAACAACAAATATTTATTTCTCACAGTTCTGGGGCAAGAAGTCCAAGAGCAAGGAGCCAGTGGGTTTGGTATCTGGTGAATATCCACTTCCTAGTTCGCATGCAGCCAGCCATCTTCTTGCTATGTCCTCATATTGCAGAAAGGGCAAGAGAGCTTTCTGGGGTCTCTTTCACAAGGGCACTAATCCCTTTCATAAGGTCTACACCGCCCAAAGCCCCCACCCCCTAATACCATCACATTGGGGATTAGGTTTCCACATAGAAATTTTAGGGGGACACAAACATTCAGTCCACAGCACCCTTAAAACTCAAAGAACTCGTACGCGGGCTTCAGAACAGGACCAAGAAAAGAAAACCAACCACGGAGGACCTGTATGAAATTAGTTCAATGTACATTGTAGACATCTTCAAGAACCCTCTTCAAGGTGACAGTCCCTGGCCTTCCATCTCACAGTCTGATTCTGATCAGAGCCCCCATTTGATGTATGTTTCACAAATTCTGCTGTCTTGGTTTCCCCATCTTGGTTTCTACTTAGAGATGATGCTACCCCATATTCTTCTACTAATGTACCCATAAAGGAGAAGAATTTGTGCCCCTCAGCCAGAAAACTGCATTCTCTTTTCAGGAAAATCCAAAGAACTCTATAGCATTGTGAAAGGTTTCCCATTGTGCTTTCTTCTCCGCATCTCCATCAAGGTCCCTGCAGGCCAATCGCCTTCATTCCCCAGGAATTAGCCTCATGAGGCCTTCGTGAGGGTCCTCAGCCTCCATTCTCATAGGTATGAAAGAGATGAGAGGCTTTTGCCTTTTTTAATTTAATAAAGGCAGCCGTTGTTTTTCATGTAAAGAAGCTGAGTATTTTGAGGACAACCAATGACTTCATGAGATCACGCCTGGGTGGACAGTTCTGTAAAGGACCGTGATCCACTCTTGCTCTCCTGATACTGAAAACAAGTTTGGGAAAGAGCTCCTTCACAGAAATCTTGCCAATTCAGAGGCCACTGGGCTCATGACTTCATCATCTTCCATGCAGATATTAACTTTCAAAATACTTAAGCAATAGTATGAGGATACTTATTTTGAGTTCCATAATTCATTGTATAGACATTGGTAATCACAGGAGGAAACAAATTTACTTCCAGTGTGAACCTAGCATGGTGTGTTTCAAGCGTTATCTGAGTCATGGGGGTTACATGAAACACATGGCAATAGAATGATGTACTTTTCAGAGGGACAGACCTACTGGGTTGCTCTATAGCTAGTTTATAGATGTAATTTAACCTGTTTCTGCATTTTTGAGGTCGGATTGGGAGGGCTCAAAATCGACATATCCTTATGATATGGACCTTCCCCTTGGCCAAGGACATGGAAAACACACAGCAGTCTCCATAATCGTGTTTCACTACCCTCCATACTAGTGGTTGTCTAACGTGACATATCTGCAATGAAAGGGTGATGTCAGTTGATACAATGCCACCAAGGCCAGTTAAACATTGTTCCTCAGGAAATAAGAGCAGGATTCAATCCTGAAAACATTGGTAATGGTCCAGGGACTGAGTCATTTGGCTCCCTCGAAGCGTCTAAGCTCGCCGGAACATGTCGAGGTGGGCAAGCTCCCTTCACACCATGGAAGCAAGAGAGCAAGAAGCAGGAAAATGTAATTTGAAAATAATGCAGTACTCCAGGGATCAACTATTTCCCTCACGATTTAGATCTACTCTTATTCATGGATATTAACCCCTTGCACCGCAGCTCACCGACTCTGCTGGGTGGGAAAACAAGAGGGGCGCATCTATATTATTTTGACATTCAACACATTTTTAGGTACTTGAATATTCCTTTTTTTCTCCTTTGCTTCTTGCAAAAGAGCTGGGAATTGAAAGATTACATCTAATGTAATTTATGGGCACCTCCCATTTTGATAGAAATACTTGGAATGTAATATAGACTTGTTTTTTAAACAAATGCCTTCATGAAAACCCAAAAAAACGTACCCAAGTGACTCGTATACTCATGTTTGCACAATTGAATTTCATACAAAAGTAAAACTCTCTAGTGGAGAAGAGAGAGACAATAGGGCTGCCCCTTTAGAAGAGAGAAGATAGTTATGTTTCTTCATTAGTTTCCTATGCTGCTATAACAGAATTGGTGCCTTAAAACAACACAAATTCATCACCTTCCAGTTCTGTAAATCAGAATTTTGACGGTCTCACTGAGCTAACATCAAAGTGTGAGGGTGGCATTCCTTTGGAAGCCCTCAGTGAGAATCCATTTTCCTGTCTTTTCTTCCAGGGGCCTGTCCAAGCTTCCAGAGGCCTCCTGCATCCTTTGGCTTGCAGCCCCTTCCCCGATCTTCAAAGCCAGCAATGGTGAGTTGAATTTCCTTACATTACGTCACTCTAATGCCCTGTTCGGCATCTCTCTTCCACTTTTAAAGTCCTTCGTGATTACACTGGGCCTGCCCAGAAAATCCAAGATAATCTCTCTATTTTAAGGTCAACTGATTAGCAACCATCTGCAACATTAAGTCTCGTTTCCCATACAAGATAATACAATCACAGGTCACAGGCATTAGGACATGGACATCTTTGGAGGGCCATTATTTTGCCTACCATAATTTCTAATTTATTCTGTAAAATTTACCAAGTAAATTCCAAATGCAAATGAATCTTTTCCCATCTGTTTTTCTACAAAAGAAAAACAACTGAAATAGACTTCCTGCAACAATTACATAAGTGAATGTAGAGTTATAAATTTATAGTAGAAGAAGAAAGGTGTATGTGTGCGTGTGTGTGTTTTTAATGCATTTTGGTTAAGAGCCAAAGATTCTTAACTAAAAATCTGTGGAAAGCACTGCTATAAACAGATGACTATTAAACTTAAATAGTCATCAAGTTAACTTAAATTCAATTTAACTTAAATATTTATTAGGAGTGAAAGCAAACATAAATGTTGAAAACTCAAATCCTTATTTCTCAACTGTCTTCTCATTTTCCCACAATATATTTCTGGCTGTTTGGAGGCAATTTCCTAGATTTTATTAACCGGTAACAGAAGGGGGTTTACAGCTAAATTCATTCCAGAGAATAACTCATTTGTAACACATTGTTGCAGCTTCCAGAGCAAAGAGGTTAAGGGAGAAAAGCATGAACTCGGAAAACTTTGTTGCCAGGGAGCTGAAATAACTTAGATAAAGATGGTCACCCCAAGAGATACACGGGACATGATCCATGAGCAATATGTGGCCTTCCTGTGATACAATTTTTAAATAAACAGAATTTATACATTCAAAAAATATTTATAAGCACCTATTCCAGGCTGAGCATGGTGTTAGGCACTGAGGCACAGTCCTGAAAAAGGCAGGCAGGATGCCTTCCCTTGTGAAGTTTATATTCCTATAGAGAGAGCGAACAGAAATGTAGATACTTAACATACTTTTAGAGAGTGTGCAATAGGACATACACGCACAAACGCATATACACCACAGAAGAGATGGGACAGCCTGAATAATTAGGAGAATTTCACAAAGGACTATTTCCAGTGGCATGAGCAGCTTCAAGGTGAACCAAGGAGTTCAGCAGGGAGGACACCGGGGAAATCAATACTCTGGCTCGGTCTCCCCCTGCCTCTGACTACCTGTGTGAACCCCCCCATGGCTGAATCCGACTTGCGGCCTGAGCTCCAGGGACCTCACTACTGTAGTGCGTAAAGACCAACCTTCCTGAGCACAGAAGGGGGTGGAGAAGGACGTAGACTGGACCTAGAGGAACAAACAAACCTTCCAGCACCTTCTCCTATATAAAAAAGCTTTGAAGTGACGAAACGGGGGGGTGTTTGGGCATAAGATGGGGGCGTTGGGATTTATTTTAGATAGCGTCCAAGGAAGACCTCTCTTGGGGAGGGACATTTGAGCGGTGGCCACATGAGAGGAAGCCACTGATGCACAAAGTAGGGGCAGACCGGTCTTAGAAGAAAAAGTCACGTGCTAGTGCAAAGGGCCTGAGGTAGGAATAAACTTGGTGCGCTGTGAAAGGCAGGTTCAGTGAGGAGAGGAGGCAGGTGGTAGGAGATGGAGTTAGAGAGATAGGTGGTGGCTGCTTCATCAAGAGCCTTATCTTGGGTTGGATTTCCCCAGAAGAAAACCCTGAGATGAGGGTTTGGGTGCAAACAGCTATTTGGAAGGTGATTTCAGGAGGCATGGGAAGGGAAGTGGGAAAGCGAGAAGGGAAGGGAAGGATTCCAATTCGGGTGATGTTGTTGACCTGACTGCCACACAGGCGAGTGAGGCATGGTCCCCTGGCGCGTCCTGTGGGGGGGTGAAGTGGGCTGCTTATTTATCTGATCCCACCCATGGTTTCTTATGGGCTGCTCCAGGGGGTGTCCCTCTGTGGCTCTTCTGGAGAAGAGAGGGTCTTCAGGTGAGGAGTTGGGGGTGCTCGCAGTCGGATACTGCCTGCGGGGGTGTGCTCTGGAGGGGTGCGCTGAGTGGTTGGGGTGGGGCACCCTCAGAGTCTGGTAATGGTCTGAAATCATTTGTGTTTTTTCTAACTGTGATGGGAAGCCGTCAAAGGTGATAAATTATTCACATTTTATCTCTGACTGGACTGAGTTGTTAGAGAATGGGGGTACAAATGGGTTCTTTTCTAAATTGAGATATAATTCACATACAATAAAAAGTACCCTTTAAAATGTGCAGTTCAGTAGATTTTAGTGTATTCACAGAATTGTGCAGCCATCACCGCTGATTCTGGTGCATTCTCGTGACCCTGAAAAGAAACCCCTTGCCCATTAGTAACCATTTCCCAGGAGTGGGTTCGTACATGGTGGTGCAGGAGGCGGATTGAGGATGACCTCAGTGTCCATAACAGAAAATCTCAGCGCAGCTCCGAGTTAAGCACCCTCTTGGATTGCTCGGCCCTGGGCAGGTCGCTTCTCTCCCTGACCTCAGCGTTTTTGGCTCTAAAACAGAGGCAGCGATGCGATGATTCGAGGAGGCCCCCGGTCCGTGCTCGGATGCGTCGTGCGCTGTAACCATCACGTGTCACAGGGACGTGTGGGTTAGTGGATGCTTCTCTCTGGATAGGAAAGGCAAAATGTGACAGCGCAGGCCTGTTACTTGGGACGAATGCAAGAGTCAGAAACAGAAGCAAAACCCGAAGTTGGAAGAACAGTTTTGGTGTCGAGGCAGGAGGTAAAGATGCTGAGAAGGGCCGGTTGGGAGTGTCGTCTGGACTGATGTCTCCCCGTTGCGCCGGGAGAGACCGAGAGAAACGCAGAGGCAGGGACGGGGCCTGCCCCGCTGATCCGCATACCACCTTTCCTAGTATTCGCTGGTAACCCTTTCTGCAAAGTCCGGAGTGCTTGCATTTCTGAGGGTGGTAATGAGTCTTCTCTCTTTTTCTCTTCTTGGCTAGTCCAGCTAAAGGTACGTCAGTTTTGTTGATCTTTTCAAAGAAATAACTTTGGTTTCCTTGGTCCGGGTTCATTGGTCATGATTCCTGCTTCTGGCTTGGAGATGTTTACGCTGGTTTCGTTAAGCATCGATGTGTTCTTACTCCGTGTTTTGAAAGTGACAGTTCTCAGAAGGTGAAAGGATTCAGAAAAAAAAGTGTATATATATCTCACACCTAGACACAGACAACGGTGTGGTGATAGCCACAGGGAAAAGGGGGTGAGGGTATGTGGAGGTGGGCAAAGGGGATTAAAAGGAGACTGCTTTGGACGGTGGGTGCTCGGTGCAGCGCGCGGCCGATGATGTTTTGTTGAGTTGTATGCCTGAAGCCGACCTATACGGTGCTTTGAACCAATGTCACCCCAATAAATTCCATTTCAAGAAACGTAGCTATGATGCTATTATCACATGTCTGAGGCATTTTAATATAAAAACTGCTAGTCCCTTTTAAAAAAGTATGGTTCTCTTTGTGTTTGATGAGTGAATTTATGCACGTATTGACTTGCGCAGAAAATCCTCTCCCCCACGAGTTAAATAGAGTAGGCTGCATTCTGACAGATGCGGCCTTGGGCTGGTAATAAGGGGAAATTATTGCTAAGAATACCGAAATCTGTCACAATCATTTTAGTGCTTATCTTCTGTGTCAAAACCAAGTTAAGCCAAATATGAATCGCCAAATGTGAGCACTTCCTTTGTTCTCCAGTGCTTTCTCAACCTTTGCCTTCTGCACACAGAAGGCTACACGTGCGTATTGTTTTCCCTTGTAAGGCCCATCTCATCTCACCCCAGGTCCCCGCAGAAGTCTCTCTGTGTGAGGTGAAGCTAGAAAAGAAATCCTATCAGGTAACTGTAGACATGCTCTCTTCCAGAGCTGAGACTTAATATAGTCTGTTTCCTCCCCTTTCATGGTCTGTCTGCCCTACCATCTAGCCAACTCCTATATATCCTTTAACATCTCAGAATAAAAAAAATAAAAAAAAATAAAAACCATTAGACTTGTTTTTATCAAAAGAATCATTATGAAGAGCCTGAATTGAGTGGACCTTGATCTGTTCATCAGAAAAGAAAACAACAAAACATGGTCTTATGCAGAAGGCAGGTCAGTCATGCATGAGGGATGGTCCGGGCAAAGGTTTAGTGGCAGGGAAAGATGGACTGAGAGCAGGGCATCACAAGACAGCTGAAGATATAAATTTAAAGTCTAAAATAACCTTTACCTCCCTGCCAGATATACATTCACGTGTGCGTGGACATGTGCACAGGCACACATACACACGCAGACACACAGAGGCCTCCCTTTTGGTCCTACAGACACATATCAGTAAATTGGACCTCTAGCCCTTTCTATTAGATTTTCCTCCAATGGAAATGAAAATGAAAGCCACAGGGAAGGACCCGAGCTCTTCGTCTTTGGGGATCCAATGGAGACTCTGTGAACATCCCATGGCAGAGATCAGGGGTGTGATGCTCATTCTGAGCCTTGTGTTAGCAGAAGTGAGCCACGTTTCGTGAATTGGATTGTGTGTCTGTGGATGCATTAGATGGTCTGTACAGACAGGCGCCAACAATTCCTCCCATTCCTGTACACACATGCCACTACTTCTTCTATCAAGAGGAGTCCTCTTCCTTCGAATCTCAGCTGTCCTTCTGCCTTGTATTAACCAACAGAATGCAACAGAGCAATTCTGTGCCTTAATAAGTCTGGAAGCTTCCATTTCCACCCCCGTGGGACCCAGCCATCATGCAAAGAAGATGGCAGTAGACAACTGAAAAGCGGGAAACCATGTGGAGAGGAGAGGTTCATTTGGTTTTAAAAGTTTCTTAGGTGGTTTGACCTCTTAAAAACATAGCTTTCATTTTGAAATAAAAGTAGAACAACTGTGTTTGCGAGTGTTAGACAGGAATATGACTGAATGTTGGTTTGTAAAGTCAGATCCGTCTATACATAGATTCCAGAAACATACTTTCAAGACCTGGTTCATGATGTTCTTGAAATGTCTCTTTGTTTTCAGGAAGATGGATGTGATGTTTCTTAGAGAAAAGATGAGTCAGGACTGGGTCAGGGCATCATTTCCTTTGGTCTTGAACACTTCTTGGTATGGGGAGCTCATCAACTGCCAAGGCAGAGTTTATCTTTAGAGATGTCTTGTGTTCTGTAGTTAGTGTTCTAGCAGGATTCCAGCAGAGCCACGAAATAAGCCTATGTCTCACCCATGTTCCATTCTCCTCTCACACTAATCACTCCAAAGGAGAGAGTTAAGGGACTAGGCAAAGTTCATTAACTTTCCCAAGCCTCCTGGGTAAATGTCAATTGGGTGTGAAATGGGACTCTAGTGAAAGAGAGAATGGGACCCTCCAGAGCCTGACTCATCCCAACTGAGAAGGATGGGACTTTCGGAGAAGATCCAGGTTCATTGATTCATTGATTCCTATTTATCCAATTCACGCTTGGCCATTCATTCATTGTACAAACCTCTATCTATTACCAAGCAAGTGCAAGCATTGGGAAATATCTTTAAATGCATTCATTCTAATCTTCATAAAACCCTACAAAGTAAGCATGTTCGCCCCCAATTTGCAGACAGATTCAGAAGACACTGTGCCAGCGGTCACCTGTTTAGTCGTTGCCAGAGCCAGAAATCTAACAAAGTCTTCGTACATCAAAGATTACGTTCATTACATTTCCCAGATGTAAGTGAGTTGCCATATCCAATTTTCACATCTATTATAATTTACTTAATATTTTAAAAATGTACTCACTCTTTAAATACATTCATTTTAAGAGATGTTGCACAGTTAGTTGAGGAAAACCAACATGACTGGCCACAAATAGAAAGGAGCGGTGGAAATAAAGCCCAGTTGTCTGATTCTGGCCCTTTTCAAAGGCTTAAATGGAAACTCGATTCTCTCTGTTAAAAGGTGAAGCTAGCAAGTGTCACCCAGAGGTATGAGAAATGTACTGATACCAGCTTAAACTTCATCCTGCGGTAATGAGGAAGAATGAATGAGACTTGAAAAGGGCAACAAGTTCTCAACAGGAGTCAGTGTTTTCAAGTGTCATTCTTTGATGTACCATCTAAAACCAGCTCCTCTACCACCTTTGGGTAACACTACTCTGTGTGGTATCCCTTCCCTCATGAGTTTCTTTAAAGAAAGTCTTGAAGGAGACAGACAAAAAACAGACAAATACAGTGCAGTGTGAAGAGTATTATGTTATCATGATCTCCAAGTTATTTTGAATAGGTACCCTTATAAATTTCTTGACCATATTCCCCTATATACATTTATATTTCCTTTTTAAAAGAAATATATGTATAATGGTATGCTAATGTTTTATACACATTGTAAAACACAAAAAGGTATGGATTAAAAAAAAAAAGTGTTAGTACTTTTCCCCAGTTGCCCAAAAGAAGGCCCCACTTCGCCCTCACATTGGAGGCTAGTTTTAGGTGATAGTACAGGGAGCACAAAGACAGGGCACCCAGCCACCCACAGAGAGGAAATGGAGGTTCAGAAAAGGCTCTCAGGAGGGAGTGTCACAAGAAATGATCCTGGTGTCAGCACGGGGGAGAAAATTTAGAGCCAAAAAGGCCAAGCCTAGTAGGCATGCACGCACATTACATTAGACGTTCTGCAGAGAAGAGAGCGGGGAAGTGAAGTGAGAGAAAAGACTGCAGAGGAAAGCCAAGTGGATTCATGAAGGGCCTTATAAGCTAAGCTGAGTTAGAGCCTTGTCCAGGGGGAAGTGGGGAGCCATTGAAGAGTCTTAGCAGGGAGGAATTCAAGCTCCAGAAGAGTCTTTTTCCACTCACATACACATATACATTGGTGTACATACCCGTTGTAACCCCCACACAAACAAGATAAAGAAAAACCAGCCCACCAGATGATTCACTTTGTAGAAATCATTTATTCATTTTTTTAACACATTTATTATGGACCTAATATGTGCCAAGCACCATATACAGATGGAATATTCAGTGGTTCATAAGACAGAGAAATCCAAGTCATCAGGCAGCTTTCAGTCCTGTGGAGGAGATGACTAAAACAAGTGAACAAACGCATTTATTTATAATCTATAATTGTGAAAAGAAATAGTGTGAAATATGAGAGACTAATGGCAGTTAGAATAGCAGTGTCCCAAGATAAGCTTGTCAGGGAAGATCCCTGGGAAGGAGACATGTACACCAAGATATGGACAATATTAAACAACAACAACAGCAACAAAAACAGCTCTAAAGGAATTAGGGAAGAGTTGTCCAGGCTATGGGAATGTCACAGATGAAGACCATGAGTGTACAAAATCTTGGCATGTTTTGGAAACTAAAACCAACAACAAAGGAGGTCTGGAAAGCTGAGCTAGAGTAACAGTGGAAGGACAGCAAGCAAGATGTGTTTCATTAGATGACAGGGACCTGATGATGCTGGCCTTGTAGGGCAGGTCAGAGAGCACTGAGGAACCAAGTCAGGTGTGTCTGGGAGAGAGGAAGGCCTTGCACATGACATTTTGAAAAGCTCACTCTAGCTGCTGGGAGGCCTGGTGTTTGCTGTAGTTGGTCAATCTCCAGGGAGTTGGCTTGGACTAGAGTGATAGGATAGAGTCAGGCAGCCATTTGAGTAATATTACTGTCACAGCTTGGTGACTATGAGGGTGAGAAGAGTAGAATTTGGGGAGAGACATAGAGACCAACCTCATGATGTCCCAAGGAAAGCCCAAGTGCATAGAATAATAGGGAGATGCTCAGCCTCTGGAAAGTACAGGGGGAACTGTCTCATGTCAAGACAATAGGACTCCTTGCAGCTTCTGGAAGAAGACAAATTTCTCAAATGATCCAGAGTGTCCTCAAGTCCAAATTCAACGGGTGGCCTCTTAACATTTCTATTTGTCTCCAAAAACTTATCCACACCCAATGCTGCCTTCCAAAAGAATACTGAGCTATTAAAAACACTAATGAAATCTGGAAATGTGGTATTGATCAGAGGTGTTTTCTTCTAGTCACCACTGAGCTCTGGAGTGACTCAGGGAGAGCCCGATGCAGACGTGACTAATCTTTCACATCATCACCATCACCCTTGACGATGGTCTGTAGGCCCTCACCAAGAATTTTGGAGAACAAACTAGAAAAGGGGTGGGATGGACTTCAACTGATTACTCAGGCCAGACCACCCCTTGGTAGAAACTGAGAAGAGATTTCTTGTCTGTTCCCATGAAGCTGATCTTCAGCCAGATCTTGCCCCAAAGTTTGTTTCCTTCTGATTTCTTCTGTTGGTCCTAGAATATATAGTGCTTTGAGCTGTCTCAAACAAAGGGAAAGGGTATTGACATGTAGTGAGCGAGGAAACACCTGCTGCAACCAAGCACCTGAGTTAGCAGCTTTACATGGTTTCTCTCATCAGAGGCTCATAGCAAGGTTTCAATGGGCAGAGTATTCCCTCTGTTTTTATTAACAGAAAAAATGAAGTTTAGTGACGTCAGGAGATTTATCCAAGAGTCTCACAGCTAATAAGTGGTAGGTCCAACTGGATCTCCAGATAACAAAGTCATCTGTGTACCTTTATACAGAACTGCATGTGGCCACCAGCAGTCTACATGGTTATGCATACTGACCATGTGATCCTCACCCTGAGTCACCTGGAGGAGACAGTCAGGAGATAAAAGACCCAGAGCAACCCCTATAATGAAGGTGCTTCTATTATCAACATAAGTTGAGGTCATCTGGA
The DNA here is from genome assembly GCF_964146895.1 of Miniopterus schreibersii. NCBI lineage: Eukaryota > Metazoa > Chordata > Mammalia > Chiroptera > Miniopteridae > Miniopterus > Miniopterus schreibersii. The sequence goes on along the minus strand of NC_138121.1, from coordinate 22,369,191 downwards.
TAGGAAGAGCTGGCACTTGAACTCAGGTCTTCTCTCTGCCTGAGATTGGCCCACATTTGTTCCATTTCATTATATAACTCTGAACGCAGAATCACTTAGAAGATGTTAATTCTAAAGCCAGCACAAATCTCCTTAGTGAAAGTCAGGAATGAGACATAATCAAACAAACATTTTCTATAATGAATGTCACATGGACCCAACTGACTGGCTTCACATACGTTTACATATGTCATCCATGTGTGGGTATTTCAAAGGACAGCTAGTACGGAGTCTTAGAGACCTGTCATGTAATTATGTGTGATCTTCAACACATGGCTTAAGCTTTCTGAGCCTCAGTTTCTTCACTGTTAAAAAGAAGCTAATCACTTCTGCATGAGATAGAGCCATGGAAGTATTTTATAACATCTAGCATGTAGAGGCATTCAAGGGGACAGTCAAGGACTCTCCTCTTCTCAGTTTCCACCAACAGGTGGTCTGGCCTGAGTAATCAGCTGGAATCCACCCCACCCCTTTTCTAGGTGGCCCCCTAAAATTCTTGGTGAGTGGCCCTACAGACATGGCCTTGTCAAGGTTGATGGTGATGACATGGAAGATTATTCACGTCTGCATTGGTCTCTCTCTGAGTCTGTCCAGAGCCCAGAAGTGACTAGAAGAAAACACCCCTGATCAAAACCACAATGTCAGTCCCTTTCCTCCTTCTGAGGGACCTTGTGTGTGAAAGGAGATAGAAAAGGGAGGTGAAGGAGACAGAAAGGAAGTGGCGTGCGGGATTTTCTTTGTGTTCAAAAGAAAGCTCTTCCTGGAGACACAGCTGTCAAAGAGAATTCCAGAAGAATGCAGGAGAGCCCAGAAGAACCGGGCAACGTGTGTGATGAGAGCGGCATGGCGGAAATCTATCGCAGTGGAAGAAACTCTTGTTAGTGAGATAGCAAGAGGAAAGAGTTGGCTTGCCAATTAAAAAAATGTTTTTGACAGTTCGCATGTGCCTCACCCAGACACACTGGAGACCACACACAACAAGGACACTAGGCTGTCAGGCTAATGAGCATCCCTTCTGGGGCTGGGGGATGAGTCGGACACCCAGACTCTTACGCATTTATTTATCCAGGGTAGAGAGAAATAGAGACGTGTAAAGGGAATGCCCCACCCTCTGCTCGGGACAGTTGGCCAACAGTCGGCAGAGACAAGATGAGGGGAATGTATCCAAGCGCATTAAGAAAAAAGATATTGCCAGGAGGAAAGAGGGTGAGGTACAGCAGTAACAAACCACCTCGGCGCGGCGAAGGAGAAGATGAGGGAGGCAAAGGAGTCAGGGTGCCTCCTGGGGTGTACGGGTTATGCAAGAAGCAGCGCCAAGGAGCTGTTAGAAAAACCTGGGGCGGAACTGTAAATCCTCCAAGAGGCTTCTCTTTCAGGAGAAGTGACAGTGTTAGGGAGCAGAGCTTCTGCTGTTCATGAGGGTGTTCTCAAAGGGAAAGACTGCTTGGTTCATCTCGTGGACCCTGCTGCCCAGCACAGTGCCTGGTACACAGCAGGAGCTCAAGGAATGTTGAGTGGGTCAGTTCCAGTGGTGGAAGAGTGGTCATCTTGGTTCCCAAGGACCCTGCCCTCCTGGACCGTGAGTGGAGCCCAGACCCTAGCAGCAATGTGGGGTAGAGGGTGCTGAGTGGGGAGACAGAAAGTCCCCAAACAGTCCAGTGATGTGTGCAGGAAGGAGATGCTCAGGGTCCCCAGAGGAGAAGCTGTCACCCCTTTGCCTGGCCCACAGGCACCCAAGCAGCTTGGAGTGCAGGTGTGGGCTCTGTGCTCGGTCAGGAGGGAGATGAACAAGGAGCCCCAAGAGTGGCTGAACGTTTTCTCTCAGGTGCCTATCTGGGCTCACCATGATTTTAGCCTAAAGATCCAGTCTGATCACAGGCTGGAGTCACGGGGGGAAACAGAGGGCCCATACCGAGTACTCCTTATATGCCAGGCACTGTGCTAAGCCAGTCCTCACAATAACCAGAAAAGATGTTGTTGTCCTGGGTCTGTGATGAATTAAATGATGATTAGAGAAGATTTCTAACTTGTTCAAGACCACCCAGCTAATCGGTTATGGTCTTTCTGCCTTTAAACCGCTCCCCACAAAGCCACATGGGCATTCAGCCATATTAACACTAATTGTTGGGCTGGAGCTAGTGTTGCTGATGGTGGTGACGAGGCAGATGACAGGGATCATTTATATAATTTTGTCGCAATAACCCAGACCTATTTATAGGTAAGGAAACTAAGACTCAACGAATTTAAATAATTTGCCTAAGATCACACAGTTGGTAGATGAATTCTTAAACTGTACCAGGAAACTCTTTAAAATATACCACCATGCTGGAGTTTGGAGGGTGGGGAGCGATGCCACCTAGTTTGTGGCATTCAGACAAATCATTGTTTATCATGATAACAGGTAACAAGAGCAGTGAAACGATCTATGGCTTTTCTGCTACCACTTTTCAGGGGGCTGTTTGCAGACTTGTTTCTCTTCTTCCAGGGCCTTAGGATCACATCACAGAGAGAAGGAAGGAAAGTCGGACCAGAGAACCGGCTTGGCAAAGAGCGCCAGGGGGCAGGAAGTAAATCTCAGCCATTTAATACCAGTTTTTGTCTCTTATTGATTCGTTTTATTTTCCTTTTTACAGAACAGGAGCGTCCCTGCAGTCTAGCCCATCAGTGGCCTCTAAAGGTTTCTGATTGATCTGTGAAACTATTGTCTCGGGTTGCATTACCCCTCTTGGAGACACCCTCTGCTTCTTGGTCATGTTCTGTATTTAGTTGGCATTGCAAGCATGGTTTCTTTTCTGAGACTAAGGAGCAGACACCTCGGACCCCAGGAAGCAGGTGGATTTGATTTCCTAATGCTTCTGGCACCTGTTTGGGGGCTTCAGGAAGCCTCCAGTTCCAAAGAGTGGTGGGGAATGCTGTCAAAGGAGCGAGGGTCTAGCGAGAACCCAATGACCTCACCCCAAAGGGGGAAAGTAAGAGTGACAACAAGGGCCTCCATTTCTTAAGCACTTTTTGCATGATCCAGCCTCACAATAACCCTGAGAGAGAGCTTAACACATGAAGAAAATGAGGCTGAGAAATATTTACTTGTTTGTGCGGACACACGCAGCTTTGAATCCTGGTTTCATGAACAACTGCTTGCATGTTAAAAAAAAAAAAAAAATTGGCAAAAGTTTCACAGAACTTCAGTGTTCTCATCTCCAGGATGAGAATCATGATGGGACACTCTAGAGTTGCTTCAAGGCCCCTATGAGGTAATGCACCTGAGGCCCTTAGTGGAGTGCTCAGCACAGGGGAAGTACCCAGGGAATATTTGGTGGATGAGGGGAGACCCCCTTCACCTGTTCCCTTATAAGACTGTCTTCCATCGTTAGATGGAAACTTAGTCCATCTTTCTAAAGCTAACACTTCAAATGAAGTCTAGGCTTCAGATGAAGAGAAAATGTATTTGAAAATGGCCAGTGCAATGTCTTCCATGTGGTAGTAGGTGCTCAATAAATATCGGTTAATTCATTTATTCACGCAGCCCTGGCTTCTGGGGAATTGCATGTCTCTCACATCTTCCAAAGTCCTTCTTCCACACCTTCCAGGGGAACCTGCCCCTCACTGTTTATTGACCCTTCTCCAATAGTTCTGTCTGCCGAGCAACTTGAACCTTCATTTCTTACTGCTCACCCTTTGCTTCTTAACTCCTAGAAGCTGCCTTCTGACTTTCCAAAGCTCGGATCTCTCCCAGGTCCCGTTGACCGGCTCATGACTTGAGATTTGTTCTTGTCTTCCTCAGACTCTCCCTGGTTTTTGACAATGCACATTACCCTCTCTCTTCACCAAAATGCTCTCCTCCCTTGGCGCCTCGGTCCTTTCATTATTTCATGCATCTAGTCACTCACTCAGCAGTTCCTGTGGGCCTTCGTGTGCTGTGTGAGGGACCCGAGGTAGGCGTGACTTCTCAAGGAGTGTTCAGACACAGCAGTGGATTCCGGCTCTTTCCTCTCTGTTCCACCCTCAGCTACTGCCCACCCTGATCAATTATTTTAACCCCTGCTCAGATGTCACCTCCTTTTCTACGAAGACACTCTGACCACCCTGTGACAGGGGCAAGTATTTGTTTTTCTCTGTACTGTTTTCATTCCTTTAGCCTACCTCTGTCATTGCCCATATCCCCTTGTTTTGCACCTGATTCTCACTGTGAGCGTCTCGGGGGCGTGAAATAGGCAAGACTCAATAAATATCTGTTGAGTTAAGTGGAATATTTTCAGTAGTTTCTTCACTCTTTTGCCTGCTGCCTCTTTCCCTGGCCCATAAATTCAAAGGTGCCTTTAAAACCCCAATTATTATCTATTCATGATCCCCAAGCTTGCTTGTTGATCATAAAACAAGCTTTGAAAGATAATTCCTGTTTATTCTACTAGAATCTTCCAGCATCATCTTGCATGTAACCAAAAAAATTAAACTTGGCTTTCTTTGTCGCCAGAGACCTCCACCCCTTAAGTCAGGACTTCTGTATCGCCTAGCCTGCTGATCTCCTTGACTCCAGCCAGTCGTCTCTTTTGTGAGTTTCTTAGCTAGAGATCTGAAATCAATGAGTCAGCAAGGCCATGCTCTCTCTGCAGGCTCTAGGGGAGACTGTTCCATACTTCTCCCCTAGCTTCTGGTGATGGCAGGTAATCCTCAGTGTTCCTTGGCTGCATCGCTATAGTCTCTGCCCCATCTCCACATGCCCTTCTTCCTCTGTGTGTCTACCTATTCACTGAGCCTACTTATAAGGATCCCAGTCATTGAATTTAGGCACCACCTGAAGCCAGGATGACCTCATCTTAACAAATTATGTCTACAAAGACCCTATTTCCAAATAAGATCATACTCTCAGTTTCTGGGTAGACATGAATTTTTTGGGGGGAACATTATTTAACCAAGTACATTGTTCAGTCCATCTCGTCTAACACCACCAAAATCAGATTCACAGCCACCACCACTTGGTTATATCTTTCCAAGTCTCAGAAATCTAAAACTACTTTAAAGTTCTTTACTTCCTTCCTCACCATAAGCTGCCTAAGCAGACCATTTTCAATCATAATACACATTACCTTTATTTTAAGTACTTAAAAAAATTGTGACCCCGATTGACTATAAATTCCATGGGACAGAAGTTTAATTTCTCTTCTTTATCCCCATTTCTCAGAATGCCACACAGGTCACGCATAGGTATTCAGTGGCTATCTGTTGAAAGAATACGTGGTGAGCTGAACATCAGACTTTGAAGAGTCCTCCATTACCTGTCACTGCACCATCCATCCCAGTCAGCATTTGCTGAGTTAGAATTAGGTGCCCTCAATAAACACTTGTTGGTTGATTGATTAATCCATCAACCAGGTTTCCTGCTCTGAAGCATTTTTAATGTTGGTCCCCAGGAGGCTGCAGTGGGTGCAACAGAGGGGTAAAAGGATGGCCAGTAGAGACACTTGACCAGCATTCCCACCTTAGCACTTCTGGAGCCTGCCCAAGGTTTCCATTTGCCTGAGAACCCACTTCTAGGCCTTCTAAGAGAAATAATAACAACTTTGGAACCACAGACGGTGGGGTCCAAGACACAGAAATAAAGACATATTAAGAGCAGGTAACATGGCTCCTTTTCTGTACAGAAAGACAGAAAGCATTCCAGAAAGGCAGAAAGCTGCCTCTAAATTGGAGAGATGCCCAGTGACTGCACTCTCTCCTGGATCACCCATGGGTCTGTATCAGTGAATAAAATTTGTGAGAGCCACACAGCATGGTCATATACCTTCTAACATACTCTGATTTGTGTAACTTGTACCCATGTCTCTAGAGAAGAAAGGGGTCTACAAACTGGGCGAGATTGCCCCTGGAATGAAGGTAAGATTACTGAAATCTAACCATTCCATGGATTGGCTTAAGTAGCAGAATGTTAGTTGCTAACACACACACACCAGAAATATCTGAAGGGCAGTCATGGGACCAGTCATTTTACATGGAATTTTGTCCTAGCTCATCACAACTGTTACCTGCACATGAGTCAACCCCCACTCCCACCTCCACCCTAAATCGATGTGACCCAAACCAAGGAAGATCAGGCACCTAGTAAGTAAACGCCACATGCATCCACTGTTTTATTTTCCTGTGTTCCTTTTTCTTCTCTAAGTGTCCTAAGTCACCCATTCTCTCAGCCCTTATTCCTTTGGGGATTATAGAAGTAAAGCAGGCTTTATTGTGTTTCAGTTCCCTTGTATCTATTTCAATAGAACTGCTAATACCACTCATTTTCAGATTTTGTGTGCTTAATAGATTGGCAATATGAGGTCATGTGTCCAAAAAGATAATTATCATTCTGGGCACTTGATTGAATGGTTTCATTGTCCTCAAAATATATAGAAGGCAAAGGGGCCTTTGTTATGGCTTTACCTGATCAGTGTGTATGTGTGTGTGTGTGTGTGTGTGTGTGTGTGTACAATTCCTGAAACTTCACATGACTCAATTTGCCATTCCAAAATAACAGAAAGTTAACTTTGCGATGGGGGAAGTGGGATTTTAGTAGCAGATAAATGAGTATTTTCTAGAAATGCAAGCTATGCAAAGGTTGTATTAAATATTATTTGCCTGTTGAATCGGAGTGAGAGTTTATCACATCTGCCTATTAGTTACCCACATTTGTTAGTTTCCTAAATTCTCAACACTTGCTGTTGGAGGAAGGGGCAGCACCTTCCCATGACTTTCCACAATAAGAACACCAGTTGACAACACTTCTGCGATAGCCTCTTTTCATTCCTGGAGGCAGAGAGAGCCCCAGCTTTGTGCTCTCCCAAAGGATGTGGATGTGAACTGAGCGTCACCAGTCCCATAACTCTTTGAAGACCCAAAAGGATTGACACAAAGATTTCTGGGGAGAAACATCCAGCTTCAGGCTCAAAGCAGGAAACAGCAAATGCCTGGACTAAGAGCAGGGATCATGATTCTGGAGAGAGCAGCCATGCATTTCAATTCTTTGTGAGTTGATTACTGCTAAGCCCCATGTGGAGATGCCAAGAGTGACCCCACCTGGGAAGTGTGCCTGGGGCGCACCTCATCTGTACAGCTACCCAGCTTCCCCATTGCTCTGAACTCCCCACTGCTTGTCATCTAACCACACTACACCCAAGACCACAGTGGGCTGGGTTTGGATCACCATCTCTGGCCATGCAACTTTTGTTGCCTTTTTGCTTTCTATCTCTTTTTTCAACCTGCACCCCCCCTCCCCACATCCCTCATTACTAGAATGTATCATATAGCGTTAACTACTCAATAATGCTCAAAGGTTAGTCCAATCTAATCGAGAGACTGCATGTAGAGACGCATGGCCTTGGGTCTGAATCTCACTACCCCACTTATGAGGTGTGTGCATCTGAGTAAGTGATTGACCGCCCCCCCCCCCGAACCTCAATGTCCTCATATAGAAACAGAAATAACAGCGCGCACCTCACCCGTGCTGTTGAGATTAAAGGTGCCTGTGTCATGAGCCATATTCCAGAAGTGGGGCAAGAAAACCACCTTCTCTAACAGAACTTTTTAATAGTGCGTTTCTATTTCAAACATAATCTAAAGTTAAATTGATAAAGCATATCCTGGGTTATCTGGATGGATCTTTGTAGTTAATAACTGCCACTGCGTCTTCGTGCCAGTGATTGCAAACAAGTTGGTACTGTTTCATTTGATTGCACTAATGAGGAGAAGATGAAGGTGCAGTAAGTTCAAATTCATGGAGAAATGTTCAGTTAGTTCCAGGTAGCTTCACGGTGCCCAGTAACGACGTGGAGCAATGGTGGGGTGCCTGGGCCCTCACGCCGTGTAGGCACCGCCAACTGCAATGCGCCCGCCCGCACGGGGCACTCGGCACCACTTCTATGCAGCAAGTTTTGAACCAGCTTTATAAAAACCATATCATCTGTCCCATTTAATTAAAATCATTAGCCTGAATTTTAAATATGTTGTAGCTCTGTTGGCAGTTAAATTATTAATATGATTTGTTTTATCATTTCATAGAAGCAATAAGCATTAGGAGACTGAAAAGAATTTTATTTTCTAAATGTTGAAATAACATTATACTGAAAAATGTGTCAGGTTGTTTTTGTTTTTGTTTTTGTTTCTGTACTTTAAATGGATTCTATGCATAACTAAGTTGGAGAAGCATTCTAATGTAGGTGAAATTCATGGTAAAAGGCCCAAAGGAGGTGCCCAGAAAGGCCATTTCCTTGCAGGGATGTGTGGGATGAGGGTGTGCCTTCAGCATGTTCGAGGATATAAAGAATGGCACAATCATAAATAATCATAAATATATTTATTCATCACTTTCTCTGTGTGCCCATGAACATGCTAAAGATGTTGCATAGATTATCTTTCTAAATATTCGTAAGTGTTTGGAAACATAGAATGCTATCCACTTTAATGTGCCACCTTCCTGCCCTCAAGGATTTGACAATCTACTCAGGAAATGGTTCAGGCATATAAAGAATTCCTAGGAGGTTATGAGTGTCAGATGCTAAAGGAAAGGTGCATGTGAGCTCCGAGGAAGGAGGGTTGTCTAGAAGGTTTCATGAAGTGAGGGTCAGCCCTGGATAGGCAGGGTTGGTGCAGTGTGCTATCTGTTCCTCCAAGTTCACTGTCCTCCTTCTGCCCCTTGCTCTGGACCCCTGGGAGGCAACCTTTATAGATGACAGTCACAGCTTCTCTTGGATCTGGCTTCCCTTTCGGATCTGCCCAATGGTTCCATCTTGTTCCGTAGAATCTTGAGAGAAGCTTTCTACTTCTGGAGGTTCTGGAAGTCCGCCAGTGAGTCTCAGGTCAGAGCATCAGTGGGACTGGAGGTTCAGGATGTAGGGTCCAGTCGTGGTCCTCGACAGCAATTTTACAAGAATTTTTATGGGTACCACTTTTAATACGTTTAGTCTCTGTGTTGTAGCTATGGGTGTCCCCTTGGAAATGCAGCTTTCATCTCTTGGGAGTGTAACAGTGCACATTAGCTAGCCACTCAAAGATGAGAAAGTATCAAGGTGAAACCAGTCAGAGGAGAAGTCAAGCCAAGATCTTACAAAGGCACGAGGTGGTTATGGGAGGGTAGGAAGAGAGGGGCCTGGCTCTTCATTCCCTGGCCACCCGCTTCTCGGTGAGCTGGCTGCTCCCCCTAATGTAGACCAAGTTCATTGTCAGGCGGCCCTCTCCTTACAGCTGCCCTCTCTGGTTCTTGCATTGCTTCCCCCCCTTGACCCTTCAAGCTTAAAGGTAATGCATATTCTCAACCCCCATCCCTACCGCTGCTGCTAGGCCTGCGAACCTGTTCTCACCTCCGTGAAAAGTCCCTTTATTAAACCCTCTTATTACCCAGTTTGAGTATGCATCTGCTTCTCCCTAACCTCTGACTGAGATCTGGAGGGTTGGGGTGATGGAGACCAGTATAAGGGACTTCACGGGGGGGGGGGGGTGCTCTAGGTAGATACAAGGTGTACACTAAGGCGAAAAGGACAGTGAACACTGAATAAAATCATAATTATTAGTGTTAGCATTCGCAAACCTGCTTTGTGCCTCACCAGAAACTGGGATCTTCAGCTCCAAAATTCTTAATCCTGAACATACCATTGGACCGCTTTTCCCGTTTTCCATGGGAGCAAACAGAGCCTCTGCTTAAGTCTAAGGCAGATTACCTATTAAGTGGCAGGGTCAGAATTCAGCCCAGGTTCTGTCCAACTCTACTTCTCTATGCTTGTTCAAACTTCTGTCAACCTCTCAGTGAGAATAACAGTCTGATGGGGGTGAGATCCTGAACTCAAATAACCAATTCTCCCTGGGGGACACTCAAAAGGAAGAAAAAATCCTATGCCCACCTACCCATAGATTTCAGGGTCCTCCCCTCATTTTACCCCTTAGAGGAAGGGCCAGTGGAGCCACCCCTTTTGTAGGATGGGCTTTTCTTGAGCTCTTTCCTGCTCCAGAGAACACCCCACCATCTTAGCTGGAATGCCCTCTCCACATGCAGCCAGAATCAGACTTCAGAACTCTCTGGGCTCCTCTAAGTTCCCAGCTGTCCGTCCTGTACCTGACTGGTTTGCATGCCTCCAGGTCCAGAACTCTGGCCAACTTTTCTTTCTGGGCTGGGGTCTACCTGCTCCCCAGAGAGCTGAAGCCTACAGAATGAACGTGTGTTAATGTGATTTCCTTGTGGATAAGACGCTGAAAAAGCCTACTGTGGCTATCAGAGAAAATCAGGGCATCAGGCATGTGGGCCTAGCTAAAAATGTGCTGGAAAAGCTGGACATGTGACAAGATTTAAGCAAAGGGAAGATCTTTTGATATCGATAATATTTATTGCATTTTTAAATGTTTTCTTTACATGTTTATTATTAAATTTTTGCAAAAAAAAATGGAACATTTCAGTGGAGGGGAGAGGAAACACTCACACTTACCAAATCAGAATCTGCATTTTAACAAGATCTCCAGGTGCTTGTGGGCATGTAGATTATAAGACTGTACAGGACTCAATGGTCAGAATGCACCATCTCATTAAGTCCCTTCTAGTTGAAAATCATGCTCTGTCTAGATTTTTATGACTATATAGTCCAATGCAGGAGAATATGCTTTGAGAAATACTTTCACATTCATCTTTGAGCAAATAATAATGACACTTAATATCATTATTGCTATCATTGAGTACTAATTATGTGCCAGGCCATGTGTTGAACGCTTTATAAGAATGATCTCACTTCATTCTTATGATGGCGAACAAAGAGGGACTACTCTCAGATTAGAAGTGATGTTACTGGGCATTTTTTAAATAAAGTATTTCAAAAATGATGCTATTTCTACTACGACTGATGGTCATGATGATGGCACTTATTGGGCACTTTCTCTATTCTAGAGACTCTATTACCTGCTTTACATTCAGTTTTTAAATTTAAAGGCAAAGAGACAAGAGTTATTAGTAATCTCCTTAAAAACTAAGGTAAACGAGGCTTCAAGGTTACATGTCATGTCCAAGGTCACACATCAAGACTGTAGCAGAATCCCAATCTGGACTTGGGTCTGTCAGATGTCCCTGCTCACACTGTCAACATCACACACGAGCAGGAATGTGCTAATTTACTTCTAGCTCTTTAGTGTATTCTTGGGGCCTCACCTCCCAGTCACTGCTGGGCTCTTAGGAGGCCCTCCTTCCCCCTGAAGCCTTTGTATGAGGATAGACAGAGGGGATGCAGGGCCCTGCCTCCTCGGCAGGGATGGGCTTAGGGGAACAGAGGATTTTTTCTCCCTAATCACAGCTGTGCACAACAGGGCTGCAGGCATCAGGATCCTCAGACGTTCAGACTCTGGCCGCGAGGCAAACATCCCAGGACTTTACAGGGAACAATGGGCACTGAACTGCAGGTGACCCGACCTGCTAATCGCTGCCTGATTACCAGCTAATCAGTGCCTTGTTTGGGACTCTGAATCCCAAATCCCTTTGGACTGGGCTGGGCCCTAAGAGGCAGTCACCTGGTTAATGTGCCAGGGGCGAGGCAGGGGGTCATGTGCTCCAGTGAAGAGTGGCCAAAGGCCGCCTTTGGGGAGACAGTCACAAGGTCTGTCTCTCCCCAGCAGGTCCTGGACAGCTACAGCTCTTGTCAACAGCAAGGGAGTGAATAGAGGGAGAAGAATTAAAGGACAATTTATGGAGAAAAAGCTGATCAACCCTTCAAGGCACACAGAAAATAAAAGACGTTTCCCAGAAACTCTCCAGAAGAGGGCTCAGAAATAATCCAGAGGAGGTATAGTAACAACCACCACTAACCCCCTCATGACTGTCACCACTGTCACAGCCACCACCATCACTAGGACTGTACCCACCACCACTACTTCTGCTACTGCCACCGGCAGCACCAGCAGCCCCGTTACCATCATTACCACCAACAGGACACCACCACCTCCGTCAGTAATAACATCCCTGCCATCACTCCCCCCATCACCACTTCCACCATCATCCCCATCACCTCTGTCGCCACCAACAGGATCACCGCTACCTCCATCGTTAGTATTATCATCACTATCATCACTCCCGCCATCACCATTACCACCACTGTCACCACCATAACGGTCACTGCTGTTATAGCTAATACTGTCGACACTACCACCACCACGACAGCCATTATCACCATGATCCCACCCTCACCCACACCATGACCACCATTAACATCCCCACACCCCTACCACCACTGTCACTTTCGCCACCTCCGTCACCACCACCTTCATCACCATCACCACCACCGCCAAGAACAGCATCACCACTGCTCCTGCCACCATAACACCGCCACCGCAGCTTTCATTGCTACCCCTGCTGCACGCTGCCGTATCCTAAGAAAGCGATTTTGAGTAGTCTTTTAAAAATGCTGGTTTGAGAGGCAGACAAATTTAGTGTCTACTCCATGAAGTACTAGGTGTTTGAGTTTGGACAATTAAATTTAACGTTGAAACTCAAATGGAAAAATTGAAATAGTAATATAATCAACTCATAGGATTGTGGCTCATACAGGCCATTTGTCACCATGCTTGGCACATAAGAAGCACTCAACAAAAGCTCACCATCACTATTGATCATTGCTTCTACCCCAGCTTCATTTCAGTACACAGCTTCCTCAGTGGCATCGTTGTTTGACGATGGTTGGGGACAGGACAACTTGTCCTTCACCAGGACTTCATGGGACCCTCTAGACTTCCTGTCAGCCTTTAGAAGCATGGACCTGGCTACAACTCCACGGGTTGAAGAAAGTTTCAATTTGGAATTAGCCATCGGGGTTGAATCAACATCTACTTTTTAAAAGCTGTGTGACCTTCAGAACTTTTCTAACCTCCCAGAGACCCTCTTTCTTCTTCTGAAAAATGGAGAGTGATAATCTCTTCCTTACAAGATTGTGAGAGGATTACATGAGATATTACAGCAAAAAGCCCTAGATGATCTACAGGGACACAGTAGGCACTCAACACGGTGAGTCACTTGCCCACTATTTTAGCTTTGAGGAAGTAATTATCAGAAAGTGGAAAACTTATGCCTTGCTCTAGAAACCGTATTAATGGAGGGATAAAACCATGTCTTCCTCACCCTGGCCAGGTGGTTCAGTTGGTTGGAGTTGCCCCATACACCAAAAGGTTGTGGGTTGATTCCCAGTCAGGGCGCATACCTAGGTTTTGGGTTTGATCCCCGATCGGGGTGCATATGGGAGGCAACTGATTCTCTCTCTCTCTTCCTCTCTCTCTCCCCTTCTCTTCCAAAATCAATAAAAACATATCCTCAGCTGAGGATTAAAAATAATAAATAATAATAAAACATGTCTTCCCGAGAGAGCTGACCTCTACACTCTGACCAGTTCTCCAGTGCACTGCTAAGGTCTAATAAAAGGTTACCTTTGCCCGGTTGTTTCTGTTCTAGGAAGCTGTTCAATGTTTCACTATATTTCTCCAAACTCCTTTAAAAACAGTTCGTCAGGTTAGTTCAGATGAATTATTGCTCCTTGGGAGTTTTCCAAACCCTGGATTTCCTTCAGAGAGAGTTGGATTCTGTTTCATTCTTGGAATTCAGCTCCTTGACCCTCTCTGTGACCCCCGATCACAAATACAGTGTAAATAACCTGCTGTCTCCCACACGAAGGAGAACTCCCTGACCTCCTGCCTGCAGAATGGAATCACTCCTCTCGGGCTTGGGGCTTCCCGGAGCAAGAATGTTAGACAGGCTCGTTCATTTCCCTTCTTCCCTTCTACGGCTGTCAGTCGCTAATATTTTGGTAGTGTACATTAATAGAACAGATATGCCCCCAAAATGTTTACATGGTAAAGGAAGAGGGAGAAAAATCTCATTCCATCAATCAAAATTGGTTTCTGCCTACCATATATGAAATTTACTCCTACCTTGTGAGGCAAAGCACAGTGAAAAAACCCTCAGCAGAATTTCCACCCATAATGGTGTAACAGGCTGCACATGGAAGGTCGAGAGAGGCGGTGATGAATTACCGATCCACATAAATAAATAGCTGTGAATTAACTTTGGCAAACCTAGCAGCTGGCGGGGGTCACACTGGACCTCTCCACTAACATCAGGACAGGTGGACCCTCTGCCGGGAATGTGGTTCTTCACGGGTAGGGTTTTCTCCTCGTGAAGGCCCAACTCGGCTTCCAAGTGAGAAAGAAAGGACACAGGAAGGAAAATTAGCTGGCAGACAGTCCCTCCATTCCAGTTTGAATAGTTTCAGATACTACAACCCTGAAACTTTTATCAGCACGGACTGACCCTTCCGATCGCCCCACCTACCTGCTAATAGACTTGAACACGGCCGGCCGCCACGTTGTCTCTTCGCCATGTGACCCAACAGTCCTGACTGGTTGCGGCCTTGTTTTGCACCCAGCGCCGTATTTTTGAGAACTTTGAATATTACTAAGTGATAATTCCATCTAATTTCTTCTATGCTGCATGCATAGCATTCCATGATGGCCCCCCAACATCGTACCTCCCCATTTCCTTGGACCCCTTGGCTGCCTCCTTGGTCCAACAACCACCAGTGTCGACTCTATGACATCCTCTTACAGCCTCTCTCGTGGACCCCAGTAAGGATTCTTTGGGCTCTCCCAGAAGTGACACTTGCGTCTACTGTAGGTGGATGCTCGATTTTATGAGATTACTCTTTAAGGTGGCTTCTCGGATCGATACTCCTGAGAGCAGTACGTGAGGGATCAAATGTTCCCACATCTCAGGCCAACACTTTGCAATACCCAGCTTTCCCATCCTTGCCAATCTGATGGGTAGAGAGCTGCATCTCATTAGGCTGGATTTGCATTTCTCTGATGACTAATGAGCTTAAACACCTCTTCATATTGCGGCAGCCACGTGGATTTCTACCTCCGGGAGTTGCCTGTCACATCCTTTGCCCCTCTTACTATTGGATTTTATGGTCCTTGTTAACTTACAAGTATCCCTCACGTACCCTAAATTGATTCTAAGTCAGTTTTGGACATTGAAAATATTGTATTTCAATTTGTTACTTTTTTAACTTCATCTTTGCTAGCCTTTATGAATAAGAACTCCTCGAGTTTGGAATAATCAAAGCCGTCCATTTCCCCCCCTTATGGTTTGTGAGTTTGGGTCTTGATGAGAAAATGTGTTCCACCTCCAAGTCATAAAAATGTTCCCCTAAATTTTTTTCTGTTAACCTTTTAATTTTGCCTCTCATTTAACCCCTTACTCATCTGGAGCCCACCTTTGTGTAACATGGGGATATAGATTTTATTGTTTTCCATATGGTGAGTTTCTCAATACCACCACCAAATAACCTAACCATTCCCCATGATGGATAAGCTGTGTTAACCATATTTCAAGCCCTCATTTATAAATAGGCCTGTTCTGTTCCTTGTTCTCTGTTCTTGAGCCAGTACCATACTGGTTTTATTATTATAGTTGTGTAGTATGTCAATATTTTGTAGGGTCAGCCCCTCCCCCCGATTCTTCTTTTTCGTGGTCGACCTAGCTCTCTGGGGAACTTCACTCTTCTGTATCCATTTGAGCATAATATTTCTGTGTTTCACAACAATAAATTTAAAAGAAATAAATAAATGCAGCTGGAGTTTTGATTGCAATTGCACTGGACTTGCTATTCATTCTGTAAAGTTTAAACAAAGCAGGGTGTGCATGTGTCTCAGGCACAGAAGCTGAGTGGTGGAGAAGCACTCTCATTGCACTTCGGAGTCAAGATGAAGATGCCACTCCAGTGGAGGACGGTGGCTCTCTCTTGACCTCCACGCCCCAGGGGAGCCCAGGGTGGCAGTCAGTTGGGTTTGGGCAGTGCTGTTAATGCCTGATCCTTTCTTGAGTAATGACTCTGCTCAGGAAACCATGCCTCAAGGCTCAGATTTCCCTCATTTAAGCTTGTGGCTTCTTGGCCTGGAGCCTGTTCCCTTCCCAAAATGTTTGTTAGTGTAGTGGCTTTTTATGGCACTTTATGGAAAAATGAAAGAGGAGGGGGGAGACGGCTGTATTCTGCAAGCAGCCCGTCTTTCACCTTCTCTTACTGGAACTTGAATCCTCTGCATACCTTGTTAGCAGAAAACTTCAAATATATATTTTTTCCAGGCAAGCTCACAATTGGAATGTTTTTTACCTCTTAACTCAGGCCAGGACAAATGTGGTTCGGGCCCTGAGAAACAGCTTGTTCTTTAGAAGAGCTGTATAGCGGCCTTTGCACAACATTTACAACTGCAGTTATCTGCGTGGGCATCGGGAGAGGGCTGGCCTGGTGAGACTCAGAGGGTGGAGGCCACTCTGCCTTTGCAAGGTTGATCCTGGAGGCAATGCTGGTGGGTTCCCTCGGTCCCCTGAGCCCCCCGTCCAGTTTTAAAGTCACGCCTGGGAAGCTCTTGGGTTAGACAGAAGCCTTCCAGGAGGAGGCAGTTTCTCTGCTTCTGGAAAAGGGAGCCAGCAGGCCTAGGATGCAACCTGTGTCTGCTGAAGGGCAGGAAGTCAGAGATGTTGGCCGGAACGCTGACAGAGGAAGAGGGACCAGAACCAGGTCTCCCAGAAACGTCATGTTTTTCTTAGAACCAGGGCCTCTATTACACACAAATTTGAGATTATCTCAGACAATTATCTGAAATTAACTGTGGCTTTCAAATGAAAAACATTTAGGGGAGGATCAGATAAGAAGAAGCCTATTTATAAAACTCGCCAGGGGGAAGGGGGGAGAGCGAAAACGAGAAGGGGAGAGAGCGAGCCGCTGCACAACATGATACCAAATGCACCCCGGGCGCCAGCGGCAGGGCCGGCTTCCTTCCTCCGCCTCTCCGCCAACAGAAGGAGGGCTCTGTCCCGCCTGCCTGCTCACCCATGGTGTCTTCGAGAAAATCCCGTTCCAGGGAGGAATGCTGGCTTTCCATCTCATTCTAGATACACGCAGGATCGGGCGACTGTAGTTCAGAACCCCTGCGTTCAACATAGGTCAAAAAGTTTTTCCTAGGGTTTGAAATATTAGCCAGTGATTTCTGGCTCTGAGGCGGTTATTTACAGGCTGGGACTCTTAGAGCAGTTAAGAGAATGAGAAATGAGAACAGGGTAGGATCCAGTTGAAGATCCCATTTGACGTCCATGGGGTGACACAGATGCACAAAGAAAGCGCTCGAGGGCCTCTCCGCTCCGTGCTCTGCGCTTTAAAGAGAGCGACTCGCTAAGGAATATACTGCAGTTATTCCCTTTTACAGAAAGGAGATTAAGGCTCAAAGAATTTACTCGGCTAGAAAGAAAATGGGCCCGAATTTGAAGTGAGCCTGAGTGCATAATTCACACTCTTAACTACACACCAGATGACCTCCACACAACCATCTTCACCCCTGTTGCACGGGGCCCGACTCCCCTCTGCACACACTGCGTGTGGGCAGCTATTCCAAGGAAGGGACAGGAATCAGCAGTGTGTGTGTGGAGAGGAGGGATGTATTCCAAGCAGAAACTTCTTGAGACCTGATGTATGTTTTTGTCTGCAATTATCATAGCTGCCATTCATACAAGGCATTTTAAAAAATGTTATTTTTCAATTGCAGTTGACATTTAATATTATATTAGTTTCGGGTGTACAGCATAGTGGTTTGATATTTATATAACTTATGAAGTGACCCCCCCCATGAGTCTAGTATCCATCCACCTGGCACCATGCATAGTTATCAAAACATTAGTGACTATATTCCCTATGCTGTATTTTACACCCCTGTGACTATTTTGTAAAGGTCAATTTGTACTCCTTAATTCTTTGATTTTTACGCCCAACCCCTCAGATCCCCTCTTCCCTGCACTCATTGCAGTATTGTTTACAATAGCCAAGATATGAAAGCAACCTATGTGTCCATTGCTAGACGAATGGGTAACGAAAGTATAATACATATATACAATGGAATATTACTCGGCCCTGAAAAAAGAATGAAAACCTACCAACAAGGCCATTTTACAGATAGAAAACAAACTCAGAAGGAGCAAGCTCCACACTACCAGAAGCTGAATGGGATTTGAACTGTTGAAGTCCCAGGACCATTCACTCCCCATGACACCTCCTTACCACTGAGGCTTGTGGAGTACCAGAGATCCCCAGGGGCTTCAGGCTATGTCTGAATTGTTCCCCCCCCCGCCCCCACCCCCACCTCCTAGACACAGGATGGCAAAGAACAAATGATCTCAAATGCCAAACACAGCCCAGTGGGAAATATTTAACCCACATACTTCTAGAATTTCTGGCCCCACCTCTGTTCCTTGCCAGAGAGAAATGGCATGAGACGAAGGACAATTTTTATAACCTCCTTCAGCTCTAAACCATGTTTCCTGTGCACTTAGCAGGTCTTAATGGAAACCAAACATTCTCTTAGGCACCTATATTCTTAACGCCCTCAGTCAAGTGCCCACGTGGTTAAGAGAACTGAACCAACAAAAACATTTTTTAAAAAATATTCACAACACAGCATGGAAGTGACCATCGCTAATTCAAAGAGGCAGACATATTTTCTAAAGGTTGCAAAGAGGTGAGCCTTTCACAAGATTCCAGCTCAAGGCCACATTTGCAAAAGCATAATCGTTCGCCTAGCAAGGTTTTGTTTATCTGGCCATTAAAAAAAAAAGTGAAACACCTTTTACTTTCGGAAGAACTATTTTTCCAGCTGTGTAGTCTGAAGAGGGCACAAGAGGCCTGGTTCTTTTTTTTTTTTTTTCCCTCCAGAAGGGGAGCAAAGTTTCTTACACAATTTTGTTAGGGCTAAACTGCACGCAGAGCAGTTTATTTATACTGTTTTATCACACACCTGTTTGGATATGGGCTGTTTTCTGGTATTTAAACAAACCACTTCTTGCCAATTGCTTTATCTGCAGCGTCTCATGCTTTTGCTGCAAATGTTTTTTATTAACTCAGAAAGAAACACCAATCTCTCCATGAACATTATTAAGCGAGGACTAAAATAGCCTAATTGTTACTTACTTCTAGCATGTTATCATTGAAGAACTATATCCCAGGAATCCGTTTAAAATATGGTAAAAGCCATTTCACTGTACTTAAGGGGAGAAAAAAGATAAAGGCTTTTGGTTGAAATCCCTTAATAAAAACATTTTTTAAGCCACCTGCTTATTTTGAGCTAGCGTGTTAGGGAGAAAGAAAAGCATTGCCATTTTAGATTGTAGTTGGCCATGTTACCCGCTATGGAAATTTTGGAGTACACAAATAGCAGTCTTAGAATTTGGGTAAAAGACCTAATTTCACTTATATGACCCTCTCTAAATCATTTAAACTCTAGGTACCGCTCTCAGTAAACTGTGAGTCATAATAGCTAACCAGGGATGAGACATTTTAATTCAACCCATGGTTATTGAATAGCTATTATGGGATAAGTCTTGCCCTAGGCCCTGGGGTGCAGAGAGAAATGTGACAAGGCCTCCATTTCCGGGTATCCACAGTTCATAGCCCAGCACACAGTGGGAGTCTATTAAGGAAATTGAGTATTTATGTGTGGATTCATCAATAGCTAAATATAAGCCAAAAACTAAATATGTGGAGTTAAGAACTGAATGTTTATATTAGAAGATTAATTTTATCTTGCAGTTTCAAAACAGGTTGGAATACTAGCTTAACATACTCTATTAGTTATCTATCACTGAGCAACAAATTGCCCCCCAAAATCTAGTGGTTTGAAACAATAAAGTTCTATCATCTCGCAGTTTCTGTGGTTAGGAACCCAAGTGTGACTTAACTGGGTGCCTTTGCCTTAAGGTCTCTCATAGGGCTGCAATCAAGGTGTTTGTCAGGGCTGCAATCTCATCTGAAGGTTTAAATGAAGGGAGATCTTTCCAGTTCAATCATACGGTGATTGGCACCACTAAGTCCATCACTGGCTGTTGTACTGAGGGCCTCAGTTCCTTGCTGACTGTTGACTGGGGTGGGGGCCATTCCCTCAGTTTCTTTCTGTGTGGGCCTCTCCACAGGGCAATACATAAAGTGACAGCTGACTTCCCTTGGAGTGAGTCAGAAGAAAGAGAGAGTACCTTGGCTTGATAAGCTCAAAATAAGCCATAGAAGGGACTTAAGTAAAGGCATAATATTATCATATTTGCATTGTAAAAGATTATTCTGGCTTGAGATCCTAGCATAACTTAAGCATAAGTATCATTATCATTTTTTCCCCTGATTTCCATTGCTATTGCAAACCCAAAGACAAAAATAGTTGAACACACAGGTTCTGGCTGCCTACCCAGTTGGGGAGCATTAACAGAGTTCCTAGATATCTGAATTCAACCCACCAGAGTCTGGGTTCAAGTCCTCAGAACCAGACAGGCAACATCAATAAAGGCACTCCCTTATTTAAGCAATATATTAAAGATACTCCCATGACCACAATTGACTTCTTGGGATGGAGTTCCTAAAAATTGCAGATTGAGAAGATTAATGTGTATAGAGCTGGCTATAGAGATGACTTGATTCCTCCTACATGCTGCTAAAACATTCAAGCCCGCTCTTGCCCTAATCAAATCCAAATATTTTCTTGTGCATCCAAACAAATATATTCCTCAGAGGGAAAAATATGCCTCAGAATGAGACGTACCTACTCAATTCAACTCACTTAATTACTTTGAATCTTGATTTCTTCATCTGCATTATTGGAATAAGATCAATATCCACCTCACAGCATTGTAATGAGGGGAGGATTGTATGTTGCAGTGTGTGAACTCCTTAGCACAGTGCCCACCACAAGTGTTGCTCAAAAATTAGTAGTTTAAAAATATATATGCCTTTATTGGTTAGCTATATAGTTGCATAATAAACAAACACAAAATCTCAATTTTTATTACAAAAAAATATATATATAGTTGTTTGGCTCACAGAATCTGTGGATTGGCTAGAATAGGCTGATCCAGGCTGGGTGTGGAGAATGGCTCTGCTGATCTTGACTAGGCTCATTCACACATCTGGTGATCAGTTGTGGTGTTAGCTGGATTGTGCTCCACGTGTCTCTCATTTTCCTCCTGGGATCAGTGGACTAGTCTGGTCATGGTCTTCTCATGGCAATGGCAAAAACACAAAAGAGCAAAAGAAACACACAAGACATCTTAAGTCCTAGGTTTGAAACTGGTGCACTGTCATTCTATTGGCCAAAGAAAGACACAGGTTTAAACAGAAAGTCAAGGGCAGGGAAGTGTATTCTACTCCTTTAGGGGAAGGAGCTGAAAAGTCACAGGATACAAAGGTAAAAAATCAGAACCATCAATATTATAATATAATAATAATATAATTAATATAATATGATCTGCAAAAACGGGTATCTGGTATGGTTGGATTTTTTTTATTTTAAAAAATGTTGATATATTTTACTTATTTACAAAATGAATATTTTTAATGGGGTAGATTCAGCATGTGATTCATGTCTGTGTTCCCCTTTCCAAGACAGTATCTATCACAGTGTCCACTGTATAGTAGGGGTTCCGTAAAGGTTCAGTTTAACATAGAGATGACATTATAGAGGAGCTCATCAGAGGAGTGTTTCAATCAGACAAGTATCTATTGAGGGACTGTAGTTACAAGCATATTTGTAGGTCATGGAGAGTCACTGGGAGACAAGGTAAGCTTTGCTCTAAACTTACACAGCTGGTAGATTGGCAGGATAAATAGACCTCGTATCCATTAGCTTTTGCCAGGCTATGCTCTAGGAAAAAACTACCCCCACGTCTCCATGGCTTAAAATAACAGGTTTATTTATCCCTTCATATTGCATGTCATCTATGGTTTGAGGAGGTTCTATTTTGTCTATCTGATTTAAAATAAAAAGCATTGCTTTTATCTATGTTTCTTCTCCAATTGTAGATCTACGCTGAAAGAGCAGACCCTATCTAGGATATGCTTGTTTGTTATAGAGGGAAGAGTATAGTAGTCAAATTACACAGTGGTTCTTTTTAAAGCTCTGCTGGGATATGACATATATCACTTCCTCTCACATCCTTTGGCCAAAGCAAGTCACATGGCCAGGCTTGACATAAATCGGGTGGGAAAATGTACTGCTCCCATAGGAAGGACCTGCATGCAGATCATGTGCTAATAGGCAAAGATACATGATCCTCTTACAGGGAGAGGAACAAACAATTGGGAACAATAGTAAAATTAAAGTAATTTCAGATGTGACTTCCACTACAAAAGAGAAATATACAGTGCTATGCAAATGACAACAGATGGAAATATGCAGTCTTGCCCCACAAGGTATTAAAAATTGAGTTAGTTGGGCAGATAAGTTACCACCATTAAATTGGGTGCTAGTGAAATGTGTCAGAGATATGTATAGAAATGTGAACATCTTGGGAGTTCAAAGACTGTCTGGTGTCTGTTAGCCAGAAAAGTGAAAGAGATGGAACTTTAGCTTAACTTGAAGGATAAGTAAGGATTATAAGAATAGAGAGAAAGATGGTGACATAAACAAAGGTGGGGACTAGGCAGCAGGAGATCTTGTGCAAGAAAAGTAATTTATGAAGTGGGAGATAAAATATGAATAAGAAAGTCATGGACAGGCTTAGGCCTTGAATGCCGGTCTAAATTTAGAAGAGAGGAAAGTTACAAAGAGCAAGCAGTGTGCTCGAGGACCCTGTTTCTCAAATTGATGTGCACGGACCAGACCTCAGCATCACCTGGGAAGATGTCAGATTCCAGAATCTCAGGCCATTCTCCAGAAATACAGACCTGAAAGCTCCTTTCCACAGGATTTCTGGGTAACCCTGATGCATGTTGTAGTTTGAGAAACACTGCACTAGAACACCACTTTAAATGAATTAACGTAAGGCGAGCGTAAAGACAGAGTGGCCAGTGACGAGTCTTCTGCAGATCCATAGCACGGACCTCTAAGCGTCTTGTTGGTGTTGATGAGAGACATAGAAAGAGGCAAATGTTGTTGATGGCGAGTCAACAAGGTGTGGTGCCTGCATGGATGGAGCAGATAATCCACAGACAACCTGGGTGACAACTGAGAATTCTGCTGTCATGATGGAAACAGGAAAGTCAGGGGCAGCTGGCAGGAGAAAAGCGAAGAAAATATGTTTTAGACATACTGAGTCTGAATTTCCAGAATGGCCTAACCGTGGAGATCTCAAATGATGTCATGGAAGAGTGTCTGGGGCAAAAGGCAGTGCCGATGTCATGGGGGTTAGGGAGGCTCGTGGTAGTGTATAATTGTTACGCTGTGTTGGTTCTCATTCCAGAGTCCTTGCCTAGAGCTCGATCTGACATAGAGTCGGTGCTCAGAAAATTCTCGTTAAGTACCGGGGAGAGATTTGTATGGCGATGCCAGCTGCAGATCTCAGAAGAGGCCAGTTGCCCAGGATGAAAGCGTATAGCAGCATTGCTTCAGTGCGGACCACCTGCATGCAGGGCGCCTTGGGAGCTCGTTAGAAATGCAGTCTCCGGGACCCCACCCAAGCCTTATAATCCCCACTTTCCAGTGTGGACCCTGAAATATGAATGTTTACCTAGCTGCCTAAGAGATTCTAAGGCATTCTCAAGTTTGAGGACCAAAATTCTGAAGACAGAGAAATGAAAGAAATGGAGGGTTCAAGATCAAAATCTGGACAGTGCTCAACATTGGGAGACAAGGCATGTGCCACTGAGAAAATGAAGGGAAAACAAAAGTGGGTGAAATTCCCACAATCCATCAGGATTCTCTCAGCATCCAAGTATCTCAATTTCCCTACAAGAAATCCATAGTTTTGCTCCTTCTATTTCTTGCCTATTCTTGGGAGGCCTGAGTCTGTGTGTTCTGCTCTCATCTCCCCATGTGGCTTCAGCAAGTCCCTTCCTTCACTAGGACTCAGTTTCCCCATCTTGTAGCAGTGGATCTCAGTCCTCAGTGAGGAAATAATAAGTCTGCTACTGGGTAGAAAAAGCCCTATTTCATTTTCTTTCAAGCCCAAAATGAAATCTTCCCCTATGAAATTTGACTTACATGCACTGATTAAGACCCTAGTGTGGACAAGGACTTGCATGGAGACCAGGGGATATAAGGATTAGTAAAACACACTCCCCGCCCTTGAAGCACACGTTGCCTGGTGTGACCAAGTCACAACAACAACAAAAGTCCATATGCTGAGAAGTTGGTTTGTGCAAGGGTTGTCAGGGCATCAAGGAGGAGCAGAGTAAGCCTCCTCAGGGATTCAGGGAGGGCTTCTCAGAGGTGGTGGCACATGAGAAAAAAGCAGGAATCTGCCAAATGGATAAGGTAGACACAAGACATTCCCACATGGGAAGAAGAACTGAGACACTCTCCCTCTACCGTGGTCCACCTGGGCATCTGCCCGTGGCTGCTGGGCGTGTGAACAAGGACAGGCAGGTGAGAATGGAGAAGAGATCCCAGGTCTGTGGGTGGACCCCAGCTGACCCTGCCTATTCTATGGAGAGCCATCAGGGTGGCACAAGGGCAGGGCCAGAAGGAGAGCTGCCCCTCCCTCTTATGCTGCCTGGGCCTCCAGCCCAGTGCCATGGAGGGCAGCGCCTAGAGAGGGAGTGAGCAGAGCAAGTCCCAGCACCCCCGCCCTGTGACTCACCCTTGGCCCTTGGAGCTCTAGCCGTGCCAAGAAACCTGGAGCTGCTACGAGACGCTGCTGGGAAGCGAGGCCTGGGCCAGGCCAGGGCCCCCTCCACCCCTTCTCCACACAGAGGCTGGTACAGCCAGCAGACAAGTCTGCTAGGGCCCTCAGATGCCATCAGATAGAGGAGAAAGTAAAGACACATGCCAACTGAGGCTCACTGAGGACTGAGATCCACTGCTACAAGATGGGGAAACTGAGTCCTAGTGAAGGAAGGGACTTGCTGAAGCCACATGGGGAGATGAGAGCAGAACACACAGACTCAGGCCTCCCAACATGTAGCCTGGTATTTCATGGAGTCTCCTTCTATCGCATGAGAGTAAAGGAGACCAGCTCACTCAAAAATTCAGGCTTCAAGGCCTTTGGGTTGGCTGAATGGTCTAGCCCAGAGGTCAGCAAACTGTGGCTCCTAGGCCAAATCCAGCCGTGGCCATTTCTGTTTTGTTCATAGCTGCCTTCAGGATGCAGTGCTCATTGGAGTCACTGAAACAGAGGCTGGATGGCTGTGAAGCCTAGAATGTTTACTATATGGCTCTTTAGAGAAAAAAATTGTTCACTCCTGGTCTAGGCTAATCCTGCTCCAATTTCAGCATTAAATTGCTAAGAGACTGATAAAAAATAATCAGCCCATTTGGGGTGGGACCCAGGAATCTAAAGGTTGGTAAGAATCCCAGGGGTTTTGATTTAGGTGGCCTAAGACCACACTTTAAGAGACTTTGGTCACTGTCCATCTTTTTATTTTCAAGATTTGGAGTCCAGGTAGCTGGCTTTCATGCCTAGCTCCCCTTGTCCACTGTAAACCCAGAAATTGGAGCCCCACGAGGAAGTCTTTAAAGCTTTCTTCTCTGCAGTCCCTGAGGCTCTGCTCAGAGGTCAGGGCAAATAGCCACATAGATGACAAATTAGCCCACTGAACCCTCTACACATTGATTTAAGTAAAACAACATTCAGTACAAGAATGTGTCCTTCTGAGTTTGCCTAGAAAATAACGTAGCACCATGCAACCCAGCTCAACTATTTAATGGGTAGGTGACCATATGGCAAGTTGCTCTGTGACTTGCAATGTGACAAGCAATACTTCTGTGCAAGGTTGTGTCAAGATTAAAATTAAATTATGGATATGAAGCCTTTATCAAATCCTTGACAAGTGTAGTATTAATCAAATGGTAGCTATCATTGGAACTATCGTTATTTAATTTTCAGTTTAATTATTAAGGAGATGATGCATATTGTACAAAAATTTAAAGTACTGAAAAGTATAAAAAAGGAGAAAAAGAAATCATCCCTAATCACTTTATCTAGAAGCAACTGATTAGACATTTTGGCAGACTCCTATCCCACTCATATGTTTAAAAGCTTTTCAGATACAAACTATTAAAACTAATAGGAGAGTCCTGCAAAATTGCCAGATTCAAGCCCAATACACACAAATCAATCGTGTTCTTATTGCATGTAATTACAAAAGGTATAAAATTCACATTATTTACAATGGCAACTGAATAATAAATACTTAGCAGGGGAATCTAACAAAAAGGTATAGAACTCTGTGAAAAATAGAAAATACTATCTTAAGTCTTAAAAGACAATCTCAGAACACAAAGAAACAGATCGTGGTCATGGTGAGCAGATTACAGATTGGCAACTCTTCCTAATTAATCTATATTTAAGTTCAAGGTAATTCCAATCAATATCCCAAGAAGGACCTTGAGAAGAAGATACCGAAATTTCATGCGGGAGGTGAAAGGGGAGAGAAGAGCCAAGACCATTTTAGAGACGCAGAACAAAGTAAGGGATTTACCAGGTATCCAGGTTTATTACAGCATCTCTAGCAATTGTGGCATTGTGGTAAGAAGGGGGAAATGGGTGATGGAATTGAATAGAGAGTTCCAAAACGGAGCCAAGCATTTAGGGTAACTTGACATAGAATATAATGGGCATAGAAATTGGTGGGGTGGGAGAGGGCTACATAATCAATAGTCGTAGTACAACTGATTTTCCAAGAGAAGATAAATAAATTAGATTCCTTCCTCATTACACACACACACATACACAAAATTCCAGACAGATTAAGACCTAAATCTGAATAGCAAAATTTTTAAAAGTTTAGCAGAATATATTGGAGAGTATCTTTATGCCTTCTGATAAGAAAAGATTTCTTAACCATGACTCAAAAAGCATAATACATAAAGGGAATTATTAGTGAGTTTGGCATAATTGAATTTTGAAAATTATATACAACAAAGACACTGTATATAAAGCTACAAGACTACAGAGAAGTTATTAACACAAAATAACCATCAAAGGGTTGGTATCCAGAATATCCTACAATTGATCAGAAAAAGGCAAAGAAGCCAGTGATAAAATGAGCAAATATATGAATAGACGAGCCATAGAGGAGAAAACCCAACAAGCCAATAAGTCAATGAAAAGATGCCCGATCTTGCTACTAATAAAGGAAATGCAAACAAAATGAACACTTGGGTACCATTTCGCACCCATGAGAGTCTAGACTGGAAAAGGTGAACACCACCAAGTAAGTGCGGACAGAATGCAAAGTAAATTCTCAACCTCTTCCGATCAGAGTTTAAATTTCCCCAATCACTCTGAAGACTAGTTTTGCAAAATCTAGTGAAACTAACATGAGCGTAACTGAGACCCAGAAACTTCACTTCTAGGACTGTGCCCTGGAAAAACCTTTGCAAGTGTGTGCATGATGTGCCGGCATTGGAATGTTTCTGCTATAAACTAGAATGTTCACAGTAGCTAAAGTGGGAAGCCATCCAGATATCCGTCACCAGGAGGATGGTGACTTGTGGCATAGTCATTCAGTGAGATGCTCCTCAGAAGATAAAATAAATCCACTAGAAATACATGCATCGTGCATCGAAAGGAATGAATCTGCCAAACATAATATTCGACGAAAAAAGCAAGTTGCAGAACATTATTGGTTATCTGAAACTTAAAATATAAATATGATACAATTATGTTGTTTATGGAAATTTATATATTTAGTAAAAACATAAAACCATGAGGCAGAATGATTATCATCAAATTCAGGGTAATGAGTCCCTTTGGCAATAAAGGGAGAGGAATGGAATGGGGCAGATGCTGTGGATTTCAACTGTCTTTCTGACAGTGTATTATATGGGGGGGAAAGGAAAAGTGACCGTGGTCAAATAAAAAGTTAAGAGTTAACAAAGTTGATGACTGCATTGGCTGTTACACTATTCTCTCTATTCTATGTACTTGAAATATCTCATAACATAGCAAATATGTGTATTTTCAAGCATGTGAGAAATGTCTATTACAATTGTAATTAAAGGAGTAAAACCCAGTTCCCATATGCCAAGTAAAGGCATATTGGAGAGAAATAAAGGTCTAAGAGAGAAATAGTTTCCCAGTGAGGAAACCACTGAATAGGAAAGTAGTTTTTCTTCTTGACTGCCTGATATCTTCTGGAAATTTCTCCTATTAAATGTCAAGCCATTTGTACCAAGTGTCATAGACTGGGGGAACCCAGAGTCACAAATACGGCCCCCTGTCCTCGGCGTCTACTTCCTTCTTCACAGTAAGTGATGCCTACCTATCAAGAGCCGTCACAGGACCTCATTCCGCATGCCCCCCCCACCGCTACAAATGAACACAAGACAAAAATATTGGGACTGTGATCCGCACACGTAAGATGGCCTTGGGTGTGCTGCAAAGGGATGTGACTTACATTCACTCAAGGTGATTTGCCTCTGACCTTCCTCGAGGCCCAGACAAGGAGAGGAACCTGATCAATCCCAAGCTTTGCAGTTTCCAAAACACAAACACCAAAGAGCTTTTCAGGGAAAGCACAGCAACTTCAAGAGATTACCGTCTGAAAGAAAACTCTCCCTCGTAATAATTAAAATAATAAAAAAACGAGAAGCAAAGGCATCCACTCCACTCGCAGGTTGGACACTGAGAGCTGAAACTAGCCCAGCATATCCAGAAGTACGGCCTGCATTGCATTATCAGGACGCGGCTATCCCATTGTCTACACTAATGGCCTTCACTGTTCGGGAAGACTCTCCCCCAAGCAATGATCGTTCATTGCAGGAGTTTCTGGAAAGACCTACCAACTCTTCCAGCAAAGCCATCAGCAGAGGACTGGTACCCTAAGAATCTTTAAATCCTTCTTTTTCTCCCCCATCTTAGTCTGTTATGTGTGACCCTTACACAATTCTAATCAGGCCCCCACATGAAAAGAACTCCTTACACCAAACTTCCAATTCTCAAAAAATTCTGATCTTGCCTCCTTTCTCCGAGATGCTGCCCAAGCTCTGTCAAGGTGATGGTCTTTCTTACAGAGGTAAGCAATAAACTTGCCTTGGCCTTCTCCACAAGTGGTGTGGTGATACTTGGGGAGCTGGCAAATAGACAATCATTTAATTTTTATTTTTTTTTAATGTAAGAGTGAACACCCTTCTTCCTTTTTGAGGATTGTTGAGAAGTCTTTCCAGCGAAGGAGGAAGCAACCTTGCCATTTGCTCTCAGGATGCTTGGCCACTTCCTAAGCTCTTGCCCAGTTGGGTTCCTGCAAGCTTTCTGGATGCCTGCAGGAAGGTCTGGGCATGTCTGTGAGTCTGCCTTTTCTGGGCATTCTTGCTGAGAATAATCAGGGTAATTATAGACTGTTCCCGCATTGTCCTGACTCTTGGGAGCTCTTTAGCACCAGAGGCGGATAGTCAGAAAGCATTCAACCCAGGCTCCCCCTTACTGAGAAAGAGCTGGAGAAGCCTTCCAGCATGCTCTCTCAGCATGCATTTCAGAAGCAGGTGGAGACGGAGGAAGGGGAGGAGCTTCATTGTCAAAGAAGTGTAGGAGTTGCTCCTTTTAAACAAATTGGACATTTAAAAAATATAATTGCAGCATCTCTCAGAGCTTCCATACTGTACCTATGACCCTGGCCATGAATTCACATCACCTGGCAGGACTGGGGTAGGGAAAGAGGGGGAAGCAGGGCATGAAAAATAAACATGCCAATGCCTCACCCCAAGAGATTCTGATTCAACTGGTTTGTTTGGAAAGTTCTTCAAGTGATTCTAATGTGCTGCTATGATGGACTTCATTGCTTTTATGTGCTGATGTGTTTTCAGATGTATACACTTCTTTTCCGTGTATATTTGGCCATATTTATCTGTCCCTAGTGTACCCTAGTAGGACTAGTGTAGCTTTCAGTAGAAAGCACTTAGAATTTGGTTTTTTTCTGGCACAGATTTTTTAAATTTTTTTTTAACAGAAAGAGGGCACAGTATTGGTGGTGATATCCAATGCTAGGAAATAAGTGTCTCCCTTGACTTCAAGTCATATTAATAATACCAACAACTGAAATTCACTGACACAAAGAGTTTGCATTTATTATCTCATTTAATCATTAAAACATCTCTAAATGCTTGGTGCTCCTATTATTTCCATTTTACAGATGAGAAAACTGAGGCTCAGAGCCCAATGTCACACAGGTCATAACTATCAGAATCAGGACTTGAATTGGATCTGAGTGCCTTTAGTGTCTGAGTTCTACAACCAGTATGCTCTACTGTTTCTATTTTCTAAAATGTGGCCCATACCCCCATCAAATTATTGGTTCTAGGATCCTAGAACCCATCTAGTTGTCCATGAAAGGAGAGGCTTGGCCACTTTCCTGTCTCTGGAGTGAGTTCCACAAAATAGCTGTTCTGAACCTGACTCTGCAGTTCTGTGGAGTTGTTGATTAGCCAATGTCCTTCTTTAACCTGGTCCCCTCTCCCACTCCACCCCAAGAAGAAAGGATGGTCATTGTGCTCCAAGCTCCTGGAGCCCCCACTATGAAGGCGGCGTGGGGCCACAGAGCCCCGGAACCACTGGCCAGCTGGGCCATGTGGTCGTGGGCAAGGCTCGCACAGGCTGTGCAGTGATTTGCAATCAGTTGCAAGTGATTGTGCATTGTTTCTCTGCCACGGGCAGGAGGAAGCCCTGGCAGGATATCCAGATGCAGCTGATGGAAAATCACAGCTGACTGTCAGTCACAGGGGTCGGGACAGCCCTCCAGTGCTGCAGCCGAGTCCTCCCCGCTGCAAAGGCCAGGAGCAAAGATTTTTAATGCCACCACCTCACTGTGCCAAGGGAAACTGACCGGGGGGCCCACCACTTAAGTATTAGATAACTGGGTAAACGGGACCACCAGCCCTCCCAGCTTGGGGCTCCAAATAACCTTCCTAGAAGGACAGCACTCATCCCGGACAGGCAGCCTGGGGAGAGGGCTGGAAACCAGGGCAGCAAGCCTGGGGCCCCTTTATTTTGCCTGGCTCCCAGGGAAACGGGCTTCTTTGACTCTGTGCATTACCTATGCTGGGCTAGGGAATGAGGCTGAGCGTTTCCCTCACTGTGCTCAGTGAGAGAATCTGTTTAAACTACCTTTTCATGGATCACTTCATTAAGGGCCAACTTGAGCCCTGTTTACCCTTCTGTTGTCAAGGAAAGACAGCTGTTTGCTCAAATTGAGGTCTCCTTCTTCCATGAAGGTCATACCACCTCCCCAGTAAGAGATAATGGGCTTGAATTTCCCAACTAAACGGGGGCTGAACAAGACTTGACTCTCCTGGTAAAGGCCATCGGTTACCCAGTGTGACCTGGTCCCTAGTCCCCAGCAGCAGTTAATCTGGCCTCCATTTCTATAATTTTCTCACTTCAAGAAGGCTATATAAATGGAATCATCTGGTTTGTAACCTTTGGGGGACTGGCTTTTTCACTCCCCATAATTATCTAGTTTCACCCATGAATCGATAGCTCATTCCTTTTTATCACTGAGTAATATTCCCTGGTATGGATGATGGATGTTCCACCGCCTTTAACCATTCGCGTGGGGAAGGGCATCTGGGTCGCTTCCAGTTTGGGGCTATTACTAGTAAAGCTGCCCTGAATATCCATGTACAGGTTTTTGTGTGAAGATACATTTTCATTTTTCTGGGATAAATGTCCAAGAGTATAAGGCTGGGTCATGGGACAATGGCATCTTTAGTTGTATAGAGGTTGCCAGACTGGTTCCCAGAGGGTCTGTGCCATTTCACGTTCCCACCAGCAATGTCTGATGATCCATCTTTCTGCCTCTTTACTGGCACTGAGTGGTGTCCCTGTTTTTTGCTCTGGTCTTTCTGATCAGTGTGTGGAGTATCTCGGGCTGTTAAGTTGCACTTACCTAGTGGCTCATGATGCTGAACACCTTTTCACGTCTATTTGCTGTTTACATATCCTCACTGGTGAAATCTCTATGCGTGTCTTTTGTCCATTTTCTAATTGGGTGGCTTGTTTTTTGGTTTTATGGGGTTTTTTTATTTTTAATGTTGAGTTTTGAGAGTTTTCTACATATTCTAGATACTAAGCTTTTGTTGGATATGCGGCGAAAATCTTCTCTCTCCATCTGTAGCTGGCCATTTTATCTTCTTAATGGGATCTTTCACAGAAAAAGGTTTTCGTTTTGATGAGGTCCAGTTTATTAGTTTTTCATTTTGGAATCAAGTCTAAGATCTCTTTGACTAGGCCTAGAGCCTAAAGATTTTCTCATATTGTTTTTCTAAAAGTTTTATAGTTTCGTGTTTTCCATTTGCAACCATGATCCGTTTTAAGTGAATGGGTAAGTCCTATCTTTTACGATTACAAAAGGAAAAAAGTGGCTTAAAATAATGCAACCTGATTTGTAAAAGAAAACACATGCCTTCTCTTTGACCAATTTCGCTACGGTAGCAATTCACCAGGTGTCTGAGCCAACGGTCTGTGACTGAGATTTCCAACCTGGGTGCCATGGCAGACTGGTATGGGGAGAGATTTTTTAAAACATGCAATGCCTGACTACTTAGTCAGGGCCACTGACCTCTTTCCCCTAGATTGTCAAACAGAAACGTGACAACAGCCAACACAGTAATAGCCATCAGGTGTGAATGAATCACTTTTTTTTTGTCAGATTGGCAAGAAATAATATACTTCCTGATGTGCTACAGGATTTTATTAATTCGCTTATGTGTACCATGAGATGAAAAAGGTTGAAAATCTCTGGTCTGTGAGAATATTCTCTCTAGGATTTTTTTTTTTTAGTCTAAACAAACTTCCAAAACTTCTAGAATATTCTAATCTATGATCAATTCCAAAAAAGAAATCATTTTTAAAAGAATATATTTCTTTCTTGATAATTATGCTTGGCTGGTTTCAGATGGCTCCTGAGAATTAAGTGGACTCCACAATGTCTCCTCTATATTCCAAATAAACAAGACAAAGCCAGAAAGTTTTGTGACAGGATGTGACCCAAGCACTCTAGTCTTTATGGCCTAAAGTCACCTCGCCAGAATGTACCCAAAGGCAAACAGAGAGCATTCTTTAAATATTTCTGTTAAAACAAACAAAAAGATAGCAAGCCTCTATTTTATTTCTTTTATTAAATAGCAAGCACCTAAAAAAGAAATAGTAAATATATGTTCAAATGTTCATTAATGAAAACATGGAAGTATTTGATGGAGTAAAAATACCCTCAAATACCCCAAATCTTGCAAATGAAGAAAGATGGGAGTTGGGTGTAAGTAATCCAGAGGGCTTTCTCTCAATCTCCCTAGTTCCCACTTTTTGATTCATTGACATCTCCCTCATTCTTAAACCTCCACCAAAAATAAAAAGTATAAGTTCAAAGAAAATTTAAAAATAAAATATTTTAAAAATATAATTATTTTTCCACGTACTATTACTCCTACCTTGGATACATTTCTTCCGTTGTCATAACCTTTCTGTCCTGCTGGCCACTGACTTAGCCAGCTGTTCTCATCTGTGCCCTTGGAACCATCTCCTGACGTCTCCAGTCCACCCTACCTCCACTGCCAGAAAACACAGCTCTGACCATGTGATTCCTTTGCTCGAAGATCTTCAATGGCTCCCACTGCCTGCTCATGCAAATACAAACTCCACAATTTAGAATTCAAGGGTAGTCACAAAATCACTCCGATTCAACCTTCCCCGTCTGTTTTTCACCACTAGCCTTGACCCACCGTCACTCTGTCCCACCTGGAGGGGGGACCACTTCCAAGGCTGCCTTGCCATCTGTGTGCTTTTTCCTCAGGTGGACCCTTCAGCAGGGCTGTGGTCATGGGACATATAGCCATTCATGTCTTCTTTCAAAGCCATCAGAACTCCCCCCCCCATAAAATTTTTATTTAGATGGGCTGAGACCTTGAATATGCTAATTCTCTATTCCATGTAGCTAGCTGCTTGCATCGTCTAAGCACTCTCATTGCACTCTTAGTGTAATCCCCCCGATACTGTGAGTTAGTGTGTGCTGGTGATAAATGTTTAACATCGGCTCTCGGGGTGCAGGAGGGAAATAATCTGTGCCTATCTCTGCGTACCTGTATTATTAGAAATGTTGCCAATATAAAGAATAGAAAGCACATTTAAAAATAATAATGAAATATGCAATGTTCTATTTTATACATTCCATATAGCGAACTGATTCTCACAAGATGCTTTTCTTGATGTTTTTGTCAAACGTTTATATCTGTAACCCCCCTCTGGTTTCAATAGGCTGGTAATGATACTTCCCCATGAATGTCTGTTGATGTTTTTGTTTACATTAAGGAGCAAGGTGAGCGTGAAATGAGATGTGCTGGAACTTTACTTATTTGTGGATGACGTGTGTGACTTCTCTGCTGGCTCAGATAATGGCTTTCAAATATTAGAAGACTGTTTCCTTAAATGTGTGTGCCATTCACGATGTCATAGTTGTAAATGGGGTGTAATTTTAAGGGTGCTCTGCATTATTAACATTGTTTCTGACTCATTCTTTAGTCTGGAGAATCAAAATAACACCAAACTAAGCCTTGATGTGTGGTGTTTGCCTCTTTCCATGGTGTAAATATTCCCATGGATGATTTCAAAGCTACCAACCTGGTGGCACCGAACACAGAGTTTGGAAGAGATGGATAGTCACAAATCGTTACATAATATTTCTACCATACAGAGATGATGCGTATAAATAGTATAATTAACTGTAAAATAATCAGAAAAGGTCAATTCATTTCAGCAAAGGGAGCAAAGCATTTTAATACAGAAGGAAATTTATCTATATGGGAAAAATGAACTTTTACTCACACCTCACACTGTATACAGAAACCAATCTGAGATGGTTCCTATACCTCAACATAAAAGTGAAAACTAAAGCTTCTATAAGGAGAGTAGGAGAACATCTTCACGACGTTTAAATGAGCAAAGGTTTCTTAGAACACAAAAGTACTAACCGTAAAGAAACAAATGTACTTCATAAAAATTAAGCACATATGCTCTTCAAAAGACACCTTGAAAAAGTGGATAGACAGGTCACAGGCTCAGGGAAAATCATTGCATTAAATGTATCTGACTTTTGACTCACATTCAAACTATACACTAGAAATCCCTAGATATAGAGCATATGCAAGCATCTATATAACTATATATAAAACCCTAAAGCTCAACATTAAAAAGGTAAATGACACAACTTAAAATACTATGGACAGAAGACTCAAACAAGAACTTAATAAAGAAAAATATCAAGTGGTCAATAAGCATATGAAACAATGTTCAACACTGGTCATCAGGAAAATGCAAATTAAAACTATGAGATAATATTAGACACTCACTGAGATGGCTCAAAGATAAGAGGTTGAAAACACCGTATGTTGATGTAGACCCAGGGCGAGTGAAAAATGGTAGGGTCGCTTTGAAAACCAGTATAGCAGTATCATCAGGCAAACTTCCACCCACCTCATACCCCAGCAATATCACTCTTAGATGCTTACCCAAGAGAAATGAAAACAGGTAGGCTCACAAAGACCTGTACAAGAATATTTATGGAAACTTTATTAATAATATAAATAGCTACAAAGAGAGCCCAGATGTCCATCAAAATGAAATAGGGAAACAACTTGTGAATCATTCATACAATAGAATACTATATAGTAATGAAAAGTAACAAGCTACTAATACACCCCACAACATCGATGACCTCAAAATCATTAGGCTGAGCAGAAGCCAGACACAAGAGTCCTGCTGTGTTACTCCACTCATTTGAAATATTGAAACGGACAAACTAATCTCTGATTTAAGAAAACAGTAAGTCTTAAAGCTTTTTTCTTCTTACCACCAAGAATTCCAGTCAATGCAAAACCCTTAAGAGTGTACACACACACACACATACACACACACACACAACCTTCCGACAGATGATACCAAACCTGACTTAGCCTTCTCCTTCACTGAGATGCAGAAATTTGATTTTTTCTCTGCTAGTACAGAATCTTATGTACTCAGGAATACAAACTATAAATCAATACCCACGTTTTAAAGGTGACATTTAAACAACTGTACATCCTGGAGCCTTTCAGGATCTCAGGATCATTTTGTTCCTGTCAACTGTCTAACTTTTTAAATAATTTATGAGCATCCAACTCCACATCTTGCAATATAGGATGAACCTTCACTTTGTGTGTGTATGTCTTCATTCAAATAGCCGGGCATTCAGTCGCTATTACTGAACACCTACTATGTACTAGGCACTGCATTGAGCAGTGTGAACAGAGTAGTGGAAAGTCACAGCCTAAACCTGGAACTCACATGGGGAGCAGGAGAGAATAGGCATCTAATTATGGTTTGCACCAATAATTGTTAAACTTCTATTGTGATGATTGCTATATTAAAAAAAAAAAAAGGAGCTGTATAGTGTAGGCTTCTCATGAATGCATTTACCAAAGGTCCTGATCTTGTCTTGGATTGATGGAGTGAGAGTAAATATCAAGGAGTGCTTTCTGGAAGAAGAAGCTTTTGAGCTAAAAACCAAGAATATGCTTGGGGGGGGTGCTAATATTTCAGGTAGCAGAAGCATTGTGTCAATGGTCCTGATACACAAAGGAACATGTTTTTTTAAGGTGCTGAGAAAAAGTTTATCATTGGAGAAAGTAGAAATACGAAGTGAGTCTGGTGAAATTGCCAAGGTCTAAAATTAACAGGGCTCTGTTAAGAATTTTCACTTAATCAATAAAATCAGTAGGAAGCTATTAAAGTGATTTGCATATTGGACAGGTATGTTCACCTGTCTACGGTGTAAAAATAGACTGAGGAGTGTGTGGCCAAGCTGTGGGGAGACCAGCTTTCGGCCAGCACAGGTACACAACAAACAAGTGTCCCTGTTAATTTCCAATGAAAAACATGCTCTTAATTCTGTGGATTATAAAGATACCTTAGATAGCCCTACTTTGAACAATTAGCAAATACAGTTGCTCTGCTTTTTAGACAAAAGACAGAGACCGAAAAGGCTTAAGAGAGGGAGTTAAAGAAGAGTAAGCGGGAGAGGACGTGAGGATGGTCACACAACCTGTAAGAGGCAGAACCTGAACCCAGGTCTCCTTGATGTCAAATGTGATTCTTCATTACTTCTAACCTCTTGCCCTGATTCCCCTTTGCTCAATTCCCATTATGTTCCAGAACCATTTCAGGTTCTTCTTTACTTTGCCATAACTACATAGAACATTAGCTCTAAAGGCGTCTTAGAAATCAGATAGGTCATTCTTCTTATTTATAGGGAAACATGAGACTTAAACATATGCTGAAGTACAGAACCCCAGCCTTCCTGTAAATCACACTACCGTTTATCTCATTCACTCTGTCTATAGGTTTGGAGATTTTGCCTAGTAAAGTCTTACTGAGCCCATGGCCTAGTTGGTGGAGGGGGACAGTTCTTAAACACTGGTCTATGAACAGAGTAGTCATCCAAATGAGTCTGAGGAAAGCAGGACCAAATCTAGACACACACAAAAAATCTATTTTGTCTGGTCTCCCCTTCTACAATGGGAGGAAGAAATGTTACTTAACCTGTATCAAGTGTTGAACATTTTAGGACTTGCAGCTGTACTCATTGCTTAATTATTCACAGATTGCTTAGGGCCAAACACTCTCTACTGGGACAAGGATGATTCTTTGGTTCCCTCCAACTCCAGTGCAGACAGGAAAACTTAATCTCACGAACAGCAAAGGAATGACCCCCATTCGGTAGAACAGTGGACTAGTTAGGATTTTCAAAAGGGACATTTGCCTTATTTATACTTCAAATTGTACATCGGTACCTAAAATGATACACCAAGGCCCTCGAAGATATTTGATGATCTAGTCTTGCGTAATTAAATGTAATTAATATGTAGCTATCCCAGATTCTGGAATTAACAAATCTCTTGGCAATTCTGGCTGGCAGAAAAGCACCCGCACGGATCCCAACTGGGAACAGTCTCTTCTGGGGAGGAGGGACCCAGATTTGGCCACAGCAAACTTTAAGACTCAAGGGAAATTCTTCAAGTTTCCAACACAGGACGTGGGGATTGCCACTGTGGTGAGCAAGGGCATTCTGGAAGCTCGAGTTCTATGGGAATGCTAAGGCCCGATTATTTTAACAGAATCTTTTGCTTTCAGAGATGCAGTCAGTAGTCTCTGAGTGCACCTGGAAAGAAATTTTACCTTCTATTTTATAATTGAACTGATTATTTTTTTATTTTTAAGATAAAGAACATTCACTTTCACAACTCAAGAGGACATCTCTGCAGGCTGCTTTCCCCACATCTCTGCCAATAGCCTCTCCTTTGTGACAAGGAGTAGATATTTAATTTCTGGCCCAACAGTATGTCTTCTCAAGCTATGGAGACACAGGAGGCTCTTTCCTCTTCCTGTGGGATTACCACCGTGATTGTTCCCTGACTGTATTCTCCACTGCGGAAAAGCTTGCTCAGAGTCGTGGCTAGGAAACAAAATCCCAGAGGTATTAAAAAAGAGACAGCGCAATGCAACACGTGGAATTTGGATTAAGCCCTAAAAGGTTCTTAATTCCGTCTCCACTGCTTACTGTTTGTGTGACCTTCGACAAGTTAAAAAACTGCTCCGAACCTCAGTTTCTTCATGGATGTAACATGAAGATAAAATGAGATCCCTATGATATAGCCCCTTGCACAGTCCCTGGCAACAAGTCCAATCTCACAATTATGATCTCTTTTTAAAAAAATTGACACCAAGCCCATATACCATTTTCTAAATCCAGAAGGGCTCACCTTATTTCCAATGAGACGCTGTGCCAACTTAAAAGGAATGATAGCAAGAAGGTTGAGAAGGGTTCTTAACAAAAAAACAAGCGACAACCAACAATAACAAGGGATTTGCCATAATTGTTTCTGAAGATCTTTCCTGAGGAACATGGGGCTCTTGCACAACGGCCAACCATGAATTTGACAAACAGAATGATTGTTTTGGTCTGTGGTAGGTCAGGGAACAACAGTAGACCAGAAGGCCATGGAAGGGATTTAAATTGGGTAAATCTTTCAACCTCTTCTGACAAGTTAAGTGTAGTCGGCCTTGATCGAGACTGCCGATGGTAACTGCTGGATTTCCAAGGACCCCCACACACGTTGACACCTTGTTTCAGTGTGTTTGTTTTGGAAATGGTAATAAGTGCGAATAGAATGAGACTCTCCCTAGATTCTTAAACATAATCACTTGTTGGATTTCACTAAATTGAGGAGTGAGACTATGAAACTAGATAGTGGGGTCATAGGCCATTTTTGGTTGCTGCTTTAGGAGGGAGACCAAGGCCAGACTTTTAGCTTAGATATAGCACATTCAAAAGCAAAAACACATGGTGCATGATATACATTTGTATTTATTAGAGCGAATGAGCCTTTTGCCTGATTTTATTTTTCTGGTTTCTGGGCACACCCTCAAAATGCTTGTGATCAACCATCCTTGTTAATGGCATAGGCGGGATCTCTGGGAGGCTTGCATTTCCATTATTTGATGAAAAGGAAGAAAGTATTGTATATGAATTGGTCTGTCTCCCGTGACCCCATGGTATCAAGATGAATAAATGTAATCAAGAAAATCAAGGTCAAACAGGAATGAAAACCCCAGCAGAAAATCTGAAGAGGAAATCCTGCTAATGATAATAGTGACAGTAATAGGGGCAAGAGTCGGACTATTTACTGAGCACATGTGAAGCAGTGTGGTGAGAGCTTTACGTACATTCTCTTTTGTAATTGTCATACAATACAATTGTCTTATAATAATAATAATAATTGTCCTAATTGTTTCACCGTTTTATATATGTGGATGCAAAGACTGAGAAGGGTTAAGTGACTTGTCCTTGAGCACATAGCTGGAAAGTTATGAGGAAGAGATTTGAACTCATGTCTGTAAAGTCTTTTAACTCCTGCATGGGCTTGAGCTAAGGATAAACTGTGTAAGCCATTTGCTCATTCAAGGATTGTTTACTGCATGTTGACCATGTGGCCAGCCCCGAAATAAGAATTGAGGATACAAGACAAATTCAACCAGTGGTGCTCCCTCGAGAAGCCACCCAGAGAGGTCCAGTCCATAAACAAATCATTGTGCAACTATGTGGGAGGTGAAACAAAAGGTGTGGGTCAAGGATGCCCTGGGAACCCAGAGGAGGAAGCTCTTGGCTTGAGTAGAAACACATTCCAGGGGGAGGAACTGGATGAGCAAAATCACAAAGGCAAGAAGGAGTGAGTGAGGTGCGTATGGGGAACGACCAGCAGCTGGTGTGGTGGAGCAGCCTGGGGGGTAGGGAGTGTGGGTGAGGCCAATGGCCTGACCAGGTAGGCCAGGTTAGATCAGGGAGGATTTGTGACCTCAGCTATGGAAGTTTAAGTAATGACTCAAGTTCTAAAACAATCTCTCTGACTCCAAAGCATAAATCAGCCTGGAGGGAGCCAGGATTGGAGACGGGAAGTCTACTTAGGGAAGTACTAGAATAATCCAGGCAACAGAGTAAATTCATAAGGTATTTATGAGGTTGGCCAGCAGAACTTGGGGACTAATTGGGGATTGATTTGATGTGGAAGAAGAAAAGAGGAAGAGCTCAGGTAACTGACTATGTGGGACATAGGATAGTCCTAAGACCATCCCGTGGAAAAGTAGACTCATTGAAAAAGAATTCACTGTTCCTCCCTACAAGCACCTTGATTTCCTGACCACTCCCAGAGTCCCTCTTCTTCATGATTCCCATAAGGTCCAGAACTTCATGTATTGAGACAAAGGCTTTTCTCTCAACCACTGTGGTTGTTTCACAAGGGATGGTCTGCTATTTAATATCTAGCTCACAGTCAAGCTCTATAGCCAACCACAACCCTAATCCTCAGAGGAATCGGGGTTGTATAGCTACTGTCTCCCACAGAGCCACTTGACTTTTTCCAGCTTCCAGGTTCCATGGTTTATGGATAGTTGAGTCATATCTTTCCAGTATGGGAGGTTTCACCAAAAACTTCCTTTTTAATCAGTTACTTTCATCCTACATGTGTTGAGATTCTGCCTTGTCACTCATGACAACATGTAGAAGTTTTACTTTGGGCTTGCTTACCTGTCCCTACCCATAACAGACTTGCTAGGGTTGACTCCTGACTAGCCTGGAGAGAAGCTTCCTTTAGCATTGGATTTTCTCAGGACTTAGGAGATTTTATGGTTCAAGATCCTGCTCTTTGTAGACCATGAGCCCTCAAAATTTTAGTCCACAGGGCCTTTTCCACTTGCTGTCAGGAATGAGAACTGGCTTGGGGAGCATCTCTGACACAGGTGGCCTGAATTTCTAATCAGCACATCCTCACTGTCATCCCCTAGCCCAGCAGCAGCTCAAATAATTTTGCTAAACTCTGCTTGTGATCTCTCATTCTTTGCTTCCCTCCTCCTTAGAGGCAAGTCCAAATTCTGGAAAAGAAGAGCCCCTCTGTGATGTGCAGCAGCAGAAAACAGACCATTATCACCAGCTGTGGGGGGGAAAACCTAATGGACTACACTCACCCTGCACTGCTAGAGCCTGTAGCTACAGAATCTAGAGAATCAGCACACACACACATGCGCATGCACACACACACACGCACACACACACAGAAAGTGGGGGGAGCACATACTTAACTGTTCAGAAAGAAATAGCTAAGGAGAAAAACAATAACAGCATCAAATGATGGAGAAGATGTGGAGCAACCAAAACTCCCATACATTGTTGGTGGGAGTATAAAATGGGAAAAACCACTTTGGAAAACTGTTTAACAGATTTTTCAAAAGTTAAGCACACAAATACCTAACCACCCAGCAATTCTACTCTGAGATATTTATCCAGGAGAAATAAAAACATAAATCTACAAAAAACTCTGTGTAAGAATGTTGATAGCAGCATTGCTCATAACAGCCAAACACTGGAAAAAGACCAAATGCCTATCAATAGGAAAATAAATAAATTCTGATATATTCATACAATAAAATATTACTCAGAAAAAAAAAAAATGGGATGAGCTACATACATGCAACAACGTGGATGAACCTTAAAACTAATGTACTGAGTGAAAGAAATCAGACACAAAAGTACATACTGTACAATTGCATTTATGTGAAATTCTAGAATATGCAAAACTAACCTACAGTGATACAAATCAGATCAGTGGTTGCTTCTGGGGAAGAGAATTGACTGGAAAATGGCACATGGGAACTTTTTGTGGTGATGGAAACATTCTATATCTTGGTTGGGGACAGTGAGGTTACACAAGTGTATGTATTTGTCAAAATTGAGTCAACAGTACACTGAAGAGCATTTCACTGTATGCAAATTATACCCCAATTTAAGAAAACCGTATTGAATGCTTTGTTTCTCAAGTCTCAAAGAGAGAAAAAAACTAGACTTAGGAAATCATGTGGTCCCACTCACTGTGTAGGTAGAGAAACTGAGTCCTCAAGAGGAGAAGGGATATGTTCAAGGTCACACACACTTGTGGCTGAGGCAGGACTAGAACTCAATGATCTTAGATACAGGAGAGTTGAGAGCCTCACTGAGTGACCACTTTCCAAGGGAATGCTG
This sequence comes from Miniopterus schreibersii, assembly GCF_964146895.1. NCBI lineage: Eukaryota > Metazoa > Chordata > Mammalia > Chiroptera > Miniopteridae > Miniopterus > Miniopterus schreibersii. The sequence continues at coordinate 22,326,613 of NC_138121.1, read as the reverse complement.
AGAGTTACTTCAATTCTGTAGTCCCCTTGCTTTAGTATTATCAATTAATTGTCCGTAGGACCTCGGCCATCCTGGTGTGTGCCTCTGTCCATCCCTGCCCTGCTCCCTACCCCTCCACAACCTCTTCTGATGATACTTCACCAAGGGAGATAATTTCCCAAGGTTTGTCTCCATGAAGACCAGTGCAGAGCTAGGCTAGTGAGAATGAACTTGAATCATCCATTATCTCTGGATATAGGAGGTCTAGTTTTCAGGTCATCCTTAGGCTATTGGAGAGTCCCTAAAAGAGTTTTATCAGCTCTGAGGACAAGTAGAAGAAGCCGTAGAAGCCAGAAATCAGGAAAAATATGCTGGGACCAAATTCAGAAGAAATCCAAGCTGCTACAGAGACTGTGGAGAGGTCACTGAGTCAGATAGAAAATGGAGTGCAAAGAAGAATCCACTTAGTTCCTCACATCACCTATACAAACCAGGCTGGGCTGCTTGCTAAACAGCCGTCTAACTTCGTAGATTCAGGCTCTCCTGGTGACCTCCATTCCCACTGCTGTCTCTATCCTCTTTGCTTTGACCAGGCATCACTTGGATACCCATGAGGGTGCTGAAGAGGTCAACCAGGTGACAGGTGGTCTCCGGCCCCACCACTTCGAGAAAGGCAGGAGAAGAGGGCCTATTTACCATAGCAGTACCCTGAAACAAAACCTGAACTCTTAATCTTAAGTATACAGGGTGGAAACGCTCCCTGTAGGAAATGGATACATCGCATAGCCACTTAGATGGCGGACTGTGTTCGCAGCTGCTGCTTTGTTCAGCCAGTAAAGCCCTCAGTGGGGTATCCGCCCCACCTGCTTCACTGAGGGCATCCTGCCTTATACATCATGGAAATGCAGGCCTTGTGTTCTTACTTGAAGGCTCTCTCTTGGAGAGAGGAAAGCTAGCTACCCGCGATGCAAAACTTTTTGGAAGCTCCAAGGGGCCACCCCTTATTTCAATGCCAGGCACTTAGCAGATGCTGAAAAAAAACATATTGATTGCTTTCTGGAATCAGTGGCATTTCATCTCAGTGTATTCTGGGGGAAGAAACCAACTTAAGCTTTGAAGCTCCGCCAATTTATATTTAAGGGACTGAATTGCCATGCTATACATGAGCTTAGCACATAATTTCTCTAAGCCTCAGCGTGCTCATTTTCTACATGAGAAAAATAGGGATACTTAATTTAAAGCAGGGTCTTTTAGCCTGGAGTCCATGGATCCTTAAGGAGCCCTTAAAATTGAGTGTAACTTTTGATTCATATGTATTTTTATAAAGGAAAGAGTTTTCGATTTCATCAGATTCTTTAACTAGGTCACTGACTTCTTAAGAAAATTGAAAAAGCAACAAGCAGAAATCACGGTGGCCTTAGACTTTTTCATGAAGATGGGGATAACATGTATGAAATTATGAGAATGTGAGAATCCATCGCAGCCAATGTGCAATCCCTAGCTTGGTGGAGTGAGCCTTCTCCGTTTTGTATCAAACTGTCCCCAAACTTTGTGTGTCTTGTAGCCCTTCAGATAGGCCCTTCTGAGTGACCCATCGTGTTATTGCAGGCAAATCCTTTCCTCTCTTTGGTTTCTTGTCTGTAACATGAAAAGTTGGACTTGGTGTTCACCCAGACCTAGCAGATGTTAATATCCCGACTCTGCAGAACAATACCAACATGGTTGGTTTTGTGCTTCATTTTCCAGAGGGCTAAGAAGGGTGGCTTCTACATTTTACCTCCAAAAATGTCTCACTTGGTGAACAGAGGTCATTTTTGGTGCAAAGACACGTAGGAGTCTGGGAACAGGGTAGGGGGCATTTTCAGGACTGTGCAAGGAGCCACGTAGACTGAGGCTTTTGGGCCCCTCCATTAGAAAGAGGTGGTGGGGTCAAGGTAGCAAGGTTTTGGAGGAGCAGAGGTTCAGAATGTGCGTGTGTAAGGAAGGCTCACAACTTCTCTGCTTTCTTCCAGTTGTTCAATTAGCTGAAAAAGGAAACCAAGATAAACACTTGTGATTAGAGGGCAAACCATCAATTTGCATAGATTTAGACAGAAAAGAACCCCTTTGGCTCTCTTCCTCTTTGGCTTGCTTCCAGGCACTCTTGAAGGGCTCTTGTGAGAAAAGCACACCTCCTGTAGACCCTAGGTCGGGGCAGATCTTCACACTCACGCTCTAGATGGCTTTGGTGTGGGCATCCAGGGGAAAAACACAGAAAATGCAGTCTTCCTGGGTTAGTTTTTATATGGGTATATTAGGTGTCTCCAAGCATACGTGGTGACCACATTGAACAAAATATATTAGACAGGAAATTTTTGCACTGGCTAGGTAAATTGGAGATGCAATCCGCTTTCAGAATGTTGTGAGTCTCCACCCTTTCTGTGAACTGGATACCTTAATATAATCATGTTAGAGAGTGTCCTACTAATGTCTTTCATTATGTTAAAGCAACTTAAATAATTTGTCAACCCCATGAGTTTTCTGGATGCCAGATATCCCTGCGGAGGAAAGGGCTGTGCCAAGTTTTTTGCCATCCAAATGGTCATGGGATGGAATATCCCCTGAAGGGAACTACCCCACCCCAGAGAGCTCCTAGACCCTGGCATGTGGGAAAACCTGGGTCTCTCCATGTTTATGGGGTGAGGGTGTGGGAAGTGCCCCACCTGCTAGTTAGGCTGCCTTAAGTCCCATCCCACACAGGCTTGGTAGCTCCCTAAGAATCCCCATAGGCCAGAGCCCCAAATGTCGTTTTGGGGGCACACCCATACGGGCACAGTCTGTACTAGCTCACTAGGCCCTGGATTCCATGACCTCATACACTTCTCCAGTTTCTGGTATTTGCCTTGTGCTCTCTGCTAGATTGTGAGGTTTCCTAGGGCAAATCTGGATTAAAATCCACCTTCCTCTGGGAAACTCCCCACACCAATCCCTTGCCCTCCACCGTGGAATGAGCTCTTAACCCTAAGACTCCCTGTGTGGATCTCAACTTCTCTTGCGGTAAATGTCACTCCCTCAGCTGAATTATAACTATTCACACAAACATCTTATCTCTTGTCCTCCTGCTTGTTCATTCCTGAGTTCATTTCTTTCTTATTTTAATTCTTTGCCGCCCTAGCACCTGCATGTTGCCAATTTTTAAATTCATTTGTTCAATCATCATTGACTCATTCATTCAAGATAATGTATTGAGCTTGTCAGCATCTGCCATCATTGAACTCACAGTCTAACCGGTGAGGGAGATAGTAATCAAACTGTCCTTTAAAATAAACAATTTTTAAAAAAGAAAAGGAAAGTTGGAAACTGTAACAAATACCATGGAAGGAGGGTACATGATGCCCTGAGAGGGTAGAATATAGTGATATGACTGAAGCAGGTTAGAGAAAGCTCCCCTGAGGAAAGCAGAAGAGCAAAGAGGAAGCAATTGGGCAAGGAGGAAAAGGAGAGTGTTCCAGGAAGAGAATGGCATGTGCAAAGGGCCTGTGGCAGGAGAAACCATGGGGTCTGCCAGGACTTCAAAGTGTACTAGCATGGCAAGGCCAGAGAGAGTTAGGGGCAGTATGGTGCCAGACAGGCCTGGAGAGGGAGGCAAGGAAAAGCAATTGCCTGCATGATCAACTGAATGAATGACTGGCTGAGTGAACGGATGAGGGAGCGGGTGAGTGAGAACACCTCCTGCCTCTTCACTGGGAATAATGAAAGAGTATTGGCTTGAAAGCCAAGATTGTCAAGTACTGATTGCCTCTCTACCACTAGCTCCTCTGTGATATGGGATAAGTCAGTTGCCCTTTCTAGGCCTCAGTTTTTCATCTGCTCTGATGACAGAGGAGGGGTAGGTCATTACAATGATGTTTTTAATTTTTCCTGTAGGTATATTTATAAAGTTGACTCTAGGAAGTGGTGTGTGCTCCAAGCTTCTACCAGGCTTCACAAAAGCAGATGCCTCCAAGGCCACAATGGCCCATGAACGCATCAAGCCAGCCTGGTGTTAGATAATGGGGGGCGATGTGCTGCCTCGGATCTGCTTTGCACAAAACCATGCCCAGTAAGACAGCACATTCCCACCGGCCTGCAAGTTGCAGGTGGCGGCACACAGGCACTCTACAGTGTCAGTTCAACTAAGGGATCATCTGAGAACAAACTTCTTTGTGCAGAGTCACTTGTGCAAAAATTATCATTACAATAACAATTTAAAGTTAAAAGTCATAAATCACATGAGTAGGAGGGTCTGCCTTCTTTTGTATCGTAGGCCAAAAATACCTTGGCACCCCCCACTTGTCATTCAGCCCTCCTAGATGTGTAGTCTAGGCACATGGCTGACCCTCACTGTAGCTGTGCCGTGGACCATTTCTATTTAGACTCCACTTCCTGTGAGATAAGCCCTGTGTAAAGGACTCTTGAGAGGACTCAGGCTTAGTTTTGTCCCCAGGAGTTTGCAATCTAGTCAGAAAGAGAGATGCGTCTCAATCTACGATATAATACAGCATGTAAAGGCCTTAATCGAGGGTCATTCGTTTGCCCATGGAGTCAACAAGAGATACTGAGTGCCAGCTTTGTGCCAGGCTCTGTTTTAGGTGCTTGTGCATGAGACTGGAGCTTATATTCTAGCGGGGGGCAGAGGAAATAAACTAGATAAATGCATACATGATACAGAGCATTAAATGGTAACATGGAGAACATTTCAGCAGAAGATAAGGGTAGAACAGCTGGGGCAGAAGGTAGCTTGCAATTTTAAATAGGATGACCAGGGCAAGCCTCCCTGAGAGGGTGACATTTCCGCCCACAGATGGAGGAAGCCTGAAGAGAACTGTGTTCTGGAATAGGGAACAGAGAGCGCGAAGGCCGCCTGGCCGGAGGATGCCTTTCATGAGAAACAAGGTTTCCCACCTGCCCGCTGATGCTGGGGGCTAGAATGATTGGAGTTTAAGTCTTAGACTCCCAACCCGGCTTCCGTGGGACCCCTGACCCATAGACTCTTGGTGTCTCAGATACTTCCTACCCCCCTGCCCAATCGGGGATAGCTCTAACCACCTGTACCATAAATTAATATAAATATATTCCTGTGAAGACAGAATAGAGGCCCCCCGAAAGATGTCTACATTCTAAACCCAGAACCTTTCAATATGTTATCTTACAGGGCAAAGGGGACTTCGCAGATGTGGTTAAATTAAGGAACTTAATGGGGAGATTATTCTGGTGGGTCCAATGTAATCACAAGGGTCCTTATGAAAAGGAGGCAGGAGGGTCAGAGGCAGACAAAGGAGGCAGAGGTCAGAGCGACGCTATCTTTTAAATAGAATATGATATGTAATGGTTTATGACTTTTTGTTGTTGTTTTTGACCTTCACTTTGAATAGAATCATACAATGCCTCTTAGGACAGGTTGAGGGTAAGGGAAACAGTTCTTTCCAAAAGCTCCAGTGACCAAGGCTTTAGGTGCATGGTCTTGTCAATAGCAAAGAGAACCTTAAAAATAATAAGGAAGGGATTGCACCCTTTGGTCACCAAGAGCTCTTCCAAGCTCACGTCTACGTCAACCCTGACATCATGCAGCCTCCAAGGAGGCGTGTACCCATGCTTTGGCATGAAGCCAAGAGTCCCAGGGCTATGGCCACACACCCACTTGTGTAAGTGCACCCCAAAGGGCTTTGGGCCCAACAGCATTACCGGGGACAGCAACACAGTGACATCCCTTTCAGTAACACATCAACTAAATGCTGTTTTCCTTCCAAATGCAGTGGCAGGAATCAGTGAGGCAGTGGCCTTTCCCTGCCCCATGCAAGTTAAAAATATTGTCTGCTTCCTTGCTAACTCCCATCTTAGCCCTGCACATTTAAAAATACACCCGTCAGTGGCTCTGCATTTGAAAATGTATTTTGCATCTGATAATTATGATGCACTTAAAGGGCGAAATTAGAAAGCACAAAATTAGGCTGGCAGGCTTAATTAGCCCATTCTCTTTTTTCTTTTTTTTTAATGGGTGGGATTTGGGCAACTGTCTGCTCCAGGGGCACAAAGACCCCTAATGGGGTTGGTGGAAATTCACCAGCTCCTCTGTCAACCCAGTCACTCAGCAAGCCGGATGGGGGATTAACTGTGCACCGAGAAATGTGAGACCCATGAAGCAAGAAGATTACACCCTCCTGTCCTAAGAAAACGACGTGAGTGCCATTACAAAGTAATCTTTCAACAGATAATAGAGGGCCTCGCACAGGGCGTCCCAGAAGCCCGATGCAATCACGGTGGCAACACGGGTTTATATGTAAAGAGATGAACTCCTCGGCTTGATGCCTTTGCCAGGATAATTACCACCCATATCTCCACCTGAAGATCCATTTCCCCTCCAGCTCCGGTCTTGCTAAGGAATCCCCGATTGCCTGCCCTCCTCTGCACCCCGTTGCCGGCCACTGCTCCCAAATCTGAGAGCTATCCGCAGAGGGGCGCCCTGAGCTGGCCAGGGCGGGTTTGGAAACTTCCGAGGGCCTTCCGAGCACCACATGCTGGATCCCCTGCAATTTGATTCCGCGTCCCTGATAAAGTTATCTTGATGGCTGCGCTGAGCTCTCTCGGTGCCCAGACGGGTGGATCTGTCGCCAGCATTCAAGAGGGAGTTTTCTCTTTTCAAGTCACCGTGGCCCTTCACAAGCCTCGACAGGCCGCGGGAAGCTGAGCAGAGGCAGAGGCTAAGTGATCCCAGGTATGAGTCACCCTGATGAATCAGACGTGGCCTGGCTTTTTTTTTTTTTCAAAGCTGTGGGCTTCTTCCTAACAGAGACTATGTTGTTCTTTTGTCTGCAGCTGGATCTAGAAGCCCTCTGCATGCTGACAAAGCTGGCTCTCCTGGGCTGTGTCCATTAAACAGACCCCAGGATGGGCCACCCCTGCTTGAGGCTGAGTGGAATTTTCTAAAACCATCCATTGGGCAGGCGCAGAGCTATGGAAGGGGTCTGCTCTGGGTCTGAACCTAGACTCCTGAGACCTGGGTGGTGGAGGCAGGACACTTCACCTCTGGAATTTATAGATATGCTGACAAACTTCGTTCATTGAAGACAGTGGTTCTCAACCAGAAGCCACGGTGCCCATGGGAGATGCTGGCACAAATCTGTCACAATAAACACCATCTTTATCACCTGTTGTGTGGCATTTGGAATCACAGAAACATCCTTTGAATTGTGGGCCATCAGTCAAAACTGAGGCATTCACTTTCAACATTTCAAAAGCTTTATGAAGAAGACGTGTATAACCCCAAATTCCATATACAGGGAGATAGGGGCACAGATCAGGGAAACCATGCCCCTGCAATAGTCTTACTGCAGATGTTATAATTTTTTTTAACCTGGTTAACAAGTCTTCATGAGAATTTTTGGCTATTTCCTCCCAAAAAGCCAAAACAGAAAGAAAAGATAAAAAGAAAAAGAATAGGTCACTAGAAAGGGTATAAAATATTTTTGTTTCTAAAGCCTAGTAATTGGAATTTCCCCAGCTCTGAGTAGAATTGCTTTACCCACAGTCCAGTAAGATGAGAAAATGGTAGCCTCAGCCAGGGTTGGGGGAGGCGGGGGGTGAAGCATGCAGGAGCTGCACAGAAATGTGAAACCCAGCAGACCCTCAGAAGGGGGAGAAAAGTCAAGAAGCTCTGAGCAGGAATCTCCTGGGCCCTCTCAACTGGCAGTAACACCTCCCCTCTACAGCAAGCAGGGCTCCCTTCCCCCTTGTATTTGCAACACAAAAAGTAGCAGAGATAGTGTTGTGATTGTGAACGAGGAAGCAGAAATACAACCTGGGATAAACAGAGCCCCGGCCATGATCGAGAGATTTCCACACACCAGGCTTTTAGGGTGCTTGGTTTACCATTCAAGGGAACACAGCTGTGAAAAGGGGACACGTGACTGGGAGCCAAGGAGGGGAGAGAAGGGGAGAGGTGAGCAAGGAGGAAGAGGGTTGTGGGCAGACCAGACTATTAAATTGATATGGAAATAGTTCCCCTTATTTCTCCCTGCATAAAACAGTTGTCTATTTCAGATGGATCCCCACACACTCCCAGGGCAGCCCTTAAGTGCTGTTTACTGGGTGCACTAATTGCAGTAATGGAACCCACCCGTAGTCTTGCTCAGCTTCAGTCCAGTTTCCCTCATAAGCTCCCTTAGTCACAGCCCTATTTGTGGATCTTTCTCTCAGACCCTAATAATGAGCATAAGTGGGAAATATGTAATTATTCATTTTATTGCTATTGATGCAGCCGATGCTGAGTGGCCAGGGCCTCCCCAGGGTTTTGGACAGCGGGGATGCAGTCCAAGTGTACTGGAGTAAGAATGACCTTCTTTCGGGATGGAATGTGAGGCCCACCATCGCCAGAGAGAGCTTTGCCTACAGAACTTCTGGGAGCTGAGGTTTGAGGTCAAGTTCACATTGTCACAGGAAACTATAGCACTAGTCTCCTGTGGGGCTCATTTTCATCCAAAAATTAGCCCAGCTGGTGTAGCTCAGTAGTTGAGTGTCCACCTAGGAACCAGGAGGTCACAGACAGTTTGATTCCTGGTCAGGGCACATGCCCAGGTTGTGGGCTCGATCCCAGTAGGGGCCAAGCGGGAGGCAGCCGATCGATGGATGATGTTTCTCTCTCATCGATGTTTCTCTCTCTCTATCCCTCCCCCTCGTTCTCTAAAACTCAATTTAAAAAAAAAAATATATTTAAAAAAATACACAAAAAATTAGTAGCAAGAATAATAGCCCATGGTCTTCACTTAAGTAGCTGTCGTGAAATGCACCTATCACTGCATAAAGGTCAAGGTCAACCAGACGTTCAGTGTGCATATCTGTGACCATCAACTTCTTGAGGGTGTATAGTCAGAACTTGCTCATTCATGCTTCTTGTTCAACATCCATCACCCTCTATGACTCCTGTAGCCCATCAAGTCCCCATCTAGATTCTATTTCAATGTAAGAACCAGTTTCTCCCAGTCTGAGACATTGGATCCTTTTTTTCATGGCTGCTGTAACAATTTATCTCAAACTTAATGGCTCAAAACAACACACATTCATCCTCTTACGGTTCTGAAGGTCAGAGTATCAACGTGGGGCTCTCAAGCTATTGGCAGGGCTGCGTTCCTTCTGGAGGTGTTAGGAGAGAATCCATTATCCTGCCTTTTCTAGCTTCCAGAAGCTGCTCACATGCTTTGGCTCTGGGCTCCTTCCTCCATCGTCAAAGCCAGAGTCAAGATCCTTCCCACATCACATCACCCTGACTCTTCTTTTATCTCTTGCACTTTTAAGAACACACATGATTATATTGGACCCACACTTACAATCCAGGATAATCTCCCTATCTTAAAATCAGCTAATTAGCAGCAAACTTAAGTCCATTGGCAACCTTAATTCCATACATATTCACAGATTCTGGGGAGTAGGATATGGACATCTTGGGACCATTATTTGCCTGCCGTAGTTCCTCTTCGGATGATCGGTACCTCATCTCTACTTGGTGACTACACAACTAATCTTTTAGGTAACATGCTTCTGAGATCATCTTGGATCCTGGGACTTTCCGCTCAAATATAAAATGCACTAAAACACACACACACACACACATCATCCATCCATCCATCCATCCATCCATCCATCTCAGCCTCATGGGGTGGACCACTACTAGAATTAAAATTCCATGAGCAATACAGCAATTTGGGGCTATATTCTGGGTGCTTAGAATTTCACCTGGTATACGCATTACAAACACTCAATAAATATTTCTTGAATAAATAAATAAATCAGAAAAATAAGTGCCAATCTAGGAATGGTGTAAAAATTAATGCCTGGACCCTGGAATCGGATACAGGATTCATTTCCTGCCTTGCCACTCAAGAAGTCTATAACTCTCTCAGGGAGCTTCAGCAACCCCGTCTCTAATTTGAGAATACAGTCACTCATCTAGCAGGGCCACTGTGAGGACAAGAGTCTGTTTAGTAGAAGGCCTGGGATGTAATAATGCAGAGGCCAGTGTTGTCTTCCTCACTCTAGAAGTTACCATTTGGACATGAGAACAGACACAGAGGCAAACAAGTGCTTCAAATGTAAGAGGTGCTTTGGGGGAAAGTGTTCACATTCATAGTCGGGAGACAAAATAGGAAATGGCTAGTCCCAGCAGTGGTATCAGGGAGCCTTCACCGATGTGTCGACACTTGAACTGAATCTGAAACGATGAGTAGGTGTAACACAGATGGGAGTTGGGAGGAGGGGAGACGTATTCCAGGCGAGGGAAGAGCATGAATAAAGCTGCAGAGGCATGGAGCAACCTCGCCATTCAGGGAGCTGTAGCAGTTTTATGGGCTTCAAGCAAAGGGAGCGTTGGGAGGCCCAGGGCATGCCGGGCGGTGGGGCTGGAGGTTGGCATGGAGGAGAGAGAGGAGGGCTTGAGGATGGACAGGCCCTGTGTGCTGTGCTAAGGAGCTCTGATGGCTTGAGATGGCCAGCGATAGGTTGGTCAGCAGGATGGTTAGCACAGGCACGTTCTCATTTCCAATTCCATGCTATTCTCTCTCACTCATTTGCACAAACTGACACACACATTCGACACACATACAATGGTTTTGCAAAAAATACGTACACATGGGACATGCACACCCACTGGATGCACATACAATATACCTCCTGGGATGACAGATGCATTTTGGGCCTGTATCTGTGTGCACACAAGCTCAAGTCCATGCACACACGTAGAGGACATATACCCAAAATAAATGTGTCACTGACCATCTGGCCAAGCAGGCAGGTACACCTGAGGACATACACGGAAGCATGCAAATATACATGTACACACTGGCTGTGCATATACAGGCACACTTGGTCAGGCAACACACACCCAAGGTGCCGAATGCACAGGCACATGAAGAAAGCTCACACTCGCTGTCCGTGGGAACCTGCAGAACATTGCCCAGGCATAGCTTCCCACACACTTACTAAATATGTCCACACTCAGACATATACCCATAATGAACATATACTCACATCATTTAAACACACACACGCACACGCGCGCACACATGCCCCTGAGCAGTACACAGAGTCCCCTCATTTCTTTCTGGAATGTGTCTGAGCTCCAAGGCAGCCGTTGTTCGGCCTGAGGAAGACGTGATATTCGCCCTGCCACGGCGGGCAGAGCAGCTCAGGGACCTGCTTTGGGTTACACAGGTTATAGTACCGCTCTCCCCCTCGGTAGGGGCAGTGCAGAAAATCGGCTCTTTAGCATCTTCTGAGCACCCAGCTTCCGTCTCCCTACCAACCCGGCCCCGCTGAAGCCTCCGCAGCCTGTGACAACTGGACGTCATCCAAAAGCATTGCTGGGTCTTTTGCAAGAGTTTCCCGGTGTGCAACTCACTGCCTGGCCCTCCCTTCCAAACCGAGCTGGCAGGGGGCCAGGCCACCCCAGGTTGGGAGGGGTGGGGGGCCCAGAGCCAAGCGCTCCGTGGCTCCCAGCGCTGCGGGGCCCTCATCAGCAGCTCTCCCCGGGGCCCTGTTTGCGTGATGAGCTCAGCCAGCGCTTGAGCTTTGCAGAGAGGAGCCCCACACAACATCTGCTTGGCCTATCTGGGGCCAGTCAAGCACAGCTTCCTCTTCTGCCTGCACTCATCTAGGAATGGGGTTCCAATGAGCTGGAACCTGGTGCTTTCGCCTGAAGTTTTGACAAGTTGTTGTTTCCTGGCAGCAGCCAAGATGGAGCTGTGACCTCCATCTGGGTTAATGAGTAGAAGACGTACCATGCGCCTACCACACTGTCCCCGCTCGCCTGCCCTGCTCCAAGGAGCTAATAAACAAGGTCACGCCTCATAGTGGGTGCATGGCCTCCTCCTTGGGGACCATTTCACGCCCCGGATCAGAGCGAGCCGCAGCAGATGCAGCCCGAGCCCCCCCCTTCCTTAGAGAAGTGGCGATTCCCGCAGCCCAGCAGAGGGGTGTTAAGCATGTAACGCAGACGTTATCCACGGCACCTGCTCCTGGGAGACTTTGTTTAAATTAGTCCAAACCCTGATCTCGCAGATTTTCAAGAATCCGGAGTTGTCCCCACAAGCGCTGTGAATTCCCCCAGCAGTTATATCCTCACGTTTCTCCCAACTTCTGGGCTCGTCACAAGCACCTGGATGTGGCTTCAGATTCCACTCTCAGGAAGCTGAACAAGCAGCTCACACTGAAAAGGGATAAGTCCGTGTGTGAGAAAGATTTTGAGTGTGGTGATGTAACCAAAAGATGATCACAAGAAGGGGTACAGCGCAGGGCGCGTGGCCGATGGACTTCGGTGCCACACCCGCTCCTCCGCCTGCCTCTTCCCTCCCTCCCTGAGCGACACACAAGCCTGTCATGGTCCCCCTGCTCACATTCGGGCCCCTGAAGACAGTTCCCATCACCCGTGTCCAAGAAGATCTTTTTCAATATTCCTCTCTCCTGAGAGTGGGTATCTGCCCTTAAGAAATTTTCACAACAGCTGCCAAGAAAATAAACTACTCCCCTGACATTACAGAAATAAAGCCGTGTTCAGGAGAGAAATTCCTTGAACAAAGGTGGATAAACATCAGAAAAATGGACCCTCAAAGTGAGAGTACTTTCAGTATGAGGGAGAAACCTGACAGCTATCCGGCCAAACAAAGCGAGGTTGCGGGATCCGGGTGTCCAGCCTGGCTCCCGCTTCCCCGAGCGATGGTGAGGCAGCTAAAACTTGAGTCGGAAAGAGGCGCCCCTGATTGCGCCCCAGGAGATTTCTGTCCAGCCAGGGTCTGGGCCTTTTTGTTCAGGCTGACAACAAAGGCCTGTACTCCAAACCCACCCCCACCCCACCCCCAAGTCATTGTGGTTTCTCCAGGCCAAGAGTGGGGAAGGGGGCAGGAGCAGGTTACAGGCCCCCTCTGAAGAGTTGAGTAGGGGCCATTCATACGCAGGAGGGTTTCCTTCAACAAAGTCTGCTTGTTTCCCCAAGAGCCTGGGGACTCTGTGCCAAGACAGAATGACTCACTGCCTTGCCTCGCTCTGGACACACTCAGCCAGGGTCCTTCTCCCCACAGGCCAGGGGAGCAGCTGCCATCCGGCTCCAGGTCGATGAGGGCTCTGCAGAGTGAGCTTAGATAGAAACACAACACAGGGAAGGTTCCACTCCAGAGCCTTTGTGCCTCAGCCCTGGTGCAGGATCCCCTGCCCGTGTTTGCTGACCTCCTTCAAGAGTTCAAACATCATCACTTTAAACACAAGTGTGATCTCCCTCCTCGAGCCCACTCCCCTGGAAATCTCTGAAAGTAGTGACCAACTTTGAATGAAAAAGTGTGGATCCTCATGCTAGATGGCTTGATAAATATTCTTTTCAATATTTTAGAAGCTTCCAGAAAAACTCTGTCAATGGGAGGCATTACTTTCTCCTGGATCAGTCAAGATCAATCATAAACACCAGTAAGATATCTTTATTGATGACAAACTGGATAAAAATTCAACCGGTTGGCCTGATTGAACGTCAGGGTCATTGCCTATGAGATGAAGACTACACTTGTTACTGGCCCCACAGGGTCTGTGGGGATTAAATGAGGAAATGGAAACCACCAAGAGAGGAGATGACTCTTGGTCTTGCAAACGCCATCTGATGTCATCTTTCTCATTGGCATCACAGGACTGCCTGAGGGGTTGGTATCTTTACCCCATCTGAAGGAACTGAGGCTTGGAGAGAGTAAGTAGGCCAAGCTCACAGTTAATAAATATCATATTAGCCAATAATTAGGAGGACAGTGCAATAGCAGAAGGTGCAAGCTCAGACAACTTAGAGGCCCAAGAACATTTTAGCGGCTTGTAAGTACTTTAGAGGCACATGTATTAATTAGCAATGGGTACGCTAATTATAAAGCTAGTTTAGCTACTCATTAAAAACAGTCTCCATATGTCCTCAACCATATTCATCTCCAGTAAGTTATTTCCTGAGACAGAAAGTTATCAATCTACAGGTAATCTTGATTGGGTTTTCTCATGTTTCCTCCCAGTAAGGAGAATGGGACTTACCTCCCGTAAGCCATGCATTCTGTTGGGGCTAGAAATGAACTTGGTGACCAAAAGGGGCATGGGGCTTAAGTCTGGGGCAGGTTTATCAACCTCAGCACAGTTGGCATTTGGACCCAGATCATCCTTTGTTTGGTGGGAGGGTGGTGGGCGCGGTGGACAACTGCCCTGTGCATTTGAAGGATGGTTTTCAGCAGCCTTGGCCTCAACCCACTGGATGCCAGTAGTAACTCCCTGTTGTGGCAACGAAAAATGTGTTTAAAACATTGCCAAGTGTCCCCTGTGGGCAACATTGCCCCAATCGAGAAACAGTGTACCTGAGAGGAGAGGGTCATTAATAAAACACTGATGGCTGTCCACGCAGGGGGCTCAGATGATCCACCCTGAACGAGATGTTTTGGGGATTTTTTGGTTTGTTTTCATTTTTTGGTAGAGGTGACATCTGAGTGGAGATGCAGGCCCTGCTGGAGCTAGCCAGGAAGAGCCAATTGAAGGGAGAGGGAGATGGGCTTTGAAAACATAACTCGGAGGCAGAGAGAACAGCATGACCTAAAGTGTGATCGTGATTTGGGGTCTGCCGGGTTGTTCAACATTCGTATCAGAGCTCTGGGTAAAGGCGAAAATCAACATTATTCAGTGTGTCGTTGACACAGTGCAGGGAGAATGGGCAGTGTGTGTATTAGAGAAGGTTTAGTATAGACAAACTAAAATTCTAATGCAAACTCCTGCATTATGGTTCAAAAAACCCAGCCACTAAAACAGGGAAAACCTGTCTGAAAGGCAAAAGATTTTAGAAGACTTTGGGTATAAGCCAGTGCTTCTCACATTCATTCACATACAAGAATCCCCTGGAAGGCTTGTTAAAGCACAGATCACTGGGTTCCACACCCAAAGTCTGTGAATCAGGAGGTCGTGGGTGGAGTCAGAGAATTTGCATTTCAAACTCGTTCTCAGGTGGTATAGACGCTGCTGGTCCGGGGATTAAACTTTGAGAACCACTGTTCCGAGCCTTAGTTTCCAAATCTGCTCATATCCGTGGGGTCAACTTAATAGAAACCTGGCGTCTAGTCGAAGAAGGTGAGAGGCTCGGTGCTCGGACTACAGCTGGCCTGCCAGGAAGAAAGTGAGCTCCGTATTTTAAGGGGATCCTTGGGAACCCTGGAAGGTATCCAAGGAAAAGTGAGGAAACTAGATGATACGAAAAGTGTGTGAAGAAAGTGGGGTGTTTGGCTGAGGAAAGAGAAGTTATGGGAAGAGTCTGGAGCTGCTTCAAATAGCTGAGGGGCTGTACTGTGAATAATGATCTTGATTCATGTGTTGTTCCCCACAGTCAACCGCAGTCGTGCAAGATAAGAAACAGGGTGGGAGTGTCAGAGACAGAGGTTTGGGTGCAACTAAAAGTGGGATCTTGTAATAGTTACAGCTCTGGTGCAGCACTGACCAGCACAAAGAGAATGTGAATTATATAATGTATTTTAAAATTATCTAGCAGCCGTAATGTAAAAAGTAAAAGAGAAACAGGTGGAATTCATTGGAATGATTCTTTTTAAATTCAATTTACTGGGTGACATTGACTAATAAATGTATCTAGGTTTCAAGCGTACAATTCCATAATACATCACCTCACCTGTATATTGCATTGTGTTCACCTCCCAAAGTCAGATCTTTTTTTGTCACCATAGATTGGGCCCCTTTTATTCTTTGCTACCTCCCTCCATCCCTGAATGATACTTTTTATTTAACCGAATATTTCCAAAATATTCTCACTTTGCATGCAATCAAAATACCATTATTAATGAGATCATTTACATTCCTTTGTTTGTACTAAGTGTCCTAAATCTAGGGTGTGTTCTATACTTACAGCTCATTTCCATTTCCAAACCAGCCAGATATCAAGCGCTCTGTTGCCACATGAGGCTCCTGGTCCCAGGCCGGACAGCTGAGCTCCACTGAATCATGAATTGGTCACCATAAAGTGAATCCTAATTTGAATCAGTTGCTCTGCCCTGTAATGATCTTTCAGATTTAATGACATTCATATCCCACTCATATATTCCTATTTTAAATTAAAGTGAACTTGCTATACGTTTTTAAAATATATTTTGAGAATTTCATAACATGCTTTAAGTTGGCAGCCTGGGGCACCCTAAGGAGAAATGGTGTCAAGGCTCTTGCTCATAGGTGACAGGAGACTCAATGCAACCTAGCTTAAGAACATACACAAATAACATACTGGCTCACACTCTGAGAAGTCCAGTGGTGACCCTGGCTTCTGGCATGGCTGGATCCAGATATGTTGATAATATAGCTGTGGACCCCAAATTCATCTAGTTCAGGGTTGCCTACATTCTTTGCCTGGATCCCCCAGAGGTAGAAGTATGGCTGCTGGAAACTACAGTCCTAAATTATCCTTACCGCAAGCACTCCCTATAGAATAAGCTTCTCTTCTCAAATAGCTCTAAAAAGTCCTAAATTTGAGGCTTATTGGCTTGGTTGCTCACTGCAGAATCCAGTATTTGTGGAATTTCTATTAGGTGAGGGCAGGACCCTACGCACTCAGTCCCACGCGCACTCCAATAGAACAGACTCACAAATCGCAGAGGGAAGGCGGGTGGGCGGTGGGAGGGTTGAGGTTAACCAAAGAGCTTATACGCACATATGCATAACCCATGGACACAGACTATAGTGTGGTGAAGGCTGTGGGGGTTGGGGGTCATTAAAAAATGTTAAAGGGAAATAAAGAGTGGGGATGGGGGTGGGATCCCTAGAGGAAAGGGTCATGGTTGACAGACACACATTATTAGATGTTCACCAGAGATGGGCATTCGTGATGGAGGCCAGTGGAACATTTTGGCTGGATTATGAAAATTGCCTTTTGAGAAGGTCCAGTTTCTCTTTACGACGAATGATCTGCTTGAAATTTTATAGATGAAGAGCTCAGTTTAAGACACTCGTCTTGAGGGTGAGGGCCACAGTGTGAGTCTTGCTTTAGTTTTGACCAGTTGACTTTAACAAGTTTTGTCCCCTGTGGCTGAATTTAGGAGACAGATAGAGATCAGAGTGGGGGAGCTTAAAGAATAAGGCCAAGTTTACATATCCCCAGGAAATTTAGAAAAGTGAAACCTGAAGAAACTGGGTTGTAGTCTGTGTTTCTCTTTCCCCCCAGCAAACAATGAGCTTTCAACCAAGATGGCAACTGATCTCACACCAAAGATCTCTGAGGTCAAAGATGTGAAAAATCTTACAGGATTCAAAGTCGAGGACCAAACCAAAGGACCTTTAGGGACACCATATGTTTAGTTATATAAAATATGGTTCTTCATCTCAAACTAAGGTATATTTAGGAGTAATGATAACTAGAAAATATTAGTTACAGTGTGGTGGGGTTTCCCCTTGAGATATCAAATGCTTTGCTTGCTAATTTGTGGGCACATATTCATTCTTCAAGGGCTCCCAAAGCTTTGCCAACTCTTCTCCAAAGAGTTTTCCATGCACTGCCTTCTTCTGTCTCTCTGCTTCAGTCAAGGCCTTGACCTGAGACTCTGAGGCAATGCAGCTTAATGGAGTTAGACTATCCAGGGTTCAAATCTCAGAGCTGGCTTTTCTTAATCTATGTCTAGAAAGATAGCTCTTAAATTTTTCTGGGTCTCAGTTTCTTCATCTATAAAAAATAAAAATTCTGACTTGCTGGGTTGCTTTTAAAAAACATGAGCTAACATATGTAAATTGCTTGGTGCATAGACACACAATAAACTGTAACATTATAATTACTATCCCAGTGCACTGTGGTTACTTGTTCATAAGTCAGTCTTTCCCATGTGCAGGGACCTCCTCTAGGGCAGGGACTATGTCTTGTTAAACTTTATGTCTCAATCCAGAGTATAAAGATGTACGTGTTTGTTGAAATAATAACATGAATAAATAGATGAATGCATACAGCTGAAGACAGAAAAGTCAGCCCACAGCCAATCTCTAGAGGACTGTGGCTCTAGAACAGTAACATTATACTATACCAAACCTTTTCATTTTCCACTGAATGCTGAACACCATATTGGTCTGAATTACATGAAAGATTTCTGCAGAAACAATGCCCATGGTCTATGTGGGAAATCTCACGTGATTTGAATTGACTAAGAGCTAAGAGTCTTGAGTTAATTTTCAATGGCTTTCAAATATCACCACATAAACAGTTGTATTAAATATCTTCCTCATCTACCTCCTTCCAACCACAGTGACTAATCAGAGACTAGCAATCAAAATAGCAGTGTTTGTAAACTGAACAGGCCTGGTTGCAAACGAGGCTGTCAGTATCCCAGGTCCTGAAATCTGGAAGACTGAGTCCCGAATTAACCCCCCTCTCCACTCCACACCCTGGTTGGAACTAGAGGAACTGCCTATTATTTTCAACTTGAAAACAGACACACGCTCATCCCATTAAACTCTACCATACAACATTGTTCCGGTGCCTTTAAACCTAAAATTTGGAGTCAGGAAGCGATAAAAGGCAGTGGGCACCAAACTCGTCTCTCAGCCCAGTTGACTCAGAGGTAGCCAGGGAGGGCAAACTCCCATATAAAACATCGTCTCTTATTTGGATTTGCAAACCCCTTCAGTCCATGTAGTTAATCTCGTCCTAACCATATTTTGTAAACACAAAGCCCGGTTCAATGGTCCCAGGGAGACCACATTTCCCAATAATGAGGGAAAGGGCATTTACAGGAAGGTCTGAAACTTTCCCTCAGTAGCCTGCGTTTTTGTAAGTCCCGTATGAAACCTTCATGTGGGCATGACTAATGGATCCACCTAATTAAATTTTTACAGCATTCCAGGGCTGGAGTGTCAAATGTTTGCTTCCAGCTTGTCTCCTTGTAACCCTGTCAAATTAAGTCTCCCATCGCATCCCCTCCCACACACACCTTTTTTAGGGGCCGTCGGCTGCATTCCAGTGTCAGATGAAATCAGAATTCGTTTGATGAGAGTGAAGAAATGGATTGCCAAATAGTTGCTGCAAGCCAGCCCACCTTCACCTCTTTAGAGAGGTTAAGAGGGAGAAAACTGCCAGGTAGGATAGGATTGCAAATGGGAAATTGGAAAAGTCACTTCCAATGGGTGAGAAATCATCACTGCTGTTTATCAGTCCTTCATCCTCCAGAATTCTAGAGTGTGCATTTAGAAACATGGAATACTAATTTTGGAAATGTACTTAAGTTCAGTAGAGTCTATGGACTTCAGGAGAAAGGGATTTGCTGAGTGTGATCTTCAAAACGTGCTGTTTTGTTCTTTGGTGTGCAACAGGTTTCAGAGAAGTGGTTCACAGAGAGACCCTTTGCCAGTGTCCTTAATGAAAGGTGTGGGTTCATCACAAAACGGGTAGGTGACTTGAAAATGTGTCCAGAGCTGCTCCAAACACAAAAAGAGGAAACAGAATCTAATTTTAACGTTGAATAAATATCACACTCAAGCCAGGACCCTGCAATGGGCTCCTCCAGTGACGGCACAGAGCAGGTCTGCAGCACCTTCTTGGAAAGGGACTCTGCATGCTAAGGCAAGCCCCACCAGCATGAACTCCGAGATCCTCGCTCCAGGGCTGTTGGGAAGATCAGATCAGAAGGCCACACAAGGAAGGAGCTGGAAGTTGCAAGTGACAAGCAAGGCATGGAGTAACCGAGGCCACACGGAGATCTGGCCCAGGGAACCAGATCATGGGCACCAAGAAACTTGTTTTCATCCAGCCAGAAGAACCCTGTGGGTGCACAGAGGCTCAACCTTAACCACTCCCTCCCCCCAAAAAAGAGTTGAAGGCGATTCCTCTAGTCTAAGGCCTTCAAGAATCAGTCATAATGGGAATCGTCTGCGTCTTCCACTGTGCCTTTCCCTAACAGGCCATCCCCAATGCGTGCACTCAGAAATACACTTGCACAAACACTCAAATGAGTCTCCCTCCACAAACGTATGCAGACCCGCCCTTGCAAACAAACCTTTCTGTGCACAATTTGTGTGTGTGCATATGGTTTTTGTGTGTATGGCTACACACAAATGCTGAGCATATACACACATACACATCTTATCTGCTTGCCCACCTATCCTAACACAGAGATGCTCTACCTCAGCTTTTGTTGAGTCTAACAAACCTCCCTTTGAAATATTTTTATTTTTAATTCATCTTAGGCAAATCACTTACCAGTAGCATCTCGGGAAACTATTTCTTCCAAGGGCTCCATTCTAATGTGGGAATCTGCTAACTCCAATAGCAAGGGATTGACTGGAGTCACGGTGAGGTGAGATTGTCAGAAATTTATGATCAACCACATGGGATTCCTTGGCAGCCAGTTCCTCCTGGCTCCTGATCCTGGGATGAGCTTAGCACCATGTTGGACAAAGAAATAGAGCAGTATGGGAGACCCAGTGGGGCTTTGGAATCCGGTGGCTCTGCAACAGTGTCTTTGGCTGGTATGGCTTTGTGAGCTTGGGCAAGTTATGTGATGTTACTAAGCCTTAAGTTCCTTTGCTACAAGCTAGATGTTTGCAAAGATTAAATGAGACCATGTGTGAAAACACCTAGCCCAGGGTGCTAGGACACCCAGCAATAGAAAGCGATTGATCAATGATTGGCCTGGCAGAGTGCTAGGATCCATAGACTTCAGATTCAGAAAGCTCTTGGTTTAAATCTTGGCTTCTTCTCCTATTGATTGGGAGATTTTGCACAAGTTTCTTAACCTCTCTGAATGTTCAGTTCCTCCTCCGAATAAAAATAAATAACAGCCACACCAAACTCACAGAGCTGTAGGGAGAATTGTGTTAATGTACCATAAGAACTTAGCACACACTAAGGAAGGTAAATGCTAAGAGAGAGATCTCTGGTTTCTTCTCTGAAAACAGACTATCCTCTGAAAAAAAAGGGTAAAAGTAGCTATTTCCCCCTTGGGGGAAACCAGAGATAAGAGACTAGATGGAGGCAAGGAATTTGTAGCTGTTAGAGAAGCATTCATTCCCAACAACACAGGTCACCAAATATTTTGGAAAAGTTAATCCCTACTTCCTGTGTCACCTGGGCTGAAGGAAGTCTCCTCTTGCCTGTGGTCTGACTTTGGATCAAAATTCCCAGAAAAGGGAAGGTGTTTTTCTAGTTGAGTGGGCGGCAGTTCTTTTTGAAGGGTTTAGCTTTCTTAGTCAGGGAACCAACAGTCTCTTAAATCTGGTGAAATAACTTCAGTAGGTCGTTAGACCTAAGAAGGCCTGTAATTCTTAGCTGTGTATCCTTGGGGAAGTGGATTAATCTCTCTGGTCCCTATTTCTTCATTTTTTTAAAAAATTGAGAGGATAATGCCTCCTACACAGGGTTTTCATGTGATTGAATACTTAGTGCCCTATTGAGGGCATAGTTAACTCTTCTGGTAATGGAGAAACAGAGGGGCTCCATGATGGCCTCTGCCCCTCTTCAGCCTTCTCATTGCTGGGCAGAAAGCCAAAACTGTCTCAAGAGGTGACCCCAGGTATAACTCTGGGTTCCTCTTGGATAGAGGACATATTAGGTGATTGTACCCCAAGTACGGTTGTGAAATGAGGGCCTCAAAAGAACTTATAATTTCCCCAAAAGTTAGAGAATTGCCATCTGACTGAGCAATTCCATTTCTAGATGTCTGCAAGGGAGAACCGAAAACAGGCTTCAAATAAATACTTGTACATGAATATTCGCAGAGCACTACTTGCAATGGCCAAGAGGTGAAAACAACCCCAGTGTCCATCCGTGGATGAATGGATTCACAAAACGTTGCAGTTGGGGTTCAGTTCATACAACGGAATACTATTTAGCCATAAAAAAGGAAGGAAGTACTGCTACAACATGGATGCACTTCGAAAACTTTATGCTAAATGAAAGAGGCCAGACACCGAAGGTCACGTGTAATCCCATTTATTTGAAATACCCAGAATGGATAAATCCGAGAAGTCAGAAGGCACATTAGTGGTTGCCATGGGGAGGGTGAAGGAGGAATGGAAACGGTTTCCTTTGGTGAGGGATGAAAATGTTCTGGAACTACATACATAAGATGGTTGCACCCCATTGCAAATGTTCAAAATGCCACTTTAGAATGGTTACTTCTAGGGTCTGTCCATTTTACCGAAATTTGAAAAGGAAAACAAAACCCTCCCAAGTCCATGTGTGGGCGTCTCGATGCCAGAATGAAGGAAACAGAAGCAGAAGGGAGCAGCGATTGTTGAAACTCTGATTTAAAACGTGCACTTGGAGGGCAGGGCCGCCTCCTAAATCTCTGTAATTAAGACAAAGAAGGCGAGAGTGAGGCGGGGGGAGCGGCGGCTCAGCAGATGAACAGCAGCCCAAGGAGGCTGCAGCCCGCGGGAGGGTCAGCCGCACGCGTCCTTTCCTGGTGGAGGTGACACGCAAAGTGTGCAAACACCGCCGCTCCGTCCTTTGTCCCCGCGCCGCGGGCCCCCGCCCGCTCTCCGGGCTTGGCACGCTTCCTACTTTCCGAACAGCAGCTGCGCACAGTTAAATAGTAAATCAAACACCCTAAAAAAACCGTTGTTTTAGAACAATGTCTCAGATTTCCCAGAGATTTCATTCCTGTTTTCCTTCCCCCGGACGCCCGGGCCCGGGCCGCAGTGGCAATAACCTCTTGCAGGTAGCGAGCCTGGGTCCTGTTCCCGGGGTGCCCAAGCGACCCCCATTGGGAAGCGGTCTCCGGGGCAGGATTTACAGACAGAGAGCACTGCGGCCTGATCCTGTAGGTGGTTAAGAAACATGTTGGCAACAGACGCTCTTGAACAGGAAGGGATTGGGCGGCTAGGGTTTTCTGGGGACATGTGTCCCCGGAGTGAGCCCTAAGTTTCCCAGGCCGGCATCATGGGGGTTTTCCATCCCCCTGGCCCCGCAAGCCATTCCCATTCCTCAGAAAGCATTTGCTAGCAGCCCCCCCAGAGCCAGGCAGGTTCCAGACTCAGTCTGGGGAGGCAGATTCCTAGGGAAAGAGGCAAATGGTTGTGGTGAGGGCTTTTCCAGAAGGGGCAGTGCCAGGCTTCCTGGCAGATCTCACACTCACCCACACATGGGCACACACCTACAAACCCTGGTGGTAGGGGTGCCTCGGCCACCACCTGAAGGCAGGGTTTCTCAGCCTCGACACTGTTGACATTCGAGTCTCAGCATTCTTGGTTGGGGGATTGTTGAAGCTCAGAAAGGTTAGACTGCTCAGCATAGCAACATGTTATTAAATCAGTGTATCGGGTAGTCACTCAGTAAACACTTTGTACCACCTATTGTGTATTGAGCTTTATCGCAGGCACTGCCAGCCAGCAAATACTTATTGAACATCTATAAGATGTCAATACTGTGAACACAAGAGAGAAGCAGACACATACCTTCTCACTGTGGGGGAGACGGGAAACAAACAGGTGAGCCGGAGTTTCTCGGCACTGCTGACATTTGGGACTTGGTCATGCTTGGTTGTGGGGCTGCTGAAATGGAGGATCCTTATGAATTTGATTAAATTTAGCTTTAAGCCCTGGCCGGGTGGCTCAGTTGGTTGGAACATCCTCCTGTACACCGAAAGGTTGCAGGTTCGAATCCCGATCCGGGCACATACGTGGGTTGTAGGTTCGATCTCAGGTTGAGGTGCATATGGGAGGCAACCAATCCATGTTCCTCTCTCACATCAATGTTTCTCCCTTTCTCTTTCCTTTCCACTCTCTCTAAAAATCAATGAAAACATATCCTTGGGTGGGGATTAAAAAAAATAATAATAATGTAGCTTTAAATGCTAGCACTAGAAATCCTCTTTTATATATATCCCTCAGAGACTTCGCCTTTCCCCTGGATAATTAGTCAGGTCCGGAAGACAGTAGCCTGGACCTGACAAGTGATCACAGGTCTAGACCTCTGACAGGCTACAGATAACATCTTGACCTAAGTTATGATTCAGCACCTGAGCCCTAAAGTGGGACGACCCCCTGACTGCTTTCCCACAGGATCAGACAGAGGGACAGCAGAACAGACCTCAGAACTGTCCTCAAGACCTGAAGAAATGATTTATTACCTTTCTTCACCTTAGACCAGTCAGCTCCCAGCACGACCCTGAACCTCTAACCAAGGTGTTTTGTGATTTTGCCCTTTATAATCTGTAGCCCACATGTCATCAGGGAGGTCAGGCTTTTGAGAGTTAGCTTCCTGTTCTCGTGGGAGGCGCCACTCATAATAAACTAGCCAGCCTTTCTCCACTGCAGTTCTCGGTGTCTAGTGTTTGGCTCTGCTGAGGCCAGGTGGACGAACTCTTTCTGTTGGAACTCACTGCCCTGTGCATTGTAGGATGTTTAGCAGAATCTTCAGCCTCTACTGGGTTCTAGCAGCATCTTCCAGTTGTGATAACCAAAAATGCCTCCAGACAATGCCAGTTCTGTGTGGGACAAAACCACCCCCTGTTGAGAACCACTGACATACAGAGAGTTTAAGTAAACAACCTTAAAATGGGATGAGGGGTCTAAGTAGAAGTAGAAGACTGTCTGTCAGGAGAGAAACAGATGTCTTCCAGGGATGACCTCCTGTGGGGAGAAACAGTCAGAGGTTAGAGCTGCCCTGGAGTGTGACAAAGTCAGGCCTGCTGAGACGGAAGGCGCTATATTAATCCATCATTGGACCAGCCAATTTATCTGAAATTACCTTCTAAATTATCAGTGTCCCTCACTAGATAGTAAAGCTATGAGATCAGGGACTTGGTCCCTCTAGGTGACTATAGTATTCCCAGAACCTGGAGCAGTACCAGACGCCAAATCCTGGTCCGTAAATGGAAGAATGAATGAATCCGGACAACTTCCTTCTAAAGAGTCCACCATGATCTTTGCCCATCATTTCATCACACTCTCTTATTTCTCCCTCTTTGCCTCTCTGGCCTTTTCTCTCTTCCCATCTGTACCAAAACACACACACACACAATCAAATACACTAATGTTCCTACGAACAGACACACATACTCACAAACACACCAGCAGGAAATTAGCAGTAAAGACCAAAAACATGTCTTTAACTCGGCGTTCTGAGAAAATCAACCATAGCGAGCCCAACAACAGATTCCAGGGACGCAGACTGTACCGAAAATATCAACCAGTCTTTGAGCCTCCTGGCATCTCCTGATTTGTCACAACTTGAAGCCTTGCTGCCCTCACCACAAGGTCACCAGAAGTTCTGCTTTCAGGCCAGGAAGCTGTGTGACCCTTTGCATTCAGCATAATTCACTTTACCATCACATCTGTAGTGAAAAATAACTTTGAAAGGCCACTCCCTCCTCCCCCACTCTGTGGTCATGAAGCCCATAGAAAGTGGTTCCAGTCTCTTGGCAAAGATTATTAAAGACTGGCAGAGCCGGCAGAGGCGCAGTTCAGAAAACATAATCTTTCATTTACCCAGATAAATATGATACTTGCTACATAAATTTGAGGCCACTTTGTTAAATACTTTATAGGCTGTACTACACCCAAAAGACCGTAACTGCCTTTAGATTGAGGACAATGATTGGGAAAGAGCAAACCAGGCAAATAAATAAATTATATGTATTTATTTATTTTTAACAGGCTTTTCTAGACAGGCCACAAGGCCTTTCTCAGGTAACACACACTTGGCAACCTAAAATAAAAAGTGACCTCTTGCTCGGAAACAACTGAACTCCGGTTCATTTACCTCCTGGGTCGCAGCCGAACGTCTGTCCCTCTGCCATTCTTGGTGAAACACAGGAAG
Source organism: Miniopterus schreibersii (assembly GCF_964146895.1). Taxonomy (NCBI): domain Eukaryota; kingdom Metazoa; phylum Chordata; class Mammalia; order Chiroptera; family Miniopteridae; genus Miniopterus; species Miniopterus schreibersii. Next base: position 22,300,836 of record NC_138121.1, on the reverse strand, counting down.
CTCAGCCCCAGTGGCTGCTGGGCTAAATCAAAGCATCCCCGTGTGTGTTTTTTTAAACTCTGCATAGACGAACTGTTACAAATTAGCAGGCAAAGTCTAATCAATGTGTAGAGCCAACCCCCAAACAGCATTTGAGCATTTGAGCTGAAGGAGGGACCAAGGCATCCATGGGAACCACGTGCCACCCCACATCGGGGACTGAGGCTAAGAAAGCAGAGTTCAGAATTCTTCCCAAATGCCAGCTGGTCTCCTGTGATTAGGGTTATTATGATGTCTTAGGACTTATAAAGTCTCTGAGGAAACTTCTTAATCTTTACAGGCCCCTTTGCTCTTCTCATTTCCCCCAGATAACATTTATTGAGCATTTTCTATGTGTCAGCTTGTTCTAAACACTTTACAAGACCATAATGTTATCTAAAATGCTATGAGCTACTCTCGCCGTGCGTGTTTTACAGATAAATAATTAAGACCCAGGGCGTGGAAGTAAATCCCAAAGTTAACACGGCCATTCAGCGGTGACAATGGGACTTCAATCCAGGTCGTCTTCCGTCACAGCCCACACTCTTTCCATTACAGCTGCGTGTTTTAGCAGGTGCCAGTGTCCCATGGGGCTCACTCCTCACTCTCACACGGGCCCTCCAGGCGCCTCCGCAGCTTCAGTCCTCGCCCCCGTGACAGTCGCCCCCTAACAATATCAGTTGTACTCCAAGAACCTACCTCAGCTCGTGGGTTTTTGCACCAGCTTACTGCCATTGCATTTGGGCCACACCTTTTCAGGCCACACAACTCACAGTCAGCCTTGTGACATTTGGCTCTGATTTAGGAATGTGAGCCCCTTGAAGGCAGAGGCCAGCCAGAGACATCTTTACCTTCCTGTTGTACTTGGGCTTGGTACCTGGTACAGGGCAGGCATCCAAGCAAGGGCTGTCCATGGATTGAATGGAGTGAACCAGGGAATAGATGAGTCAGTCTCAGAAACATTCCTTATTAGCCGAGTGATCTTGGTCCAGTATTTCAACCTCTCTATGCCTCAGTTCCTCCAATCACAGAACTGGGATAATAGTTGTGCAATGGTCTTGGATTCTTCAGACCTTGCTATCAATGGGTAGAGGGTGGATGGATGGATAGATGGACGGATGGTTGAGTGGGTAGATGAATATTCCTATTGATGAGCGAGTGGATGAACAGATAAAGAAGTTATTTAATGGTATCACTTTATTATGTAATTAATTTTAAAAAATATTCTTCCATCACTGACTAAAGCTACCATCCATTCACACACTAAATCAAGTGACCCAAATACAAATGACCCCTCAGAAAACAATCACATAACAGTAACTTTTGCAGCCCTAGGACTAGCATGAAGCCTCCCTCTAGTCAGTCTTTTTCCCAAACACTCTTTCCAGAAAGAAAAGGAAAGGGAAGGGTTGAAAGCTGAGGGAAGGAAAGGGGAAGGGAGTGGAGGGAGGGGAGAGAAGGGAACAGAACAGAACACACATGCCCTCACACTCCGATAAGTGACTTAGCACTGCACCCTCCTTTTAAAAATGCTGTCACTTCACCTAAGGCTCTACCCTCCCCCGTCACCTCCCCGGGGGCAGTCCACAGGTCTGAGGTCTTGCTTTGTGGAAGGTGGTGAAGACAAGATCTTGAGCTCCCAGTCACTCTGCCTTTAACTTCATCTGTCACCTCGGTAGCACTCGTGTGTGAAGGCCTGCTGATGGAGGGGTGCTGAGCAGAAGGAGGGGCCGCTGAAGGTTTCTTCTCTAACTTATTAGAGCCACCCCTTACCTGCCTTGGATTTCTCACCTGTGGCTAAAAGACCTAGCCTGCCCTGAAAACCTAGACCCTCCTGTTGTGACACTCTCCGGGCCCCCAGATTTCTTCAGCCCCTCCCTGGCTCCTCCGTATCAGCTGAGTAATCTCCCCAAGCGTTCTGACACACAGCTGCAAGAGATGAAAACTGTACTGTTGATAGATGAAACTTTGGATAAGATTACATGGTTTTGAATATCTTGATGACATATTTGTCTGAAAAGTCTTTTAGAGGACGGCCTAATATAAATGCACGGAAATGTTTCTAATGACTAGCATTTGTCTACAGACTTCGTTGGAGAAATTAGCATTCATGTGTCTCGGAGATGTCATTTGCATTTGTATGTGGGGACCAACTTTTGAATAATCATTTCTTCCAGCCCAGAAGAGTTAACTATTTACTCTGAACACAGGCTGGTTTCTTTCTCAGGCTATCTGGCTGGGTCTGTGGTGTCCAGAAATAGGTAATGAGGCTCTAGGCATATATCCCACTGCTCCAGGACCACTGGAACCTCCTAAGTTGTCCTGTGATACCATTTGGACCAGCAAATATTTACTTGGCTTTGCTCCGCCCTGCCTTCATACACCTAGCTGTTGTAATCACCTCCCCTGTCCCAGGAGTTTCTACAAACTCCAGGCCCATGAGATTAAAGCCTGAGACCTATCTGGTCATAAGGAGACTTGGAATTCTCCCCATAATAACACTGATTGCATTGGAAACCCTTGGAAAGCAGCAGCTAGTATACAGGCAGCATGGGTCCCTTTCCCTTAGGCAGTTTCTTAGAGGTCTGTTGGCTGAAGGCCAGGGTCATTTTCCTGGTCCAATTTTGCATTAAGTACAAGAAGAAAAGGCCTGGATAAAGTCAAGCAAAGCTAAGTTCTAACAAGACTCTTATCTGCTCTGTGATATCCAGGAAGAAAATTAATCTCTTTAGGCATAATTTTTTTTATCGATAATTTGAGGAGGTAATTCCATCAATTGCCCAGCATTAAGAAGACAGGAGTTGATCTTATATGCAAAATCCCAGGACTTGGCACACAGCCTATATTCAATAAATGTTACTTTCCTGCCCTGGCTCCCCAACATTTCCCAGTGCTGGCTTCAGGATGAAGGTCATTTGGGAGAGTTTAGTGGAGGGTCTTTTTATTTGGGAGTAGCCGGACAGGTATGGGATTCATTCAGTGTGTGAGCTCTGGGTCTCCAGTAAAATTCCTTGGCACCTTTATTCTCTGAGGTTTTACCAGTAGTGTCAGAAGTAACCCTCAGACTGTTCTGCCTGAGTGGCTGACTCTGGAGGCGGAAGGCCCAAGGTCGGGTTTGGCCCGCAGCCCAGCTCTGCTCTGGGACCCAGCACGGTTCGTTTCATAAATGCCCAATAAATGCACTGATGAGAGTTCAGAAATCTTGCCAGCACCATCCTGCCTCCTCCTAGAATGTGGAACAGGAACATTGATAGTCTCCGTTCCAAGAGATAGGTATCTTTCATAATGAGATAGAAGATGAACTCCAACAGGAACAACAATCGCGACATTTCTGGAGCCCTCACTCCAGGCCAGACTTAGTGTTGAGTGCAAATGGTGCCGCCTGACTCAGACCACAACAGGCCCCCAGCCCTCAGCTGCCACCTCCCATCCCAACAGGCAACTGGGTGCAGGTGGGAGGAGATGGCTTGGAAGGCCTGGGACTGTTCATCAAGGATGCCTACAGCTAGGCATCTCCATCTGCTACTCCTCTCACTCAGTATACCCCTGCTCTGTTTTGTTTTGAAGCATGAGTGGCTCATTTCTCCCAGAAATCTCCCCTGAACCTCCAGATTTGGGGATGTGTGCCCTGAAACTGGCTGGAGTCAACCTTTCAGAGGCTCCAAGAACTGGAAAATGATGGTAGTCCTACATGTATTTAAATATGAAAACAACCCTGGCTGGGGTAGTTCAGTGGTTCAGCATTGACCCATGAACCAGGAGGTTAGGGCTCTATTCCCGGTCAGGGCACATGCTCTGGTTTGGGGCTGGATCCCTGATAGGGGGACTGCAGGAGGCAGCCAGTTGATGTTTCGATCTCACATCGATGTTTCTTACCCCCTCCTCTCCCCACCCCCACTCCTTCCTCTTTCTCTAAAAATCAAATTTTAAAAGTCTTTAAATAAAAAATAAAAACGGAAACAATGTTAGACTGGAAAAGTAGTAAAAAGAGGCTAAAACATTCCCGCAATCATGACTTCGATTTGTGTTTTAAATTGCTGTCAACAGAAATATATTTCTCTGGGGTGCGGAAACAGTTGCTTTGCTGATCCCTTGAGCCTGTGCTCTGGGTGACGCACCTTGGCACAGGCGCTGGGGCCCATGCTTCCATCTATATCACAGGACATGTTACCCTCCATTGTAATCACAGGCCTGCACCCACTCGAAACCTCCTGGAGGGCAGGCTTTGGTGTTGAGCACAGGGTCTGACACAGAGGTGTTCAGTGAGTGCCTTCAGGATGGTAACAGTGTTCCCTCAATTTGCTGGTGTGTCCCAACCTGAAAATGACTCTCTCTCCCCCCCCTCTCTCTTTCAATGGTGCTGGCAAGGAGGAAGGGAGGATTGAAACCTGGTTTGCCCAAATTATTTGACCTGTTTCCATTTTTCGATGAGGCCCAGTGTGAGCACCCCGTCAAGCTCTCTGCTGCCGTGTTACTATCTCAGATGATGCTATCTGGTGGCCCACATCTCGTGCCAGAGACAACGCCTGCTCCCAAAGATTCCCAGGCCGTGTCCCACCCTTTTCACATCTGTGGGGGCAGGTTGGGAGAGGCACAGCTGATTGTCCTTGAAGCCTGGAGTTTTCCATTTAACCACTACACCTTGAGAACATTTTTATGTGCCCCTTGCCACTCCAGAAACTCAGCGTTGGCATCCTGGGTGACTATTCTCTGACAAGCAGAACCTCAAGAAGGACCGCAGCATGCCCAGCCACTCCCAACACACATTTCCTAAGCACCAGAAAACTGTGCCTCGTCCTCAGGGCAGGAGCCGCTCAGGAGAATGGCACAGAATGTTCTAGCATCACTTTTCATTGTTATCTTGAAAGAAGCAAATGAGCTATGGATGTGGCCACTGCCACCTTTATTTTGACTGAGTTGATTGATCAACTGGGAAAACACATCGCTAAATAAATACACACACATGTATATACATATATAACTGATATGCATATGGCTTTCCTCTCCCTTTGTCACCAGTCATTTGTTTTAAATATCTACGGACCGTCTGCAAATCACGCAGTTGCAGTTCCTAACTGCACTACCATTGGAAGGAAAAATGCCCCCCCTTCATTCCGCACAGTCCCTTAAGGAAACTTATGTTCTTAGCATTTGGATCCTATGCTTTATTGGTGAGATGGAGACAATGACAAAACTGGCCCTGAGTGTTCATCATCAAAGTGTAACTCTCTGGAGCCCACCTAGGAGGAAACCTAACCCGTCCCAGAGCTTAGAGCCTGGGCCCGGCCGTGAGAACAGCAGGCAGTGAGCGAGGCGCCGTGGATAAGGCAGAGAACCCCCCCGAAGGGGCTGAGCCCTACGGGTGAGCCCCATCTGTAAGCGCCCGAGGAAGCTTCTGGAACATTCACGGGTGGGGATAACTGCAACAGCGCAAAAGACTGGGCGTGTGCTCTGAGCCTCTTTTCCCTCATTGGGTTTGGTGTTGGATGCCCTTCTGTTGTGCACCCCTGTCCCGCCCTCACCTCCACTCTCCATCTATTTTCTCTCAGCTCTGTGCTCCTGGGTCAGAACTACACAGACGCGTGAATGGATTCCCCAAGCCACCCGATTCCATTTGGGCCAGGCCTATGAGTAATAGTGGAGGTGGAAGGGGGGTTGTCTCCTGCCTCCCACCCTGTGGGATCACTGTGGGCTGGTTGTGTCCCTTGACTGAAGGTTACAGCTAGAGTCCGGCTGTGCTGTCTACTCAACTGTCTCTCTCTCCCCTCGTTTCCTCTCTGGGTGGACCAAATAAATCACTATGAGTGTGCTTCTGCTGGGGTGCTTGGAGGAGGGCCACATGGAGTCCCCCTTATGGTTCTCCATTTCTCCCCTTAGACATAATCAGGGCTCGGTACAGACGATTGTGAATTCAGGGGTGAAAACTCTGGACCCCTGAGTCAAAGCCAAGATGTGCAAAAAGGCAGAGCTACCGTGTGACTTTGGGTCACATACATGTTTCCTTGGGGTCATCTGGCCCTCAAAGGATAGGAAGAATATAGGAAGATGATTTAGACCTGTCATGCAGTTAACCAGTGCGTGTGCTCCTGTTTGGTTAATGTAAGTGTAGGCTCCCCACAAACTGTGACGTGTGCACAGTTTTCTGTTCCTCTGCAGGATCTACCCCAGTGCACCTGAGAGCTTATGAAATGATAGCTGAGCAGCTACTATTTGCCTTGTGATTTTTGAAGGAAGGCACAAGACCGTCTTCTGGGGCTGTAAATAGGCAGACAAAGGGTGTCCACTCACATTTAAACTCTTAAACATAGAGAAGGAGTTACTTTGCCTAATTCTGAAATTATATCATAATTCTGCAAAGTCAAATCATACTTAAATAGATAATTCTAAAAGAAATAAACCTAAGGGGAGTGTGTTAGGTGCTAGAAATTGACTGCCTAAATGCCTTTGCTCTTGTCTGCGTCTAATACAGAAGCTGGTAAATCTAAAATAAATTTAAAAAAAATTTTTAAATCACTCTACTCTTGGAGCTAGGAATGGCCGTGCAACTCAGTTCTTGTGAATAAGATGTAAGTATTACAATGGCACCGTCAATTTTCCTTTTTTTTTTCTTTTTTTTCTTTTTTCTGCTTGAAGTGTAGACATGATGGCTGGAACTTCAGCAGCTACCTTAGGAAGCTGAGGTGACAGTAAGAAGGAAACAACATGAAGATTGTTGAGATGGTGACCTTGATATTACTAAACCTCTGAACTAATGTGAGCAACCAACCACTTACAGAATTGTGTGTGTGTGTGTGTGTGTGTGTGTGTGTGTGTGTGTATGTGAAAGAGAGAGAAAGAGAGAGAGGGGACATTCACCCTTCTTTATTTAATTGCTTATTTCTTTGTTAATTGGTTGTTCTGTTGCTTGCAGCCAAAGGCACTCCTGTTTGATACAGTGAATAAATGTCTCCAAAAAATAACTTGTTTTTCTCCAATAACCCATTTGCTTTGTACATTGAAATCTGTGTACCACAGACTTTCATTTTTAAGTGAGAAGACTCCATCAGGATTAATTTGAACCCAACTGACTCTAACCCTGCCTAATGCCCATAACCTCATTTCACCATCTTCTCAGCACCTCCTGGAGCTCCGTGAGAGCAGATGCCACGTTGACATTTATATTCCCAGACGCTAACACCACAGTTTTTGTCTAACTGGCATTCCATCAAAGCCTGAGGCTGGAAGCAAGGAAACAGGCTTCAGAAGGTCCAAAGAGGACATTAGCAGTAATTATCATTTATGGAGAGATTAATAGAGGCAAAGCATTTTCTAATCACTATCTCAGACACACTTTATCTCTACTAAACAAGTATTTTACCCCCATTTTACAGATGGAAATCCTGAAGCTCAGAGAGTTTTCACAATTTGACCAACATCCTGAGGCTTATGAATGATACAGAGAAAATGTGAACCCCGATCTCCCAGCTCTTGTGTGGATGTCTCCCTGCAAACCGAAAAACTCGGAGTGTAGAAACCACCCAGAGGAGTTGGTTTTTCTCATTTTAGCATCTGAAGATACCGGCAGAGCAGGCCAGGTGCCAACGTGCATTTCAGCAGACTCTGCATTACACCTTCAAAGTGGCGAGTGTTCAATCCATGGAGGCTCAGGGGGGGTGCTTTGGGGCTATTGAGAAAGTGGCTTTCCACTCTCTAATTTGCATGCTGGATGTCTATTGAAAGTTGCTATGGTGATCCGTTTGACCAGAAGTTTCCGCTGAATCATCCCAACACATACATAAAAACATAAATGTGGTTTGAGGACCCAGAGCCTGACAGCCGGGGGAGACGTCTCCCGTTTTCAGTTGTGACTCACTCGTGGTCATGCGTGGGCCCATCTCTGAGGAAAGCGAAAGCTCTGCGGGCAGGTGTCGCTCCCTGGAGAGGTGGGACACATTGAAATTGCCTCTGGGCGACCTGAAGATGGAAGAGCACGTGAGGGCCCGCACCTGGGCAGTGCCCTGCTGCACGGGGTCTGTCCAAAGCTGCTTGGAGACCCCTCAAGGCCCAGGCTGCGCAAGCCCCTGGAGCTGAAGGAAGTGGGAGGAGGGAGCAGGGGTCCTGGGCAGCAGGAGGAAAGCCAGTGCAGGGGCCTGCTGTCCGGTGGCTGCTGTAACCCTGCGCTAGAGGACCTGCTGATGGGACTCGGTGACAAGGGAGCGTGGGACTTGGAGCGGCAGGCTTGGGTTCGAATCTTCCCCTCTCGCTGCAGCACTGGCTGCAGGCCTTGGCGAGTTCCTGAACATTGACATTGACTTCTCTAGGCACAGACATGCAGGAAAGAATGTCTCGTGTGGCTTTAAAACGTTAATGTGCATCACGGAGCCTAACCGAGAGGCACGTGGTACAGCCTCAGTGAGTTTTGCTTTCTTTCTTTCCTCTCCTCACCAGAGAGACCCAGCCAAATGACACCGCTGCTCCTGGCTGTGAACCAGGAGGCTGTACGCAAACAGTTAATTGAACAATGATATAAATCTATATAGATAGATATATAGACACATAAAGATTTAGAGCTTTGGAAGTAAATATTGCTTGGCATTTGATCTTCAGTTGATACATGTACTGTGCGACTACATGGGCCTGCATATGGGTATCTTTATAGATAAACAAATGTAGATATCTAGGGAAAGAGTCATCTAAGGAGTATTTTTATTTATTTATTTATTTATTTATTTATTTATTTATTTATTTATTTATTTATTTTGCTGCTTGGAGACATCTGAGTGAGGCCAATGGATGGGGGGGGGGGGGTTGTTTGGGTCAGGAATGTGGAAGAATTGTCAAAGGAAAAATATCCAGGGCAGACAGAATGCTGTTTAAGGAAAGATGTAGTTCAAACTGACATGGATTTTTGAAACTGTGTAACCCATTACATTAGCAAGAGTGTGGAAGGAGAGATTCAACATTTCTAGAAAATACTTTTTCATAGCAAAGCCCTAAAATATTTATACCTTTTAGCCTATGTATGAGTCCAGCTTCTCTAGAGAAAGATTTTATATATATAATCTTTCTGAATAATATATATATTTTATTGAATAATCTTGTCTATATGTGTGTGTGTGTGTGTGTGTGTGTGTGTGTGTATGGAGATTTATTGTGAGGAACTAGCTCACATGGGTATGGAGGCTGAGAAGTCCCCCTACCTGCTGTCTGCAACCTGGAGACCCAGGAGAGCGGTGGTGTCATTCAGTTGGAGTCCAGAAGCCTGAGGACCCTGGGAGCCAATTATGTGCAACCCAGTCTAAGGGTAGAAGGTGTTATAGTTCACACATTGAGACAGAAAAGAGAGGGAGCGAATTCCTTCTTCCCTGCCTTTTGTTCTGTCCAGATCCTCAATGGACTTGGTGGTGCCCACTGCATTGGGAGAACCATCTACTTTACTGAGCCCACGAGTCAAATGCTCACCTCATCCAGAATCACCCTCGCAGACACACTCAGAAAGACTGTTTGCTCTGGACACCCCAACCAAGGCCTGCTCAAGCTGACAAGTAAAATTAACCATCACAGCCTAGTAACCCCAATTTTTTATATTTATCTTAGAGAAATGATCAGATATTCAGCAATGGTACAAGGATATAGATTAGAATATGTATATTACTGGAAGAATGGAAAGGATTTTAATGCCCCCAAATAAGCAAAATAATCAATTAAATTATTTTATGATCACATAATTAAATTTTATGTGGCCAATAAAGACATGCTTTCAAAGAGTACTCAATGGCCTGGAAGAGTACCGATGGTATATTACAAAGTAAAAAGTTGGGTACAAAAAGTAGATTCAGTCTGCTCCCAACTCCATTAAAAATATTTTCAGTTATATACTTGCATATTTGTGTATATATCTTTGTGTATTCATTACAGAAGAATAAATTAGAGGAGAACACTCTTAACAACCACTGTTTTTATATTGTCTGAACTTCACTCTTTCTCCTTTTTGCATTCTCTAAAGTTTCTGTAATGAGCAAAAAATATTATCATAATCAGAAAAAGAAGAGATAGATAAGATTTACAAAAGTGCTCAGGAAGTCAAGCTTTAGAATTCTGGTCGTTTTTCTTTAGCATAATCTTTCTTTCCAATGCAGTTGGCTCTGCTCCCCAAAAGGTGAGGCCAGCAGCAGTGCCACAGAGGGTCAGGAAAAGGGGCTTTGATGAGTGGCCTCTGACCCCAAGCATAGGACAGTGAAGAGACAGCCAGGTGGATGCTGCAGGCAGGGATTCGTCACCACGCTGAATGACAGCTGTCAGAGGACGGCACAGAGGGTGGGGTAGCCTCTGGAAGACTCGGGGCATGTGGCACGTGGCAGTGACTACTGTCACTTTGGACCTTTGGGGGTGCATCTTGGACAGTGAAAAAAGATTAAAAACTAGAAGCTCCCAACATCCTGACCTTAATCTCATCCCAATTTTCTCCCCTTTGATGGCACCTCCATTTCCACGCCCCTCCCCTCTTCTCTGTGGCCCCTTGTCTGTGTTGCCTGCAGGCTCACCTTGCTCTTGGGTCCAGGGCTGCTTCCACTCACACTGGAGTTCTATATGGGACAGCCGCGGTCCCCTCTTCTTCCCAATATTGCATGCCCCTGATTCACAGTGCCAGAGGGCGACGGGGAGAGAGTGAGCATAGTTGCACTCACCCCGGTGATTTCTGAGGCCCCCAGGACTGAAGTTGTGTGGACAGATAGAAAGACATCAGCGCCGTCGTCAGGAGAGCTGGGTTTGCATCTGTCTCTGCCTCCCTTACAAGCTGTGTGGGCTTGAATAGGTATCTTCTCTGAATTTCAGTTTCTTGACCTATATCGAAAAGATAAAAACATACAGCTTACGGGCTTATCATGGGAATGAAATGAGTCTGTTAGCAGCAGTAATGATGAGAGCTGTAATCGTTTGCTACTGCTGCCTGACGGATACCACAAACTTAGCACTTAAAACAGTACCCGCTGCTGTATCACAGGCTGCAGGTTTGAAGTCTGAGTGGGCTCAGTTGGGTTCTCTGCAAAGGGGCCCATCCAAGGTCAAAATCAAGGTGCCATCTGGGCTGAGCTCCTAACTGGAGGCCCTGGGGGAGACTCTGCTTTCCGGCTCATTCAAACTGTTGGCAGAATTAATTTCTCTGTAGCTGTGGGATTGAGGTCCCCATTTTCTTGCTGGCTGTCGGCTGTCGCGGTGGAGTGGGTGGGGGCACTCTCGGCTCCTGGAGCACACCTGCATTCCTTGTCACATGCCCCTACACTCCGAAGCCAGCAGCCGCCGCTCAGGCCCTTCTTGTGCCCTGAATCTCCCTGACTTTCCCTCCTGGTGCCAAATGGAGAAGACCCTCCACTTTCAAAGATGAAATTAAAGATGGTGCACGTACGTCGCTCAGAATGGTGCTTGGCATATAGTCGTCGAAGATCGACCGAGGGCAACTTTGGGGACAAATACAGTGCACCATACATAGAAGGTTTTAAATAGACTCGCGTGGAAAAAATGAGTGAATAAAAGCATGAATGAATGAGCAAATGGGAGAAACAAAGCACAGCGATGAAGGTAGGAGTCCCTATTTTGGAAGGCAGAGGCAACCAGCGGAGGACCTTTCCAGCAGTGAGGGGACTTTCTGATATGAATTCCATCAATCCACGCGAAGTGAGGACTCAGTTAATACGGCTACTCACTAAGGTTTCATCCCTCAGCGTGAGAGCGCCTGGGGTGCCCCCTCTGAGCCTGGCTTCTCTGCTCGGAGCACATGCAGCCCCGAGGCCCCAGGAAGTCCTACTAGCATTTAGAACCAGGGGAGAAAACGTTTGTGTCTAAGAAGCACTTTCCCCTTAAGCTTCCAGTTGCTCTTGGGATCCTTATGTTCCTCCGACACAGATTCTGCGTTGAGCACCCAGCGACCTTCCCACCAAGGACAGGGGCAAGGAGGCAGAAGCTGGTGGGGTTCTGGCTGGAGGGAAGATGGCCATTATGCCCCCCGCGGCTCAAATGTCTGTAATCTTAATAGTTGTCTGAGCATTATCGAATCATTATGAGCAGCTCTAATTCCTGCAAAACAACCCAGGTACCAAAGAGAAAACTAAAATGAAACCTGGTATCTGGTGGATGCAGGCAAGCACCCCCGGCTTCCAGACCTCCTCCAGAGAGTTTGTATAACTTCCTGGGAATGTTCTAGCATTGAGTTTTAATTAAACACTTAATATACATCATGCAGATTTATTAATCCTGCCCAGGGGAAGAAGATGATTCTTGTATTTGGACATCTCCAACTAAGATGATTCGCATATTTGCCGGGGTTACTAATGGGGCCTCAGGTCGCACCCCGCCAAGTTTGAAGGGCGCTGCAGGAGCTGGGAAGCATCCTGAATTGGAAAGTCTCAGAGCAATTGTGTTAATTTCTGCTTCTCAGACTCAGGCCTCAGAGGAGGCTGTGGGAGGTGCAAGCTGTTGACATTAGCATGAAGCACTTACAAATGTACCCTTATCATAGGGTCTCTTCCTCTGATCATGTGTCCCCCTTCCTGTTACTATGGCTCTCCTCTAAAGTCCTGATCTTTTGGAAAGGATGAGCCAAGCCCCCAGAAAAATACTTTATAAAAATGACTCCCTAAGGTGTCAAGGTCATGCTACTGGCCTGGCCCAGGATGGCTGGGAATCCCATTAAGTTGATATTGACCAAAATTCTGGAAAAATGAGTAATCTGGTAAATCAAGTATTCTTATTAACTGTAGATTTATCATGAACTCTTTCAGATTCCAACTTTATTGTTAAAATGTCTCCTAAATTCATATGGGCCTTATTTCCTACCTCATTAAAGGGATTGGGTAAAAATCTTTCTCTGGTGAGTAGGGACTGGAAATACCCTTGGCTATTTTCAGCACCCAATATTCATTAAACAAGACAAGAGCTATAGAACAGTTGTTCTCAACTGGATGATTCTTTACCCCCACCCCCAATCCCCCACCCCCAAAGGACTTTGGCAATGTCTGGATGTATTTTTGTTTGTTATAACAGAGGAGGTGAGGGGATTGCTGCTGGCGTCCAGTGGGTGGAGGCTAGAGATGCATAAATATGTCCTACAACTCACAGGACAGCCTCCACCACAAAGAATTATATAATCCCAAATGTCAGTAATGCTGAGGTCGAGAAACACCCATATAGAGGTAGGAGAGGGTCTGTAGTACAGGTTTTATATTAGGTGATCGCCTAGGAGAGATTCAAAAGAAACAAAAACCTGTTTGATATGAGAATCCGGTGGGGACTCTGCCACTGACCAGCGGTGTGGCCTTGAACGTGTTACCATATTGAATGCATTGAATTCAATGTATCGCTCCTTCATTTGGCCAGCTTTGTGAAGAAGGGCATGCTCTAATCCAGGCAGAGGGGACAAAGTGCAGGCTGTGTGCTAGGGCTCGATGCAGGAGAGCCGGTGTCCGAGGAGGGCCAGAGCGACTGGAAGATACTAAGAGGGAGGGAGAAGCAGAGAGGCCCTTCCCGACTGCCTGGGCCGGAGATGGGCGCTGCGGCATCATTCTGGGGTAATGAGCTGCTTCAGGCAGTGCGTAACAAGTACCACGACCCAGCTTATGCTCCAAGTACTCTGTCCTTGCTGTTCACTGTGAAGTTCTAAAGGTGTCCCTTGGATGGTAGGCTTTGCTCCCCGATGCTCTAGTTGGAGGCCTGGCAGGTAGGAGGGGAAACCCTGCGGGCAAAGAAAACACTCAAGAGGCCATTGTATGGTCTTAAGGAAAAAAATTTAAAAAGGTGGGAAACAGGCAGTTCCTCAAACAACTAAACATTGTGTTCTCAGATGACCCAGCCATTCTGCTCCTGGACAAATGAAAATACATGGCTATATAACACCTTGTACACAGCTGTTCAGAGCAGTACCATTCATACCGTCAAAAGGTGGAGGTAAGTCCGATGTTCATCAACAGACAAATAAATAAACAAAATGTGGTCCATCAGTACGGTAGAATATTACCAAGCCATGAAAAAGGAACAAAGTACTGATTCGTGCTACAATATGGATGAAGTGAAATAAGCCAGACATAAAGGACTACATTTTCTATTATTCCATTTATATGAAATGTCCAGAATTGGCAAATCTGTAGACATAGAAAACAAGATTGGTGATTACTGGGAACTGGAGAGAGGGAGAAATGAAGAGTGACTGCTAATGGGTACAGTTTTGGGGAGAGGGGATGAAAATTCTCTGGAATTAAAGAGTGGTGATGGTTGCACAACTTTGTGACTGTATTTAAAAAACACGAAATCATACACTTTAAATGGTTCCGTTGTTGATTATCTGAATTATTTCTCAATAAAGTTTTTTTAAAAAAAGGTGATGAATGCACAAAAATGCTTGGGGATAGACTGAGGATGGACTCAAGATGGGACCCACAGACACTGGGGACAGATGTCATGTGAGGGAGGGAAAGAGGGCTGTGAAGGTTGGCTTCCTGGTACCTGAATTGATGTTGCTTCCATGGCATCAGTTCCTTTCGTGGCATCACCTTCACTAACCTCATGATGGTTTTCTCAAAATCTACCTCTTCTTTCTCATCGGCATGTCAAGGGGTAGGGAAGGGCTCTGGGGTAGGAGATTTGCTTTTTTTAGAGAAATCAAAAAACCTGCTTCTTGGTGACCTTTTTCTTCTTCATCGCCAGAAACCTTTGACCCCATGGATGCTGGGGCGCAGGCTCCGGTCAGCAGAGCCTCATGAGTGTGGCAGGTTTTTCATGGAAAGGATGTGGTGCGTTTCAGCGCAGACGGCTTCCCTCCCCGGGTCCTGCTCAGCGCACAGGGAGAGAACGGTGGTGCTTCCTTTACTTAGAAACTTATCTTCGCTTTTCGTACCCCTGCAACTGTGACTTCTGGTAAAGTCAGATGCAGAAAGAACATTGTTTCGTGCTGATGAGAAATGAAGATAGAAAAGACAAAAAAAAAAAAGAGAGACTCACAAACACAGAACACATAACTCATGAACATTAGGTAGCAAGTCCTCAACTCTTATTTATTTATTTTTTTTGAGGATGCATTTTAATCTGGTTTCAATGGTAGTGACAAGTAAGGAACACGCTTTTGTCTTCACAGGAGTGTCCAAGCCTGGGGCAGAAGTCACCTTTACTCACGGGATCCTGAGACAAGGAAATTCCCTCTGGCCCCAGGAGCCACCGAGAAGCACACGCTCTTACATTCTTAGCAACATCTAATTTCCGAAGTTATTCACTTTGCGTTTATCCATCCCTTTACCCACATAATAAACCACTTGCTACTGCTCTCATTTGGAGAGATGAACATCAGATTCCAACCCTGCTCCCAAAGAGCTCGAAGGCATCTGCAGAAAAAGACAGATAATAGTCAATGATAAACCCTCTAAGAGAAGTGATATGAAGGTGGGCACATGAAGATTATTAAGGTGGGCATGTTATTAAGATGCAAGTGGTCTTTTGCAGGTGCCCCCATAAAGTATGCTTTGGGGGTATTGGGAAGTAAAATAAGTGACTTGGATCATTATTTCCCTTTCGTATATTCCAACATCATCTGAAGCCTGCCCTGGAATTAGAGGACCTGGGGTTATTCTCTTGGGCTGCCTCGAGGCTTAGGTTAGACCTCAAGCCCAATCAACCAAAAGCCGTGCGGTTTCGGTGGCTCGGTGCCCTCCACCAGCCCCCTCGCCGGCCCTGGCTTCCCATCAGGGGAGACGGAGAGGAGGCGGGTTTTGTTTCCCAAGCCTGCGCCTCCTCCCCACACTCGGCGCCCCCACCCTCGCTCTGCGCAGTCATCTTGGCTCCTGGGTGTGGGAGGGTGCTCACCACAGGCTGGTCTGAGCCCAGGCTCCTCACCCCGCAACAACACTCCCCCGCAGCCTTCTCGGTGACTCGGCGCCTGGGGAGGCTCCGGCGCCCAGGCCTCTGCCTTACATGTGCCCTCCTTTCCCAGGCCCCGCGGCCCCCACCTCCTTGGCAGGTGGCCCAACATACTTGACCGACAGTGGGCCTGTGATTTTTTTGTCTTCCAACTTGGGCAAGGCCAGGGTGGGTGCGTCAAGGAAGGGCCCAGTCTGTGGTCTCCCCACCATCCCAGGGCCCCTCCCAACTTCCTGGCTGCTGGCTTAGAGGCCTGGAAGGAGCTGCCAAGCCATCCCATCTCAAAACCCAGCTTGTGACCAGCAAACTGAACACGTCTAATACAGGAGTCACCAAGGGAACAAACAGGGAACCCTGAGGGCTGTGTCATCTTCACGGAGAGACCTTTCCCATGGCTCTCAGTTTCCAGCCCACTTAGAACCTGGCTAATTAGTTTCGTGATCTGCACAACAGTTGGGGGAAAAGGTCACTTTGGTATTTACAATTTTCTTTCTCTGTCTGTCTGAGCCACAGAACTTCCTCCAAGGAATGAGCATTAACCTCTGGTTTTCAGAAGCAAAACAAGCCAAGTCACACATTTCTATGAATTCTCCCCTAGAGCCGATGATTAGTAATAGTAGCAGTAGCCCTATTGATTGGGTGCAGGTGCCAGCCTTCACAGAGCTGGGCTGTAGGGGGGCCTCCCAGAGACATGGGGAGCCCATTTCACACCTAAGTAAACTACATCTCAGCGAGTCTAAAGAAGAGAGGCTACGCAGTCTTGTGGCCAGAGGTCAGGAGAGCCAGGATCTTGTCCTGGCCCTGCCAACCCCACTGGGCCAAAGACCTTTCTTTCCCAGTGGAAATTCCAAAGATTGTTCAAAACAGTTATTAGCTATAATGATAAAAATACATCTTGGTGGGTAATTTGATTGAAACTGTTTCTACAATGGAGATGATACTCCAGCAGGTATATTGACACCTCCCAGGGCCTCCCAGGGTGAAATCAGATGGAAAGTAGGTACCACTCTGGCTCCCATGTGCCAGGCACTGCGTGGGGACACTGCCACGTGCTTTGAAATGGAAATAGTTTTGAAAAATATGGACACACATATAGATTTGCAGACTTCGAGGACCACAGTTCTGTGGTCCTTCGACATAACTCCCACATTTTAGAGAGAACAGAAGCTCAGAGAGTCAAAATGACTCTCCCAAACTATCCTGAGCATCCCATTCATCAGGGTTTAAGACAAGATGTAAGTGCCGACTGCCTTGGAGCAATGAGAAAAGTCCTGTCTCTGAATATGTTGTCAATAATTCCTTAACCTCTTAACATATGTAAAGATATATGGCTGTAACACCTTCATACCAGGGAACTTCAAAACAGCACAGGACCCTGATCCAGCTCCGTCTCTCTTTCTCACACCCCTCCTAGTGCCTCTGGCTTCTGTTCCTGTAACACAGCAACATGGGCACAATTTGAAGTCCTGGATTTATTTTTCTCTGTATTTTTTTCTCTTTCCCTTGCATTGGTTTAATATGCCTTTTTTCTGCCCAACTTCTGGTTGCATAACATAAGAATTTGTGCCAAATGTGTATAGATAAGAATTTTGCAGTAAAGGCACTTGTCGTGAGAGTATATCACTGTATTTGAAGAAATTAAGTGACCAGTCAGTTGTATTTTATTTCTAATAGCTGGAAAATGTCAGCACAGTGCAGAATGATGGGGCGTTCGTCACAGGGCACCCTCTGTTGTTTTAGGTGAGCATCTTGGTTCTTAAACTGAGTTCAAGAAAACATACCTTTAAACCTTCCAGAGGATATTCAGTTCCACCCGAATCAGTTGGCTCTCAGGATAGGGAGCCCAACAAGATGGGCCTATTGACGTGGACTTCTATCCGTGAGGTGTGTTTCATCAAAGCGAAGCCTAGTGAAGGCTCCCTGGAGCTGTTAGGAGATATTTTATTCTTCCCCAGTGAAACGGATAATCACAGTGCATTCCATGTGTAGTAGATCCCCCTGGAGGTATGAATAGATACCAGTGAGAAAAAAAAATAATATTCCGTGAGATTTTTCACTTCTGGGAAACCAAAACATAAAATATATTAAGTGCTGGGGAGGGGGCCCATATCCACAACAAAGATTTCCTTTTCTGTTCAGACGCTCAAGTTTATTTCTTGCTTAAAGCAGGAAGAAAATAATATTGGTTCTTTTTGTCGCCCATGAGCTGTTCTACATATATTCTGAGGGGCTGGTGTTCTTGTTGTGTCTAAGAGGCAAAGATACGTTTGTGCTTAGAAAAAATTGCAAACAAGTTCAAAAAGCTACGGTTGCCTCAGTGGCCTTTCACATGTCCCCTGGGGTTCCTAAAAAAGGTTTGCACTCTGGACATAAAAATGGATGGATGGATGGATGGATGGATGGATGGATGGATGGATGGATGGACAGGCAGATGGAATGATCTATGGACAAGTAACAAGATTATTCATCCTTTATCAACCCAATTAGCACAAAGCCTGACATAAACAAGCTTTCCATAAGTGAAAACCTGACACTTAGTGATCTCAATGAGAGGTCCCTGCCCTTTCAAGACTTGGGCTTGAAGGGAACGCAGAGTCATCTGACATACTTTTATATTTGTTCATTGATTAAAACCTAGGAATTCAGAAGTCTCACGGGTGTCTACATGCATCGTGAAGTACATAACTAGGTACTTGGTGATACCTTAAAAATCCCTACTCCTCCAAGACGTTTTTCTGAAAGTTCTGCCACTAGTAGGATGAAACCCAGGAGTGGGGGGCTAGGGCCCAATGAAAGGAGACTTTCCTTCTCCCAAACCTGTTGTGAGAGAGTCTCAAGAGGACAAAGCCTAAGACTCTTGCTGGGTACCTCCAACCCCTTGCGCAGGTCACTTGCCCAGCTGGCCTTATATGTCCCCAGGCCTGAATCACCATGAGTTCATAATTTTCAGGTGCATTGAACTCAGTGCCCCCACAGTCATGGAAAGATGTCGGAGGAATCTCTAGAAGTCGAATTCTGCCAGCATATATCTTTAAACCCAGCCTTTCTACCCTGTCACATAGAAAATGGACAGCCTGGCCGGGCGTGGCTCAGCGGTTGACCATCAACCTAGGATCTAGGAGACTGGGGTTTGATTCCCGGGCCAGGGCACATGCACAGGTTGTGGGCTTGGTCCCCAGTCGGGGGCATGCAGGAGGCGGCCGATCAATGACTCTTTCATCGTTGATGTTTCTATCTCTCTCCTCGCCTTCCCTCTCTCTGAAATCAATAAAGATATATTAAAAAAAAAAAGAAAGAAAATGGACAGCAATCTCATGTTGGTGCCCAAGTGTGTGCACACATAAAATGATTCCTTTGGTGAGCTGGTCAACAGTCATTCAATTGCTCTGATGCACCAAGCTGGTGGCAGATGCTCTTGGGATGGGTACAAAGATGGGCTGCTGCTTACCAAGGCCTGCTATGTGCTATGATAGCATATGATATGATAGCATATCATATGATATATGATATGCTGATATACAATGCTATATTATAATATAATATAGTGCTATCTTGTTATATTATATTTATATTATATTATATTATATTATATTATATTATATTATATTATATTATATTATATTATATTATATTATATTATATTATATTATATTAATTATATTAATTATATTATACTAAATTACTGTATAGTATAGAATAGTATACCTTGATTTGTCTAATAGTTTCTTGTCTGTCTCCCTCTTACAATAGGTAATAAAGGAAAGTGGTCAGGAGTGGGGACTTTGCAACCACGCCTGGATTCATAGCTTGTACCCCTCACCAGCCCAGGGACCTTGGGAAAGCCTCATGACATCCCTGTACCTTTAGCATCCTCCTCAGTCAAATTCAAATAACAGCAACACATATCTCAGAGGACTGTTTGTAAACATCAATGAGTTAAAACTGAGGGCAAGACCTGGGTGAGTAGCAGGTACGAGTAGGCTGTTAGTAATGTTATCATTTGAGGGCAGGGGTCCATGGTGCTCAAGGGGGAAGTGGCTCCTCCGTCACACTCAAGAGAGGCTCAGAGAAGTCCCTGGTCCCTGCCCACTCCATTTCCAAGTCTAAGCCTGAGTCAATCAGCATATTCCATCTTTTGTCGTAGAGATCGCTTCAGGCATGGGTGGGTAACCAAATGACCGAGAGCAATTCTACCAACCAAACCATGACTTTGATCTGTCCTGTTCGAGACTCAGGCTGACTCCCCCTGACCTATCCAAGGGACGATTTAGAACTGGAGCTGGTACAACCATCATCCCCCGTAGGGAGTCCTGCTGGAGTCCAATCGGTAAAATACAGGACTGTGGGTGAAAGGAAGCCACATCCAACGACATCACAGGGCTCCTGTCCCCAGCGACGCCTGAAACCAGCTTTTCCCTGCACCTTTTGGTCATGTGAACCAGTACGTTCTCTTTTTGCTGAAGCCAGTCTAGGTAAAAAAATGTTTCACCTACAACGGAAAGAGGGCTGATTGGCGTTCTGCTATTCACTGATGACTGAGACTCAAAGGGCCTACAAAGAACTCCTCAGAGATAGCACAGCAAGTAAGTAGCAGAACCCCTCCTCGAACCCTTCTCTGCCTGACCACGACACAGTGCTTCTCTGCAAAGCCACAGAAGGTCCCAGAAGTCAGGTCAAGCTACAACCTCAGGGGCCCACAAATGAAAGGCAGGAGCCCGAGGGGCCTTCGGGAGGCCGTGGCATTGTAGTAACAGCTACCCTTCATTAAATGCTTATTAGAAGCCAGTCACTTCATGTGCAACCTTGCAGGTGAGCTGTGCCTTGAGCAGGAGCAGGATCTGGGCGTGTGGAAATGGGGGCGGGCCAGCATTCCTATATTATGATTACTCAATAGTGTCCGTGTGCCTTGGAGCAGCTGTGACTCAAGGGGGGAAAGGGCTGCCTTCGGCGGCGGCAGCTGGTGCTGGAAAAGGAACAGCATACCTTGCTCACCCTGGTATTTAACTGCATCCCTTCTTCCATCCAAAGTTTCAATTGATTTCAACACTTCGGTTCCAGGGCCCACACATCTCAACCAGGTTTTCCACCCAATTCCATCTGGGGAGCATATAGGCCAACCAGCGAGTGAGATAAGCATCCTGGTAATGGAGGGACGGGCCAATGGCACTGGTGAGCGGTGAATGGAAGGATTGTCCTGTTGCAACACAGCAACCAGCCACCCTGCCCCTATCGGAGCCATGTTTTCTGGGACACCTGGCAGCACATTGTGTGTGGGTTAGGCCTTCCAAAAAGAGGTGAGGAATCCAGGCGTGTGTGTAGTCACTTTCATTTAATGGACATTTACTGAGTACCTACGTTGGTTGCAATAGGCAAAGGGGATGGGAGATGAGAGGTGTAGGCCCGGGCTTGAGGCAGGGTAGGTGGGGAGCTGATAGGGTACCTCGAAGACCACATGGCAGTGAGTACAGAGACTGAACGCTCAGCCTGCTTTGGGGCGAGTGGGCACAAGGCTCAGGTTGGGCTTTGAAGAAGGCATACAATACCGGAAGGGGTGTCAAAATTAGCCAAAGGGTGGGACAGAGGGCAGGGAAGAAGGGGGCGGGTGGAGTTCCAGGGGAGCGAAATCATGCGAAACTCAGGAGAGAGGAAAATGCACCCAAAGTTCAGGGTAACTACAACTGTAAGTTGGGAGCATAAACCACAGAAGAAAAGAAATCATCTCCTGAATCCCTAGTACACACGAGGCCCCACTGATGGAAACTGTGTATGAACAAAATCGACTCAGACTTGGCACATGCTAATAGATATCATTCATTTGAGCACTTACCAGGGTGACATGTGCCAAGCGCTTGATGTATGTGCTTGTCGTGATCACCAAAAAAACCCACAAACCTCTTCACCTTTAACTGAGGAGGAAACTGAGGCCCACGTTGGTCAACTGACTTGCCCAGGTCTCACACCCGGGATGGAGCAGGATTCGCACCCTTGTTGGCCTGACGCCAAGGTACAGCATGTCCTGAGTAGGTCTCCTTGCTGACCCTCAGAAATCCACGCTTTACTGTCTCACTGCTCTGCCACCAGAGGCTCTAAACGTTATTAGCCTAAAACCACAGCATCCTCTGGCCTGGGATGCTGGAGGATTTGGCCCTGCAATTCTGACCCCAAAGATATTCTGACTTACTGTTCTGACCCAGCAGTGCTCTACCACAACGCGGCGTTATCAGCTTTGTCTGTGTGTCTGGGTGTCTGGTCCATGTTTACCTACCTATGTTCAACCTCAAAGGGCTGAGAACATTCCCTCCATGCAAACCAGAAATTTTTTAACCTCTACAAGCAGTTCAGCCCCTTTGCAGCTTGAAAAAATGAACTGGAGGAGGGTCAGAGGTTGAATTAACAGGCTGCCTTCCAGTGGGCCTGCCTTCCCCACCCTGATCTGCCAGTGCCCACATCACTTGTCCCTGACCAGCAGCTCTTCACAGACCCGGAGTCCAGTCAGTGAGGTTTGCCCCGAGAGTCCCTTCATGCCTGAGAGCCCTGATGTCCCGGGCTGGGCCTGTGGAACCAGTCAGCACCAAGCCTCAGGCAGGACCCAGGCCACAGCTGGCAGGTCATAAATAACTCACAGGCTCCTCTCTGCTCGCATCCCCAGGCTTCTCTGATAGGGGGCGAGATGGGAGCCATGAAGGGCAGATTCTGCAAAAGCCTGCACATTTAGGTCCTTTTAGGAGAGTCCAGAGGGAACCAGTTGCAGCTCAAAGGTGGGCTCTGGAAATGCTGAACGCTTTCTATTCAAGAAAACGGCTCAGAGCCTCCTGGCTTCAAAAGTGGCATCAGGAAATGGCAGGGCAGTTGGCAATCTAAACAAGAAAAAAAGACAACAAGGAAGAAAGAGCAGATCTCAGAAACACTTTTATACATAAACAGAGCTCTCCTGCTTAGGTTCTCTAGGTTACATCTATTTTTTATTAGTCTCTGAGGTCCCAACTCTGGACAATTTTGACAAGTCAAAGGTTTACAAAAATCAGAGCGGGTGACACATCAAACCATTAAGTAACCTTCCCTCTCTGACAGAGAACTTTGCCTACACCGTAAGAAAGGAAAGTTATTTTAGAATTGATTAGAAGGATGTGTGTGGGACATCCAGATGGGGTTATTTAGTTTCAAATTACCCCAATTACCAAATAGGCCAATTCAGTTTTTTTACAGCTTTATTGGGGTATAATTGACAAATAGAAATTATATATATTTAAGGGGTACAATTCAATGTTTTGGTATATGTATACCTTGTGAAATGACTACCACAAACTATTTAAAATATCCATTACCTTACACAGTCACTATTGTGTGTGTGTGTGTGTGTGTGTGTGTGCACCTAAGATCTACCCCCTTAGCAAATTTCAAGTATACAATACAGCATTAACTATAGGTTATAGTCACTGTAATTGTAATAATACAGTAATAACTGTACCTATAGTCACTATGCTATACCATAGACCTCCAGGACTTACTCAACATGCATAACTGAAAGTTTGTACCCTTTGACCAATATCTCCCCAGCTCCCCATCCCCTAGTCCCTGGTAACCACCATTCTCCTCTCTGCATCTATGAGTGTGACTTTTTTAGATTCCACATATAAGTGAGATCATACTGTATTTGTCTTTCTGTGTCTGGCTTATTTCACTAAGCATGATGTCCTCCAGGTTCACCCGTATTGTCGTGAATGCCCGGATTTCCTTATTTTTTAAGGTTGAATAATATTCCACAGTGTATGTCACACGGCGTCTTCTTTATCCAGTCCCCCGTGGGCAGACACTTAGCTTCTGGTCATTGTGAGTAGTGATGCAATGACTATGGGACTGCAGATATCTCTCCGAGATCCTGGTTTCATTTCCTTTGGGTGTATACCCAGAAGTGGGATTTCTGGATCCTATGGTAGTTCTATTTTTAGTTTTTGAGAAACCTTCCTACTGTTTTCCATAATGGCTGTACCAAATGATATTCTCACCAACACTGTACAAGGGTCCCCTTTTTGCCACATCCTCACCGACGCTTATCTTTTGTCCGTTTGATGACAGCCATGATGACAGGTGTGAAGTGATAGCGCATTGTGGTTTTGATGCATTTCCCTGGTGATTAGAGATGGTATAAGCCCGTTTAATTAAAAATGTCCACCAGGAGACTTGAATAATCTGGTGGGTCATTTTGTGTCATGATTGGGGTTGGGAGGGACAGTCTCTCCTGGGGTGCCATGGGGCCTTGTCCCTTCCGATGCTGTTATCAACAACTCGGGGAGATGGTAGGAAATTCAGAAAAACACCAACGGTTTATGGAGCTCCTCCATGGCCTCCCACCACAGGCACAATCTCTAATCCTGACAATATCCCCTTTTACAGGCGAGGGACCTGCTTTAAAGGAGCTAAGTCATAAAAAGAGTGTATCAGTTTCATTTGCAGCTGGCACAAAGCTGGGAGGCAAATTAAACCTAAATCAATGGCATATTCTAGATCCACAGAAATCCAGACAAGCAGGGAACAGGCTGAGTCTAATGAGATGAAGCCTACTGGGCGTGGTTGTGCGTTTCTGCACTTGGGTTCAAAAACATAAGCACATAAATAGAGGATGGGGGAAATTCGAGAAGAAAAGGCCTGGGGCTGCACATGATGAGTCACCAGTGTTATATGTCTGCAGAGAGGCTGGTGCAATTATGGTCTGCAGGAGCAGCAGACAGACTGCGGCTCCAGGAGGCAGAAGGTGGTGGTTGCTCTGTGATGAGAGGCTCACACCTGGGGATCTGGGTTCAGTTCTAGGATCTGAACACTCCAAGGTGGACAACAGCCAGGTGGGACGATCTGGGAGTCAGCCACCTGGAGGTAGAGGCCCTTAAAATCCAGGCATGCCCAGCCAGCGTGGCTCAGTGGTTGAGCATCGACCTGTGATCTGGAAGATCGCAGTTCAATTCCCGGTCAGGGCACATGCCCAAGTTGTGGGCTTGATCCCCAGTAGGGGACGTGTAGGAGGCCTCACTGATGTTTCTATCTCTCTCTTTCCCTCTCCCTTCCTCTCTCTGAAATCAATAAAGATATATATTTTTAAAAAATCAGGCATAAGTAGGAATGCTAAAGGCACTGACCATGTTTAGAATGGGATAGGAAAGGCAGAGAGGAAGTATCATCACATTGGTTGTCTTCTACTCTCCAGGGAACATGAGGGATATAAGGACTCATTGTACATGGCCTATGAGAGTATGAAATCAGGACTCATGTACAGAAGGGGATACGATTTCATACTAAACAGAAAAACACAAAGCTTTGCTGACAACCTCAAGAACTGTGGGGAGATAGATGGACAGGGTGTAAGGTAAAATTGAGAGGTAGTGAGCACCCTGTCACTGGAAGCAATCAAGCACATGCTGCTGGGACCACGCTTGGACTTTTGCAGCTGCTAAGCACTTTGGTTTCTGTGGACTCATTCTTCCATAAACGTTTAATTATACTATATGACTATGTTGGTATAATGACAGATATAACCGATGCTACAATATATTCATTTCTTTTCCTCTAATTTTAAAAGAAATGTAAATGTTTTTCTGGGTCCCAAACAGAATCATGGGTCCTAGGCACGGTATCTGCTGGGCCTAGTAAAATTGATCCTGCGTGCTGTCAACTCACATGCCAGGATGTTGTAAAAAATATTCTCATCATTGTTTGGAAGGAGAGTGTTAAGGTAAGAGCTTTAAACTGCCCCCAGTCTGAGACTCTTTTAGATAAATTCTGCAAATGGAGAGAGGAGCCCCAAATCATGTTTTGAGGTTGTTAAGGTGGATGTGTCGTAGGGAACCCAAGTAAAAGAACTGTGTGTATGAAGTGACTTCATCCTGTAAACTGTATACGCGTGAACCCCAATTATTATAGATGGAGACAACTGTGAGCAGGATTAAAGGACTGGGGTGAAGATGAGAAATATTAGTTCTTTTGTTTGACAGCCTCCTATTTCTGTCTTGTTCAAATGTTTAACAGGCAGCATCTATCACCTTTATAAAATAACTAAATAGAAACATCAGCAAAGGTCTATACATGTGACTTTAGTTTTTATTGTGAGGAGGGTTGTGTAGCCCAATTCTCCGGCCTCTGTCTGATCGGGAGGGTGTCACTGGGCATATCTGGTGTGTTCAACGAACAGAGCAGCTCCTGAGAAAGCTCAGCAAAACCCATTATGCAACCAAGAGCTAAGATACAAAACAGGGCCACAAGGGGTCCCTTCCCTCAGGCCCCAGGCAAACTCATCCAGAAGCACCCAGATTCAATAATCCTCTGCATCCACACACTCCTCCTGGTAATCCACACAAGTGTTTAAGTTTGCTCTGTGTTTGCTGAAACTCCAGGTTCCGTTTCCCAGGTGGAATGGCTGCTAAATGCCTCTGGAGCAGGCCCCGCCAATCACCCCATCCCCGGGGTGACCCGAACTTTCAGAGCTGGCACCGCCCACAGCCTGTCCTCTGAGTTATCCTGCATAAAACACGCAGCCAGAATAAACGCCGCCCCAATACCAGGCCCCTCTTCTTACCCCTGCTTTCTTTTTTAATCGGTTCTGATTTCAGCACAATAAAAACCTTTGAAGGGTTGAATGCTTTCGAGCCGAAATCCCTCATGGGTGTAGGCTGTGAATTGGATCGAGATGGTTGACGGTGGAGCAGCAGATCACAAGCAGTCTCCCAGGGAAGGAAAAGAGAGCTCGAAGGAGATGGCTTTGCCCTCAAAAAGGGAGCAAGGCGAAAGGGGCGGCCGTGGGGATCTGTGGGTTAGGCACGGCCGGAGTGGGGACAGAGGCCTCGGCTCTTTGTCTTTCCACCTATTGCCCTAAAGCCAGTAGACGTCCTTGCGTTCAAGTGCTCGGATTGGCACGAAACTATTAATCACCTCCCGTCTGCGGGGCCAGATTGGGTGTCCTTGTCAGGTGATGAACGGGAAGGGAACTGAGCAAATTTTGGGAGACCTGCCCGGGAATTCTCACTTGAGAAAACATCTGGGTTTGTCACATCTCTCGTGCAAAACAGACGAGTGCTGTATTGAATAATGTGTATTGTGCTCTACGGTGGAACTCTGGGGAGACCGAAACAAAGGGCAAACAAACAAAATCAACATAAAAGGAACAGTCCCCAAACTAAGTCATATGACTCACCTGCTACCACGGTCCTTTCGGAAGGTATAGAGGAGAAGTTAGAGGGTTGTTGTTTTTCAGGATCCACAGTCCACGTCGAGACCATGCAGTAATCAATCTAAACACTGGATGCAGAGCCTAGGCCCTTCTTCAGCACTGGCCCCAGCCCACCCTGGGCAGACACCCCCATCTGAGTAACACCCCCTTGAAAGAAACCCACCAAGCTTACTTATCTGTATTTTGCCTCCTTCTCAAGATGACTCTCCCCTCCCCTTGCAGCCTCGTTTCGCCGAAATCAGATGTGAGTTGTTCTCTAACGGCACGGGAACATCAGAATTTATTGTACATATGTTTGCGTTCCACTTAATAAAAAAACCTATATTTTAAGTTAAACTTTGTTAGTAATTCATGAGGTAAGTGACTATTTATGCTAATCAGGCAGAAATATATTCTCAAGCATAATGCATTACATAAATTTGAATGCAAAATGTTCAATTATGAAGTAAATACAGGTAATGCAAATAATAAATTACCTCCAATAAAAATTATAAAAGATGTGTCTTCAAAGGGAGAGCGGCTTTAACTTACAACGGTGAATCGCTTAAAGAGAAAGAAATTAATAAATGCTGAATTACTCTGATGATTATTTAGCACATAATTCACCTATTCATAACGACTCCTAGTAATCAGGCTGCCGTTTCACATTCTCCAATACTATGCAAGGCTGTTTCCTCAGCGATGTTGCCCTTATCAGATTATCTTGTCTGATTCTATTCATTTTCTTCCATGAATCTGCTAACAGTGATTTGTGATTTACTTACCCTGCTAACTAAAGACTGTTAAAAGGATGCATCCTAACGCTAGACCTAAGAACGGCCTATGCCTTACCATTCTTACTTTTCTCAAATCACTGTAGTTGGCTTCACAGTGAAACTGAGTGGACTCTGGTTAGTTCTGTGCTGTAAATCAGCTCCCGGAGAAACAAACAGGCACTGCACTTGATCCGGTTTGCTCTTTTCAGCTTATCTATGTCTGATTCCAACGTGATATATCTGAGTAGCTGTACCTCACCATCAGGAAAAAATATACATACTTTTTTTTTTAACTCGTAATCATTGCAATTTGGACTCCAACAGGATTTTTCTTCCTTTTGCGTGAAGTTGTTGTGTATGTACTGACATGAAACTACAGTTGTGTTTTGGATGATACGGTTTCGCAATCTTCTGCATGATTCGACTCATGCCCTCCTCCCTCCCAAAACTCTTCTATAAATATTCACAGCTTTCAGAAACTTTAATGCTACTGGTTTGAATTGGTCAATAATGACAAACGCATGGTTTCGAAATTACTCTATATTGTTCTACAGAGATTACTAGCGTATTATATATAGCAAGGGGATATTAAGCAGTGCGAAAACACGGTTCGTATTGTATTTGGATTAGATGGGCTTGGAGACAAGCGAAACAAACAATGTGAGCAAAGAAGTCTAAAGGAATGTGGCCTGCTGTAATTGTACAGAATCAAAAACCTGAATAGTCCTAATTAAAATGAGAGAGCTCAATTGTTGTGAAAGAAACGCCACTAACGGAGAACTGTAAATGTTTAGACACCCCTGTGAATCACTAAATAATAAAGTAAAAAAGACAAAAATGAGAATTTAGTTCTAAGCCTGAGAGTTTACGGCTATACATCTAAAAAAAATAATAATTCTGATCCTCTCTTTTTTTTTACAAGAGAAAATGGGAGACTGTAAAAGACTCTGCAATAAGAGAAAGAAAAATACCATGCCTTGACAGCAGTGTACAAAAATAAACCATAAAAAAGTACAGATAATAATACATTTAGCTGCCCAAACATGGGCATTTAATCTCTAGAAATGATATATAATTGCAACAATTAGGTGCACGGCCATGAATCTACATCACATGGTCTTCGTCATGAGCGAACTTTGTTTATAAATGTTGTTTATGAATGCAGAAGTTCCAGTGTTCCTGGCCAAAAACACTTTCATGAGAGGCAAGGATCATTTCTTACAGCTTTTAACAAAAATGTGATGCCAAAGGATAAAAAAAAAAAAATTATCACAAACCAAAAAAAAAAAATCAATTCTTCCTAACTACATTTAAATGCATGTTGTACATGAAAAACTATGAACTTCAGACATTTGTGGCTAATGATTGAAGGGGAGGAAAAAGCCTAGAAAACTATTGCTATGAACAATGCTAAGTGACATTATATGTTTATGTAGTTTAAGATTTTCCTCTAAATAAATAAGCTACAATCCCTTAACTTCATTACTAGGTAACATACTGTTTGTGAGGTGGAAAGCAAAGGAATTCTGTTAGGTTGCGTAAATATTGACATAACCGTCACTCTTTCTTCTCCAAACTGGTAATAGACATAGTTCATTCCATCCCTACAAAGTATTCCCATAAAACCAAAACTACCCTTATAAACAGCTTCGCTGAAGTAATGATGAAAAGAAAAGGTGCTTTTCTGGAAAATACCAACAGCGCTGCTGGCCTTTTAGGATTATGATGTGCCTACAAACCTTTTTTGGCGGGGGGAGTCTCTCCTTACGGACTCCGAGGTCCGCTGAAACTGAAGGCTGCCAGCATCAGAGAAATTAACACAAGTCTAATCTGGTGTCTGAAGCCAGTGAGTGACACCTAAGGTCTCGTTATAAATAGTAAAGTATGCTGCGGGGTGGGTGAGAGCCTGCTAAAGTGCAACGTTCAAGAAGCAGGCTTAATATATGACTAAGTGTCAGAAGTCAGGTTTTCTGAGAATTACTTTTCAGATAAACAACTTTATAGCGCCGCACTTAATCTTACTTACTAGAGACATCTCATTTATCACTGAATTACAAGTAACTTTAATTCTATTGATATTGCCATAAAGCCCTCTGGAAATCCATCCTGGCACTTTTAAAGGGCTTGGGGCCCTGTTACATGGGATTCACTTGCTAAAGTCTCTCAGC
Source organism: Miniopterus schreibersii (assembly GCF_964146895.1). Classification (NCBI taxonomy): domain Eukaryota; kingdom Metazoa; phylum Chordata; class Mammalia; order Chiroptera; family Miniopteridae; genus Miniopterus; species Miniopterus schreibersii. Next base: position 22,270,801 of record NC_138121.1, on the reverse strand, counting down.
CAGAATTATACTCCCAAAGGCTTCTGTGTCCCCTGTCCCCTTCGAGAACAATCAAGGGGGACAGTGGGGGGGAAAAATGACTCCCACAGCTGCCCGCACTGTCTTCAGCCCCTTACCTACAAGGTCGGGATCTCCCACTGCGGTCAAAATAACTTTCTGTGCCTCTTTCCACCTCCCACCTTTGGGAAACCAGCTTCTTTTCAAAAGCTCAACAAAACTGGACGCGGATCCATTTCAACTGACCTTTGCCGAAAGGTGGCGCTGTTGAGGTAAAAACCAACTGGGTCCAACAATAGTTTACACTCCTCGCTCCTTTAGCAGCAGGCTTTTCAGATTTTTTTTTCCCCTTAATGCACCCTCCTAGCGTCTCCCCCTCCCAAAAAGTAAAAAAAAAATCATAAAAAAAAAATCATTAACACCAAATGCATTTCATTAATTGGAGGAATCCACAGTCCCAACATCCAAGCCGGCGGGCTGGTCGTCCAAACGCTGGGTCCGCTCGCGCGCTCTTACTTTCCCCCAAAGAGTAAATCTCGGCTTCTCCGACTTGCCTATCGCTTTAAAATCTTAGAAACAAAGTTGCTGGTTCTTTCTCTTTTCTTTCCTTTTTCTTCTTTCTTCTTGCACGAGCTGGAAAAGAATCGATCAAGAAAATTGAACAGTTATTAGCATCTGCCGCGGGGAGGGGGAGAAGCGGCTCCCCCATCCCACCCCACCCCCACGCTGGGTTTCCGGGCTGGTCCGAGAAACGGCGGTTTAAAATTTAACCCTTCGAGGGGAGCTGGGGAAGGCTGGGGTGCTGTTCCCTCCCCCCCCCCCCCTCGTCTCTCCCCGCCATGATCGAGTATGGAATAATTAGTGAAACGGAAAAGTGCAAAGGGCGCGCGGGACCCTGATAAACAGGGGTCAGATTTCATGGGGGGGTGAGTAAGCCTGTGCATGAGTGTGCGCGCGTGTGTGACAGAGAGGACACGCGCACACACACACACACACACACACACACACACACACACAGAATAGAGGGAATTAATCTCAAAGGTCAAACTGGAGCCCGAGTCGGAAGGCAGAGGGCTGAGCCGGGCGGACCTAACCCCGAGCTTTCTCCGAGGCGACTCGCCTAGGCGCTCGCTGCCCCCAAGGGCACGCGACGCCCGCTCGCAGCCGGTCCCCGCGCGCGCAAGGGCCCCCGAACAACTCGTTTCACCTCCTTTCAAAGAGGGTGACAAAACGGGCTTTCTCCCGTCGCGGACCCGCGCCACCCCGGCACGAGCGAGGCAGAGTCGCGCCCCGCGCGCCGTGGGGATCCCTGCGCCTCCGCGCGCGGGCACCGCGAGCGGGACAAAAGAGTTCGGGCCAAGTTGAAGCTCCCTGCACAGCCAGGCTTGGGGGGGAAGGAAGGTCCCCGGGGCAGACACCTGGGTGCCGAAGGTGGAGCGAGGAGGGCAGGCTGCCAGGCTAATTCACAATCCTGAGGACCGAGAGCGGGCAGGGGAGGGCGGTCAGGCCGATGCCCGCCAAGTGGGCGGCGGGACAGCCGGGGCTCGGGACGGCGGGCGCCTCTCGAGCTCCAAAGACAAGCAAACCGTCCCCCCTCTCCTCCCGGGTTCCCGCAGCCCCGGTGGAAAACTCTTTCCTCTCTTGCACCAAACTTTGCACCGGGCTTTGCTCCCTCCCGGGGAGGCGGCGGCGCGGGAAGGGTTAAGCCAGCCCGTCCCAGCTGACAGTCAGCTGATTGGGCCCTGATTGACAGCTCCGAAAAGTTTCCTTGTTTCTATACTATTATGCTAATCGCGGCAGCTCCCGCAGCCTGCCATTGGCCCGGAGTACCAGTCAATTTCCCATCTGGGCCTGACGTCACAAGTGCTATAAAACTCAGCAATTGCTTTAAACTCTTCTTGCTGGATCAGAGGCTTTAAAATCTTTTTTCATCTTCGAGCTGGAGCTCGGGCTGCTCGTCGGCTCGGCCTCCCCCCTTTTGCTCTCCGCCTCGCCTTTCCCCAGGACTTCGCTATTTTGCTTTTTTTTTTTTTTTTTTTTTTCAAAAAAGGCAAGAAAGAACTTAAACTCCCCCCTCCCTTTCCTCGAGCCCCGCTGCACCTCCGTCTTGCACTTTGCACGGAGAGCGCGCGCGAGGGAGAGAGAGGAGAGAGAGAGAGGGAAGGAAAAAAAAATATAAAAAATAAAAAGAGCCAGGCAGAAGAAGAGGCGAGAAGCATGAAGTGTTAACTCCCCAGTGCCAAGGCCCGCGCCGCCCGGACAGCCGCCCGCCGCGCCTCCAGCCCCGAGCGGCCGCCGCGCGCGCCCCGCCTGCAGCCCGGCCGGCGAGGCGAGCCCTCCTTATGCAAAGCGCGCAGCGGAGCGGCGAGCGGGGGACGCCGCACACCGGGCCGGGCTCCTCCAGCTTCGCCGCCGCCGCAGCCGCCGCAGCCCGCGGAGGACCTTTCCGAGCCTGAAGCCGCCGGCTCGGCGCGCACCGAGGCGAGCAGGCGAGGAGGGGCCGGGGCGAGCGAGCACATTGGCGTGAGCAGTGGGGGAGGGAGGGCGGACGCGGGGGGCGCGGGCAGGGCGGGGGGGGTGTGTGCGCGCTCGGAGGTTTCGGGCCAGCCACCGCCGCGCAAGCTAGAAGCACCCCAGCCCGGCAAGCTGGCTCACCCGCTGGCCACCCAGCACAGCCCGCTGGCCCCTCTCCTGCAGCCCATCTGGCGGAGCGGCGGCGGCGGCGGCGGCAGGAGAATGGCATCAGAACTGGCAATGAGCAACTCCGACCTGCCCACCAGTCCCCTGGCCATGGAATATGTTAATGACTTCGATCTGATGAAGTTTGAAGTGAAAAAGGAACCGGTGGAGACCGACCGCATCATCAGCCAGTGCGGCCGTCTCATCGCCGGGGGCTCGCTGTCCTCCACCCCCATGAGCACGCCGTGCAGCTCGGTGCCCCCTTCCCCCAGCTTCTCGGCGCCCAGCCCGGGCTCGGGCAGCGAGCAGAAGGCGCACCTGGAAGACTACTACTGGATGACCGGCTACCCGCAGCAGCTGAACCCCGAGGCGCTGGGCTTCAGCCCCGAGGACGCGGTCGAGGCGCTCATCAGCAACAGCCACCAGCTCCAGGGCGGCTTCGATGGCTACGCGCGCGGGGCGCAGCAGCTGGCCTCGGCGGCCGGGGCCGGCGCCGGCGCCTCCCTGGGTGGCAGCGGCGAAGAGATGGGCCCCGCCGCCGCCGTGGTGTCCGCCGTGATCGCCGCGGCCGCCGCGCAGAGCGGCGCGGGCCCGCACTACCACCACCACCACCACCACCACGCCGCCGGCCACCACCACCACCCGACGGCCGGCGCGCCGGGCGCCGCGGGCAGCGCGTCCGCCTCGGCCGGCGGCGCGGGCGGCGCGGGCGGCGGGGGCCCGGCTAGCGCTGGGGGCGGCGGCGGCGGAGGTGGCGGCGGCGGCGGCGGCGGCGGGGGCGCGGCGGGGGCGGGGGGCGCCCTGCACCCGCACCACGCCGCCGGCGGCCTGCACTTCGACGACCGGTTCTCCGACGAGCAGCTGGTGACCATGTCGGTGCGCGAGCTGAACCGGCAGCTGCGCGGGGTCAGCAAAGAGGAGGTGATCCGGCTGAAGCAGAAGAGGCGGACCCTGAAAAACCGCGGCTATGCCCAGTCCTGCCGCTTCAAGAGGGTGCAGCAGAGACACGTCCTGGAGTCGGAGAAGAACCAGCTGCTGCAGCAGGTCGACCACCTCAAGCAGGAGATCTCCAGGCTGGTGCGCGAGAGGGACGCGTACAAGGAGAAATACGAGAAGTTGGTGAGCAGCGGCTTCCGAGAAAACGGCTCCAGCAGCGACAACCCGTCCTCTCCCGAGTTTTTCATGTGAGTCTGACTCGCGACCCCAGCTAGCCACCTTGATAAGTGCTCCGCGGGGGTCCGACTCGGGTGTGGGCTTGCTAGACCCCCAGCCATGCTCGCCACCACCTCGCCCCCTCCCCTAAGTTTGCGCCCCCCCTCCAGTGGCCCCAGACACACACAGACCCACACGCACACCCTGCTCCGACTTGCTGGTGGTGGCGGCTGTTTTTAAATTGGGGAGGGAGTGGATGTCTGGCTCATGGATTGCCAACCTGAAATTCTCCATAACTTGGTAGCTTGTTTTTTTGTTTTTGTTGTTTTTTTTTTACGCGCCCCCCCCCTCCCCACTTGCACAATGTTCAAAGATCTCAGCAGAGTTCTTCATGTTCACCTTTGAAGCCTGCATCATTTACATATATTTTTTTTCTGTTTCTTCTTCAGTTCATGAGCTGGTGTTCCATTTTCTGTGTGTTTTTATTTTGTTTGGATTTCTTTTTTTTTTAATTTTTGGAGCTTGCCGTGTTGCTCTTTTTTTTTTTTTTTTTTTTCCAAACCTCCACCCTCACTCCCTCTCCACCCATCTCTTCTGAGATAAAAGAAAGAAAAAGCTAAGTTTTTTTGTTTTTCTCCTTCTGAGTTCTTCATGTGAGATTGAGCTTGCAAAGGAAAAAAAATGTGAAATATTAGAGACTTGCAGCGTGCTGATTTCCATCGGGTTTTTTTAGCACTGTTATGCTAAAATAGAGGGGGAAAAATATCCTCACGAACCTGCCACAATCAAGCCTGCATCAACCTTCTGGGTGTGACTTGTGAGTTTTGGCCTTATGATGCCAAATCTGAGAGGTTAGTCTGCCATTAAAAAAACAAAACAAAACTCATTCTCATCTCATGCATTATTATGCTTGCTACTTTCTCTTAGCAACAATGAACTATAACTGTTTCAAAGACTTTATGGAAAAGAGACATTATATTAATAAAAAAAAAAAAAGCCTGCATGCTGGACATGTATGGTATAATTATTTTTTCTTTTTTTTCCCTTTTGGCTTGGAAATGGACGTTCGAAGACTTATGGCATGGCATTCATACTTTTGTTTTATTGCCTCATGACTTTTTGAGTTCAGAACGAAAAAGTGCAACCCTAGAGCCTTCTTCCCATGAAAGTTTGCATCTGCTCCAAAACTGCTTTGAGTTACCCAGAACTTCAGCCTCCCATTGTAAATGCACTGAAGGCATTCCTTGTCAAAGATGCCAGAATGGGTTAAACATTTGACATGGCAAACATTAAAGAACTCTTAATGTTTTCTTTTTAGTAAGAATGACACCCCACTTTGGGGACTCAAATTGTGCTGTTGCCGAAAGCAGTCTAAAATTTATTTTTTAAAAAAAGAAATCTGCCCCGTTATTTTTGGTTTGGTTTGTTTTTATTTTATTTTATTTTTTTTTTCTTTTGCTTTTGGTCATTGTCAAAATGTGGAATGCTATGGGTTTCTAGTATATAATTTAATTCTAGTTTTTATAATCTGTTAGCCCAGTTAAAATGTATGCTACAGATAAAGGAATGTTATAGATAAATTTGAAAGAGTTAGGTCTGTTTAGCTGTAGATTTTTTTAAAGATTGATGCACTAAATTGTTTACTGTTGTGATGTTAAGGGGGGTAGAGTTTGCAAGGGGACTGTTTAAAAAGTAGCTTATACAGCATGTGCTTGCAACTTAAATATAAGTTGGGTATGTGTAGTCTTTGCTATACCACTGACTGTATTGAAAACCAAAGTATTAAAAGGGGAAGCACCCCTGTTTATATCTGTAGGGGTATTTTACATTCAAAATGTATGTTTTTGTTTTTTTTTTCAAAATTAAAGTATTTGGGACTGAATTGCACTAAGATATAACCTGCAAGCATATAATACAAAAAAAATTGCAAAACTGTTTAGAACGCTAATAAAATTTATGCAGTTATAAAAATGGCATTACTGCACAGTTTTAAAATGATGCAGATTTTTTTACAGTTGTATTGTGGTGCAGAACTGGATTTTCTGTAACTTAAAAAAATCCACAGTTTTAAAGGCAATAATCAGTAAATGTTATTTTCAGGGACTGACATCCTGTCTTTAAAAAAAAAAAAAAAAATGAAAAGTAAATCTTACCACAATAAATATAAAAAAATCTTGTCAGTTACTTTTCTTTTACATATTTTGCTGTGCAAAATTGTTTTATATCTTGAGTTACTAACTAACCACGCGTGATGTTCCTATGTGCTTTTCTTTCATTTTCAATTCTGGTTATATCAAGAGAAAGAATAATCTACAATAATAAACTGCATTTTTTTTTTGATTCTGCACTCAGTTTCTTAGTGTACAGTTTAACTGGGCCCAACACCGCATTAGAAGTGTAAAATGCATCCATTTCTCCAGAGGAAGGATTAATGGAGGAGTAGGGAGGCAATAATTCAGGGTGAAACATAGGCAGTTTTTCGAGGTGGGAGGAGGCCAGTTCCTTTTAATAATTCGCAATATTTAATGTAAATGTAAATTACAACCTCTCAAATTTTACACCCCCGCCCGCACCCCAAAGTTTTCAGTTTTCAAATGAGTTGCACTATCATTGCCCTCTGGTGAAAACAAACAAAATTCCCATACAGCAGGCAGGGCCTTCTCAGCATTGCCCTGAGCTCCTGACCCAGCAGCGTGCCCATCTAGACTAGGGAAAAAAGCCAGGAAAATTAGGCATGGCAGGGGTGGCTCGGGCGCCTATGCATTTAATGGCAAAGATCAACAATGCTTGCTTTGGGGTTTAAAACTGGTTATTTTCCCTTCTTCCCTTACACACCATGATTTTCTTGTTAGCAAGGCCTGACAAGATTTAACATCAACACTTTGGACAAATCAAAGTTGTTTGTGTTTTAACTTTGAAGGTCATTTTTCTTCAATGAGAAAAAGAAAAATCCGCCCTTCTCTTACAGAACTCCAAGTACATATCTGGGTTTAAACTCTGTTATTAAATCATACTTTCCTATAAATATTTAGCGGAGGGCTTCTCCACTGAGACGAGCTGGTAATGATTTCAGATCACCTTCGCTCCTGAAATACACGCCAAAAAATAATGCTGTGGTGGAATAAAGGCTGGGCTTTGATTTATTGACATCTACCCCCCAAAATACCCTGGGTATCATTTGGAAAGTCCTGAGCTACCTTCACTAACAGCACTGACCTATTTTAAAATGACACAAATTCGTGCAACTCTTGGTCAACTTCCCTTAGAGCACTAATAGAGTGTTAGACAAAGCCAACACTGTTTTGAAAACAGAGCCAAACACGATGACTTTTGTTTTATTTCATTTTCCGTTTCTTTTTTTCTTTCCTTTTTTTTTTTTTTAAAGATAATATTGCAACTCCGACCGAAGGCCTTATTTTGAAGAAAACAGGTTGTGCTTGGCGCTGATGAGTTTATCATCTTGTTTTCCTTCCCCCACTTTTTTTTCACAGACAGCACATACCCTGTACATTCTGACCTTCCTTTCTGTGCCAGTTGTGATAGGGCTCCCAAATCCACATTTAATTTTGCGTAACAAAAGTCTTAATAGTATCCTGACTACGAGATAGGCAGCCTCCCCCCAAAGAAGCAGAAATGAAGATATCACTGATGTAAAAACGCTCAGCATCAGATGACAGATTTTAGGCAAACACATTCTTAACATAAGAGTGACATTCGGGATGGAGTTATTGCAATTATCTCATGAGGAATGCGACTTGGGAGGAAAATACAGTTGGGCAACAATTAAGCATTTTGATAGAACCCTACAAGGCAGCTCAATATAATAAGAAGGCTTTGGCCCCAAGTGTTAGAAGGCAAAGTAGAGGGGTGCTGACAAAAATGAGGTTTTGGTGGCTGGCTTTTAAGAGAGGGTTAGCGCCTAGGGAAAGGCATTTTTAGAAATAATCATTCCTAAAACTTTGAAGTGGAGTGGAGCGGTGAACACAAATACATGCTTTTTTAACAAAGAAATCCTAAATCCTGCCTAAGCGCCCCTATTACAAATAAGTCTCTTAAGTTTAAAAAATCATATAATGAAATGTAGCTTTCCCTTTACACTTCATTTAAGTCTTTGTCTAAATAGTGTTAAAATTCCTTTCATTCCAATTACAGAACTGAGCCCACTCGCAAGTTGGAGCCATCAGTGGGATACGCCACATTTTGGAAGCCCCAGCAACATGTACTTACCAGTGTATTTCATGAAATGACATTTATGTGAGACCTGTGCATTAAATATATATTGTTGATAGTAGTAGTATTATCTGCAGTGGTAGAATGCAACCTGCCCCTGACTTCTGCTTAGTCTCCTCTTTTAAACAAAGATGTTTGCATTAGAGAAAAAGGCTATTAAATATATAAGCTCCATATTCATTAACCATGCCCCTTGTCTGAGGGTCGTCTGTACAGGCCCCTAGCAAAGCGCACTGGTGCTTCTGGCTTTGAGATGTGCGAAACGGAACAGGTGCAGTTGTTTTCAATCTGCAATAGCAGTTTTAAAAACCCACTGAAATGTAAAAGATAGATCCATATACGTGTGTTAGAAGGGAGGTATCCCAAAGGTAACAGCCAGCCGTTGTAAAGCATATGTAGACGTACACGCTCTCAATAGGACTTTTTCACGCTTCATTGTTTCTCTGGCAGATAATTTCACCGAAGAGAAAAAAAAATACTTGACACCCCCCCAGCCCCTCCCCGCCCCGAGCAGACGCCATGGGCAGAAGCTTTAGCAGAGCCAGGCTTTCTCGTAGGCCCTGGATAGTTCTGTATTTATCAGTGATGTCGAATGTGTTTTTTCATCAGACACGGCCGTAAATGAAAACAATGTGTGGCAAAATACAAAGTTAAGTTAAATACACACCCTCCGTGTGTGCTTTTTTTTTCTCCTTTCCCTTTTCTGTTGCCAAACAGTCACGAAATCCCTTCCCTTGAATTTCCCTGCTCCTTGCATGTCTCCCTTTTCAAAACCATGCAATAACTTTTTACAACGTATCTGACACATTAATAGAGTGACATCAAATAGGCAGAGATTCCACTTCCTGATCTTGGTGAGGAAACGATGTCTCAATATCTTATTTATTTATCTGTGTCAATGCCATAACCACCTGGGCCCCTTTCAACACCGGCCGCTGCAGGGGGGAATGCTCTGTATTTATAACTGAACGCCGGCTTCTAACGCTCTGATCTTTTCACCCTTGTACCCTTTCCCCCTGTAGTTTTTATTTCGTAGCATCGATTCTAGATCCTTCCGTTCTTAAACAGGGCCTCCCCTTGCCAAGCCACCAGCTTTCCTGCTAAGCGCAGTGAGCAGAGGGCGCATGGTAGCCACCCTCACAAACATGGGGCACAGCTGTCACAGTAGCTGCATTCCTAACATTTCCCTCAACTAAATAACCGGAGTTGCTGAGACGCACGCAGAGGTCCCCAAGTACAGTATCGGGGAGGCTTTCGTTGCTGTTGGTTTTGTTAAGACCAGCTTACTTCCGTCTCCACACAGGCCGGGCTTTCTAAAAGGCACTCCTCGGGTATTCTAGGCCAATCAATACATTTAAAAGTCGGCTTGCCACACAGGTATCTCTATTTTTTGCCTGTCGGTAGTTAAAGGCTAACTGACATAGGTCGGAACACTAAAGTACATGAGTGACAACCTTCAGCCATTTGATTTCCCTGTCGGTAAAGCACCGAGCCAGGCTCTGGGGCCTCACTCGTATAAACACGCGACAAGGGGGGACAGCAAGGCAGACTCACAGCTTGAGATTGCTGACTTGCAAGGCGATTCTTTTCATTATATATATTTTTAAATAATAATTTTACCCCTTTCTTTGAAGAAAGTCTTCATTTTTTAATTTTTTAATTTTTTTAGGGAAGCTTTATCTACAGTGATAAGTTATCTTTTTTTTTTTTTTTTTTTTTTAACACTTCTGATTATTCCTCAGGATGCTGAATGAGTAGTTTGGAGTCGGTGCCTTGTGGTTTGGAGGAAAAATAAGAGAAACCCTGAAGTTTGTTTCCACTCTTGGCCCACCCTAAATTTAGAAGCTATCCCAAGTCCAAGGCAGGGCATACCGTAGCCATCAGGGAGGTGGTCCAGGGCCCAGCCATCCACAGCAGCATTTGTTTGTTTGTTTTTGCACTTGTTTGAAAACAGAGCAGAGGCCTTAATCCACCTTCTGATAACACTGCTTTTGTCACTTCGGATATAAATCTTCAAAATCTAGACATCCAACAGCCCCAGAAAAGAGGAATTCTCTCCAAGCCTTGCTCCGCCCCGGCTCCGGAACAAACCCAGCTCTGTCTAACATTTTTTCTCGAGCGGGGGTAGGGGACAGGGTGAGAGGATTTCAGTCTCCCAGGCTGTCTCATGATTGTCGAGGCATAAAGAAGTACAGTCCTGCAACAATGTGGGAACATCTTTACCCTTTAGAGAGGGACAGAACAAAAAACAAAGCAAGTCAAATTGCTGTGCACGAAGGCGGAGCAAAACCCTAGGCTCCTGTTCGCTGCACCATCTGTAGGAGGTGAGAAATGAGGAAAGCAAGAGAGAATGGAGAAGATGACCTCAAAGGCAAGAGTCCCAGGAATAACCCCAGTTGCCAGCCTGAATTTCACTTGCTCACTGGCTAAAGTCAGACCCACAGTTCATACAGGCCAGGTGCAAACAAGGTTCGGCTGCCTACGTCTTTCAAATAGGCTCACATGTGTTTCCGTTTTGAAAACAATTTTAGAGATCAAATCCAAATCCGGGGAAATTGTCGATGTCTTAACTTTGGGGCATTTATAAATATATCAGTCTTCGATTTCTGGGTAGTGATGTTTTGGACTGTTAGACACGCTATACCAATATTTATGTGGTCACCGCAATAGGTTTGATGGCCTCCTGACAGTTTTTACTGTTTAAATTTGAAAGCCTTTCGTCTGTGTGTTTCCCATAAGTTTGCCCAATATAACAAGGCTGAGAAAGAAAGAACACATCAACAGCACACCGAATTCAGATCTTTATATGAACTTGCATCAGAGCTGGATAGTTCTAAGAAACTCACAAGACCCATTTTCCACTTTTCCACTGAGAGGCTAGCATTGGAACATACAGTTCCTTACCCCAAAGCATAATCATCTACTGAGCACTTCTCCCCTTGCTCAAAAATAATTCATTTTCTTTTCTGTTCTTTCTGTTAAATAACAATTTTTTTTTCTATAATTAGGATTTTGGATTGCAAAATCACATCCCTCCCTTCACAGATTCTTGGACCTTTGGTTAGGATTAGAAAGGGGCCTTAATTCATAAAGGGAGGGTGAGGGAGGGGTGTCTGTGGAGATTTGGGAAGGGGAGGGGGAGGAGAGGAAATAGTTCTGTGTTCAGCCCCCACACCCCTTACCCCCACGCAGCCCAGCCCTGGATGTGAGCTGCACACTGGGGATTTGGGTTCAGTTTCTCTATTCTAAATATTCTGATCACCAACCTTGAGCGTTTCCAAGCTAAGATTCCAAAGAGCTGCTTTTCCTGCGGTTGGTTCTTTCGGTTGGGGAATAGGAGAGGTCAGGAAACCATATAGAGCTGGGCAGGAAGGAATGAAAACCATTCTCCTAGGAGACTCCCCAGCAAGGATGCTTGTGGAGGGGACCCTGGGCTGAAGAATCGGGTCAGTGATACAGATTCCCTTTTGGCACCACAAACTTCCTCTGGTTCTATGTGGCCTCATCCACTTCTGGAGGCCTGTACCAACGGGTTTCTGGCCTTTTTTTTGGGGGGGGGGGTTATCCCAAAGGAAAGCCAGCTGGCCTGAGATCCCAGCATAATAGGCAATCCCAAAGGAGGCCCAGAGGAGCAGAGAGCAGGGAGATGCTGCTGTGCAGGGATGGAAGTATTACTAAGAGAAGCCCAGCTTGGCTTATGACCCCCATTTGCCAGGGGTCACCTCTAGGTGGTTCCCAGGGCCCCTGCATCCAACCAGGAAGGATCTGTTCACAGGGTGACTGACAATCCCCCGGCCAACCCTGAGATCCCAAGATTCCTAAAAACAATAGTGATGTCCTTAGCTCCCAGGCTTCGGCCCCTTACTGCCTGAACCCTGTTCCACCCCAGTGTTCTCTCTATACTTTTTGGAACCTCTTCTTTCCAAGCCTGGTCACCCAGGGCCAGCAGAGAGACTCAGAAGGCAGTCACTTAAGCTGAGGCCTTGGACCCATTAAGTCATTCCTGCCCCAGGTTCAGTGTAGACAAAGGCCAGGATGGGAAGAAAGGCCTGGGAGCTGCCCTGGGAGAAGAGTGGGCACATGACCTAGAATGTTTAATGCAGGCTGGAGCTTCTAGTGCCAAGGAAGGGTCTTGAAGCCCAGCCCAGAATGAAGGAGATGAAGGCAGGGAGGATGCTGAGGTGCCCTCCCTCCCCCAGTTTCCATTCCACCTATCCCTCCAAACCCTCCTCCCCCCCCCCTCCACTCACCAGCTTCCCTATATACTTGCTCTGCTGGGACCATTCGCCCCAGGCATCACTGCCCCAGGCCCTAGTGACTGGGAGGAGCGGGGCCAGGTGTGCTCCTCACCCTGGGGGTTCCTTTGAGGGCTCCCAGGTGCGGAAGGACAGGAGGCAGGACCTTGGGGGTGGGTCCCAGCAGCCGCCCGAGGTCAGGGGGTTGTCCCTGAGGGCCAGACGGCAGCCCCAGCACCGCCACTGCGCCAGAGGGGGCGGGCGCAAAGCTGCGCCTTCCGCAGATGCCCAAACACCGCCCAGCGCCCGGGCGCGTTGACAATGGCAAACCGCGCGCGCTCAGGACCCCGCACCCCCGGCACCCGCGCCCCCAGCAGCGGACTCGGATTTGTATCGGAATTTGGTTTAAATTTTCCAAGAGGACTGCCCTGCCCTGGGGTGGCTCCAAGGGACATCCAAACTAGCCGCTCTGCTGTGCGCCCAGGTGGGCGCATGGAGGGAGGGAGCGGGATTCAGCCCTGGAAAGCTCTGCCCTCCACCTTGGGACCCCCCTACCCTAGAAACCTTCTGCAAATAAGATCGTGGCTCCAGATAACTGGGTTTTTACACTATTAATTTTCCGACCCATTTTCCAGAGCTATCTGGTTAGAGTCTGGGTAAGGGGGAAAAATAGAAGGAAATCCAGAGAGCCTGTTTTAAAACCTTTATAGAAATCTCCCTAGGGCTGGGTGTGTTTTTTTTTGTGTGTGTGTGTGTGTTTTTCCTGTGGTAGTTTGATGCTCATTATAAAGGAAAGCAGGTCAAGCAAACTCTGTCTGAGTTTTGGCAACACCTCCAGCAGGAGGGTCTTGCTTGCATCCCAGACTTGAACACAGTTGCAGTCAGATCTCAGCCTCTCAGGAACTGCCTGAAGGGCACAAACTTTAAAATGACTAATTCAGAAAGGAGCCCTTCCCCAAGGGGCTTTTGCTTATGGGGACCTTGAGGTTTTTGATCGGCCAGTATTAGTATGGAGGAGACCAGCAGGTCTCCTTGTGCCTTCCTAAGTAGATCCCCAGTTTCTTTTCCTTTCTCTCAGGGAAGGGTTCGTTCAGGTTCAGATAAACATGTTAAAACTAAACGTTAATGATCTCAGCATCGGAGACACTTTCATACTGTCAGATTATACTAAACTCCTTGTTGATGGAATGGGGGGAAACCCCCCGGTAATCACACTAAGATTAAATCTGTAAAAAATGTTTGACGCTTTCCAGATTCAGGCAGTGACTCCAGCATATTATTTCATCTGCCATTTATCTGTCTATCTATCTTCTGTCGACCTATCATTTATCTATCTATCTCCAGAACCCTTGAAAGTAACATTGTAGAAGGGGAAGCTATTAAAAGATAAATCTGCAGTTCCCACATTACGAAATAAAAATAATCACACAACTGAGTGGATCAGTCTACTGTATGTTTTGGTGGCAGGAGCAGAGCAGAGCCTGAAATGTCAGTCTTAGCACGATCTTCCCATAAAACCTGCGCCCTGCTCGTGAGCACTCCGGGCGGCCTGGGGACCCACGCTGACGGTCGGTCTGTAGCGAGTTGTCAGGGGCCACTGTCCCTTTTATTTCCCTGTGCTGTACAGTTAATGAGACCTTTTAAAATCTTCCTTGGAATATCACTGCACATTCCTATGCTATTAAAAAATATTATATAATCATTAGGTAAATAGATCCAACTGCTGGAGGCTCTGTGCTGGTAGACGCCTGGCTTGGGCTAAACCGTAATGGTCCAGCCCGAAAATCTCTCTCACTCCCATGTGAGACCCCTTTGCCCCCACCTCTCTTCCCCCGTGACTAGCCCCGGGGAAGGCGATGAGAACAGAGAAACCACAATGTCTTTTGGACTCTATTCAGGTGTGCAAACAGAATCTCTCCCCCCCCCTCCTTTTTGAAAGAAAATGCCTTGATAACAGGATGGGGTCCCCAGGTAGCCAGAGAGTAGAGGTCATCTTGAGGAAAATGACACCAATGATCTAAAAAGGACATCTACTTTATGAGATTTCAGGCCCAATGCCAAAGATCACATTTAATGAGGCCTGATTCTTTTTCTCCAAAAATAACAGAGACGATCAGTGAGATGGTCAGGAAGGCAAAGGGGCATTTTGCAAAGGCTGTGTTCAATTATTGCTTTGTAATATTTTCTAAAATTGAAAAATGCCTCATAAGTATATGATCTCATGTAAATATTCCTTGCAGAAGCTTAACATATGTTTGCAATGCCCCAAAGGAATTACAAAAATATTCTCTCCGCAAGCTCTTAAGCTTTTAAACTCTATTCACTTGCATTTCTAAAAGAATCTGTTGTTTCTAAAGATTTTTGTAAAAAAAAGTAACCTTATATAGGATTTTTTTTTTTTTTTAGATTAGCCATTTAAACTCCAATGTAGAATAACTGATATTAATGATATAACCCTTCGAGGTTTTATAACTTCAGCATGTTTCTTATTTCTTTTTCTTTTTGGCATAGAAATAATATATGTGGCAAAAGATTAATGTATCCTGTTACATGAAAAAGAGTGGTTTGTACTGTAAGGTTTTAAAAGCATTTTTAACATGAAATGTGAATGAAGGCTTGTATTTGGGGCTGCTCTGACAGATCCAAGGGTGCAAATGTGTTTATCTGTTCTGATGCATACCCAGAGCATTGAGATAAAGGGCATTTGAAATAGCTAGAGTAATGCTAAGTGAAAATTTAAGTAAAGAACAATTCTATGTCCGGTTGCACATCCGACAGATTTTAGCAGGTGTATGAGTGTAGTGCTTCTGTTCACACCGATTGTAGGGGTAGGTAATCCAAATAAAAGTGGGGGATTAAAGACAAATACTGAATATCCATGTTGGAAAAATATATCAGACCGACATACTAGTTTATCGCAATTCCTGTACACAGATTTTCCTGTAACCATGTTGAATTTTTAAAATTAGATTTTGAATATATTTTGACAGTCTGAACTTGTACAGTGTGACTAACTGTAGGGAGAAATGACAGGTCTGCTTTGTTATTAAACTGCTGTCTGGAAAATATTGGACTCCGTACAGTAAATGATAATTATTTTGCCACTTACATTAGTACAGCTAATAGCAATAAGGGTTTTTTGAACCATAGAAAGCTAACTACTTTGAATTACTGTGCTTTGTTACTCACTGTGAGGCAAAAAGCCTTTTTTTTTTTTTTTTTTTTTAAAGCAACCTCATTTTCATATTACTGTTCTAAGCATTCCCTGCTACTAATTTAAACAGAGAGGAAGTTAATAAATAAAAGGGTGGTATCTAAATGGTTCTATTTGTTAAGAGAGCATTTGCAATTAAGGTCAGCGGCACTAGCAGAGTAGACCAGGGCAGGGAAGGAGGAGCGGGGACGTGGGAGGGGACATGCCCGAGGGAAGCATCAGGGAAAGTGGGAGCACTTTGGTTCTCTGAGGGATGGGCAGTCTGTGAGCACTTGAGGGGGGCCCATCAGACACCATTCACACCCTCCCCCACTGGGAGCCCCGAATCACTTAGTCCTCTGAACTGAGGACAGCTTCAAAACGGATCCCGGCGGCCAGGCCAGTGGGTATCACCATCTCGGCCTCCCTGGGGTGGGAGCCCTGGTCAGAGGAGGTGACCTTGCATGCCACGCCATTCCCTTCCATAGAACCCCCCCTTGGCAGGGCCCGGGCCAGGATGCCAAAGCAAGCGGGACTGGATCACTCCCCTCTGGTCTCATTCTGCCCTTTCCATAGAGAGGGAGGCTGACTTGAACATAGCGTCCTTGAAACCGTCTGCGTACTTATTAATTACCCTTTGTTTATTTTAATATATTTACTAAATCAGGTACCCAAGGGAATCCTCTACATCAGTGATGTGAGAAATCCTGTTGCCTGAAGTCAAAGAGGTACATCTTGATTTCTGATTTGCATGTGCTTGTCTTAGTGAGTTTTCCACGGAGGGGGAAGGCAAGCGAGCAAGGAATGCTGATCATTCTGCGGGTGTGGAAAGCTCCCTTGTTAGTAGTTTCAGTATTTGGGTTTCACAAGTAGCAGAAACGGTGACACGAGGTGAGGGGAAGTGATGCAATATGTGTGACCAGCATGCTCGTATTTCTGTATTTATTTCATTTCAAAGCTGCGGTGTGCAGAGTAATGAATCCAGTTGGAGTAAATCTCAGATCTTTGGTCTTAACCAGCGCCTGTCTACTGATACTCAAAGGGCTAGCTAGCCCCTCTACCCGAATGTCAGAAAGCCTGGGTGAATCTGTACGGCTCACACCCACACCTGAGCCTGTGAACCTTCCACATCTCCAGTCTCCTAATTCACTCCATATGAACATTTGGAAAATTTAGCGTAATTTCAAAGCATGGCATGTCCCCCCTGGTGCATCCGAATGTGACTTTGGAGATACTCTCTACTCCAACTGTAGGTGGACAGAGAGGGGAGGGGATGGGGGGAGGCAGAAATCTGATTTTCATCTACTAAAAAAATGAAATTAAGCTTTTTAAATGGGTTGTCAATGCCAAGTATCCCAGTGTGAATGTAATTATGAATCCTCTTTGTTCAGAGAACTAGACCAGCACTCTTACACCAATAATTATTGAGTGTCATCCTGTTACGTATACTTGTTACCTCTTACTGGCCAACGGAAAGTAGTTTGCTTTTTGTATTAAAAATGTTGCTTGCTGAGATTTTTGCATGACGTACAAAGTTTTTGTTTTCTAGAGAAACTGAGGAGGAGGCAAGCGTCACACTGTTAAATTGCAACCCTTGGCAAAGGAGGCATTTTCAGGACCCAGTGAATTTAGACTGTCTCAGAAAACGAAACCCCATTTTTCCCCCCACTATTCAAAAATCATATCTGATTACTCACTTCTCCGCACGCCTATTATGAGAGTCTTTGAATTACTGGATTGTGAATATGTAACATGATTTCTTTCCGAGCCTCAGACAAAATTAACATGCTCTTTAACAGTTCCCATAGGTAGATTTTAACCCGGTGTATGCCTTCGGGATTAATTTGTGTGTCCACGTGCCTGCATGCAGTACCAATACTTAATTCATTTCTTTTGTGTTCCTTCCTTTTATCTTTGTCTTTATCATTGAAATTCGAAAGCCATCTATTAAATATGATGATCTATGTCCACCAGCCCGTTTTGTTACATCCATTTTGAGCAAAGAATTAATGAACTTTTAAGGCAAGGTTCACACTAGCCCTGACCTCCCTGGTAATATTTCATATAAGGTTACTGGTGGGAGAGAAATCAAATTTCAGCTGTGAACATGATTGACAGGTGAGAGCAAGTAAGAGAAAGGCATTTGGCCAGATGGGGAATTTGGGGAAGGAGTATGACAATTCCTCAAAGTTACTCTGGGATATTAGATATTATGAGCTGATATATGGAAAGTTCCAATACTCGATACTCTTGGGAGAGTTACTTAGTTTATTTTTCAGAAAGTCACTTTGGTTAAGGGGTTTCAGTAGTGGAAGTCAAAAATGGGAAACTGCTAGCTTCCTGCTATCAGGGTAATTTCAGCTCCGTATAGCTTCATGGCTTATTTCTGGCAATTTTCTAAGCTAGAATATGAAAATTAAATCACAAGCCTTTTGAGAAGCCATTTAATTACCTTTCATTTAATCTCAGAAACACAGTCTAGGTTATATTGTGGTTCTTGAGCATGTTATAAAATTTTTATCTTAAGCGGTATCACACAAAAATTAGATTCTCCATTCTGTAGCACCCCTTGATCCTGACTAATATTTTCCATTAGCTTAACCTATGTAAATCGATCAAAATGCATAATTTATACTGAAGAAAGATCTAACATGGAGATCAACAGATATTCGATGTAAATTTTTCCGTGGTAGCATCTCTGGGTAAGGTGTGATGTTAGCATTGTTGCTACAGGAACAAGTCATGATATTGCTTGGCCCTAAGACCGAGGCTGGTTTTGGAATTTATCTTAAAGGCTGTCTCTCAGCTTGAAGTATCAGAAGGAGATAACATAGCTACCCATGGTTTGCACCAAGGCTGAATGGAGGCCTTCAAAACCCATTCTTTCATCTTGGGTGCTGAAACACTAATTCAGAAGGTGGTGATATCAGGACCTTAGCCTGCTCATGTCTAGGCTCTGCCCATTTCAGATGGTCCTGACATTGGCTAAGACCCATCCGGATGCAACCAAGCCTTACAGAGCTGCTTCGGGCAGGGCAGGTGGGATATAGGCACAGGGGAGAGGCCTGTTTGTAGCTTTCCCATCACCTATGGGAGAAGCTGATGGAACTATATTGTACAAACAGCACTTCCTGGGCTCTGAGTACCCATCAATTTTTCTCTCTCTAGCCTTATAGCCAGCAGAGTGGACAAGTTTCTTCCTGATTGTATCTATCCCAATATGAATTCAAACAAATATAAGGAAGGCTTGCTTGTTTTATGAACTGGGATAAAAACAAAAAAATTCCCCACTCCCCCAAACAGTAAAAATACTCAGAAATCTTGTTTCTATTTTGTAGAACTTGCCTTCCCATGTTGCCCTTTAATCACCCAGAGATAAACGCAAGCATGGTTTCCTGATGCCCAGTGTCAATGTGGATGCCTGAGCCCAGCTATTTAATTCAAATGTAACATTAAAGATGTCATAACCTTGTTTCCCTTGCAGAGCCCATCAAAATATTTTAACAGAAATGGTGAATCAGGTGTTCTCATGCAAAGGACATGTGAAAACACAGACTGTAAGTTTGGATTTCTGGCGCCTCTGTTTGAAAAGCTCGGGTGAAAGCAGTGGCCAGTCTTGACTCTGTCTTCACTACAGGCCCCTGGGGTCTCTAAAGACACAGTCTTTAGAGGGAGTCCCCTCCTGTGAGACAGCAAAGAGTAGGATGCTGTATACGGTGCGCAGATTTGGAGAGAGGACCAATCGATCCATCACAACTTCATGAGTGTGTCCTAGGCAAATGACATCAGTGTATTTGTTGGCACTGAGAAAATAGGAGGAAATAATTCTGTTTAAAGTGTCTTATTACTGGGACTTACTTAATTGTTTGCCGTTGTTGTTTGTTTAGATGATGCTCCCCCTAACCACCACCACCACACCCCCTTTTCGTGCCAGGCTGTTTTTCTTTCTGTGGGCACCGGCCCACTACTGAGCTGATTTAATCTATTAATTACAGCAGAGCAGGTACAGAGTAACTAGCCTAATGAGGCCATATGCACTCATATTATTTTTAGTCATCTCTAGGATCCTACTGAGGGGACAACTTGAAGAAAGAAAGACACATTATGTGTGTAGGGGGGGAAAAGAAGAAGGAACTTTTGCCAAAGTACAGCACTCATTACTTAAAACTAAATGATGCTTCTGTAAAGAGCTTTTGTTTTAAAAGCACACATCCAGTTACCTGCCAAAATCTCAGATTTACTGCTCCCGTTCACAGATGCCAATGTTGAACTCCTTTCACCTGCCACTTGCTGAGTCTTTCATTTCCTCAATCCAAAAATTACCGTAGAGTTGTTGTTTAGTGTCTACGTTTTTTGGCTTTTCCTGGCACCTAATGAAATTATCAGCAATAAATGAGCTAAGCAGAAGGGCTGGTTTCCTTTTTTTTTAACAATATTTGGAAAACACTGGGACAAGGCTAAGCCAGTGGGAAAATTCGGTACGCCACTCTTTCCAGCACCTACAGGAAATATAATAAAGCTATTAGCACATAAAATTTCAGATGGGAAGTAATACCCATTGTGGGGGAGGGGGAAGCAGTTTCAGGTGTTGAGTGGGAAAATCAAACTAGTTATGGGAATTACAGGTATTGTCACCTGAGACAACACAGCCACATAGGAGTGACCTTGGCTATAAGCCCCTGGGAGATTTTAACACCTAATTAACCATCGGGGTGCATCTGACTACTTAATCACAGGTGAGGTGAGAATGACAGAAGAGAGGAAGGCACAATGCTGGTTGCTGGTTCGGTTTCTGTTTGCCTTTCCCTCAATAGCATCATCTGACAGTTCTTACACGCAGCTAGTGAGGATTTCTTTTTAGTCACTTGGGTCTATTGAAAAGCACAGCAAGTTCTTTGCCAGCAGGTAGGCAGTGGAGGGCAGAATTACATTGATCTGAAGTTGACATGCAGGTCAGCCCCCTTTAAATTGGGTTCTCCAGACAAAGTTTATTTTCTTCTCCCCTGGCTCCTGCCGGCAGCGGGGTTTGGGGCTGGGGTTTGTAATTATTTAACGGGGTTCTGATACCAGAGTTGATTCCTCCCCCAAAGTCAATCAAAATAGACCTCTTTTGTTACCGACGGCAGTTCATTAAAGGGCTTGACTCTATACAGCTGTGGTGCGCCTCCCGCTTGTTTATGTTTCTTTAAAATTATGTTTTTACTGATTTTAGAGAGAGGGGGATAGAGAGAGAGAAACATCGATGTGAAAGAAACATCAATCTGACCGGGACTCGAACTGGGACCTCTACAGTTCATGGGTCGACGCCCAACCACTGAGCCACACCAGCCGGGCTGCTTTTTTATTTTTTAAAATGAGGTTCATTCCTGACATACGGGAGGTGGGGGGAAAGCAGACACAGGGCCTCTTACTGGGCTGAAAAAATTGAATAGGAGAATAGAAGATCCCGTTTACTTTCTGGACTTGCCTTTTTTTTCCTGGTCTCTTGTCAGTGGCGTGATTAGAGTCCTTTCAAAACACCTTCAGGCGCACGCCGGGGCTGCCGTGTTGGGAACCACGCGTCGCGCTTGGGAAGGCCGGCGCGCTCCTCTGGGCAGCGAGGGCGGCAGGAGAGAGCAGAGACTCCCTTACTCAGGTCACTTGCCCTCTCTGGTCCAGGCTCAGAGCTGCTTTCTCCCCCTTGGCTCCCGTGCGCAGCGCATGTCCTGGGGTTCAGAGGCCGTTTCCTTGGCATTGGGTCTCCCCAGGCTCCTTATGTTCCCTTTCTCTTCTCTTGCCTCCTCTTAAAGCCGGGAAGCACTCTCTCCATGGCGCAGGGCACAGGTGTGTTTGGAGGTCGGACCCGGGGTTCCCCCTCGCAGGGAAGGACACGGTGTGTCATGAGGACGGACTCTCTGCAAGTCTCGGGGTGCTGTGCCGCCACAGCCCAGGCCTGAGGGCTCCCAGCTGCCCTCCTCCAGGCAGCCTCCGAGAGTCACCTTGCATTGGAGGCCCCTGGGCATCTTGCTCTTTCCCTGGACTCATCCCCTTCCCACAGGCTCCGTTAGCAGTTTGGGGAGCCTCGTTATTTAGAATGTTACCCCTGTTTGCTCTGATCTTTGCTTACTTAGTAGCATCCTGACCAGAGCCGAGGAAAAAGGACAGAAAGATCAGGGGTCGCAAAACAGCAGAAATGGCCTGGCGTGATGTGCTGCTGCTAAACCTGCCCATAGGCTTGCAGGCACCTAACGCGCCCAGCTCCCGGCTGAGCTGCTGGGCTGTGAGTTGCAGAGCTGGCCCCTGACCCGGGAAGTGAAGCACGGAGTCCGCCGTCCTTCCTGCCCGAGCGCCGAGAGCGCGGGTTTCACTGCTCAGGCCGGAGCCCGGAGCTCTCACGGTGGCGCGGCGAGAGCGGCCAGTCCAGAGAGGAAAGCAAAAGTAAGGAAGCCTTTTTTTTTAAATGTTTTTTCTCCTGTTTTATTTGAGCTGGCTGATCTTGGTGATGAAAAGCTTTCCGTCCCCATTTTGGGGGGAACTGTCGACTTTTAAGGCATTGGTTGGCATGTGGGCCCGGGTCGGGGTCGGCGCGGGGGCGCAGTTCCTGCGAGGGGTTTTGTCTGCCTTTACCCAGCCCTTTACAGTGTCCTTCGGAGTCCCCACCCTCACCAGCATCATTGCCCTTTGCAATACAAAAGGCACCTGTCTGAGTTTGCCACGGTTCACTGGTCAAATTTTCACTCCAGGAAGGAGGCCGGAGTGTGGGATTTCATTGTAAATTTGTCAGAAGTTATTTCCAGAGCTCTTGAGGGTGCAGTTATTCTGAGAATGCATCTTTTTACTATTTCTTTATAATTTAATTGGGATCAGGCCACTGTGTGGTTTCAACTTGGAGGTTGCTTTTCCCTCCCTCCCTTCCTCCCTCCCTCCCTCCCTCCCTCCTTCCCTCCCTCCCTCCTTTCCTTCCTTCTTTTTTTTTTTCATTTTGCTGCAATCAAGTGACTTGTAATTTATAATCAAAGTTTGGTATCATAAAACTCAACTGTAAACAC
Source organism: Miniopterus schreibersii (assembly GCF_964146895.1). Lineage (NCBI taxonomy): Eukaryota > Metazoa > Chordata > Mammalia > Chiroptera > Miniopteridae > Miniopterus > Miniopterus schreibersii. The sequence goes on along the minus strand of NC_138121.1, from coordinate 22,248,287 downwards.
CAGCTTTGGGGCTGTGCTCATAAAATAAATATTTGGAAAATATCTAGCAATGAGGCCTGTACGGCAGGGGCGATGTCAGCACATATATATCTGTGTATGTGAAGGTGAATATAGAGGTAAGTATTTTTTTCCGGAGACTCTTCGTGCTAGCCTTGAAAAAGCATCCTACGGAGCTGTGACTTCCTCTGAGCCTCCAACCACGAGGATGGCCTGATACGAATGTAAGCACATTTTCTTTAATGAACTTCTAATTTGGTTTTTAAGCCCCACCTGCCATTCACTAACTTACTTCTCAGTTATAGTGTCTTTGCACTAAAGAGCCAGCGTGTGCGCGCTGGAATCCTGTGTCTGTAAGCTAGAGCGCTCCTTAGGCGGGAAGAGCTTTTTTCTTTCCTCCTAACAAGGAAGCTCATTTAGAAAGAAATCTTTATGTGAAGTGCTTGTCAGTTGGCATTTTTACTGGTTTGCTAACCCAAAGGTAAAATATAAAGCCATGTCTTTTCCTCGCTGGCTTGTTGTTACTAGAAGGGTCCCTCCCTTGTTAGCTTGATAAATAATTTTACTAGGGGGACTCTGCTGTATTTTTATGCTTGCTGTCTATGTTCTGCTTGCTGCAAATAAATTTCTGTACTCAGAGGGCACTAAAACTCCAAACACATGGTATTTTCCCATTTTGCTGCTGGTCGCCTGAAATATTTGTTCTGTCTCGTGTTTTTAATTAATTTTTTAAAGGAGAAAATAATTTGTGATTAATAGCAAACAAAAATTAGTCCTATGTATCTCGGGACTGTTGGGTTGGAACCTGGAAGTCTAGTTTTTTTTGAAAGGCTGCATGTGTCAAACCCAGTCCCGTATTTGTCAAATTGACGACAAGAGTTATTTATTGGGGTGTCTTGAAGTTTTCTCATTATAGATTTCCTTGTCTGTCTTTCCAGCTTTAAATATTAGCCTTAATATGAGAAATGAAGAGGGCTATAGAATTCTATCTAGAAACAAGTCACTATACAATAAAATCTTTATGTTTGAAAAGTGGCACATTGTGTGAAAGTGGAGATGAAATTGATGATAGGTATCAATATAAATATTGGCATCCACCTGAGTCGTGGGCGTTTAGACTTGGGATTCCTGACTAATGGAAGAGCTTGGTGTGGATCACTGAGGCAAAATGAGTGGTTCTCTGGTACAAACTTAAATGAACACACCCAAAACATTCCATTAAAATAAAATAAAAATTAATGTATTCTATAAATTACAAACACAGTGAACATAGCACATAATAGGCATATAATAAAATGTTTAATGAAGGAATGACATTTATGCATTGTGGTAAAGTAAGTGTTCATTTTAAATGAATGCCAGATGATCACATTCATTGAAATACAATTTCTTTTTCAAAGCAGAGAGTCTGCTTGGTATTGGCTAGTTGTTGTTGTTGTTTTTGTGGGGGGGGGGTTATTGCTTGTTTGTTTTTTTCTCGTTAGAGTTTTATTTTCTGAAATTGGAAAATATTTTCACAAAAGTGCCAGAGACATAAATTTGAAACCAGAATGCCAGCACATGTAACCAAGGGTATTGGGGAGATTGAGTCAGCAGTTATCTGGAGCTCAGTTTCTGCAAAGATTACAAAAATGAAGAAGGTAAAAGGGGCCCATGCATGAGTTCTCAGATATACACAGAGCTCCAAAGGACAGGACTTAGAGCATTCAGTTTCTTAGGCCTTGAACATAACATTTAATCATTTTTACCATGGATGCAAATACTATTGCTTCCTAAAACATGTATGTATCATATTAAACAATGTATACAGATTTTATTTTCATATCTCACATCTCAGGGGTTTCAGAAATGAGCTAGACTTCAGGCTGATGACTCTCCAACCCTTAAACTCTGCCGTTATAGGGACTATTGAGAATCAGATTTTTAAATATTTAACGAAGAGGTGATATTTAGCCTTTCTTCTGGTCACTCTGGAGCCATACCAGTTGGTTGAGAGTTAGAGGAAACTTTTGCAGTGTTGATGATCCTGTTGTTCCACCCAGCCCTGCCCTTTGGAGGTCATCCAAAGGTAGGCGGCGGTGATGACAGCTACCATTGATGGAGGGTCTCTTGGGAACCAGGACCTCTGATCCTCACAACAAGTAGAGAGGTAGATATCTTAATCTCCTTTATACAGATAAGGAAACTCAGGCACAAAGTAATTAAGATATAATTTGACCCTACACCGTAGTCATGCCGATATTTCTAGCTAGAGCCCATGACACCCCTGCCCTCGTCAGTTTATTCCCTCCTTCCCAATAAAAAAAGCCCGGCGTTTAACCTCAGCACATGGATTATGAGCTCAGTTACCCTCTCTCCTTGGTTATCACTTTCTTAGTGGGGTTGAGTGAGGCCTAGAAAAAAATACATTATAATCTAATATCTAGACGATCCAAAGTAGTTGTTCTCATAGTCTTGACCCCAAGGACTCCTTCAGCCCTAAAAACAAGTGATTCTGTGGTTTGATTTTGGTAGGTAACAGAGCCACCTTTCCCTACTCAAAGATAAAGATTGTCATTTCAAGAGCATTTAAAAAATAATAGATGGCACACTTCCTTAATACTCTGTAATGTGCAATGCACCAGGTGTACAATCCACACTCAGGAAATTGCTGGATAGTGAAGATAAATCAGCATTAAATCACTCCATTGAAAGCCCTTTTTAATAAGAAGTTGTCAGCAAAATCTGTGGTGACATGCAAAAGGATACACAGTTTCTGCATCTGTAAAATAGGGCCAGTTCCTCAAAGGCCTGTGCAAAGGATTAAATACGATAATGTATGTAAAGCACTTGGCGCAGAGTGAACACCCACGGTGCTTGGCCTGGATCAGTATTACAGAGAATAAAGCTTTGACCTTGACACGTTGCAATTCTTGGTTTGTTTAAAAACAAAACAAAAAAACTTTATGATGATGACATTGGACTTCTTCCTCTCTGCTTTAAAATAAATGTTGTCAAAATTGGAAGATTAGAAGAATCTAGAATGGTAGTTTATAACAATTATCTACTCTCCCTTGAGAAATACCCCCACCTCTGGAAAAATAAAAAGTTTTTTTTAAAGGTGTGCTTGGGGATTCTGTGGTCAAATGATTTAGGAAAATTATGGATTATACAAAATTAAATATTGAATTTCGTTATTGTTCGTCTCAGAAGTTTTAATGCTCATAGGCTTTGTGACCCTCCATGGGGTCGCACAAACAGGGATGGAGTACAATATCTTCCAGACTTATCTGAACATAGAACCTACTTATAATCAACCATCTCATGGAACTAGCATTGCATAGGGCAGTTTTGAAAAATGGTTGTTGAAGCATGGAAGTCTGAGTTATTTGATGTAGTACCAAAGGTCCTCTTTACTAATTTCCTCCATGAAACCCATGTTCTGAAAGGTTCGTTTGTAATTCTGTGTTTGTTTTATTAATCAGAGCCCTCCCTCTATAACAGCTCCTGATCGGGCTTCTGGTCACCAAGAGAAATGGTCTAATTCCACTGTTATTTATTCAGTCAGAAGCATTAGAAAACCTTATGAGGGGGTTATCCCGTAGGTCCTTATAATAATAAGAATGGCTCGTGGGTGCCATTATTACATTCATGGACTCCCTATTGGATTTCAAGACCCCAGTTTGAAATCCTCTGCTCTAACAGAAAACCCAAGATCACTGTCAAGTTCAGCCTGGCCATTTGTGATTAGATGAGCCTGTCGAGGAAATCAGAGGTCTTGTAAGGAATATGCTATTATTATTATTTTTTTAATTTTGGACATAAAAATTCTGCCTTCATGTTTCTGTTAGATTTTTATTAGCATACAGGTATATATTAAGGGCGTGAAATACAAGCCATAGGGTGGGGGCATTTGGAATGGAGGTTCATGCCTCTGTCCCCCTTCCTTGCCTTCTCTTTGCACATCTGCTTCATTCTCCCTATAGAAGTCAGGCGGGCCTTCTCTGCTTTGGGGTACGTGTGAGCCCCACTCCCACCTCTTGGTGCCCCCCTACACATCCCCGGCAGAGGTTGGTTAGAGATTCTAAGTTCCAGTTTTCAGAAGAGATAGCTGATTGGCCCACCCTGGTCAGGTATAGTTCTCTCATCCCTGACTAATGGGCCCTGACTAATCCAGTTTTCTGAGAATGGGGTTGGACAGGGCTTGGGAGATGGGCACTTCACAACGTGCGGGAGGGAAACTGGTACCCAAGACTCATGTACACCCCTTTAGGACATAGGCGGGAGTAGAATTAGGGCATGAGCAAGTCTCGGAACCTAGAGGCTGGGTTGTCAACCCTGGAAACACCTGGGAGCTTTTAAAAATGATGCCCCCCCCACTCAAAAAAAGATGCCCTGCCCCCAGACCAATTAAACCAGAACCTCTAGGGCTGATGGGGTGCAAACATCAGTATATTTTAAAACGATTCTCAGCAATTCTAATGCACAGTCAGGATTGAGAATTCCTGGTAGGGGAATCCAGGGACACAGTTATCTATGGAGACCCAGAAAGTGAAAAATCCACTGGTGAATTTCCCATATTTTATTGTTACGTCTTACAACTCAGCGTTTTTCAGGTTCAGTTTAAAATTAAAAGGGATGAACAATTGCTTTGTGTTTTTCTTGCTTCATCTGGCCTTCCCAGTCCTCTATTAAAATCAACTCTATTCTTTAGAAGGAGGGCTAAGGCAGTCAGAGAAGACACACAGGGAAAGCGAATTGGAGGTGGTGTCCAGAAGCCTCCGTTTTAGATCTGCCTTGGCCGCTAAGCAGCCATGTGACCTGGGCAGGCCACAGGCCCTGATTACCTTGCTGGGTCTCATTCTTTTCTTTTGGGAAATGGGTCCATTGAGGTAGAATCAGAAATCGCCTGTGAGTCTACACAATCAGCTAGGTGACCAGGTCACCACAGATCCAGCACATGAACCAGGGGAGACAGTGGGGATTTTGAGCTAGCAGAATGACTAATTGTAAACTTGATGGTGTTTTTTTGTTTGTTTTTAATTCTGCATGGGAAATAGAATAATGTATCTAGTTGTCGAGTTACAAGAACAGATGCATTTCAAATTATTTGCACGAACTTTTGCAGATACCAATGAGATATTTATATTATTTGTCATCATTACCGGCAGGCACCTTTTTAGTGCGTGACTGGGGTTATAGTAGAAACAGGGCCGAGGAAAATGGTGCTGGCTGGAATTAACCAAGATGTTTGATCACGCACTGTCAGACACATTGATCGCCCACTAAAGCACGGCATTGAACCACACAAAAGTGGCCCGCTCCGAAGGCACTCTTCACTCTCCCTTTAAGACAATTACCTTTTAAATCTCTCATCTCCCCTCGGCCTCTAAACTCCGTGAGCGTGGGGTTCACGCCTCATTTATTTTTGTGTCCGGCACATCCCGTATCGGGGAGCGGTGCACAGCACCTGTGCCTCGGGTCCTGTCTGGAAAGTGGCAGGGTGTCCCCAGGTAAGCAACCAGGTGCACACACAAACAAACAAACGAGAGCCTTGCGAAAGTTTCTTAGAGGACTAGCATGACATCTTTGCAGTCTGTCAAAATTAGAGGTTTTTGTCTTAATCGTCTCCCAGCTTTTCAAAGGGCCCCTGTCCTGACATTTCCTTGACACTTTGGTGAGCGAAGTTTCCTTTCCTGGACAGCTTGTTAAATATAGTCAGCACCAGACCTATTTCTTAATGTCCTCTTGTGGAGAGCTATTGGAAAATAGACCCTTTTTTTTTTCTCCGGCTGGTTTAGTGTCAAAGTTATTATGCTTTAGTTTAAGCTTTAATTCAATGAATGCTTATTGTACACCCTGTATAGACTAGAATATGGATTCGATGCGGGGGGAGTCAGAAAAAAATAGGACACGGTTTGTGCTCTCAAGATTTATTACTGACGCAGACAGATAGTTAAAGGAGTGAATACCGGTTCTGTTTGATGAGTGCTTTCCAGAAGATGGGGTTTGTGAGGTGAACAGGGGGAACACGGTCGTTTTCGTCATTTTGTGAACACCATGTGCTAAAGCAAAAGCTACAAAAAGTCGCCAAAAAAGAAAACTAGTTTTTGTTTGTTTGTTTGTTTTGGTTTTTGTTTTTATTTTTAAACCTCGCATAGGGAAGCTCTTCCTTAGCCTGATGCACCACCCAGATGCTACCCAGAAAGGGACTGATAAATTTGGCTCCATGAGCAAACTACGCATAGCAAAAATGCCATGAACAAAATCGAAAGACAGACAATATAGTGGAAAAAATTACAAACCACAAGAGAGTCAAAGACCCAATTCCCTTAATAGGAAGAGCTCTTATAAATCCATTAGAAAGATGATAAACAACCTGATAGGATATGGGCGGAAGAATGGACAAATAACCAATAATCTTATGAAACAATGTTCATCCTGGCTCATCACCAAATAGTAATAATGATAAGAATGATTAATATTTCCTTTGGGCTGAAATGCGGGGCGATGGACAGTCTCATACACTGTTGTGAGTCTGTAAATTGGGCAACCACTTAGGGGGCTAATTTTAATAATATCTTATAGCACAGAATATTCACAGACCAAGCATCCTTTTATACACATTTCATGTTGTGGGATTTTAATTCAGTACAGCAGTCTGGGTATAGCTGGAATAAACAGTTTTGTTTATGGGTGTGAGTTAGAGAAGGAAAGATTGTCCTAGACGTGAACCAAGATGGGCAAACGGGTCACATGGAGAAGAAATGGAAAGGCCAGGCCACAGGGAACATGGAAACAGAAGACAAAAGTCAAATGAGAGGCATGGACTAGGGTGGTTGGTGCCCTGGCAGTTTGCATGTTTGCCTTCCCCGAAGCCATTGCTACCTCGAGTTTGTTTTGACAACTGTGAAAGCATCTAGGTGTTCGTCCACCTCTTGATCAGTTGAATTTGCTCTGTGCTCCCCACCAGATAAAAGACCGGGAGGTGTTAATTGAATTAAGGACAGTATTGTTCATTGAGCCATGGCAGCCGTTCCTCTGTTTCAGCCCTTTGCCATCTCATCTGCATTGTCACAGCCCTAGTGTTAGGGGGAGGCAAGGGAGGGGCATTTTTCAAAGACCTACAGGGGGATTTGTTCACGAGCCTGCCATTAACATCAATCGCAGAGGCAGGCCAGAGACGCCTGGAGTCCCTCCACACACCTCTTTTGAAAACGTCCCCTCTGGTGTTGCTACCAGGCTCCCCTCCGCTGCTACAGGATTTGGGGCCTTTGAAGTTGGTTGTGGAAATCTCACTGCTTTCTTTGACTCTAGCAAATTGCTCCAAAATGCTACAAATGTAAGAAAGACTAAGGGAGCTTTAGTTGCAGCTTAGAGGTAGAATTCCCTTAAGCCAATTGACAGAAAAATGTGTTTCTTCTTTCAGGGTTTAATTTGTGAGTTGTATTTTAAAAATACAGCAATGCAGTTCTAGTTTCCTCTTAGGAAGAGAGAAATGAGAGGGAGTCAGGTGCCAGGTGGTTAGGAGAGGGGTAGATTCTGCAGCTCCACCTCTATGAACTTTCTGCATTCGGGGGGCAGACCCTGACTCAGGGGCAGAGCTGCCTGCAGAGAAATCATGTGAAACAGGTTTTCCAAGGTGAACATTGAAACAGCATTTCCAAGGTGAACTGAGGCAAGTTGTGGGTGCCAAGGCTGGAAACCCTGTAACTTCATGGGACATGACCCCAGGAGAGAACAGAAGGGGGAGATTCCCACTGTTTTGGTCCAGGGGCGGTGGTTACTGATGTGCTTAAAATTTCACCTCAGGAGTTCTCTCATCTAGGGGTAGGTAATTGAGCTTGGGTGCATTTTCTGAAAATTTCCCCAAAGTTACTTATTTTATTCTCGTAACACACTAATATTGTAAAAAGTGAGAAAGAAACCTGGGTTGGTGGAATGACCACTAGAAGCTCCTCAGGCTGCAGTTACCACCTCCATAAATGGAAGGATTTGGCAGAAATCAGAGGTTTTTAAACTCGTTTTGTTTTGTTTTGTTTTGTTTTGTTTCAGCAGAGGACCCATTGTAAAATGAAAGTCTATGTGGGATCACTATATAAAAGAGAAATGAGAAGCTGCCGAAGGTGGAGCTGGTCTTCCAAGTTCACGTCCCTTCTCTCTTCTCCCTGTACCCCTAGGACTCCATGACCTCTACAGCCAACTTCAAAACATTTTTGGGAATTGTCCTCTAGACAAATGCCAGATCAGATGGTCTTTGATGTAGCAGAAGAACCCCATCCTTCACTGGAAACACTTAGAGGTTCCTCAGGGTGGAGCAGACTGTGCAGACGTCAATGTCAGGCCTTTGTGACTTGGGGAAATTCACCTCCTTCCTATAGATGGGGATGATAGGACCAGCCTCAGTTGATTCCTATGCTGGTTAAATGAGAAAGCCGAGGCAGCACCTTAGTGCAATGCCAGTAGGCCCTTCTCATTACTCAGGGGGTAGCAGAAGTGACCATTCATAGCCGTGTCTTTTTTTGCTCAAAAATATTGAGGATCTTTTTTCTCAGGATTCAAGGGAATCCTACAGTCTAGTTGGCAGAAGTTCACTGCTACCTGTCTCCTGTCTGTTTTTCCCTTTACACCGCACTAGACTGTGATCCAGGGTCCGTATTTCTTGCTCGTTATGATCAGCATTTAGCACAGGGACTCACACAGAGCACACTCCTAGTAGATGTTTACTGGATAGACTCTCAATGGTGTGCTCGAGCCCACTCCTGCAGGCTCACAAGAGCCAGCTGTGTGAATCTCTTCTCAAGTCCATATTCAGGGACTTCACCTTGGTAGCATGAAATAGGCCATAGGGTAGGAATATTTACAGCACAGAATGCAAATGCTATAAAATCAGAGCCCTTCTCCTCCCACCCCTATCCATCAGAGAGCTGGTTGTTAAGCATTTAGCAGCGCACCAGATGAAAACATGGAAATTGAACAGAGCAGTATCTAAGTGTTTCAAATGCAGCGCTACTGCTGGGAAGGTAAGGACAAAAGGAGCTGAGAAGGGGAGATTGTTGTGGGCCGAAGGCATCAAAGAAGGATCTTAGGGGACAGAGAGGTGATAGGCATGTAGGAAGAAGTGAAAAGCTGTTCCAGGCTATGGGGATCAGGATGGGAAAGGACACAGCCAGGTTAGTAAGGAAATGGCTTTGGAATTTGCAAAGGAAGGTGAGCTCGGCTTCCCCAGAGCTGAGGAGGGGTAGGTGACTAGCAGGATAGTTTTGGAAGGTGACGGTTGGAGGGACAGAATAGATTAGGCAGGACCTTGGAGGATGCTTAGGTGTTGTTAAAAGTTGAATTCCATTTCCACCTGCAGCAATGATTCCTTTACCTTGCAGATATGTCCGACTTAATGCAAAGCTTTAACCTGACAATGGTAGTGGCCTCCTTAACCTCTTGAGCTGGTACGGAGTCCAACTAAATCGCTTCCAAAATGTTTAGAAATTTAGGTAAATCGATGGAAGAGAGATAAAAAAAAAAAAAAAAAAGGAACAATGAGAGCCGCTGGGCTGTCTGGGGCTGTGGTTTGAGGCTGAGAGCAAAGGGAACTGCTCCACGATTCTTGCTGCTTCTGTCCAAGATTTGGGCTGATGGGTCACAGGAGCAACCTCAGTGGTTTTTAATTTTAATGCTTGGTCTTTGACTGGTGCCTCCTTGAGAACTGGGGTCAGCTCCCTCATGGTCAGCGGTTCTCAACCTCAGCTACCCGTGAGAATCATCTGGAAAGCTTTAAAAATCCCAGTGCCTATGCCCCCGCCCAGATCAATTAATTCAGAATCCTGAGGTGGTACCCCAGCACCTGTCCTGTTTTCGAAGGTCCCCAGGTGATTGTAGCACTCAGCCAAAGCTAAGACACACTGGTATAAGACACTGGATATCAGACTTCAGTGAGCATCAGATCACCTGAAGGATTTGTTAAAACTCTCTGATTGCTAACCCCCATCCCTAGAATTTCCTGGTCAGGCCGTATGGGGGGGAGGACCTGATAATTTACATTTCTAATGAGTTCCAAGGTGATGCTAGAATGTGCCACAGATAAGAACCACTGCCCTAAGGTAACTGAAGCAGCATTTGGAAGACAGTCTGATGGAGGAGTCAGGTCGACTGGGTCCCATCCCCAGCCCTGAAGTACTCACCTGCTTGACCTCACCATTTGTTTAAAGCAGTGAATCTTAACCAGGGGTGATATTGCTCCTCAGGGAACACCTGGCAACATCTGGAGACAATTTTGGTTCTCATGACTTGGGGACTGGTTGGTACTGGCATCTAGTGGGTGGAGAGAAAGGGAGGGATGCTGCTAAGCATCCTATAGTGCAGGACAGACCCCATGATAAAGCATTATCCAGGTCAAAAAGTGAATTGTGCTGAGATTGAGAAACCCTGGATTAAAGTCTCCGAGCTCCTTTTGGCTTCATATATGAAGTGGGAATAGTCATACTTGTTTCTCTAGTATGTAGGCAGGAAGTGCTCAGTAAGCAGTAGTAGTTCTTAACCTCCCAGCTGAGTTTCTGTGAGTTACAGTGTTGTAAACTTGCCTGAGAAACTTGACCCCCATGGACCTGTTTTCTCATCTGTGAAATGGGCACAGTAGTAAGACCAAACTGCTGAAGGGCAATTGTGAAGATTAAATGCGGGAATGTATGTAAAGCCCCTAGAAGTGCTCAATAATCATTATCTATTATTATTGTTTTCCATTATATCCTTCCACACACCTGATTCTCTCCCTTGCAGAGTCCAAGATGCTGACTTAACTACTTCTCACTTTGCAGGTCTGTGATATAGGTGGGAAGTCAGCCAATTTCTAGTTTCCAGGGTTGTGAGGACTCAGGAAAAGCAGCAGGAATAGGGTGACCTCTTAGCATCCCAAGACTCCCAGGCCAGATGGTGCTCCAGGGTGCCCACTGCATGGGGCTGGTCAGAAAACCTGATGTTTAATTTTTGCTTACACATTTCTAGCCTTAGGACAGATCTGCTTTAATGAGAATTTGGTGACATGAAATGTTTAGAAAAACAAAACACTTCTGGTACCCACATTTCATAGGTAGACAGGTTCAAGGCAATGAATGATTTAGGGTGGCTCCACCCCCCCCCTCAGCCCTCCCCACTTTCCAGATGGAGCAGGAATTTGAACTCAGCTCTGTTAGACTCCATTGCCTGGTTTTTCAACCAGCCTGGGGCTCCTGATGTGAGTTACAACAGGAGTCCAGCAGCGGACCCCAGGGACCCCCAGCAGCCATCCGCAGACACCGGTCTTGCCAACCTCTGCAGAGAGCCTCCTGCTCCCATCTGAACGACAGCCTCAGAGGTAGAATGTCCTTCCTCTAATCTGCACGCAAAATGGATTTTAGCAACTGGATTTTATTGAGAAACCAACTCCCTCTTCCCCACCCCCAGCATCGGAAAACATATTGTCTTCTTCACTGTAGTTCATTTCGCTTTCCGTGGTGATTAATGAATTAAAGATGCAGTGTATTTATTCTTTTGCCTGATTACCATTCTGTAATAAATCTAAGCGCTGGAGTCTGTCGATACAGGAAGGCCAACCTGCCTCTTTGGAAAATAAAGGTTTGTACATTAAGCTAAACTTCCAGCTCTCCAGCGCAGGAGAAAATTCACCTTTAGAGCCTTATAAAAATAACTGGGAAGCTCAAGGAAACACTGGCTGGCAGCTAGAAGAGGGCATTACTGTGACAGAAGGCACTTTGCACACACCTCCCCCGACACAGGAAGGCCGGTTGACCTAGAGATCGGATTTATTTATTGGGCACACTGAATATCAAGCTATTCATGGAGGTGACGGTGGGGAGGAAGGTGACATCCATGAAAACCTGGTCCCAGCCTGTGGGATCTTATTGTCAACTTAAAACGGTGTTCTCTATGAGTTGTACTCATCTCTGGCTGACTGACCATCTTAACATCATTTGACTAGGCAGGTTTGAGTGCGGTTGCTGGTCCCAGGAAGAGCTCCTGGAAGGCAGGAGCTGTGGCTCCCAGGCCACCATGGTGGCTAAGAGCACCGCTGTTCGAGTCAGGCCCTTGCCCAGCCCTGCCTTATCGTGTCCTAGCTGTGTGACCCCAGGCAAATTTGGGTTCCTCATCAATCCAATGAGGGCTCTCCCCCTGCCCCCAGGACTATAAGGAGGTAGAGTTTGCCCCCAGGACATGTAGCAGGACAGGACGCACATAACAAGAAGTGAACAAAATTAGCTTTGCAATATCAATGGCAAATTCCTTTTCCGTCTTTATTTTTTATTTTTTCAAAAGAAAAAGCAAAAAACAAAACATAAAAAAAAAAAACATACTTGGCCAGTGGCTTATATGGTCCCATTTCCCATTGCCACTGATTGAACATTATATACATATATATTTATATTTTATACATATATAATTCATACTAAGGTAGTAATAAAAAATCAGATCGAATGAATGCCCCTTGTGGCTAAGAGTTGCATTTTAACGGTAGGTGGTCTCTCTTTATATGCATTTTATCCATCCCTGGACAGCTCAAGGATTACCTTCAAGGACTCTATAAAATTCTTTACAAAGGTATTCAAGATTCTGTCCAAGTCCATTTTTTCTGGAAAGAGGGTCCTTGCCTTCATCAGAGCCTCAAGCAATCCAATTGTCAAAGAGTTTGAAAAGGAAACCACAGCTTCTAAAGGCTTTGTGAGACACCCAGGGCTGGGACTGGTAGGACAAGTCAGTGCCCTTCAAACCTTACCAGGACTATGGATGCAGGCAATCTAGACTCTAGTTCAGGGTTGCCACTAACTAGTGTGGCTCTGTATATCAGTCTTTGACCTTGGTCCCCTCCTCTGGGAAATGGGGGTAATAGGGTACACACTGTGACATGGTCAGAGGGTTAGGTGCCAGCAGGGTGCCAGGCCAGGATCAACACCTCCTCCCCCGCTGCCCCGTATATATTTGGTTGGCAAGAGACTTCCATGGTCTTCCCCACTGAAGAGCCTCAGCTCCTTCCTCAGCTGACCATGAACTTGCAGGGCTGGGCAGCAAAAGGGATGGAGACCTTGCAGTGTGGCCCTAACCCCTGATCAGCTCCACCTCCCCTGACCAGCCCAGGCCCCTCCCACCCCTCTCCCAGTCCTCCCAGTTCCTTCAAAATGCTGACAAGTTGCAGTCTCACTCCAAGTGGGATGTTACTAGGCTCACGGATATATTATTTTTCACTGAGCCATTGCGACCAGTTCATAGCTTCTTCCCCTCACCTGGCTCAGGTTTCCACTATGGCAGCGTGGACCGTATTAGCTCAGAACCGATTCCTCTTCCTCCCCCAAATTCCTCCTTCCTCCTCCCCTGCAACCAGAAAATGAACTTTCTAGGTTACAGATACAAGAAAGAAGTGTTTCAGCAAGGCAGGCATGCTCCCTACAACCAATACTCCTGCCTTCTCTCCAACAAGGCAGAATATTGCAAGAGGTGGAGAGGAGAGAGGCTGCCCTGTAGGACTGTGCATTTAATTATGCAGTGAAAACCTCTCAGTGGGAAGTCCCAGGGGGCCTGAGGGGTGGCAGCTGAGAGGGGGGAGGAATCTGTTGAAAGCAGGGTTTGCTGCATTTGACATGCATCCACCTGGAAGGTTCCCCCTTTCTGCCTTGGAAATACCTGGAATTGTGAACTAGGTTAAGAAGCCTCAACCCCCAGCTAATAGTCTGGGGCTGCCTTTCCCACCATCCCCAGATGGTCACAAATGATTCTGCCCCGAGGAGTCTGGATGATGCTTTTTGAAGGCGAACAATCTCACGGGGAGGAAAAGGCTTTCTCCTTCCCCCTTCCCCACATGGCCAGGTGTGACACCCCTAAATCAGAATCAGATATGAAATCAGATATGACACCCCGAAGGTCATTCAAGCAGTCAGACCCATGTTACCGTGTGTGTGTGTGTGTGTGTGTCGCTAGCTATTTTACTTATTAAAACATCTAGATCACTGCGGTCTAATAGAAATACAATGGGAGCCACATTTAAAATTTTCAGTTTTCTAGCAGCCACATTTTAAAAAGTAGAAATAAATAGGTAAAATTGATTTTAATATTCTCTTAAACCCAAAACATCAAAATGTGATGATGACAACACATGATCAATATAAAATATATTCATAAGATATTGCACAATTTATTTTTTGCATGTTCCAGGTCTCAAATTCGATGTGTATCTCAGTTCGGATGCTAAATGTTCAATGGTTAATGTGGATTAGAGTCTGACCAAAGCAAAGTCTGAGATGCGCTAACAGAAAAAAATATTTTTTTGCACTGCTTCAGTTTTTAAAAGGAAATTAGTGAGCATCAAATACAACCAAAAATTCAGTTCCTAAGACACACCAGCTACATTCCAAGCGTTCAGAAGGCACGTGAAGCCAGCAGCTATATCACTGGTGGACAGCACACTGAGCTCTAGAGTTTGGGAGTTACCTGGTTGAAAATCACGAACTACCAGTTTGAGATTTAGCTTTGTCTGGTGTCTGGAAGGTCTAGTGCCTTGTCGACCTGGCCCTCACCCTGCGTGTTAGGTCCACCAGAGAGTAAGCTCCAGGTGCCTGTGTAGTATAAACGCCCAGCACAGCACCTGCACATAATTTGTACTTAATAAATATTTGCTGAATGGATGGATGGACAGGACAAGGGACACATGAAGAACTTCCTGCCAGGTAGATGCATGTGAGTTTCGAATAGGAGCCTGAAGGGATTTGCGTATGTGTGTTTGGGGGGCGTGTTGTCTAATGAAGGAGGGAGGGCCTATTCTATTTCCTGGACCGGGAGGGGCTGGATCTAGGGGGCAAGCATGAAGGTCTCCTCCACAGAGCCACTCCCTGGGCCTGGGCGGGATGGTATTTCCTCTTCCTCTTATATTTGTTCTTCTAAGAAGTAGGTCTTGGGTTAGGGCCTTAAATAGCACTTTCTGGTGAGTGTGGGGCCTTCTCCAAAGCAGGGAGGCTTAAGAATGAGGGTTGGAGAGAGCTTGAAACTCTCCCAGGTCTGCAAATGGAACAAGGCTGAGAAACATTCTGTAGTATTAACTGGCATCTCTGGTGTAAATAATGTAGAAAAATCTTGCGTACTTTGCTTAGACAATGGTCCTTTAAGCTTTTAAAATAGATTTTTCTTAAGGGCTAAGAGCTGTGTCTCCTATTCCTGGGCCCTGGAACATGGTGAGGGGGTCTACTCAGTCAGTCATTCATCCTTCCATTCACTTATTCATTTGCCTGACACATCACCTATTAAGATACTATTGTGTGAGGCAGTGGAATGCTGAGAATATAGGTGGGAACCAAAGAAACCTGTTCCGTCCATCTGCAGCTTGGCATAGCTGGGCTTTAAACAAACACACTACAATTGTGCTAAGTGCCATGAAGGCTGCGAACCAAGAGCTTGACCAGCCCTGAGCTGGATATTAGATGACATAAGATTTGCATTGGGTGTTTAAGGATGAGAGGACTATGTCTCGAGAAGTTAGGGGAATGAAGATGGAAAGGAAAAATGTTTTCCAGGTAGAACAAGGATCATATCAGAAGGCTGAAGACAGGAAGGAGCCGAGAGCTCGCCAGTGAGTGAGTGTGAGCCTGGGGGCAAATGCCTCATGTCAAGGCTAGAGACACTGTTGTATATATTCTTGGCTCCTTTGTACCCAGCTTGGTGCCCAGCACACCACAGGCGCTCAACAAATATTTTCTGAATAATGACGGCAAATAGTTATCCCGGGAAGCCCTAGCTTTG
The DNA here is from genome assembly GCF_964146895.1 of Miniopterus schreibersii. Lineage (NCBI taxonomy): Eukaryota > Metazoa > Chordata > Mammalia > Chiroptera > Miniopteridae > Miniopterus > Miniopterus schreibersii. The sequence goes on along the minus strand of NC_138121.1, from coordinate 22,232,540 downwards.
GGGGCAACTCTTGTCAAGCACCCAGACATACCACCTCTCTGTTTTCAGCCCGTTGAGTTCCATTCTGAATTGTGTGGATGATTGTTCTAAATTTCTTTGGCTTTGGAGGACATTTTCTGTTTCTTTCTCCAAGACATTGCCCACAGTCACATACATGTTTAGAGAAAAACACACAACATAATTCAGGTTATTTTTTATTCTTAACTGCACAGCCTATGTTTCTGATTTTTTATGAAATTTTCAATACTATGATGGTTCAACTTAATTTAATGGAGGATTGCTTAGGTTTCCCTCCTCTGCTTTCTCATCTCAAATGCTTTTTAGTTCTCTGATTTAACCCACTGGGTCTCCCCAGCAATATGTGACTTACAGAATTTCTGTAAAGGCTAACTTTGGTGACATAGACATAAGGGAGACACATAAAACAAGACTAAGCAAACCAAAACAATGACATAGTGGGAGAACCCTCAAGGACCCCTGTCTGCTTTGCCACATCTGCCCATCGGATATCCAAATTGTAAACTGATGTGATAGAGGAAGGAAAAAATAGTGTGAAATATAGGGCATCAGCATGCTTCATTTCTACTGGCTCCTCCAACTTAAAAATTGAATCGTGTTTAACATCTTAATTAGGGACAGTAATGTGCAATAGTTTTTTGTTTGTTTTTTAATGAACACCTAGTAATTTACTCTAGAAGTAAATTATAGTCAATTTATCTGTAGTGACAAGTCAGTAGAACATGGGAAGGCTCAAGCTTTTCAATCACCTGGTATTTGTTTCCTGTTTTTACTACTGAATGGAAGGCAGGGCCATGGGTAAGAAGTAAGTGCAGCTCAGAGTGGATGCTGTGACTTCTGAAATCTGCCACTTGCCAGCTTCCCCTTTGAAAGACCCAGTGTAACTTTTGCCAGCTGTCATGAACTTAGAATTTGCATAGAGATGCACATTGTTGAAGAGAAAGAATGACAGGGGCCTTTTGGTTCTTGTGAAGTGGATGGTCAGGGTGATTCAAGTGGTAAACCGAGCTACTGTCTGCTTCTAACAACAGTGGTTCATTCTAATGAGAGTGTTCTGAGGGTGCACACACCATCAGTAGCCGGAATCCAGCGGCCTCTTTGGGCTTTCTTCTTGGTGGTGCGAGCTCGGTTAATAGCTAAGCCCACTCAAACCACGGCCAGTGTCCTCCGGTGCAATGCTCGTGTTTGACAAGTTGCAGTGTGGTTTCAGAAACACCAGTTAGATCAAAGTAAACAGCCCCCAAACACACAGCAGCCAGGAGAGATTGTGAAGACACACCCTGGGCTGGGGTTTTGTGGTGTTTCTGTTGTTTCAGAAGAGAAGTGTATGCGTGCAGCCAAGAATAAACAAATTCTGTAAATAATTGCTTGACTTCAGAAGAAGGAAGCATGAAGGTTACCTTGTGATCATCTCTGAGAATTTAAAAGCCTCCTAAGGATCAGGAGGGAGCCCCTGTTACAAACATGAGAACCGGGTTACAAATCTGAGAAGTCTTCTCCTACTGACTAAATTAGGTTTTGAGTCTCAGATTTAGGGCCCCATACCATCTGAGTATCTCTTTCATATGTGCAGTCCAGCTCGTTGGGGTGAATATCCCCCCCCCCCCCCCCCGTATCCTTGCCACTCACAGAGTACTCAGCATATACCAGGCATTTAATATGCATTAGTTGAATACATGAGAAACTACACAGGACCCTGTCTTTGTAATAATAACTAGCATTACTGACGGATGACCTCTTAATCTTTGCAACACTCTGTAAGTTGGCCACTGTTATGATCCCTCTATTGCAGATGAAGAAACTGAGTCCTAGAAACTCTGACATGCCCAAGTCCACATAAGCAGCCAACTGAGGGGCCAGGGTACAAACTGTAGGCTACAGTCAGTGCCCAGAACCAAAAGTCTTAATTAAATTTATGGTCTGCATTTGGGCTTGAATCTACTGGTGGATCTAGTGCTTCTGCTCACAGCCAGGGTCGTTCTCACTCCCCCTGCACCTGGGGGCCTGGAAAATGCTGTGACAAGATGGTTGGCAAAAAGAAGCTTCAATGCTGACCTTGGCCATTGTCTAATTTTCTCCTCCAAAAATGGAAACTTCGGGAAATTACTTTGGCACAAAAGTCTTTCCTAGCTCTTTCCCAGCAGCCCAAGGACCTATAGAGCTGGCACTAGCAATGGAATTGAACTACAAAAAAAAACCTCACTAGCTGCAGTTGGTTAAATGGAGTGTTGGCCGAAGAGAGCTTGCATGTGTACAGAGACAGCATGGCAGGGAACCTATAGTGGAAAATCCCCCACATAGCTGACACTGCCCCAGGGCAGCACTGTTGTAATCTCTTCACACATATTAAATTCTTATGACAACCCTAGAGTGTGGTTAAGATTCATCATCCCCATTGTTCAGATGAGCAAATCAAGGCATAGAGATCATATAGCTAATACATGAAGGTGCTGATTGTGCTTGAGATTAAGAATAACAGAAAGGCATTTTCAAAGGCTGCTCAGCTATCTCCTGTTCCTGCTCAGTCCTCACTCCATGACTTCTGCTGTATGTTATTGTTGAGTTGGTCACAAATCACCAACAAATTCCCAGGCTTCAACCTCTTTAAGGCTGAATTCCTCTCAAATGAGATCCCTTAGCTTTCAATCTCCTTCTGAAGGACTTTTCTTATGGGTTCAGGTGGTAACGGCCAGGGACCATAGAAAACAAGAACCCAACATAGTTGTCTATCTAAAATCAGTATGCTGGATAAGATCATTGCAAAGCTTGTAGACACTCAGGGTAGACTTTGAGCAGGGGCTTGAGCTAAGTGGTAAAGGTGGTATAGGAATTACTGGCTACCCGAAGGGAGAGGAAGATATCCCAGATCGATAGACGCATGAGGTAGTAAAACGCATTGGATATCACTGACCGTGTGCCTTCATAAACTCAGCCACAGTAGTGTGCTAAGGCGCAAGATGATTGTCACATCTTCAAGAATTTGGTTAGCTGATGTTTAACAGCCATTATTTAAAATTAAATTATAGAAAATTGTAACTAAATGTATTATAATAAGGGAATTATAATAAGGGAATAAGTAAACAAAACCATACTTCCTAATTATTTTACTACCTTTTACTATTTATGCCCTTGAGGTTATGTATATGTATTGTATCTTTTTGGTAGAAATTCTATATACTGATGTGGTAATGCACGTCTCTTCCCAGCACTGCAGTTAGTCATGTCACATTGGTGGCTTAAAATCAGCCATAGTGGGAGTATTTACACTACAGAAATCGGCAAACACTATAAATCAGGGCTTTCCTCCCCTTGGAGAGCTGGTTGTTAAACACTGACCAGCACACCTGGCCACTTTTCATGTCTTCAGTTTCCTCTTCTATAAATTGTAGATCCTGGTCTTTACTTCATGGGCTTGTTGAGAGGGTGACATTAGGTGAACTGTGTCCTGCAATTGCACAGCTCCCTGCACATTAGGTAACTGAACAGCACTTTAGCTGGTATGGTGGTTTGGGTCATTAATATTAGCAGTGGTGAGAGCTAAGAAGTGAAGGTCTATTCACTGAGTGAAATAACCAGAGAACCATGGTGTTTTCTGTGTGCCATGCTAGATGCATCTTCAAGGAGGCAGAGAAAAGAACACTGAGGACTTTCCACTTTCCCTTGGGCTTCATTGGAGGTGCTGATGCTGCTAGGAGCAGGGCTGGCACCTGGCAGCTTTGTGCCCAGGCTGACTCCAGCTGTGCCAGTCCACAGGCTCGTGGAAGACGGCAGACTGTGTAGCAGAGATAATATGCTGAGGCATCTCTTTGACAAAGGTGCTTTCTGAGCACACACTGACTCCAAACTGTCTGCCAGAGCCTCTCCCAAAAGGAGGCTTCTGTAGCAGGGTGGCATAAGGTTCCAGGAGCATCGGGATGGGCTCACACTAGCTGCTCCTCTGTCTCTGGCTCTTGGCCAGGGGTTTGGAGGGACCTGGGTCCTTTGGAGGCTATTCAGCCCAGTGCCGGGCAAAGCAGGCTTCTCTTACATTATAGGGAGATGGAGAAAGCCAGCAGTCCCTGGAGCTGCTGGGCCTTGAGGATCGAGTGCCTCCCTCAAAAGAGACCTCTATCTGCTGTCGAGGCAGAGGTTCAGCGTGATAGCTGGCATTCTTTGAGGACCTACTATGTGCAAGGCACCTTGTTTCCTTACTTCACTTAATCCTCCCAAATCTGCCAGGTTGGGGGATGTTGACAACCCATTTTACAGATGGAGAAACTGAAGATCAAAGGTCACATAGGTGGAAATTCAGATCTCATGTTGCCACATCCAAAGCCTCCTTGTTTCTTTAACCTTGATTCATGGAAATGTGGGGCCCTTGTCACATCTTCTATTGCCCCCAAATCTAATTGATGTAGCAGAATGGAGTCTGCCTGATGGGATCTTTGTTTCAAAAGATCCTAGAGACAGCAAGGCCCACATTCTTCCCACTTGGAATTATCGGGGCCAAATTGGGAATTTCATGCAAAGGGGATTATGCCCCAAGCTCCATTAAGCCCTTATTGCTTTCTTACGTTACCCTAGGGTATGCACTTCTGCCATGAAAATAGTGCAGGCAGGAGTGCAAGAGGCTATGCCTGAGAGACGGCCAGACCTAACTTGTTTCACAGCCAGAAACAATGCATCGAGTGCCCTTTGCTGCCCTGCCTGGCATTCTGATGGCAAGAAAGAGAAACCTACTTAAGGACCTGTAGTCAGAGAGCAATCCTGAGGGAGCAAATCCTGGTCGGAGGTCCAGCAATCGTAAAGACTTCTCTTCCTTGGGCCACCCCTGTGAATATGAGGTCCCTCGAGAGAGGGGGCGGGGTTGAGGTGCTTGGCAGCACTCTGTGGCTCCCCAGGGTGTGGGTTCTGGAGAGGACCTGTGCGCAACAGGCATGAGTGCACTTCGCCCAGCTGTCCTTGGGGCCACCGTGACCTTCTAAGATGTGCCATGGCCCCTGCCATGGGGAAAACAACCCATGGTGGCCCCATATGCCATGGTTCTGGAGGTGACCTTCAATCTGGAGAGGTACTTCCTGAGCCATCTCTGCCACTCTCCCAGGGTCCTCTGGGTTCCCCTTTCTTTTATAATAATTTAGTTGGGAACCTACATGCAGAAAGAATGCTTATATGTGCCTAAAATGCCAGTAGACTAACCGCAGGAGACTCTTCCTCTGGACACAGCTTAGAGGGTGCAGAATCCTACCATACCCAAGCTGGGAGCATTACGCCCCATGATCGCGGCCATCAAGATGGGCAAGGGCAGGGGGACACCTTCTGAGTGCGGGGTCACTGCAGGCCGTCGTCATTACAAGGAGGAGGGTGACCTGTGTGCTGGGTGCGGCCCCAGCTCAGGCTGCCTGCGTGCGGCGTTGATGGTATTCTGCGAGCTGCTGTCCCGACCCAGGGAGCGTCTGGTGGGCCAGGTGGCGTGCTGTCTCAGAGTGAGGTCTCCAAGAGTTTCTGATGGGAGGCCTCGGAGAGTGATGGCTCATCAGCTGACCCAGTGTCAGGAGAGGAGCCGAGCCCAGCTGGAGAGTGTGGTGAGCCGGGCGTTGATGTCCATCTCTCTCTCCCAACCTATCTCCTTTCCCCTAATTTTTATGCAGGGGTGGAACTCTTGTCCCCTTCTGTCTGTCCCCTTTCCTATCACCCAGAAAATCTTCATCATCACTTCTCTTTCTCCCCTTTTCTCCCTACTCACCATGTCTTTGGTCATAATTTTGATTAAAGCTAACTTTGATTAATGATCCCCCATCCATTGAGCCAGCATAGTTATCAATCACCACGCAGAGTCCTGGGCTCTGCAGACACAGCGGTGGGCAGCAGAGCTCTGAGCCCCTGTTCTCGGGGAGTGTCAGGGTTTGGGGGAGCAGCATGTTTGTGAGGACAAGTTAGTGTGGCTGCCGTGGAGAGATGGAGGCGAGGCGTCCGTGGTGGAGACAGCTCCTCCAGCCTTGGTTTGTGCTGCCACCAAGCTGGGCAGAGAGCCTGAGTGTAGGAAGTCAGCTAAGTGCAGGTTATGCTCTTGAGATGGAACCATGCATGAGCTTGCTTGCTTTCCAGCTGCTTTTGGGGTTCTCCTTGATTTTTCAAACCATTACTTTATACGGTGCTGTGATGGAAATGGCATTTTATCCATAGATTCAATGTAGAGAGAGAGGGTAGTGGGCTTCACCCTTCTGTGTTAGTGGAAATCAGGGCTGCCCCGAGGAGGCGACCGTCTTTCCCTTCCTGCCAAGCTTCTCCATGGCACCTTTTCAGATGCTGCAAGATGACCCACATCGGTGTCAGGCTTTGGACAGACAAAATGGAACCAAAGGGGATCATTTTCAGAGGAGTGTCAACCTGAAAGGGAGGTTTCCACACCGGGGAGGTGGCCAGCGTAACTGAAACTGGGCTTCACTGGCCATGCCAAGGGCCAGGCGAAGAATCAGTCCAGTTCAGTCCCTGCTAAAAGCACTCAAGTTCCTTACCTTGAATGTGACATGATGACCCGAAGTTGTAGAGTAACTCAGAGCTCCTCCATGCTTTCCAAGACAATATGCCATGGCTTTTGTATAGTGGAGAAGGCTGTACTGAGGTGTGGTCCAGCCCCAGTCTATAGTGGAGTCCAGCTCTGCCACTGCCAGCTGACCTGGTCTCAGTTTACCCAGCTGCCAATGGGGGGTTCTCTGTAGTGCCATCCCTCTAGAGTTCTTCTGCTCAATGTGCGCTATGCTGGACACACCACTACTGCTCCGTAGATGCCACCGGATGCCTCTCAGATGTCCTTGTTGTTAATCAACATCATCAGCGTCCATTGAAAGAGATCATGGCAGCTACTCTCCCCTAGCACTGGGCTCAGCACTCTGCAGACATTAGCTCATTTAATCCTTACGACCACCTTCCAAAGGTAGCCTACTCTTATCTTACTAAGAGTAGGCTAAGTAGAAAAAACTAGGCCAAAGGACTGTTTGTATATGTGTATGTGTTGGGAAGATATTTATTTTCTGAACAATATTGCTTGCTAATGTAGTTGATGAATCAAATCAGCCCAAATCCCACTATCCCAAAGGGACACACACTGGTAACTAGTTAGCAAACATCCTTTTTATCCAAAGAAGTTTAAGGCACATGGGCAGGAGGGGAGGAGTGAGGCTCTCAGTGTCAGTTCTAGACTTTCCCACTCGGCCATGCTGCAGCCTAACTTCTAGGCTGTGGGCCACCTACCTGAGGCACCAAGCATCCCAGGGTCCCACTGTACTCTCTTGTCATGAGTCCATGAGTTGATGGGCAGGACATGAAGGCACAGGCACCTCTGGAAGTCAATAGAGAAGAGCCAAATGGAAGAGACAGAACAGAAAAGTCCATTAAAATAACAGTGTTTTCCAGAATGACACAACACTGTCTTCAAGGCCATCCAAGTAGCCACACACTAATTAATGGTCCCTGGAGATGCTGGGCTAGAAGCCTTCCTTTTGGGAGTGTTTTATATAAATCCAGAGACTGAAGACTAACCAACCAACACGCTCCCTTGCCCACAAGCTGTTTTCACCTTGTTCTACCGTAAGCTTCTTTTTTCTCTTGAATCTGAGATGTGAGTAATTCATTACACAATTGGACTTCATTGTTGGTTTATGCTGATTCCAATTGCAGAATAAATGACTACCTGGAGTTAAAAAAAAACAAAAAAAACTAATGAAAATACAGGCATCAATCAAGAACATTTATGAATAAAGACTTTAAACATCCATACTTAGAAATATATATGATATTTAGAAATAGATCTGAAAAGACTTATGTAATGTGTTTTAATCAAATCTTGAAGAGAAATTGGCCAATAAATCAAACCTTGAAAAGAAATTGGCCAATAAATCAAAATTGGAAAGAAAGTGACAGATAAATCAAGTCTAAAAAAGAAAACAGCCACCCTATCAAATCCATGATATGTTTATTAAAGCAACTGATCTCAGCTTCTCATGAACGTGTATCTTTTCTGAGCCCATGTATTAGGAATGTATTTAGGAAACAAGTTACTTTTACTATATATGTTAGCATGTGTGCATGTATGTGTGTGTATGTGTGTGTATAACACACAAATATAATCTGTGAACCAAAACAGTGAGACTAGACTGGGATAGAGGAGACAGAAGACAGAAAGGATCAATTGTAGACAAACACCCAGTACCAGCCTGACTCTTACATGGTTTCTAGGATTTATCTTTGTATGTAAAGCAGCTGCATTACACTGGCCTTTGGGACATCAGGACATCAGCAACTGAACGGCTTGGGGTCCAAGGCAGATCTGATGGTTCTGAAATGCTCTTTCACAGGGAATCCTGTTATATCAATTCCAGAGGGAGTGATTTTTTGCATCTGTACAGCAACATATAAGATATGGCATTTCATTTGTTTTAAAATTAATTTATTTTTTAGGAGTTTTCCACAAAGGTATTTTTAAGTATATTTTCAAGATCAAGTCTGTGTGTGTGTGTAGTGTGTGTGTGTGTGTTTGGGAGTGAAGGACACTTCAGAGTCACCAGGCCTCTCTTCATTCTTTATCTCATTCCTTCATCCATATTTCAGAAAGTTGCTTTTCAAAGAATAAAAAAAAACCACTTTAGACTAGTACTCACTTCCTACCCAGCCGCATGTCCCTGTACTTCCCAGCATAGACATGAATTAAATGTTTTTACATCATTGCCCCACAAGTAAACTTGCGGATGTCAAATCATATGCCCCAATAGCTGGGCTTAGAATATTATATTTTATGTATGTAGGCTCCTCCTTAGTTTCCAGTTCATAAATATGTCATAGAAGTGACTTCCAATAATAACAACAGTTGGTCAGTTGTCAGGTTAAGGTCTTTATGGGCAACCGAGGCAGGTACTCTCATTTGTCCCCTTTACAGAGAAGGAAACTGAGGCAGAGGAGCAGTTGCTCAACATAACAACAGCTAGCGAGCAGTAGAGGGAGGATTCGAAGCAGCGTATATTCCTAACAAGATCTTACCCCCCTTCCCACGTTCAACAATATTGACTCCATTTTCTAAACAGGTGACCATGGCGATGCTACCTTGAAGGCCAGCTCCCAACTCCCCATATTACTCTTGACCACATGATGTTTCTACCCAAATCCAGCAATAAAGCATGAAAGATAGAGCTCATGGCCAACTTCTTCCAGGGCTTATAAAAATCAGCTAATGTGTCCTTACGGAAAACAAGCCGCTTCTCTTAAGACCATCATGGTCTTAACGTGAAATGGAATAGTTTTAACTTTTAGAAGCTTCCTTAAAGATAGATTCCCCTGCTGGGAACCTTAAAGGCAATTTTTTATCACTTCCTGCATTTTTCAAACATGCCAAAATTTCCTAGCTGTTCTCCTACCCCAGGGCACCCCACTCCATACAGAAACTGGAATAACTTATGGCATAGGACTGGAAAGCTTATTCTCTAAGTGTAGTTTAGGATTAAGTCCATAACATCCCACTCTGAGAAGAAAAAATAATTATCTGGTTGATTTTCTGGCTGCTATATGGCCTTTAAAACCTTATCTTTACAAACTTTTCCCCATATTTTAGTCTAATATTCTAAGATGGGGGGGTCTTTGCATATGGTTGCTTATGTTGGTACAAGAAGAGAGAACATAGACATTCCTCAGCTGAACACTTGGCATCAAAGCGCGGCCAACCTTGAGGAGTTGACACCCCAGAAGGCGGGGCATTTAGACAGAGAGCACTTTTCAGTGGCTGTGTTTTCCTCTACTGCTCACTGGAAGCTATGGCAAAGCAGGAAGGGCTGCCATCTGGAGGACATCCAAAAATTGGTTGAGAATCTATTATGTGTCAGACATAAATGCCTTGTTTTACACAACTCTTGTGATCTTAGCATCAAACCTTCAGTGTAGGTACTATTCACATTTTATTTTATTTTTTTAATAGTTTTCAGTTGATTTTTAGAGGAGAGAGAGAGAGAAACATCAATGTGAGAGTGAAACACTGTCCCCTAACTGGGATCCAGCCCGAAAGCTGGGCATGTGCCCTGACCAGGAATCGAACCAGCAACCTTTTGGTGCACGGGACGTCCAACCAACTGAGCCACACCGACCAGGGTGGTACCATTCACATTTTATATTTGAGGAGAGGGAGAATCGACAATGCAACTTGACCGGGGTGATGTTGCTTGCATGTTGCAGGGTCCAAAATTGGACCCTGATTCTCTATGGCTCCCAAACACATTCTAGCTCCACTCTTGCCTATTTACAAGGTACTGGGGCATAATACTGACAGACACAGACTATGGGCGGGGACTTTGTGTCGTGTACTGGGAAGACACAAAGCCTGGGAAGAATCTGCTTTGATTTCTGTTGTCACCGTTCATGATGTTATCCCCTGAATAACTTCGTCCAGTGAAATGCAAAACTGACGATGACGCGCTTCTGCTTTTTTAAGAATCTTAATATTTTACACATTTTATTGCCTGTGTGTTCGTGAGAGAGAGATACAACACAACTGCGTGAGTGTGCGCACAAGCCCAGTGCTGATATGTCTCAGGGTGGCTTCGTTTCTATAATAGGAAAGGTTCTGCCAGCTTATGATATACAGGCCACTCAGAGTCCAAATTATGTGGAAACCAACCACCTGACATTCCTCCCCTGAAGTCCAGCCTGATTTGCTTGTCATGGTCACTGGGATTAACGGAGGCCGGAGCAGTGCTGCGAATTGCTACGGGGTTGAGGTGTGAGGCCCAAAGGGGAAGGAAGTTAATCCCTCCCAACCCAGGAAACCCATTTGACCCATCAGCGCAGGCCCCAGAAAGTCCAAGCTTGCAAGATCATGCCCAGGGCAGCTTTGCCACCGTCATCAGATCTGGCCCCTGTGTACCCAGCACGAGGAGTTCGGGTTGCAGGGGGGGAAGGGCAGTTCCCTCTTTTGCTCACTGCTTCCCTTTGTTATCCGGGGGCCTAGGAGAGCTCTGGGGGTTGGTGGGGGTGGTGTGATTTGGCACCTAGCCATAGGCCTCATCCCTGGAGCCACTGACGCTAGTGGCCTGGGACACACGGGTCTGGAAGCTGGCCTTGACTCTATCTAATACAACAGGCACTTACTCATTAGGTGGCCTGGTCCAAAAATAACATACACCAGGGGGACCTTGGGGACACCAGGTCCAGCTATGAAGAGGCCCCCACAGGCCCAGGAAACCGCTTTCCTGTTTGCATTCCTGGCCACCGGCTTCAGCATCGCGACACTGGCCTGGCTTTTCCACTTCCTCAATGTACTGAGGGCCCATTTGCTGTCCCTCTTCAGCCGCGTTTCTGCACAGGCTTTCCTGGGCCCTGGGCGCGACATGCGCCAATGCTCATGAGTCCGCGGGGGAAACTGTCACCAAAGGACTGCAGTGCTTGGAGTCAGGAGCACTGGGTGAACCAGCTCAGCTCCACATTGTTCCAAAACCCGTCTCAGGCCATCAGGACGCAGGCTAATGCCAGCGCCTGGACCTCTTTTAGTAACTGAGCTGAAGGCAGGGGTCCTGGTAGCTCTTCATCCAAACTCTAGCCCTGCCATTCACACGCTGAACGAACACGGGCCGATGACCTCACGGCCCCAAGCCTTGTGTCCCCTCACCCATAGGAGACCCTTCTTGTGTGGCAGCATTTTCAGGGGTGGGGTACATCATTTTCAGTGATGTACATAGAGTCCCTCCCAGGACCAGACAAGACTGCTTCACTGGGCAAGGATTTGGATTATGTGCACAAGCACTTTTTGAATAAAATAATTTAATCATCAAACTGCTATAGGATATTTAGGTTACTTCCATTTTTTTCCTACTAGAGATAACACTGTACTGAACATTTTTATACATGAATCGTTGTTGGAATCTCTGATTCTTTAGTATAAATGCTAACAAGTGGAATTATTTGTTAAACTATGATTTTAAAATTCAATATGTAAAATAAAATTACTTTCCAGAATGACTGAACCAGTTTATACGACCATAGACCCTATAGGAGACAGCGAGTTTCACTGTAGCTATCCTGTTAGATCATTGTAGAGAATTTTTTTGATAGTGAAGCAAAATATCTTATTGTTTTCATGCCATATTACATATAATATATACTATATTATATTTATATATAATATGCAATATCTTGTATTTATATCTTTGTTTACTCTTGATAATTTTTTCTTGTTTTTATATATGGCTGATTTTATTTTTCCTTCTATAAAGTGTCTTTTCTTTTCCTTTTCTCCCCATATTTTTTTCCCCATTTGAAATCATTGTTGCTGTTTTTCTTGTTTATTTCTCATAGCTATTTATATATTGTGTATTAACCCTTTGTCATATTTGTGGCAAAATTTTTCCATGTTTATCCCTTTTAATCATATTTATATTTTTATATGTATAATATTTATATTATAGTCAAGCTTAACATTTTCTTTCATTTTTTTGTTCAGAAAGCTTCCCCATCTATATCAGTTAACTCTTTACTCATACTCTCTTCATTTTTATGTTTTTGTTATCTGACATTTAAACCTTCAATTTATCTAGAATTTATTTTGCTATTTGATCTGAGGTACTGACTTGATTTTTTTCATAACTAAGTTTTAACAGTAATTGTCAAAAGAGCCTTCATTTTTCCAGCGGTTTTGATGCATCTTTTTATACTGCTTTAGCTTTATACACACACACACACACACAGAGAGAGAGAGAGAGAGAGAGAGAGAGGGAAAGAGAGAGAAAGAGAAATCTATTTTCAAGGGTATTTTACTCCATTGATTTATTTGATTCTTATAATAGGACAGAACTCTTTTATTATATTTATGACAAATTTTAATGTTTGCTAGAGTTAACATTCTTTGCAATCTTATTTTTCAAAAATTTCTTTGAAATTAAAAAGAAAAAGTAATACCTTTTATTTTTTTACTCTGAGATACAGAATTGAATTCACCTTTTCCAACAGGACAGGCAAGGACTTACATTCTGAATTTCAGATTATTAATTGTAGGCTCAAGTTGTTTTATCTCCTTGGATTCAGTTTACTCATCTGTGCAATGGGGTAAGAGAGTATTCAGTCAGATGATACCCTGAGAAACTACTTCCAGTTTGGAGTTCAGGGCCTAAAATACACAAGGTGTACAATCAATGATGACTGTTATTCTCAGGTTCAGAGGTTTCACATTCCATCTCTGACCTCATCTGGTGGGGTAAAAAAGATGCCAGCTGTCTCCTTGGCACCCAGAGCCCCTGGGTTTGAATTTTGCTGCTTTGACATTTCAAGGTGGCAGATCTCAAGGCATCTGAAGAATTTCTAGGGGACACCTGTTCTCCAGCCCATGTGCCACAAACAACAACCTGTTTTTAGTTGAAAAAACTGGTGGAGCTCAGAGAGCTACAGAATAAAATCCATGCTAGAGTGACATCCTTCTATGGTTAGGGTTGGTCAGCAACATAAGGACAGTGAGTCTAGCTTTGGAGTCAGACTGGCTGGGCTTGTAGACCACCTCTACTGACCTATAGCGGTGTGACCTTGGGCATGCTACTTAACCTTTCTAAATGCCAGTGTCCCCGTTATAAAATGGACATTGTAATAGTGCCTTCCTTCTAGAAATTTTGTGACAAGTAAACATGAGCTTGATGGTAAAGCACTCATCAAAATGCCTAGCATAGTAAACACTCAAGGACTATTAGAGGCTGAGATGATAATGATGTTATCAGGTATCAATGTGTGTTTGGATGCACTTCACTAGTGCAACCTCACACCTGAAAACCAGACGACTCCAACTTTGAAACATCATGTCTAAGTGTGACTCTGTGCCATTTGAAAGCAGATTTGAGCTGAGAAAAGATTCACCAAATGACCCACTTTATCATTCAATAAAATGTGCTGATTTGGTAAGTTGAGAGCTCAGTCTTCCCAGGATCTTATTGCTTTGCAGACATGGTGAGTCTCCTGGTACATGCACATCCATCCATCCACACACACACACACACACACACACACACACACACACACACTCCCCAAGCAAATGCCTGCTTCATGTATCTAATTCTGCACTACACACAGAAGGTCTCCTTCCCAACATCAGCATTAAATATGTGTCTCATTACTGTTTTTCTTGAGTGGCAGAAATTGGCAGTGAATCCCATGCTCTGAAATTTCATAGACTGCCTGGGCCAAAGTTTTATAAAAGTATATTGCCTACTCAAGGCAGTGTTGATAAGAGCTGCTCTACATAGTCTTGAGTACAGAGCTAGGATCATGATGTCTCATAACTTAAATGGTGCTTCTCTTTATTTCTCTATTCTATTCTGCTCTGTTCTGTTCTATCTGGTAAGTCTTTATTGAGCAACTATTGTCTACCTAACATGTTGAACCAAAGGTGAATTGGACATGACCTTGATTCTGGAAATACTATTGACTGTGTGAAAGAAGCATATAAGCAGATAATGAACACGTAATTATATTCTTTCCTCCATTTATGATCATAATGGTCCCCAGTGAGATCTCACACTGGGCTGTAGCTGAACTGAAGAAGTGGGGCTTGATGCTGTCTCCAGTCCTTTATGAATAACACATATTATATGCAAATGTCGGAGAAACATTATTAATACTCACTAATGTTTCCAGCTCTTTTCTTCCTGCACCCAAGGATATTTCCTCATACCTCTTAATGATAGGCATGGTCACATAACTTGATATGGCCAATAAAATATAAGCAGAAATGATTAGTGCCATTTACGGGCAGAAGCATTTAAGAGTTAGGGCAGGATTATCTAAGCTCCTGTCTAATGCTGTGGCAAACCAGGAAGCCACATGTTGAAAAAGTGACGACAGAAACGGTGGCACTGCCAACAGCCAGTCTCAGAGTAACTACGTGATGTGAAAAGCAAGGGTTACACCTGCCCCTGCAGATTTGCATTAGAAATTTAGTACAAATGAGACATAAACTTCTGATGGTTAAAGTCCCTGGAGCATGTGGGGTTTTGTTAGAGTTACAGAGCCTCTCTTTGAAACAAGAGTGAAAGTTCATCTAACCCTCCCCGCAAGCTTGTGAAGCAAGTGGTATTTTCGTCATTGTCATTGTCATCATCCCCAGAGAATGAGAAAATTAAAAGTGAGGCCTGGAGAGACTAAGAGGCAGCCTCTTGTCCATGGAAGCACTTGGGCTCAAATCCTGCATGTACGTTTCCAATCTCCTTTGCTTTCTTCTAGGCTCCCTGTAGACAATACCCTGAAAGGGGGATGACAACTGGTCGCTATGCTAGTCTTTAAGATGGATGCTATTGGCAGTATTCTGTGCATCACAGGTCTTGGAGATAAAGGATACTGCATGTAACCTATCAAAGCCCACATGGATATGGGCATTGAGTTAGTTTTGTGGCATTGCATTCCAGGGCAGCTTTCTGGCACTTTTGCAGAGTGATAAATGGTCACTTAGACCCAGGTGCCCAACTGGCCTGACTCCTTTGTTCACAAGAGCAAATCCACATGGCAATGTGGTAAGATAAAGGGAGACACAGGAAAAGGGTGAATCAGAAGTGTGTATGAAGCCTAACATTTTTTATTTTTTACTAAAAAACAACAACCATTCTGATTCTGCTTTCATTGAGAGAAGTAAAACAAACTGACATGCAACTTTAAAGATTAGGAATAAAATCTCGTGTGTGTGTGTGTGTGTGTGTGTGTGTGTGTGTGTGTGTGTTCACCAGCCCAAGTCAAGTCCCCTTTCATCACCATTTCCTCCCCCCACAGCCTCTTCTACCTCCCCCCCTCCCCTTTACCTCTAGTAATCACCATACTATTGTCTGTGTCTATGAGTTTCTTTCTTTGTTTTAAAATCTCATTGTCTGTCCCCAAGCTGTAATTCTAAATAGTCAACTTTTGGCCAGTCACCTTCCCAAGTAGATTGTAATTTAAAATATAACTGGAAGGCAAAGCGATCTCCTAAAATTAGCTTGCAAGGATGGTGGTAGTGAGGCTCCAGGTGAGGGGGAGTGGGGGAAGCTGAGGCCCTGTCCCCACCTGGTCTTGTCCCCTTGCCCTCACTCTCTCCCTGCTGTCCGTCACCCAGGGAGGGTGCAGGGGGATCCCGGTGGCCCTGCTCAGTGCGCCGAGTTTAGCAGTCGCTGTTTTGATGGCAGTGGAAGAGGGGGACTGCTATTTCCGAAGGGAGGACACCGCTGGATAAGCCGAGCCCTCGTGAGCTGAGTTAATCACCAGGAGGTCGTGCGGAGGTCACTGGAGCTGCATGCCTGTTGAAATAAAGGTGACAGGAAGTGAGCAATGGATCACTGTTACTTTCCCCTCAGCAGATCTTCGTGTTCTGTTTCTGGAATCCTCACCTCCGGACAAAAGATCAGGTTATGCACTAAGTGAGCGCTGAAGGCTATTGGAACAGATGTCAACTCTTATCCCATCTCTCTCTCAGCTCAGACTAAGGCTTCAGTGCTTGGGAGTGACCACAGTGCCCTCATGATTGGGCTTAAAGCCGGTCTAATATAAGGAATGTTCAGAGTCCTTAGGTTTACCTGCTGCTTTTGATTCAGTTGCATATGACACAGAGAAGCAGTGGGGTGGCTGGAAGTGCCTCTGACTGGTCTTTTGTATGGATATTAGAGACAGAGAAACAAAATACAAGTCTAAGGCCATTGCTTTACCCTCTTTTAAAAGTATAAGCTTCTCTTCTGTTAATAAAAGTGATAGCCCTTTGAGGAACAGATAAATAATTTCTTGGCTGAAGTTCTCGGTCCACGGCTACAGTCTAACTTTGATACAAAGAGGCCAGTGAAGGGAAGATAAATATAGAGAGAAAAGAAAGAAACTAAGACACTAAGTTATCCCAAAGGGCATTCCTGCATTAGTCATCTTATAAAAATTATATGTACCACAGAATATCTATTTTTAGAGTCCAGGAGGTTATGTGAAGCAGTTCAAATGTCGGCAAAGACCCAGAGGCCAGCTCCCAGCGATGATATTGGATATTTGGATATTTGTTTTCTTTATTTTAACTGTGCGAAGCTGGTACTGACCACATGGATATGTTGGCCACTTGGGGACAGCAAGACAAGATTCATGTGCTTCTTCAAAGACATCTGAGGCCCTGAGTGATTCTTTTGTGTTATTTTTGTCCATCTTCTGGGCCTGGGCACTACACACACACACACACACACACACACACACACACACACACGAGCCTTCATTATACACACTCTCTAAGATCACGCCAGCAGTAGACCTATTTCAGCAGCAGAAAGGATGTCCCCAACTCTCACACAATTGCCATTCAACTTTTATTAGAAGCCTGAAAGAGCGTGAGGGGAAGACGTGTCCATTTCTCCTGATGATCGGATTAGGGTGCTTTATTTCAGCTGTTTCTCACTGGTTAGATCTTGTCTGAGTTTATAGAGTCTAGATAATTTTCTGCCTCTCTCTGGAATAGAGTACACTGGATTTGGCTATGATAGCAGTTGAGAATCTATTGGATTTAGTGATTTGAGCTGAAATAAATGGCACCTGAAATGCACAAACTTCTTTCCAGATGCACATTGGTTTTGTTTTTCTTTATTCAGTGAACCTCTGAGCCAAGCTGCTTCTTGAGGCTCAACTCTCTTACTTGCTCAAAAGACTTGTCTCACTTTGGCTCGGGGCGGTGCTGTGGCAGACGACCCTGCTGAGCATGGTGGCTGAGCTTCCATTTGTCCATGGCACTCCTCCCTCCTCTCAAACCAGAGTCAGGCCTGTTTCTACCCCACACTCCATCCAAGTACCTGGAGGAATCCAGGGCTGGAGGAGGAGACTGGGAAGCCAAGATGCTCCTCTCGTGCTCTTGGGGTAGATGTAATCGCAAACAAAATCATAAAACATCCAGTTCAATTTGAATTTCAGGTAAAATGACAAATATACTTTTAGTATAAGTAGGTTCCATGCAATATTAGACCCTATTTATGCTAATAATTTTCCATTGTTTATTTGAAATTCAAATTGAACTGGGCATACTACAATTAACCTGCACCCTGTTCCAGGGCATCTTCCTTAGGGGTGTTCCTGTGGGCTCCAGCCTGTCCAAGACCCTGACTTTCAGGGCACACAGCACTGAGAAAACAGGACAGGACACCACACCTCCTAGGTCCCACTGGTGTCTATTTTCTTTTTCTTAAGAGGTCCTAAAGATTCCCTGCCTTAGGACATGACTCCTAGGACTGTGCTAGAGGAAAGGGAAGCAGCAAATGGGGACTATTTCTTCCCAACTTCACTGCCTTCCTCGTCTTTGAATGTTTTCAGTTGGGGATTCCTGGAGTTTACCCCAAATGCTCACGCTAGGGTATCATGGTAATATCTCTATAGCAATAGAATTAAAATGTCCCATGTGGGTACCTGCTCTTCATCTAGAGTGTTTGAAATACATGCTTTACCCAGTAGGCCCACAAAACGCTGAGTGAGGCAGGAATTTTAGGAAAGTAGATTGGGGAGTTGTGACTTCACCCAAAGTCTACAGCTAAGTACTAGTGGCCCAAGTCTTGACAAAGCCTCCTGGTTTCTCTTTCACGGGGCCTGTCCCCACCTACGGCCTCTCCTTAACAGACACAGCATTTGGCTGGTTCTTGAGGGAAATGGCTCAAGGTAATCAATTGCCGTTTCTTCCTTCCCTGGGTCAGCTGTGTTATTATCTCCAGCATATTAAGAGGGAGCCATAACTAATTTTGAAAGGAGGCAATAAACCACAGTTAATCATTAATTTATTTTTATTATTTAGTATTCTTATTATTTAATTTATTTTATCTATAAAAGTACATTAGAGAAAGTTTACAAAATTCACAAAACCATAAAGATTAAAATAACAATCACTCAGTCTTACTCTCAACAATAAAAAAAAAAAAAGCAAACCCATATTAACATTTTAGCCTTTTTGTATACGTTTATTTTTTTGAGGCATACATAAATGTATGTGTCCATTTATATTTACGTAAATTCCCAGAAACACACTTTATAAAATTCAAAATGTTCTTAAATATTTTATCCTGATTTTTTATTTAGCGTACTTCATAT
This sequence comes from Miniopterus schreibersii, assembly GCF_964146895.1. Classification (NCBI taxonomy): domain Eukaryota; kingdom Metazoa; phylum Chordata; class Mammalia; order Chiroptera; family Miniopteridae; genus Miniopterus; species Miniopterus schreibersii. The sequence goes on along the minus strand of NC_138121.1, from coordinate 22,213,472 downwards.
ATATTTTCCAAGGGCATTTAAATGTTCTTTGAGAAAATAGGGCTTAAGTGCTCGCCAGTATTCACATCTGTTTCCTATAATGCCCTCGGGGAACTCTGAATTTTAAACAGGCCCTTTAGGGTCCTGGTGTGTGGGACAGTCACATGGAAAAGCTCTGGATGGTTAGAGATGAGTGTCCACCCCCTGGCCCGCTTGAACTGCTCATGAGACCTTAGAAAGCCAGCCAACCATTTGTGTCCCCAAGTGGCCAACATATTCATGTGGACAGTACCAGTTTTCCCACATAAGAAGTGGGAACGGGCCCTGAGTTCTTCTCAAGTTAGATGAAATGTAAAGATAAACAGGACTTTCAAAGAAAATGTTTTGGGATGTCTTCAAGTTTGGGTATTCCATAAATGCATAGTGTTACTAACCTGCTTGTTTGGGCCCCACTTCAAGGCCCAACCATTGTTCTAGCTCTTTTCTAGAAATTCTTTTGTGACACTCAATGAACATAATCTGCATCATCCCTTGTTGGAAATTAAGTTGAAATAATATTTACTGAGTACTTAGTATTCATACATTCGTATATGCATTTAACCAACATTTAATAAATGTCAACCACCTGCCAGGCACTATGCTAGGCATTTATGACTCTACAGCATGTCCCCCCAAAATATATACACACATGGAATAATTATAAAGGCAGAGTTTATTAAAATACATTTCATTTTCAAAATGTAATAGAATTGACAGACATTGTGTGTATACATTTTTGGGGGACACCCTCTATTTAACCCTTCCCAAAATTCCCTCTGAAATATTACTCTTATTAATGCTTCTTTAAAATTTTTATTTTAAAATAATTGTAGGCTCACAAGAAGTTGCTATAATAATACATAGGTTTTGAATACCCTCTAACTTTCCCTTTGATGACTTCACTCCCCCTTTCCTTTCTTTTTCTGTCCTTTCCTTTCTTTTTCTTTCCTTTCCTTTCCCTTTCCCCCTTCCTTCCTTCCTTCCTTCCTTCCTTCCTTCCTTCCTTCCTTCCTTCCTTCCTTCCTCCCTCCCTCCCTCCCTCCCTCCCTCCCTCCCTTCCTTCCTTCCTTCCTTCTTTCTTTTTTTCACAACCAAGACTTCGGATACCTAAGTAGTTTCCTAAATGAAAATGCAGAATAAAATATTTAAGGACATTATTAATTATATAAACTGTGTTTCTATGCATTTACACAAATACAAATGGACACGTGTATTTATGTATGCCTCAAAAAATAGATGCAAAATAAAATATCAAAACATGAATCGGGTTTTCTTGCTAATTTTGAGAGTATGAGAGATTATTTTTACCCTTATGTTTTTCTTTATGTCTTCTTTATGTTTTTAACTTTCTGTTGGCATCCAGCTAGAGAAGGGTGAAAACCAGGCTAAAACTTGGATCCATTTGCATCTAAAGTAAACCCCTTCCTGCTCTGGGCCCAGGGGAAGGTGTTACTGATTAATGAGAGCCTTTGGAATCTTATTCTGGAAGTAGGCGTTCCAGTCAGTTATCTGCCTCAGAATGCCACCCATGTCGCGCTGAGTCTAGGGTGGTTTTCTTCTCATTTGGGGAAGAACTTGGGTTGGCTTACTAAGACTATAGGTAGGAACGAAAATAGAAACTCCTGACAGCTTGATTTCCTTTTGCTGGCACCAGGCTCTGTTCCTCTGAGCTGGAGGAGACCTTTGAATATGCAAAGACAGGGAAATCCTGCACCAGGTCATCAAGCACCTCCATGGGCCTGAAGGGAAGGCACATTAATGCAGGCAACCGGCTCTGAGAACTCTCTGAGTTTCTGAGAATCCCTGAGTAGTTAGTGATCATAAATAAAGAAGGCAAAGACAGCCAATTTCACTTTCAGAGTTTTGGATTATTCTGTCAGAAATGCATGTAAGCATATGTATTCAATAATAGCACTAATATAGGAGGAAGCTCTCCACCAGCTTCCCTCTTGCCTCTTTTCTCCCTTCAAATTGATATCTCAAAGCTTTAAGTCAAACTGTGTTTTATTAAGAGAATGGGTTATTTGAGATACGGTTGTGACATTAACCAGGGCCGAGCCCAGCTGTAGTTCTGCCAAGATCTTTCATGCTGAATCTGAATTTCAGTGCAGAGAGAGCCCTGCTTTGCTCAGTTTTGCTTGGCTTGGATGATTTTGCTCAGTTCCTACCCAACTGGCAGCATTTTTGCCAAGAGCAGGATGATTTCCCGGCCACTGGGACAGTGTCTGTTGATGGTGTGGGTGGTTTACAGAAGCTAGATGCATCCAACCGCATGAGCTTGGCTTTCTTCTCCACGAACCGGATTCCAGAAAATCACACCATTGCTGCTGGGACTGCCACAAGAAGGAGCAAAGAGCTCCTGGCACCTTGGCATTGGACATGGCCAAGGAACTGAAGGGGGCAGAGAAAAATTATTGAAATATGAGACCCCTGACAACTTGAACTGAATCCTCGATTTCTTTTTTCTGAAATGGTTGCCTTCTTTTCTGTTGGTCTTGAACCAACATGTAGCTGGTGCCATGTTACTAAGAGCCCTTTCTCAGGATGCTCTCCCGAATCGCCTGATAATATTCTCTCCTTCAGACTGCTGTGAGAATTCTCACAGATGCCCTCACACAACCTACCTGAGAAGTGGTCTTGATGATTGTGAGATGAAATGGTGGGACCCCCTTCGGGGTCAAAGCACCCCAGATCTCCTGTTCTACGGGATCACCAAACATTGGCATTAGAAAGCAAACCTGGTGGACATTTCATCTCCTTTCTTTTCCCTGGTGGAATCTTGTCCTCTGGGCCTTTAGTAGGAGAAGTTTTTTTAAGATCTTCCAATATGAGATGCCACAAAGCTGAATGACTTCTTTTGTATGAGGAGTTGATTTCTCTTCTTGAGGTTATTTAGATTCCACTTAAGCAAGGTAAGAAGGCCAGCTTAGAGCTATATTTGGAGACAGTGAAGCAGATGAAACCCTATATCACGGAAACCAGGCAGCTCCGATATTTTGTGGGCAATTGAATTTGAGGGGGGAGCTTTGGGGGACCAAGACCAAACTGAGTCTCTCTAGTACAGATCCAAAAATATGGTCTATCCCTGGAAACACGCAAGTTTACTAAACCACAAATGACCCACAGCCATTTCCAACTGAATGGAGCCAGCTTCTCCTCCAACACTGATGTGTTGGAGTTGGCTTGTGCTGGCTCACAAGGGCCTATTGTTAAATTTTCAGAAATTTTGTGAGTCAGTTGTTAGACACAGCCATCATTAAAAAATTAAATCATGCAAACGTACAATCAAATAAATTTTATTTAAAAATGCACTAACAACTCAAAAATTCTCACTTCGGAATTATCTTATTTAGATATTATCTATGTTCTTGTTATGATTTGTATCTATTACACCATATAGTGAGGTGCTACTGCACATTCCTTCCCAACTCCACACTCTGTAGCTTGAAATTAGTCACAGAGGGAGTATTTACATCATAGAAATGAGCAAATGCTACAAGTCAAGTCCCTTCCCCTTTTTATATTTTCACTACTAATCTACAAGACCCATCTCCCAGCACAAGGTGGGGGCAAAAGTAGGTTTACAGTTGTTCAAATGGAAAAGAATACAATTAAAAAATAATAATACAAGAATAAGCCATGTGTTTCGCATATGCACAACTCTAAACCTACTTTTGCCACGCCCTGTATTTGAAACCAGCAGCTGGACCTCCAGAACCAGGGAGATGTGTGCTGGGAAAATTGTCTATGGCCATTCATCGGAACGTGCAGTTAGAATGAATCTGCTCACAGCTGAGACAAAAGAGACAAGAAGAAGAATGTTGTTCTCGGGGTTGAATGATGTTAACCCTCACATTATTTCACTTCGTGTTAACTAATGAATTAAGGGTCTTTCATGCTATTTAGCTACTGTCCTAGGGAAGCTTGGCATTTTAAGGCAAAGAAAGTTATTTCCTCATGTATCTCCAAGAATCTTCTTTCCAGGCTTCTAGGACCTTTGACTTACAGGGTATAAAGGTTAGTTATAGCATAATTCTCTAGCATGTTTACCTTTTCCTGGATACACAGCACTCTGCATGAGACTGCAGTTACCGCTAGGAAAGACCTTCACTCCTGAATATAATGGGTTTGTGACAAATGAATTAAACTTTTCTATAATGTCATTTGTAGATACTATCACTATATGAAAAAAATAGCAAACAAAATCTTAGCTGCTTTAAAAACAAGCCATCTTTTTTTTTTTTTCCAGTGAGGGGGACTCATATACACATAATCAAAAACCATTAGCAATGAAAAGTAGCAACCTAAATTGAATGATTAATTTTTCAGCTTTAAAGGGATTTGCCAGTTTACTATGTTGTTTTGTGTGTTGTTTTTGTTCGCTCTCCTGGAATAATTTCATTATGTTTTCTCTTGCTTGCCTTTCAAAATTGATCAAGTTGCTGTCAATATTTGGAAGAGGAATGAAAAGAAAAAAAAATCTAACATACTAAGTCTTTGTTTGAGCCTTCCCAACGGTCTGTCCCGTCTGAGTGCACGGCGTGGACAGAGCTATGTTTTAATTCCTGTTGTCTTGCCAAGTCAGAATGGGATTCTCTGTTCTCAAGGTCTCTGGACTATCACTTTACCCAAAACATCCATCCCGGGTATTGCGGGAGGCAGAGAAGCTCTGCATAGCTATTTATTTTAAGTGCCTGATTAAAATTTCATGAAAACAGGAAGTCAGGGGAAAAGAATAGATTGCAAGAGCGATGAAATCCGGGGCTTTGTAATTTTTAGCTCACAGGGAAGAAAAAAAGTGTTAAATCGTAAGGAAGGTATATTTTCAGAATCGTGCTGTGGCCACTAATGGCATATTTTGTCACTGGCTGGGGAGCTGGTGAACTAAGAATGGGTCCAATTTTTTAAATCTTATTACAAGTTTTGCTCTCATTTAGAAATTGTCACCTTAAAGTAACCTAATGCTGCTCTGCTTAAAGCAAACCTCACGCAGCTATCTCTGTGTGCATGTTCGGCCACATTGTCTTCTATCTAAGCAGATAGAAACGTCGTCCTGACACAGTTGAACAGCACAGAATCTGTCCACCCCATAAGTTGATGTTTCCTAAGAACTTAATCTTATCTAATTCCTGTATCCAATGGGATAAAGAATTTGGAGAAAAGAAAGTAATGACATATTTTTTTTTGCCAGATGATAACCGAATGATTGCTATATTTGGTCAATGGAAAATAATGTTTTTCCAAAGAAGTATCTGTCGACATTTAGCTGTCGAGGAAATCAGCATTTAAAAAAAACCTCAAATGCACCAAAATCCATCATCAGACTAAATCTTTATCTGAAAAACTGGCCGCAACGTCCAGTCACAGAGGAAGACCTAATCCTTATGAGAGATGGGTCAGAGTGGAGCAAGAAATTGAGCAAGGAGGGGTTGCATGGCCCCCAGCTAATGTAGCAAACTAACCCCCCCTGCAGAGGGTTGAGGCCTTTAGATCGCTTTCCAGGCTTCCCGTTCACCCGTTCAAACTGACTTGAACAGGGATCAGAAGGTTTATCAAGGAGGAAAAGCAACTGAAGATGCTAATGGGTAGTTGGATGCCTTTAAGTCCCTTCAAAAGCTCCACCAATCCCCCAGGGCATGAGTAGAGTAGGCTTGAGTATATCTGGAGAATCCAAGTACCTCTGGGGTAGGTGTATGTGCATTTATCTGCCATGGCTTGGGGCCATTTCATGCTGATGATCACAGGATCATCACACTATATTATTCCAGGATAGAGAAAAAATTATACAAACCACAATAAACTTTTAAGTCTCCTCAAAGTTGAAAAACCCAGTCATTTAATTCAGGCTGATATTGGCCTTAATGAATTCATTTCCATGGGACTGAGTCAGTCTCTAGGCCTTGCCAGATAAAAATATGCATCATTCAAAGGCTTATTACTTGAACATAGGTAGCATTGGATGAGCTAACTTACCCCCTCTGTACCTCAGTTTCCCCTTCTGTACAATGAGGCTTCTCACATTTGTTGAGCTCAGTGCTTCTACCTCTGTCACCACTGTCTCAAGAACTGGCTTCAATTGCCTTGTAATTCTTTGCCTACCCCTCTGTAAGCTTCACTCTCCGGGCAGCTAGTATCTCTTGTTGGCCAGTCCAGTGTTGTCACTCAGCAATGTGTCTGGCCATAGTGGACATTCAGTATTAAATATGTGTAGAATGGATGAATGCTTAAGGATTGTGTGAGGCTAGAAATAGCAAGGTATGGCAGAGTTCTTTTTTAAGACTTTTAGAGATTCAGCATAACCTCGTTTCCTGTACTGGAAATTGGTCCAGGGCAGAGAAGGGTCCTCTGGTCTCCTTGCCCCAGTGGGGGAAGAATTCACCCTACTCACCCCTGGGGAGCTGCCGCAGAAGGGTGTTCTCACCAGAGCTGTGGGCAGAATTTCTGTCAGAGCAACCATGGCTGGAAGAAGAACAATTAATTCAATGAAATAGGTGCTACTTTGGTTTCACCATATAGAAAGCCCTGTGCTGCAATTTCATGATAATATGTGATATCAAACAGTGTTGACCAATGGATCAGGAAAAGCACAAAAAGAAATGAAAACCACTGAGATGGCAGGAGAGAAATCTTTGGGGAGTGGCCTTTTTATGATCACTCCAATGCTATCATTCAGAAAACCCTCAAAATTCTTTTTCATTCATTCTGCCTTTCTCCCTGTGCTGGGTAAGATTTTGAAGCTGTTAATAGACACTGTGTCTGTTCTTTGGAATTTGGAAAGCTAAACATGATTCTCCAAGGAAGATGTGCTACTCCAAGTTCTCCAAATGCATGATATTTATGAAGCAAGTTTCTCCAAGGAGCTTCAAGCATTTAGTCTTAATCAAATTCAGCCTTACAACATTCGCGATATTAAATGAGTTTTGCCCAAAGCCCCAGCAAGCAAGTCATCATTGGACCAATCCCAGTGCAAGAGGATTCTTTGATTTAATCACAGCCTTCTCCAGGTTCCCAAAACACTTTGCAGAAACCTTGCTCACAGCATTCACTCTACTTTGCCTTCAGATACATACATCGTGCATGCCTTTGTTCCCCTGGCTTGACTGTAAACTGCCAAAGTGCAGGGACAAAGTCTAGGTGGCCAAGTCATACTCACCCTGTGCCAGGCACAGGAATAGTTACTATATGTCTACGGAGCTGCTTAAGTTCATTCTTTCATTCATTTTGGTAATTATTCCTTCCACCTGTGCATGCAACTGGAGGTGAAGCTACAAACACAGTTCCTTTAGCAGCTCTGGGTAGGGAAATGGGTCTCTGTTTATAAGGTCGTTACTCCTCCATCTAATGAAGTCACTGAGGCACTGTCTTGCCTACATAGGGAGATGCATGCAAAAGAGAAATGTGACCAGTACCACAGAGAAGCTGAGAGCGGGACTGAGGAGATCAAATGACCCTGGAGCAGTGGAGGGTCCATGGCTTTGAAAAGCAACAGGATTTCAATCTAGGCTGGGTGCCGTTGAGCTAGATACTTAACCTCTCTGAGCTTCATAAGCCCCAGGACACTGTCTCTGGCTCCCTACACATCTTAGATTCTCTGTCTATGTGCTTCCTGCACCCTGAGGTCTGTCTTCACACAGACCCAATTTCCTTGTGACTACATATTCCATGGCTGTTTCTCCAACCAGAAGCTGAGCTCTTTGGAAGCAGTGACTGTATTTAATTCACCTTTATTGCCCTGGAGCCCAGTACTGTTCCTGGAAAATGGAGATGATAATACTAATCCCTATCACATAGGTTTGTAAGGTAGAGATATATTTATCAGAGTGCTTGATATAGTGTCTTTTTCCACATAGAAAGCATATGAAAAGCTTTTGTAATCATTTATTCAGTAGCTGTCTGAAATGAACAGACCTACTGGAATGGAGGGTCTTATCCCCATTTTACAGCTGGTGTAACTGAGTCTCAGAGACATGAGCCTGTTTGAGTTTCTTCTTCTTGAAAACATGACTGGCTGGTGCACAGATTGTGCTGGTGATGGTGAGCGTTTGCAGAGGATGAGGGGGCTGCTTTCTCCCCCAAGAGCCTTAGACTGAGAGGTAGGAGGCTCTGTTCAGAGTGGTTGGGAAACAATTCTGTTCGGAGGCCTTGAGCCCTAGAATTCCGGAGTCCACAACAGGAAGAACCCGGAGATCCTGTAGGAAATGTGTCCCGAGGATTAATGGTGGGCCTAAGTGCTGAGCGAGGACTTTTCCCTTTCCTCATCTGCATTTGGGAGATCTTTACTTTCCCCTTTTAAAGATCAATGTGCTATATTTCTTTTTTCTGAAGGCACATCTATTAAACCAACAGTGGTGGAGCCCAAAGACTAGTCCCCACCATGTAATTAACCCCCTCGAGGTCCCATTAAGATCCAATGATATTTTGTGATTTTATTAACTAAAAGTAAATAGGGCTGGCATCCACCGTGGAGCCTGGGTTTAGAACTCCTGGGCTCTGGAGCACAGGGTGCACTTTAACAGCCTGTGCTCCGTGCCCCCCTGAGCAATGTCCAAGCATTTCCTGTATGCTTTTGCCTTTAATTCACAGTTTTATTGAGTCCTATAGGAAAGTATAATATAATGGTTAGAAGAGAATTCCCCGGGGCCAGGCTCCAGCATTACTAACTGAACAATCTTGGATAAATTACTTACACTCTCTGAGCCTCAGTTTATTCATCTAAAATATGATGACCACCATAACACCTACCTCCTCGGGGTCCGAAAGGGTGAAATAAGATAAGCAGGTGAAATGCTCAGCTGAGTCCCAAGCACATGATCAACACCCTCCAAATAAATATTGTTACTTACTAGCGATGACAACTTCCAGCAGGTAGGTAGACGTGGCCCAAGAGAGCCCAAGTGACAGAGTTGGGACTTAGGCCAGATCTGATTGGTGCTCTTTTCGACTCAGCACCAGGAACAATGTTTTTCTTTCAAATTGGCCACTGTTTTTTGAGCACCAATTAGACAGTAAATAAGAGAAGGCATTTATTTCCACGTCCTTAGCCAGATTTCCGAAGGCTACGGGCAAGCGCTTGGGAGCCAGAGGGAGAGGGATAGTGTGGGGGAAGGTGGGAGGGGTTGCCAGAGCCCTTTATGTGCCTGGGTCAGCTCCCGGGGATGAAATGGAGCACAGTGTGGCCTCAGTGGACATGGCCAGGAAGCAGGGGCCAGGTACCAAAGGGTCTCTTAAGCCAGGGTGAGAACTCTAGTTTCCCTTCTCAGAAGGATGCGGACCATTGGAGGTCTCGAATCAGGGGTGTGACTTGACCTGAATTAGTTTATAAGATTACTCCGGCTGCTAGATGGAGACAATTTGAAGGCATGATTGATGGGCAAGAGGGGAAGTCGGGAGAACAGTTAGCAGGCAATTGCTGTAGGTTTTACCAGTATGTATTCAGTACCCAGAAGAGCCCCACCTCTTTACACTACAGGTACAATCCTTTTGGCTCAAAGTATGAATGCATACATCCCGAATATTTGTTCAAAGCAGTTTTGCCTCCCATAGGCCTCCAGGATGACCTCCTGCCCAGCTCGCCCTGAGCAGACAGGGACCTCTTCTAGCAGGAGAAGACAGTGTGCACTCCCAGGATGGGGGACATATGACCAGCTGGGAGGGCCGAGTCAAGAAGGGTGAAAGGTCACAACGGTCTGGGGCTTTAGATTATTTTCCCACCTGGTGACAGGTCATAGGACATGACTGGCTACCTGCACTGTGAACCCAGAGCATCCTGGAGGACACACTGTCATACTGGCCTGTGGGTTAGGACAGGAAGTGAGAACCAGCACAGTTACACAGTGCAAACCACAGGCAGGAAACTTGGGTATATGAGAGCAGCGTCGCCTGGCTTGGGGCTTGGCCTGCTGCCGGGTTACAGGCCCTCTTGGTCCCCAAGGGCCTGGGGATTGTTAGCGATAACAAGTGATAAGGAACTGAGTTTTGTATTGCAGCTAATAGGGAGGGAGAGAGGCCGGGGAGCTAAGGCACATTGCTTTAGAGATCACAACTCTCCAGGGTGCCAGAGAAACCAGCTGGTACACTCGGGCTTGAAGGTAGGAACTGAGGGTTCTTGGGAACAAATCTTCTTAGAAACTTTGGGGGTGAAAGTGCCCCATAACATCCAGTTGAGACAAAGCAGGCTGCAGAGCCCAGATACTCTCTACCATGGGCAGAGCTCACCCACTCCAGGAGTTGCAGTAACATGTCCAGCCTCTCTTCAGAGACTGGGATAGTTTTCATCCCATCTCTGGGGGTTCCTCTGTCCTTGAATATCCCTGAGGAGGTCACATTGTTGTTTCTAGGTTTCATGAGTTCTGGATAACAGCTCCAGAGATGCCAGTCTGTGCTGTGTGGCCTTAGGCAAGTCACTGACCCTCTGATCTTCCCTATTCTTAATGCGTACAAAGGGGATGATCTTGGTGGCTCTGCCACAGGGAGCTTATGAGGATCAACCCAGATAATAAGCATGAAGAATGTTTAAAGTAGAATATAATTGTTTTTAGTATTAGTTATAGTAGTAATATATTAATATCAATAGACCCTTATTGAGCATCTACTATGTACTAGGTGCTGGGGGTGCCCAGATGTGTGACACATGGATTTTCCACCCCTAACAGCTTATAGTCCTCATGTATATTAATAGAGTTAATAATACTAGCTAAGACTTACAAAGCACCTACTATGTGCCAGGCACCGTTTTCAGTATTCTATGTATATAACTAATTTAATCATCACAATAACCTTATTATGTAAGGTATTATTATTGTTATTATTTTATAGATGAGGAAACTGAGGCACAGAGAGACCAAGTCACTCTCTCAAAGTCAGGCAGCTGGTAAGAGTTGGTGCCAGGATCAAATCCAGGCCAGCTCGCTGTATAACCCATATTCCCAAACCACTGTTCCACATGGTCTATTGAGTAAGAAGCCCTGCTGGTGGTTTTTAGGGTTCCCCATGATAGTTATACAAGATGTGTCTGTCTAAGCTCAAAGCTTAGGTTATTAACCACTTCCCCATACAGCCTTGGGAGCTCACCAATGAGAAGTTCAGGCAGAGATAACTTAACTCCTTGGAGGGAGAGAAGTCATTGACACAATGTCACACAGCATGAGTCATCTTTCACGCTCATTCAAGCAGAGTCTTGGTGGCAAGTTAATGAAGGGTTCTGACCATCGAGTCAGAACCCAGAGACTGTCCTGGGGAAGGAGAGGGCTTACACCAAAGGAAATAGCCACTGCAAACATGGGGTCCACTGATGAGGGAGCCGGGGAAATAAAATACACTCTCATCCATCCCGTGTCAGCCCCTTTAGTGCCCCCCATTGGCCAAACCCAGCCAGCACCCAGAAGGCAATAGAGTCCCTGGTTGATGGAGGCCACACATGACAGCTCCCCAGGGTACAAGGTGGAGATGGGGTCTGTGGGATTAGACAGAGGATGTCCAGAAGAATGATAAAACTCAGGTTCAAACCCAGAGTTTTCTGCCACTCGAGCTGGAATCTTTAATCATTCTATTGGAAGAAAATGGTGGGACTGGCTTAGGAAAATCAAAGCTTTGGGTAGCAAGTTTATGTTATGGTCCAGTTCTCAACTGACAAGTAATTTAGGATGCTCTCTTTGAAATCATGAGCATATGTAATATTGACACCCATGCTGAGAATACTTTCATGTCATTTTTTAGGCAAACCAAGCTCATCTTTGCAAAGCTAGTATTCATGGAACCATACCTATAAACCACTCCCTCACCAAAGAAAGAAAGAAAGAAAGGAAGAAAGGAAGGAAGAAAGGAAGGAAGGAAGGAAGGAAGGAAGGAAGGAAGGAAGGAAGGAAGGAAGGAAGAAAGGGAAAGGAGACTAGAGATCTATTTTTAAAAGAATTGTGCTACACATTTGAATGATAGGTAATGGGAAGTCTGACAAGTTGGGTGGTCCAGGTCCCTTCCCAGCAACACCCTTGTGAATAGACGATGAGGACACATGCTTTTCTTCAATAAGCCTAAAGAGCTTATTTCCCCACGCAATAAAAAGTCCTGCGAATTGGGACAGAAAACTCGACTGTGATTTATCTGAAAACAACTGTTAAACATTTCAAAAATTAAACTTACTCAAATGGAGAGGAAGGAAGGTTAGAATAGATTTTGAGAACAAATATTTAATGCCCCACTTTTTTTGTTGAAGGCTGGGGGGATGTACTTTTTATTGATTCTATTATTTCATTTCATGGGGATTTATTGTGCTTTTACTTGCCTGGAGGTGTATAGTGCTGAAAGAGACTGCGATTTTAACATCCAGGATATGATGCCTGAGACACAGCCTACCCCACGGAGGGAAGAGGTTATGTTGTTGCTTTATTTTATTAACCAGTACATATTGAGTGTGTCCTATACACCAGGTTCTAAGCTAAGCACTTTCTATAGTTTATTTTCCTTAATCCCCTCAGCAAGCTCCTGAGGCAGGTGCTATGATTGCCCCCATTTTACAGATGAGGAAGTGAGGCACAGGGAGGTTAATTAACTTGCCCAGGATCCCACACTTGGTAAAAGGAGGAGCTGAGAATCCTACTGAAGCTCTTTGCTTTCAGAACCACTGCCCGGAGCCAATTTGCCTGATGGCCCCCTGCATGTCTGCGCTTACCTGCAAAGTGAGTTCTGAAAAGCTCAGTTTAATTGAGCTTCTCCTACATTCCAGGAATGGCCTAGGGAGCCGGTCCATTATCTCTCATCCTCATGACAGCTCCATGAGGTGACTATCTTTGATTATGCTCTGATTGGGGGATTTGGGACTCGGAGAGGTTTTGTGACATTTCTTTGGCCACATAGCTAGTCAGCTGCAGGACTAGGATTCAAAATCATGTTTCCTTGGCTGCAAAAACTGTGTTCCATCTTCGACATGCTACTTCTCAGCTGCTGCTGAAGTGACAAGTCAGTGCCCCAAGCCATAGGGGCCTGATCCATTCTCTGCCCTGGCGTGGTTGGGTGTGAATATGTGAGCTTGCACACGCATATGCACACGTGCATGCAGTGCTGCTGCTAGTCCTTATAGGCCCCTTTATGCACATTAGGAAAAGGTGAAAGGCACCCCCTGTGGGCAGTAGTCATCACCTCTGTGCTGGACACCAGGCCCCCCACCCCCAAATGCTAGAAGTTTACATCTCCCTCCCCACCCCACCCCTGGGAGTGTGTGTGTAAAGGTGGATGCTGTGCAGCCGTGCACCGGGCTCCACATGACCCATCCTGGGAACACACAGCCATTCATTCTCATCAGTTGTGAGAATGAAATCAATACCAGCAAGCCCACATTTTTTCCTGCCACGAAACCTGACTCGGGTGCATCTGTTTCTTTATGATGTTTTTACCATTATTTCCTTCTCATTCAAATATGGATGATCTGGGAGCTGTTAAACAGTTGTTTTCATAAACGGCCCACCCTCGCCCTCCCAGGATCCTCAGAGAGCCTCCCCACCGCCAGTGGAGAGGGGTTCCTTCTGCGGAGAAAGACGGCTTGGATGGTGAACTGGGAATCCAGGTGGGGCCATCACTGCTCCCCAGCAGGACCCCCAGAGATGGCTCTAAGCTGTCTTTTGCCTCAAGAGCCCTTGATCACATCGTCTCTGTGGAATGCAGAGCCCATTGCCCTGCTGGCCCAAGAATGTACCCCCCTACGTCAAAGGTCCCGTGCAGGTGTCCAGAGCTGAAAGGTTTTGTTTTCGTCAGCCAGAGATCAGTACCATGAACTGCTTTGAAAATGGCCTGGAAACTGGCTTGTGAGAGAATGATTGAGATGGGAGGAATCCAAGAGGGTGGGGGGGCTGTCCTGGGGGTGAGGCTTTGCTTGTTCTTGGTGCCTCCAGCTTGAATTCAAGACTGTAGGAGAAAGATCTGTCTTTCAAGGTAAAAACAGATGTTTTTGTTCAAAAATCTGTGGGATCATGGGATCTGCCTCAACAGATAGTGAGTTCTTTATCACAGGGAATAATAAAAAGTCTCTAATAGGAGGCACTAGAGAATAAATCCATGCGTTGGGTGACAAATTGGAAAGATGATTTCTCAAGTCTATTTCTCCCCTGAGATGAGTTTATAACCGATCAGCCCTCTTATCAAGCATAAATCTATGACTCTTGTATTTGCCACTGGTAATCAAAGTGGCTCATGTTTACAACACAAGCCAGAAGGATGTTGAGAACTAATGCATGTGAGCTCTGAAGCTGGATGGACCTGGGCTCCAGAGTTGGCCCTGGCATGGGCTATGTGACCTCGGGCAAGTTTATGGAAGGTCTCTAAGCCTCAGCTTTATCCTTATAAATTGGAACATACCTATCTTATAGGAAGTTTTGCAGATTCAGTGGCCCACTATATGCCAAGTGCTTAGTTCTCAACAGACAACGATGGCAGGTATACACATTTATACATCAGCAAGTGCCAGGCCCAAGCTGTGGTGAACCCCAATAATATACTTTTTCGATATTGCTACACTTACACAATTCTCTGAATTCTAAATGCATTCTGTCTCCCCCCTTACTTTTGAAAATAACGTGCTTTAAATGCAGTGATGTTTTTATTATCAGTAAGGATGTTAAAATTTTCCTGGGTAGTCTAGCCTTTCTGAAATAAAGACCTGAATTTACTATTTATATTCAAATTTTAGACTGTCATATAGCTAACCCATTCTAATCCCCCCCCTCACACACACACAAACACTATTTTTAAAAATGTTTCCTCTGCTCTGTGAATGAAGTGAGGTGTTGGGGGGTATTTTCTTTCCTTTTTTCTTTTTGCAAAGGAAACACCTTTGCAGGTTGGCATGATATTAATAAAAATAATAAAGGAGAAGGTTTGGAGGGAAAAGGTAAATAAGGCAATCCATACATCATCGGGGAGAGACACGGGAGTAAGGCAGAGAAAAATCACCGTCCCGCACTGTGAACTGGGGGATTTTCATGAGTCAGCTCATTTGCTGCTTTCTGGGCTCCCAGCTGCTGCTGCTGTGGGGCTGGCTTCATTCTCTTGGGAAGGCTGGGCCTGGTTGGGGGACCTCTCATAATTAGTTGTGTTTCTTTTCTGCCACGGGTGCTAATAGAGGCATCTCTTCATGGGTAGCAATTTAAAATTCAGAAGAATCCCTCCCTGCCCCAACTGCATGCACGCACACACACCACATGCGAGCAAACACACATGCACACTTGGAGCAGTGTGGACAGTGGTGACCTTGGGGAGTGGTGACATGCAGGTGTGACTGACTCACGATGTGCAGGGCCCAGAGCAAAGAACAAAAACGTGGGACCCCTTGTTCAAAACATATGAACAGTTCAGACAGCAGCAGCAAAACATAAAATGCACAGAAAACTTGTAAGTGCGGGTCCTGTACGATTGTGTAAGTCCCACACTCAAGAAGCTACCTCCAATTGCTGCCTGTTTAGGTCCCAAGCCTGTGGGTGTGACAGTAAATAGAGCCCAGGGAGTTTTACAAAGAATGGTCCCTTTGATGAGCAGCTACCTCAGAGGTGGGTGAAAATGCAACAGAACCTTCTGTTCTGGACCCAGTAAGTCAGATGGACAAGGTATAACCGTATCCCAGAGGTGTGGGCAGAAATAGAGGGTGGCCAGTGACAATCAACAAACTCCTGGGAGAGGCCCCACCTTCAGGGATCAATCAAAAAAACCTTATTAAAATCCCAGAAATATACAACTGAACAATTGCAGGACCCCCTAAAATCGTCTCTTTTATCAGCGTCATTTTTCTAATGCAGACACTGAGGCCCTGAGAGAAGGGAAGATACTTCTAGTAAGACTGAGTCTTTATTGCACCCTTAAGCACTTCACATGTATTTAACTCACAACCAACACAGGAAGTAAGCACAGCTGTTACACCCATTTTACAGAAAAAGAAACTGAGGTGCATTCAAGTTCACTAGCTTTCCAAAGATCACATAGCTGGCAAGTAGCAGAGCTGCCTCGTGGACCTGATTCTGGAAACCTCCAAAGCAATGGAGGGTCAGGGCCCTGGTTCCCACTCCCAGCTCAGTGTACACCCCCCTTTCCTGTAGCTACCCATCTCCTGCTCGGGGTCCTCTGATGGCCCCTCTCCATCGTGCCACAGAAAAGGAATTGAAAGAAAGAGACTCGTCAGAACCTAAGAAACAAAATAAGCTTAGTCCCTTTGAGGAAGGGAGTGCAGCGATCTGGAAACCAAGGCCTGAAAGAGCACTCATCCCCGGAGAAATCAAGGCTGGGCCACCGCCGGGCCAGGCCCCAGGCCCCAGCCGAGTGAGTTGCACGCTTGGGCCAAGGTAACAGAGGCCTTGGCCAATATCCCCAGGTCTTTCCTGCCCTGCGCTGGCCTAGACCCGGCTGCCTCCAGCCAGGCCCGGGAGGACAGGCGAAGCCTCACCGGCTGGCCTCAGAGCCCAGCAGGCCCTCGCGCTCCGCCCAGCCAGGGCCTCCGCTGCCAACACGCTTGCCAGCCAAGCTGTGTAAACATTCGCGCTCCCCTGGCAGAGCTGGTGACAGAGAGGGGAGAGACAAGGCTCTCCTCCCGGCCCTGGATGTGGCCTAATGTGCCCTGCTTTGTGCGGACTTCCCTCCCCAGTGCCTCCTCTGCCCTCGTGTCCCTCAGAACCACAGGCCTGGAGGGCTTTTTAAAAGACACGTGCGGTTCAGGGCTCCATTTCCCCTTTGCAAAGCCGTGTCCTATTTTTATTCTGCTCCTGCTTAGAACGCTAAGCGTTTGCTCTCCTGCTACTGTGCCTCAGAGATGGTGTCACCAAGTCAGGAAACAGCCAAATGACCTCAGTGATGGGACCCACCTGGGTGTCTGGAGTAGAAGCCCTGAAGGGAACACAAAGACACAACTATGAAGGTTACCGCAGCAGCGATTATGAATTTTAGTTTCCTTTACAAATTTAGAAACAGACCCTTCCCCCCATTTAAAAAGAACGAGATTTGATAAAACTCAACTCCAATATTTTTAAATCATGATAATTAGGTACTGTAGATATATTCGTAACGGAAACAGACAAACCTTGAGAAGAGAAAATGGTTATGAATACTAAATAAAATGGGGCATTTAGCAGTTGTTAATGCAATGACATATGTGTATTTGTTGACTTACAGATTTCTAAAATAAACCGTTAAGTAGAAAGGCAAAATGCAGACAAGGTCATAAAATATGCTATTTATTTTTAAAAACACTAATGACACATGTAAACAGCATGGGTGGATGGATAGATGGGTAGACAGATATTTTATATACTTTCTTGATTAGAGCAGCAGGAGTGTTGACTTGGCTAAGCTCCCTCCAGTTCCTTGAAGGGACCTGGTGAATGGCATCTAGAAGCTTCCTCGGAGTCCTTGCCCCGGCCTTCTTCTGTGGCCCCTCTTCTTAGTCCCACGTTTCGCCTATTTCTCCTATTGGCCCTTGCTGGCTTCAGGCCTCCCCACACCCCCCTGCTGTCACATCATCCCAGTGCCCCTGGTGGCAGCCCATCCCTTATGGGTGTTGGGCTGGATGGAGGTCTTCAACGGCTGCCCTTCTTGCCAACAGCACCGTGAGATGTTTGTCACGTGTGCAGACTCTGAGGTTGGGCCGCTCTTGGTTTGAACCCCAGATCCCTCCCCCGGGCCATGAAAAGCCATGGGCACAGCAACCCAAGGACCTTGGCTTCTCTGAGGCTTGGCTCCCTCAACATTACCAGGAGCCATCCACTTCGGGGCATGCCTGAAAATGCAGTGGGAAGAAAGGACGTAGGCCAGTGCCCAGTTACAGAGGGGACATTCCTTCGCTCCCACCGCCTTTGCTGCTGTTAGTCCAGCTCCAGGCGCTCTTGCTCCCTTCTCTCTTCCTCTTTGCCCTTTTCACTGGGGAATGGATCCCACTGCTACGCGGGAGGCCAGGCCTTCCTTGCGGCCTAGGAAACACTGGCAGATCTTTCTACCTCTCCTTCCCCTCTCATGTCTCCTTCCCCTCCTGTCTCCTCTCCTCCTTCCCTCTCTCTTCTGTCTTTCCTTCTTTCCCGTACCATTTGTTGCTTGTGTTGGGTGTGCTGATGTGTTGTGTCTGCGGTGCCCAAGTTCTCCCATGTCCTGGTAACTGCCTTTGTCCCCTGATGGGATGAATAACTAGCTCTGGCTTCTTTTCTCACCAATGCGTTTGTGCTCTAGTTCCCTGTCCCCAAGGGCAGACTTCATGTCTCTGAGCCCTCCAGGGAGAGCTTGACCCTGGGGATGTAAGGCCCACACCCCAGTGGTCTCGGTTTATGGTCTTGCAGGCTGCCTTGCACACTGAACAGGCCCGGGTGGAAGGTTTGGGCCCCACGGCCAGGGCTGGCTCCCCCTGGGCAGCAGAGCCCTTCAGGCCAGTCTGTCTCTGTCATCTCAGATCCCAGTGTCCTGGGAGTGGCTATTTGTCCTAGCACTATGGTTTTGGACAGGAAGCAAGGGCTTCCGGACCAACTGGTGATCAGAAGACTCTTCCCCTAGGAACAACGGGTCCCTTTTTCTGTGGCCTTTTTATAAATTTTAATCTTCCTCCTTTGACAAACTTCCCTCCTCTCCCGTGACTAGGGAGCAAGGACAGACCAGCTCCACAAAATAGATCCACCCTCCAAATTGTCACCTACCCAGTGGAAAAGCACTCGTTATCTTATCCCTGCCTCACTCTGTAGGGAAATGAGAAATATGGGGACAGAGAAGGAGCTATAATCTGAATTTCCAGATTACCTTAAGAAGGGTGGGGGTTTCTCGTTGTCGTTGCTCAGTAAACAAAAATATCAGTGCTATAAGGTGACATTTTGCTAAGTGTCAAGATCTGCCACCTATTGTCCTCCTACTTGGATTTTTTAGTTTAAAGACGAGTTAATAAAGTAACTTATCTTTTTGGCAAGATGCATGTTTGAAAATGTAGATGGAAACCATGCTCTTCTCAGGTACCTTTTGGGTTCTGCTTTTCTGAGATGTACACCATGCCGCATGCACTTGCAACTGAGTGGAGACATGGAGGCTAGCTATGGAAACCTCACTCTCGGTGTGTGTGTGTGTGTGTGTGTGTGTGTGTGTGTGTGTGTGAGCGCACACACATTGTCACAGCCTTGAGCCAGGGAGAGGGAGATGTTGTCCCTTCCAAAATCTGGCAAGAAAGTACAGTGAACAGACTCCTCAGCTTAATGCACGGCATTGCCCTGCCCAGTGGCATATTCTATGCTACATTCATTCATCGTCCATTTGTCCATCCATGCATCTATGCATGCATGCATTCATCCATTCATTAATCCATCCTTCATCTATCCATCAATCATCCCTTCCTTCCCCCTTCCTTCCACTCAACTAAGGATTATTGGGCGATTGTTCTGTGCCAGACATTGTGCTCCAGCAGTTATGTGGGGCTCTCAATCCTCACAATAGCTCCACAAGGAAAGGCACTTACCATTTTCCCCAGGTGAGAGAGCAAAGTCTCAAAGAAGTAACTTGTCCAAGTCATGCAGCTGAAAGAGGCTGAACTGGAATTCAGCCCCCCATTGTCTAACTCCAGAGCCTGAGCTTCTGCTGTTACATCGTGCTATCCCAGGAAGCGGGGAGTGACAGAGGGGGCCAGGCGGGTGCCATCAGCTGGAAGGGTGAAGAGGAGAAGGGATGGGATGCCTTATAATAGGCAAATTGGTTCAATTCCGCCTCCTTCAGAAAAGGGTTTCAAATGTCTCCACTTAGGTATATTGAAATTCAGATTACAGCAAGACAGCCACACCCAGGTGGCTTAAACAGGAGGCAAAAAGACACTTCTGGATATCTAATTCTAGGAAACATTCTGATAATATCTAAAATCACATAACTAGAAGAACTTATCCTTTGATGAAATCTTTGAGGACTGGAAAATGTGGGAAGACACTGACTGAGCCCTTGCTTTGTACTATGTAGGCATGTAACATACATGACATGTATGTATAATATGCTATGCATGTTAGAGATAGAAATTATAGACTTGATTATTTCATTTATTTATGAATACTTGGCCTAATTCCATAAGTAGTGTATGGGCTATATCAACAAAACAGTGCTTAGGAGCTAACAAAAAATAAAAGCAAGAAATGATGTAAATAGTACATTATAAAAGGAAGTCAAGACTAGGGAGTAACTATAGGGCAGTTGCTCTGATTCACCCACACATTTGGCTGTGAGCTTCCCGGTGAACAAAGTGCAAAGGGAAATAGAATCAGTCATGTGATTTTCCTTGTCCAAGAAGAGAAAATAAAGCAGTTTCTCTAAGGGTAGAGATGAAGGACAGTTTACACTCTAGTGGGTAGAGTCAGAGAATCCAGCCACAGTGATACCCACAGGATGGTCAAAACAAGGCAGCCATGGCCATTCCAGTACAGTGTGGAACTGGGTCCTAAATTAAAGAGAAGGTATTTTAAACTGGGGATTTCAGTGACTTACATTCTTCATCTTTGAGAATTTGATTTACTTTAATTTTGCAGTAAACATATTTTATTATCAAATTTTATAAAGCTCTTGGAAAATGTAGGCTCTTTTTAATAAAATTTGTAACTCATCTAAATTCTGGTAGCTTTGTGGCTGTGGGGATTTAATGAGGAATTCTAGTTGCTTAGCGTACTTCCTGGCACATTGTAGACACTCAATAAAAATTTGCTGAGTAAATGAATAGCATATAAACAAAGTGGCTGTGGAGAAAAGAGAAACAGAGGATGAATTTAATAAAATATTGGAAATTCTTCAAATTGAGGATTAATTGATTTCTGAACTGGTGTCCTGTCTTTTAAAAAAGTCACCCTTCCCAAAGACTTTAGGCCTTGAATTTCTACCCTCAGGCATTCCTGCAATGCTAGAACTAGAAAATACTAGACTACTGTTTTTCACATATTCACTCAAGTCCTCTGATAAAAGTAGGTAGCTTTTTAATCAACGTTATTGAAGCATAATCATATGCAATAAGATGTGCACAGTTTGAGTGAATGGCTTGATGAATTTTGCTGAGTGGATTACCCCGTGTAACCACCCCCTCAAAGAAGATCTAGAGCGTTTCTAACACCCAAGAACATTTCCTTGGATCTATTTATAATTAAGCCCCGCACTCCTCAGGCAACCAGTAATTGAACTGATGGATTTTTCATCTATTTTTCATGTTAGTCTTTTTTTTAATTGAAGTTATTGGGGTCACATTAGTTAATAAAATTATATAGGTTTCAGGTGAACAATTCTATAACACATCATCTGTATATTGTGTTGTGTTCACCCACGACCCCAAGTCAAGTCTCTTTCCATCATCTTTAATCTCCCCTCTACCGTCTCCTACCTCCCTTTACCCCCCTTTCCCTCTGGTAAGCACCATGCTGTTATCTATGTCTATGAGTTGTTTATTTGTTTGTTTGTTTATTTGTTTGTTTGGCTTAATCCCTTCATGAGGTTAGGATTTAGATGCAGCCGAGGTTCAAAAGTGTTGACGCTACTCATTAAGTCCATCCCTTTTATTTTATCAGTGGGGAAACTGAAACCAGCAGGCTTGTCCTAGACTAGTTAAGGGAAGATCCGAGGGAGCCATCCAGGTGTCCTTCCACTGCGTGACCTACCTGAACAGTTCTGGCACTTACTGCTGAGGGAGGGTCTCCCGGGAGAGGAACGGGCGGAGAGAGTAGGTGACATACATTTTATTCAAGTTAAATTTGCAGTGGTGGTGGAAATTCTTCTGAATTATCCTCAGAATTATTGAGAAAATGATACCCTTAAATAAATGTTTGAAAGAAATGAGTTTTGTTGGGAATAATACCTAACAGCCACTTCCTTAAAGGTCCAAAGAGAGCAGCAAATTAAGAGATGCCCTTCAAGCAGTTGGGGGAAAGGAAGACACAGTTCCTAATACATGGCTCACCAATCCAATTACAACATTCAAATCAAGGAGAGAGAAACATGGTATCATATATAATGAAAGCTTCCTTTCCCATGGAAAACAGCCCGCTTCTCATTGTCCAGGGCTGAAGGGGACCTCAAAGTCAGCATTTACAGGAGAGGGGTGAATGCCATGTAAATCAAAGTGAAACAATCCAGTGTTTCAGGTGGAAATAAGTGCCGTGGTTTGATGTACTTTTGACATTCGGCATAATTTCAGCATCAACTCTGAAGTTCGGGGCTTGGGGTGTCTCCGTGAGATTTATGTAGTGAGAATTTACCAATCAGGAAAATCTAAGTTAGCCTTTGAATGCACTGTGACCTTATGCAGTTTGGGGTAATATAAAGTCTTCTACTAGATGCATTGTCAATAGAAAATTAGAAATGGCCTGTCTCCATTTGTAGTGGATTGACTAGCATCCCCCAAAATCCATGTCCATCCAGAACCTCAGAGTGTAAAGTTATTTAGAAATAGGTTTTTGTGGGTATAATTAGTTAAAATGGGGTCATACTGGATGGGGATGGGCCCTAAAACCAATGAGTGGTATCTCTAAGAAGAGGAGAGGTGATACAGACACACACACACACACACATAGAAGAGGGATATAATGATGGATACAGATATTGGAGTAATGCAGATAGAAGCCAAGGAACACCAAGAATTGCAGGAGCCACAAGAAGCTGGAAGAGGCAAGGAAGAATCTTTCCCCTGGAACCTTCAGGGGGAGTGTGGCTTTGCTGACATCTTAATTTAGTCCTACAGGCCTCTTAGAACTATGATAGAATAGATTTCTGTTGTTTCAAACCACCCATCAAGGGCACCCCTTATGGTGGCCCTAGTTGACCAATACACTGGTGTTGTGTCAGAACCCTCTTTCTAGAAACAAGAACCATCCGTGATCATGATGTAGAAATGCAAGGAATCTGGGCAGTGACTTTTACTAGCAAAGGGACTGAGTTCATGGTATTTTGAGTCAGCATTTGAAATTCTTCCAGATACCCTCTGAGAAGTTCTAGCTATCCTCCCCCTCCAGCAAAGGAGAAGCAGGGGCCTCAGTGAACCCTAAAGCTGCCAGCAGGAAACCAATCTGCATTCTTGCTGATGCTTGTTCAACTTTTATAGTAAAAAGCCGTAGTGAGGCTGACACAGTACACTTCTACCAGAAGATGAGAGAAGATGAGCCCCAGATGGCTTCCCAGGGAGCATGCTCTGAGCACGGGAGAGCTTGAGTGAAGAGCCCCTGGGGTCTCTTTTTTGCCTGGAACCACCCAGACTCTCAAGGAGACCAGTTGGGTTCATAATATCCAACCTAGTGGGAAGAGACAGTGGCTTAGAGCCAAGAGAGAGACATGCTGGGACAAGGGGAGCTCACATGACAAGCAACCACTGGGGTATGACACATAAAGTCTGCCCTCTGCAGAGAGGGGTCTTGTTGAAACTCAATTCTAGGTTACCATAGCCTGGAGGCCTATTGTGCTGAGGTTGGTCTAGCCCAAATGGCATATACCATCTAGTAGATAACACTGTTTCATGAAGAAGGTTAATGGTGGTGGCAAATGGAATTGTTCATAGCTCTTAGCCTCTCTTTAATAGGATTGAGCTTCTGTCTCAGTTTCCCCTGATTGCTATAATGAATTAACACAAACTGAGTGGCTTAAAACAATAGTAATTTATTCTCTCACGGTTCAGAAAGCCAGAAGTCTGAAATGTAGGTGTTGACAGGGCTCTGCTCTCTCTGGGGGCCCTAGAGAAGAACTTGTACCTTGTCTCTTCCAACCTCTGGCTGCGATTGGCATTCCTTGGCTTGTGGCTGCATCTCCATCTTCTCTGTATGCACACTGACTTTTCCTCTGTACCTGTCTTTAAATTCCTTCTCTCTCTTATAAGGATGTATGCGATTACATTTAGGGTTAACCTGGATGATCCAGGATAAATTCCTCTTCTCAAGATGTTAACCCAATCACATCTTTCTCCCTAGAAGGAAATATTCACAGATTCTAGGGATAGAGACATGGGTGTATCTTTTTGGGGAGCCACCATTCAGCCAACGATAGCCTCCATGCTATGTGGTTCTGTACTGCCTCTCATTGTACTAGATGAGGTTATCTTTGAGAGTTCATGCATTTTTGCTCTCTCCTCTCACACTCCTGTCGCTTTGTCAAGAGATGAGTGCGTCCCAGGTAGTGGCTGTTCCTTCATTCTGGAACCAGAATGAGACCCAGGAGGAATAGACCTCACCTGACCCACAGCTTAGAGTAGAGCCAATGGAGCTAAGCCACAACCTAGGGAGCTTACTGTATACTACAGAAACCTAGGGGCTGCTTGTTACTGCAGCAAAAGCTGACTAATGCAAAGGAGACTGCATGTTGGTTATAAGTAGACGCTGTAATACTTCTAGACTTTGAGCATGATGGTCTCCCTGAACTGTCTGACACCTTATCCATCTGGGGAGCGCTTCCTACTTTTCTTCCTTTATAAAGGCTTAAAAAATCTAGGTGGAGGCCTTGCAAGTATATTCCCACAATGCTTTACTCCCACACATGTATTTAGCCCACTAGCGTGTCTGTAGAGTTGAGGACACTGCTGAAGTGTCTCTGTACACCTGAATGAATGCATAAAAATGCAGACCAGTGAATGACAAGAGCAGCCACAACTCCTAAGAGCTGTAAGAATAAAAAAGTAATTTTTCACTGGGCTAGGGTGCATAGTGGTTACTTGCAAGGGTCCCGGAGCTCGATGGCCTGGGTATGAATCTGGATCTTCCACTAAGTAAGAATGGGGACTTGAACTAGCTCCTTAACATCTCTGTTTCTTACCCATATGTGAAACCTCATAGGGCTGGTGTGAATTGAAAATGAGTAAGCACTTGGAACAGGGGCTGGCACCAGGTAAGCACTCTCTCAGCCAGGGCCCCGCGAACTTCAGCCCATGGGCCGAAGCTGGCCCTCTGCCTGTTGTCATATGGCCTGCCAGCTAAGATTGGCTTTTGTATTCTTAAATTGCTGAAAACAAATTTCTTAAAAGGGTAATATTTCAAGACACATGAAAGTTATGTGAAATTCAAAATATAGTGTCCATATATAAAGGTTTATTGGAACACAGCCATGCCCACTTGTGGACATACAGTCTATGGCAGTTTCTAGGCTACAATGGCAGAGGCAAGTAGTTGCGACAGAGACCATATGGCCCACAAGCCTCAAAATTTTTACCACTGATAAAATTTTCTAGCTCTTGATCTCAGCTCTTACAACTTATAGTCTCAGCAAATGTGCCCAAGTCCTGGAGCTCAGAGGCCAGCCAACACTGCCTCCCTGCTTGATCACACTTCAGTCGGCCGGTCTAAGGATGATTTCTGCAAAAATGACCACAGGTTAGCAGTGCTATTGATTTCATCTGGAACAGGGACAGCAGGAAATGGAAATTCACATCTTCATCTTTTCCCCCTTAATTTTTGTCCTCTGTGTGCATCCTTCATTACTCTCAGAATGCTGTGTGTCGGGTTATCAATGAGTAAATAGGAAACAAACATAACAAATAAATAGATAGGAAGAGAGGAACAGGACTCAGGGGTTACATATTCCTGACAAGCTCAGCTTTCTCTGATTTATTGTGAAAATCCGGAGGTTTCCTCTTTTCTGCTTCATTCTCCCTTCCAGGTAATTAATTAATCCATTCAATAACTCATGAACACATAATTATTGAGTACTTATTATATCCCAAGCATCCTAGGTGCTGGGCCTCAAACAGTGAACAGAACAGACCCTCTGGTCTAGACTTCACCAAACTCCTTGGCTCAGGACCGGTGCAGGCCCACACTGGGCCAAGGGGCGAATTAGATAAAGCTACCTCATTCTTCTGGGCAGAATGCATGGCTTAGTACATGTACCAAGCACTGGATATCAACCCAGGTAACTTCTTAAGCCCATGACCTTGTGCAGGGTGCAGCTGACACAACTGTACAAGGCTCCGAGTCTGCTGGGGTCACTAACAGCTAACAGGGAGAAGGGGGACATGGGAGGTGCAGGCGTGGGGGAGATTGAAGAGCATTCAAGGCAGCATCTGACCCAACCCTGGTTGAGCCAAAAGAGGCATCTCAGAGAGGGTACCTGCAGCAGTGAAAGCAGCCATACAATAAGCCTTTTTCTTTCTTTTTCTCCCCCGTTATTGTTTCTTTTAAACATGGGGATTCCGAGGCATAGAGAGTTCAATTTTTCTTTGCCTGTTCCTGAAACTTCCTTTGTAAAAGAGAGAGAGAATTTATACACCGCCACTTAGGCCTTCTCAATATAGTCACTGGCATTGCATTTTGGTGAAGGCACTAAATGACTTCAGAGAGTTGGGAGACCTGGGAAAGATGTTTTTATTATTATTATTATTCAGAAGCTTTTATTTGATGATATAAATCGTTACACTCACTTAAGTTTCTGCCTCAACCAAGACCAAGAATTACATCTACCAATATTCTCAGGCCCACTGCTGCCATAGAGAACCTTAAATTGTAACTTGCAAGAAAAAGAAATAATCGGAGGAATTTATCATGATTGGAAAAATCTGATTCTGGAAAATCTAAACCCACTTTGCTGTAGGGATGAATTTGCATGTGTGGCAGGCTTACATATTAAAACAACAGTGGATGTCATAGGCAAGACCCGCTTCTCTCTCCACTGGTGTGTTTATTTTCACAGCCCCATTGTTTATTAACTATCCTTGCATTTACGGCATCTCTAGACACTATCCTCCCTTCTTATGTGACCCCCCCCAATTGAAAACTAAGTCCGTATGGAATTCTCAGTCTACACAGAGGAAGGCAAAGGTATGTTATAGTATAACACAGCAAGAAACCGCTCCGTTAATAAAACCCGGGGAATTTCTAGTAACAGCTGTGGTAACAGAAACCAGGGAATCATGCAGGGAGAGGAATCAAGTACAGTAAAAGAATTCAGGTTGTGTCTTTGGAACTCACTCTGTATGACGTTTCTAAGCCTGCTCACTGCACTCGTCGATGCCCAGAAACCCCACCCTACCCAGAAATTAGCTACCTAGAAGCCTTTCTTGAATCCCAGTATTTGTTATGATATCATATGAAACCTTGCCAGAGAACCCTTTTGCACATGCAGTCAAACTCTCATCTGATATTCCCTATTCTCCTTCCTTGCTACATATTTTTTTCTACTAAACCTTATGACTATCTGACATAGCATGTGTATCGGTTAGCTAATGCTGCATAACAGATACCTCAGCACTCAGTAGCTTTAAAAGAGCAACATTGTCACACACTGTTTGTGGATCAGAAACCTGGGTATGGTTTAGCTGGATCCTGTCTCATGGTATCTTACAAGGCTGCAACCAAGGTGTTGGCTAGGACTGTGGTTAACTCAAGACTCAAATGGGGATCTAGTGGGAATCATGGGAGCCATTTTAGAAGCTACATATTAAACCACATATTTTAATTATTTACTTTTATGCCATCTCTATCTGACTAAAATAGAAACTACATAAAAGCAAAGATTTTTCTGGTTTGTTCCTCACTACCTCCATGATGCCAGATATTTGTTTAATGAATGAACCAATGTAGAGACTGCTTTTGCTCCCCAGAGAAGTCTTTTGTGTATCTTATTTATTTTCTTTCTTTAGGGTAAATAAACTTGGAAATATTTTGAGCATCAAAAGTTTGAAATAGCATAAAACCTATTTAGGAAAAAAGGTTTCTTTTAATAGTTGTGAAAGTAAGAACAGTGCCTCTCCAAAGACCTCTATGCTCTAATCTCTGGAACCTGTGACTATGTTACCTAGGATGATGGCAAAAAAAGGACTTTGTAGCTGTGATTGAAGTTAGAGATCTTGGGATAAAGAGATTATTTTGGATTATATGGACTAGTCTAAACTCATCACCTGAGTTCTTAAAAAGGTAGAAGCGTTCCTACGGAGGCTCAGAGCCAGATCTGATGACAGAAGAAGGCCCCAAGACGGAAGCTTGAGGATATAATGCCCATGGTTAGTTCTGAGATGTAGGAGGTGATATGTGTGGGAACTGGAGAAAGTCCTCTGGGAGCTGAGAACCACTCTTGCTTACAACCAGTAAGGAAACAGGAACCGCAGGACTATAACCACAGGGAATTTAGTCCTGCCACAACCTGAACGGACAAAACTGACTCTTCCATCAAACCCCCAGAAAGAAACACAGCTTGCTAACACCTCAATTTTAGTTCTCTGAGACTCATATGGACTTCTGACCTCCAGAACTAAAATGTAGTAAATGTATGTTGTTTTCACCCACTAAATGTGTGGTCATTTGTTATGACAGCAATAGAAAAAAAAATACAACTGTTCAACAGCTCTGGGTGTCTGGCTAAGCTAAGCATGATGAAGGCTTTGGAAATAGCAGTGGAGACGTTTAGCATTTGCTGTCACCATTGAAATGACCCAGTGATCATAAGTCTTAGGCCTTTTGAAAGACCCTGACTTTCAGGGAACTCCTGATAGAACCAGGCATTGTGAACCTCAGGAAAGAACGTCCCAGTTTTTATTAATACCCATCCACAAAGGATCAGAGACTTGGGATCAGCTCCTTGCTCCTGATAAGGCTCTGGGGAGGAGCCTTCCCTTGGAACTTGTCTCAGGAAGTTCTGATATCCCGATATCCTCTTTCCAGGGAAACATAAAGAGAGCTTTGCCATGAGAAATACACATTAATGCAGGAGGTATATGTAGGCTGTCCTTAGCTTCCCGCTTTTAAATTTTTGTAAGTAATCTTATGGAAGTACGACTAGTATGCAGCAAAGAACACACATGAATAGATTTTTACAAAGTGAAAATACCCATGTGAGACTCATTGCTTGTTCACACAGCAATAGTTTCTTCCCATTGCTGGATGGCGATTGGGTGGACAGGATGCAGTCTGCTTTGGCCTTTTATGTCGAGAACGTTTCAGTTCTTTCTGTTTGGGGCTATTGTGAATGGTGCTACTGTGGAGTTCTCATGCATGAACACATTTCTCTTGGGTGCAGATACCTGGGATGAGGTGATTCCAGGTTTTGCTAGTTACAAGGAATGCAGGCCTAGGGCTAGATGACATGAAAGACGTGAGTTGTGCGAATACAGGGTCAGGTCTTATCTTTACTTCAAATTCTGATATTTGCTCATCGTGGATTGTTGGACATTAATTTTGATTTTTTGTATTGATTGTAATTTTGATTTTTGGTGCCCCCTTAAATTTTACACCCAGCATGAAGGCCTCACTCTCTTCACCCTACTTCCAGCCCTGAGCAGGTCTAAGAAGCGTAATAGATGCCTCCTTCCTACACTCTCCATGTTTGGTCCCTAAAGGTCCATTGAGGCCGTCTCGGCTTGAACAGTGCATTAAACACCCTGTCCTCAAAGCTTATGCCTGTGCCCACACTATTTCATGAGGGCATTTTCTTTTATTTTCAAATGGGCTCTTTTTCTTCACAAAAACCTTTGCAATGTGGTCTGAGATCTGTTGACCTGGGGGAAAATATTTCCAGTTTGACATTTAATTATTTAATTGTGTTGGGGCGGCCAGGCTGGCCTCTCAGGCACCCATTCTCTGTTCTAGACTATGTAAAAAAAATCATAATAGTAATAATAATAATAAAAAAAACAAGGATAGAGGATGGTTGCTGTTTATAAAGGTCTGGCTAGTTGGAGGGGCTGCACTCACAGCCAGATGAGGCCCCAGTGCTCCTCGATAAAATTCCCCTTTTCTCCATTTCTTTAACTGGAAGAAATTCTCAATCACCCATTTCCTATCTCTTTAGCCGGCTCTATCCCAGGCTTACTCGAACAGGTATCAGCCTGATAGGATGAGGCTTTCCAGGGCTTGGTTTATTGGGTTTAGGTAAGCAAATCCTCTTAAGAAAAACGGTTCATCAGTCGGCCTAATTTACTCACCCGCAGCAGGACGTTTGTTATTTTGTTCCGTGCGAGTGGCCGGGTGTCCCGGGCAGAGCAGGCTCCCTTGCAGCTGGGAGGCAGGGCAGAGCTGGGCTTGGAAACTGAGGTTCTAAGTGGAATGATGGGATGGATTTCAGGAGGGGTAAATGCGGCTGTGGAATGGGGACCTCAGAATTGCCTGGGACCTGGGGCTGTAAAGCTAGGCCAGTGTTGTGTCCCCTCTAGGAGGAATCTGCACTAAGAATGTAATCGCCCTGTAGGGAAAGGTTTTGTTTGCTTGTTTGTGTGGCTGACCAGGGGCCCCATCCTCATGTCTGTGTGCTGGTTAATTTCTTGAGGCAGCTACTGCTTCCCAGCCACTGGGCTCCCCAACCACCTCATCAACCTGTGACATGGCCTCATTTGTGCTTCCTCCATGAAGCACAGTGCTTTCAGGCTATGCTTTCATGTCTGGTCCTCACGGTTGCTTTCAGCTGTCAGGTCTGCCCACTAAGCACATATATATCAGCTCCACATACTATCAAGCTAGTGGGCTCCCAGATCGACCAGTCTTAAATCTACTCACTAGCCCTCCTCATCTCACCTTCCCATTCTGCTCCTGTCCTATCTGAATTCGGACTACGTGTGGCATGTTCCCATCTGTAGATTCTCATTACCATTTTCTCCAATTTCTAACATGATTTCTCCAACATGCACCCGTGGTTCCCCCCATTATCACCATTGGAACTCCTCATCTATCAGTAATGCGATCAAAATCCTCCATGAAGCACAGTGCTTGTTCCCTCTCCCTCCTTCCCCTTGTCAGAGAGCCCCGAGTGCCAAGCACCGCTGGGGATATGCCAGCCAAGAAGTGGGACCCAGACAGTTAGAAATATCAGAGTCAGATCACCATTTTGTTCTCATTACCAAAGAAATATATACCTGCATATCTTAATGCACATGCCTTAGAAAGTGCAAGTACTTCGTAATCTTCCCCAGCCTCTCCAACGGTTGTGCATATGTTCATCCAAATCTATAATTTATTTATGTATGTGTGTATGTATATGTGTGCATCTGTTTCCATGGCCACTTAACCATACATCTGAGATATCTTTTTATGTCAGTACCTAGAGATCTGTCTCATTCCTTTTAACAGCCGCAGTGAGTTGTACTGTATAATGCACCATAATTTATTTATCCAATTAAAACCAGAGAATCTCAAAACACAGCTAGCGTTTTGAGGCTGAGGAATCCCCTCTCCAGCACCTCTGCGGAATGCTAGCCCAGCCCACACAAGTCCTGGGTTTCCTCGGGCAGAGAAAGTTCTGATGGATCCAAGCCCCTGGGGCGATGTCTTTATTGCTGCCTCTTGAATGGCTGGCAATTCCATCAGGGCTGAGGGAGATTTCCAGCTGTGCTGACGTCCAAGATATTTGAAAGATGCGCAGCAGTTCCAGTAGATAACCTGTGGAATCACTGCCATGTAGACGTGAGGGCTCCCCGATAGCTCATCCTTGGCCCTTTTATCTCTTCGCTCTACATAACCTCATTTACTTCACCGAGTTTCATATCTGCTCTGGACTTGAAATATAACTGCCAGTCTACCTTCCCACACGCAGGCGTGGACACGAGGACTTAGCATGGCCCAAGCTGAGTGCCTCTTCCTTCAAGCTCCCCCTCTTCTCCAGCTTTTCTACCTCATTGGGCCCCCAGGAAACATTGGCTTTCACCCTTGTTGGCTTCTTCCGTCTACCTCATGCTCTGCCTCCCAAACATTTCTAGGATGCCTGCCCTCCTCTCCAGGCCTATCATGACTTTTCTGATTCTGGCCACTGCAGAGCTTTGGCCACTCTTGCCTCTCTCCAAACCACCCAGGGTCACTGTAAAAAAGCCCTCCTCTGACCACGTCCCACACAGACCGCTCCCATCTGGCGCTCCACCTCCTACAAAGGAAAGCACAGGCACAGAACGCCTTCCGCACCCTGACCCTGTGCTTCCCGCCCACCCTCACCTGCACAGGTATTTGACACTCAGCTTCTCACCGCCATCCCTTTGGCTATGCTGCGTCTTCTCCCTGGGTCATCCTCTCTACCTCTTTCTTTAAGTCTAAGAAGATAATTTCTTCCTCTAAGGAGCCTCCCCTGATCACCTAGACTGGATTAGGTACTTCGGTTTTGCTCTCCAATGGGACAGCCCCTCACTCAACTACTGACCTCACCTCATGCAGTGAAAACATCCAGATGCACTCTCTGTGGGTTCTCCGATGGGAAGACCCTGCCTCACTCAGCTTTGTATCTTTTTTTCTCTTATTGCAGGAACTGATACATAACATATATTCAGTGTACATAGGATGGATGGATGGATGGATGGATGGATGGATGGATGGATGGATGGATGGAAGGATGGAAGGATGGAAGGATGGGAGAGTCTGCAGAGCTGCCAATACTACTCTGGTTTTGGGTATCAGTGGAATGGAGCTGGGCAGTTTGAGATAACTCATCCCTCCCTTTGGTTCACAACACAATGCCCTCTTCTCTGGAAGACCCCTGGGGCAGTAACAAAGTCTGGAAGGAGAGGTGATCTTGTCTTCACCTTGCTTAAGGTACCACACCAGGAGCCCCTCTGACAATGCTTGAGGGAAGATTGGTTCTCCCAAATGCTGAGGAGAAGCTGATAAGTGAAAGGTGGGGGCTGCTGGGAGCGGCTCAAAGGCACTTCAGCCAGAAACAAAGTACAAGTTAACTAACAAATGGCCAAGGTAAATTTTTCCCTTGAAGGCTGGCTCCTTCACTCTCTCTATCTAATATGATAATACTACTAAAATAATAATAATAATAATAATAATAATAATAATAATAATAGGAGTCTATGATGTAAGGAACACAATCTGTGTTCCAGCCACCATGTTCAACCTATTCCAAGCATTGTCAATGTTATCCTCAGGGTAATCCTAGGAGTTAGTACAATGTAACATATAGCCTCCCATTTATAGGGAGAGTTCTGGGGCCCCTGGAACTTCCCCGGGGCCACTCAGGTACTAGCAGGCAGGATTAGGCTCCAACCCCAGGCAGTCTGACCTCAGAGCCTTCTCTCTTGGCTGCACCCCTAGGGGGAGGGGGTGAGAAGGGAGAAAGATCTAATGTTTCTGGATGCCCAGTGTAAGGTTTTGTCTCCAGGCTGGTCTCCTGCAGTCCTCATGGCAGGTTTTCTTTTCTTCACTAACTGGAAAAGAAGGTTGAGAAGTGGTCCCCGGGTGGCTGGGAAGTGTCAGAGCCACATCCTCAGAGCCCAGCGTGCTCTCTGTCTGCTCTTCCAAATGGGCATGGGCAGGATGAACGATCCATGGTGGCAGTGCCAGGCACTCCAGGGTGCTACTCCTGGGCCTCCAGGGACAGACTTTTAGAGTCTCAAGACTTCTACTTTTCGATGCTTCATGCAAATGATTCTCCTCCTGCTTTGTAACCAAGTTCCTCTCAAATAAATGGATTGACAGGCTGTCTAATTTCCTTGTGTCTTCTCAATCTGAGCGCAGTGAGCACAGGGCCTTATCCTCTACACTGAAAGATCTCATTTAAGATGCAGGCTGGAGAGTTTCATCCATATGCAAAGACGAAAGTAGAGCTATTTACCATCAGGAACAAGGGAGTGGGGCTCTTGGAGCCAGAGGCGATTCCCAGCGACCTGGGGGTGCTCTCAAGTCCCCCAAAGTTCTCTCCAGTGACTAACTTTTCTGAATCTAAAAAACATTAAGTCAATGTAGACAGTAATATTTTTTCTTTGTTCTTTTTTGCATTCCCTTCACATTAATAGTTTTGGTAATAAAAAAGGATCTCCCCCTCCATACACATCCCCCCGCCAAAGGGTGCATTGAAAATTATTATATCTTTGGAGCAGACTCAAACAGATAAAAGGACTTCTTCTTGCTCTTTTTCTTCATTTTAAAATAACTTTCGTCCAGCCCGGTGTGACTCAGCGTTTGAGCGTCGACCTAGGATCCAGGTGATCGGGGTTCGATTGCCGGTCAGGGCACATGCCCGGGCTGGGGGCTCAATCCCCAGTCAGGGGTGTGCAGGAGGCAGCCGATCAATAGCTCTATCTCATCATTGATGTTTCTCTCTCTCTCTCTCTCTCCTTTCCTCTCTCTGAAGTCAATAAAGATATATTAAAAAATAATAATAAATTAATAAATAAATAAAATAACTTCTGAGTCACCCCAAACAGGAAAAATGCCTCCTTTCAGTCATTTCAGTTCTTTGTCATTTATTTTTTTATTGAGGTGTACAATGCAGGACATGTACAATTTTAAGTGCAAAATAGCTCAATGAATTTTTGCCTACAGATACACCCCTGTGCCCACCACCCAGATCAAAATGTGGACCATTTCGAGCACCCAGGGAGGGTCTCTCCTGTCTCTTTCCAGTAGGTACCTCTTCTAAGTAACCACTGTTCTGACTTCTATCATCATAGCTCAGTTTTGTCTGATTTGAACTTCATGAAAGTGGCATTACACAGGATGCATTTTTTTTGGTGCTGGCTCATCATTAAACATGTAATTAGCATTGAAAGCTGATGCTCCATAACCAAATATACAGGGTGTCCCAAAAAATGTATACACACTGTAACAGCTGATAGCTCAATTTGAAAATAAAATGTATTTTAATAGACACTGCCTTTATAATTATTCAAAGTGTATGTACATTTTTGGGTGACACCCTATATAACCACATATAACCAAATAGTCTCCTGGTTAAAAAGTCTTAATGAAAGTATCTGAAACAATGTTTGGAGGAGATTTGGATGTTCTTTGCAAAAGGAAGAGGAACTTTAAGGCTTCTGCCCCCTTCCTCCACTGAAATGAAAATGAATGGATTAATCTACACCAAATGTGGGAAACGTTTAGGATGGACTGCTTAAAACATATTAAGTGGTGTTCTCGAAATCTACTTTGTAGGAGGTTTAGGGGCCCCTCAAAGACTTAGGTGACCCAGGAGCAGCTATAAGCACTGATTTGTGATAAAGCTTGTTTCTCACACAGGCAGCTCTAGCCCACCCAGGATGAGTAGCAATAAGAATTTATTTATTTTAGGGTAGTTAATGATTCTTCTAAATAATGTAGAGGACATCTGGTGGAGAAATTAATTTTAAAAAATATTTCATGCTCTACCTCCATCTTGGAGATTTATAATGTTCATCAGCAATTAGCATATTAAAGGTACTGATAAGTCCTGCTGTCAAGATAGCTATTTAATTTGGTTGAATCAGCATTAGCTAAACATCTTTGTCCACAGAATCCTTTTATTATGGAGAGAACCTTGTTCTATGTCACAGAGCTCATGTTTTCTGTAGTGTAGGTACTGAAAGCCAGCAGAAAGGAAAATCAGACTTTGGGTGGAAGAATTTTATGTTTACATTTTTGTTCTGATAAACATATGGCCTCCATCTGTATTTTCTCAGATTGTCCTGAGGTTTTAAAACATTATTGAAATCATCAAATTGAATATACTATCATAATCAAAACTTTTTTTCTTAGCATGAGTTGGGAATATTCATTTTGAAAAAGTTTATTTTATTCATCTTATGTAAACTACATTTTTCTTATTCTGCAGTTAATTATTTTGAATCACAGGGGACCAAAAATACTTATCTTTCCCATAACTGCACTGCTATCTCAAAAAATCAAGAGAGATGAGCCCAAAATGGAACTAGAGGCCCCTGAGCTGGCAAGGGAAGGTCATGGGTGAAGAGGGAAGTGATAGTTATCAGAGAGTCATGCTAGACTCTGTAATCAGGGTTCATTATCTCCTTTGACCTTTTCTTTTCTCTGTGATGTGTGTTGGAGCAATCAATAAATGCTTCCAAAATGTTCCCCCATTCTCCACAGAGGTCCAGATTTTCTGTCTGCTGGAATCCATAGAGTTTCATCAGTTATCCGATGGACATTTTATTAGTTTTTCAACAAAAGTTGTTTCTGCTAACTTGCTAATTCATTCATAAGCTCTCTGCCAGCCTCTGGGCATCGTGGACCTTTTTCAGCTCACTCTTGTTTGGCCAGACTGAAGTCTATGTGCTGCTTTTAGTATATTCAGGCCTTTGGAGAGAGGAAAGGTTCGGGAGGGACCTGACGGATCTCACTGCTTAGAGAAGACACATGGCAAGTTGAACGATGCTTTTGAATCATCTGACCTAAAACATTTCAGGAGAGATAAAAATCAGCCTGGTTGTTGCAAAATGTTGTTTTCTTGGATTGTTAGCTTGTGTCATGGACTACATTCAATTAAATTCAATATATAATCAGCGCTTCTATCATGTGCTAGATTCTGAGAGGGATTCTCAGATAATCTTGATTCTGAAGGAGTATGCAGTCCATCTATTTTAAAAAGTAATAAATAGTCACAAAATAACAATACGTGGGTGGGATAGATGGAAGGGGCAGTGCTTACTATGTACCTATCACTGTCCTTAGCACTCCTATTATGTTAATTCTTTTACTCCTCAGCACTATGAGGTATGTATTGTTATTGTTTTTGTTTAAATCTGAGGAGACTGAGGCACAGAGAGGTTAACACACTTGCCTAAGGTCACACAGCTAATCAGTGGCAGAGGTGGGGTTTATAGGCTTTGAAGAAAAGATCACCGTTCCTGGAGGAAACTGGCTTTTATTGAGTGTTTACCGTAGACCAGATGCATACTAAATTCTTTCATGTATTATTTGGTTTAATTTTCATAAAAGCTTTTAAGGCGAAGAAGTATTATATCCATTTTTATAGATAATAAATTGAGGCTCAGGAAAGTTGAGTAGCTTGCCCAGAGTCATGGAGCTTAGAAGTGGCAGATCCATGGTTCCAATCCAGGTCTGCCTGATTCTAAATTCTTTTCAATTGCACCATGCCTCTGTTAGGCCAGACCTACAGGTTTTTTTCTCTAGCTAAATGTATTCACACACACACACACACACACACACACACGCACACGCACACGCACACACTCTTCCCCAGACACCAGTGGCTCTATTTACTCTGGCGATGGAATGTTGTCACAAAGGGGCCCATGGTAGTGGCCTCACCCTTTTTCAGAACTTAGCCCAGAGCTGCAGCCACGAGGTCATGTCATCACCACCTTCCTCCGTGGCTGACACCTGGCCCAGGCTGCCTTGGGGACTGGGCCACAGGGAATTTTCCATGGGAGCCTGTCTCCAGTACCCTTTCTTGAAGTTGAGGGTGGCCCCTTCCCTTCCCACCGGAGCAGGGACCGAGAGCAACAAAAGTGAACCTGACTGACCCTTGGTGAGGCCTGGGCCCCAGTGAATGCCCAGTGGATGTGTTTGTGGCCAAAAGGGCTGAGTCACCTCTGAGGTCATTCACAGATATCCTGCTCCCTCCTTTCTCAGCCACTGTGGGCCTGGGTCACTTGAGTGCTCTGGCTCCAGCAGAGGGAGAAGAGAGAGGTCATTTGGCAGAGAAAGTAGTTAACAGAGTCACAAGTTCAGAGGAATTGCAAACATGTGCCCTGCCCCTGGCCCATTGCCTAATGAGGAAAGGATTCACCTGGCTCTCAGGGGACCTAGAGTCCCACCCTAGTTCTATTGCTTGCTTGTTATGTGACAGTAGGCAGGACCTTAATCCTCAGTGTCCCCCTTAAACCCTAGTGTCCCCCTGTGGAACAATGAGGGCTAACAACAAACCCCATAAAAGGAGACCAGATGGTTAAATGAGATAGGAAACTGCCCAGGGGGATGAACGCCTGGTGCCTCTGGGCTGCTATTTCTTTCCTAAGTCTTCTCATCACAGTCTGCTCCCACCTCCTCATTCAAAGCACTTCTTTCATCCCTAGGGCCACTGCCGTGTCACCTGGGGCCAGTCAAGAGAGGGCACAAAAGGGCATGACAGTCATGTCACTCTGCTTGTCTAACAACGTGACACTACCAGGATGAAGAGCTGGTCCTTCCTCAGGGACCTCAAGCCTTTCCTTCGGCTCTAGTCCCAATTCCTGCTGGGCTCAGCCCCTCTCCCTCTACCCCAGCCCTGCAGTCCTTCTTTGAGTTAAGTGAGCCCTTAACTCCCTCTTCTAGAAGTTTACTTGCATTGCTGTTACCTCTGCTAGAACAGAAAAACACACCAACTTTCAT
Source organism: Miniopterus schreibersii (assembly GCF_964146895.1). Taxonomy (NCBI): domain Eukaryota; kingdom Metazoa; phylum Chordata; class Mammalia; order Chiroptera; family Miniopteridae; genus Miniopterus; species Miniopterus schreibersii. The sequence goes on along the minus strand of NC_138121.1, from coordinate 22,175,511 downwards.
TCTCGCTTGTCACTTCCTCCGAAAAGCCTCACGACCTGGTCACTCCTGTCCATCAGGTACTCTCAGAACCCTGCACACTCCTTTCTCTAAAACCTTCACAGTCATTTAATGCTGCTTCGCCGCCAGTGTGTGCGCTCCCCTGTGAGAGCCGGGACCACAGATCTGCCCCTCCCCTCCTCTCCTCTCTTCCTTTCCCTTCCCAACCCCATCGTATCTCCGTCGCCTCCCACAGTGTTTGTACACACAGGTCCGGATGCACACTTATTGATCTAAGGCAGGAGGAAGGAATGATGCGTGCCCCATGGGGCCTGACATGCACTATGGGAAGTCGACAGCCTGTCCCTTGTACCCCTCACTTGGTCCATAGTGAGAGACAGCTTGGCCCGGTGGGGTCCTGGCAGCCTGGTGACGTCCTCCGGCAGCCACCACCGGTCCTGGGGAAGGGCCTCCCTGTGCGTGTGCTCGGTGCTGCACTGCCTGCCTCGTGGAAATGAGCCCATGAAGTCTGATGACGCGTGGGAAGGAGCAGGTGGAGACCTAGGTGAGGGACTGGAGACTTCCCCGGCGGACTGGGCTCCCTCTTATCAAGCAGGGAGCTGGCAGGCTGTGCTTTAATCAATTGATAGCATCACTTGGCAGCCAGCAGCCAGCTCAGGTTTTGTAAAAGCCCAGGTCGCTGATTTTCCAGTCTCTTCATCCTCAGAGATTTCAGGTTGGGGCAGAAGGCTGCTGCGAGGCTCCTCCTGGAACACTGGAGAGGAGCCAGAGTTCTGCAGCTCACACTTCCCCTGCAGAGGAAATGGACCCCCAGATATAGGGGGAAAAAGAGAAGAAGGAAAGTGCCAAGAATGTCCTGAGGGAAATGAAACTGTCATATGAATGTGGCCTTCCCTTATTAAGAGAAGAAGCTCTTAGCAACTAGGATGAGTCCAGCTCAAAACTGAAGCCAGTTGGGTCTCTTTAATAAGAATCTTGTCTGTTTGTCCAGGCCTCTGCAGTTAGAAACATTTTTCACATCTCCTTTTCTTTTCATGGCCCTTCAAAGACCCGATCCCATGACCCAGCACTTTCTGCTTTCGTTGTCCATCCTTTGTCTTCAGTGTCTCCAGGTTCCAGGATGACCTTCTGTCTTGTGTCAGAATAACTTTCCCAAAGTCTGAGCAGGTCACACCCTGTTCCAAGGGGGGCACCTTCCTGTGACAGTCCCTCCTGCCCAGATGGGTGCTTCTCAAGGTGTACTCATTCTAGCGCTCACCATTCTAGTGGCAGGGCAGGCGCAGGGTTTGGGAGGCAGGAGGAACTAAGACATGTTTATGAATAAATGGACGGATGGATGGATGGAAGGATTGGTGGATAGATGGTTGGATTGATGGGATTGTTAGGGGTGGGAAGATATAAAGAGGCCTGGGTGTGTATGCTGAGATGAGGCAGTATTCACAGGACAGGATATAGTGGTTAAGAGTCAGACTCAACAGTCAGACAAGCAGAGCTTGTGTTCTGATAAATTTGGGCAAGTGATCTAAGGCCAGACTTTCTCATCTGCAAAGTGGGATTGTTAGCAGTGCTTTCTCCAGAGGGCAGTTGTGAGGAATGAATGAGATAAACCATGGGACGTGCTTGGTGCCGGGCCTGACATGCAGGAAGTGCTCAGGACTAGGAGTGACGTTTAGGATGCTGAAGCAGAGATAAGCAGTGGAAGAGGTCCTCATGCAGAAGAGCATGCATGTGGGTCTGCATTGCTTTAGTGGCCTCCCCGCCTCTGTGGCTGTGCCGAGGCACTCTGGAAGTGCACTTGTCTTCTGTGCTTGACTTCAGAGCTCTCACCTGGTTTCCCCCCACAACACCCCCACCTCAGGTTGCCTTATCTTGCTAAACACCTTAAATCTCCCCAGGTCAGTTCTTGCTCTCAGCATGATACCTTGCATTTGATGTTACTTATCTTGTTTACATTAGTTAGAGTAGGTTAATAAGGCTAAAAAAAAAAAAAAATACAATATTTATGCAGACAACATTCAACATTTTAGGAGACAAATTCAACCAGGGTGTGGCTGGGAGGGTGGATCTCCTTCGAGCGGTGTTTCAGGGACTCAGAAGTGTGACTCTCTCATTTTCCTAGGTCCCTACTGTCCACTCTATTTAGCTAGCAGTTGGAGAAAGAGAAAGAAATGCATCAAGGGGGAAATGTTTATGGCCCACGATGGAACTAGCGTCATTTACCTCACCCATATTCTATTGGCCAGGCCAGGTCACATGACCCTGTCTCAACTGCATGGGATGCTGGGAAATGTAGTCCAGCTGTTCTCCCAGAAAGAAAGGGAAATGTGTTTGGTAAACACCTAGTGGCCTCTGTTGAACCTGCTTTCCATGTCCACTCTTGGCTGAGACACAGTACACCGAGCTCACACCTCCAAGCCAGCCTGCTGATTTCAGCTCTGTCCCTGGCCCCTGAGATTCTATCCAATATAGAGCTGCTGTCCCCCAATCCTATGCTCTCCTCACAGGGAAACCTGACAGAATAACTGGATGCCAGGTGTACAAAATAGAGCACATCACCTGGCTTTGGACACCTTTTCTCTCGAATAATGATGTTCATACTCTTGACCCATGGCTTGCAGGAGGAACCTTCTCCCCCTTCCTTTCTCTTTCCTCCCCTGCTTTCTTAATCTGGGTCATGCCAGTTTGTGCCTGGAGTTGGCTTTTTTAATTTTAAAATCCAAACCAATTAAAATGTATTTAGTAAAAGAGTGGGGAAAAAAATGTCTTTCACCTCAGCTGAGAATTGCGCCTGCCCAGTTTCACCTGGAGAAGAATTGAAACCGACAACATGTTACTAATTGGGGAATCTGAGCAGTCCCTTCCGTGTGGCTTGGGGTTTCAACACACTCACTCCAGCGTGTGCATATTCACAAGTTTACCGTATCTGAAATAGAGTTTCTCAGTGGTGGCGTCTCAGACAGACCCAGCAATGCAGTCATTTGGGGACAGGCCAAGGATTCTATTAATCTTGTACTCTATAGAGTTCGACCCAAGGAAGTTAGTATGGGCTTCCATGGAAGCCTCCAATTGTAGGGATGTTAATGTCCTTTTTCACCAGCAGCCATCCCCCTAATCACTTTGCCCATCAAAACCATGCAGGAAGTAGTGTAGGACTGTGGGCATTTGAGCCATAAAGACCTGGTTCAAATCCCAGCCCCATCACTCATTAGCCCTGCGATTTGAGCCAATTGACAATTTCTCTGACCACCAGTTTTCTCATCTCTAAAATGGGCTCAACAATGCCAGCAGACAACAAATGAAATCATTGGTATGAAGTACCAGCACAGACCTTACCACAGAGTAGTGTTTTTCCTTCCTTTATTTCCTGTGAAGGAAACAGGAAATCCTGCCTAGGGTGTAGGGTAGAGCGAGAGCTCAAGCAGCACAGTGGTCAACACAACCAACGGGTCTCCCTCTCCGGTTCAGGTGAGCTGTCTGGGCTCCAGGGAGAGAGGCTGAGGACTCCTGCTGATCTCTTGCAAGTGCAGCAGTTATTGACATCTGCAGTGATGGCCGCTCCCTGACAAATTCCATTCAAGTAGGTACCACAGAAAGGAACTGGAGAGCCAAGGCAGGTCTTAAAACTGATGCTCATTCAAACATTTGAAATAAACAATTCATTGATTCCTGCAACTTGTACATATCCAGCACATACATAACCATACACAGTTATTCCTGGTTCTATGGAGCCCTCATGGGCACAGTAGATTGGTTTGTTGGGATAGAACACAGGTATGCTGCCGTGGCACCCTAGGATGGTACGCAGGTGTACTGGGATGGAACACTGACACTGTGCACTGGTATACTGATAGGACATAGGTACACTGGAATCGTGCAGTTAGATGGTGCACTGAGATGTGACATTGGTACATGGGGATGACACATGTGTGCTGGGTGGTACACAGAGATGAAACACAGGGCCACTAGGATGGACCATTGGGATGGTATATGGCATGGTACACAGGTATGTTTGGATGGTACACTGGGGTGTTACACAGGCACGCTGGGAGGTATACATAGATGTTACATGGAGATAGTACACGGAGATGGCACATGGGTATGAGGGGAGAGTGCACAGATGGTGCATTGTAAGATTCTGTACATAAAGATGCTAAATGGACTCTGGAAAGGGTCCTACTAGTGCCACTTCTAAAACTCACCCCACTGCTTGTCATGTGGCTGATAATGTTGGTTTTGTGTTTCCCTGATGGAACCTTGTAGCTGGGTACAGTGCAGGCTTTGGAAACAAACTGCCTCGTGTCAAGTTCTGTCCCACCACTCTTGGCAATGTGAGCCTGAGAAGGTTCCTAAGCCCCCTAGGCTTTGGCTCACTCTCTCATCTGTAAAAGAGGGAAATAAAAAACCTTCTTTGTAGACTCGTAAAGTACAAATGCAGTAATAAGTGAAAAGCACGTAGTAAGTCCTCTCTCAACGTTGGCTGTGGCTATTACTGGCCACTCTGTCAGTGGTGCGGGAGTGAGGTGGACAAGGCCTGAATGTTTCGATGCACAACGTTTGAAATGTGAGCGCTACCCCTCAGCCACTCTGAGGCCTTGGGCAGGTGATTCTCCAAGCTTTAGTCTTCTTGTCTGTAAAGCGAGGTTAATAATGGCTACCTCTGAGTATTTGTTCATTTGTTTTAATAAATCATTTCATTCCACAATGGATTTCAGGCAAAATGTAAAAATTCACACAAGTGACGTACAAATAAATAAAGAGTTCAAGGTGAAAGGAAAGCCAGAGTAGAATAAAATAATAGGTCAGTCATTGGAATGCTAGGGAGCTGAGCGCACATAAAGTGACCCGCCGTGCTTGGCATGCTGTAGGAGCTCAATAAATGCTTGGACCCCTCCTTGTATAAACACGAGGCTTTCAAGGAAGTTTTCTTATGCTGGAAGAGCATAGATGGCAAATGACATTTCCAACCAAGAGAGCCAGGTTCACAGAAGCTGGGCACATTCCTACCATGTGAATCCGATGGCGCTGGTCCTGGCTGCCTCGGCGACAGAACAGCCATAGGGAGTTCCGGGTCCAGCAAATCACATCCGAATGTCATCTGTGCCCACCCTGAGCCCTCGCTCCTGGGTCCCGTGGCTCTCAAAGTGGCATCTTTCAGCTACAACGCACAACAGAGGCCCTGGTGGTCATTAAAATGACCCTGCGGCACCTTCTTCCCGAGAAGAGTGTGGTTGACAGCTCTGGCCATCGCCAAGTTCAAATTAAAGTAATTACAGGAGCTCCATCTCCGAGCTCTTTCAGTCTTTGCTGGCGCGCTCATTCCCTTCTTGCCCCGCAGTGCTCTGGGAACTTCTGTTGGCCTTGTCAGAAATGCTTGATGTGCTTGAGGTGGGGATGATCACCTGTGACAGGTCTGAGTTCACTTGACCTTTTGGAGAAAGAAGCCCAGAAAAGACCTTCAAGATGGCCATGGACAGTCACGTGAATCTCTCTGTCAGCCGTTCTCAGGCCTGCACATATGAGCACGTATAGGGAATCGCATTTTTTTTTTTTTTTACATTCCAGTGATGGAGACACCAAGCACGGAGATGACAGTCTTCGTTGCCTAAGGTTAGACAGGAAATCGGTGACAGGAGCCCTCTGCCACGTGACTCCACATCCACTCACTCACTGTCATCTTGTCATCCTTCTCACCACAGTGGTATCCCTCCTCTCGTCTAACACTGTCATGCACTTTGAATACCCAAGTCCTCCTGTTTTACCCTCAAACTATTCTAGGAGTTTTGAAGATGAAAAAACTGAGGGTCAGAGAGGACAAGTAAATTTGCTAAGACAGCGCAAGAAAAGAGTCGAGTTGGGACAAAAATCGATGTTCATTCTCTTAGACACTGCTCTGTGCTGTCTCAAATGCCCACCCACACTTTATTTAATTGTTTTCTTTTAACTTTCCATTATGGAAAATTTCAAACGTACACAAAGTAAGCATAGTGTTGCATTAGTTGCCTATTGCTATGTAGTAAGTCATCACAAACGTAGCAGCTGAAAACAACTCCCATTTATTATCTCAGTTTCCGTGGGTCAGGAGTCTGGGCATGGCTTATTTGGGTCTCCTGCTCAGGGTCTCCCAAGACCATAGTCAAGGGGTGGGGGTGGGGGGTCTCATCTGAAGTCGGAGGCTCTTTTCCAAGTTTGTGTGATTGTTGGAGGAATTCATTTCCTTCCAGCTGTAGAGCTCATGGAGGAATTTTTTTTTTTTTTTCTTCAAGGCCAGCAAGAGGGAGACTGTGCTGCTTTGAGGCCCAGCTCAGGGCAAACTTGAATCAACTTCCAAGGGCTCACCTGATTAGGCCTGGCCCTCCTGGGATTATGTCCCTCTTGATTAACTCAGTCAAACTGATTAGAAACCTTAGTTACATCTGCAAAACCCCTTTGCCTTTGCCCATAGTGTGACATAATCATAGGATCCACATCCCACTATATTTACAGGCCCCACCCCCGCTCAATGGGAGGGGCCTATACATTGTGGATCATCTTAGAATTCTGCCTACAACTATAACCCTCACGGACTCATCACTCAGCTTTTATAATGAACATTCTGCCATTCTTGTTTCATTCCCCACCCCTGCTTAAGCATTATTCATTTTTACAATTTCTTAGGAAAAACTCAGATACATTGCAATGCACACATCTTACCTGTACAGTTTTGACAAAGGGATGCACCCCCGCATAACCCACGCACTTATAACAACTTAGAATATTTCCATCACCCCAGAAAATTCCTTCCTAGTCAGACACACTTATGTATATTTTTTAATTTTTAAAAAAAGCTGATAGTTATTACAAGATACTTAATATCATACCCAACAGTATGTAGGCAATCGAGAAATGTGAGCTTTCTTCCAATTCTTTTAACTTGAAGTCCAAGTTCTTCATGAGACGCCACAAAGGCAAAGAGAAGGGACACAGCTGAGCTGCACATGGCCTTGGGGAGGAGACTTCAGAAATGCTTTGGTCAGGATGCCTGGTGAGGCCATGATGTACACCCCTTTATCTTGGGGGTAGACAGCCTTACCATTAGGTTACCATGATCAGCTGTGCTACCAGCATGGTGTCTAGGAACCATGGTGGATGCTTTCATCTCCGTTGCACTGGTCCACACATTTCTAATCGCTAGGGCCTGTGTTAGATTTAGACCACGGCCAATCACACCCCTTTGCTTTCAGATCTCTCCCGATACTGCGACATGCTCTGAACACATCTCCGGCTAGGGCTGGGGAGGAATCTTACCCTCGAATTCCCAATGTTGGGTGGGCCCTTCTTGCCTCCAAAAGCACGTCTGGGTTATAGCTGTGCTCAGGGCTTTCCTCCCTCACCAGCAAAACAATAAATAACAAGAGACAGTGTGGCATCTGGAGGAAAAAAGGGATGTGGAATCAGACAGACAAACTGCGACTTTGCCATTCGGGCCAATTTCTTTTAACATCTGAGTCCCTCTCTCTGTGTGTCTCCACTCAACTTCATTGTTGCTTTTTCTCCTGCTGAAAACACAATGTTTGGCAGAAAGCGCCTGAGAAGCCCTAGTCCCTTCCCTTTGCCTGTGAATTTAGCTCTTCCTTTCGCTCCTTCGTCTGTCCAGCCAGCCACTCTCTCACCACCTAATATATATGTGAGGAATGGAAACACATGGATTAATCAAATGTAATTCGTGCCTTTATCAGGGGAAATGGGTATTTTTCTAAATACCAATAGTGTGAGCCAGGCGGGGTCATTTCCCCCAAAGAAGTAAAGAACACAATGCATTAAGGTTTCCAGTGGGATTACCTTCCCCACCATCTGGAGAGGCTCAGATGCGGGGTTAGCCACTGATCTCGAACTTAGAGCCCACAAATAATTCTAGCCCATTACGCCCCCACTTCCTTCCTTCCCCTCCTTATTTCCTCCTCTCTCCTGCTCTCTCCTTCAAGGAGATACTCCATCCAGCTTCCTCTGTGCTGTTCCCTTCCTTTTGTTCATTCCCCCATCCTTATAGCCATGGGGATGCTCATCTCTACTAACTACACTCTCTGTGTTGCTTCCTCCCTGCCCAATGCTTTGTGAACCGTAATCCAAGCTCCCCGGGGTCTGTAGATGACATGAGCAGGACCCCACAAAGAGCAACGCTGGTGATTTCTCATTTAATTCTTTCAAAGATTTGATTTTTTTTAATTTAAAACTCAAAAATGCCATTAAACCCTTGCCCAGATCAGCTGTATCTTTAAGTGTAAAATCCATTTTAGTCCGCAGAGCTTGTGATACGGTTAAGTAGTTACTTTTATTGTCTGTCTGGGCATGGTTTTTAACTGCAGGTGGAGAATTGATCGATAATGTCATAAAGACACGCTCACCCCATGCCCTTTCCCCAAGCCCAAGCTCGGGGGAATGGCTCAGGTCTGTATGCCCTGAATTGTGCAGGGTTTAGGAGGCCATCGGATGCATTCTCTCTGCTTGTTATGTTTTCTGACATTGTTTGGCAAAAAGGCTGTGTGTTCTTTCTACTGTTTCCCCAACTCTTTGTAAAGGTAAATATCCACTGGCCATTTGCACCAGTTCAGGAGCCCGAGGGGATACGACTGGGTCCTCCCTATTGTAAGAGGCCTGCTCTGACTCCATCTCTCCAGCTCTAACCCTGGGGGGTAAGGAGGAGTCAAGTTCAAGGAACAATCATCATCATGTTAAATGTCCCTGTTGCCCTCCTCGGATTTGGGCATCCTGGGACTGCTCCTGTGTTCATTCATCTTGTTGACATGTAGATATCCAGGGATTGCAAAGAGAAATGAGGCCTCCTTCCCTGTCCTGAGAAGAAAGTTAAAGAGAAGAAATGAGGTCCATAAGTGTTTTTCCCCAAGATGTGACAGTGCGGTGCTGCCCTCTCTGAGTGAGGGGTGTGCACAACTAGACGGGCGTGAAGGAATGCGCATAACTGTCTTACGTTTAAGCTTTTATATGTGTATAGTGGGAGATATAACCAATGCCCTGGTGATCCCATAAACCTGGAGTGAGGGTTCAACATGACAACATGGGTAGAACTGTCTGAAAGTCTTTGTTTAGTGAGTCACAGTATTCTCAACCCTCTGTGCGTGACCCAGGGTGTTTGAACATTGGGAGTTGAGAATTCTGCCGAGCTCTTTGCGATGTCCTTGCATCTTTTAGGATCTGTAAGATGAGGAGAAAGAAAAAGTTTGTAGATTGATAGACAGAGAAGCTCTGCTGTGAAACTTAGAAAGACATCCCTTCTATCTCACCACCCTACCCTGTTACCTCCTCCCTCAGCAGAAAGAGAAAGATCAGCAGGAAGGCAGGCCAGTAAAAAGGTATGAAACTGTGGACCTATAAAATGGCACACGCCAGGCAAGTTGTTCAACAAACATCTAGAAGAATAACAGTGATGATGAGGGTGAAGATGGGTGGCATTAATAAACACAGTCATGATGGTGTTGGCCACCATTTATTGGCCACCTAGTATCTTTCAGACATTAAGTAACATACTTCATCCATCCATCCATCCATCCATCCATCCATCCATCCATCCATCCATCTATCCATCCATCCATCTTTCCACTCGCCCACCCAGTTTCTTTCATCTATCTATCTATCTATCTATCTATCTATCTATCTATCTATCTATCATCTATCATCTATCTATCTATCATCTATCTATCTATCTATCTATCTATCTATCTATCTATCTATCATCCTATCTATCTATCTATCATCTATCTATCTATCTATCTATCTATCTATCTATCATCTATCATCTGTCTATCTGCAGTCCTCATGGCAACCTCATGAGGCAGATATTTATCTGCGTATTACAGATGATGTATCTGACACAGCTGGTAGCAAACCTGGGGGAAACCCTGGTCTTTGTGTTTCCAATTTCTTGTCCTTTCTCAGTAAACTAAACAACTTGAGTGTCTCTCACTGTGTTGGGCTCTCAGGATATGAGCATGAATAAGAGACAGTGGTGCATGGTGGCAAAGAGCACAAGTTCTGGAGTCAGGCAGATACGTGCCACTCACTTATCCCTTTCTGTCCATTCACCCACCTGTGCACCCATGGATCTACCCATCCATTTTAAAATTATATACAGGGTGGGGCAAAAGTAGGTTTACAGTTGTTCATATGGAAAATAATACAATAATTAATAAATAATAATCCAAGAGTAAACTCTATTTTGAGTACTCGCAACAGTAAACCTACTTCTGCCCCACCCTGTATTGAGTGCCTTCTATGGGCCAAGCACCATATTGGACAATAAAATCCTGGCTCCCCATCCTATGATACATTAAACAAATCATCTAACCTCTTTAATCATCTAACCTCAGTTGAAAAATGGGGAGAGTACTAATGCCTATACCATTGGGTTGTTATGAGAAATAAAATACACTTAACATCGTATCTGGCAAGAGCGAATTAACAAATGTTAGCTGTTATTGTTGTCAGTAATAGTATTTGTATTGCATGGGAAGACATGGACCCTGCCCTCTGGGAACTCACAGTGAGGGCTGAGGTCACCCCTCTGCTTCCCTGGCACTTTCTCTAGCCCCAGTGGAGTGGGACCCCCTTGCTGCCATGCGCCTGCTGTAGTCCTGGTCCCTGGTCCCTGGTCCCTCTGAGCTCTGGGCGCCCAGTACCGTGGCTTACCCTGCACCCGCTGACCAGCTCTGCCGGGAAAGGGCAGATAGGCGTCCCTGTTGGCAAGGGTCCAACCAGGCCAAGTGTTGGGGTTCAGAGGACAAAGGAAAGGGACATTTCAAGGAAGTTCCTACTTCCTTAGAACCAGTGTTCCTATCTCCTAGGCTCACATGATATATTGGGACATCCTTCACGTTCCAACTGTAAGCATGTTCCAGAAAATGGCCAGTGTTGGCCGGTCATGTGATGCCTGTCTTTACAAATTGACTGGCGTTGCCCGAGAGGCTGGGGTGGGGGAATGGGGGGGAGGAAGGAGCAGACTCCACATTTGTGAGCAGGGCAGATGTCCTATATTTGTATCATGCGCTTTTTGAAATCTAAGCTAACTTGTATCTGTATAATGGGAATAATATGACCCCAATTAGGAGGGGACTTGTGAGTCTATATAAAACCCTGGATTTAAAAGTGCCTGCCTCTGACCATTTTTTTATGCTGTAACTTATTTCAGCTTCATATCGTTCAGTGAAGTGGGCAATGTTATTATCCCCATATATAGGAAGGAAAGTGAACCTAAGAGAGGTAACTTTATTCACTTAAGACCACACAGCTAATAAATAGGTGAGAGAACCAGATCTTCAAGCCCAGATCTGTCTGAATCCTGAGCTATGTTCTATGTTCTGCTGCTCTGTTCTTAACCAATCACCATTTCTTTAGCATAAGGGTCAGCACATCTTGTCTGTAAAGGGACAGATAATAAATATTTTCAGCTTTGTGGTTCAGATGGTGTCTCTTGCAACCACTCAGCACCGCCTTCATAGCATAAAAGCAGCCATAGACAATAGATGAGCTAGTGAGCATGGCTGTGTTCCAATAAAACTTTATTTACAAAAACAGACAGTAGGCCAGGTTGGGCTTGCAGGGAGGTAGCTTGCTGACCTCTGCTACAGAGGCAGGGCCTGGGTATCTTGGTCACACCATGAAGGGAGTTAAGGAATAAGTGAGGACAGCCTTTAGCCTCTGCAGAACATCTGCTTGTCACTACGGTGACACTCTTCCTATGGATGACAGCTATTAAAAAGGAAGTGGGAGCCTGTGATTGATTGAAGGCAGTCGAAGAAAGTAGGAGGATTCACTACAAGAGATCTCCATCTGAAGGGTCTCTCTCCTCTCTGTAGTCTCTCTGACCAAGGACAAGAATAGCCTGTGTGATTTGCAATGCTCCCCAGAGCACTTGCTTCTCTGGTTTCTTTTCTGCCCCTGGATAATCTTGTCCTCAGCCACCCCTTTCCCCCATCCCAAAGAATTTGGGCATCTTCAGGCATGGGGGCCGCATTACCACTGTCTGCACCTCCCGGTGCACTCGGCCTGCACCTCAGTGCCAGCGCCCCAGGTCTGCCCAGGGTGAGCCGGGGCTGTGCAAACTAAGGATACTTTTGCCTTGAGGCTGGAGCATTCTGGGCCTGTTCCAGACCTGTTTCTGGGACAGCAGGTGCAGCCGATCACTGACACCAAAATACATTCTCAAAGCGAGGGCAGACAGGCCAGCCAGAACAGGTCTCCCGCCCTCTGAGGACTCAGCTTCCTCCAGAGGACACATTTGCAGCGAGGACACCCTGAGTGCTAATCCTCTCACCCAGGAGATCGAAGCGTGGGTCAGCATTTTAGCCGAGGGCTGGACTCCGGCAGGGGCATCCCCCCCAGCTGTCTGGCCAGCCCAGGGCAGCAGTAAATCACGCAGGAGAAGGCATTCCTTGGATGCCAGGGCTGCTGGGGACTCCGTGGGTGTCATAAATCAGGAGCTCACCCCATTTTACCTGTTTCTTCCATGCAGCCCGGGAAGGAAAGGGGTAGAGAATAAATTCAGCCAGACCTGGGCATCAATGGCGCCTGTCTCTTTGGCAACTTATTACCTGAGATTTATGCGTGACGCAGACATGTCTGCTCGGTGACACATTCTAATTTAATTAAATTTCTGTTGAATTAATGTCTGATCAATCAATAATGTTAATGTTTTTGCAATTTGGAGATTAAAGTATGGTCAAGCCACGGCAACCTCCAGCATCATCCGCTCACTTTAGAAGGTTCTTTTGGAGAAGGTTTCCCTGCCTGCCTGCCTGCCTATCTCCCCCTTTCTCTTCCTTCCATATTTAAAGGTTTGTTAATTTATTTATTTTTAAATTTTGGTTTATTGATTTGAGGGAGAGAAACATTAATTTGTTGGTCCACTTATTTATGCATTCATTGGTTGATTCTTGTATGTGCCTTTACCAGGATGGAACCCCAAATCTTGGTGCATCGGGACCAGGTGCTAATCAACTGAGCTACCTGGCCAGGGCTTCCTATTTAAATGTTTTAAGTGCCTAGGAGGTGGAGACTTAGCAAGATGGAAATACTGCTCAGAGCAGTGGTTTGCAAACTTGAGTGTACATCAGAATCCCCTGAGGGACTTGTGGGGCCACTGATCCCCAGGCTCCCACTCCCAGAGTTTCTGATCTGGTAGATCTGGGAGGTGGCCCAAGAACCTGCATTTCTAACAGAGACCAGGGAAGGCTGCTGCTACTGGTCCAGGGACACCACTCTGAGAACCACTGGCTTAGAAGTTAAGGGGTCAAGCTCTGGAATCACCTGGGTTCAGGTCCCACTTACAAGCTGTGTGGCTTCAGGCAAGTAACTTCACCTTTCTATGCCTCAGTGTCCTCACCCATGAAATGGGGATAATAACTGAGTCTAATTCATAAGATTGCTGTGAGCAGTAAATGAGATTCTGTAGCATCTAGAAAACACCCCGCACAGTGCCTAGTGCACAATGAACACACAATACTTGTTCCCTTTTTTTTGGTAAGGGAGAGGAAAGCAGAGATGTTCCTCCCTGCTTGGAGCTCCTACCTGGAGGGTTGTTCAAGTGTGAGGATGATATTATGAGCAAAGCAATGAGAGGCTCTGACAGGGATATCTAACCTAATCAGGGAGCCAGAGAGAGCCCCCCAATAAAATGGAGCTGGGATTTGAAGGAGGTGGTAGGAGATGACAGGGGATTAATGAGTCTGGGGGTCTGTCATCCTTGTAGGCCATTTTAATGGGTGTGTCCATTGATATAGTAAAGAGCTTGACTATACAATATCAAGATAGAACCTTGAGATAGAATCTTTCTCAAGGAAAGGTTGAAATAGAACCTTTTATAGCTCCCACTTTGTGGGAAAGAAAATTGAAGATCAGAGAGATCAAGTAAGTTGGCCAGGGCCACACAGCTAGTGATAGTGGAAGTGAAAAACAAAGATCAGTCTGATGAAAATAATAATAATAATAATAATAATAATAAATGTTTTCAGGTTTTTAATATCTATTCTGCCATCAGTTCTTCATCCAGATAGTTAATTAAAACAAAACATTTGAAATGTTAGGCCTCCATGGAATGATTGCTAAAGACCTTCTCCATGGTGGCTATAAATACATTAATCAACATCTTTAGGACTTGAGTGGTTTTCCAGCTACAAATTCACCTCAAATTACTATCAACTAGGCCACACATGACCTAGCTTACATTTTGTCTTGTCCCTTTAAGCCGTTTCTACACAATTTCCTTGAGCTCCCATTCTAAGAGCCCTTTATAAAATTCCTTGATCTTACTCAAGCTGTAGAGGCAACTAGATCCCATGCCTGACTATCCTGCGGTACTTACTGCTGTTAGTACCAGTTCTTGAATTGGCTGGACATCAGGGTCAGGGGCTAGCCTACTTTTGGGAATCCATCCTGACCCTTTCAGGAACCATGCACATTTTCCTATGACCCACCGCGCAGCTACTCCCTACCCCTTGCGGTAGTATTTGGTGATGCCATGTCCCCTGCAGAGCCAAACTTATTTAGCACAAAATTTTCAAAGTGTCTGCCTTGGGCTCAGCCCACTCTGCAGGAAGGTGTTCTGCGGGTCTGCATGGTGTTTTGAGAAAAATTCTGAATTCCTTGTCAGCATTTACAAATCTGGGCAATTCAAGTGTAACATCACTCGAGGTCTGGTTTGTCTTGAAAAATATAAAGATGGGACAGCCCCGTTCCACATCGGCTGCGGTCCCCAGCACCCTGCTCCCTGTGTCCTCTCCTTAGCTCCACGGGCCACCCCCCACTTCGCTCTTGTGCTTTCCCTGCCCCGTGCCAGGAGTCATGTGAGTCATTACTCCGGTGTGTGCACCCACCCTCTGTTCCTACTCCAAAACCAATGCTTAATTCATTGGTAACATCGTGTGCTTGATTCTTTCCAGCTTCAGATCCTGTTCCTCAGGGGAGAAGGTGGAAGCAAAATAAGAGAGGACTTCTGCTTTCACGCTGTCATCTGTTGAATTGCATCATCTGCTCCCGATCCCTCCCTTTCCCTTCTAGCTCCAAACATAGCTCCGAAGGCCCGTTTTATCGCCCTTAGCATTTTTTGCAAGTCTAAGCTCTTTCCAGGGTTTTGTCTCCTAACACTCTTCTTACAGAAGCAGTGTCAGTTCGTATTTGTTTTAGGGCGGGATGGTGCATGAGAGAACAACATGCCTGCAAAAACAACCAGGTCAGAGATGCAGCCCCGTTTCCACGTTAGCAGTGGGATCTGCTCCGTCAAGAAAAAAAATCATAATGTAGTTTAGAGAAAAGTTTTAATAAACACGTGTTAAGAAACTGTCAAAATAAGAAGGTTTTGAGAAATGCATATGTTTACACGTCCATGGCCAGCCTGGGCGGCAAATGTGCCCACCAATCCTATGACCCACCATGGGCCTGTTAGTCCAGAGGGGACTGACTTGCCCGAGAGACCATAGGCCAAAGTCAGTCCTAATCCGAACCTTACAAACATGCTCAGCTCCGCTTTGCGTAACGCACAGGCCCAGTGAGTATGGTCGGTGTGGTAGCTGGATAGTGCCGATGTTCTCAGCAACGCACGTTTGCCACAATTCATACAGGACATGGAGTTTTCAAATCTAATTGTCCTTGGATGTTAATGATATCTGCTCCCGCTGTCTTAAAATGGGGCAGAAGGAAGCCTTTCGGGGTGTCAAAATAACTTGGCATTTAACAAGAGCAGCAAGAGTGATCTTATTAAAATGTAAATCTGATGGTATCATTACCTTGCTTAAACCACTCCGTGTCTTCTAGTGCCTCTAGGTTGAAGCCCAGCTTCTTACCAGCGCCCTGGGCCCCATGTGAACTGGCCTGCCTTCTTCTCTGAGCCCATCGCTGGCCAGTTCTAACTCGCTCTTTCTTTTCCAGCTACAGGGATCTGCTCTCTGTTCCTTAAACCAGACAAACTTCCCATCTCTGGTCTTTGCATTTGCTGTTCCTCCTGCCTTAGATGGTTTTCTTCCCCAACTTTATGGGGCTGCCATTCTTATCGCACTGAAAACGCCCACCAATTAAAATAGTCATTCCCTTGAATGGGCCTTCTCTCAGCTCCCTGATTATAACAGCCCTCCCCTCTGCCACTCTCTAATCTCTTACCCTGATTTATGTGTCTTCATAACACTAAGCAATAGCCCAAAATATGGATTTCTATTTTACTTGCTTATTACCTACTTCTCCCGTAAGAACAGAAACTTAATAGAGGCAAGTTATTGGTTTATCTTGTTGACGTCTATCCCTAGTACCTAAAACTGGGCCTGGCATTGAGTAGGTGCTTAATAAACATTTGGTATAGGTTTGAAGGCAAGAAAGCATGGGTGACTAGAGGAAATGAATTGCTAGTGTGTCTGGAGTAGACAAAATCTGCTTTGTGCTGGGATGGGTATAAGCATTGGTCCCAGTACATAATGTGTGTACAGGTATGGGTGTGTATGTACATGTACACTCTTTCAGCTTAATTTTAAACTTTCCAAAGTGTTTTCTTTATTTTTTAGCTTTATTGGAGTGTAGTTAACAAATAAAAGTTATATATACTTAAAGTGTACAACTTGATGTGATGATTTGATATATGTATACACTATGAAATTATGGCCACGACCAGACTAGTTAACACACCCATCACCTCAGATAGTTGCCTTTCTGTGTGTGTGGTGAGAACACTTAAGATCTACCTTCTTAGCAAATTTCAAGTACATGATACAGTTTTGTTCATTATAGTCACTGTGCTGTACATAGATCTCTTTCCTCCCACTTCATGACTTCGAGTAAGTTTTTCACCCTGTTAGGTTGGATCACAGTTTCCTCATCTGAAAATGGGAATAATAAAATTGTCTCCCTTAGAGAATTGTTGGGAGAATGAAATATGTTCAGAGGATCAATAAATATTTGCTATTGTTGCTGTTTTTATTGTTATTATTTTCCCAAAACTGAATGAATGAGCCAGAGAATTTGTGTGGGGATGAGTTGCTGCTAGGCCTGGATTGACAGGGGAAAGATGGGATAAGTGGAGAGAACCAGAGCCTCCATTTCAGGTGCAGCTCGGGAGGCCTGAGGTCTTGTGGAAGGGGTAACAGGTACCTTCTCATATACTACAGCAACAAATAGGGCTTCAGTCCTTCAGTCTTTCAACTTCTCAATACTTCTCAATACAGCTAGAAAAAAAATACCCCAAAATATGTTAGGACTGGTTTTGCTAAAAAGAAATCATAGATCACCCAGTACATGGGTGAAAGGAGGTAGAACACCGGACAAAGGAGGAAGGGACTTGTTTACTTAAGGATCATTTCCATTTTTCTGGACTATTTTCAGACTAACCACAGGGACACAAGTGTTCTCTCTCCTTTCCCCAAATAGAAACCACACGGACATAAGTGCCCTCTCCCCTTTACCCAAATAGTACCTATGGCATAGACTGCTATACACACTCACCAAATCCTAGCTCTCTTCTTCCTGGGCACATAGCAGACTATGTTTCCAAGCATCCTTTGAGTTAAATTTGCCATATGACCATGTCCAGGTCAATGGGAAAAAGGGAGAGGTGGTAAAGATCCTTTCTGACCTGGCATCAAAAGGAAAGCCTCCCACGCATTCCTCCATGACCTCTCTGTCCCATCCGTTGGTCAAACTGAGATGGTTCCAAGGACCTGGAGGATTATGCGGCCGCAAGATGGAAGGAGCCTAGGTCCCCAATCCTTCCTTTGGAGGAGAGTGGCCCAAGGGACACAACTGACCAGAAAGCCTACATTGAAGTATCATTTGAGCAAGAAATAAACTTCATTGTATTAAGCCACTGAAATTTGGGGGCTGTTTGTTATAGCAACTAACATACGCTAACTAAATATACCACCCTTAAGAAAGTATCATCTGCATGCTCTATCACAAATATCCAATAGGCATCTACATTCTAAGAATGAACAAATGACATTTAAAATAAACAAGACATACATCAACTCAAAAGCTTATACAGGCTACTGAAGTCATTAGTATTGTGCCTTTTTTCTAGATAAAGAATCAGAGTTCCCTAAAATTCACAAATATATGTTGGAGCCGATTTTTGGCACCAATTCCATACTTTCTGCTCTATGCCTCTAAAGTGTGTGAAGTAATAGGAGTCTAGGGAGACTTAGGCTACAGCAAATTTGGAGAGCTGAAGAAAACAGAAAAAAAAGGGAAAACTATTTTATATATTTTAAAATCACTTGTTTGAATATTAGCAATCAAGAAATGGAAAATGTTGTGGGGGAAGGATATTCATAATAAAAGTAAAAACTTTGAAATATCTTGGGATAAAGTCAAAAAGAAATGTGAGGTTTAAAAATAAGGCTTATATACTATTTCCAGGGCCTAGATGGGGTGGTTCTCATGACATCAACACTAAGCCAATTGAGACTTGACTTTCAGGGGAATTTCGCTCAAGGTCCAAATGAATTTTTTAATGGCAGGTTGACTCCAAAGATCATATAAAAGAAGTAATATGCAGAAGAGCCAATATTGTTTTTAAAAGCTAATTGGTAGGGATAAAGAAAAGATTACTAGCTTACTCTATTGGATACAAGCATATTTTCCTTAATATGTTGCAGAAATAGCCAAATAAAGTAATGAAACTGAGTATAGAGTTCTGAATCTGGGCAAGTTATATATGAGAGTTTAGTATATTATGAAAGTAGGATTTCAAAGTAGGGGATAAAAGATGGATTATTTAATACATAACATTAGAATAATTGCTTATTCATATTTTCCTTAGTTTTCTACATGGCTTTTGCAGGAAAAACACATGAGATATTTAAAATCTTCGTGGAAAATATTCCAAAGCATAATGTTAGAAAAAGTAAGAGAATTGACTGATAAGGTTGGTTACCACATACTGTAAAAAGTTGTATTGTAAAAAAAATGCAAAGTTGAAAATATTAATGATAAACTCAGAAAAATATTTACAACACTCTTGCTAATCAAAGGGCTAATGTCCACCATATAGAAAAATCTATATTAGGCAATAATAAAAAGATAAAATCCATATAAAAATGGATAAAAAGTATATATAATGATCCACTTGGAGGCTAACATGGCAAAAAAGTATAAATGTTTTAAATGCGCCTACCCTCTGACCCAGCAATATGTTTCCTTGATTGTTAAAGATATAACCCCTCCAGTGTGCAAAAATACATGTATGAGGATGTTCTTTGTAACATTGGTTAAAAGGTTGAGAACAAGCAAAAAAGCTTTTTAAGTGAGTCATAGGAAGTGACTTTTCCTTTCAGGTGTTAAAATATATTATGAAGCTTAAGATAGAGAAAAAGTATGTTATTGATGGAGGACTAGCACGAGACAATCCATAACTAGTATTTGATATGTGATAAAACTCTCCCTGGGAACATAGCCCCACAAGAACAGTGTTTTTAATGTTGGTTTTTCCTGCAGCAGCCCTAGCGCGTAGAACTATGCCTGGCACATAGTAGGTGGGAGGGACTGGAAGCATATCTGTGAAAATGATATGGGGGACCCTGCAGATTTTTTTTGTTTTGTTTTTTGTGTTCCTTTCATCATCTATGTACACCATCGCAGTTCCGAGAATGAGCTCTCATGTCAGACAAAACTGTATTTGAGCCCTGGCCCTGCCTCCGGTGGACTGATCTTAGTCTCTTACCCTGAGCATTTGAAATAAGAATAGTTTCTGCCTTACTGTGTAATGGAGGGAATGGAGATTGTGAGCACAAAGCACTTAGTAAGTGGTAACCACTGGGTACCATGTTCCATACTCATTTTCTTCCCTGTAAAGCTGGAGAAGAAAAAAGAAAAATTATATATGTTTAAGTAAAAAAAAAAAAAAGATACATCTTTTCCTGCATCTCTCCACAAACTCCCCAGAGTGAGATGTCCCCCCAAGGAAAAAACATTTCTCAGTGAATCTACCCAAGACAGCTCCCGAGCAAGGAGACAACTAACCTCCGCCCTTTGACCTTTGGCTAACACTCAAGGTCACACATTATCCTCCATGGCATTTTTAACCAAGACTCTGAAACTAATATAATGACGATCTAAGAACATAAACCAAACATAACGCCCCAATCATTTTCATCACTGTCCTTTTTATTAAAAAGGCAATTCATGCTTATTGTTGAATTTTTGGATAACACAGAAATGCATGGAGAGGAGAATTCCCCCTCCACCTTCTTGAGCTGGCCATGATTGGTATTGTGGTCAATGAAATTACTGGTATTGTGGTCAATGAAATTAAGTCAAATTGGCATCTGTTTTGTAAGCTTTTTTCCCCTAGTCTTTGTAAGCTGTGAATATTTTCCTCTGTCCTTAAATGATCTGAAACACATAAGAACACGCTCCCTCGTCAAATGAAGACACTCAGCCCGGAGCCTCTGAGGGCAAAGTGGGCCCTGTCGTTGGCAAAGCCGCCTTCAGCCGGCAATAGAGAGCGACAGGATTCACTCGTACTTGTTCTACGCAAAGATGCCCAGACAGACGCGCTTCCCCACGACGGCAGGACAAAGGAAAGGAAAGGAAGGCACTCACGATTGTGTCACCCCGTCTAACCTGACAGCTAACTGAGAGGTTGTAGTGAGAGAAATGAGATGTGAGTCGGGAGCTCTTTCTTGTTGCACTAAAGGCACATCACACACACACACACACACACACACACACACACACACAATTACATACACCAAAATGTTAGTGCTATTCTCCAGATGATGGAATAATGGGCAATTTTTATTTTCTTCTTTTCGATCATCCATATTTTAAAAAATTTTCTCTAATGAGCCATCAGAGGAAGCGTCAGAATGATTGTGGGTTTCTTTAAAATGATGGGAAGATTGGCCAGTCAACATTTCGGAGTGACGGGGTAACAAGGCCGCTCTGGGCGGCGGGCACCACCCTCTTCCCCGCGCAGTGGGCGGTAGCGCTGGATGATGCCAGCCCTGATTTCCACTTGCGGTGGCCTCTCAGGCCCTTGTGAGAGACACCGTGACCTCCGCGGGGTGCCCTGATCACCCTGGGTGCCTGTCCCATCACTACATATTAAGCTTCCTCCTCACTGAGGACAGAATGTCGAGAATCAACTAACTGCTCCTGTAATGTGCCGTGCCACCCCCAAGTCCCCCAGCCCACGTTGCCCACTTTTGTGGGAAGTACATACAAATGTATACGTACACATATATAATTTATTGGACGGCTGGCTCATCAAGTATATTGGTTTTCGTAACTCCACTATTGTCAGCATATTTCAGATTGGATTTGCTGCTGACATGGTTGAATGAAAACATACTGACATGTTTCGATATTGCACTTGACATTTTTAGTATTATTATTAGTCGTTTCATTCCATGTAGTATCATTGTCCGAATAGGATCGTGCTCAAAAAAAATTCAAGCGCTACTCAATTATGGAGAGGTGCCTGGCTTTTGGGTGCTGTCCTTTACACGGCCCATGGAGCTGGGAGGGAAGCGGCGTCAAACCAAGGTGCAAATTGCAGGTGACACTTGTTGCACAGAAATTTCCTGCAGAACTCATTTGGAAATTAATTCAGGGAGAGATCTTTTCTTGAAAAGAATGGCTCCTTTCAACCTCATTCTAATCAAGAGAGAGTACTCATGATTCTAAGCAGGTTTTCTCTCCTACAGCCATGACCACCATATCCATCAATTCTTGATAAATCCGCAAGGTTATGTTTGACCCAAATTTCCTACAAGCCCTCAGAGAATTACCCAGGCAAATACATAAGCTCTAAGTTCATGTGTATGTGTGTGTGTTTGTATTTTCTAAACAAGGCTTTGTAGAAAGAAAGAAAATATATTTATTCTTCTATGCTGCAAAAGACCGACATTTATTTGCATATCAGTAGAATCGTTCTTATTAAAAGTTTAATTTTTAACTAAATGTCTCATAAAGAACAGGAGGCTCCAGGAATAGGCCACCACCCATTGAGAGGTAGAACTTGAGTTATTTCCTTGTTTCTGGGGAGCTGGCTGCTAGGGTGTGAAGAACTGAATAGGGACATTCTAAGGTCATGATGTAGAAGGTCTTTGCTCAGCAAAGGGGACTTCTGTCATCTGTTACTTACCATCAGGTTGTAATGAATAGCTTTCTCATGGGCTCTGGGTCCAAACAGACATAAACCTCTCCTTGGTCAATGATTTATTATTTTGCTTTGAACAATTATATAATCTCTAAGAACCTCAGTGTCTTCATCTGTAAAGTGGGCACAAATAATAGAAATTAAATCTCAGAGTTCTTGTGAAAATTAAGTGAGACAATTCATACAACACTTTTCTCAGTCTGGTAGTTGGCATGTTATACAATCGTAATACATTTTGGCTATACTAATTATAATGCATTATTATGACTTAATGCTGTGATTACCACTATTGGTAATCAGAGAAATTAACCTTTAATAAAAAGCTAGCAGTTTAACATTTCCAGTATGAATTCATTGTATTTTTTTTTTCTATATTTGAATAAGAAGTACAGCCTTTCAGAAGGGGATATCTGTTTTATTCTCAGAACCTGCCAAAGTAGGTCTCCAATAAATGTGGGTTGAAATAATGAATGAGGATAGCAGCGATCTTCCTACTGGTGCTGTTCAATTCACCCTCAAGGTAGCTACCTAATTCACTTGTGAGTGACCTGTCCAGAAAATGTTCCTGCAAGAAGAAGCTTGGGTTAAGGGATACAGCAAATCAATTATTTTCCTCTCTCTCAGTCTCCTAATAAACCAGCCTCTCCCAGTTTCTTTTCTAGCTATTCTGTTTTCTATTACATAGAATACTTAGGTGATGTGCCAATAAGTAGTGTATGAATACTTAATGAAGGTGGAATGAATTATAAATGGCATGGAATTTATCTACATTGCTTCCTTGCTGATGGCAGAATGGTGCTTTATCTTCTATCAAGACATATAGGAGTCAGTAGGTGAGAAAGTATCCTGGTTGATAAATGTAAAAATTGTTACCGGATGCCATCTTAAGTTACATGGAACCCAATACCATGTGACAGAGAGGAAAAGGCTTGACCAGGAAACATGGTGAATATGATGCTGGCTGGAGAGAGATCGAGGTGGTCCCTAAGGGTACAGTTACTGCTAGAGTAGAGAACTAGAAATAGAGTCAGACAAAGGCTTAGGTGAGCGTGTTAGGTACCACTTACTCATTGTGATCTAGTACCAGTTGACAGAGGTCCAAAAGAGGCCTCTAGTATTTTTATTTCAAGGGGAAGCTATTGAATGATGTTATCTAAAAAAGGGATTCTATATCATTTCTTCATCTCAAAGTCACCCATCAACAGCTAGCTCCATAAATACAGTGAAGTCTCATTAGGAAAGATAATAGATAAACCCCCATATCTCAAAGCCTTGATGCGAAAATTTATTTCTTGCTCACATGAAATGTGTCTCTCCTGAGTTGCTCTCCTCCAAGTGTTGATTAGGAGGCCCAGGTTCTTTCCATCTTGTGGCTCTGCCATCTTTATTATGTGCTTCCCAAGTGCACCCAGGAGGTTATCTCCATGTCAGCCAAATGGAGGAGGCATTAGCAAAGGGGTTTTTATGTGGGGTGCTTTAACTCTGTCCACATCCCTTCATGCAGAACTTAGGCACATGACTATGTTCACTCCAAAGGCAGCTGAAAGGTGTAGTCTAGCTGCCCAGGTAGAGGAAGCAGCAGATATAATCAGCTAGCAGTGTCTGCCACATTCTCAAGTCTCCAAAAAAATATGTTCTTAGAAAATGATAGAGTAAATATTACTGCAGAAATGTCATTTTGTAAACTGTTTACAAACTTTTTTTTTTTTTTTAAAGAAATGCCTTTTAGGATCTTGTGTTTGCATGCAAACAGTGGAAATTCCAGTTATAAATGATCTTCATTTGTAGTGATAGTTCATTAATTTTTTTCATGTTCATATAGAATTCAGTTTAAATGGAATATGTCACTAAGCCACCAATCTAATATATGAATCATCACTGAAAATTTAGACAATACAACAATGATAAAGAAAATATTTAGACTCACTCATCATTTAACCTGTGATAATAGCTGTTTTATATTCATCTAGCCCTTTTCCTCCACGTAGCTATCTATTACTTCAGGGGTGAGAAAACTTTTCCAGTAAAAGGTCAGGTAGTAAATATTTTAGGCTTTGTAGGCCATGCAGTGTCTATAGCAACTACTCAGCTCTGCTGTAGCAGCACAAAACCAGCCCCAGACCACATGTAAACAGATGGATGTGGCTGTGTTCCAATAAGACTTTATTTACAAAAGCAGAAGGGAGACTGGGTTTGGCCTGAGGGCCAAAGCTTACCAACCCCTGTAGTATATGATGGATGTGAACTTATGTACGCAAAGCACGGAGAGGCCTACACACGTGTAGTGCTCAGTAAATATTAATATGCTCTACTTAGCTTGAAATGCATACAGTGGTTTGACTTCTAAGCACTTAAAGCTCAATGGAGACAAGTTTAGATAGGCAGAGCAGAAGTCTAGAAGCATCAGCCTTAAACATTGAAAGAAATTTATAAGCTAGGGGCTTGGGGGAAGGGGATATTTTTGCTATTTATTTATTTATTTATTTATTTATTTATTTATTTATTTATTTTTTCCTATGTTGTCTAGATATTTTTTCCCCAATGAGCATATTTTACTATTGTAATAAAAAGATACTTTAAATCTATATCTTTCCAACGTTTTGCTGACTCAGAGAAGAATGTTACATTTGAAGCCTGAGCATGTGACTCATTTGCATTTTTCAACAACCAGCTGCAGTTAAGCTTCAGGATCATAGCCCGAACCACAAAATAACATTGAGAAGAGTTTTGACACAGCCTGAAATGCTTCGAGGAAGGCAAGGTCTCGACTTCCTCTTTTGATGATTTAGCTGACAGGGACAGTGATAAAGGGGAAGAGGAATGGCCTTTAAGGATCTTTCCCCCCCCTCCCTTGGCAAGGCCCCTCCTAGCACCCCTATCACATCACTGAGTGATCTCAGGCCCCTGTGGATGGGCAGGGTCCATATGCCGGCGCACAGTAGGCACTTATAAATGCTCCTCTGCATGCATTACCTATTCTCCTTACCCGGTGACTTAGCGAGGTTCTTGACAGATACTACACATTCATTAAACACACACTAGATTTAATTGGATGGATGCAGCAAACTAAAGGTGGCAGATCGCATTTTATTTACAGGCAAAGTCGCCTTATGCCTTTTGGAGTCGATGTGCTTTTCCTCCTAGAATTGCAATAAAGAGACACATTCAGTGAGACTTCAGGACTGTTGCTGTGATAGGTGAGATTACCTTGTGTTGGGTGATATGATTAACCTAAATTAACCCCAGACAGCATCCCCGGAACATTATCATGAAGAAAAGAGATATCAGAGTCTATTGTCTGCTCTGGTGATCAGCAGACTTTTTCATCAAGCTTCCTTCTCATTTATTGTGTGCTGCCTGGTGCTTTTCCAAAACAGAGAAATGTAAAAACTTTAAATGCGGCTGCATTTCTTCTTCTGATTTAAGTTTTTATTAGCTCCTGGTTTCTCTCTTAATTTCTCCATGGACTGCAGCTCTGATTACCGTCCATCTACCCAGATGTCAGTCAAATATCACACTTTCTTTGTAAAATAGGACTAAAACAGCTGGACAAAATCATATAGCGTTGCAAAACCCACATTTTAATGCAACAGCTTTGTTTCGACTTCAGGACAATTGTAGAAACCATTAGATAATATCTTCTTTAGGGATTCAGCATGTTCTCCACTAGATTATTATCAGCCCAGGAAAAAAAAAAAAGTCTCATTATTTGAATCAGTTTACAGCAACTCATGAATTAGAAGCTCACACCCGAAGGAGTATTTTCAGCTTAATGGAAACAATTTATCTAACACTTCGAATTCTTTACGAGAGCCTACATTGATAGATGGACATTTCTCCAATGCAGGTACATTTTATGATAGCCTCTTTCGTGCAAGTTAGCATCTGTTAGAAAGTAAAACCAATAAAAGGCAGTTTCCACCTAATAAGGGAACACTGCAAATGACCTAAAACTCCCAATTTTTAAAATTGTGCTAAAATTACATTAATGAGAATGCAAGTAGACATATTTGCTTTTAGCTGACACTTCACTGGTCTGTCTGGGTTTCCCCCAATGAGATGACATGTAGATTTTAGGGGGAGAGCTGATGGTAATGAAGAGTCACACTCTCAGCATTGATTGCTTAAGAATAAGGGGATTCTGTGGAAACAGGGACATGCGTTTCTCTCAAGGTTTTCAGAATTGTTTAAGAGAAGAGCAATTGTTTAAGATGTGGTTATGAATCTTGAACTATCTGAAAAGAGATACATGCCTGCCTTAAAACAGAAAGTCAAAATCTCATTAAAAAGTCTAAAGCCCTTAAGCTTACATGGTCACTGCTAAAATTTTCTGGGGGAAGGATCAGGGAATGGGGTTAAAATATAATGTTGAACCTTCTCTACAAAGTTATTTGGGGAATCAGAGTCTATTCTTTCTGGGTAAATAATAGCCCCTTAGTGCCAGAAGGGAGCTCAGAATTCGTCTGGTCTAAGTACCTCTATTTTACAGATGGAGACACTGAGTCCCAGGAAAAGAAAATAACTTCTCAGAGGTCACAGTGGATTGCTCACTCTATGCATTGGTGGGAGTCCAGGTCTGCCTCTGCCCTGGGCTAGGTAAGCCCCGGCTGCAGCGTTCGTGGCTTGCACATAGTGATGTGTGAGTGAAGAGGTGATATTTTAACTCCCCTAGAATGAGAACAGGTAGGAAGTAGAACTCAGAAAGTTGAGTGGAATTACTTTCCAAGACAGGGCAGTATCTTTGAGCCGATGGAAGTCTGGCTGAGAAAGAAACAGGGAGGAGTCATGGTATCTCAGGGATGTCTGGGGGCAATCTGCCCCAGAGGATTATGTCTTCGGGAGGTTGGGTGCTCAGCGAGGTGGGTCACGGATGTGCTTGAGAGTCAGCTGACATGCAGGGAATGCAGGCTGTCCGTCGCAGCTCCTGCCTTGCAGCAGCGGGAGGTTTGAGAGGCAGGCAGGTGTGGGTTCAATTCCCCACTCTGCCACTTGTCAGCTATATGTCTTGAGCAAGACCCAAACTTTCCCCTTTTCTGTGATTCTGAGCAAGTTAATTGTCCTCCCAAAGCCTCACTGTACCTCTGGCAAAAATATGGAGAAATTAGCCTCTACCTCAGAACATCGTTTTGGGGGTTATGTGACCACATATTGCTCAGTAAATGCCTGTTTCCATGACTTCACTCCATGTTAGACAAATATGGTTTGTTTGCTTTGTTCAAAATAAAATTCTTATAACGTCCTGAATTAACTATTCCTTTTTTTTTTCTTCTTCTTTTTTTTTAATGAGTAGAAAAGCTGACACTGTTATGATATGGTGTTTAGGTCACCTTGTTTGACCCTCTAGAATTTTCAGATTGGATTATGCACGAAGCTGTGTTGGATGTGAAAATAGAAATCCCATCCAGGTTAGGCAAATCCTTGCTGTCCAAGCCTCCAATTCCGCGGTGCCTCTGCTCACGAGACCCCTGAGTCCTATTTGCAGTCCAGCTGCAGGTGGCTTGGACACTGTTGCAACCTGAGTGTTTTCAAGGGGAGAGAAATCCTTGTTATGGGAGCTTCTCTTGTCTCTGGCAGCCATTCTGTTTGCCCTGCTGCTCACGGTGTCTACCTCTAGAACAGGTCACAGCTGTCATTTATTTCTTCCCTATTTTTGAAGCTGTGTTTTTCTTTCAAAATAAAAGCTACTCATTAAAAAAAAAAAAAAGTGGCATAATCTCATTCACAGTTTCACCAAAGACAACCAGTGTTGTCATTTTGTGTGTTTCCATTGCATATTTTTGTTTGTGTGCAGGGACCACACTGCAAACATCATTTTGAATATACCCAGTTTACAATGTTGAGCATTTTCTCCACATTGCTGAAAACTCTTCCTAAACAAATCCCCATTTCTTAAAGGTGGCATTCAGAGCCACTGAGAAGTGCCTTCCCTCCCACCCTTGAATTGATAACAAGGTTTTAACTATTACAAAACGTGTCCCAAGCCTTATCTCTTTGGCCATCATAACACTCTAAGTTAGGCATGGATGGATATGTAATTCATCACCCAAAGAGGGTCACTTCTAGAGGTGAAAGGGTGCTATTAATAATCTCACCAGGACAACAGGTGTAACTGGGGCTGTCCCGGGCAAACGGAGACGTGGGCACTCCAGTTAGGCAAGACAAGGGCAAACGAGGTTACTAATGAAGAAACACAGAGGTAAGTTGCTGTTCAAAGACACGTACTAGTGACTGGCTGCGCTGATCTTCCAACCCAAGACTTCAGGCTCCTGATCTAGTGTTCTAGAAACCATACCCCAGCGCCTCTCTCCATGACCTGCACCACTTTGTAAATACCCTGGAGAGACACACACCCTCGTATTTATGAAACTGAGATAAAGTTACGTCTCTCTCCCTCTTTCCATTTTTTTTTTTCTTTCATTCTTTTGCTTTGTCATTGACCTGTAAGCCAGGTTTCTGACATACGGTGAGGAGGCATTGTCTGAAGAGAGGCTTACTGTGGGGGATTAAGTGCCCCTTTAATAAGAGTCAGTGCCTGATGTATTGTTTTTATTAAGGATGGTCTGCTCAAGAGAACGGTCTGGTGTACTTACATTAGTGTCTTATAATGCTAAACACTGGTTTGAAATAGCATCCATAATAACATCCACAATCAAAACATTTAGGAGTAATTATAACAATAAAAGAGCCTAAGGAAACCGGAATATTTCGAAACCACCCCCTGGATCACACGGGGATGAGGGAAGAGACCAGAATGCTGGCCCTTCTCTGCCAGTTAGTCCACAGAGGCCATTCTGCACCCTTTCCCCTCTGTGCTCCTCTGGCTCTATTGAGGGATATTCTGCTCTGGGGCCTGTGGGTGAGCAAAGGGACACCTGTGTATCGGGCGTGGGTTGGAGTTTGGGTTCTGGACTTAGCTTTCTAAGGGTAGCGAATCCCAGCTCAGTTGCCTACTAGCTCCGTCTTTGGACATGCTACATTTCCCAAGCTTTGGTGTCTTCATTCACACACAAACACACACACAAATTTTTTAAAGTCAATGGGAAAGCAAACATAATTACCACAAGTAATTACCATTTCTTTTTTGGGGTGAGAACATTTAAGATCCACTCTCAACAACTTTCAAGTACATAATATAGTATTGTTAACTATTGTGTGAGGTGATGGAGGAGTTAGCTAATGCTCCGGTGCTAATCATTTCCCAATATGTAAGTGCATCAGATCAACACATTGTACCCCTTAAACTCACACAATGTTATAGGCCAATTATGCCTCGATTGAGCTGGAAAATAGAAAGACAGTGCTTCTCACAGGAACTTGCACATAAAAAGCAGATCCATATGTGTTTTGGGCATGTTGTTTTTATCATCATTACTAATTTTTGCCAGAAACTGAACTGCCCTCCCTCACGCAGACAGACACCAGCCATCGTGTTTCTGGCGGTTGTTTTTAAGATTACCCCAAATGTCACCTCTCTTGGACCCTGCAGCGCAAGGAGCAGGTGTGATTCATCAATGAAATCAATCTGGGATTTCCAATGGACTCTGAGACGAGTTGCTATGATAAGCAAAGGTTACATGAGCAGGGCAACGACCTGCCAAAGTCCCTCCCGGCGGCGTTCCGTGACTTCTCGGAGGAGCCCTGTCCGAGCAGCAGTGTCGGGCTTCGGTGTCCGGGCCATGAGGCTCTGTCTCCGAGTTCCCAGGGATACACTGAGCAGGTTGACGTCCTCCCCAAACTGGCTGGAGTCTTCCCACAAGGACCTCCTGACCTTGGGTAAATAGTACGTGCCTCCTCCTATGTGTCAGGCGCTTTGCCCCTGTACTGTCTTGTGCAATTCTCAGTACAGCACTTAAGATGAACTCAAGTATCCCTCCTCTCACCCTTTCTTAAACCCAAGGAAACTGAGGCTCAGTGGAAGAACTCGCCCAAGGTTATACCATTCGTAAGCAGAAAGCCAGCCTTTGAAATTGTATCAGTCTGATTGCAAAATTCACAGTATTTTTCTTTGATATTTTATTTTATTATTTTTTCCATCACCATTTATCCCCTCTATAATCATTTTTATTATC
This sequence comes from Miniopterus schreibersii, assembly GCF_964146895.1. Lineage (NCBI taxonomy): Eukaryota > Metazoa > Chordata > Mammalia > Chiroptera > Miniopteridae > Miniopterus > Miniopterus schreibersii. The sequence goes on along the minus strand of NC_138121.1, from coordinate 22,145,319 downwards.
AAAGGAATAGATGTACATTATAAAAATTTTGAAAGTAGAGTGACAATATAAAGAAAAAGTAAAAATTATCCATATGCCTAGACTTAATCAGTATTTTCACTTTTCTATAAATCTTATTGTTTTTCCCATAGGGCTGTGCGTGTGTGTGTGTGTGTGATAGTGATAATAAAGAAGAATCTTACCATAAAACAAAATTTAATTCTGCTTTTTAAATTTAATATTCTATCTTGAATCTTTCCCATATCATTAACCATTGTTAAATAGCCTTCACACATAATGGTTTACAGTCCATATAATATTCTCTCTCATACACACGTGTGCGTGTGTATATACATGTCATAGTTAATTAATCCTTAGACATTGTGCTTGTTTCTAGTTTTTTTCAATCATAAGTAACACTTAGATGGACATCCCTGATTTTAATAAAAAGTCCATAGCAACAGGTGTTCCTACCTTTTCTCGAGTGTCTTCCATGTGTGTACCATGTTACCTACATGGTTTAATTTAATCCTCATGATGACCCTATGAGATAGGTGTTATTCTTAGTACCATTTTACTGATGTAAAAGCAGAGGCTTAACAGGGCGAAATACATCATCCAGACAGACACAGACAACTTACGACAGAGGAAGGGTCAAATGCAAGACTTGCAGAAGGTCAAGCCTGTGTTCTGTGCCATGTGGCCGGCCATCAAGCCCTGTTTGCTTCTGATATTAGCCTGCTAGGATTCGTTCCTAGAAGGGGAGTGGCTGGGTACACGAACAGGTGTTGCTCTCCAGTTTTTGTTATTGGTGACTAAATTGACCTCCATAAAACACACTCTCCCTTTAGCAATATGATAAGAGGTTTACTCCTCAACAAAGGGCCACTACCCACTGGGAAGTCCAGGCTCAAGCCACCCAAGCTGCTGCCCCCAGACTCACTCAGAAAGGCCCCTGGACAGCAGTGGAGCTGTCAGGTGCTTCCTGGCCAGTGAACTGGTTGGCCCAGGAGTGGCAGATGATGGGGACAGAAGTCCAATCAAAGCACCCGTGTTTGGCAGGGGTTGGGATGGATGGGGGTTGAGCCTTTCAAGCCTTCTCGCCAAAGAAGTCCACCATCTCTGAAATCGGAGCGAAGGTCTCTGTTTAAGGGTTTTCCTAGCAGGGAGCAAACTGACTTCCTCCATGTCATCTTCAACACCAAGGAGAAAGGCAGGAGACCACCCATCATTTTTGCTTCTTAGTCCTGGTAGCCTCGCATCACAAACATCTTGGCTTGAAAAGTGAGCTCAGCAAAATGATCTTGCGCTTGTCTCCTCTGTAGCCCAATTAGACTCTGCCCTTCATCACCGCTCGGCATTCTCCAAAGATAAGGACTTTATGAGGCCCCCTCCCCGTCCACACAGGTGCTGCAGGCCGGAGAGCCAGTGCCGTAAGCACGTTGATGTGGGCTCAGCCCCTGCTCCCTCACCACCTGATTTCCCTCTGCCGCAGGGCCAGCCCCCCAGCATCCAGTAAGTGCGGTTTTCCCTTTGGGGAAGCAGCTTGTGCCCTCTCTGCCCCCTTAGTATTTGCCACTCCCGTTGGTGTTTCCAAAGCCTCTCTCAACCACATCAGCTATTGGGAAATGGGATTTCTACATAAAATAGTATTCTCTGGACCCAGCTCTTTACGGAGTTCTTTTGAAATCCTTGCTTGGATTTTTTCATCACTTCCCAAATTATTTCAGGGATTATGTAATTTGCTAATAACTTGGACATCTTTCTCATCAAAACTCCCTCAACCCCTGCATTAGTTTCCTCGGGCTGCCGGGAGAGATCACCACACACTTGGTAGCTTAATACGCCAGAAGCATATTCTTTTACAATTCCGGAGGCTAAGTCTGAATTGAAAGCATGGGCAAGGCTCGCTCATGTTCCTTGGCTTGTGGCTGTCCCCCAGTTTCTACTTCCATCTTCATGTCGCTTTCTTCTCTGTGCCTCTCTGTGTACATACCGCCTTCTTCTTTCTCTTATAAGGACATCAGCCATTGGATTGAGGGCCCACCCTAAGTTACCTATGCAAAGATACTATTTTCAAGTAAGGTTACATCCTAAGCAAGAATTTGGGGGGACACTATTCAACCCACTACAAACTCCAATATCTTCCTTCATAATGTGGAAGCAGATAAATAATGGTCTTTCCTCTCCTTTTCCAGGCTATACTTTCATGGTTGAACATCATAGATAGATACAGGAACTCTTGAGCCCAACAAGGGGTCTTAAAGATTATTCTAGTCTGGAGCTGTCTGGTGGAACTTTCTGCAATGATAGAAATGTTTTATATCTATGCCATTCAGCATAGAAGCCACTAGCCACAGATGGCTATTTAACACTTAAAACTTAGCTAATGTTTACCCTGGGCAGGTAGCTCAGTTGGTTAGAGATTCATTCCGATATGCCAAGGTTTTTGGGTTCAATCCTTGGTCAAGGCACATATAGGAATCAACCAATGAATACATAAATGCATGGAACGACTAGGTGATGTTTCTCTCTCTCTCTCCCTTCCTTTCTCTCTCTCCCCCACTTTCTCTCTCTCTAAGGAAAAAATCAATTAAAAAAGTGAAATGTGGCTAATGTTACTAAATTATTCATTTTAATTAATTACATTTGCATTTAAGTGACTACCAGTGGCAAGTCACTACCACATTGGATAGCACGGGCCTGTTCCAACCCTCCATCTTAAAGCTAACCAGGGGCCCAGACCGAGTTCATGGTCTGCACGTGGACTCTTGTGGATAGTGGTAGAACTAATTCTCTTATACTAAATGGATAAGCAAACTCTGGCCCATTTGACAATTCTGGCCTGCTGCCTTTTTGTGGATGACCGGTGAGTTTAGAATACTTTTCCATTGTTAAAGGATTGAAAAGAATTTTTAAAAAACATGATAATTTTTCATGACCTGTGAAAATTGTATGGCATTCAAAATTGGGTGTCCATAAATAAAGCTGTATTAGAACATATCTACACCCGTTTGGCCACCTATTGTCCGTGGCTGCTTTCACATGACAATGGCTGAGTTGAGGATCTGTCACAGCAAGTGTATGAGCCAAAAAATCTGGTCCTTTCCAGGAAGAGTCTGTGACTCCTGCTTTAAAGCAATGATTTTTAAACTTTTACTTCCCACATTTAAGGGAGAACAGACAGTTTGGGAGAGAGAGAACACATTTCCCGTAACTTCCCAGCATAGGGGAAGTGTTTCACAACACTTAGAAATTAGATATGAATGCCAGAAGTAAGACAAATCCACTATCTAGTTTGGGCTGGGTACGTCGAAAGTCTTGTGTGCAATGGAGTAAGCATTTCACACTTTTTTTTTCCAAGCTGGAGAATGTAAAGCAACCAGGTAGTAATCTGTGCTCCCGCCCTTGGCCACAGACATTGTAAAGGTGCCATAGTTACAGGAGGGAATAGATCCTGCATATGGTACCCATGAGTGACCCCACCCATGTAGGAACACAGGTTTTCATTAACCTGCCTCCCAAACTGTGAAGGGGTGGTAGCACATTGCAATTCAGAATCACCATAGTTTAAGATTGTGTCAGTAACCAGCATTGATGGAGGGCTGCAGAGGACATGGCCTGGCTGGGGCTTATGCACAACTCTCTCCTTTTTCTGCATATCCCTTCTTTCTCACTCTCGAGAGCAGGCCAAAATGCAAATGAGCCAGCTGATAGTGTCAGAGGGTAAGCATACAATCTCCTTTAAATTAATGTGTTAACAATAAAACAGCAACCCGTTCTAAAGCTTCTGAGTTTTAATGGCTATAATTAGAAATGATTGAGATTGGGTTGCCCTGGGTATGGACCTGTCTTGGTTGGGCATCTCCTGTGGGTCTACTGTGTGCTTCGCTCACCTTTCAGCTCTGTGGATGAGGTCCGTGCTCGCATCACCCTACTCCGGTGAAGCATGTGCAGGACCCAAGGCTGCAAACCTGGGCAGGGAGGGCTCCCTTTGCTGGCATCCCCCCCTTATCATTCTTAGAAACATGCCGTCTATTGCTTCCTTCCTACATCCAGGTGGTAGCCTTGCAATTCGAGGGAAAGGAGAACTTGAACGGTGTCCAAAGGGAAGGAATGTTGCAATTAGGGAAGTGGAAGATAGAACTGAGCCGAAGGAATCTGGTTTTGACTGTGCCCGTCTGTTCCCAGACTGTAAACAGGGACCTCAGCAAAGTACCAGGGCCCAGAAGATCTCTCCAAAAAACAAACCAAAGCGAGAGAAACAAAACAAAACAAATAAAACGTGAAGTCCATAAGGCATGGGTTTTGTTGCATTTTATGTCCTGTAATTAATATTTCACCAGCTGCCTTTTTGGGTTCTCAAAAGACCTGTCTGGGCCATTTTCATCCCAGGACTGCTGGGGGCCACTCCCACACTGGAGTTCATGCTGGTTCCTCCAGCACTTGCCCTGTTTGCTTTGTCATCTGCTGTCCTCTCCTTGCAGTCTATGCGACATGGGCCTTTCTCTATGTGACAGTCTATGGGTTTGCACCTTTGGACCAATTGGAGCAGAGTAGGCTGTTCATTAAGCGGAACACTGCTTGTGAAACTCAGTTGTCTTATCCAGACCATGAAAAGAGTAATAAATAGTACCTACTCCACACTACTGTAGGGACAGCCAAATAGGTGGATCTGTGGTATGTTCCTAGCACAATGCCCAGTGCATAGGGGTGTTTAACAAATGCTTATTCTTGATTAATGAAGGAACGGATGAATGAAGGCCAGGCAGGCCCGCAGGTGAGGAGCCCTAGATTAGGGTGTGCAGGCTACCCGCCTCTGCCTTTCAGGTTTGGGGAGGCACAGTAGCATCTTAGAAGCAGGATGGGTTTTAGAGGCAGATAGGCCTGAGGTCAAACCTAACCCCGGCTCTTTTAACTTCTTTACGAATCTCTGGATGCTCCAGCTGTGTCCCAGCTGTGTAACAGGGAAGGTAATAGCGCCTGCTTTCTGCCATGCTCCCAAGGATGAAACGTGAATGTACACAGATTGTAACACAAGGTGTGCCCATTGTGTGTGGTCAGTTAATAGCAGCTGCTAGAATTACTATTGCTAGTATTATTTTTTCCTTAGCACTTTTTACTTTTTATGAGCATCACATTGCCTCCAGGGAGGTGGGCAGGTATTACCAAGGGCGCAGTGCGGGACGATGCAGAGAAAAGACGGCCCTGGGTTCGGATTCCCAGCCCCACTTCCTCTCCGTGCAGACTTAGGAGCCTGCTTTGCCCTCCCCAAGATCTTCCCCATTGCTTCCTCTGTAAAAGGGGAGACACAATGCTGTCTGGGGGTTCCAGGGAAGCTCGAGCGCGGAATGTCCACGAGACCACATTTGCAGGCAAGCGCTCAGTGAAGGCCACGTCCCACGGCCAGGTCCTTACATAATCCCCGCAGCCTCCTCGGGGCTGCTATCTCCTTGGCAGAGAAGCCCGGCGCTGCCTCTTACCCACATGCCCCAGTTAATATTTCAAGCGTCCTGAGTTTCTAATTGTGGAGAAGCCTAAGAGCCACCTAATCCGCCCGCGTATTAACTGCTCTGCCTCCGAATGGGCGCCCCTGGCCCAGGCTGACGCTCGCCCAGTTAATCATGACGGACTCCACTCCTCCCGCCAAGTGCAAGAACCACATAATCTGCGGGGCAGAAATAACTCCCCTAATTAGAAATGCCTGAGGGAACCCCCTACCAAGGGCCTCGCAGCCGGGCATGTGGGCACCGCCGGCCCCCCCAGCGCCACAGGCCTCTGCAGCTTTCTAAAGCCCATTCGGACCTGGCGTCTCTAAGAGACGGGCTCTCCAAGGGATGGCATTCCAGCCCCAGAAATGCGCTCAGCAGAGGCCCGACGTCCTGGTGCCCGGGGCCGACTCCTGTCTCCAGGGACAGGCCTCCTGGGAGCCCAGGCACAGCCCCTGCCAAGCGGAAACCTGCGTGCCCTGTGCTGGCCTCTGGGGAAGGGGGAAGGCCCTGCCCCTCAGCCTGCGGGGCCCCCTCCCTCCCAGCCGAGGCAGAAGTTTCTATTATGAGGGGGAAAAGGAAGTGCTATGATTGAGCAACATTGCTCGCCAGCCTGCATTTCTCTCAACAACTGCTGTGGACGAGGGGCCCGTGCTTTGGAAGTTTCCGGAAAGTAATGCGAGGTTTTCAGAAGGCAGGGGTCCAGGCCAGCCACCTCCTCTGAGGTTAAGCTGGGTCACCCAGCTCTAGGGCCTGCAGCTCTGTGGGGTGTACTCTCCTCCTTAGATGTCAAACGGGCCAAGGCAGGCCTCGCTGGGTGGCTGTGAGGGTGGGTGTGCGGTGCCTGGCTCTTGGTAGATATTCCATCATGCCTGTCTCCTCCATAAAGTGTGACACGAGGTCACATAGGTCCAGCTTTACAGGGAGTTAGAGACTTCGCCGAAGCATTTTGAGTGGGGTGTGTGGCTGAGTCCAGCATCCCCCTACAATCCCCAATAGGCCACACAGTAGTTTTGCACCCTGAGGTCCCCCTGTACCTATGAGGTAGGTCTTAACACTTCCATTTGACAGGAGGGGTCCTAGCTCTTGGATGACATGTGAACTGCCCCAGGTCTCTCTGCTAGCAAAGAGCAGCCAGGATGCCAATGCAAGCCAGTAGGACACCCAGGTCCCATTCTCCCCTTACAGCATGCTCTCTTTCTCATTCCTGCATATAAAATATGCACATGTCCACAGACATGCATGGACGCACACAAACATGAGTGCATGTGCACACATGCACACAAACACACACACACAGAACCGTCTCCCATTCTAAGTCCCTGTCACACACATTCTGGGTGGCCAGATGCGGAAGTTACTAAGAGTTCAGGGGCCCATATGACCATGTCATGTCTGTTTAAACAACTTCTGAAAACAGCCTCCCGTGTTACTCTAAAGTGCAGGATTTCTGAACAAATAGTCAGATCTCTCATTTTCAGACACATATCAGCCCTTTGGAGAAGAGGCACCTCAAGCAGCAAAGCTATCCCCGTGCAATAAGGTCGCTTTACTAAAAACAGTTAAACTCCACCTCCCATAACCCTCTTTCAGCTCCGTCACTGAACGTGTGTGTGCAAATTCTCAAGGGGCACGTGGCACTGCATGCCAGGCAGAATCCTGGGAACACCAAGGGGACAGCCCAGCCGATGTGTCCAGGGGAGCTCAAGTCTTCTTGGGGGCAGATGGTCAGGTGAACCAGCGTGTGTAATGTGTGGCATATGCTAAGGAAGAGGTTAGCACAGGGGGTTGCCTTTTAAATACCCTCACAACTGACAAATGTTTCCAAAGCGAATTTGATTTTGAGAAACCCAGAAAAGTGAGTTATACTCAAGTCTAGAACAAGGTGGGAAATAATCCCTTGGTGTAAAAGTTACACTGGAGTGAGAGGTAAAGCAATGGAAGCACTCCCCCGTGTAATCAGCGTACCAGGTCCCAACAGGTCCCTGCCGTGTTATTGGAAGAGTGTTTACATGCAGGCCTGACATACAACAGGTGCTTTAGAAATGTCCAAACGGACCTGTGTTAAAAATAATCTCATTTTCTTGTAAGCTTTGCTCTTTCATAAAGTGAATCATGAGCTTCACACACCTCAGTCCCCCAAGCAGATACCCAGAATCACAGGGCTTCCTCTCTCTTCACACACCCCTCTTGTCTAATAAACACTCCCTAGAGCAGGTCCCCTCCCTTGAACCCAAGACCAGACTTTCCTCACTTGCGATGGTGGGCTGCTCTCGAGCCATTGCAGAACGTGCCTTTGTTCATTCTCAGCCATTTGAGCCACAAAGTGCTGAGCTCGTTCATTGCACTGAAAAATGACCATGGACATGCACAAGACAGACAGACATCTGTCAACCACATGATTTGGGGGAGACGGGCTTCTGATTAAAATTCTAAAACTGGTATACACCTGGCATGGGGGCTTGAAGGATGAATTTTGGAAAAAAAATAGTAGCGCCCTTAGAGGTAGACCAGTCAGAAAAACTGCTGCTGGTTAGCTGTGTGACCCTAAGCAGACTGTTCGCCTTCCTGAGTCTGTTTCCTCCTGGGAAAATGGATGGAAATAGAGCCCCTATGTTGTGTTGTGGCCCTAAGGAGGGAGTGGGTGGATGTATGTGAAGTTTTAGGTACTCGGGAAAAGCTCAGTGATTTGAGACTTTAAAAGAGACTTCTCTATTTAACTGAATCTGTTTGATCACAGAAAGTGTATTTTTTTCTAAGCATGAGGCATTGCCCTTGAATTTGGGAATCATTGAGGTGTTTAATCCATCATTATAATTTAGAGAAAGATTCTAAAGAAGAAAGTGTGTGTATGGGTATGAGAGTGTATGTGTGAACTTGTGTGTGTGCATGTGCATGGGGGTGTGTGTGTGTGTGTGTGTGTGTAAGCGGAGCCTTAGCAAGACCGGCAGCGTGTATTAAGGCACGCCTGTCTGGGACAGGTGGAGTCTTTGTCAGCTCCGTTCACCGCTCCATGCTCTGCTGGAGCCCAGCACTGAGAGCTCCCATCAGATAAGCAGCCGGATCTGGGCCTGAGAGCAATCCCATCAGCAGTTGCAGACCATTAACAAGTCTTAGCCTCACGGGAAACCATTCCATCACGCTACTGAAGCATCCCGTACCTGGCCCTGGATTTCTCTTTGGATTCTAGTCCCTGAAAGCTAGGCTCAGGGAGGAGGGATGGCAGGACGGTCCTGAAACCTGCGCCTGTAATTTATGGAAAGGAAAGGAAGAAACTAACCTCTGTGGGTGTTCTATTTTTTTTCCTTATACACTTTTAAAATGTAACATTTATTTTATATCTTATGACATAATTTTAATAGGAAATACAATATTTATGAACTATGTTATCTATTAAAACTCTATTTCATTCATTAAAATTATCTCTTACCTATCTACATATTAAATATATATTATATATTAAAAAGCTGTATTCTTTTATAAGTATAATATATAATATAACAAAATATAGCATATTATATCATATAAAACATAATACACAAATTTAACAACTGGCTCTTGTAAGCCAGCATGAGCCAGGGTAGTAGTGAACTGGGACTTGCTTGTTACTGGTTCTGAAGAGCCAGTTGTTAAATTTTCAGGTATTTTGCAAGCCAGTTGACTTCACATTGATGATCTGAAGTTAGCCATGGTAAGGATTTACACCACAGATATTAGCAAATATTACAGATTAAATCTTCCCTCTCTCAGTGAGCTAATTGTTAGCATTTATAAGCATATCACTCTGTGTGTGTGCGTGTGTATGTGTGTGTGTGTGTGTGTGTAAGCTTTGTTGAGCCTTAATTGTGTTAATCACTACACGTACACTTTATTATTTTATTTAACCTTCACTGCAATCTTTTAACATTGGCATTTCCTCTTTTTGAAATCTTGGGCAAGTCACTCTATCTTGCAGGGCCCAGTGTGCCGTTGCAAAGATTATCTACTGCACAACTAGGCCTTAGTTCTGTTACCTACACAATGGGGTTACTGTCACTACTGCACAGCCTTGCTCTAAGGAAGCTAATGGATCAGGACACCAAGGCCAAATACCTGGTGGTGGGGACTGTGGCAAACTGGGGCCATGTGTTCTACCTAAAGGAGCAGCTGTAGTCCATCACAGCAGTGGGAATGCAGGGGGCCAGTGATGCTAAATCTTCCGGATTTATTAAAAAAGAAGAAAAAAGTCTAAATTAAAAATAATGTAAAATTTTTCAGTTTTTAAAACACTGTGAGCCTAACTCCCAGCCTTGCATTAGATTTCATGTATGACTCCAAAATCCAGGGGACCACACAGGGGTATGTTAATGATGGTCTGTAAGTGGAGAAGTATAATGAGTTGAAGCATTTCCTCTGGGCTTCACATAGTAGGTCCTTTCCCATCATAGTTTGAAATTATGTCTCTCTCCTTTTAGTTCCTTAAGGGACTTAGATTTCCCTCTTATGCGCTTTTTTTTAGACATGCTAGAAAAGTGTCATTTCCCCTATGGGTCTGGCATATCATCACCACCAAGAAGCTCAGAGCTACATTCTGAGCAGAGGAAACAGTTGAGCTGCAAATGTGACTCTGAGCTTCCTGCTGGCCAGAGCAGAAAGAAAAACACAATCAGTCATGTAGTTTTCATTACCCAGGAAGGTAAAACTGCACCAACCCCATCCTTCAACTAACCTTCTCATTAGATTTATAGTTTTTCTGGTTGTACTATTTTTATTGGTTGTACTGTCTTACTTTATGTGTTTTCCTTAATCTACTTCAAATCCTTTGTGGAAAGAGAAGAGTATAAATAACTGCAGTCACCCTTTGGCAATGGAGGACTGTTGGCGTTCACCATTCTTGAACCATTGCCAGGGGTCTATGACCTGTCAGGATGTGTAGCTTTGCTGAGGCCCAGATTTGGGTTCCATGATGTTCTGTCGGCTTCAGGAACATGAAAGAGGAACTCTCTTACCTGAGTTGTTAGTTTGCTTGGGCTACCGTAACAAAGGACTACAGACTTGGTGTCGTAAGAGACAGAAATTTGCCTAGCCGGTGTGGTTGAGCATCGCCTCATGCACCAGGAGGTCACCAGTTTGATTCCCGGTAAGGGCACATGCCCCGGTTGTGGGCTCCATCCCCAGCAGGAGGTGTCTTATCGATGTTTCTCTCTCATTGATGTTTCTATCTCTCTTTCCCTTTCCTTTCCTCTCTCTGAAATCAATAAAAATATATATATATTTTTAAAAACAGAGACAGAAATTTATTGCCTCTTTTCCCCCCCTTTTTATAAGGACACCAGTCATACTGGATGAGGGGCCTACCCCTTGCTAGTATGACCACATCTTCACTAATTACACCTGTAATGACCCTATTTCCAAATAAGGTCCCATTCTGAGGTACTCAGAGTTAGGACTTCAACACAGGAGTCTTGGGGGTGAGATGACACACTTCAACTCATGACGCCGGGTAAGAGAGCGAAGCCCTGCTCAGCACCAGCCCGCCCTGTGGCCCTCTCTGAGGAACCCCTCACCCAGAACGCATGCTCCTCTGTGAAGAAAGGCCCTGATCTTGTCAACAGCCACTGCTAGCAATGCTAATGAAATAGTTAGATTAGCAACAGTGGTGCCTCAAGTCAGAAAATATAGGTGAGAACACACTAGGGAGGAGAGACACACATAGCCACAGATCTGGGTGAAGGTCCCTAACGATGACGTGTAAGAGGCACTATCAATAAAATCACCCTTTGAGTGTGAACGACCTGAGACCCAGAAAGATGGAATGATTTGCCCAACATTACCTATGAGCGGAGGACCCAGGAATATTTAAATATTTCATAAGAAGATGTATAATGTATGCATTTATACTCAAGATCTACTTTGTGCTCAGTGCACAAATGAAGAAAGTGACGTGCAGAGACGTTAAATAACTTGTCTCATGTTTCTTGGCTGGTACGTGGCGCAGGTGGGTGTAAATCCGGGCTGCTGGCTCCATAGCCCTTGCTCTTGAATGGTGACCCTTGGCCTGTGTATTAGCATTCGGGACAGCTTACCGCCATGCCCCTTCCCTTCGCCAGGAGCCTGGGCTACTCTGCACGGTTCAGTAGGTTGTGCACCACGGAGCTGCTCGGCTGAGGGGCCAAGTGAGGATGCAAATCCACCCTGCACGCCAATCACCGAGCTGTGTGCCCTGGCAGGTGGGCCGGGGTGTCTCCCTTTGCCTTGAGGCCAGGGCACCTGTTCTAATTCAAATAAAGGTGCTACGTGGGCCAGTTGCAGCCCTGCATGGTCCCAAGATATAAAAAAACAGAACACCCTGCTGAACTATTTACCTACTTGGATTCAGGTTACTTTGTTCAGGGCTAGTAAAAAGGAGGGACATCTACCCCTTATCCCAATGTCCCCTGCAAGAACTTCCCGCTGCCCCAACCTACTCGCATACACACTTAAAATCCAAAGTGTTGCTACCTTCCTACAATGCTTGGCAGTGGAGCAAAAGGATGGTGGATGGCACAGCCTCCCGGGAGCCCTCTGGGCCTGGCAGGGAGACAGGTGCCAGGGAAATGGAAGTCAGGAGCAGCAGAAAGGAATGTGGGTGTCCATCCAGCAGCATCTTCCCGTCTCCCCGATGGAAGGGCTCCGAATGTCTGTTGTCTTAAAAAGCCGTAAGTGAGAGAAAGAGCAACCTGAGGGTTTGATGGAAAATGGGGGGAGGGAGGAAAGAGAGCCAAGGCCAAGGCAAGTGGGCAAAGCAAAGCTATGCGTTTGGAAGCGAGACAGCGGCTCCGGGCCACGCTTAGCATGATGAAGCAGGGCTGTGCTTACTTGTTGAACCAGAAGCACCGAGCAGAGCCAGCTGGAGGGGCAAGCGGGGGCTCTTCGTGCGGACAGCACCCTCTCCCCTGTCGGGCCCACTTTGAAAATTGCTTTCTTCCTGCCAACTCATCCAAACATTAGGATCTTCCAAGCTTGGCATTGGGCAGGGCGGAGCAAAGCTGGGAGCTGCGAGCCAACCTTCCTTCTGACCGTCATCAGGCCTGGCCTCTCGCTCTCCCGTTCAACAGACATTTCTGAAAATGTGCTCCATGCCCGGCAGAGGGGCCATCTGGAAACAGAGTTGCTCTAGGTGAGGACAGGGTGAGCGAGACAGGCCAGGAATGAGGGGGCACCAGAGCCCTGGGAGGAAACAGCAATGTTGAGCGCAGGTCCAGATCAGGGAACTGTGACTTCTAGAGAAAATGTCCAGTTTGGGTTTGTCCAAGAGGGGAGGTGTTGACTCCAGTGGCTGGTTGTCTCACGGAGACCAGCTCAGCCCAGGGTAAGGGAACAGACCCAGTCCCTCCACTGAGGATTGCAAGCTGGCTTCAGAAAGGGAGCAGGCTCTGTGTGCTGAATATAGCTCCAGCTTATTTCGTAGTAAATTATTCAGATGCTAATTGCATTGTAAACAAAGCCGCTACCTTTCTTTCCTTTCCAATTATCGTCATAAAATGTGTGGGTGCAGGGAACGGGGAGCCAAAGTGGGAAACTGGGTTGAGGCTGCCCTGTTTGGCTTCCAGAGCGAAGGGCCTGTGGTGGACGCCTGGTCCGGAATCGGGGTGAGGCCGGAGGACTGGTCTCCAGCCCAGAGCCCCATAGTGGAAGCTGTTGGCGGGTCATGCCACCCAGCCTGTGTTCCTTCCTTTTCTCCTCTCTTTCCCACTCCCAGCAAACTGTTTAGATTCCTCCAGCAAGAGCTGCAAATTATGGTGACACCCTTCCTGGGGGGGCTGTGCCGGAGACAAAAGTGTTTGAATGATGCATGGACCACAGTATCAGGCGGATGCTGGAGAGAATAGGCCGGATCAGCTGTCTGGATAGAATTTCAGCACCAGACACAGAGGGAACCAAGGGGTGATGGTTTTCCCTTCTCCCCACCCCCTTCAAACATCTCTGTTAACTGGTACATAAGAGTAGATGCTTGCAGACCTCGGTAAGGAGCTCAGGGCGCAAGGGACAAGAAGCTCAAATTGGCTGCCCACAAGCGGGGTCTGAATTTGCCATGTGCATCGAATCCACTTAAACTTTAAAGAGCCAGCCTGCTCTCCACTCTCTCCGCTGCTTCCTTTGGAAATGACTGCAGTCCTAATTAAAAGCAAATTGCTAATCTCGTGGCATCAAGCAAGGGCGGTGCTTCTCAGAGGGGAGGCCTCCTGCCAAGGGACAGAAAAAGCCAAGCAGATGAGGCAGAGAGAGGACAAGGGGGTGCAGGAAAGATTGTGGGCACTGTCGTCTCCCTCGGTCCCCTATTTTGTGTCCGCAGCACCAGCCTGTTCTTTCTTTAGCAGCAGGTATCAGAGGAGAGGGCAGGAGATTTGTGTCGACTCATTACAGAATAATCTAAACTTGCCCAGAGATGGGCCAGTCCAGCGTGAGGCTCAGAGAGTTTCTTAATTCTGGGAGATGATGTTCCTGAGTAAGGCCCCGAGATAACCCTCCGGAGAATGTGCCAAGGAAAAACATCTGAATGTTGCTGCTCCCGACTTAATTAGCTCCAATAGGCATTTAAAGATATCGCGTTGTTTATAGCACATCTTAGCCTTGTTCTTGCTGAGTGATGGACTTGAAATGAACTATTTCCAGAGCGACTTATTCATGCATTCCATGGAACCTCCATTTCCCTGTCCATCACCAGAGATGTGCTAATGGCAGCTGTTTCATCCCGGCCTCTGGTGACCCCAGGACAGATCCCCCTCCCATGATCTTTGGGGAGGAAGCAGCACCTCCCCCCCCCCCATTCTCCCAAGCTAACAATTAAAGGGAAAATGCCACTTTGAGGACTCCAAGGCAGCATTGGGACACAGTGATCCATGTAAAATTTGTCCTTGACACAGCTGAGTATTGAGCCGGTCGTCAGCTAGAGATGGCCGCAGACAGGTCTAACCATTCGTGTGTGCTCCCTGTCCCCTGGGGGTGAGGTCTCTGGGACTGATCCACTGTCTCTGGTGATTTATACCATCTCCAGGCTTGGGGGGCGACCAGGAAATCCCCCACCCCAAGCCTTTGGATGTAGGTGGAGGAGACAAAGGTACTTGAGGGACACTTCATCTATTTCATTCAGAGCTCTATTTTTTTTAGCATCGGTCGAACCTCTTGGAAACTGCTTTACAACAGAAAAGCTGAGGCAGGTTGGGAACTGTGAGAGATCAGGGCAGCTCTTCCTTCAGCCACATTGCACTCATTTATTCCTTTTGTACCTATTAATCATCCGGAGGCTCCAGCCACTGTGGACCAAGTCCTCGAGGCACAGAAATGAATAAAATCTGATTCCTGCCCATGAGGAGGTCATGGTCTAATGGAAAGCTAGCTAGATAAATAAACAGAGCAATTACACCCAAGTTTAATAGGGGCTGGAACGGAGAGTTGGGAGGGGAGCGCAGAGGCCGGCCGGGAGCTGTCAGGAAAGGCTTCCTGAGCAAGCAGATCCCAAAAGGAGAGGCAGAGAAGCAGCGGGTGGAGGGGAAGAAATGGAGAGAGAGAGAGGAGAGAGAGGTTTCAGAGGGCCTTCAGACAGGGCCTTCAAGGTGGGGGAAGGAGCATGCCTCACTGTGTAACCTGAGAAAGAGATGGCCTGCCCAAAGGGTTGTGTCCTGCCAGCTCTCCAAACACAGTCCCAAATCACCGAGCTGACATCATCAGCTTGAAATAAATAAGCAAATGAATGAAAAAAAAAAAATGAATTGACAACAACAGAATCATTTGCTCAAAGGACCAGGTAGACACGGCTGATTAATGGTGCTGTTCAAGCCCAGTTGAAGCATCAGCAGCTGTTCGGGGCAGCCCAGGCCATAGGAAGTGGGCAATCGAAGTGCGCCCAGGCACAGCTGGATGAGACGGCCTGCGGGCGGAGCTAAGTGCTCTGGACAGGCTGTTTGCAAACACAGGTTTTGACTTGCACTGAGAATCATTGATTGTAGCGCTCCTTCAGGTCTTCCATTCGTGTTTAGTTTTTCTCTTTTAGAACCATCAATGGTAGTTGAAATGTGTAACAGCATATAATTTCCTAGGGATCTTCTACCCATTCCTCTGAATGGTCCCCATCCCAAATTAGGAGTGACCCTGGCTGGGTAGCTCAGTTGGTTAGAGCACAGTGCCAGTACTCCAAGGTTGTGTGTTCGATCCCCAGTCAGGGCACATACAGGAATGATCCAATGAATGCATAAATAAGTGGAACAGCAAATCAGTGCTTCTTTCTCTCTCTCTCTGAGCTCTCTAAAATCAATCAATAAAAAAAAAATAGAGGTCATGAGAGCAATACTCTGGACTTTTGGTACCAATGACAGAATACAGCTTAGCTGGCTTGAGCAGAAAGCAAGGTAATTTAGTGGTTCATGCAAATCACCAATCTAGGTATATGTGGGCTTCAGATGTGGTTTGATCCAGGAGCACAAGTGATGTCATCAGGACTGTTTTCCGGCATCTCTCTGCAATGCCTGTTTTTTGTGTCAGCTTCATTTTAGGACTTCATTCTAGTCTCTAAGTATTGGCTTTGGCAGCTCCAAGCTCATATGATCCTTCCTGCTAGCAGACCCTATAGGGAAAAAGCATAATTTGTATGAACGCTCCATCTAAATTGATGGGTTCACTTTGCCTAGATTAACCTAGGTCACATGTCCTCTGTGAACCAATCCCTGGGACCATGAGGATGGACTAACAGCTGATTGGCTAGGCTAGTTTGGGGGACTTACCCTCAAACCCCCCCTCACATTGGCTAGGGGCATTGAGGGTTATAATTTGGTCAATCCTGGGTCACATGTTTTGTTCTGGAGCTAGAAGCAGGGTCTCACCTGGGAATGCATGTGGGGTGGGGCTGGATCTGGAGGAAAATTTTTAGTAAGATTCCAAAAGTCTAAGGCACAGGAGGTGGGGTCATGTAAAACCATAAATATCCATACGTACTTTCAAAGGTTTTATTAGTCATATTAAACAAGGTAAAACCAAACAGGTGGAATTCATTATAATAATATACATTATTTAACTCAATCTATCCAAAATATTATCATTTCACCATGTAATCAATATAAAAATTATGAATCAGATATATATTTTTTTCATATGAAGTCTTCAAGGTTCAGTGTGTATTTTATATACGTATGGTACCTTCCCTGTTGGATATAAAATTTTATCAGAAACCCTTGATCTTTATTTAGATTTCATACTATTTACAGTTGAAAAAGCAGATTCACCTATCCAAGTTATTCTAAACATACTTAAAAGTTTGCCAATAACCAAATTAAGTATTAGTATTTAACTTTAAATTAATTATTAAATTAAATTTAGACAATTCAATTCCTCAGTGGCACTTGTTGCATTTCATGTGCTCAATAGCCACCTGTGGCCAGTGGCTGTCACACTGGATAGCACAGGGCTAGAAGGTAGCAAGTACCAAGAAATATCTCTAAGTATCCTATCTAGAAGAACACTCTAGAAGAGGGAATGAAAACTGGAACCACTATGGAAAGTCGTATGGAGATTCCTCAAAAAATTAAAACTAGGACTACCATAGGACCTGGCAGTTCCTCTTCTGGGTACTTATCCAAAGAAAACAAACACTAACTGGAAAAGATACATGTGCCCTCCTGTTCATTGCAGGATTATTGACAACAGCCAAGGCATGGAAACTACTCAAGTGCCCATCGATGGGTGAAAGGGTAAAAAAAAATTGGTGTACATATACAATGGAATATTACTTGGCCATAAAAAGGAGGAAATCTTGCCATTTTTGACAACATGGATGGACCTTGAGGGCATTATGATAAGTGAAATAAGTTGGACAGAGGAAAGCAAACATCGTATGATTTCACTTAACTGTGGAATCTAAACAGCAGACACAAAAAAAACCAAGGAGGGGGAAACACCCGAGCTAATGCGTACAGAGAGGAAATTGGTGGGTGTGGAGTGGGTGAAATGGGTGAAGGGAGTCAAAGGGTATAAATTTTCAGTTACAAAATGAATAAGCCATGAGGACATCATGTACAGCATCATGACTGCAGTTAGCAACACTGTATTGCGTACTTGAAAGTAGCTAAGAGATGGACCTTGAAAGTTCTCATCATAAGAAAAGTTCATAACTATGTGTGGTGATGGATGTTAACTGGACTTACTGTGATCGTTTCGCAATATATACAAACTGAATCATCATGTTGCACCCTGAAACTAATATATAATGTTATGTCAGTTACACCTCAATTTTAAAAAAGCAAAACTCTAAAAATGTAGAAGCATCTAGTAGTATCTAGAAGTATCCGGAAGGTAGGGCGGTAACTGAGCACGGTGCTTGGTACATGGTAAGAACTCAGTGAGTACTTCATGTGGAAGGACTGAGTTGGATTTTAGTGCTGCTTCTGGCATTTACTGGCTGTGTGGCACGAAGCAAGTCGTTTCACCTTTCCCCGCCTCCCTTTTCTTCTCTGTTAAATGGGAATAATCTTTACTCTGCAACTTCTTTATAAGAAAGTTTACGCTCCTAGAGCAGATACATCTCCTTGATTAGGTGCTCAGAATAGTAGCTATTACTAATGGGACTTGAATCTTCTGCAACCTCTTTCCAGTGCCCTCCTTCACCATCCCTCAAGCGGCTGAATGTCTTTTCCAGCTCAGAGACAAAACAAAAAGATGAATTACTCTGTGAAATAAGATTTCAAAGTCCAGGATAAATGTAAGGAATCACCTGGTCTTTCCACTTCTCTTTTGGCTGAAGAACAGCAAAAGCTTTTCAACAAATCACCTACTTTACATTCAGTTGGTGGGGGAAGTCTTCACAAGTGGCTCTTCTCCTGGGCAAGGGGCGAGGGCCAATCGTTTTGCACAGGCTATGTGTTGGACCCCGTGCTAGCTACATGACACTCCTCTCTGACTCAGTCCTTTCGGTCTTGCAAGATGTAGGAATTATTTTTCCAGTTTTACAGAGAAAACAAACTTTGGCGTGAGGACCTCATGCAGCAGGGCCCAACTGTGGGAGAACTGGACTCACAGATTTCACAACTGCAGTGAAATCAGGAAGATCATTAAGATTCAGAGTTGAGCCTGCCCGGAGTGGCTCAGCAGTTGAGTGTCGGCCTAGGATCCAGGAGATCGCAGTTCGATTCCTGGTCAGGGCACATGCCCGGGTTGCCGGCTCGATCCCCAGTCAGGGGCGTGCAGGAGGCAGCCGATCAATGACTCTCTCATCACTGATGTTTCTCTCTCTCTCCCTCTCCCTTCCTCTCTCTGAAATCAATAAAAATATATTTAAAAAAAAAGAAGATTCAGAGTTGATGGTCCATATATAAATTGACTTTTTTTCTTATTAGTGGTGGCCAGTAACTAACAAGTGTTTTGGTTATTAACTGATTTTCAGGGTCACTAGGTTTAAATTTTTTTTCTTTCTTAATGCTCATTCGAGGACATGCTGAGAGAGAGGAAGGGTGGGGAAGAAAGAGAGAGATCTATTGGTTGCCCTTTGAACATGCCCCGACCAGGAACTGAGCTGACAACCCTTCAGGGCGCAGGAAGATGCTCTGCCCACTGAGCCCCTCCAGCTGGGCGCCAGGTTTGAAATTTGAGTGAGAAAAGACAAAGAGCCCTGTCCCATTCCACCAACCAGCTCCCACCCTGCGGCCGAGAGGCCGAGAGGGACCTTCTGCTCCAAAGGCTCGGTTTGCTGAGGCGTGGCTGGGACGTTCATTGTGTTCTCTACTTTTGTGGGTCTCCTTCTCCAAACTGTGTAGTAAGATCTTTTTTTACCCAGGGAGGCCACACTCCAGATAGTGTTAAGCCCACAGGAATTTCATTTTAAAAATAAAAAGAGACCTCATAGACTTATGTGCAAAGACATAGCCACAAGAGTATTCATCACAACACTGTCCATAATGGTAAATTAAGAAAACAGATGGGAATGTCTGATGAGAGGAGATTATATAAATAAACGTGGGTGCACTTGTCAGATGGGGTGTTATAATATCATTAAACTGATATTATAAAAGAATCATTGATAGGATGACAAATATCTGTCATCTTTGGGTAAACATGGGAAAAGCAGGTGACCAAAAACACGTGTAGAGTGTGTTTCAATTCTATTAGAAGAGAAGTCGCCTTTGTATAAACAAAGAGGGAGCATGAAGGTGTAGGGTGAAGCATTGGAAGTTTAGTTCAGGGCAATGGCAGATCATGAGTGAATTTTATTTTCCCCTTTGTGTGTTCTTATTTCTAAATAAAAATATATGGCTATTAGGACTTGGAGAGGAACATGTGTATTTTATTTCGAAGGGTGTCGCTCCACAAACTGGCTATAGCGTGAATGTTCTGATTTTTGAAAGGTGCGTGTGTCTGTGTGATCAGTAAGAGCCGTGTGGCAGCTGTCCCCGCACACGCAGCTCCAGCGGCCCTCACCCCACCCCTGGGAGTGGGCGGGCCCAAGGCTGATGTCTCCATTAGGCACAGCAGACTCAGCACCTAGAACTCAGGACACTTTCAGGAGCCCACAAAAATGTTTTAATTTCTTTTAAAATCAGAATGATCAAGTGAGATAATCCAGCCTGGGTCATAGTCATCTTTATACCAACACAGTCACAAAATATACTTTTTTTCAAATTATTTTATTTTTTTTATTATTTTATTTATTTTTTAATTACAGTTACTATTCATTATTAAATTAGTTTCAGGTGTACAGCAGAGTGGTTAGACATTTATATGATTGAAGAAGTAATCCTCAGATAAGTCTAGTACCTACCTGGCCCCACCCATAATTATTACAATATTATTGTCTGTGTTCCCTGTGCTGTACTTTACATCCCTGTAATTATTTTGTAATTATCAATTTGTTCTTCTTAATCCCTTCACCTTTTTCACCCAGTTCCCCAATCCCCTTCCATTCTGGCAACCATCAGTTTGTTTTCTGTATCTATGAATCTGTTTCTGTTTATTCATTTTTATTTTATTTTAGATTCCACATCCAAAACACTAATTTGCAATGACATATGCATCCCTATGTTCATTGCAGCATTATTTACAATAGTCAAGATATGGAAGCAACCTAAGTGTCCACCAATAGCCAACTAGGTAAAGAAAGTGTGATACATATGTACAATGGAATATTACTTGGCCATAAAAAAGGCCGAACTCTTTCCATTTGCAACAATGTGGCTGGACCTAGAGGGTATTATGGGAAATAAGTCAGACAGAGAAAGATCAATGCCATATGATTTCACATAGTTTTTACCTTTTATTTTCTTAAATTGCAGGGTATATCATGAAAGCAGAAGTGCCCAGGGCCTACAGAAACCATAGTCTCACCCTGGGTGAGATTAGTCCCTTACTGAGAAAGAAACCCAGATTTAGGTTACAAAACTTTGCTTGAACTGTCACATGGGAGAATCTGCATCCTAGCTATGAACTGTTGACTCTACCATGCTGTCTTGTTTCTGCTTTCTAGCATTAACTTTTAAAAGCATTCTTTTTCCATGTCTCAGTAGAGCTTCATTATTACTATTTTATTTTCCTTAAGAGGAACAGAGCATTACATATCTTGCCCCTTTCCTTTCATAGCCGACCTTGCAACCAGGTAATTATTCTGCACGAGCTCTGCCTTGACCACCATGAAGCTTGTGTAAATTATAAATACTTAACAGCACGTATTGATGTCTTGTCTGCACCTCTTAGCAGAGAAAGTAATAGTCTTAATGGGCAAATGCCTATGAAATCAGAAATAAGTCTTCATTTATGATTGCGTCGCAGCAGGCTAATGAATCTCCTTCATGCTAGCAGCCGCATGAGGGAATCAGATTGGTTTTCTTTCCATTTTAGTAGCAGACTCAAGAACCTGAAGACATGCCTGCTTTAAAACATCTGTCTATCCATTCAACTTCTGATTGAGTAGGAATGAAAGAATATGAAAATGAAGTGTAGAAAGACTGGAGTGGGAAATAAGAACTCAGTACAGCCAGATTGCTGGTTCCTAGGAGTTGCTGCATTTTGATTCCTGGGACATGGCATCGTTCAAGAGTCAGAATATTTTTTTCTGTAAAAGGCTGGCTAGTAAATGTATTAGGTTTTGTGGGACTTAGAGCCTCTGTTGCAACTGCTTCTCTCTGACTTTGTAGAAGGAAAGCAGCCATTGACATTACGTAAACAAATGAGTGAACGTGGCTGTGTTTCCATAAAACTTTATTTACAAAAAACAGTTGGCAGGCTCGATATGACTCATGAGCTGTCGTAAGCCAACCCCTGGTGGTAGTTCTGCCACTCGTGGTCCAGATAATTCCATGTATTGGACACACACGAGTCATAATGTTTGATTTGCCCAAACTCTCACCACAGCCTCCAAAGCCTTAGTGGTGGTGTCCTGACTTCCCCTCAGAAACCATATCTCGTACCCCTTGGACACGCCAACCTTCTTTCTGCTCCCCAGACAAACCCAAGTTCATTCCTACTTTAGCAGTGATGTCCTTACTGCTCCGGGTCCCTGTCATAGGCTCATCAGATTTAGCAAACCAAGTACAGGACATCTTATGCAACATTTGGGACATACTTTCGCTAAAAAAGTGTTGTTTTGAAAATAAAATTGAACTGGATGTCCTGCATTTTATTTTTCAACCCTACCCTAAAACACTCTTCCTCATCTGCCTGCCTGCTACTTATTTTTCAGTGTAAATGCCAGCTCCTCACAGTGCCCTTTGCTGTGTCTTAAACAGGCCACCCTGTGTAGGTGGTCTCCCCTCCCAGGTCCTTGATCACTCTTGCGGTCTTATGTTCTCCACATCTGAAATCATCTTGTTTGTTTAGTTGACGAGTGTCCGTCCCTCCAGGAGGGCAGGGACCGCACCTCTTGTGTTTCCTATTATATCCTAGTGACTAGGACAATCTCTGGCACATAATAGGTCCTCCATAAACACTTATTGATTAAGCACATGAACAAATGCTTGAATGACTCTTAAATCATATCCATCCGAAAGCTCAACATGCTGGAAAGCGATGGAAATATGAATAAAAAACTAACACTGACTGAGCCCCAAAGTGTATCTACCAGGCGTGCGCCGGCTGCTTAATCTCCCCTACACCCCAAAGCCCAGGAAGAACGTCATATTCTCAGTCAAAGGAGGAGCAGGCAGAGGCTCATGGGGTCTATTTAACGGGCTCAAGGTCTCAGGAGCAGTAAGCCGTCGAGGCAGGAACCAAACCAGGGCTGCCTTTGAACTCAAGACTCTAGAGTTTCCAGGACCCCTCGAAGAGTCTCTTGGATATCAAACGTGTGCCTGTTTTCTTTCAATCTCGCTCCTTTGGAACACTAATAGAAATAGAAGGGAAACAAAAAACCTGGCCCCGTGGAAAGGGAAGGCCACTCACTTCGGCTTCATTGACAAAAGCACTTCTTCTTTTAAGCAAACTCTCAGCAGCTACAAAACATGCTGAGTAAGGCTTCAAAATGAGTGGTCACGAAAACAAAACACAGCAGAACACAGCAATGTAAGGGCCAGGGCCTGCCTTTTCCTGGAGAACTCTCTGTCCTCAGCATATGGACACAGTTAATTTTACTTTTTTCCATGCTGCCATTCAGAGGTCACTTTGCTACATTCCCTAGCTTTCCCTTTTCTCCAGCGTGGGCCGGAATGTCTCATTTCCCTTCAGAGGTTTGCGTCTTCCCATCTGGAAACGCCTAGAAGCCCTGCGTTCCGATCAAATCCTTTCTTTGCGTGGGGAGGGTGTTTAGGCCCGTTGCCACTGTGTTCAGAAGCGTGACTGTGTTCACACCTTTTCACTGGCGGCTGCTGTTGCCCAAAGTGGGTGCCCTGTCCCCCGGGGGCCTCGTGCCCACAAAATCACATATAAAGTGACACACACTTTGTTCTCCATCTGAAAACACTGATATACATCTATAAACTGCACAGCTGAAGGATCAATCTTATTGATTTTCTTTTTTCCAAGTGCCTCTGTCAGAATGAACACAAAGTATTACCCGGTCTCCCAAATCCACAGGCGTGCGATTGGATTACCGCAGTTCTGCGGGCGCCGGTGAGGCCAGTTTTACATTATTTTTTTCTAAATTTTTTTCTTTTTTCTTGAAGAGTTGTTTAGTGGGCTAAAAAAATACGTATCACATGTTACATTCTAAAAAATTCTTTGAATTCACTGGTTAATCCACGGCTATCTTTTGAAAGTGTAAATGGAAAAATTTTTTTTTTTTTTTTTTTTTTTTTGCAGAGGTTTAAAATGCTTTGGGTTGTGAACAAGGGAAGGAAACAAAGCTTGCAAACTAGGACTTGTGGTCAATCAGTTCGTGGACAATGGCGAGGATGTAAGGGCAGTGTTAGTGCAATGGTCATTCGCAGGCTACTCACCTTCTGAGCAGGTATTTGAAGCTGGTTTCTTCCTTTTATAATTTTTTTAAATGTTTTTATTGATTTTTAAAGAGAGGAAGGGAGAGGGAATGTGAGAAACACCAATGATGAGAGTCATTGATCAGCTGCCTCCTGCACGCCGCCTACTGGGGATGGATCCTGCAACCCGGGCATGTGCCCTGACCGGGAATCGAACCGTGACCTCCTGGTTCATGGGTCGACACACAACCGCTGAGCCACACCAGCAGGGCAAAGCTGGTTTCTTCGTGACAGGGAGGTGGGCCCCATCTCGATTTCTCTCTGAATTGTACTATCGGCCCTGACAATCTCCCTGGCACCAGAAATACACTTTAATGGGGCTGTTCTGATGGCGTCTATTTGTTGCTTTAAAGAGAAGGTGTCAGATGCAGCTCTTGCGTGGCATCCGTGGAAGATAGGGAATGGGGAATACTGGTCCAGAAAGAGCCCCGGGCTCAGTGTGTCCGCCTCTGGCGTCCGAATGGGTTCATCAGGAAGCCCCTCTGCATCCGTCTGAACGCATTGGCGCTGAGGAGGCCCTCTCCCTGGCTGATGCCGAGGAGTCACTGCTCCCCGAAAGCAGGATGCTTCTGGCCACCCAGTTCCATTTCCTCTTGCGCGCTGCTCGCTCGCCCTGGGCGCATTTGTGCTGATGCTAATGTAAGGGAAAGGTGAACTATTGTGACACCGAAATCTGAAGGCCCGTTCCAAGGAAGTGTCGAGTTCTGTTATTTCCTTCCCTTCGGCCTCCTGGAATCCTCCCCTCCGGGAGGCGGCCGGGAGCCAGAAGTGCTGTGTTTGACCAGGGCTAATATTAAACATCTGAGCGGAGCGGGGCCCTCACCTCCCCAGCACACCTTGGCCCCGGCAGGAGCGCGCCTTCTCCTGAGGGGGGACATTAATTCCGAGCTCGGTCCGCATTTAGACTCGTGCATTTCCTGTGCAAACACGGCTGACATTTATGAAATCTAATTTAATAAATGTCTATGATATAGCGCTCATTAACATACCGCAAAATAGCTCCAGAGTAGCCCATTTTAATCAAATAAATTGTTGCTGCCGTTACCACAGGCTGTTCCTTTATTAAGAGGGAGGCGGCACTGCCCAGCTGGGGCCGGGTATGTTTGGGGCTCCGGGCTGGGACCCTGCGGCTCTGCCCGGCGATACCGTCAGGGGCCTGCACCTCTCCCTGTTTGCTCCGGAGATGAGAAGATGAAAAATTGCTGATCATATATCATCTCCATAAATCTTACGGACAATAAGTCATAAAGCCTTGTGTCCTTACATATGGTAGGCGCCTGGGGATCATGTTGCCATATGTGAGCAGCAGCCTCTGGAAAAAAAAAAAAGAAATTCTGTCGCCTATGAGAAACTTCTAGAACCGTTTTCCGTGCCTACAGTGAGCAGGCCACTTGCTCGTCCCCACCTCCCTGGGTTTTATTGTTTTCCCTTCCCCTCACCCCCTCACCACGGGGCTGCCTTCTTTTCGTTCCAAATACCATGGGAAGAATTCCCAGCGCGCTAATTAGGAAATTTGGTGGTTTGCTGAATTCCCTTTCTGTCTGCCACACAGAATGAGTGAGCAGTCACCCCCAGCCAACAGGAGGTGCAGGTATTCAGGGCTTTTGTGTGGGAGAACAGGGCCTCCTGTCTTCTGGGGGGCTGCTCCCAGCTGACAGTGAGGTCCCCGCCCGCAAACTGCCCCCAGCTCATCAGAAATGCCTATTTCTTTTAAAAACTCAACCCATTTTCATATCTATCAGCTAAATTAAAGGAGACAGGAGAAGATGGTCTCCCAAGCTCAGCCGGCCCGGAGCCGGTGTTCTGGAGATACAATGAGATAGAATCACCCAGCTTCGGGCTGGCAAAGAAAACCATCCACTGTTTCTTTTCTTAGCCCAGTTGCATGCTTGAGGTGTGGACAAGTGGAAATGTGGAGAGTATTTTCTCTTTTTTAGCAAAATTCCTTGATTATCTGTTGCCTCTCGCAGGGACCAGGGAAAGTAGAGAGAACGTACCCACTGGGAGGCACGGTCTGCTCGGGGGGATCTCTCCGTGTGAGGCCTAAGCAGAAGACCCCTGTAATGCAACGTGTCCAGGAATTCCCATTTCCTGGCTAAAACACGTAGAAAGTCATGCTCCACGGGGTCCGTGTGGTGCTCTTCTGCACTTGGCATCTTATCTGGACCTGAGAGGGGACACTCCTTTCCTGAGATATTTTATCCATAAGTCACAAACAAAACCGAGCTCCTGATATTTGGTCAACAAGAGAAAACACTTGGAAAGGCAGGCAGGAAGTTAGGGGCCATGTGGGGAGGGGATGGATGGCCACGCTGCTTACCGAAAGGGAAGTTGGCCTGGCAGGCCCAGGGGGGCTGCAGACACCCAAACTCCTGCTCCCCCACCCTTCTTTCCTTAGTCATCCTCTGTCCCCTGATGCCTTGGACGAATTCCACTTAAGGATCATCTATTTCCCAACCCAGAATAATACAACACATCTAATGGCATGCCTTGGACCTTCGCCTCCCTCTGGGAACTTGCTAGGAGAGGGAGAGAAAGCACCCTCCCCCCCCCCACCACCACCACCCAAACTGGGTGGGGGATGAGGCTGGCAGGAGCCTTTTGATATTTGGCATCAAGTATGGGACAGACTGACTTTGTGCTATTCTGATGCTAATTATTTTACCAGTGATATTTGATTGTTTCTATAAAAGGTTTATGCAATTTCACCACAGGCTTTTTAAAGACCTCAAGATGCAAGAAAGAAATGCACCCAGAGTCCATTAAAGAATTAGGTTCTATTAATGCTCCAGTCTGCTGAAAGGGAGGGCCAGAGGCACCTCCTCGGCCTGAGAAGAGAACGGGAATGGCTCGCCTCTCACTCGGTAACTTTGGCTGAAAGAGCTGAGAAAAAGCATCCTTTCGATCTGGGAGTCTGGCTCTTAACAAGCCTTGGAAATTTTGAAGTTTTGAAAAGAATGTATTTGCCTGGATTCCATTTTTCTAACTTGGAAATGAAGCTGGTGTGGAAGTGGGAATAATTATGATAGCTGTACCATCACTATCATACTTCGCGAGTGGAGAGCTCGCTGCTGTTTTCAGTCCTCCAAACACAATATAAAAAGCTTCATTATTTCTCCTTTATCCATCAAGAAACAGTCACGAAACAATAAAGTGGCTTCCCCAACTTTATAAAGAGAGGAAGCGGCAGAAACATCCAGGCTGCCTGATGCTTTCAGACCCTTGGTGCCTTCAAATGCTCCCCTCCTTTCTTACCCTGGTGCAAGACCCAGCCCTGGGGACAGATGTGGAAATCTGGAGCGCCGGCTTCCTAGGGACAATGTCTGAGTCACTTCTCTCTTGGTTCCACTTTCTTCATATATAAGATTGGAGGAGGGACGGGGCATGCCTGCCTAGATGATATTTAAAACTGTCAGCTTAAAAAATATATAATTCTTTGAGAGTCGCAAGAGATTCCTGATTTCTTTTTTCTTTTTTTTTCTTTTTTTGCAACTTAACTATAAACCACTTCCTTTTTTATTTTTCGGAATGCCTTGTATCACCCTGAAGAGAAACAGAAGCAGTCATATTTTGAAGAGTTTACAAAAACAAAGTGTGTTTATCATACTATTCATCTGTCACCCTGTTACGCTGATACTGAGCCTGACTCAGAGTCACTGCCCAATAACTCATGGGTAAATGAATGAGCGGGGAGACTTAACCCAGGTCCCTTGAATCCCCCAGAAGCCCTGCAGAATGCAGCCGAAGCAGAGCCAGCTCTGAGAGCCCTCCGCCCCGGGCTCCGGGAGCTCGGCTCAGCCGTCTCCCGGTGGTGTCCCTGTCTATAATTATTAGCAGTGAGTAATCGCGCTGCTCCCATCCTGGGCAGCTAGTGGCAGCTCAGGGGCACACACAGCAGCTGTGACCAGCCTTGAGCTGGGTACATCCCCTCTGTCAGTGCTGCCGGGAGGAAGACAGGTGCTGTGCTCTGCGTACCCAGACACATGGCACTTTGCTGAAAGGAGGCAGGGCAGGCCTCCCCCGTGGGGGATGCTGGTGGGAAGCTCAGATGTTTATAGGGAGTGGCATTCCAAGGGCTGTAATATGATGCTTAAAGAATTCAAGGGTGTGGCCCATGAGGGAAAGGGAAGCTAACATTTGTTCCTGGGTCTGTGACTTTAGAGATGTCCTTGCTTTATAGATGAGGAAACTGAGTCTCAAGGATGTCAAGTAACTAGATCCAAGGCATGCTGCTAGATAGGAGAGCGTCCAGAAATCACATCCAGGTCTAACTGACTCCACAGCCCTTGTTCTTTCTAATACCATCCATGCAGAAATGAGGGAGTGGATGCCTTGAGCAGGGAGAGCAGGGTTATCAGAGGCCTGGAGGCTACTGGGGCTTCCGACACAAGCTGCTTTGTAGCTGCAGAAGGAAAAGTGAGCCAGGGTTTGAATGCTGACCATGTTGAGCTGGGCCCCACTCGGCCACAAACTGAACTGTTTCTAATTTAAGGAGACTGTTTCCCCAGCGCACAGCTCTGTTCCTGGACAGCAGAGAAGTTTCTTAATAACTCAAATCCTGAACAACCCAATAATTTACCTCCCTGCTCAGCCCCCTTTCTTTCTTCTCCTCCAAGAATTTGTTGAGTTTCTGTCTTGTGCCAGACACGGTGCTAAGTGCTAAAAGAGCTCACGGCTAATGGCAGTCCTGTCCTGCCCCCATGGGTCTCACTGTTGCCTTGAGCTCATTCATTTCGGGGGGGTCCATGGTAGAGCCGCTCACCAAGATTTCTGTTTCACCCCTCCATCTGGACACACAGGCCCTTGAGGTTAGGCGTAGATACTTGACTGACTTTGTCCAAGGAAATGTGATGGGAATTAAGCATGTCAATTACAGGTGGAAGCAATCAAAACGGGGTGTGGAGCCCTAGCAGGCTTGGCTCAGTGGTTAGAGCGTCGGCCAGCGGACTGAAGGGTTTCAGGTTCGATTCCGGTCAAAGGCACGTACCTTGGTTGACAGCTCGATCCCCGGCCCCAGTCGGGGTGCGTGC
The DNA here is from genome assembly GCF_964146895.1 of Miniopterus schreibersii. NCBI lineage: Eukaryota > Metazoa > Chordata > Mammalia > Chiroptera > Miniopteridae > Miniopterus > Miniopterus schreibersii. Next base: position 22,116,417 of record NC_138121.1, on the reverse strand, counting down.
AGGAGGCAACCAATCCAAGTGCCTCTCTTCCATTGATCGGTGTTTCCCTGTCTCTCTTTCTCTCCCTTCCACTCTCTCTGAAAAGCAATGGAAAAAATATCCTAGGGTGAAGATTAAAAAAGTAAAATAGAAGAAGCAGCGGTGTGGAATTCCTTGAGCTCTCTCTTCCCTTGCCTCAATGATAGCAGACACCCTGCTGGAATGGAGGTGGCATGGGCTCTGAACAGTTTAAATGCTAAGATAACAACACAGGGACAACCGTGCAAAGGAATCCCTGTTCCCACAGTGGGCATTATGTGCATGCTCATCTTTTTCGTTTTAAGTGGCTAAGATTTAGAGGTTACTTGCTATTGCAACATAACTTAGTCTTTCTTAATTAATACAGCTGCATTTTGATCGTGGTTTTCAACCCCCTCCTTCCTTATGGCTTCTCTTTTAGCAACACCTTCTCATGGAGGGCTTGTCTTTCCCACTAGGCTTTGAGCTCCTTGAGAGCAGGGGTCATGTCTCATTTACTTCTGTATCCCTCATACTTGGTTCAGGGTCAAGCAAATGTTGGCCGCCCAGCGAGTGAATGACAGAACGAGTGAAATGAATGTCTACAACCACAGAGTTGGCAAAGGCAACGCTAACCTGTGGCATTGACCTCAGAGGAACAGAAAGGGTGGACTTCTGAGCTCAGACAGAGGAGGGATTTGTCCAGCTGGTAACTGGTGAGGTCAGGATTTGAACTCAGATGTGTCTGACTCCAAGGACCGTCGTCTTTCCATTCCAAACACATCCACGGGCCTCCCCTTGATTGGGTCTTCATTTTCTGAGCTTTCCATGCTTCACTCCCAACAGCTACCCTTCCACAGAGAGAATTAACAATTGCCGCTTAGGGAAGATTGCGGGGCAAGCCATTACTGAGAAGAACTAATATTATTTGAGTATTTTCTAGATTCCAGGCACCTGGTCCCACAGTGGACTTTATCTATGTTGCTACATTGAAGTGTCATGATAACCCTTTGAAGTCGGTCCCATTCTTATCCCTGGGTTAAAGAAAGGAAAATGTGGCTCAGAGAGGTGAAGTAACTGGATCAAAGCCACAGAGCTCATAAGTAGCAGGGCTGAGACTTGGGCCCAAGTGTGACTCCGTAATGCAGGGTCTTGACAACTATTTTATGTTACATCTTATTGGAGGGAGCTTGTGAGTGTTTGTGTGTGTGTGTGTGTGTGTGTGTGTGCATATGTGTGTGTGTGTGTGAGAGAGAGAGAGAGAGAGAGAAAGAGAAAACAACTTTTTTGGTGGGGGGGGCGCTGGTGATGATACAGGAATATCTTTTTTCTACTTGTTATTTATCCAAGTTTGTCACTTGTGTTTTTAAAGGAAGCTGTAAGGACTTCCTGCTTTAACTCTCACAGATGCTGGTCCTGATAATTCCCATATTTACATACCTACAGGGCAAGGGAAGGTCCATGAGCTGCTGACTCTTGTGGGATTTCAGGACAAGGACTGATGGATCACCTCCTCCCCTGTTATCTCTTGTCCAGCCTCGCAGAACTCACTGGGCATGGATGGGGGAGGGTCATCTCTCCTCTGTCCTTTAATATGGCCATTAAGCCCTGCACAAGCCCTGCGCTGAGTACTTTCATACCTCTTTTCTTATTTGATCCTAACAACTCCCTGACCCTATGGGGACTATTGTTCCTATTTTGCAGCTAAGGAAACCAAGGCTTAGTTTAGAGCATTGATTCTCAACTGGGGGTAATTATCACAACTTGAGGGGTGGGAGGACCATGCAATGGCCAAGACGATAGAGGCCAAGAATGCTATTCAGCATCCTACATTACACAGGACAGCCCCCACAGCAAAGAGTTACCCAGCCCAAATGTCAATAGTGCCCAGGGGGAGAAACTTTGACTTAGATACTTTGTGGAGCATTCAAGCAATAGGGCTGGAATTAAAGCCACATCTGCCAATGCCAATTGTCTCTCACGATGGAGAAAAGATGGATACAAGGCTCATAAAGTCAACAGAGCCCTTCTCCAACATCTCCACATGGTTGCTACGACTTGCTCACATTTAGCGCCACTTTGACCATTCCCCTGATGTGTCAGCTGACCCCTTATTTGACAGCATGTGTATCTCACCTTTGTGGACTTGTATTCTTTGCACCAGCATCCCTGAAGCCTCATCTTTTTATCAAGCTTGATTTCTGAGTTACCTCAGATCACAGGCCCCTGAATGTGAAGGCCTGGCTCATTCATCTGAGGCTGTAAGATACGTTTCACTCGTTCAGGAAATGCTTACTCTGCTCCACCTCTGCTGGGTGCTAAATATGCACCAGGGAAAATCAAAGTGTAACATAGAGTGAATTATTATAATAGTCATAGCATCAACTACAACCACTAGCATTTACTAAACTTTTCATGCCATCGAAGTATCACCTCTTATAACCCTCTGTTGACCCATGTTTTATTATGGGCGCATGGGAACACAGAAAGCAGTCTCCTAGGCTACCCAGAGGTTGAAGAAAATGACTTAGAGGTGACAGGGCCTGAGGGGAGACTTGGAAGAGAAAGTGCATTAACAGGCAGAAAGAGCAGCATGAAAAAAAGCCTGGGGGAACCCAACTCATAGTGGGTCTAGAAAATTCCAAGAAGTAATTTAGCAAATAAAGATCACATTTGAGGTTGATCAGATGTCTGGATCACATAGATAAATCTGGCTGTATGACTCAACTCAGTTTGTAGATAGTCTTCATCACTCAGGGCCAAAGGGTCTCCAGGTTGACTTCCATGAAAAGAAAACCAGTCAGGCGCCTGCAGAGTTCTCACCTTCCCCTGCCCTAGCAAGAATTTCCAGAACTTTCTCCAAGCTCATTGTCAAGCCTCTTTGAATGACTCTGACGCTGATTATCAAAAAGAAGAGGCACAGGGTATGGACACTAGGGAACCAGCTCAAGTTATTTGTAATAACACAAGAATTACAAATATTTAGACTAATCACCAGGTCCAAGTTTGAAGGGATGTGATACAGCAAACCAAATTAATTAACCAATGGAGGTTATTTACTGAGCACCTACTCTCCTCTTGAACAGATGGGAGAGAGTTTCATGATAATGGCGAGATACAAACCACCAGGACTTTGAGGTCTGGTGGGAAAACTGCAAAGCAAATAAAGCCAAAAATATAGTGGGAAATGGCCTAACAGTGACTGTGGAGTGGAAACCACAATTGGAAAGGGGAAGAATTGATATATAGACGTGAAACCAATGCAGCCTTCTGGAGAAGGCAGGATTCAGGCTGAACCTTGGAGGACAGGAAGGACAGGGGAAGTAAGCTAATGAGGGCCTCTCATTTAGCAGCAGATACAGGTCCCTAAGACCAATACTTAAGGACAAGTCAAGAGATTCTAAATTCAGGTCAGGTCCAGACTCCCTAGGACATCATGTAATGTCCCTCATTGTCTAGTCTCATCCTCCTTGCAAAAAATCATCCCTGGCCTCCCTGCCTCCACTTCACACCCAAACCTCAGCCCGATATAAATTACCTCCAATCTATTGTCAGATTATGGTTTCAAGCTTTTGTCCATGCTCATTACTCTGTTAGATGTTCTTCTCTTCCTCTACAAAATGAACTACTCTATCCTTATATGATCCGCTTAAATGCCATCGCCTCCAAGGAGCCTTCCTGATTCCCTGTGCTCTTCCCTCTCTGCTCTATTTTATGTCACAGTAGCTACACATTAACAGTTGTCATAACTCACCCCCTCAATGAAATGCAAGCAGCTCCTTGAGATCAGGAATCTGTCTAACTTTATATTTCCTTCCACTTTTGAACCTAGCAGAGGGCGTGGCTCATACTGAAAGCATATTAATTACTTGTTGGCTGTATGGGTGAATTGAACTAGGAATTGAATACCTTTTGCAATGAGCTGACTTACTCACAGAGGCTTGGGGTGCGTTTAGAGTTGTTCTGTCCAGTATGGTCACCACTAGTCACACGGGGCTATTTCACTTTACATTAATTACAATGAAATAAAATTTAAAATGCAGTTTCTGTCACACTGGCCACATTTCAAGGTCTCAATAGCCCTATGTGGCTAGTGGCTATGGTATTGGCTAGCTCAGACACAGAGCACTCTCACCCTGGCCGGAAGTTCCACGGGACAACGTCGGTCTTTCCTTTAGAGACTAGGGAATGGCCTCTTATGCCTGTTCTCCTGTCCCCTCTGTTTGTACCCTCTGCAAGATTTGCTGCAGCCAACTCTTTGAGCAGCTGAATATCACTCTGTACAATGCCAAGAGCTGCAGAGGAATTAGGCTAGCTGGGGTTTGCTTAGGGTGATGATTGCACCATGTAAATCAAATCACTCCTCCTGGGTGGGCTTTGAGCCTGCAGAGAGAGCCCAGCAGCTGTGGTGTTAGGACACGGGGTACCTGTCATGGGAGACGCTAGAAACAAACTACAGAGCAAGCTGAACTCAGCGCCAGTGGACAGTGCGAGGTTCCGAGACACCTGGCAGGCGTGGAACACAGATGTCTCGCAGCTTTTAATTGAAAATGTTCTGAGTGGGCAGAATAAGGACAGATATTTGAGAGGGTTTTTTTTTTTTTTGTATATGTTTCTTGGGGGAAAGACACCCGGCTTCCTCCTTTTCGCATGATCACTTGGTTCACCAGTTCAGTTAAGGGCATTTACTGAACCTCAGGATCAGTGGATTTCAAGTATTATTTTTTTCTCTTTGAAGTGGGCCCCTGGAATCCAAGTCCAATGTATAAAGTAAATAAAAAGAGTTGCTCCCCAGGTTGAAAGCGGGGAGGGGGATCTGGACCCCGTTGTTTGGTCTTTCCTCCAGTGCCATCAAAGGGCACAACTCCAGGGGGCGCTATTCACAGGGTAGTCTAGGTGGCGACCCCTCCGGCCCTGCACACGCACGGGCCTATCTGCAATCCTGATGTTAAAACAAAACATAAAATATGCATATTTTCACACAATCCTAACTTTACAAGAAACATAGAATATGCATCCTTCTGCAATTATAATAAAAATATGCATATTTCTGCAACTCTTTTTAATTTGCAAAGTGCTTTTGACCTCATTAGACTGTCCCAATAAAGGCTGGAAGGAAGCCTTTGGGTTCAGAGACTCTTGGTTCTCTCTGTACCCCTGGCACCTAGGTTAGCTTCTGACACACAGTAGGCGTTTAATGTGTTGTTGGAGGAAGGAGGGTAGAAGGAAGCATCTACGGACACAGGGAGGGAGGGAGGGAGTGAAAAAGAGGAGAAATGAACCAAGGGAGGGACGGAGGGACAGAGGAACGGAGGGAGGGAGGAAGATTGCGATATATTACAAATAAGTTCCAGTTTGCAGAGGAAGAAACTGAAATGCAATGATTTTAAGTGACCTGATTTAAAAGTCATCAAGTTAATGGTGGAGCCACCACAATGCAACCTCAACTGTTCTTTCCCTAAAGCCCAGGCTTTAAACCTTTACTCCGCCCAGCCTCCCACTCTATTTTTTTTAGGTAAAAAGCCTATTCTTTGAACGTAATTACCCATTCTTTTATGGCCCCAGCTTTTTAATGTGTAAAACTGTAGAAGAAGGTTTATCTCCCTCTGAGAAGGAATTCCGCCCCCCCAGGATCATCGATCTATCCCCCTGCCCCTGAAGGAACCCACCCCTCTCCTTGCCTGTTAGAGGCAAATTGGAAGCCTGCAGAAGGGGTGCAAATTAAATGTGGATCAGCCAGCATAAGAAAAACCAAGGCTGCATGAAAGGAGCCCGCCAGCAACCGCTCTTCCTGGGGCAGCTGAGCGGGATCGGGACATAGGGGGTGTTCTTATGCTTGTTTCATTTTTATAATGAAGCTATCTGTCTGGAGTTGGGGGGAAAAAATTCTTTGACATGGGGGGAAAAATGAGTGATAGGATGTGTTTCTGAGATTACCGGTGGGACTTCCTAACGCGGGCTGAGCTGTTGTTAATGGGTCGTGCTATGGCCATGATGTTAGGAATAATTAAACCGTGAGTTCAGCTAAATCCCAATTGCAGGAACACGACTACATGACTTCACCCTGCCCTCGACACACACACACACACATGCACACACACGCATGCACACACGCACAGAAACTTTCAAATGGCTTGTAACAGAACAAAGCACAGTTTTTACTATCACAAAATCTTTATGGATCGCCATCCTTGAGGTGAAGTTATATCCTTTATGGTCACATTTTGGTAGTTTCCTTAAATTATTGAAGGCATTTCATAGGGCCTGCATGCTTGGAACAGAGCTAGGAAAGAGGCCCCTGTCCCCCGTCTGGAGGTGGGTTAATGATGGTGCGCCTCGCGCAATGCGTCCAGGACACAGAGGTTAATAAAACCCGTAGCTCTTCTTCATGGGTGCCAGGGGATGGTTAATGTTGAAGACTGTGCAGGACCTCGGCTTAATGTTCCATATGAAGGATGGCGCTGCCAGACGACACCCTCCCTGGTGCCAACCTTGCATATTAGTACATGCTGGAAATGGGCTGAGCAAATGGGAAAGTTAGGTGCTTCTCTCCTAGCTGGGTGGGATGGGCTCACCGCCTTGTCTCCCGGCTGCTCCAGAAGTCAGCTGCCTCTGTTTGCTGAGAGCCCTGGACGAAAAGTTGAGTCTGTCCCTTGCTGGCTCTGGGGTGCCCAGAGCTGATGTCCCTCTGTCCTCTGTCCAGTGAAGGGTATGACTGCCTTTTGCCTCTTGGGTTATCTGTATATCATAAGGTCTGGGGGACTGGAAGGGAATGCATCTGTTTTGTGGTTACAAACACAGTCATGGGATACTAGAGTCACATCTATGTCAACTTTATTCTGTGCACCTTGGGCAAGAAACCTGACCACTCTGTCTTGGTTTGGCTTCTACCAGAAACAGATCCTGAGATGAGAATTTGAAGGCAAGTAGTTTATTTGTGAGATGATCGCAGGCAGCAACAGGGAAGGGAAGGATGCCATGAACTGCGCATCACCTAGCAAGTTACCACTGTGGGCAACTGGAGGTAACCCTACTGGGGACCTCTGGGAGGCAGCGGGAGACACGTGCCTCAGAATCTTCCCACCTGAGGGGCAAGGGAGCTGGAGCATAGATACACCATCCCAGTCACTGGCTGAGGGCCGCTCCAGCGGCTTCTGTCCTGGGGTCCCCCCGGGCAGAGTGGGCTCCCACAACCAGACAGTGACGCTGGTGGTTGGAAGTATGGATGGTGTGACCTGAAATGGTAATACCTGGGAGGAAACGAGAGGGACAGAATCTGCCACCTGAAGTCCCAGTTCCTCCCTTCCGCAAAGAAAAGAAGCCTGCACTCCCTACCTCCTAACATTGTCATGAGGATCAGATGACATAAAACGAGAACCCAAGAAACATTAGTGAGGATCCTTGCTAACCCGGAGGAGGAGAACATTTATAGCAATTAGGGTCATAAATTGGACCTGGGTGAATTGCCCACATATAAGGTTTTCTTCAGGACCCAGAGATTTTGGTGTTTTGGAAAACACATTTTACTATATGTTTGGCATTAAAGGGATAAATGGTGTAGGTCAAAGAATTTGCTTTTCCTGCCTGAGACAAGAAAACAAGGGAAGGGGCGACTTCTGTGAGCCACGTTTGCATGAAGAACAAAAGGAGTCCACGGGCACTGTCATCCAGGAGAGAGCCAGTGAATGAGAGTCAGTTTGTTGTGGCTCCAAGTGGCTGGCCAGAGGTGCCTCCTTTCTTAGATCATCTGACTGCAGCTTCTGCAGTGCAGTGGGCCAGTGGAGTTTCTTCATTAGAGGGTGTAGCAATAGCCCTGCGGACGTGCCCAGAGCCTCTCGCTTCGAGTTCGCCGGAATGCGGGTGGACACGCCAAAGGGCATTTAACTCAGGACAGGCCCTCCATTCCTCAGCCTTTGCCTCTCCCCACAGGGCCCCAGGGTAAATTCCCTGGAGGGCCCATGGGTCCTTAGATGACAAGGGCTCGCAGCTTTGACTGGGATGCAGACACACTGCTGTGTTTGGAAGTGTCGGGGACCTCTGTGTCCACAGTGTCACTCACATTCAGAGGGGCCTCTAGAAAAGGCAGACAGCACTCAGCACCTCCCAGTGCTGGGACGCGGCGGCCCGTGTTGTATTTGCATGTAGGGTTACGTGTGAACCTACAGCATCCACAATCTATAGACGCCGCGACATAAGTCCAGGTCACGTGAGGAAAGACATGAATGAAAGAATGAATGTGTAGGGAGGTGAGAGAGAAGGGCAGGGCCGCTCTGAATGTGCATAAACGGGTTTGGGGATTTTGCAGCTTCCATAACTGCCACCCCTCAGCTGTGCTAAAAGCCAGGACGCCAAGCTGACACGTTCATGTACATCTGAGATTTACCTTTTTGGTTTTGAAAATTCTGTTCTTGCCTGCTGTCGTCCACTGGGGAGATGTCCCCAGTCTTACTCACAGTGAAGAATAAATAGTGCTCAGGCTGCTAAAAAAATAAAAGAGAGAGAGAGAGAGAGAGAAGGGGGCGGGAGGGAGAGATCACCGCCCTTCTCATCTCAGTGAGCGTCACTGACTGACTCGGGGGCATCCCAAGCTGTAAGCACAGCGCCGGTCTGGGGGCTCTGAGCACAGAATGGCCCCTTCCCTGTGCAAACTTCCGCCGGCCCTTAAAGCGGAAAAGTCTTTTAAAACAAAAACCCAGACTCTAAAATGCATTTTGCGAGTCCTGATGAATCAGACATCTTCAGCCGTGGGGTTTAACAAATAATGAAAAGAGATCCTAGTGGAAAGCGCTTCAAACAAGTTCAAGTGTTTCTAGAAGTGCCGGGGGTGGGGCAGGAGGGTTCCCCACTGCAAGGGTAGAAGTGAGTTTACTTCATCATTACCCTCCACTTTGCCCAGACTCTGACTTTTCCAGGCGAGAAGCACCATAGAATGAAAACTCAGGTCTCTTGCTCTCCAGGAGTCCAAGCCACAAAGAAAGACATCTGAAAAATTCGTCTGACGCCCCCTACCAGGGTCCCAAACCTCTGATTTCCATGGTGACATTTGGTCTCTAACACAGTCTCCCGTTTATTGTTTTCTCCAGAGATCTATACCAAGTGCCTATTCTCTGTTAGGGCCTATTCTCTGCAAGTGGCCCTGTCCCCGAAATTTCACAGTCCTTACAGGAGATCAAGTGAATGATCTCAATATGCTATGGCTCTTTCGAGAGCCCAGAGGCCAGTGGAGACCTAATCTGGCCCTGCAGGTCAGGCAGGGCCCCCCGAGGGCCTGGAATCCAGGCTAAAGCAGCAGCCAGGGTGGCAACGCTGGGGCGTGCGTGACCAGAAAGGGTGTTCCTGGCATTGGGCCCATGCAGAGGTTGGGGGTGAGAGAGTCTGGCTCACGGCCGGGCCCACCCCACTCCCTGGACGGTAGTGCTACCCTGGTGGAAGTCAGATACCACCCAGGGCTCAGAGCTTCCTTCTACTCCGTCCGCTTATGTTGATATTCCAGGTGAGAGCTGACCACTCCTACCCACACTTAGCAGACACTGTGCTCCCCCCCTGCTGCGGGGCCTCCCCCAGTTCCTGACAGCTGGGAGCTGAAAGAGACCGAGTCCCTTCTTTTAGTGGGAACACGGCTGTATCAGTAAACCCCAAGCACTGAACTAACGCGTTAGCACGCACGGCGATTACGCCCGAACCTGGACAGCGGGGTCAGGAGGCATTTACTACAGTTAGTCGTTTTTAAAGATGACAAGCAGAAGTGCAGGTAAAGTCACTGCCACAGCAAAGGCGGGGCCTGTAAGAGCCAGGACTCTACCCGGTCTGCCCATGGCCTTGCCATCCGGGAACAGAATCACCGTGAATGGTCAAAGAAACAGAAGGCATCTGACAGGCCCAACTCAGCCCCATTGCTGGTCGCTGAGCTCATCCTTAGGTTGCAGTGAAACATCACGGAGCTCCCCCAGGGATACCCACTGGGGATGGTTTCGCCAGTGGGGCCTCTCGGGGAGAGGAGGGGTGGGGCCACTATCTTGCCTCGCCACCAGTGAGCTCCTGTCCCTCTGGGTCTGGGAACCCACCCTGCCAGGCAGCCAGGCCTCTTTGGCCTTTATCCGACCCCACCCAGGCACTTCCGACCTTTCCCCTCTGGCCCTGCTGGCCGACCTTGGCCTGTCTCTGGCCTCAGCCTGGGCGCCAGGCCTGCTCCTGGAGCCTGGCCAGGCCCCACCCAGCACTCAGCCTCTCCCCAGTTGCACCCAGCAGGATGAGAGCTCCCAGGGCAGCCTCGTACCAGGGCTTCTGGGTGAAGCTCCTTGTGGTTAGCTTGGCCTATGCATGTGAGAGGCCCATCTGGAAAGACTTGCATAGCTTTGAAAGGGTTAACAATTGGCCCAAACCATTTGAGGCACAGCTTAAGAAAGGGTGTCCCTTTCTCCCACTTTCCCAGCTGCTGGCCTCTCTCTCTCTCCCTCCCTCCCTGCCACACACACACCTGGGTTTAAACCCTGGATAATAGCTTTTTTTTTTTTTTTAACCAGATACTATGTTAAGCTAATATTTATCATCTCATCTAATCCTAACTTTTTCCCAAAAGGTCCTATGAAGGGAGGACCCCATTTTACAGACAAGTAAACTGAAGCTCAGAAAAATGAAGCAATTTTGCTCAAAGTTTCAGACAGCTAAGTAAGTGTCAGAGTCTGAATGTAAACCCAGGTTTTTCTGATTCCCCAGCCCATGCTCCTAGCCATGTAGCAGCTGTGAGACTTTGGTCATGTCATTTAACCTCTCTCAGCCTCAGTTCCCTCATCTGTAAAGAAGGGTTAACAATAACATCAAATGTGTGAAGCTTTTGTGGGGCTCACGTGACTCACTGCCAGGGGGCATGGAGCATCCCTAGCATGGCACCTGGCCCTGGGGAGTGACTCATGAGTGGTAGAGAACGTTTGTGTGTTGTTCTCCATGGCCCGGGACAAGCCTGCTCCTACTGGGGGCTCACTTCAGTACCTTAGCAGTTGCCCCAGCATCTTTTGTCATAGGCTGTCTCTTCTGTTCTGACCGCTTCTGTTTCACATTCTGCATGTACAAGCCCCAAAGATTTTTGGGATAATCTTCATTATTATTTTTTTGTGAGGACACATGCCAGGATGCCAGAGTGGTATCTTGGCATCAGTTTTTCCCCCTAAAGCTCATCCATACATTTCTCCCAGTTGATTTAATGTCTTAAGCTGGGTTGGCTTATTTTGCAGAAAGACTGACAATTCAAAGTGAGGAGCTCTCCCTACTCCCAATAAAATATATGAAGTGCTTTGTCAGGAGAGCCTGGATTTAAATGCCTGTTCTACCACTTAGCAACTGTGTGATTCTGGGCAACTTTCTTAACACCTCTGAGCTGCAAATATTTTTCCAATTGGGGTTGAATGATCAGATGTGCAGACTGCTCTTCACGGGGCTTTGGAGAGAGTTCAAAGAGAGAACAGGAAGCAGTGCCTGGCATGTAGTAAGTGCTCAATGAACTACCAAACCAGAATTTAGTTGAAACAGAGTTAAGCACCACAGGTAGTTGGGGGAGCAGAAAAGAAAATACAGAAATGCATTTTGCTTGGATGAACCCACTGGGGAAGATGAGAAGATGGACCAGGGACTGAGGACCCAGCACCACACTGTGTCTCAAGCCAGGCAGGCCCTTGGGAGATCAGAAAAAGTGAGATCCAGGACCTCCCAAGTTCCCGATGAAATCTGTAGCTTTCCTTGGAGGCAGGGCTGAGACTCCTTATCGGAGGGCTCAGAGTCCTTGTGGCAGGAGGCTGGAAGTGTTTATCAGGCCTCTTCCTGCAGCAGGCGGGTCAGCCGCCCAGACTTTGGACACAGTTGGGCTTGGACGTGGCAGCTCCTCCTTCCCCGGGGTATACCCCAGTACATTACTCAACATTCATTCCCAATAAAAAGGGTTGAAAGTCGACTGTTGGGCTTTCACAAACAAGATAGCCAAGGACAAGATGCTGCCCGGGCGCCAGGATTCCTGGCTCCTGCTTCCGGCTGTAGGATCCCCATCATATCACATTGCAGGGGTGATAATGTTTGACCTACTCGCTATTCTCCTTGCAGAGTGGTCCGGAATAGTCATATCCAAACCCAACAGACGCTCTGCCACCGGTCCCCTCGTTCATCCTGAGAGGAAACCTGTGAGGTGTTAGCCCACCCTGTAAAGCTCAGGAAACCGAGGAACAAATGAAATAATGCATGGGAAGGAGCTCTGCCAAGGGAGCAAACTCCAGCTCATGTGTGTAGTGCTTACCTGTCAGCCCAGCTGTGCTATGAGCACAAGGTGGTTATTTCACTAAATCTTCCTAATGACCCAAAGGGATGGGGGACTCCCTTTGCTCCACTAGATGAAGAAATTATGCTGAGAGAAGTTAAAAAATGGCCCGAAGTTACCCAGCTAGCAAGAGTTGTAGGCAGAATTTGAACCTAAACCGTTGGTCTCTGGACCCCTTCTTCCCCCCTCCTTCCTTTCTAAACACAAAAGGATGCTCCCTAGCTCAGGTCTGTCAAAGGTGTCACTACTGACATTTTGAGACAGATCATTGCTTGTTGTTGGGGCTGGTCTTGCATTGTAGGGTTCCTAGCAGGGTCCCTGGCCTCAACCCACTAGATCCAAAATCAATCCCCCACCCCAACTTCTGACAACCAAAAATGTCTAGACATTGTCAACTGCTCCTCTGGGGCAAAATGGCCCCCAGTGAGATCCACTTCTGTAGACTTATCTCAGGGGCTGTGATGATTTTTCATGGCTATATTTAATTGAGATGGTCACTGGGATTATGACATCCTTGCCAGTATCCAATTTGCGTTTGGGCAAGTACTGACTCAGGTGAGTGTCAATATAAAATGTATGGTCCAAACTAGGACCCTTTAGAGATGAAAGTGGGGATTAGTAGTAATTATGTCAAATGCAGGCACCATCGCAGGCAAACTGGCGTGAATGTCAGTTCTGCTTTGGCAATTTCTGCTACCTGATGTCCAGGTAAAAAGGCCAGGTGTGTCACTCTGCAGCTTCTTATTAGTTCTTGGTGCCTTCATCTAGGGGGCTTTTTCTAACTTAAGGGCTCCTACCCCTCAGAGAGACCTCTAAGAGCCACATCCACAGATTAGTCCCTGATTTTCTTAAATTGATTGGAAAATGACCCCAAGAAGTTGCTGGCAGGTGTTTTTCTTCTCTCTTTTTTTTGGTGGGGTCCCCCCCCATTAAGCTGAGTTCAACCATACTGTTAGGGTTCTCAATATGTTCACCTGAATTATGGAGACCTGGGTTCCCCTTGGGAACCACACTTTGGGGAATATCTTTCCAATCAGAGTGAGTGCTCTCCCTGCTTCCACGACATGTGATGATGGTGATGATGATGATGATGCATTAACAATGACTGAGCACTTACTGTATGCTTGGTCTTGTCATGAGCACTTTCCACGGGTCATTTCTCTTAGTCCTTACCATAGCCCATGAAGTTATCTTTATCCCCTGTTTCATGGGGTCTGAGGTCCCAAGAAGATTAGTAACTTGGACAAGTCATACACTTGTCCAAGGATAGAATCAGAATTTAAGGGCAGATCTGTCAGTTGCAAAGTTCATGATGTCCTGAAACTTTGTCAGCTGCAAAGCTCATGATATGGTAAAAGTTTGGTCAAGTCAGTGAGCATCTATCTCTTGTCTACTTGCTCCAGGCTGAGCACTAAAGAATGGACTGACAGATGAGAGTCTCTCTCCCTGCCCTCCGGGGCCCACAGTCCAGTACGGGAGACAGATAACTTAGCAGGCACAGTGTGTGTTCTCTCAGAGTGGGGGGTACAATACCCTGGAAGGGAACATTATCTCGTCTTTCCATTTCTCTTTTGCTATAGGCAGAATAATGCCCTTCCTCTCCCCAAAAAACATCCGCATCCTAATCCCTGGGCATTATGTGAATATGAATGGGAATAAGGTATGTTATGAATATGTTATAGGGCAATTAAGGTTGCAGGTGGAACTAAGGTTGCTATTGACTTGAGCTTGAAGGAGATTATTTTGAATTATCTGGGTAAGTCCAATAAAATCAGAGGGTCCTTATAAGGGGGATGGATATAAGAGAGTCAGTCAGAGAAGGAAATGTGATGAGAGCCAGGGATTAGAGTGATGTGCTTGAAGATGGAGGAAGGGGCCACAAGCCAAGGCATGAGGGCAGCCCCCAGAAGCTAGAAAAGGCAAGAGAACAGATTCTCCCCTGGGGTCTCCAGAAGGTGGACAGTCCTGCTCACACCTTGATTTTAGCCCAGTGAGACTCATGTCAGACACCTGACCTATAGAACTGAGAATACATTTCTGCTGTTTTAAGCCACTACGTTTGTGGTCATTTGTTACAGCAGACACAGGAAACTCATACAGTTTCTTCTCCAGAACCAGGCCTGTTCTTCATCTCTATTAGGTGAATTGTAGTGTTCACCTAATACAACTGGCAGGTGTACACTGTGGGCACCATAGGTTATGCTAAACTCTTGCGGACCTAAAGGAAGTCCTTTATCCACCTGGTAGAGCCCTCAGACCGGGAGGTGTGATCCACTCCTAGATATAAGAAATGGGAATATCTCTTATCAGAGACCATAAACACACCCTGGAGAGTTTTGATAATCCTGGAGCCTGGAAGGGAAAGAAAACAGCAGGCCTTGGGACTCAGAAATTCCACACATAGGTCTGTCATCCCTGCACGCACGAGCCGGTAGCTCATACCCGGCCTGCTATAAGAATACAGTCCTTTCCTCTACTTTTTTTTTAAAAAACTACAGAATTCTATTTAGGCAGCTGAGTTTTTATTATTCATACTCATTTCTAAAAAGGAACATTTTGGCTTTAATTAGAGTGAAAAATACGAGCAGTAGAAATAGTCAAATATCACACGGCTCCATTATTTACACCACTGATTTCAACAGGCAGATGAACAGAGTGAGCCATGGGCACGGCACTATTTAAAGAACAAAGCAGCAGGAATCGGCCTCTAACTCTCCACACATTGACGGGACCCTGGGCTTCCCTCGAACCTCTCCCGGGGCAAGAAAACCCAGGTACAGGCTCAGTGATAAGCATTTTCCTCCCACTTTACGGAGAAGGAAACTGACTTCAGGAGGCTAAATGGCTTGTGTGGCCACAGAGTGGTAGATATTGGCACAAGGCTGGCTGGCCCCAGAGTGCCGGGCCCTTCACCACTGGGGAATGGAGGCAGGGCCACGCCTGCCCACAAGAGCCAGTGATCAGGGGCCTTATAACATGTAAGTGTTTTAGGCCAATGGTTCCCAAACTTGGCTATGCATTAGAATCACCAGGGAGCTTTAAAAACCTGATGCCTGGGTCCACCTAGACCTATAAAGTCAGGGGCAGACAGGCATCAGTGCTTTTTAAAGATCCCCAGGTGACCCCAGAACATAGCCAAGATAGGGAACCACTGCTTTCTAAGCATTCTTTCACTGAAATCCCCTAAAATCCCTATAAAGGAATTACTATTATTGACCCATTTTAAAGATGAGAGGCCTGAGCCTCAGAGAGGTCATGTGACACCCATTGAGTTAGGATCTGACCCGTAACATTTGAGTACCCTCATTTTTAACCACTAGACTAAAACGCCTTCCTAGTGGGGTATTGTTAGTAGTTCAAAAGAGGCTTCTTCCAGGGGAATGCATTGTTCCTTGGGGACGTATAAAAATTGAATCAAGCTTTTTCCCATCTTGTGGTTTCTAGTTCTTTGCACAACCATGAAAGTGAAATTCCTTTTGCTGTGAGCATCCCCTTTTTCCTCTGGAGTTTTAAACCCCTAATTGAATTTACTTAAACATATATGTGTGTGTATGTGTGTGTGTGTGTGTGTGTGTGTGTGTATGTATATATATATATCTATATAAAATATATATTTTAACAGTGGAGAAACTCACAGGGCGTGGTCCATGTAGACCCGAGGTAGGCCCAGAGGACCAGGAGGGCTTCTGTTTCCAAGTCCTCAGAAGTATGGCCTCCTGTGGCCCCCAGCCCCTGACCTGTGTTTCAGGAGTCTGACCTGCAAAACAAACTCACTTCTCTGGAGTAGCCCAGTTCTCAGAGCCGTACCTAGGATCCTCCACACATAAGAGATTTGGGCATTTTCTCTTTTCATTAATAACTACGTAGGGATGTGACTGGTATCTCCAAGACTCCAAGACATTGAGGGAAAGCCTCTTCTGGGAAAGTTTGGGCTGTGGGAGTCATTCAGTCTGCAGACAACCAGGGAGCATTGGCAGCCAGGTCTGATCCCCTTCTCCTTGCTCCCTCCCTCTGTCTGCCTCTCCCCCTCTCATTTGTCTGGCTAGTTGTCTTTCTCACTCACTCTCTTCCCCTCTCTCATAATCCCCAGACCACACCTCTCCAGCTGTTAGTTTCCTCTTGCTGCTCTAACAAATCACCACATATTTAGTGGGGTAAAACAATGCAAACTTATTCTCTTATGGTTCTGGAGACCAGAAGTCCAGAGTCAATGTCTTGGGGAGGTGAGATGCTCTTTGGAGCCTCTGAGAAAAAAATCTATTCTGTGCCTTGCTCTGAGCTGGTAGTGGTGGCCACCATCCTTGGTGTTCCTTGGCATGTAGGGTCATCATTCCAATGATGCCTCCACGGTCACATAGCATTCTCTCTCTCCCCTGTGTTTCCTTAGGCTCCCATATAATGACATTCCTCTTTGGATTAGGGCCCATCCAAATCCAGTATGATCTCAACTAACTAATTACAACATGAAAGATTCTATTTTCAAATAAGGTCACTTTCTGAGGTTCCAGTGGACATGAACTTTGGGAGAACAGGATTCACCCAGTACACTTACTTTCTATCTTGCCAAATCAGTGCTGCTCAGCTGTATGATATTCTAAAGTGCACCTTGGATTATCACTCTGCCTGTTGATAACCCTTTTCATTGCCCTCAGGATAAAATCTAACTCTCTGGCCTGGCCTCCAGGCTCCCATAAGCTCAGGCACAGGCTCTGAGGGTGGCTCTTCAACCTCCGCCCGAAGCACGCTGCCCAGTGCTCACCACATAGGCTTCTATCCTGGGCTGTGTTCATAGCTCTGGGCTCTTCCCTTCTGTCTTCTCCGTCTTCCCTGCAGTCCTACCCTTAGGTGACTCCTTCTCCTGCAGGTCTCAGGTTCAGTGTCACCTCTTTGTCATTCCTTCTCAGACTGTTCTATCTTATTTACCACACTATGCTTTTATTTTCTTCATAACACTCGTCCCCATGTGAAATGATCTCTTCCTTGTCATATCAGGTTTGTGGTCTGTCTCTGCCATGGTCTCTCTCTGTTCATGGCTATGTCTCCAAGGCATAGTCTAGAGACCGGGGGAAATACTGGATGAATTATAGCACAGCCCCTGCAGGACTCTGCTGTGAGTTCCCTTCTTTCATCTATCCATCCACTCAAATTCTTGAGTCCTAACTATGCACCGGGTGTTATCCTAGATAACGGTGTACAAAGCCCCCACTCTTGGGGAGCTAGCATTCTAGTGAGAGAATGGTAAATACGCCCATTTATATGTACTCCTCACTTTCCATAAGGTGTTGAAGACATTGCCCCTAAACTTACAAGCCACACTCAGCTCAAACCTTGTTTTTATGTCTCGTGTAGTCAACAAGTTTCTGAGCTTTTTAAGTCCCATTGGCATTGAGCACCTCTGGAATGATGTCTGAGAGTACTTCCACCTGGGACACCTACCTGTCTTTGGTCCAGTCCCATCCCCACTGCTGTCGTTTTATTTGGGTGAAGTAGAATCAGAGACAAGAGGTCACTGTGGGGTGACAGAAGATGCCCTGGACGTGAAGACAGCTCGTGGCTCTGGCCAGTGCCTCTAGGCCATTGTGCAGCTCGGAAAGTGGCCTGTCCCCTTCAGGCTGAGCCCTCAGCCTCAGACTAGGTGGGTCCACATGCCCATGGCTTTGTCAAGCCTAAATTTTTTTGACTAATTATTAATTTGCTACAATTACTACTTTTCCTCTAATTGCTAAATTGCTATAATCATGACTAGAATTGTGGTTCTCAAATTTGGCTGTACAGTGCAATCATGGGGGTATCTCCTATAAACCCCAAACCTCGGTCCAGAGTAAATGGATCTGTCTCGAGGGGTGAGATGCAGGCAATAGTATGGTTTGAAGTTTTCCAGATGATTCCAATGTGCAGACAAGTTTGGGAACCACTGGCATAAAACAGGGTTCGGCATGCTTGTACTGTGAAGGCCTGAGATAAATATTTCCAGCTTTGTGGCCATATGGTCTCTTTCACAACTGCTCAACTCTTCTATCACAGCAGGAAAGTAGCCAGAGAAAGCATTTAAATGAATGAACATAGCTGCATTCCAATAAAACTTTATTTGTTAGAAACAGGCAGAGGGCCATATTTGACCCATGGCCAGAGTATGCATACCCCTGGCTTAGAATGATTCCTGGCACAATATATATCAGTTGGATGAATGTATAAATTCAATAAGCATTTAATAAGCACCTACTATATACTTGGCTCTATGCTATGTGCTGGGATTCAGAGAATAGGTGTCCTGTCTGGTTGAGGAAATGGAGCTATAAACAAATAATCAAAATGCAGTGAGACAGAGGCAGTAAAAGATGCATGAGCCTGCTGCCGGGGGGAGGCCCAGGGGAGGGAGGAACCAGTTTGGCCCGTGGGAGGAAGAAGTCAGGGAGAGCCTCCCAGAAGAAAAGACTTTTAAACAGAGTCTGGGAGGAAAATTTTCAGTCTGACTCCTGGCTGCCAGGAATAGAGAGCCAATCAAGTTCCCGCAAGGATGGAAGCAGGCCGTTTGCTCTGCCAGGCTGAGGCCAGGCCGCCATCTGCGGAGGCTCCGAGCGGGCCTTCTCCAGCGCCGTCGACGATGCGCCCTCCCCCAGCGTCCTACTTTATATTTTCTCTCTTTGTTGAGAACGTCACGGACGACCATATAAAGAGCGTGATGATAAAGGACGTGGGCTATAGAACAGGACGTGCATGGTAAACTTATTTCCTTATCTGTGAAACAGGATCGCAAACCTCCTTCGGGGTATTTTCTTGGGAAGGCAAAATGAGGGACCGTGCCTGGCACCTTTGACGCCCAAAACTGTTCATGTTACCTCGGTTGTTCTTATCGTCATTAGTATCAATCCCCTTCTCTGCGCTCACTGTTTTTGTGTCCTCCTGGCCCAGCATCCATCAGGTCCCTCTCTACACACCCCTCTCTGCTTTCGACCCTGGAATTGCTGACTTAGGCTTTGAACGTCTTAGTTCAAATGGCCAGGAGAGAGAGAGGATCTGACTGGCCAGGACCCATGTCCCAGGTCACCAGGTTGCCTCTGGATGAACTGCCCTGCAGTCTAGGATTTCCCTTGTTCTAGTCCCCTGGGGTGAGAGGAAGGAACTGGCATGAATGTGACTATTTGGACCCCTGGGCTGGCGCTGGGCCTATTCTAAGAAAGGGCTAGGAGCAGGCGGTGCCCTGAAACCAGACTAGCGCAGGAGGTCCTAAGGGAGCAAAACGTGTAGAGGAGGAAGCCCGTGGCCTCCCTGGCTAGCTGCTCCTTACGGAGTCTCGGGGGCATGGTCTTAATTTCCCGGAACGAGGCAGAAGGGGCGCAGTGCCCTAGCCCCCGCATCCCTATGTTCTGGATGCCCGGCCAGCCCTGGGAATTGGCCAACCATGTAAATTCGCCCCAGCCCACTGGCCCAGGCCTGCGAGGGAATGGCTGGCCCCCAAAACAATCATTTCGGAGTCAAGTCTGAAGGTCCGGCCCAAGGACTGTAGAAGCCTTTGTTTGTTCCCATCTGCGAGCCCTGGCTGCCAAAACATATTGGGAGCATAATGAGAAATAACGGAATCAAAATAATGTAAAGGAAATAAGTGCTGAAGGGTATAATCAACATCCTTTCTGAATAGATTTCCTGCCAGGGAGACGAGAGCGAAGGGAATGTTTTACCCCCGGGGCTGAGGCAGACAGTGGTCCTGGAAAGGAGAAAAAAAATCACTTCCTGGAAGAGAGTCTTTTAATTGTTCTTTTAAGAGGGAGGCAGGAGCTGCCAAGGCCCAGCACGAGTCCTCTGGTATTGGGGTGTCTCCGCACACTCAGACACAAGAGCAGCTGAGAACCCCCCAGCCACAGGCACGGCCCGCATAGCGGTGGTTTTCCTTGGGGCATCGCTTAGTTCTGGAACCGGGCAGGCTGCATAGGCATTTTAGGGTCCCATGTGCTGAAGGAGGGTGGTAGGCTTCAGAAATAGCCAGATGCACATGGGCTAAGGTCCCTGCTGTGTCACCTGTCACCCGTCTAGCACGGGGGCTTGGGGGAGGTTCAGGCTTTCTCCAAGTCCCACTTTCTTCCTAAAAAGTTTGAGGCCTACTTTGAAAAACTCTCATCAGTAAGATTCTTAGGCACTGTTTTTTCTAACTCTGGCTTAAATGAGATAATATGTGAGAGCAGACATATCTTAGGTGATTCAGCCTGTGCTTATTGCTTATCACAATTCTCTCTTGCTGACTCTCTCTCTGTGTGTATCTCTCTCTGTTTCTCTCTCTCCCTCCCTCCCACCTCCAGCTTCCTCCTGTCTCCTTTATCAAGGCCTCGTCTCATTCCTAGGAATGGGGTCACAGTTGCTTTTCCATCAGCCCCCTAGAGAAGGAGATGTTATACTTTGGCACGAAGAACGGAAAACCTCAAAGTCGCAGCTTTTCCATTTCGTCCCTCTGCTCCCCTTTACGGAGCATCACTGGACGCAGGGGCTTGCCTAGGTTTGCCGCGTGGGAGCATCCAAGGAGGTCACCGGCGCCTGGGGAGTGAGGGCGCTCACGTCCAGGGTGCCCCCATTTCACGCCCTGTTCTACTTCTCTTCGTGGTCTAACCACAGATGTTTCTTTCAGTCTCGTGTTGAAAAGACTGCCCCCAGCTTTCACACCATTTCCTGCCAGCTCTTCATTATCGTCTTAACTGCCACGAAATAAAAACTTACCACCTTAATAAAAATGGCAAGAAGGCACCCGTTGTGGAGTCCTCTTGGCCCTGGCTGTGCTTTGGACCTTGCGCCTCCACTCTGTGCTGATATCTAGGGATAGAACCATAAATACAACTAACATAATAAAATAACTTACTAACATTCTTCTAAGTACTTATTTAAGTCCCTAACCATCCTTGAGAGGCATAGGATTCTTAAGCCCATTTTACAGATGAGGAAACTGAGGTACAAAGAGGTTGAGCAATTTGCTCAAGGTCTCAGAGCACTAGGTTGCAGGGCCAGGGTTTGGACCAACATTGTCTGGAGTCTGGTGCTGAACCACATGAAGCACTGATGCTGCAGTGATGTGGAACCAAGGAGGAACCATTGAGCACGGTGGCATGCTGAGAGCCAGAACAGTCTCGACAATGTACTTCTGCCCCGAAATCTCACAAGTATTTGAGGCTGAAACAGAGCCCAGAGCCCGCCTTTCTCCCCTAAGCATCTCAGGGCAAGCAGGTGGCCTTTGAAAGACAATATGCGATGCCCAGGGGTGAGCAAACCCTCCCCCGGCAGAAGCAACCACAGCACATGCAGACCTGGAACAGCCCCGTGGTCGTTATCAGATGATCATACAGAACAAGCACAATTAATTTCCCTGCCCCTATCTTATCTCCCAGATCTCACAAGCCATTTCCAAGTTTAGTCTCTGGTTCCCAGTTCCCGAGCACCGGCAGCTCCATGGCAAGAGTTCAGAAATCTCTAATTCCGAGTGGCCCAGGCACACTCCGGGGCTGAGTGGGGAGTCCATGCCGGTTTTTCATAATTGGTTTTCAGAGCAGCCTGTTCCGTGATGTGTAATTGTTAGCAGTTGTAAAAAGATAACTCACATTTTTAAAAGCTTAAAGCTTGCTCTGTGCAGATAAAAACTGTGACAAATTATGTTCCGAAAAATCATAAAAGTCGAGAGAGACATGTTAATAACCAAAGGTGGCGTTTCATTTAGAGGTCAGCCAGAGCTATTAAAGTGGTCAGGAATTTCAAGCTTTGGCAGTAGTGATTTGACTATATCACTTATCTCCTCCAGCCCATGCCTAAGTATCTCCCTCAGTCAAAAAATAATCCACAGACAGCAATACAGGAGGTCAGGGGGAACTGGGAGAAAAGCGGCATTGCCAAAATAAACCTGGCTTTCAAGGCGAGTCATTCAGATTGGCTAAGGCCACTTAATGCTTCAGCTCCGACAGCTTCCCCCCAGTGTTGGGGACGGGCTTGCACATGCAACCCAGCACAGGTCCAGGCACACATTCCCCCCAAACACACCATGGAGAGCATTTTCTGCCAAAATAAATGAGAAAAGTGATCTAAAGATTCGATGACTAATGAGTGTAGTAAAGGCCATCAGTTTAAAAAAAAAAAATGTTCCTTTTCCCCCCTTTAGCTAAAGTAAAGAAAAATTCAACAGATGAGCCATCTCCGGCCAGTGGGAGAGGCTCCTACAGTGGTGAAGGGACCAATGAATGGAATCTGACCATAGGCCATTTTGAAAGTAGGAGGTTGTCAAGCTGTTAGTTGTGGTCATTCAAATGTTTGCCACCCCAGCCTGTCCCACTGTAACTGGACATGTGTTACAGTCTTACATGGGATCCATTTTTCTAAGGTGAATTTGTGTTTCTAAAATAGATCCATATTCCATGACCTTGAGACTCAGGTCGAAAGGGTTTCCCTATAGGACACTAATAATAAGGCAGGGTCATAAAACCATCCTAGAATGTGGGACCTGGGAGGAAGTGTGCACCTCAAGTCAGGCTAGCTGAGTTTTGGCTTTGTGACCAATTAGCTGGGTGCTCTTAAGCCAGTCACTTAACTTCTCTGGGCCTCAGTTTTCTCATCTGTGAAATGGAGAGATCCCGCGGCTGGGCTCTCGGGTTGCTGTGAGAATGTGTATAAAAGACACTAGGCCATCCTCCACGTAGACCCTGAATTCCTCCCTTCCCTTTCTTCAAAATACTCTAAATTATCCAGTATGTTTTTGTGTCTTTGTAGAGATCAGCATATTTCAGTCCTTTCTAAAATCACTTATTCTTTTTT
This sequence comes from Miniopterus schreibersii, assembly GCF_964146895.1. Taxonomy (NCBI): domain Eukaryota; kingdom Metazoa; phylum Chordata; class Mammalia; order Chiroptera; family Miniopteridae; genus Miniopterus; species Miniopterus schreibersii. The sequence goes on along the minus strand of NC_138121.1, from coordinate 22,093,340 downwards.
AATGCTATTTTATTGGCTATTCCTTCAAACGAGATAAGGAAAACTAAACAAAGGCTGAGATGGAGGCAGGGCTCTGCTGTGATAAGCAGATTGCCCCCTAGTCGTTTATTTGGTTTTTAAAAATAGATTTAATACACATTCAAGAAATACAAGAAAGAGGACAGATTGGCCTCTACTTGTTGAAGAGAAATATTATGTGTCTTGTATATGGTGGCAGGTATGTCACTCTGAGAATCTTCTACTTGAGGAAGAGGTACTAGGGTGAGTGATTTATCTAAGAGCACACAGTTGTCTTTTTAAATGTCTGTATGACGTACTTTTACTAGGATGTTGAAATCAAAACAGCCAAGAAATATAAACTTTTTGTAAAGGTTATAAAATGCATGCTGTTTATCTACAGGCCAGACCAGTGCGCATAACTCGGTCAGCTATACGTAGCTGAGTTTAGTGCGTGGTAAATGAACATATTCATGCATTTATTTTCTTCAGCTCCTCATAGGTCTTCTATGCCACTTAAGCACTGAGAAAGAAGAAGAGAAAACAGAAAAGTAACCTGTAATTTAGCTCTGATTCTAATATGGATTCCTTAACAAAATACTGTAGAAGGTTTGCGACAAGATTCTCACCACTGTTACAAGCTCACGATGTTCTCACCCATTCATAAAGAAATTAATTACTATTCATTATTTGTTTCCAATCTACTACGCACTCTGCTACCTGAGAGTCACTGAATAAAACTTCTGCCCTCACCCGACCGGTGTGGCTCAGTGGTTGAGCATCGACTTAGGATCCAGGAGATCGAAGTTCGATTCCTGGTCGGGGCCCATGCCTGGGTTTCGGGTTCAATCCCCAGCATGAGGCATGCAGGAGGCAGCCAATCAATGACTATCATCATTGATGTTTCTATCTCTCTCTCTTCCTCTTCCTTCCTCTCTCGGAAATCAATAAAGATATATATATATATATATATATATATATATATATAATTTAAAAAAAAACAACTTTTTCCCTCAAGAAGTCTAATTAATAAGGAATAACTTAAAATTCTTCATTGGAATCCTCACATTCTTCTCAAATTCTTTAGCATTCTTAAATAGGTGGCTCCATTTAGGTTGCCAGAATTGCTTATAAGGAGCAAGTGTTATAAGTGGTACAGTATGAACTGCAAACATCCTTGATCTGGATATGAGAATTTCAGTTTGTTGTTTTTATTGTACTTAAAAGTACTGCACTCTCCAAAAGTCTGGGTATAGGCAAGTGATCAATAGGTACCCATTATTACATTACTTGTAACAAGATTGCACACACACGTACACACCCCCCCACAGCCTCAGAGGGAGCACACCGATAACCGCTGCCTTACCTGGCACGCATTGACCATTCATGTAGAATGACGGACCAGACGTAGAGTAAATACCAAGATGACACTAATAACTTCCCAATGGGACTCATGTCCTGACCTGGTGGTTTTTATTTTTCTGCTTTAGCGGTGGATATGGGGATCTTAAGGATGGATTTCCATCTAGCTAGTAAGGATATAGATACCAAAAAGAGAGCCTCTCTCGGCCCTCCGTGCGTTGGAAAGACTATCTCTTAGAGGTGCTTGCGGGAAGGGTTAAAAGGGCAGAGAGGTGGCTGGCTAATCGAACACCAGTGCTCAGTAACGCGCGACGTCCGTTCACGGAAGGGCGGCGTGGTTCAGCTGGCCCCGGAGAAGAGAGGGCCCGCCATCGCTGTGTGCTCTTGGCTTCTGGAATGATCAGAGGAGAAGTTGCTTACCATAACGGGAGGTCATAAGAGCAAAACCAAGAAGAGCAGGTGTGACATTTTTGAGCAGATATTTATTCTGGGAAAATCTGCCCTTGAAGCCGTGGGACATAGCTAAATTGTTGAGCAGTTCAACAGTTAGGCCTTGAACTCCTATCCAGCTCTAAGGGTAGGTTAGATCTTACAGAAGTTAATGTATGATTTGAGAAAGTTCTTCAGGCACCCTGAGCTTCAGTGTCTTCTTCTGTACAATGAGAATTATAATAATACCAACCAAATGGGGGGTTTATTTATAATAATTCACAATAATCTCTCTGATTGAAATGCTGGCTGGCTGGTCCTTTGGGTCTCATCCATGCATGACACCCTCACTGAAGAGGACTTCCTTTGTTATTCTGTTTCCTGTCCCTACTCCCTTCTATCATCATACTTCACAATTTGTGATTATATATTTTATACATCTATAAATTTATGTGCTTATTTATATACTTGGTTATTTTCTTTCCTCTCCCCCTAGACGCTAAACTCTAGGGCAAGCTCATGGTTCCAATCCCTCAGAGCATAATAAAGTGTCAGGCACCTAGTAGGTGCTCAGGAAATATCTATTAAATAAATTAATAACTGTTCAAACCAAGTTACAAATATGGTGTGTAAAGTATAATCTTATTTTTAAAGACATAAATAGATACATGCTTGCATATATTAAAAGAGAAGTTTTGGAATTTTTCATTTCAACCCTTTCCTCTCTCTTTTTTTTCTTACAGAGAGAACATGTAGAGTTTAAAATTGAAGAAAAACATAAGTAACAGAATTTTATGCATAAAAATGAAATGCATTTTAAACCTTCACTTGGGCAGAGACAAAATTCATATTAGAATTGACAGTCTGTTAATCACTATTCTCAGTATAATCCATTGAGCAACTCTGTTCCCTTTATAAGTTAAATTGAATCATACATATTGGCACTCTAGTCATTTCCCTCAAAGGGAGTTGAATTTATTTGGGCTATATATTAATATCGTATTATCCTTCTCATGTAGTGGTGGCATGATCGTTATTTCATCTCAGTATGTGTATTCGGGGAAAGGCTTTTGGAAGAGGAATTTGTAAAAAAAAAAACCTACCTGTGCCCAGCAATCTTTCTAGGCAAGTACATGTAAAATCCCCCTGTGGCCTATGGCTGTGCCTGTTTTCTACAGATCTTTGCTGACCACATCTCTAAGTATGTTCCCAGCAATCCACAACCAGGACATACTGCTCGACTCTGACTACAGCGTGCTCTTCTCCTGCCCCATTGTACAAGCTAGGACTTGCCTCAGAATTGTGCTTGCAAGAGCCACTATCACTGGTGAACAACTGGTCAACCCCCAACTGGAAATACGCTCAGTCTTATAAGTGGGTGACGTTTATATGTTTGAAGTCAGGAGGCCGGGCAGTGGGAGAGGGTTGACCTTAGACGATTGCAACCCAGACAGATTTACAAAAGTTGGGTTGACCTCATTAGCAAATAATATGATCATCAAATTTAGCTGGGCCCTTGTTAGGAGGCCAAACATCCCTCTGTCTTCAAGACCTTTGAGCAGCAATCTAAGCCTTTACTGGAGCCATATGAAGAGGGAGCCAGGGGAGAGTTATTTTCAATACCATACAGGAAACTCTCTAAAAGGCCTCCTTAATCACCTTACTTCCCCATTATGCCAGCTGCCCTGCGTCTCTCCTCCTCTCCCCCCTGCAAACTCTAACCCACCGCCTCACCCTCTTTCCAGCCTTCAGGTCTATAGTGCTCTTCTGTAGTCCCTCCAGCCTCTTTTATATGTAACTTTGCTTTCTTCAGTTCTGCACTTTCACTCAGAGCAAAGCTGAAATGTGGAACCCTCCTGGGGAGATGAGGAAAGAGGACAGGCTGGGGTAATATCCACGTCAGCATCATTGCCCCTTTCATGATAATCATAGCTGCCCACTACCTGCACTGAGTAATCAGACTGTCCCCATTTTACAGGTGAGGAAGCCCAAGCAGTAAGCAGTGACTGCCCAAATCACACCATCAGGGGCTGGCTTGGGGTTAAGCTCCTTAGCCAGCGATCTCACAGGGCCTCTCTGATGAAGCTCATCAGAAGGAAATGGAGCAGCCTGCGTCAGGTGCCCAGCCAAGGCTTTCAGGCCCATCTTCAGCTGCTGAGCAGGAAACAAACAAGGAAATTAGAGTAGTGACCTGGTTCCAATGAAGAAGTAGTTCTATTACCACAACAGACTTCAAAGATAGAATTTGATCTTGAACTTCCAGGGAGAAATTCTAGAGCTCCCAAACTCTCCTCTTGGGGGTTTAGATTCCTCAAAGCCTGGGGCTCATCTTTGGGAAGGGGTTACATGGATGGGTAGGAAAGGGTCAACTATGTGAATATTTGGGAGCTGAGAGATAGGTAAGTCACCACTTCAAGACAGAAAACAAAACTAGAACAAATCTTTATTTAGTCTGACCCAAACTTCCACACGCAGGACATTCTGCTACAAAATACCTGCCATTTATTTCCGTCCAGTGATGGAGGACTCACAGCCCTGTGAGGCAATCGCCCTCTATATCATAGTCAAAAGCTTTTCACTGTTAGTTTATCATTTCTTTCCTGAAGAGGAACCATCTCTTTAACCTCTAAATGTTGGTTCTGCCTCTGTTCTCCAGAACCCTTGAAAAATTAAAGTCTAGGCACTTAAAAAATTCACATTTTTCTTGGGGAAGGGGACAGTGGGCCCTCCCGTATTTCCTCCCCAACTCACCCTCCAGGAACCTTAGCCAGAGCCTCAAGCCGAGGGAGGATTCCAGGTTTTTGCCAATGAGAATTCAAGGAGCAGTAGAGTCTGACCTCAGCACTGTGACTCTCAAACTTCAGCGAGCACCAGAATCGTTGCCCAGAAAGCTTGGTGACACACCAGAGTGGCTGATTCAGTGGGCCTGGGGTGGGTGGGAGAATTTGCATCTCTAACAAGTTTCCAGGTGATGCTGATGCTGCAGGTGCAAGGGCCACACTCTGAGAACCACTGCATTAGCACTTTCATATCTAATTACTTCTTTGTATACAATCGTTTCCTACCATCAAATCCCTTCCACGTGAAAGATGTCTATTAACTAGAAGACAGATTCATATAACTTCTGAATCTTCACTTGTCCAAGGTGAACTTCCCCAAGCTTTTCAAATAATGCTTATGTGGAATACTTCCCTGACCCCCTTCCTGCTCTGGGCAGGGGCATATGGATTACACAACACAGGAGGACCCCTGGCCCTTGAACTGAGCCGAAATAGATTTAGTAGCATTATGTCCTGCTGTTATCTCACTCTTGGAGTTGACCCATGCCTATGGGGCTTTTTCACATGCGTGGCTTCTCAGGCAAGACTCTCTACATCTTGTAATTTTGGGGGAGGAAAAATTTGTTCATCTAAATGCAAGTCTTGACATGCTTAGATTTCATCTTGATTATCTTAGTCCATCGTTCGAAACTGTGTAAATCTTTTCGAACCCTGATATGTCATCTAGCCTGCTCATTTTTTCCTCAGTTTTGCACCAATTGCAGATTTACTGAGCTCCCATCTGAGTCCTTATTGAAAATTATGATGCTCTCAAGGAGGACCAACTCGAACACAGGGCCCTGTGGCGCACCTGCAGTCACTTCTGTTTAGGTCAAAATACGAACCCATGAGGCCCTCCTTGACTTAAGTAGCCTCAAACTGCTGATTATCCTCATTATTTTCACGTTTCTCCGCCTTGTGTTTGGGTATTTCGTGGGGAACAGCATCTTATGCCTTCCTGAGCTCTGAACGAACCTGTGCTGTGGCATTTCCTTGAGACATTAGATTTTCACTTTCCTTTACCAGAATCGACTGGGTAATAGCCCGTTCTTACATTGTGCTGATAGATAGTTTACCATCATAGAGGTTTTGAAGACTGTCCTTTCTTCATTGTTTCTCTTGAAACCGAGACATTTCAAAATATGATTTTATGTCCTCCTCACCTTCTTCTTGATTTCTTGAATTTTCCCTGGGAGTTTTTTCATTATCTCAGGATATTACTTATCTGGATGCCTGAATCTGAACCATCTAAAGTAATCATCTAAAATGGTAAAATGGATTCTTTAACTTTTGTCCCACTCCCAATCTAGAATTTTTCAACTGCAGTTTAAATACATCTTCCAGTTTGAACATTTCTTCCTAGTTGAGAAGACTAAAGAAAATACCTATAGACCAATGGTTCAAATTTCTCTGGTGGCCTACAAGTTCGTCAAGCATACTGCATACATTACCTATGCAGGCATGATCTATTATTTCTCCCCTTCTATAAACGAGAAACTGAGACATTACAGAAGGTATGTAGTAGAGATTTAATAAATATGAATGAATGAATGAATGAATGAATGAATGAATGAATGAATGGATGCTGAAGCTTAGAGCCTGGGCTCAGAATGCCCAATCCTTTAGCACTCTTTGCAAAGTATTCCCACTCTCTCTCATGTGGGTGCATCCTGTTACCCATCCCATGCACTGAGCCAGTTCTTTTTTTGTTTGTTTTTTTTGTCTTGCTTCAAACCTCAACAGAAATGCATCATTTTATGAATTTCTTGTTTTCTTCAACTTTAGCTTTTTCCGAGTTATTGTGTTCAGGCCAAAAAAAAAATAATAATAATAAGGTCATATGCAAATAGACACATGGTCCCAGTGTTTGGAGCTGGAGAAAACAATTGAATGGATAAGTGCAATTTTTTTTTAAACTTACCACTTTTATCACATTTCACGGTCTGATCATTTCTACCAGTCTCTACTGTACATTATTTGGATATCTAAATATAACCTTTAAACTAAAATTAATTAAAATTAACATAGTTCAAAATTCAGTTTCTCAGTTCCAATAGTCACATTTCAATTGCTCAATAGACCCCTGTGGCTAGGGGCTACTATATTGGACAACCCAGAGATGGGACATCTCCATCCTTGCAAAGAGTCTTATTGGACAGATCCTGCATAAAATCTATGCATGTATATTCTTTGCTAAATCAGTCCAAGCGGGAGAGGGAAGGAGATTTTAGCGTTGTATGGTGGTTATTTTGACTTTCTCTGGTATGATTAGACACTCATTTACTCCTAGATGAACTGGAAGAAAAATGATTGAGTTGTGTCTAAAAAAAATGAAAACCCTCTGACATGTTGATATTCTAGACTGGCGACTTTGCTTGTGGCATTTCGGAACAAGATTCAGAATCAGGAAAGTGTCACCCAAGTTGAAAGCTTCCCTGTAAGAAATGTCTTAGTTTGACCTAAAGTAAGTGGAAGAGACAGGGGAGAGGAAAGCAAGCAGCAGAGGATGTCTAAGTGATAAATGGTACCCTGTCATATCGTATTTGACGTCTTAACAGGAAAAGGGGGCTGTGGAGCCAGATGTGGGTTAGGGAGGGAGTTCAAGCCTTTCTCTCGTCTTCATTTTGTTTTTCAAGGCGCAGGTTGAGTTCAATCACAGCATATCCACTCTTTGGAGTAACAAGCCAATCAGAGCAAATGTGTTCTCCAAGGCAGCCTCTGCCTTTCTCAAGAGCAGAATGATTGCAGGGCTTCTAAGCTCTTGAGAAAGAGCAAAGCAGAGAGGGAATCTCTCCAAGAGAAGACTGCCACTAGCAATCATGTCATCTGTGCTGTAACTATTGAGGTGGAGCTTGGGACCCCCCGAGAGAGTGACAGCCACCACAAAGCTGTCTGATACTACTTGAGCCAAGAACAGTAGGGGCCTCACTATTAGGGTCCAGAGCCTCCAATCTTCATAGGTTGCTCTTCTCCAATGTAAACACCCAGGGACAATGTCATGCTCCATCTTTTAGGAACCCCGATTAGCCAAGCAGTTACTGCTGTCCAGAGATCGTTTCTCTCCCATTATATTTTCCCAGGGTAACTTCCACATCACAAACACACTTATCTGGGTTTCATATCAGCCTTAAAGATTCTGAGTATGGATCTGTTTTCCAGACTGACCGTCTGACTGTCTGACCTATGGCTGCTCACTCTCACAGAAATGCATAATGTTACCCTTGTTAAAACCACAATTAGTCTAAACCCTTTACAGGAAATATCAGTTTGGTAAGACGAGAGATACCGTTAATAGGAAGTCACGTGATTCATGGGGAGCGCAGGCGAACACAGTTGATTTCCACTTATCATTGATCTCTAGCTGCAGCTGTGACTTCTGAATGCAAAGGTAAGAGAGCACACATGCCTCCATCCCGTCCTCGGGGCCAGAGCAGGGCTGGGCCCTGCCAGACCTTGAGGCCAGAGGATTTCCAAGGTGCAGCCGAGGTCCCAGGTACAGGAGGCTTCTGGGGAAAAGCTCTGTTCACAAACATCCCCCCTGAAAGGAAAGACCAGAGTGATCGCCCAGCTTAAGGCTATCCTTAGCTGCCCAGACTCGCTAGGTAACTTTGGTTATGACCAAAGGAAGTTGCCACACAGGTGATTAAAGAATCAGAGTAACACAAGGGCTGCACGGCCAGTGGCTGGTAGGTGTGTGGCTCTTGATTGGAACCGGTGTGCGGCTCTGCTGCAGGTTAGCTTTGAGGCTTTGGCTTCAGTCTCCCTGTCTGTGCAATGGAGCAGGTTATGGGGAGTAACTTGGTTATTGGTCTGTAGCAATGATGCTACTAATCATTATAATATTATTATAATATGAGAAAACATAATTTCATACAGGATTACCCATGAGCTATGAGTGTGCTTATATTTTTGAAGGGATTCTTGCTAGGGGTGTGTGTATGTGTGTGTGTATGTATGTGTGTGCATGTGTGTATGCATCTCTGTGTCTGTGGATGTGTGCATATGTGTATATACATGTTAGTGTGCGTGCACGTGTGTGTGTGCATGCGCACTTGCATTTACAGCAGGCCAAGAAACACACAACTTCTACTCCTGCCCAGATCATAGATATACTTTTGCCAGTCAGTTCCATATTGACAACTTGTGCATAAAGGCAATGACAGAATGTGACATGAACAAAGTGGACTGCCATTATACTGTAGAAGAGGGCTGGCAAACCCATGGCCACCGTCCTGGCAGGCATCACTAATGGATCAGGACACCCCGGTCCTCCAGCCAGGCCCGGCCTCCGAGCTCTTCTCAGCACAGTTCTCCAGGCAGACATGGCCAGTCAGTTGGCGCTGGCAGGCAAGATGAAAGCCGTTTACCCTCCCTGAGAGAGGAGAACCTTCTCATGCCAGCCTCTGTGATCCAGAGAAGCTGTTACTCAAATTATCTTAAAATCATTACCAATCATTTCATTTTGTTGCAAGCTGAATCTGATTTTTAAAAAGCTCCTGACTCCTCACAAGGAGAAAATTGTATTCTATGGGATAAAGCCAAAGCAATCATCTTGAGAGAAGGTCCCACTTTATTTTTACTCAAATCCAAATTAAAATAGGTATTGACTGTTTAAATAGCATCTTAAGAAATGTCGACCAGTTGACCCAGTAATTCCATTTCTGAGACTCTAAACTGAAGAAATAATGTTAATTCAGGAAATTCCTTGCAGGAAAAAGCTGTTCATTGTGTCAGTATTTATAATACCAATAACAATAATCAAAATGCTCAACAATAAGAAAAGAGATAAGTAATTAGTAATACTCATTTGATTTACTGTTATGAAACAACTGAAATGACACAATTATAAGATATGTGCATTAAAATTAATTTATAAAGACTTGGAGGAGATAAACAAATATAATAATCACTTCTGGTGGTCAGATTATGGATAAACATTTATTCCTTTGGTCTACTTATCACTATTTTATTTTTAATCATATATAATTATTTTTCATTAAAATTGTTATTGAAGTGTAACATACAGAAAAGTACTCAAGTCATGAATGAACAGTTCAATAAATTTTAACAGGGTAATTGAACCTCACAGGCTCCAGATCTAGAAACAGAGCAGCTTGGTTTTGCCTGATTTTGTATTCTATAATAATGGAATCAAAAGTTAAGTACTTTTTTACTATTGACCTCTTGCTCTTAACATTGTGCTTCTGAAATTCATCCAGTTGCATTAGTTGTAATATGTTCGTTTACATTGCCATGTAGGGTTCCACTGTGTGACTAGCATTGCATGGCAGATGGACTCTTCCACTTTGGGGCCATCCGGGTGGCAGTGCTGCTGAAAATATTCTTGCCATTGGCTTTTGATGAACATACGTGAACATTTCCATAGAGGGTTATCTAGAAGTGGAATTCCTAGGTCATAGGGTAATAACTTTTCCCATGGAAAAATACATGTTAAAAATATAACAACAGTTACAACTCCGCTTATCAAATGCAAAGGCAAAGGCTTGAGAAATCCAGATCAAAATAGACACGACCCTATTTTAGGATAAAACTATAAGGATAAAGCAAACATACAAAAACCAAAGCAAACTAAACTAAATCTAACTAAAACTAAAATTCTAATACATGTAAAGGAGTAACATTTCTCCTTTTCTGTGTTTTGCTTCCCCCTCCCCCGATATTTGGGTGATTGTTGCTTTGCTGTTCTCCCAGGAAATATCAATATTTTGAAAGAAGCCTGCAGACAGGTTTCTCAGGATACAGAAATAGAACAACAGTGTTGACTTGCTTTCCACCCTGAGGGATTCCTGGTTAACCCATATTTATCCTAACCCATACCTAGGGCTCAGGGTTTGATATAATCGGACTCTATCCATGTTTCCATGATGTCTTGTGGGGTCCTTCATCCCTCTGCTATTATTTTGTGTTTCCTAGTCCATTTGGGGTCCAGAGGCTGGAAATCATGAGAGAACAAGCTGGGGTTTGCCAAAATGTAACAGGGCAGAGAAATGGGTGATTGACTGGATGTAAACTACAGTAGTTTTCATTATGTGGTGCTAATAATTACTTTCCCACTTGGTTACCAAAGTCAAGTGCCTAGGGCAGTGCCTGGCACGTAGCAGGTGTGTAGCAAGCAGCTGCTATCATCATCATATCATCATCATCACGCCCTCTGGAAAATAACATCAAGTCCATGTGGAATTACTGAGCCCAGTTTCTCCCTCTCCTGGAGAGCAGTGAGGCCTCTATACCAACTAGCTGGGCACCTGAAATACATATAACAAAGAACAAGAACTTGGACTTTAGGAGAGGGGAAGTTCCCTCCTCTTAGCGGGACAGGATGAAAGCCGAGAGCCCTCTCACGTAGACAGAACTCTAGAGACTCCTGCTTCTGGGTCCCAGGGAATTTCTACTCAGTTTGAGGCATCGGAACTTTCTTTCTGGCAAAGGTTGATTCTTCTGAAAATACTCATGTGTATTCACTCATTTATTCATTCATTCGTTTGTTCGCTCACTCTATAAATGCTCACCTAGAATGCACTCTGTCCCAGCTCTATGGCATGTATTGGGGTCAGAAGATGACACACGTTTCTGACCCTATGGGAACTCGGCACCCTGTGCACAGTGTACATGTGCGTGAGTTTGTGTGTACATGTTTGTGCACACATGCACACTAAGAAGTCAGCTGTTTAGGGGGTGATTCCATATCATGTTTACATATACTCGCTGCTGCCTCCCCAGTATCTGTACATCTTGTCTATCTTGTCTGTTTTCAGATAGTGTTTTATGAATGAATGAATGAATGAATGAATGAGACAGAGAAATCCAGAGTGGAAGACAGAAAAAAATGAAGAGAGGGAAGGAGAGAATAAATGACCTCCTGCAACGTCCTGTGTCACTGTGCTTTTCCCTCTGTGACAGCAGTGTCCCCTTCCCCCTAGAATCCGGCCATTGGTTATACACCTGTCTCTTCTGGGAGGTCACGAGTGGCCTTATATCCCCAGTGCCTTCACGGTGGCTGTCCTGTAACAGCATCATCAATAAATAGGTGCTGAATGGATGCTTTGTAACTTAGAAATATCACCAGGTGTCACTGGAAAAAGGATAACCGGCAGGGGTTGTTGTAAGAAGTGGGTAACCGAGCTGTTGTGGCAATTGCAGCAATTCAAGAGTGAACCGTGGAGGAGTGAGCCAAAGCAGAGGCAAAGGCTGGGGGAGAGAGCAGGCACCAGAGGTGCTGGGAGGAAAATTCAGCAGAGCTCACTGACCAGTCAGCTGCAGGAGGTGAGAGCAGAGCCCAGGAGGACACTGAGATTCTGAGCTCGGGCACCATTCATTCTGGTAGGTTGTGGAGGAAAGACAGCGAGGGTGATTGGTAAATTGAGAGCTCTCAAAGAACAGATGGGGCTTGAGAGAGACAAGCACCACGTTGCCTGTAGCTCGCCTTTTATGTGTATGTTTTCCCTTCCCTTGATGTGTTTTCACTGACAAGGGGACTGTAGATTTTCTTAGCAGATAAAACCAATAAGCTAAATCAGACATTGCAAAGAATCCGCCAGTTCTCATAATCATGAGGATGAACTTGATTCGCTTGCTGTGTTGGACAGTTCTGAACTTATCCATCTGTTCAGTTATTTATCGGTCCCCTATTCTATTGATGCCGTTGAGGCACTAGTGAGTGAGAAGAGATGTCATCCTGCCCCGACAGAGTTTATAACAGAGGTTAGAGGTGACCGTGTAGAGCTGCTAATGTGAAAACAGCAACGGGGGGTGGGTGATGGGAGTCCTACATACAACTTCTAGGAACTATCTGGGGATGCTCTGGAGGAAACAGCTCTCCAGCAGAGATCCAGATGAGAAGATAAGTTCTGAGGGGAGAACAGAATGTTCTAGAAAGAGGCAAGAGTGGTTTGAAGGTCCTGCAGTTGAAGGGAACTAGGTTAAGTATGAGAGCCTGGAAAGAAAATCTTGGGACTGGAGCCAAGAGGGTCCTGGTGGGAGAAGAGACCAACGAGACAGGCTGGAGCCAAACCAACTGAGCCTTTGTAGGCCGTGTGAAGGATGGCAGAACCCACTAGAGAGAGTGAATCACAGCTTGAGGTCAAGTCTGAAATTTCTCAGTAATTCCGATTCACACAATGGAGCCTGCCGGGGGGTTGCCCACCAGACCACAGCCTGCCCTGTTGAAGTGGATTCTCAGGTGCCCCAGTAAGTCGCCACTGCTAAGACATTACGATGTCTCTCCTAGTTCTTTCCAGTCTGATGTAATCTTTCCGAAGACTGGCAGCAGTTGCAAGAAAACTGTTTCAGATATCTATTAATATTTTAACATGCTTTTAAGAAAATTTGGCCTTTTGTCGAGCTGGTCTCAGAGCAGACATATATCACAGTTCATGATAGACATTACACTTACCCCTATTCCGTGGGTATATTTCTCTTGTTTGGATTCATTTTTAAGCATCTATTATTAAAAAAAAAATCTTTCTTGCCAGTTATGTGTTTGTTCCTACAGTCCTGAAGCTTGTTTACTCTGAGCAAGTTACCCTGTCCTCACCCTGCCCATGAGGAATGGTGTGCACTGAATTCTCTGACCTGGGCTGGCTGAGATGACTGCTCTCAAATTAAACAAAAAAACATCTGGAACTCGGAGGCCAAACCAGAATGTCTAGTAACAAGGAAATTATAGCCTGCAACTGGCCTTGCTGTTGGAAAAGAACTTTCTCTGTCTTTCAACAAATTCTTATTGAAACTTTATCATGTTGAGGAACTTTGTAAGATGCTTACACATGGGGAATCTCGTTTTTTTTTCTTATGACAAAACTTTGAGGTGAATATTATTCATCCATGTTTAACAGAGGAGAAAACTGAAGCGTTGGCGGGGGGGGGGGGATAGTAAATAACTTACCAAGAGGCAGAATTTAAACTCACCTGTGTCCAAGACCAAGATGTGTTCTACCTCCCTAGAGCTACGTACTAGTTCTTTCCTTTAATCTCTAGAATGTTGACATTCTAGAACATTCTAGTCTGGAAGTTTTGAATGGTAGTGGTTCAGGGGAGTTCACTGGGAGAATATGCTGGTGGGGGCAACCAGTGTAAAGAGAACACATGAGCTGAGATCTGAATCACGAAGATAAGCTAACCTGGAAAGGGCCCGGGGAAGGGCATTTCACAGAGGGAACAGCATGTGTGAAGTTTCTGAGGTGATTCAGAACAGGGAAGGATCCTATGTGGTTGGAGGGTGATGTGGGAGAAAGAAACTGGTAGAAGATGGTCAAGGGCTGGATCCTGAGGGCCTTGCTGTTTAGCCAAGACAGTGGATGTCTTTCTGAGTGTAATTGTGTGGCAAATTAAAGATAGCCGTGTCCTCCTGGACACTTTTCCCCTGGAGGGTGGCATCTGTGTCCCCTTCTCTGGATTCTGGGAAGCTCTCTGACTCCCTCGAGCAGAAGGATATGGTGGAAGTAATAGTGCCAGTTTCCAACCCCTCACCTCAAGGAAGGGGCTTCTACTTCTTGTTTTGAAACACTTTCTGGGAGTCCTAAGCCACTTGCAAGAAGCCACATCACCTGCGACTGTCATGCTGGAGCGGTGACATGTAGACATTTCATTCAACAATCCTGCCTGAGCCCAGCCCTCCAGCCACCCCCATCAAAGCACCCCAAAATATGAGCAAAACCATCTTAGACCCTCCAGGCCAGGCCATCCACCAGCTGAGTACCCCCAGGGGACCTCAATTGACTTTGTGTGAAGCAAAACACCATCCAACTGAGCCCTGTCTGAATTCCTGGCCCCAAAACTGAGAGTTACAATCAAATGGTAATTGTTTTGAACCATGACACATTGGGGTAGATTTTTACCTAGCAGAGGATATCCAAAAGAGATGGGAGGTCACTGAAGGATGTCAGGGAGTTTTGACTTGGTGAACATACTGTAGAAAGATAACTATAGCCCCTATGTAGAGACTGGATTATGGGGAGAGAGGGTGGAGCAAGAGTGGAACCGGGGAGGTAGATTTTAGAGTGTATTTCAGTCACTCAGGCACGACAGTGAGGGTAACTACAGAAAAGTAGTGAATCTGGTATATGCTTTGGAAAAAACCCCAAAAATCAGAACTCACTGATAGATTGAAGATGGGATGGTGAAGTGGAAGGAATGAAAAATGAACCCCCCCCCCCCCCCGCCACCCCTAAGGTCCCAGAATGGTGGCAATACCTTTCCAGGCCACAGACAATGCATTTGCCCTGCTTTGGTTTTGCTCCTAATCGATGCTCCTATCTCCAGGGAGGACAGCTACGTGCCCTTGCAAGGGGCACAAGAATGGTTTGGCCACCGCTGAGCAAGCTTCCATGTGGGCAGGAGGAGGCCCATTCAGGACCTCTGCATATCCAGAAGTCTCATTGCCAGTTAGACCTCCCAGCACACCAACTGCTCCAGAGTTGGGGTGTCTTGGGGCTTCTGGTCTCTGACACCAGCTAGTCTACCTGTCCCTCTTTGCCCACTGTGACAATCAGCCGATAATCTCCAATCTCAGTCTAAAGAGAAAGGGCGCAAAGCCAACCACCTTTCAACATCATTTCTCCAACTCTTCCCAGCCCGGGGGGGAAACCACAACACCATTCCTTTCTCCCACGCAGAAATTTACCGAAAGTGATTTTGCCAGGTAACCCCCCCTCCCCAGGGCGGGGAAGGAATCTTTTAGAGGAGAAAGACTTCTAAGTCTTTTCTGGTTGACCCAGTAACTAGTATTGTGGGTGAGTCAGGCTCCTCTTATCGGTATTTCATTCCGGGCCGTCAGCTGAGTCACCCTCATGTCATTTCCAGTGAATGCCAATAAGAGAACAGCTTCAGGAGGCCAGGAGAGGTCGCCTGTGGAGGAGGCCATCCTGGAGGACTTGGAGGCCTGGCATTTGCTGAATTTCAGTTCCCTTTCAAGTTATTGCTTCACTCCAGCTGGGGCTCGGGTCGCAGCAATCTGCTCTTGTCCAGAGTGTTCAGGATTTGAGGTTAGCCGCGGTGGCCCTGGGTGCCAAGCCTTGAATCCGCCCTGGAGGATCGAAGCCTTTGCAGTGGGGGCTGAGATCTGTCTGTATGCCCTCTGGCCTTGGACGTGGGGCTGTTTTCCTAAGTGACGACTTTTCCAAATGCCAGTGAGAGACCAGGCTACAGTTTCTCCAAAGTCACTTCCATTTACACAAACTCTCAAGTTTCAGGTGTCACCATCCCAGGGAGCCATCACGGGAAAAATAAAGAGAAGGAAATGTTTGCAAACACACCAATAACAAGGTAAACTTCATGGAAAGTCAAGTCCTTTCTTTGGGGATCTGTGATATCAGGGGATCCTCCTACCTCCAAGAACAGCAGACTTAGTTTGTATGCTCAGACGCAAGAGTGTTTGCCTAAATATAGAAGGCAGTGTCACCCAGGAGAAAAATATGGCCTTGGGTTGACGTAGACTTTAATTTGACTCCTAAGAATCACTGGAATCACTAGAATGTTAATTTCATACAGACAGAGATCTCGTCTGTCTTGTTCATTCCTGTAACCCGGAGCCAATAGAAAGGGAATGCTCAAAAAAGTATTTGTTGGAGGAATTAATGAAGTTCTGCTACTTATTAGCTGTGAGACTTTGGGCAGTTAGCTTCCGTTGCCTCATTTATCAATGTGTGCAGAGTCGATAATGAGAATTAAATGAGAGAGAATTCTTATGCATTCAACACACATTCCCCGAGTTCCTCCTACTATATGCTCGACACTGTTCTAGGTGCTGATGACATAGCAGAGAACAAAGTAGGTCGAACTGCCAGCCTCCATGGAACCCATTTTCTAGTAGAGGAGACAGACAATAGACAAACCAAAAACACTATGGTGCATTCAAAAGTGAGATGTCACATGGAGAAATGTAAAGCAGGAAATGGGGGAAGAACTCAAAGGTAGGGCTCCAGTTTTAAATTGGAAAAGTCAAGGAAGGCTTGACTGGGAAGCTGACATTTAAGCAAAGACTAATGATGTGAGGAGGCAGTTGTGTGAATATTAGTGGGCCAAGCAGCATGTGCAAAGGTCCTGAGGTAGAAACCTGAATGGCATATTCCAGGCACACAAGTTAGCCATTGTGACTGAAGTGAACAGAGGAAAGGAGAAAAAAGTAGGATGGGAAGACTAAAGGCCGTATTGGTGGCGACTAAAAGGCACTATGGGTTACCCCATCTTTCCCTGTCCTTCTCTGTCATCATTTTTAGTGTAAGTGGTTGCCTCCTACAGGGAAGTAAGATGAGTAAGACAGGATATGATAGGGCTCCTTGGTCACTCGTGTTTCCTATAACCTTTTCTTCCGTTTTCAAAGCAAGTTCTGGTTTGAACGGGAGCGAGTCCTCTCAGGGTTGACAGCACCTCGCTTTGTCGCACATGTACTTGCTTTGCATCCAGCTGGACTTGCATACGTGCTGTGGGCGCACTAGAATTCTGTGCTCATGGGGCAGTGAAAGTGCCATCTGCCAACAGGGTGACAAGGATTGGTGGATATGCACATGGGTATCACCTCTGCTCCTGTGCCCGCTCCTTTGTCCCTCGGGACTTCACTTACAAAACACAAGTTCAGAGATCAAATTATTAAGAATTTTAGGACAGTGACAGCTGAGTATGAAACCACACCCGGAGTCCTGCTGAACCCGGGGCCCCACGTGACCTCATAGTTTGTTTGCTCGTCAAGCCAGTCCCTTGAGCGGTGACACCTACACTCACCTGGCCATAAGAATCACCAGGGGAATTTTATGAAAATCTCTGGCCCTGCCCCAGATGTCCTGAATCAGGGTCTCTCAAGAGGAGCTGGGGAATTTTTTTTTAACTTTTATAAGCTCCCAATGATTATTATAACCAGGATAGCCAGGGAAAGTCAAAAGTGGACATAATAGATGGGGAATGGCTTTTGAGGCTGAGAAACCTAGGCTGGAATCTCAGCCCTGCTGATCACTGACTGGTGGGGCACCCTTAGCCCCCCATGAATCCCCAATTCCTTTATTTGTAGAAAGGCCTAAAATTGATGATACATCTCGAACAGAGTTAGGGTCAGGAGGTAATGAGTTCACATATGTAAGTCAGTTTGGGGAAGGAGCTCACTCATACTCAGTAAATGATGGCTGAAATTATTTTGATTAGGGGACTCAGTTACCCAAAAGATGAGAAAATGTATACAACCTACGCAGCCGGTGCTTCATATGCGGTAATCCTGCTCTTCCTTTCCCGCATGGTGACCATTCACTGTCTCTGTAGATGTCCAAGTCCTTAAGTCTCTGATTTCCTCACACACAGTAGTCTGTCCCTTCACTTTCGTGAATGTAAGCACTTTGTTGACAAAATAAGTCTTCCTAAGGCCCTGGCTTGGCTTCAGAACCTGCACCCCATCGAGTCTGTTCTGATTGTGACAAACCACCCTGTAACTATGTCTATTTGGCTTTCTCGGCCCCCTCTAAGCCAAAGAAGGTAGGGCTGCTCCCACGGTGGCTTCAGTGACGCTGCTCTGAGACAAGGCTCACCTGATCAACAGTAAGGCTATCATTTGAGTGGCCAGGGCCGGGGAGCTAACTTCCTCAGGGAAGTGGGTACTCAGCAAAGTTAAGCTCCCACAGAATTGACGGAAGAAACGTAGAGGAGCTACTTGATTCAAAGTGTCTAAGTGTGGAAGCCGGCAGCCTCTGCATGGCTGATGTTCACGCTCGCAGAGAGAGCTAAGTGCGGTGGATAACAAATGGCTGGCCTGGGGGAAATTATTCTTTGTCAGACAGAGGGGGAAAGTTCTTAGTGTTTTCATGGGGAATAACAATCATGGCAATAATATTTATGGGGCACTTATTACATGCTGGGTGCTGTGATACGTTCTTTCTATACATCATCTCAGTAATCTCTTTGGAGTCTGTATGGGCCAGGCTATGCTGCAATAACAAACAACTTTGAAGTCTCAATGGCTTAAGGAAACATTGGCTTATTTCTTGCTCATGTTGTCTATGTATCATAGGTCAGGGGGGTCTCCGGTTCCACATCTTTCTCATTCCATGACTCAGTCCTTTGACTGAGAACCCCATCTGGAGGTTGCCAGTTATGGGAGGCAGAAAAAAAGCATGGAAAATTGCATCCTGACTCTCAAAGCTTCCACCAGAAAAGCCACATCCTTTACTTCCACTCATATTTTATCTATCAAAGCAAGTCACATGGTTATACCTTCTTCAGGGGACAGGGAAGTATAATCTCACCATGTGCCCAAAAGGTCAGGAAAACTCAATATGTGTAAAAATTCCTAACTGTAGATTATTATTATTAACAATGCAATTTTACTGCTAAAGAAACTGAGACTTAGAAAGGTTCTGAGACTTACCCAAGGTCACAAAAGCAAATAAGAGATCCACTTGTATTTGAGCATAGAACATCGGCAGTCTTGCCTCTATTCATAAGCCCTACCCTGCCTATAGTTTTAACTTCTATTGTCTACAGAAGTTTCCAAAAGATATTTGGTACCATGAGATTCTGCCCTGCAGTTAATTATTTTTTGAAAGTTGACTCTCTTACAGCTGAATATTCTCCTTCCTTAAGGTTTCAAATGTCCTGACACTATTCCCAGGCTCAGGAAAAGCTTGTCACCGTGAGAATGACAGCTGGTAAACCAAGGTTGTTCCTAGCAACAGTAAACAAATATTTATTTTGCTAAAGACAAAACATAACAGAACCTTAAATGGTTTTACAGAGAAACTAGGATGGAAGAGGTCTCAAAATGAAACATTTGTCTGAGGAAATGCGCGTGGTGAAAAAGTTGACTTGGCAGAGTAGATCAGAGCAGTTACTGAGAGAGTCATTAAGTTCCCAAAGGTCAAATCTGCAGACTAATGAGTTCCTTAAACCCAGTCCAGGTGTTGTCCTGAAAGCATTCCTTAGTGTTCTCGGCTGGAAGCAGTACATGCTGAGTAACTTGGAAGGAACATGCACCTTGCCAACACTTTCATGGTTCTAAGAAACTTCTCCCCTGTGAGATAATTGGGGAAATAAAGACATTTTTATCCCAACCAACCCAGCCTAGATCTGTCAGTTCCCAACCAATCTGCAGACATATGAGTGAACCTGGCTGAGATCAAGGCACTCCTTGACCCCCCCCAAGTAAATTGCAGCAGACTCTCAAACCTATAGCAGTTCTGACAGGGGAGCTAGGACCTCTGATCACAAAGCATAGTAGAGAGACCACCCGCCAATTAGGGGTTCCTTTAGCAGATATTTACTGAGTGCAACTCCATCCCAGGCACTGTACTAGGCTCTGGATGTTCAGCAACAAGGATTAGGCATATTACATTGAACTATATTGAACTACTTGCCATCCCCCAATAGGTCACACCCTTTCACTCTTCACCCTTTGTTCTTTCTGTTCCCTTGTTCAGATGCCCTTCCATCTAGGGAACTTCTAACTACCCTGTACAACCCATCTCAAATCTCCTCTCTATGCCGCAGGAACCCTGGGCAGAATTAACCATTCCTTTCATTATGCTCCCACATATTTCATCAGCCCTCCCTTTATAAAAGCACCAATATCACTGTATTATAATTACTTTGACATGTCTCTTTCACTGGGCTGTGAGAGATCTACAAGGACAGGGGCACCCTTACCTGCCTTGTTCATCTTTGCATCTCTAATGTCTTGATTTAGGAATTTTAGAAAGGATTAAACAGAACAGTGATTATTTCAGTCAAATGCTTACTACCCAATAGTAGCAGGACAAATGTCCCTTCTGTTTGAGTCCTTTCCTTTCTACTGACAGCCAGGATGTTTAGCAATTATTTTCTTTTTCTTGATTCTTTCACATTTTTCCTAAAATCAAAATCAAAACAATGGTGGCTTTTCAGGGGATGAAGCACCCACCTTCACCTTGGGAGATGAAAGACCACCAAATCTGTATATAAAACAACCAGTGGAAAAAAGTCAATCTTCCGTGCAGACACAATTTCTCTTGAAAGGTGACACAGTCCTTTAAAAATAGCTATGGGCTCCATTGTGCAAAGACAGTGACAGAGACTGACAGCTTTTAGAGAGGTGTAATGTTCCCAGGCAGCCCGCTAGCATGGCTCAACTAGATAGAGATCAGTAATTCGATCCGGGGGAGAGTGCTAAATGTTAGAGGTTAAGCTGCTATGTTCTTATTACTAATCAAACTTCAACACTGTGCTGGCCTCCTCTAGTCACTATAAGGAAATGGTAAATTATTGAGAGGCTCCGGGCTTCAGAGGGGCTCCCTGTTCCCAGTTACCAGCAAGTCCTGCATCCTTCCTGAGTGTCCAGATGCGGGGCTCCACGTACACTCCCAGGATGCTGGCAATTTAAGGTTAAGTGATGCTGCAGGCAAGTACCCCCTGCTCCTCTAATGAGGAGGCAACAGAGAGGGACACCGAGCCTGCTACCACCTCTGCCAGATAAGTTCTTTGTGCACATCACCACTAGATAGAAAGAGCTGCTCTATGGTTTGGTGTTCACCTGCACCATAATTCCTTTTCCTCAGAAACACAAATATTTTGACCGTGAATTGTGATTTGGGCCTTTCTTTTCCTACTGTTGAAGACAGCAGTGTGCTGGAAAATGCTTCCTAACCAGTTCTCTGGGAGTGGAGGAACCCTGATTTGTGCCTTTGCCGATTGCCATGGTGTAAATGCTCCTACCATGGCTGATTTCAAGCTAATAATGTGATGATACTGAGCACAGAGTTAGGAAAAGATTCGCACAGTCAGTTCTCCCGGCACAAGTAGCTCCAACACGGGCTTGTAAGTATTCCAGGGTCATCCCTACTGGGTTGGTTCTGATCCCCTCTCCAGGGCAGACCATGCCTCCTTAACACAGATCTTGCCTCTTCTCTGACAGTTGATGGGAATGTCCATAGCACTTGCAGAACAAGCAGAAAAGGCAGAACTTGCCCTACTTTGATCTTCTAAGGTTGCGTCTATTTAGTCCCCAAGCTCCTGGATCAAAAGTAAAACAATTCAGTCAAATTGGTTAAGTGCCTTTCCAAAAACTGAAAGTAGATTGTTTCCCCAGAGGCTGTGGGTATCTACACACAACCTTATCTAATACCTCATAAAATCCAGCAGATGCTATCATTCCCCCTCTCCCATTTTGCAGATGAGGAAACAGGCTCAGAGAGGCCACTTGCAAAAAGCCACGACTTATGAGTGGTGGAACTGATATTTGATCTCATGTTTGTCCTGCTCCAAAGCCTATACTTTTAGCCACCGCCATGTCTCAACCAGTCTCGCAGTAGCATCATTCAAGAACATCCAGAAGGCTTCAAGTGGCTAATAAACCAAGTGAGATTGCCCAGGAAAGTTGAAGCAGAGAAGTAGTAGAAGGGGAGGCAGGAAAGAAGTGAGGAAGCTCAAATGGATGCAGTGAGCAATCAAAATATATGAAATACCCTTCTCATTGGAGCCGATCACCAGCATGGGTGCAGGGTGGCCCACAGAGACCGGAATGCGGCCCAATACCTCTTGCCCCGAGGCAGCCATTCCAGGAGTTGGGAGTCAGAAATTCCTCATGAGGGTCTGAGAGTCACCCTCACCCCCTTCCACCCACTGTTCCATTTTCTTCTTTCTGGTCCCACTCAAAATAACAGCGCCCCTTTCCCTCCCCCTTCAATAGCAACCCTTCCTCAAGAGGGCAACCCAACCTCCCAGGGCCTTCTCTTCACCAGGCCAAGGTCCTTCCCTTTCCAGCTGTCCCATGTGTGAAACAGTTGGTTGAGGCACCATCATCACTGCCACCTGCTTCTGGAATTTCTCCCGAATGCCAGTGTCTCTTTTTAAGATGCAATATGAAAACTGGGCACCTGGGATATTGGTGTGGCCTTGCTCTGTAGTACTCACCCCAGGAGCAATTTGGAGTTGAGTTGGGTGATTACTTAATTGCTCTCCAAATTCAAAGGCAAGAACTGTGGCAGCTTTTGACCCCCTCTCCTGGCATGATAGGGACTCAGTAAGCATTAGCTCCAGGTGGCTGAGCGGATGGTCTGATTAACTTATAGGACAGCACTATCCTCACTTCTAGATGATTCTTTAGCAAGAAGTGGCCTCAAAACATCACCATCTTATCTTCTTGTGTGTGCCCTAGAACTTCCTGTTAGGTTACTATGAACAAACATATCTGTGAGGTACCAGGACTGGTGCCACCATTACTTCCTGAGACCTCGTTCAAAGATTTACCAGCATGCCCTTTCGGAACAGGGCCACAGAATGACCTTGTTTAGGAAAGAAAGTGATGGCATTAAAAGCCTCCCGACTCTCCCTTTCCGGAGTGGTGAGGGAGGGGATACATGTACAGGGCGATGCATGGAGGGAGATGGGTTAGGAGTCTGCAGGTGGGTTACAGCTCTGAACTTGCACTGGGCTCTAAACGTGCCCAGCTTCCTCTCACGGCCAGCTTCCAGGGATGCCCGTGGGCCCTGGGCGCTGCTTCTGTTTCTGTCTCCATCCTGCCTTATTCAGGCCTCCCTGAAAAAGTGCATTTTGTAAAAGCCTTCAGTTCCCCCCAACACTCAAACCTGTGGCCTTCCCCAGGCAGCTGGAGGCGGCCTGTCCCGATGTGTATGGCGTCAGCCAATCCTGCTGGGAAAATGCCGCTCCCATCAGAGCAGCCTCTGCATCATCCTCCCAGCAAAAGCCAGGCCGGTGGCTGCTCCTTGGGCTGCCTCGGTCGCAGAGTCGCTGGAAATGGGCCCCGCAGCACGCGTGTGAGAGAATGAGACTTGAGCTTGGTAACTGAGAGGTGTTCTTGTTTCACGATGGAGCCAGCGCACTTAAAAGTTAACAGCAACATTTATTGCCTCTCTGTGGGCCAGGCATCTATAAACCCTTCCTCTACATTACCTCCTTTAATTCTCACCAAAAGGTGAAGTGACTGGTCCACATTTCATGAGCCACAGCCGAGGCGGGACTCAGCACGACGCCCGCGTGATGCCAGGCGTGAGATGTCTGGTCCTGTGATCATGTAGCTGTGTTGGACTGCCTTCTCCCACATGGACGTCACTGAAATTAAAAATAATCACAGCTTAGGATCAGTGAGCAGAGAGGGGTCAAGGGTCGAGCTCCCTGTCCCTGGAAGCTCTAACTGATAAGCCTGGCACACCAGCCTGGGAGAACACCGGCTGATCCTGGCAGTGGTCACCCTGCAGCGTGCGGGGAGGGGGGGGCGCTCTGCTAGACCCCTCCCCGCCCAGGGATCCAAGCAGGCGGTCAGGATCTGCCTCCTCTAGAAGCCCGGTTCTCATCTCATCCAACAGTTTAGCTGTTGGTGGAAAAGGCCTCTGGGCACTGGCCCTACTGCTTCTTCCTCTGTGGCCAAGACCATAAAATAAGGCAGCTGCGCCCCAGAACGGGCACCTCAAGTTCCTTGCACATACCCGAGAGGTGTTGCTGGTGGTAAAGTGACACTGTCCACAAATAGGCCATTTGCATTCCTCCATGTGGTGTCCAAGAGCGATGCTGGGTGTTCTGTACCGAGACCAAGTGTCCTGCTGAGCAGGCCCAGCCCAGAGCAGGCTGGCCATTGAGGAGCTGGGGTGCTGACCACTGCTGAGGCCGGCAGAGTTCCTGCCGGGAGGGAGCCTCCATCCCTCCGTCCACGGAGTTTCACAGCCTCGATGTCAGACACTGGGAGCAGAGAATCAGAGCTTTCCCTGCTGCTCACAGCTCAGCGTCTGGCAGAGGCCCGCACGCTGTACACGCATT
This sequence comes from Miniopterus schreibersii, assembly GCF_964146895.1. Lineage (NCBI taxonomy): Eukaryota > Metazoa > Chordata > Mammalia > Chiroptera > Miniopteridae > Miniopterus > Miniopterus schreibersii. Next base: position 22,068,993 of record NC_138121.1, on the reverse strand, counting down.
CCACCGCCGCTTCCTGAGCGCTCACCTGGGCAGCCCTCGGCCCCGGCTGGCTGCTGCAGCTTCCCCAGTGAGGATGACAGATGTGGCCCCATCCTCAAGGAGCTCAGCGGCAGAGACTGACATCAGTGAGGAAAATCGCTCTCCTAACTGCAAACTTCCACATACCCCAAGCTCAGCGAAGGACTGAGTCGGCAGGGCCGGAGTATCCATCAGAAACTGGAGGCGCTGGGCCCACGAAACGTTTGGTGGCCCACGAAAATGTTTTTGTTTTCATTTCTTTTAGAATCAAAAGAAAAACATGAGTACAATAATAATGAATGTGTAAGAACCAGCCCCATCTGGATCATGTTTATCTTTATACCAATTATAAAATCTATTTTTTATAATTTCTGAGTGCAGGAAGGGACCCACGAATACCAGAGTGCCGAGGGCCCAAGAACATCGTGCTGTGGCCTTGGCCCCAAGCGTTGTCAGGATCTTTATGAGAGTAGGCTGATCAGGAACGTTTTTCCTGCAAAGGTAATAATTAAGCTGAGCGCTGGTGGAAAGCGGGAGTTATCATCAGGGGGAAGGGAGTATTCCAGACACAGGGAACAGCATGTGCAGAGGTCCTGTGGGGCGAGGAAGGAGAGTGGGTTTAAGGAACTAAAAAATGCTGCAGACAGGGAAAGGGCACATAGTGGGTCTTGGGGCTACTGAGGCAGAGGCAGTGGTCTTGGTATGTAATGTCAGAGCATGAAAACCAGGAGCATTTGAGGATAGAAGGGGTGGGAGGAAGGCAGCTAAGGGCAGGTGAACTAATCAGGGACATTAGTGATTTCAAAAAAATTGCCCTGGCTGCTGTGAGGAGATTAAATTACAGGCAACAGGGTGAGTCTACTGTAACAGTCCAGGCCAGAGATGGTGGCAGCTTGGACTAGGGTGATGGCCGTGGGGATGGAGAGAAGGGAAAATCTGAGAGATTTTAAACTTGTTTGTAGCAGTGGAGGAAGCAGGGATCTCTAAGAGGGAGAGATGCCATCATGGGAGGCTTCCAAGAAGAAGTGTTGCTTTAAGCTAAGCCATAAAGGGCAGTGCTATTTCTTTTATCAGCTCTCCCCCACCACCTCACCACACACACCCAGCTCCAAATTTGGCACATGAGCCAATGGTGCAGGAATGAGATCTAGTTTGCCAGATGGGCAAGGAAGAGACAGCAAAGCGTGCTCAGACACATGGAGGTGTGGATCCGCAGGGAGGGTGGCCCCGGGCTGCAGAAACGTGAGACACCAGGTGGAAGATTCGCGAGGCAGGCTAGAAGGCAGGGAGCAAGCCTCCAGCGTCCTTAATGGAGTTTCAGAGGCAGCTCGAAGAGCTGGTGGAAGACTTAGACCCAGGAAGGCTGCTTGCTTGGCTTTAACGAAACCGTGCGGCTAGGCCGGCTGCTTCGCACATCCGGAGAGGGGACGGCGCCACCTGAGAATGTCCTGCTCTTTAGTTAAAGCTGAGAGCTTGAGAGAAGAATTGGGATTTGGTGAGGCACGTGCGTGTGTGAGCTTGTGTGAGTGTATGAGTGAGTATGCATGTGTGTGAGCGTGTGAGTGTGAATGTGTGCATGCGTATGAACGTGCACGTGTGTGGAGATGTAGCTAGAAGGGGAGGAGCAAGAAGAGGGGCCTAGAGAATTCCCTGGAAATATTAGTCGTGAAAAACAATTTAAGAAGTTAGGTGCTCAGGATTCTTATCTGGAGTTCCTCTAAGTGTGATTCAGAACCTCATCTCTCTTTGGGAATATTGACAGAGTAAATACTCTCAAATACTCAAGACTTAGGACCCCGTCCCGGTTCCCATCCCCACTCCCAGGGCCACTTAGCTGGAGGGCAGGGTAGCTGACCTGGCTGCAGCTCTTCCCGCAAAACACAAAAGCTCAGCTTTGACTGCCACGGGGGAATTTCTCTTAGGCACAATTTTCCCAACCACTTCCTCTTGGATACTAGAAACAGCTTCCATCAGATTAAGACAAATCATATGTGAGTCCCTGCTGTGTGTGTTTTTTAGATTTAATTATCAAAACCGCTCGGGGAGCTAGGACTTACTTCTCAGAGGCGGCGGCTGGGGCTGGTCTTTAAGGACATCAAGCAGAGTGGTAGAGTCAGGACTCACACTCATGCCCTCCAACACCAAATTCCAGGCTCCTTCTCTCACTGCCCTGCGGTGTGAGGATTCCATAGTCAGGGAAGCGGCACCTACCTCTACCTGCGGGGCAATCGCTGAACTCCACCTGGCTGTCTGTACTTGTTCCCCTGGGGCAAGGCTGGTCTAAATTTGGAGGCGTCTGAGGATTCCGGAGAACTGGGAGGCCAGAAGGAAAGTGATGGTTGGACACGTCCCTTCCAGCCGTCCCTCGTCTCCTCCATCTGGAGAAACCCAGGTCCCAGCCAGAGCAAGGCCTCAGCCAGGGGCCCCTCACCTTCATGCCGTGAGTTCAACCCCCTGCCCCCCAACCTCAGCCAGAGATCTGATTCTATTTTAAGAAAGTGAGATGCATTTTTCAGGAGGGAAGGTTGTGAAATATTGGGGAGACAGCTCCAAGCACTGCCAACACTTTGCGGGAGTTTCAGTAAGGATTCTCCAAGAAGATAGACTCTGGATTAACTGTCCTAAAGTAAAGATTATTTTAGCTCTGCAGAAATGATGGAGGCAAAGAAAAAAGTAATCTTATCAAAAAAGGAGAAATCTTTTATATCTGAGCCAACTTTGGTTTTAAAATGTTATGAAACAACTCTGTTTCCCAAAAGATTTTTTTTTTTTTTTCCTTTCTTTGCCAGCTCCTGGGTTCTCTCTCCTTTCCCCCCACAACCTGACACTCTTTTTCTGGATTTCTCATACACATGGTTTGTTTCGTTGGTTTTTTTCACCCCTTTTTTGTTTTCTTTTTTCCCACGAGAAGAAAATGAATTCCTGTTACTTTTAAGACAGCTTTGCCTTTCCCACTGGTCCAGGCAGTAGGATGTCACAGAGATCACACTCAAAGTGGAGATCAGGGGATTAAAGTGTCCCTAAGGGTAGCAATTCGACTGCTTCCAGGGACAGTTTCCCTTGGACAGGTGGACATAAAGTGGAGTGTTGCATTAACGTCTTTCCCTCTGCTGTCCCAATGCCTTTGCTCCTGCAACAAGAAGTGCACTGTTAGAATGCTTATAATTCCTCGTTATCACCCAGATCTGACTGGTGCTCACACCGGTCTATTTTTCTAGCTGCGGCTCCCTTCCTCTTCTCTCTTTAGCCCCAGTGCTTTTCACCCTTTGAAACTCAGGCAGCATTCCCTCGACTTGGAAATGTCCCCGACCTGCTCCTATCCACCTGCTCCTATCCGCCTTGGCCAAAAGGTGCAGTGTGGAGCATGTGACTGTCACCCAGCACGGGTAATGGCCTGGCGTGTGCATATTCCAGGACCTGTGCTCTTTCTCTTTTCTCCCCTAGCCTTGCTTGCGTTTCTGTCCTAGTACAGTCTTGACTTTCCAGGGAAATGATCTGTGTGCATATCTCTGGGTGTCTTGAAGGCCATGGCCCACTGACAGGTGTGCAGGTGCTCTCAGGAACTTTTGAAGTCTAGGAGGCACTAACGGGTGGCCTTGGTGTGGACAAATGATCGCTCTCATTCACATGACACTATGAGTAAGAGTTGGGGGCCCCAGGCGTGCGGGCTGTCGTCTGAAAGATTTTGTTTCAGTTTCAAAATGTTTTCTTTTATAGTTCATAAAAAAGAATTTATGTAAAGAGACTCAAAAGTAAATAGGAAGGCAGCTTTCCACCACAGATGGAAGATACAGTAGTCCTTCAAATTCTGCTGTGGAAGCACAGGAAAGGTTTTGATGTCAATCCTTGGTCTCATCTCGGCCAAGTTCATTGCCTTCAGCTGCCCCCAAGGGAAAGGGAGAGAAGCCGGGGTCCGCCTCACAAGGTTCTTGGGAGGATTACACAGCATGGAGAATGTGAGGCTGCACAGATGACCCCCTCTCCTTGCCAGTCTCTCACATCCAGTGCCATGGGTTTGGGATCACTTTGTATAGTAAGATTAATGCCATCGAGTGAGTGGGTAACACTTATGCTCACAACAGTGACAGTCTTGGAACTCAAAATACTTTGAAAATTTTCTCTCTGAGTTTGCCTATTTTATCATTTCCATTTAAGTTTTGTTATATGATCCTGGGGCCATAAAAGCCTTATATGTGCCTCTGTGTGTGTGTCAATCCCCCCTTCTTTTCTTCTCCCCCCCCCCCGCCCTTGACATTAGTTATAAGACAAGGGTTCCACATTTTGAATTATAATGATGTTTTAAGCCCTACACCTTCATACAGTATCCCATCTGATTCTTCATCCATTGCAGTGGTTTTTAAATTTTTTAACTCCCCTTCCTGACGCTTGGCAATATCTGGATACATCTTTGGTTGTCACAGCTGGATGAGAGGTGTGTGCCACTGGCATCTAGCTAAACATCTTACAATGCACAGGACAGTCCCCTGCTGTGAAGAATTATCTGGCTCAAAAGGTCAACAGCATAGAGGTGGAAAAGCCCTCTCTGTCACTGAAAGATCCCTCTCTGGTTGAAAGATCCCTTCTCTCTGCCTCTATGTTTTATTGGCTGAGTGAGCTTAGGCACTGGCTGCTCATTTTTGGAATCTTTTGAAAAAAATCAAACTTAGCTGATGAGGCTGTTGTTAGTTAGGTGATACTTAGCAGAATTCGTAGCACATGAATTATTAGCTGCTATTATTATTTCATGCAATTCCAATAGTAATTCTCAGGCCTGGAGAAGTTCAGAAACTGCCCAAGGTCTCACAGCTAATAAAGGGCAGAGTTAAGAGTCATTCTTGCATCTCTGGGATCTCCTCACCCCAAGCTCACCTCTGAGCCATGAGGCCTCCTTGCTCCCAGCTGTGAACCAACCTGGAGACCAAAATACCCTAGAGCAGTCTGTAATTCTAGAAGAGGTGGGACATGTGACTGCTGCTACTGACAAGCGCCGGAATGACAAAAGCAGGTAAGGGGAGTCTTCATGACGTTATTCTTGCCCAGAGATTGGCCCTACACTCTCTTGGAATTGAGGGGACGATTTCATTCTGCGTCAAGGGTGTGTCTGCCTCAGCCTTTTGGCAGGACATTTTGTGATTCCGTCGCTTTCTCAGGTCCCTCAGCAGGTGCCACTTCCCCTAAGAATTGGCCTAGGTCTCTGGCTGCCTGGAACTCAAGTCGGACACTTCCCAGAAGGCTCAGAACCAGAAACAAGAACTGGGGCCAAACGGGGGTCAAACGGGGGGATAATGTCATCTCAATGGGTGATATTTCCATTACTGGGCTGCATCCTGGCGTGCCTACCTCGGGGTATGAAAACCTGGTGGCTTGGCATTTCCAGTGTCATTAGTATCCCCCAGGTAAAAAGGTGAACAAGCAGTGTGCCCAGGGAGGCCTGTCGCCAGGCAGGTTCTTCAGCACTGTGTGGAGGCCATGAGTGCATGCTCAGGCTGCTGTTCCGGGCTTCTGCCTGACACTTGTCACTGGAGAACCTGGCATGTCACATTCCGCCGCAGCTCCCTGGGGGTGGGGGTGGGGGATGAACACTGGTTGCAGAGGCTGGAACACTGCTCCGAGTTCCACCCCAGAAACTGGTAACCTAGAGACTGCTTTAAAAAGGATTCTGTGTTTCCAAGATCCCCCGAATCCCCAATTCCAGAGTTCTAGAATTCAGAGGTCCCGGGACTCTGTGCCTCTGGAATTTTGAGACTCCATGATCATTTTTGCATGGATCTGTGGATTTTGAAACCACAGTTATGTCACTCCCTCGTTCACAGTACCCTACCATTAAAAAAAAGACAATAGAAAGTTCTCTCTACAAGTCTAGGATAAGAGCCCTAAAACACGTCACTCTGGTGGGAGGAGCACATTCAGAGGTACTGAGGGTTTCTCTGTAAACACCAAAGCAAGAGGTGGCAGAAGATCACCTCTGCACCTTGTTACTCGCTGCCAGAAATACATCTCTCTGTGGCTCAGGCTACAGGGATGGGTGAGGAAAGTGCCCCCCTTGCTGAGCTCTGTAGCTCTTGCAGGGGCAAGACAAAGGGCCTTTGCCAAATGCAGAAAGAGAAAGAACCCACAGGGAATGCAGTCAAGTTTCCAAAACAAGGACTCAACAGCGAGCTCTTTGTTGAGAAGCTTTTCAAGTTAGCATGACACTTGTTATGACAGCTGACAAAGAGGGAGGGGAAGCATCAGGCTCTCTGTGGAAGTGGTCAGTGTGTCTTTGGGACACTTGAGCCTAGAAGCTGAAAGGTGAAAGAGGAATGTGGGCCAGGCCATCTCCGATTGTCTGGGATTCCCCTGCTCTTGTACACACACACACACACAGTTATCCCTCTATCAGGGCTAGCTTCCTGTAAAACATAACCCCAACATCTTAGCAGCTTAACACATTACAATTGTATTTCTTGCTCACTCAAAGCTAATGCGTCTGGTTGAGCAAGTCCCGAGGTAGCTGTTCTACAGGTAGGGTCTCAGCAGCCCAGGTTCCTTCTATCTTGTAGCTCTGCCCTCTGCCAGACCCTGGGAATCCTCTCCAGCCTGTAGTTGGATGGAGAAAGTGCAGAGAGGAGCGATGGGAGGTTTTTATGGGCTAGGCCTGGGAGTGATGCTCAGCACTTCTGCTCACTGTCCAGAAATCAGTCAGAAGACCACACCTAACTGCAAGGGAGACTGGGAAATGTAGTCTAGCCATGTATTCAATAGAAAAGTAAATGATTTGGTGAATAGCTAGCCAGTATGTCACGGCATCATACATCTATCTGTCCACAGCAGAGATTCAAATCCCATTTCTTGGGTCAGAACTCTGGGGAGATGGAAAGATTTCTAACTCAGGCATTGTCTATATGACTTGGAAACTCTAGGGCCTAGTATTGACTGGCACACAGTGGGATTTTAGCAGTGCTGGTTAAACTCACCCACACATTCATTTATTTCACCAACAAACATATCTGGAGCAGGTAGTTAACCTAAGATGAAAAAGACACTGTCCCTGCTTTAATAAATCTGCAGTCGAGGGATGGAGAGGCAGCATATGAACAAATTGGTCCTGTAAGAGTGATGTGAAGGCTGTGCTGGGAGGAGAGACAATATAAAGGAGCAGTAGGAAGCCAGAACAGAGAAATAATTAATGTGCTTCAGACTAGGGCAATCGGGGGGGGGGCTTCTCAGAGGAGGTGACTTTTTATTGTGCCTTCAAGGAGGAAAGTCAGTCAAACTGAGAGCAAAAGCAAAGAGTTTTGAAGGATGCTGTGTTTTGGGGGAGTGATGAAAAGTTTGGTATAAGTGGAACACAGACTGTGTATGTTTGGAATCACAGGAAAGGGGTGTTGAGGGGTAATGAACAGACATATTTCAAAGGCCTTATCATAAGGGGTTAGGTTTTCAACCTAATAGGCCACAGAAGATTTCAGACAAGACAGGTGTAAAAGGTGCTTGTGAGCCAATGCAAGGGAAAGCTTTATGCTCAAGGCAAATGCTGACACACAATGACCCTAGTCCTCAGCATGGGTATAGGACAAGAACCTCTGAGTTCCTGCAGAGACAGAGGCTGCACTCAGATAAAGCGGTCTCTGTAGACACAGGCCCTGTATTCTTGAGCAGACCTGAGCCGGCCTGGTATCTGCTAGTGATTAGTTACAGAGTAAAACAGAGATGGATTGTAAGCTTGTCATTTTTGAAATCAGTGATGACCATTCCATTTTCCTGGTAAAGGGTAAAGAGAGAATGGGAATTTGGGCTGTGGAGACAAGTAAATTTCCTAAACGATTGAGCTGGGCGACGCTTAGAGTCCTACACAAATTTGAAATGACATCAGGGGTTCTTCAGGGGCTCTGGGGTGTCAGGGGAGAGTTGCAGGAAAGCAACCTCAGGTCCCTCTCAGGATCCTGATCTAGACATAATGAGTGGGAGAGACTGTGGGCTTCAGATTTCAGAAGCCATGGGTTTGACTCCCAGCTCTGCCCCTTACGAGTTGTGTCCTTGGGCAAGAGGCATGACCTCTCTGAGCCCCTTTTCCTACTCTGCAAATTGGGGTGAACAGCCTTGCCTCTGAAGTTTTCATGAGGATTAAGTGAGAACACCGGATGCAGAGTGAGCGCTCCACAAAGGTGTCATCATCTGTGGGGAAAGGAGACGATTGTCATGCCCAGGGGGACATAGCGGTGGTGACTAAACCCAGAGCTCGGAGGACATGCCGCAGGAGAGTCACCAAAATTGACGTCACAAAATCTGGGCCATCGATGTGAACCAGCTATAAGCCCCTGCAGCATTCGACTCCCGGCCTCTCAAGAGGACAGGGTCCTGTCCTTTGGGTCAATGGCCATGGATCGGAATATCGGGCCTGACTCATTTGGGGTCCATTTAAGAACCATCAGAATGTGCCACCAAAGTCATCAGGATTGCTTTTAAAACAATAGTCACTTCCCGGCAGAGGTGAATCGGTCGTCCCTAAAAACACGACCCCCCCCCATCACCCAGCTCTGCCAAAGAAGGTCCCCTGGCCCGGAGAAGAGCCTTTGTTTGAAGTTTGGCCTGAGATTAGAGGGACACTTTGAATTCTTGAAAGAGCCATTCCCGCTTACCTTTTCCCCTCTCTTCCCCTTCAGGTTCAACCCCTTTTATCACACTAAAGTGCCAATCAATACGGCGAGATAGATGTCCCGTCTTAGCTTTTTATAACGTGACGCGTCCCAGAAGGGACACTGTATCTTTAAGGAAATGGACCCCGTATCCTGTTTCTGAAGGATTAAAACCCTTTAAAGAGACAGAAGAGGCTGTAAACCCCGATCATATTCTTATTCTCTCTTCATTATCCTGTCCACTATCTATCCCTGCTGAGTAAATCTGGTTGTGTGTTTCTCCAAAGTGGTCATAAGAAGAAATTTATTTACTCCGCTCGGCACTGGAGGGGCATTACTGAGCTCCAAGGCTCTCCGAAGTAATAAAGATTTTGCAGCGTGTGCAAAAGGGGCAGAAATTCAGAACTTCTTTCCCCTCTGAGGTCGTTTGGCCATCCAAAGGGGGAGTCACTTCTCATTTCCTGACAGGGTTTATTTCCGTAAGATTTTCCAATTAGCGGGAAAAGGTCACACTAATGTTGGTGCTGGGTAGCGGGAGCGGATCAGACTATGCAAATAGAGACATCCTTGAAAGGACGGCGTTAAAAAAAAGAGAGCGCGGATTTCCTTCATCTCCTAATTTAATTTAAAAATGATCTTATATATACGGATACGCCCCTTCCCCCCCCCCCGCCCCCCGTGAGAGAAAAGGGGATTACGTTTGACCTGTGGCCCTTGCCTGGGACAAAAGGACGCGTGGTCCCCGAGTGCCACCAGTGCTCGCTGGTGGCCCACTTGGGAGCAGAAGGTAGGAGTTCGGAGGAGATCCCCGAGCTCTTGGCCCTGGAAGTGCAGGGACGCGGGACGCTGGGTGAGCGGAGCTGGGATTTCGGCTGCCGGTGCCACCTCTCTGGACCTTTATAATGGCCAGACGGTCCCCAGCCTGGCGGAGCTGCCTGCCAGCATATCATTTTTAAACCCGGCTCAGATCTCTGTCTGACACTTCCCCTGCCACTTTTGTTCCTTGCTCAGCGCGTGCAAAGCACAAGAACTTTTCTCGGTAATAGGGAGGGCTGGGAGCAGTGTCAGGGAAGATGTACTCCAGCCAAGGCAAGGACAGAAGTCGCCGACGTCCATTAAGGCAGATCCAGGGGACAGCTTTGCTTTGGGTCTGGAGCTGACGCTTCTTGTCAACTCTAACATGCCAGGCAAATGTGAGAGCTGACACTCCGGGCTCGCTGTTCACATCCGCTGTCAGTGACCGGGTAGGCGAGAGCCGGTAGGGAGCTCCTTGGAGGGCAGAGTCCTACCCGGAGGGGGCCTGGGGCTTTGCACACCCATCACGCTTATTTCTGCACACCCAGGTGTTTGTCCGTGTGGCTGCAATCAAAACGAAAGGTTATATTCCTGCAGCAAGGGCGGATCTTCCACTTGGAAGTTCCATGTTGCTGCAGGTAGTGCAGCAAATGATCTAACCCAGCCAGCTTCTTACAGTACAAACAGCAATTGTTGGGAGCCCTCTGATTGCCAGGTGTCGGACCTGGTGCTGAGTCTGGGAACTTGCTCCAGGTCATACAGCTGCTACATGGCTGAGTATCGGATTCACCCACCTATATCTGTCTCTAATAGCTGTACTCAGTCGCACCGTTGGTCTTACTTTATTTGTGAGCTTAAAAAAAGAAAGCTAATGGGATTATTTTGACAGCAGGTGAAATCTTGTCAAGTACTAAGAGAATCACTTGTCAATTCTCCCTAGGAAGTAAATAAAAGTATGCAAAAATGTGGGATTTGGGTCTTTAAAAATTAGAGCTGTGCGACATTGTGTTCAGGCTCTGTCAATTATAAACATGTAGTGTCACTACCGAAATGGGGTAATAGGACACACGTATGCAGTAAGAAGGCTGGTATCATTTCGATCCCCTGTGACGTTTATTTTTGCGACACAAAATAAATCCATCCTTAGCTTAAAAATCCTTCTTCCTTCCTTGAAGTTGAAGACTAAAGCCTCCGAAGGCATTGCTTGGATTTTGACATGAAAGAGAAAGCCTTTTTATTTTTCCTTGCGGTTAAACAAAGAGTGACCCATTTATTTTTTTTTCTGTTTCAGAGTATTATTTATTTTGTATCGTTTAGCAGGTATTCATTTTAGCCAATTCTTGGCCCTGTTTTTCCTTAGAACAAATATGGGAGATAAAGAAAGTTACAAAGAATGAGTCCTGAGCCACAGATGCACTGAGGACGTGTTGCTTATTTGTGTCTCAGGCTCCATTCTTACCAGAATGAAATTTACCCTGTTCAAAATCATTCATTTGGTTTCACTAAGAGGAAATTATCATAGCTAATCAGGCTAAGCAAACAAACAAGTAAACAAATAATTATAGTATCTGAACACCAAGGCAATCTAAATGTCTAACATTATACAACTGGTGAACTAAAGTATGATATATGTGTATGGTATATAGTGGAGTACTATACAGCCATTACAAAGCATATTGAAGAAAGATTTTAATGATGTCTTTTCTGTTTTTCAGAAAACTAATTTTTACTACTTTTCAGCCCATCATTATTTTAGCAAATTATCCCTGTTGAATTTTAGGAAGAGTTACACAAAATTGGTTTTGAGCACAGTGACAATGGGTGGCCAGGTGGCAGGTGGCAGCACAGTGGTTAAGAGTTGGGGAACATATTATATTGTAATCAGATAAAATAATACATAAGTATCATGTGAAACAAAAAGACTATAAAAATCGTGAATCAGGTTGGGGGAAATCAGGTACAGGTACAAATCATAATGGTGGTTACATGTAGTGAGCTCTTTCTCCACGCTCAGCATGAGTCTAAGTAATTTAAATGTTAAACAATTAAATTGGGATATTCCTTTGAATATTCCTTTGGTTAAAGTGTAGTAAACTGAGGTACAGAGGAGTTAAGTAACTTGCCCCAAGGTCACACAACAGCCTGTGGTGAGACAGAGTATTTCTTCTTTTTTATTATATTCTTCACAAGACAATTTTAAATAAAATTCTGAACAAATTTTAAATAGGCTGAAGATGGAGATTTTTCTATCTCCCCAGATGTGACAACATGGAAGCCTGCATTTTAAATTCAGTCTCTGTGCCCTTGAGAATGAATCCTAAATGTAGAAAGAACATGAGAAACCCTCTGTTAAAAGTGCAAATCCTGAACCCCAGACCAGACACACTAAATGTGAATGCACAGGGGTGGTGGGTCCCACAAACCAGTAATTTAATAGGCTCCCTAGATGATTCTGGAGGAGCCAACCATGATTCGGGGACCACTTTACAACCGTGAGAGTCATCTGGGATGCTGATTATATAGACAGTGTCCAAGCTCTCCTCTAGAGATTTGATTCGGTGGGTCTGGGATGGGGCATGGGAACTTACCCCTTTAGCTCCAGTAACCACGTGTCCTGGGTTGTCTGGGACTGTCCTGACATAGGAATGTATCACAACCATAATTATTAGTAGCACCCATTTTAACTCTCAAAATCATCCCCATCTGGACAATGACCTACATTATTAACCAGGACCCTGGGAGGGTCATATCAAAAGGACGCTATAGTAAGCACAGCTCTGAAGAACGTCGGTGCCATGGGTCCACTCTCCCTCAGCCTACCTAGGTGAGTTCCTTAACTTCATTGAGGCCTCAGTTTTCTCACCTGCAAAATAGGTATAAGGATTTCTACGTGCTGGGTTGTTGAGAAGTGTAAATGCGTGTTTCATCCCTCCTAAAGAAGCAGACAGCTCAGGAGGTATTCTGCAAACACCAGCTTCCTCCCTTCTAATAGGAGTGCTGGGGAATTCCTAAGATCAGGCTGCAAAGCACCTTCAAGGTCCTGAGCATAGTGCTTCTGTTGAATGTGGGCACCTCTGTGGTGAGCTAGTGACACAAGCCAAGGTTTAGTGAGCAAATATGGACATTTCAAAGTTTTCAGGGAACATATAAATGTAAGCATCAGATTGATTTCACCAAGGAAGTACAGTTTTGTTTTTAAACTTTCAGAACCACACCCTGAGGTTGTCTTATATGTCACTGTGCCAACCTATTGAGAAAGAAAAAAAAAAATGTGCTAAGATGGGTGGGGGTAGGGAGACCAAGTCGATAAACCATTTAGAAACTTTCAGACCTGTTGCCCAAGGCAGGCACATCTGCTGTCCTATTTGCAGCAGAAAGAATTCTAATACTTAACTCAAAGGAGACCTAATCCACATGACATCTTAAAGATTATTGATTGAAAAGTCAAGAGTTTGCTAATATAAATGGCCTTTACCACAAAATTTGCATTCACGACAGCGACTTTACGCATGTCTCTAAGCCAAGGAAAGTATCGACGCAACTGACACAAATAATTATAAAGACCAGGCCATCTGTTTTCAAGCAAAATGAAAAAAAAGAATGTTTCCACTTATGATTATAGTTGGTGTGGTATGTACTTTTCTGACTACTCCATGGAACATTTTAGGGGTTATCTGCACATTTGTGGGTTTCAACCAGATGACACAGTTGCCCGGTTCCAGATAGGCTTGTTCCATTCTTTCTAAAGAGACCATTCAGCAAAGATGTTGATGTATGGAGCCCTCGAAGTTGACTGTCCGATTCTATGAACCACTCATGGTAATTAACGAGATGACGACTTGAACCAGGATATACAAATCGGCGCTTATTTTTTTCTAGTTCTTCAGACCCTGCGGGCAGAATCTGTCATAATCTTAGATGTGTGGCACTGGGGCACATTTCCTTGATGGGTGGCAGGATGTGACCCAGGGGACCCAAGTACATCTCCATTCCTGTACCACATCCACTTGCTCTGACGAGCCTTGACATTTTTGCCTCCAACCCAGTTTTTGCCTGGATGGGGTGGCTGACTCACCTTGGAGTGGGAACAAGGCAGGGTGTCAAATGGATTTTCTTCCTGTAGTTGCCTCATATTAGCAGCATTGATGAAAAACATACCTGCGGGACATGCAATATCTTAGCCTTTTGAAGTGACCAATGGTTTAATGAGCAATTTAATTGTAAGAACAAGTGTGCTGGAGCCCAAGAACCCCATGAACTCCTAAGGGATTTGAAATCTGCCTCTGCCATTTACTGGTCATGTGATCTAAGCAACTTCTTTAATATTTTCTATGCCTTGGTTTCTCCATTGATATTTTGGGTTAATAATATGACCCACCTCAACACAGAGTTCTAATAGGCCAGTAAGAAAGCATTTTGCACAATACCTATTGCACTGTTAGCAATTCAACAATATACGTTAATATATTTATATGTATTAATGTCAATAAATGCTAGTTTTATCATCATGATGATGATAATGATTTCCTACCCAGGAACTTTTTTGGATCCTTATAAGACCTGACAAGGAAAAAATAATCTCAGAAAGTTTGGGAGAAGTGCTTGGAAGTGAGGGAGCTAAGACATAAACCCTTTTAACTTCCCTGTGTGTAGCCTTTCCTGGTTTCCATACTTGGAAAATACTTTGAAAAATATACCTGGACATCAACCCCAAGAGCAAGGGGCATTTGTGGAGCAGATTCAGAATGGAAAGGAAGTGAGGCAGGCTGGTGGTGGGCACAGGCTTCCAAATCAGAGAGAGTTGACTGGGACCCCGGATGTGCCACCTGTCCCTCAGTGGTTTGGGGCAAGTTCCTTAACTCCTCTCAGTCTCAGTGTCACATCCACTAATTATAACTCTCTCATAGCTTTTTGGAGAAGATCAGAAAAATATGTGGAAGTTGTCTGTTCCTAGTATGCAGGTGCTTAATAAAAGGCAACCACAAATTTTGTTGTTATCGCCAGTAGTAGTAAAGAAATCACATCACATGCCACCTGGCTACTAAGTCCAGAAATGTCCTCCCTGTTCAGTCTATTCTGCTGCATCCAATCCACCAGCAAGTTCATTCCTTTTATTTCCAGGATATGTCTCCTATTTGGCACCCGATCTCCAAGTGCACCAATTATTACCTGTTCTAAGTGACTATTGCTGCGTGTTATAACTACCATTTCTCCCTGCTTCCACCCCTATCCCCACCTCTCAATCGATTCTCTATGAAATAGTCAGAGTTATATTTTAAAAATACAAATCCAATTGTGTCACTCTGTTCAAAATCCTTCAATAACCAACCTAATAATAATAGCCAATAACCGGGGGTTACTGGTAAACGCCTAACTATCAGCACTCTAGGGTGGGGAGAAACCCTGATTCCTAGAATTTGCCAATTTTCATGGTGTAAATATTCCTACCGTGGTCAATTTCAAGCTCCCAAAGTGATGTAAGTTGAGAAAAAAATGTGTGCAATAGGCTCTCATGAGCTGGTTCCCCAGTTCCAGCACACCCCACTGAGCAGCCATTGAAAGTTTACTCAGTACCAGGCGCAGGAATCCACATGTCACATGCATGAGCTCATCAAATCCCCACCGCAGCTCTACCAGACAGTGCTTTCCTATGTGCCCATTATACAGATAGGGAAACTGAGGTGCAGGGAGTCTGGCTCCAACACCAAACCATAGTATACTGCCTTCTTTTGTTGTGCTTAAGATAAAATCTAAATTCCTTACCTTGGCGACAAGAGGTAGGATCCGAACTTGGCTTCTCTCTACCACCACCGTGTGCCCCACACTTGCGGCTGCCCTCTTTTCACTCATTCAAACCTGGCTCCTCCTAGCACTTGCTTCCCTGTTCCATGCAGGCCTTTGTCCCTTTGTTCCTCTGCCTGGAAGGCTCTTCACGTTGTGTATTCCTCCTCATCTTTAGTCCCACCTTAATTGTCACCTCCCCAGACAGCCTTCCCTGACCACCTCTAACTGACTGAGCTATTTCTATCTTTCCCAGCCTGTATCACAACCAGTACCTACCTGTTTATTTCCCTAAGTGTTGAGCGATGGCTCAAAGGAGGATGGGAACCAAGCGGGGGGGGGGGGGGGTCTGCCTCCAGGGGACATTTGGTAATGTCTTGGGACATTTTTAGTTGCACAAGTCAGGGGCACTACTTGGCACCTAGCAGGGTGAGGCCAGGGATGCTGCTCAGCGTCCTACAATGCTCAGGGCGGCCCCACCACGAAGAATGAGCTGGTCCCACGTGCCAGTACTTCCAAGGTTGAAAAACTGTGCTGTGGACTCTCTCCCTGCTGGCACGCAAATTCCAGAAAAGCATAGACTTGGCCGCTTTGTTCTCTGCCCCATTCTCAGTTCCAAGCACAGAGTAGGTGCCTTAGACGTGGGTGTTCAATGACTGAAGAAAACAAACAACGCTGCTGATGGCGATAATAATAACAACAGCCAGAGACACCCTTTCAAAGAGTCCCACCTCAGGGTTCACGCCAGGCAGGGAGGGCCAGGGTGGGTGCTCATCTCCTTTGCTCTCTGCTTAGCGCTCTTTTTGGCTCGAGGACAAGGGGGGAGGAACAAGCATTTCATAAAATCCCTCCTCGCCCATCCCTGACCTCCCGAGCAGCCGTCCACTAAGTGTTGCACTTGGCTGCAGTTCCCCGCAGTAATTTGGTTAATTGGATGAACAGGCACTTCAGTGACAGAGACTGGATTTCCACACCGCAGTCCATCAAAACTAATCAGCTGGCTGAGTTCCATCTCTCAGCCCCTGACAGCCTCGCCAGGATGGTGAGTAGATGGTAACTTTTTAAATGGGAGAACTTGCTAAATAACGGCAGTGAGAACTTGGCAGGGTGCTTTCAAGGGGGAGGAGGGGAGAAAGAAACCCGGCATTGGCTTTGTTTCCCTCCAAAGAGATCATCTCATCAGGGGGCTGCCTGATTAAAAGGTTCTTCCAAAGACATTGGTGGAAAAACAGTCATCTCCAAATTGTACTATGTTTCGTATCCTTAAAAAGAGCATGCCCGAAGCAGGTGTGCTGTATTTTCCCTTCACCTGGCGCTTATTAAACACATGTTAATTGCTATATATGCCTGGTGTTAGCATACTAGATTAGCTAAGATAGCGTTAGGTGCTGTAATAAACAAACCTTGTCATTTTAGTGGCATGACACAGGATTTCTCATTCCTATAAGAGCCCAATCGGAGTTCCCAGTTGAGGGTGCCTCTCTTCCATGCAGTGATTCAGGGACTCAGGCTCCTTTTGTCTTGCGGTTCCACTACCCCCGATGGCCCCAGTGTCATCTGCTTCCGGCCAACAGCAGGGGAAGGAGGGCACAAAGCCGGCCGACTCAATGTTTAAAAACCTTGGCCCAGACGTGACACTTAACACTTCCGCTCATGTCCCTCTGCTAAGAATTAGTCGTGTGGCCGTACCTGGCTGGAAGAGAGGCCAGGGAAGGTGTCCCTTCCCAGTGGTGACGCCCTCTTGTGGAAGGGAGAGCCTGGGCCTTGACAGACGGCTAGCCAGTCTGAGCCTTGATGGACAGTTGGCCACCCTGGCCACAAGTGGACACATACCAAGCCTATGAGAAACTGTCAGGGTTGTCCCTTCTTCTAAATAAGGAAACTAAGACTCAGAGGAGTTAAGCAACTGACCCAGGTTTCTTGCAGTTGGCCAGGGGCAGGACTGAGCTTTGTATCTGTACCGATTATAAACATGCATCCTCCCTCTTCCTTTCTCTTTGTCTCTGTGTGCCTCCCTCCTTTCTCTCTGCCGCCTTCTCTCTCTTCTTTCTCTCCCTCTATTCTTTCCCTTCTTCCCTTCTTTCCTCCTAAACGTCAACAGCTTCCAAAACACCGACATCGTGCTTCTGTAGCCTTGTATGTTTTTCACAAGATTGCTCTTTTAGGCTCAAAAAGTATCCCCGCTGAACTGCCTTTAAGCTAGAAGAGAGGTGTCTGCAGCATGCTAGAGGTGTCTGCAGCATTCAGTTTGCTCTCGAAAGCGTAGTCAGCTTAAAAGGGAAAAGGCAAGAGATGTCTTAGAAAGAGATGTTTCCAAAAGGCAAATCTGAGATTGTCACTCTCTTATATAACAATCCTTCATGCCACCCTCTCGTCTTCAGCAGAGAGTTCACTCCCCCTGGCTTGGCGCGTAGAGTCATCCGTGGTCTCGCCCTTAAAGGCCTCCCCAGCCTTCACTCGGACCTGGACCTCCGGCGGTCTCTCTGCCAACCTGAAAGTCTTCCCCACACATCATGTAATCCCCTGGCCGGCTGGCTCCTGCTTCCATATGCTTGTTCCTCTATCTGGAACGTTATTGCTTTGTTTGTCTTCACTGGGTTAGGACGGATTCCACCTCCAAAATTCTGCTCAGTCCCTGCTTCTGGAAATCCCGCTGTAACAGGGCTCCCTCCTCCGAGATATCAGAGCCCCACACAGGCCTGACTGAAGACTCCAGGGCTGGACTGGGACTGATGACTTACTCCTGAGTTTCCCCCATTAGATTGTGGGCCCCTTGAGGACAGAGGCACCTCCTATTTATTTTCATCTCCCCAATGCCTAGTACAGTGCCTGATGCAAAGTCGGTGCTCATTCCATCTTTATTGCATAAAAGAGGAAATAAATCCTACTGAGCTACGAGATATGCAAAGGGAGTAGGGCTTTGTGTATGTGGAGAAAGGCTGCGTAGTTTACAGAGAGGCCTCCTGCAGGCTCTCTCATGACCTCCTCGCCATGCGAGCAGGAGGCAGGGGTGGCCCGCAGGCTCCTGTGTCTGCGTGCACGTGTGCTTGTGCACACACCTGGTGCTCCCCAGCCTTCACCTCTAAAAATGCTGGGTGTGGCACCTTTGAAGATGGTGCAGATTATTTCTGGGTTGGGTCAGCTTAATTGCAGATGGTATGCTGTCAGGTTTTACGGTCCCCTTCTTTTTATTGCCGGTTTGAGGAAGATGTCGGTCTGAGTAGGGAGATGGAGGGGAGACCACAGTATTTCTAAACTCCCAGACACGGATGACTTCAGGGACCTATGACCCACTCGCTCGTGTTAACAAATACCCCCAGTGCCGTGCAGAGACCAGCCCTCAGCCCACATTGCACAACTGCAGGATTCTGTATGAAGGTTTGCAGGGAGCGTGCCAGAGCCGATTTCTAAACAGTCTGATGATTTATTTGATGCCTTTGGATATTTAAGTAGTCTGCAGTATACACCAAGTGTCTGTAATGTTTATTTTTTCCTTGCTTTAATGTGTGGGACCTCTCACAATGCCTTGTACACCCCAGGCACTCAATAAATATGATTTATGGAAGATGTAAATAAATCCAAACCAAGATTATGTCTGTGTTCATTAGTTCATAGCTCCAGCAGCAGTCCTCCTTTCCAAACCTGAAGAGAAAAATCCTCACCAAGTTAAAGGAGAAAAGAAACGGAAAAATAAGTAACACAGGGGCCCCAGCAGAAAGTCCTAAAGCTCCCTGGAGTAAAATATTAAATTCTCAATTATGTCCTCAGCTTCAGTATAGAGATGCTGAGTGACCTTGGGCCAATGACTTAACCTTCCTGGGTGTCCTTTTTGCATTAAATACTGAGTTGGAATGGTTAAATGATGCCCTCCACCACACCATTGAGCTTCAGAGAAATGAGAAATGAAAGAAAATAGGACTGGGTAAGTTCCTTCAGTATCAACCACATCGTAGGCAATTTGACTTCGGATTTCTCAGTGTTTTCCTCCAGTGTCGCTAAGGAGGATGGTGGAGTGGTTAGAGACACAGATTCAAGCTACCTGGGTTGAAATGTCAGCTCAGCTCTTTACTGGCTGTGTGACCTTGGGCAAGTTGTTTAACTTTTCTGTGCTTCAGATCACTTACTTGGAAAAGAAAGATGATAATATCATGGTACCTCCAAATGAGGTCATGTGTATAATGCATTTATGTAATGTGACTACGTGACCAGTAATGGTGTATTTTTTTTGTTACTATGATTCCCTTTTTGGAATGAGAAGACTGCAGCTTAGAGACTTAAACACCGTGCCTGAGGTTATGCTGCTTGTTCCCTTGGGGGAAGGGGTAACTAATGGGGGAAGGATATGAAATTTGAGCCTAGTGCTAAAGCTCAAAAGCCCCAACTTCTGCCCCAAGCCCCACGGCGCCTGCGCAGCGAGGGGTGCCCCCAGCCCATCAGCCCCCTGCCCCTGCAGCCCCTGTGAATCAGCCGCTGATTCACTCCCTGTGGAAACTGCCTCCTGGTCCTCACTCCCTGCCCCCATCACTGCCTCCCTTCCTCAGTGGCTGACTGGGTCTAATAGGAGCACTTAAAGGAAGGATTTGGAGTGACGCCCTTTCTTAAAATCACCCTTTCCTCAACCTCCCCGAAATATCAAGACTTCTTTCCCTCTAATTCTATGTGCTTGCTTTTCCCTTTCTAGTGAAGTAGAGCTAAAGTGCGTAAAGTGTATTGATCTTGCGTACAGCTTAACCAGGGCAACTTCGTGGGCGTGGGGCCTTTCCAGTCCCGCAGCGCCCCGCCCTAGAAGGGCCTGCGCTTGGTTTGCTGCTCCATCGCTGCTGTCCATTTGTTTAACGGGACCCCTCGTTTTCATCTTGCTCTGGGGGTTGCAATGACGTCACCAGTGCCGAGATCAGTGAGCTGTGCTATATGTCTACACCCACGTGACCACCTCTTTGATCCAGATAGAGAACATGTGCAGCCCGGGAAGCTCCCTCCTGCCCCCACCCAGTCAGTGCCCCCTAGTGGTGACTCGGGTGTGGAGGGGATGGTACAGTGTGGATCCTTTTGCTTGTGTCTGAATTCTTCCACCATGTTCTCGAAGGACCGGAGGTTCTTGCTTGGCTACTGCTCTGTAGTGGCCCATTTCACCTCTCTACCCCAGTTTGTGTATCTGTTCTCCTCTTGATGGGGGGCACTGGGGTTGTTCTCCCATCTTGGTTTGTGAATTAAGCTGCTACGATCACCCTTCGCTGGGTCTTTTGGCGACATACGCATTGATTTCTCTTGGGCGCTTTGCTGCGTCAGAGGTCAGTCTTTTGTTAGCATTAGTCCTACCTGTGTTTGTTGCATGTGGCATAGGGAAGCGTCTCTTAGGCAGCGTGATCTCTGATGGGAAAGCGTGCCCCTCCTGGAGCCATCAGGTGGGTTTCTGAGTACAGTGATGTCACCAGCTCCCACTGAGATGTTGGGATCCAGCATTAGACCATTTATTTTCTCACTCTGGTCTCCATGCATAAAAACTGGCATTTCTAAAAAAAACGTAATTGGACATTGGGTTGAGATAACATTTTCTGCCTTCTCTCCTCACCTAACCTGTGGAAACCAGATGGACATAAATGCCTTCTGGGGTCTTGGCCAATCCTGCTGGCACACCTGCCCATTTCAGGACCCATGGCAGGGGCTGCTGGATTGCTTTGGCCTGGTGGCATGTTCTGTTTGGCTTGCCCCCTCTGATTTTTTACAGACTTGCCACCGGTGAAGTCCCTCCTAGTTTCCTGATGTTTGTGATGGGCAGGGAGTGTGGGCACTAAGTTAGAAACAAGTACCTATCTGGTGTGTTCATACTATCCAGCCCCTGAGGTCTGAGATCATATGGGGTCATATGAGCAAAGAAAAATAGGCTTGGTTCAAAGGGGACTCACAGCTGAGCCCCAAGCGATGCATCAGGAGTTCTGGTCCTGGGAGCCACCTGGGACAGTGCAGACCAGGGCCCTGGGCCACCATCGCCTACTGGATGAGAAGTGAGGGCTACACCTTCCATCCAGGCCAGGTCCTCTTCAGGTCATTTCTGACTCACCCAGCTAACTCAAGGGAGCAGCTGCTCTGTGCTGGGATGTCGACCAGGGGCTGCAGGCGCCAGGGTGAGCTGGGCAGTCAAATGCAAAGAGCACCTTGGGCTTTGAGACCAGCGGCACCTACATGTGAACTCCAACTTTGAAAACTCTGCCCTTAAGCAAGTTACTTCCTCTGCAGCCAGTGAGACCAGATGGAGAATAGCACTGGCTTTAGGTCCAGGCATAGATGCCTCGAAGCCTGACTTCCCTCTTTGCTGATTGTGTGAGCTGGTTATTTCATCAAACTGTGTCTCAGTTTACTCATCTGTGACATGGGGCTTGTAATAGTACTGGCCTCCTGAAGATGCTGTTTGGCATGGAGTGAATGTCTGATAAATATTAGCTGTCATAATTATGATCGTGGTTATTTTTCACTGTCTTACCTAAGAGAGTTGTTGCAAGGATTAGATGAGATGCTACGCATAATTGAATGAATAAATAACATGTCAGTTCTGTGCCAAGTAAATAGTATCACTGGGCTTATAAAGCCCAATGGATATAAACACCCAGCCCTGGCACCAACTGGAGGCCCTTAGGGATTCTAAAAGCAATTATGGAGCAAGCCCAGAAGGGAAGAGAAAGGCAGGATGCTCACCCAAGATGTGAAAATGGTGCCCCAGCTCAGCCCGTTAAAAACTAGCTTGGGGTACTAGTGCTTGGGGACAGAGCCAACTTATGACTTGATATTAATGGAGACAAATGTGGAAGGCAGAGAAACCCCAGGGCGATGTTTCCTCATCACATCTGCACAGGAGAGACCTCATGGGTACTCCACTGAAACAGGAAATTCCGTAATATCAGGGCTGGAGAGCGTTTTTGGAATACTTACATTGCAGCAAGCGCCATGCTAAACCCCATATACATGCTGTCTCATGTAACCTTGCAGCAATCCTGTGAAGCAGTCACTGCTATCATCCCTGCTTTTAAAAAGGAGTGAGATTTCTGTGGAATCCAGCTAGTCAGTGGGAGAACTAATACTCTAGATACTTGCCTTAGTATCCAAACCCATTCAATAACCAATATTCTTGGATCACCTACTATGTGCTCCACTGATAATCGTAATGGACACACACAGAGCTCATATTCCCCTTCAAGTGATACTATCAACCTGGCCAGGGATATGGGGAAAGGAGGGCTTAGAACTAAGAACTAATAAAAGTCATCAAAAAGGACCATTAGTTAGGCTTACTCGGTGCTGATCATTAGTTAGAACTACTCAGAACTGACCAAATCATGATGGTTTGGTTCCTGGGGACCCATCAGGGAAGTGGTCTGATCCTGCAGGAACCACAAAACCTGGTAGGGAGATAACAGCAAAGTGAGTAGCCTGGTGTTTTTAAAATAATACAGGACAATAGCTCGAATGCAGTGGAAACTGGCAGTGCTGATGCCAGATACCAGGCTGGCATCTCCACAAATATTTGCCCGCTCAGTTCTCACAGCATTTCTGCTGGGAAGCACACGCTTACTGTCCCAGGTTGCAGGTGAGCAAACTGAGTCTGCAGCATCGAGAAAGAAAACCAAGTGTCAAAGCTAGTAGTTGGATAGCAGAGCCCTGTAGGGTGGGGGAGTAGACACATACGTCTATCAGTTCATCTAGAACCACTATTAAGCTCTGAGTGCAGTCACCTAGCATTTAAATTTTAACCAAAGCCACTTTATGCGACACCGCCCTTTCCTGGCCGGAAGTCAAGTCCCGCTGCCCATTTCGCCGGCCCGTGGGAGTGGCGGCCACCCCCACTCCGAGTGTGGCTTTCCAGGCCAGGCAAAAGGTTCAGACATATTTTTCATCTTCCACGCGGGATGAGGCCCCCATTAGCTCTTTATTTGTTAAGGGGCTTGATCTCACTGTGGGTCAATGGACTAAATGCGAGATGCTTCCTTCCTCGAACGACCCACCTTTTTCTTGAGATACCTGAAGCGATTTCCCATGTGAGCCCAGAGGTCAGTTTTTGTTCTGGTTCTGCAACTTCAGGGTTCCCTACCCTGCTCTGTCACTCGTCAGAGTGGGGTTGGCCTCCATGTGCAGGGTTTATGAGGCTTGGCGAGATAAGAAAGGTGGCTTTGTGTAGGGGAGGGGAATTTGGAGTCTGGCTGACCTGGCTGGGGTTAACCCTTCAGCTGCTGCTCTCACTCTGTGACCCTGAGCGAGTCCCCTCCTCGCTCCAAGCCCCGTGTTCCTTATTGCTACACGGAGACGGGCGATACCTGCTGGGAGGCGCTGGGGCGGGTGCCCAAGCTCATGCCTCCAACTGGCCAGCAGGGCACATGGCTGCCTCCAGCTGCTCAGTGAACTCGAGCAGTTTTGTCTGAGCATCTCTCCCTTTTCTCAGAAACAGAGCATCCTCACCACAGGCTGCTTTGGTGGGGGTCTCCGTCCTGTTCACCGGCACTTCTCCCCACCCCGACCCCCGTGAGAGGACCAGAGTCCCATCTCTTAGCTTCCTTCCATCTTAGTTGAACCAAGGCACCAGCCTTGCCCATGACCCGGGCATTCCCCTTATAGCTTCTTAACCTTTCCTCCAACTCTGTTCAAAGGTGGACCTAGTTTATGAGACCCGGAGCTTATAAAAAGGTTCGATCGCTTACAAAATTATAAATACAAAATTGCCAGGGCTCTCCCTGGCATCTCGGGGGCCGTCTGTACAAGTCGGGGGGACCCTGGAACTTTAGCTTCCTGAGCAAATCCACCTCTCACAGCACATTCTTCTCAAAAATGAAATGCATGCTAGTGTCAAATTATGCTTGGAGTGACCTGGTCGCAAGGGGGATTGAACCATAAAATTGGATTGCCACACCGCATTTATAGGTGACCTTTGCCCCCTTTGAGCACAACAGCAGGGCGGTTACTTTTTAACCCACGCTTCTACCTGCATTGAGTCGATGACAGAACAGCTTCCCTAACTTGATTAGTAAAAAATGATGCAGATGTATTTTAACTGAGATAGCTTTGATTATTCGTAAGATTGAACTTTCGCTGATTGATTTGCTGGCCCCTTCAATATGGCCTGATCGATAATCTTTACTCCTTCCCCGTGGTGAGTTCGAGTTTATTTAATTTGTGTATTTGCTCTTTACACACTACGGCTCTTCAGCACATAACCGACCTCTCCACGTGGGGAGGAGTGAGCAAAGGGGACTGAGTTGGAAGAAGGCAATTTCGAACTTGTTTTGAAGCTGCGTTTAAATAGAAAACATACTGTTTTTACTTAGATTATATACCAGAGGTCAATAATAGTACAATTTTCTAAGGTGGCTTTAATTTTCATTTTATGAAAGTTGAGCAAGCATCTTGGGCTGATGTCATACCGCCGGGGTGCAGGGTTGGGAGGCTGTAAGTTTGGGGAAAGGCACCAGCAGCGATGTGAATCATCGCTTCGCTCACATTTGGGGGTAATGCATTTCTTCCATTTCATTGTTTACGGTATAGTTTTTGAGTTTTTAAGACCCTAAATGAAGGTTTGCAACAGCTAATTTTTTAATGCAATCATTCATCTCTTGCATTTGTCCTTTCTCTTTTCTTTTCCTTTTTTTTTTTTAAATCCTCACCCGAGGATATTTTTTTCCATTGCTTTTCAGAGTGGAAGAGAGAGAGAGAGAGAAACATCGATGTGAGAAAGACACATCCATTGGTTGCCTCTTGCAAGCACCCAGACCAAGGCCAGAGATCGAGCCTGCAACCAAGGTACATGCCCTTGGCCTGGAATCGAACCCAGGACCCTTCAGTCCACGGGTCGCCACTCTGACCACTGAGCCAAACCGGCTATGGCTCTTGCATTTTTCTTTATGAATTCCACTATGGACCCAGAAGAAATGGTCCTGGAATCACTGGGCACCAATAGCATGAAAGTTCATTTGCACAGTGTTTTCTTCCTACATAAAGTTTCTCTAAAGTCCAGCTGGCCAGGCCAGAGTCAGATTGTTACCACCCATTTCTCCATCACTCGCTGACCACCCCCATTTTATGAGGAACTGGGTTGGGGAGATGGGTCAACTCTGAAACCACGAGCAGAGAGGGGGAAATGCAGTTTCCTTTAACCTGACATGCCCTAGTGTTTTCTGGCTGGTCTGAGTCTCCAGGAAGAGTAAGAACCAGAATGTGGGAAGTGAAATGTGAGTTTAAAAAATAATCACAGCAGGAAAGGGGCAGGTTGGGAGAAAGGGAGAGAAGACACTTGCCAAGCAGCCCCTCCGTGTGTCAGAGCTGTGGTTCCTGGGAAGAGCTAAAGCCAGACACCAGGAAGGTGCATCTGATTCTGCATCCAGGTGTGACCTTAGCACTAAACATAGTTTAGGCAACACAGAACTGATAGTTAAACTGCTTGGCAGAAAAGTAGCCAAAGCTCAAGGCAGCGGCTTGCTGGCATTTGATCAGCTAGAGGGTGGCTGGAGTGACTGAGAGGAGCAAGTCTGCAAAGGGCTCCATTTTAATTACACGCTGGCTGGAGAATATTACTTTCAGGACCTCCCCCCTCCTCCCTGGCTACCTGGGTTCACTTCCAAAACCTAATGGAGTTATATTAGCCAAAGGAAAGGTTTCCAATTCGCAGTGACAATGTCCCTCCCCAACCTGCCTCCACTTTGTCTCCATACAAGAGCCGGCTCAGCTCAAGGGATTTAGACCCTGCAGAGAGTTAGCTCCTTCTCGCTTTCCTATTTCATTAAGATATTGGCAAGAGATCAAAACAATTTTTTTTTTTTCATACAGGGCTCCTCTCCCATGATTTCCATTGTCCCCCAGGAGCCCACAAGGATGTGAAATTCCCCCTTTTGCCTCTGTTTTCCTCTCCAGCACAACCAAGTGGTCCTGTAAGGTACAGTTGCCCTAAATGTTTCACAGTGCATTCCTGGTTTGAAAGATGGTCTGAAACAAAATATGATTTTTAAAAAAATAGGGCCTCTCATTTACAACTATTTCTTGGCCAGCCAGGGCTCTCCGAAAACCAGTGAGGAAAACAATGAGAGATGCTCAGGGAAGTAGTAGGTACTGGGCATCTACTGTATGCCAGGTGTTCATCAGCTACAGAGGCACTTACTTAATGTGTGCTTGTTATTGAATGACTGACTGTTTCACTTAATCTTTCCAACTCAGAGGAGGGCATTCTTATCCCCATTGCACTGAGAAGGAAACTGAGGCTCGGGGAGTTTCCTATCTGATTCTCATATCTAAAGGAAATAGCACAGCTAAGCTTTGCACCTAAGCCTGGGATTTTATGATCAAACCAAGCTGCTTACGTGTGAGTTAAGGTTCTTGCAAGTGCTCACGTTTTTAGGACTGAGCTTTAGTTTCCTCCTCTATACGATGGGAGCCTAAGAATAGTCTCCACGTGGACTTGTGAGAGTAAAAGAGGTAAATCAGACAAGACGCCTCATGGCACGGTCCCTGGCACACTGCAAGGCTCAATACATCACTTTCCAACAAAAGTGATGACAAAAGTGAGTCATCATTCGGATAGAGAGAGAGCTCGGTTTGAGCTGGGAAAACACTATTTTCACCTTAGCTACTTGTGGGCCACTCTGGGTGGAGCTGACTCACCTACAGCAAGTTTTTCCAAAGCTAGCCATGCGCCCTTGTCAAATTGGTGCCTCTCAGCTTTCTCTCCTGTCACATAATAACTCAGGGCTTTATCTGTACATGGTCACAGCTGTCCCAACCCATCTGCCTCCAAGAGAGCCTATTGCTGAGAAAATAGAGACAGAAGTGAGTAAAAGTGCTTTAAGGATATAAAACACATTCTCTAGTAATAAATGTCATAAGAAAATAAATGTCATTGTGAGAAACCAACACAGGAGCTAGTTTTGTTCTTTCCACCTCAGGCACCACCACACTGGCCTCCCGCTTCCCCAAGGCTCCCATCCCAAGCCATTCTCCAGAAAGTGGGCTTTTAAAAACCTTTTAAAAAGTAAAAATCCAACCATCTTCCACTGAACACCCACACTAGCTTCCCCTGCTGGTCAAATCATCTCCTGTTCGTTCTGGGAGCAGGTCAACACACAGAATGTCCATGTTCAAACCCCACCGAGGCTATTGTCAATGGGAATTGCCTCGGGCAAGTTATTCTGAACCTCAGGACCCAAATCAAAAGTATCCCCTCTGGAATCCTTCACCTGCTTTCCTTTCTTTTGGAAATCTTCTCACTTCCTGTCCAGAGGCCCCCAGACATGACCTTGTTTCCCTGGAGGCCTCAGAAATTACTGATGACATCTTCCAAATTTCCTGAGCACCCTCATAGAAGGGCCACAAAACTATGGTCAAATCCAGCCTCCACCTGGCTCTGGAAAGTAAGTTTTATGGAAACACAGCCACGCCCCCTCATTTACATATTCTCTGAGGCTGCTGGCTGATAAAACTGCCTAGTTGAGCTTTTATAACAGACACCATGTGATCTACAAGCCTAAAATATTTACTATCTGGCCCTTTACAGAAAAAGCTTGCCAACCTCTGCCCTAATTCAGTGTCTCTAAAATTAATTTAAGGTGTAGAAAAATCTAATGTCATGATCATTTCTGTTGAAACATATAAAATGTTACTATATTCAACACAAATTCATTAAATATAGATGTGCTAAGTTAGATATTTATAGTGCATATTTTTAAAAGCTGCAATTTGGGATGAAAAAAATTTTAAACTGGGAAGGGAAAAGAGCCCTGTTCATCCACTTTTTTTGGGTAGTGAATTGGCCAAAACATCTTAAATAAAATTTGTTGAACACCTAGTATGCCAGGCATCATAATAAGTAGTTTTACAGATATTAATGTGACCCTCACAACAACCCTAAGAGGTTGTTATTTCTACAGGAGGTCATAAATTCTGAAAACAAAGGGATTGTGCATGGTGTCACCAAAACAATCTTCAGTCTATAAAAAAAACAATAAAGTGTCGATGTCTTCAGACGTTATGGACAAAGCTATATTTTGTGGATTAAAAATTGAGGTTGAAATGGACAAAGTGGTTGTCAAAATTGCACAACAGGTTAAGTGATGGATCCAGGAGTCAGACTGGCTGTCAGAATCAAGTTCTTGTAGGTCTAACCTTTTGGCTCAGTTGTCTCTCCTTGTTCAACTCGGAGACTGAGGACCCAATACCTTCCTTGAACACTTGAATGCATTTTGCCTGGATTGGAGCTCTCTTTATTATGGAGCTCACATGTCTTGGGCTTTGGTTCCCATGTTGATTCTGCCCTTTCCGGTTTAAGCTCATTCTCTTTGATGGATAAGACAAAGAAAATGCCTCCTCACTGTCATCTTTTCACTTTATACATCAGCTTCCAGTAGTGTACTTGTATCTTGCTTTGTTCTGGTCCTTGCTAGACCTCAAAAGGGGTGTGTGTGTGTGTACATTGGAATCCCTTTTCCCGCTAGCTAGCCGTAGGCCTGGCCCAGTTACTTCCTCTCTCTAGCCTCGCTTATCTCTTCCATGATAAGAGGACTGGGACAGTACCGGAGTCACATGGCTGTGATGAAGGTTCAGAGAGATAGCATCTGAAGACAATGACTTTAGCACTGTGCTTGCCATGCCTAAAGCACGTGGTAATGCCAGTGACATCCGTGGTTGTAATTCAGAGTTGACTCCAGGCTAACGTCTTCCCAAAGATCAGTTTTCTTTTTTCTATTTACTCTTGAGGGTATGTACCTCCATAGAGAGTGGAACAGTGACCCCCAAAAGAGAGATGTTCTCCAGAATGTGGGGTCTTTGCAGATGTAATTAAAGATCTCGAGATGAAGTTATCCTGAATGAGGGTGAGCCCCAGATCCAATGACAAGTGTCCTTAGAGGAGAAGGCACAGAAGAGAAGGCTCTGGAAAGATGGAGGCAGAAATTGGAGTGATGCCTCTACAAACCAAGGAACCAAAGATTTCCAGCAACCACCAGAACCTGGAAGAGGCAAGGAATGATCCTACCCTGGAGCCTTGAGAGGGAGCATGGCCCTGCCAACACCTTGACTTTGGACTTGTGGCCTCCAGCACTGGGAGAATACGTTTCTGTTGTTTTAAGCCACCAAGGGTGTGGTAGTTTGTTAGAGCAGCTGGAGGAAACTAACACTCCTCCCATCTTTCCTGTAGGTCATCTTTCATTGGTGCACAGCACACCCTCTCTGTGCATTCGCCAGTTTCTCCTACACAGAGCTTTGCATTAACCCCACATCTGGACTCTGCTGCTTATTATCTGGGTTTTTCTAACGACTTTGCCTTCCTGAGCTCCCATTTCTTAGTTTGATAGCATGAATAATAACGACTGCTCAGATGGTCATAATAATAACAGCGGCATCAACAGCTATCATTGATCAAGCTCTGTCGGCGGCCACGCACTCTTCAAAATGAGTCATTTCATTGAATCCTCACAATAACCCTGGGAGAGGGCACTACCGTTGCCCAGATTTTATAGATGAGGAAACGGAAGCACGCAGTTTAAAGTAACTTGTCAAGGTCATGGGAATGGATAATTCACACATTCGTGGTTGAAGCAATGAGTACTCAGTGTTAAGCACAGCAGACAAGGGGAGAGGAAGACAATCTCCCTCCTTCCACAGAGCTTATGTTCTAGCTGAGAGGCATAAATTTTGGAAAGTTCTGATGGTTCTACAGGCACGTTGTAATCATTCAATAAATACATTTACCCACTGTTTATGGGCCCGCTGTGGAAAATAAAGGGGAGAAATTTAGAAGCTGGAAGCTCATGGTCACTTTCTCCCAAGGCTGTGCCACTTCTACTTAACCAATGGTTCCTGCTCCTGGGCCCACGCTTCCCCTTGTTACTTCCTGACCTATGGGAAACCCAGGGGTCAGCATGGGTGCTGCTGCAGCTCTCAGATGCCCCAGTGTGATGGGAGGAAATCTCCAAGAAGCTGCACAGGCAGCTGGGAAATTACCCAGGATCCCTCCCTGTATCTTGGTGCCAACGGCCCAATGCAAAGTATGGCCCCCTCCCCCAGATGTCCCCTCCTCCCATGACACCCACTGCAGCACGTGAAATTTCCAACATTAGGTATTTCTTCCTGTCCCTTCTTTCACCTTCATTCACATTTTCTACATGAGCCTTACAGCCTCAAGTTTATTCCTGTCCCTCCTTTTTACTAATTTTTTAACTTATTCTTTTTTGAGCATAAGGGATGGATACGTATTTGTTCAGCCATGACCTTGAACCCGGCTAGATCAATCTCCCCAAATACCCATAAACTCGGTACCCCCCTCTTTGACCTGAACACTGTGCAGTCTTTCATTTATTTGTGCGATGCTTTGCCTGGCTCCCCTAGGAAAGGAAGGCCTCGTGCTGCTAACCATGTTACTCCTGGCACCCAGCACAATGCCTGGCTCGCAGGAGACAGCTAATATATTATTGTTCACTTTCTTTCTATCTTTTGCAAAGAATTCTTGGGCACCTCTCTATTGCCTTTCTCTGCAGCAAACATCTTGTTCTCTTCGGGTCTCAAGCATGATCCAGAAAAATAAATTATCTTCCTTGAGCTGATCTAGAGGGTCACACATTTATTTTCCACCTAGACCCTGGGGACCTTCAAAGTGGCTGGTTGTGACAGTACTGTTCTTAGAACACCTTTACACATATAAACACCTTTGCACATACAAGCAAAGGACCCCCAGCCCTAACATGAAGTTCGTTCCTTTTCAGGAGTCCCAGGGTCTCGTTTGGCTGACGTTTAGCAGAAAAGGAGCAGCTCTCTCCTTTACCCTTTTTTTCACTACAATCTGTTGTCTGCTGCTCTTTCAAAAAATACAAATCAGATCGAGGTCACTGCTCAGTAAAACCCCTTCAATGACTTCCGCTGAACCTGGATAAAATCCATGGCCAACCAGGCCCTCCTGGACCTGGCTCCCACCTCTGCCTCAAGCTTCACTTTGTGCCTGGCTTCCCCTAAGCCTTGACCCTGGACCTCCTTCCATCGGCCGCACAGTCCAGGCCTGGTTGGACTCATATCCTTCTACTAAGCCATAGATGTCACCCTTGGCTATACCTTAGACTCTCCTGGCAGCTGCATATTTTAAATATCTTCTCAATATTCAAGCTTCAGCTTAAATCCCCAGTTGTCCTAATGAAGCATGGTCCACCCCACACTGAGACACAGACAGACAGAACTACTTCCCTATTTCCACCCTCATTAGACTGTAAATCTCAGGAGGGCAGACAGTTATCCCAATGCTTCTTCATTCTATGCCTAGAACTTCCCAAACAACCCTACTGTGTCATAGTTGCTCAATAATTACTTATTGGAGGAATAAATATGGGAATGCATAAATGAGTGGGTAAATAGATGAATTAATATTTTAGTAATAAGAAGAAATATGACACACATCCCACTTGTTTGTTGTGAAATCCGTGGTTGTTGCCTCAGACCCCTTACACCTACTTCATATCTGTTGCAGCCGTAATTTGCTATTTCTGTGTATAAATGAGCATTTTCACAAGCAGTTGGGCATGGCGAAGGGGGCTGAAGGTCAATGTTAATACACTAGCCAGCATCCGGGTTTCCAGCCTTCTGCTTTATAACGAAGCTCTGTATGTACCTTTCTACACCTAGTCTGAGCATTGATCCATAGAACTTCTAAAGTTTATTTCAATTAGAAAGAGTTTCAGATAAAGTCAAATTAATTAAGTTCTCCCCCTTAAAGTTCATCTTAATTAGCCATTGTTTCTCTCTCGATGGTTTAGTAATTATCTGGGTTTCAACCTAGACATAGAAGAATCAGAAGGGGACCCCCCCCAAAACAGGCCTTGACACCCGAGACTGTTCCAGGATCTCTGCCTGGATTCTCAGGGCGCGGGGGGCACTTAGTGAAAACGAGCCTGCTGAAAGGGCAGATCTGCGGGGGTGAAAACCTCTAGTTCCGTCACACACGTGAACTTCCCAGCTTCCCTAGCTATTTTATATTTCCTATTTTATTTCAGCCCCTTACCTTTTTTTTTTTCTCTGCAAGTTTCACTAAGGTTGGGCGGTTCTGGCTGCAGTCCTTGCTAGTCACCTGTGGAGGTTGGGTCAAGCCGGTTTGCTGTGGGGGAGGCACCTACAGCTTTTCTCTTCCAAATCACAGCTTGGACTCGGGAAAACAGGGGAGTCTTTCAGCAGAGGCTGTGTGTCCTGATGTCCTAAAATGCCCTTTTCCCTGGGTCTCCTCTAGCCTCAGAGTATTTTATGGCACACCCTTTGATACTCCGGGAAGAGATGCAAACACTGTTAAGCGATATAATATGCAGCACAGATGCTTTTAAAAGGAGTCATGAAATGGATGTAGCCTAGAAAAATGGAATGTTTAACTTATTCCTCCCAAGAAGGAGTGAGGGTGTGCTAGGGGCTGTCGGCAGTAGGTCACCCCGTGACTTAGATGACACCCTGTGATGGAGTTTCGGTGCCTCTTTTCGAGGGCAGGTCTGAGTTGATGGCTCATCCTGTCTATTTGTAAGGCAGTTTGGGGGGCTGTTACCTATCTGTATCTTTTTGGCCCTAGGGAGTTAAGAGGATGAACATGGTGGTCACTCTAGAAATTGCTCTTGTACTGGGTAAGAGGAATCAAATTCCTCTCCTCCAGGAAGCCCTTCCTGATGAGCATGATTATGCTCCATATCCAATTTTCTCCTTACAGTTTTGCATACGACACGGTGGTGGCTCTTCAGCAGAGCTGTGTCCTGCCATAGGTGCAACCTGGGAACAGGTGTACTCAGGTGGGCCACTTGATAAATATCATCTTTATTGCTGGCCTGAGGACCCAAAGGACAGGGACCATGTCAGTCCTGCTCACCTCTGTAGCCCCAGTGCCTATAACAGTGTGATTTCTGGCACATTTATAAATGCTCAAAACATATTTGAAAAATGAATGAATGAATGAATGAATGAATGAATGAATGAATGATGGGGCATCCTCCCCTTAAGGCCTGGAAAGAGAACTACATGGCACTATCATGTAACAAGCTGTGCCCATGTTATAAGAAGATAATAGTAAGTGAATGACCACTACCTGCAGGTTATAAGTTCTCTCTGAACGGAGCAGGTGAGCAGAAAGTGCAGTCTGCTCGGAACTGTCACATGAAAAATGTAGACAGTGTCATGTGTCTAGTGAGATACGAGTCAGTTGGAGTCCAGAGCTATGTCAGCAGCCAAGGTATGAGGAATGTGGGTCGGTGATGGATAAGAAGGGTCTGCCTCCAGCCCTGGGCTGTTACCTCCAGGAGGTCAGAAAGAGTGCTGGTTTTACTCACTGTTGTAGCTCTTGTGCCAGGAATGAATGAGAATTTGTGGAAGGGAGGGAGAAAGTAAAGATGGTAGGAAGAAAGGAGAGAAGAAAGGGAGGAGGGAGGGAAAGAGGGAGGCAGGAATCCGGGATCCCAGGGCCCCAGCATGGGCGAGGTAACTGCTGGCTAGATCCCTTTCTCACTGTAATATAACATTATCATGTCTCAGAGCCCTAATTTTGCTCTTTTGCTAAATAAGGGTAATAAACCTTCCCTAGAGGGGGAGTATGAGAATCCACGAAGTGGCTCATTTCAAGTGACTGCTACGTTGTTGGTGTTCAACAAACGTTGGCCTCTCTAACCTCACCCCTTCCTTTAGTCTAAGGTCTTGGTATTGCCAACCAGCCCAGAGAGGGAAGATAGAGTCAATGATAACCATTTGTTTTGTGTCTTTCTTGTGGGTGCTTTCTCCTCTGTCACTATCTTCAGGGTCCTCTACTATGCCCATTGAATATTCCCTAGGACCTCCAATCCCTCACTTTCCACCCATCCTCTTGCAACATTTCTATTTCCTCTGATGGCAATTCTTGGCAAGCTATAAGATGACAAGTGGCCTGTCATTCAGGAAGCAGTGACTGCTGGCAGTTTCCAGTGGCTTTGGGACAATGGCATACTGAAAGAAGATGCTTTGGCAACTCAAAGAAGGTATCATTTATCCCATTTAGCAGAAGAGAAAACGGAGGCTTGGAGAAATGAAAATTGCATCGTGAATGGTGCAGTTGTTTACCCTGGAGCAGGAGCATGGGTGTCAGGGAGGAGACAGCCTGGGTGGGCAGGAGGGCTTTCCCAGTGTCCTGCAGACCATGCTGTGTGGGCAGCTGCCTCCTCCATTGATGAGAAAACATGGCTCTGTGGAGAGATGCATCTAGAACATTGCACAGGCTCAAAGTTCTCTAGAAGCGGAGTGTGGTGAGCTTGTCAGTACAATCTTTATTGTTTCGGTCATTTGCTAAGTAAAGTCACCAGTAACTTCAAAGCCATCTTCCATCATCAAATCAGGAGTGGAAAAAGCTCGAGATGGGGTGAGTCACGTTCTGACATGTGCCCACGCCCTGGGGTTAAGTTGGACTCTGTTTTCGCCAAAATAAAGCCCATATTTTGCATATTGAGGTTATGCATGTGGGTGAAAATGACAACTGATTCTCAGTCATGATCAGGGGCCGGTCTGCCTTGCAAGGACCAACAGCTCACACAAGATTTTCAGAACAGCAGGCACTGTTCCTAGGGCCACCACAGGTCCTGCAAATTTACAGGGACCGTCCCAGGAGTAGGTAGATGAGGAGCACTGGGCATGCATTTCTAGGTCCTATCGGAAAGTTTCACTTCTAGCCTCTCTCTTGGTCATTTAAGATTCCCCTGATTAATGAGAAGGGATGTGGAGAGAGGAATTAACTTGGGCTTTGAAGTATAATAGCTCTGGATTTTAATTCTGCCCCGACTGGTTTATGAGCTCTCTGACCCTCAGTTTCTTCATCTATGTGAATAAAATACCACCCACCTACGTTTTTATAGAAACTTGGTTGAAAACATAGTTTCCAGAGTCAGACAGAGCAGGTTGTGAAAGCCAGAGTCACCACTCAGTATTATGAATTGGGGAAAGCTGCTTAACCAAGCCCAGCCGCAGTTTTCCCATCTTTAAAATGGATGGATTCAATTACAGCATTAAGTGTGTGGCACCTAGTTATGGCTCAATGATGCTTCCACTGTAAGAGTATCAATCTTTTAAATTGATCTTTATGTTTAAAATACTTATAATCAACAGATGGTAGCTTCTATCATTAG
This sequence comes from Miniopterus schreibersii, assembly GCF_964146895.1. Lineage (NCBI taxonomy): Eukaryota > Metazoa > Chordata > Mammalia > Chiroptera > Miniopteridae > Miniopterus > Miniopterus schreibersii. The sequence goes on along the minus strand of NC_138121.1, from coordinate 22,033,661 downwards.
TAATAGGGTATAAATATTTTTATAGTGAAAAGAGCAGTAGTTTCAGCTCTCTCTCATTCATCTATCCAATTCCACATTCCCCTAACTGGCTTTTTCTTCATACACCTATCACCTCCTGGCCCGTTACATGGTTTTTTTATGTGTTGTTGCCTGGTTCCTCCCACTGGAATGTAAGTTCCTTGAGGGCTGGGACTTCACTAAGTTTATTTCTAGACCCCCAAATTCTGAAACAGTGCCAGGCACATAGCAGCTGCTCAATAAATACTTGAATGAATTAACGAATGCAGTTAATAAGCTAATGGACACAGAAGTTCTAGCACAGTGCACAGCACCCAGCAGCTTCTCCGGTCCGTGTGGGTGCCCTGGGTATCAGTCCTACAGAGGAATTCATGAACACACAAGTGATTTTGCCTCTTCCTTCCATTCCCAAGTCAGTTCCTGTGGGGAGGAAACTTCCCATTGGAACTGCTGTGGGAAGCCTGAGCCAACTCCCGCTGAATTTGCCAAACAGGAACCCAAATTTCAGGGACTTGCCATCACCTTCAGAAGACTATCCTTCCTGCTTATCACCACACCCCCACCCCCTGCTTCAGTCTCCATCTCCCTAGAGGACAGTGGAGCCTGAGTTTGGATGAAAGGCCTTGCCAGGTGCAATCTGGTGCAGGCCCAGCGTTCCCACTACATTTTGCAGCCTCGAATTTTTTTAGAAAATTTACCCAGCCTTCAAAGAGCCCTGGATGACTACTCAAAAGAAAAGTGGCCATCAGGAGAGTGGAGGTCACCCTGAAAACATTCCCCCAAATGTGCTGCTCCTCCAGGAAAGCTGAAGGTCCTGCAAATATTTGGCCACCAGACTCCATATTTCTCAGTTTGAAGATGCTGTTGACCATAAGATGTGCCGTGAATTTAGTAACAGCTTCCCAGGGGCAAACAGGAAGCAAGGGCTCCACCACAAGAAACACTCATACCAGTTTTAACCACATCACCACTGTAGAAGTGTGACAATGTGCAGTGCCCATGTCTCGGAATCAGAGAAGTCTAGAAACAATAGTCACCATGGGTGGAAGGCAGCTATATCCCAACTGTAGAATTCTCCCTGGCCATATGTCCTTACATGTGCCTCATCACCAGAGCCCTGAGAATGCAAGCGACATTATGTTAAATGTCCCTGTGAACAAGTCAGAGTCTCTCTGATTTTCCCAGACTAAACTGGGGCGTTCTGAGGCTCGCACCCATGTCTGCCTGGCTCCAAGGCTGGGCCTTTGCCCTCCCCTGGCTGGAAACCTGTGCTGAGATCTTCAGGGTCTATTCTTCCCCACGTGGGAGTCAAATGAGATGGGGAAAGACTCCCAAGACTGGGGCTTGGGGTTCTGAAGAAGCAAGGCTAAAATTGGGATTCCTCACCCAAGGCGTTAGGAGATGCTTCAAGAAAAGAAACAAAAAACAAAAACAAAAAACAAAAAAATCAGGCTGGCCTGAAATGTGGCCCCCACCAAGGAAGACAGAAACAGGGGCCTGGTTCCTGGGATTCCGAGTAAATGAGAACAAGATAAAAATAACAGAGGGTGTTGGAGGAAGGGCAAAGTTCTCATACAAGACCCTGGACAGCCACTGAGATGTGGAGTCAATTTTGACAGGTGTGTTTAATAATGTTTGCAGTGGGAGGCGATGCCTGGAGATCTCAGCACTGTGGAAGTGGGCAGTGATGGAGCCGTTTCTGCAGAGAGGGCTCGGCTTCTCAGTGTTGATCCCTACTTCCTTTCTACTCTGCTTTTTCATCAGAGAACCTCAAAAAAAAAAAAAAAAAAATACCAGTTCTTCTGCTTTCCATTCTGCAAGACTCTTTCCTTCCCTTTCCTGCTGTTCATGGAAAATTAATCATTGTAGTGGGAAAAAATGTTGCCCCCCCCTTCTTTTTAAAGCATTCATTTATCAAGCCAGTGCCCTGTGCCCTTGTGCCAAGCACGAGCCTAACCACTTCCCACGTATTATAGTCGGTCTTCATAAAAGGCATGTGCAATGGGTATTGTCATTCCCCGTTACAGATGAGGAAACTGAGGCTCGGCAGTCCGTCTCTGCCGAGGGTCACGTGGCTCTATATAACTTGTCCACCTCTCTGGGATCCCAAGGTTGTTTTTAACCACATGCAACTCCTTTTCTCTCCACCCTCCCCACCCCCCTTCATCCCACACTGATCAGATGATGCCTCAGACAGATGTTCTTGGGCCTCTTTGGAGTCCCAAAGAGCCAAACATAAAACAGACTCTTGCCCAGTTGCAGAATATGTAAACTTGCGAAGGTGCCTGTCTCGTGTGCAGCCCAGAAAGTCTGACTCATCAAATACCCTTATCGCAGATGCAGCGGGAGACAAGGAAAGGTATGTTTTCTTCCCGGGGAGACAGGCACGAAGACAGGCGCTGCGATTAGATACGAAGGTAGCGGCTCGTTGGGTTACAGAGGAGCTGCCGTGTTCTCCTGACCTTGATAACTGAGAGATTTCTTTTAGACAGTGTCCCGTGGATCCCAAAAAGGGCCTAGGAGGAAGGGATTTCTGTCTCTCTGCTGTGGCTTGCGGAAACTCGAACAAAATAGCGAGCGATCATTCTGGAACTGGTTTGGGCTATGGCTGGGAAGCCAACGAGGAGCGAGGCATACGTGCTGGACATCCACACACAGCTGGCCCGTGTGCAAGGCGTATGTAGAAGTTAGGGAACTGAAATCAAATCAGACACCAGAGAAGGTAGCTGCCAATATTATTATTTCACATCCATTGTCTTACTTAATGCACACCGTGACTCTTCAGCGCGGGGCCAGTTAGCTCTGTCTTGCAAATGTGTGGTTTTGTGGTTACGTATGCAAAAAGCCTAGGAGGGGGTGTTCAAAAATCTTAATATTTTGTACCAGAAACGAGTATTGCTTTTGTAACAATCGTAATAATGAAGGAGGGGGGGAGGGAGGAAGGGAAAAGAAATGGAGTTGAAACCCTGAGATTCGGACACATTTTCTAAGCTCCTCAAGGTCATCGGCCCAGTGGGAAGGGCTTTAACCGGCAGCCCTCCCTCCTGAGCCCCCCTCTCCCCTCCCACCATGGCCATCCTGCACTTTCCTGTGGGGGAGCCGAGGACTCAGAGAGACCTGAGGACACTGCCGAGGTCCCGGGGCCTGCGGAGGTGGCGGGGATGCGTTTTCACTCTCCTTCGTGACTGCACAGCCTCGGACCACTTTCAGGGTGTTGTCGTAGTTCAGTGGACCTGGACATGCTGGGGTGGCATCCAGGCGACACAGGAGTGGGCTGAAGGGCTTGCGGAAAAAAAATCTGGCAAGCTGTGAAATTGAGTCTCTGGAGTGAAACGGCAGAAGTTTCTGGACTGAGAACCAGCTGCAGAGGGAGGGTCTTCCTGCCGGGCCTGGGCTCAGCAGCCACCCCTCCTAGCACCCAGGGGGCTAGGGGAGGGCCCCTGAGGGCAGACACAAGCTGCCCCATAAAATTTAAAAAATAAAATACATTTAAAAGTAACACACACACACACACACACACACACCAAGCAGCTTTGGTGAAACTGTGGTGCACTAAATCCTGGACATTCCAAATAGTTCTGGAAAAACTCACATTAGCCCCAAAGGATCATTGAAGAAGCTGCTTGGTGCCTGCTTCCATTTCCCAAAAGAAGCCAATGCCTGCATGCCATTCTCGGGGTCAAAGGGTACAAATACGAGCTCGTTTGGAGAAAAATCTATATACAGGCAAGAAAAAAATGGAGTCGGAGCAGGTCGCTCGCTGGACCGGGGCACCTTTCCTTCCTCCTGGGCTCAGTGCAGCTCAGAGCTGAGAGAGAGGCAGCTGATGGGCCAGCCAGCCTGGCAAGGGGCAGGAACCCAGCGAGAAATCGGATTAAGGAGCCCACAAGACACCACCCGGGGAGTGGCCCGTGCGGAGGGATGGGTGTTTGGATTCTGTGCATTTTGCAGAAGGAAAAAAAAAAAGAATTTAAAAGCAGCAGCAGCCTGGGTTGTGGCTGGCACTGCCGGGAGCAGCCAAGCCAAAGCAGTTAACTGAAGCAACGCAGTCCTTACACTCAGCACCTGCCAGCCACCAGCCTCTGCCAAGAGCAACTTGGTACCAACTTCAATCATATCGCAATTCAGAATTTAAATAATGCGACAAGACTCCTTTGGAACCCGACCAGGGACTGCTCAGGGCAGTAATTTTCCTTTTAGCAGCAGGAGCTGAGAATCTACAATTTCCCAAAGATAACACCACTCCACCCTTCCCTGGTAGAGCCCAGAACAGTAGCAGAGGGAGAGAAATTTACCCAGGAGAGCCGATGACAACTGAAAGGATCTTGGTTCCTGAGCAGGGACAGGGAAGTGGCTTTGCATCAACCCACTCAGGGGTGAGATGAACCACCTCTGTGGGATGGGACAGCAGTCATGCCACTCAAACTCCAAAGGTGAGGGTGACAGATCAGTAAGGGCGGTCAACCTGGGCCCGGAGAGCTGGCCTGGTTACGAACCGAATTTATTAGGAGCCGTTTCCATCAGACTTCCAGCTAGCTCCCTTTTGTCCAAGGCAACCAGAGCCAATGGCATCACAGGGACTCCTTTATGCCCTTGGTTGGATCTCACTGACTTTTCCCTCCCCACGAGTGCAAAATGAGACCACAGGGGCGTTTCGCATTCCCATTCACGTACCCTGTCAGGGATCGGCCTCACGCGCAAAAATAAATAAATAAAAAATAAGGGTGGCCGAACCTTGTGCAAATGAGACTAAGATTACATGATGCCTGGCTCCATTAAAGGAAAAAAATTAAGGGGGGGTGGGGGGATTGGGAAATCCCCAGGTTTTATTAATTCCCGATTCTGGGAGCTCATTCCTCTTTTCCTCTTTATCTACTCGTTCTGCTAACTGACCACTGCCGGCCATGTGATGGATAATGCCCTTTAAGACACCGTGTAAGTTACAGTAATGTCACCAGGCTATTAACCTCTAGATATTTGCATTATTAGTCAATTTCCTAAGTCCTTGGAGTGAAAGCAGCCACGGAGATTTTTTTTTAATATATTCATTTTGCAGGAGCCGGGAATTGAAACGACGGGGGGGGGGGGGGGGTTTCCATGTCCCCTGCCTGGCTGGGAGGGAGATATGCTGATGGCAGCCTCGTCATTTATGGGAGAAGTTTAGTGCAGGGAGCACATTTCTAACCAAACTTGACATCCGTTCCCTCTGCGGGTGGGGACTGGGATACTGTTCCGCTGCTGGAGTGTATTCCAGTGGAAGCATTTTAGCTGTGGACACGTGTTAGGAGCCTCCTTTAAAAATGAAATATATGTCCAGATAAAATATTCACGCTCTATAATGCGAGGCAATGCACCAAAATCTAGGGCAAAACAGTTTACATATAAAACCCAACTGGAATATGAAAACATAAGTCCTCACTTGGGTTGCTCACTGTTAAGCAGGAAAGAAGGGAAGCTGGACTTCTGGGGAGACAGAGATGGGTGCAGAAACAGGGAGAGGGAGAGGGAGCAGAGGGAGGGGAAACGGGAGAAATGCAAAGCCGACAGAAAGGTAGCCTTAAGTGAATCTTCTACAAATAGCCAATAAAGGCGATTATATAACCAGGCACTTGTGAGCAGCTGGCCATGGCTCAACCTGGGCCAATTGAGGCCGTTCCCTGAATTAGCCTGACGACTTTGTTCTTCCTCCACGGCAGTGGCTGTTCCTCTGGCCTCAGTTTCCCTACTTATCATCGTTTCTTAAAAATCCACCTCTCACCCAGTGCTCAGGTCGAATTCCACGTCTGTACTGAAGGCTCTTCTGCCCGTCTGTCTCCCACGGGGCCAGATTACACCCGGCTTACACTTATTTCGTGGTGGTGTTCGTGTTATGTTATTGGCATCAATGGCTCGTCACCCGGGTAGCCCCCCAGCCCCCTGAAGGTGGGACTCCTGCATCCTCTTATCTCTCCTATTCCCACCGCTGGGCTTTGGGAAAGCAGCTTGGGTCGTGGAAAGAGCACAGATCCCAGAGTCAGGAGAAATCGGGCTTCGTATCTGCGCCGGCGGCTTCCCAGCGCCGCCACCACCTGCAATTGCTGTTAGTTGTCTCCTTGAAAACTCGGGCATTATTCTGAGGACTGAGACAGGCATCTCTCAGTACAGACTCAGGCAGTGTCTAGCAGGGCTTTGGTGTTTTGGAGACGCCAACAGATGACGCACTTTTACATGGGATGAAGTTCCTGTTCACAATAAATCATAGCAATGACGGTCCATTCTAAAATCTCCAGACTCTACGCTAAGCATTTCACCACCTCCTCTTATTGCCTGGTCCCCGTGATTCCCTGAGGTAAATACCCTTTCACTCCCACTTTTCTGAACAGTAAATCGAGGCTCAGATTGGGTATTTAGCCGACCTGCAGCCACGTGGGCCCTTATGTGATGGAGGTGAGACTTGGCTTTCACCCTCGGCCTGGAAATCCAATTCCCATCATCCAAGGGCTTCTGAATTGCAAGGGTTTTTTTAAGTAACACCTTATATTTTTAAAAGGCTAGATTCCTATTTAACCAGGGCCTTTGTGACCAAAGTCCCTGAACCATGGCGCAGCTGATCCGACCATTCCAGGTGTCTTAAATGATCAATGTGGACCTGTGTCGGGTCAATTCAGCTGCAGTGACCAGTATTGATTGTCTAGACAGCCCCATCGATTGGGTCAGGAGGGCCATGGCCTTCAGGGACACCACAGACGTGACATGGTCTGACCCCTCCCAGTGCTCTGTCAGATATTATCACCATTGTCATTAAAAGAAGGGAAACTGAGGCACAGGCAGGTGGTCCCAGGGCCAATGGGTTTAGAGGACAGGGAGGGGGTTCTGCTTTTGCACATTCCAATCCCATAGTTACTGTCATGAAGGACTTCTGAGGCAAAGGGTAGGGCACAGAGGAAGTGCGGAGTGGGCTTGTCGGGATTCTGGGGAAGGTTCTCCATCTAGTTCCACAGCTTTGATAGCAGATGGTCTGATGAGGCAGTGTTGGCCAGTGGTTAGAGCATAAGCCCTGGACTCCACAGCCGGGACTGGATTCTTTGCTCTATTCTTCCTTAGCTGTGTGAGCTTGAGACAAGATTGTAACCCACCGAGGCTGTTTCCCTGTGTGAAAACAATGGGTTAAAAAAATCCAAAAAAAAAACTTCCTAAAGTTTGCCCAAACCGAGGGGTCTCCTGGGACACAAGATTTTCAGGGCTAAAACTAGAAGAGTTGGTCTGCCTCCGTGCAACCCGGCCCTTGACACACACGAGCGCTCAGTAAGTGCTAGCAGTTACTGTTACTGTACCGCTGTTTCAGTCGTTTCCTAGGACGTGTTGCCGGAGCTCTTGTCTGTTCATGTATTTTCCACCCGTCAAAGCAGATAGACAAAAGCAAGAAGAGTTGACCTTAGGAACAATCCAGGGACCCATAGGAAGCAGCTTCCACCGTTTCCTGTCTTCTGGGGTTTCCTGTAGCCTCCGTGAGTGATGGCTGGCTGCTTGGGCACCAGTGAGGCCGCGGGCCCCGGGCTGTGGAGATCACACATGTTCTCAGAAGGGGACGGAAGAATCTCTGCTCACACCAGTCTGGCTAAGCTCAGATCACGCTGCTCTAGCTACATGGGGAAACTGAGGCAGCTCAGTAGCTATATCCCTTCACATTATATTTTCATGCATATAAATTAGTGCACCAGAATGACAGTAATCTGTTGGCCATGGTGCTGAATCACATGTCCATGTGAGCTTTCATTGCAGTAAGCATTAGTCTGATGCCACATGGCATGCAAAGCTGAGAGGGGTCCCATCAAAGGTCGGACCCCACATTGATGGTCATTCTAGCACAATCCCACTTACCTCTCTTCATCTTCACTAGGAAGCCAAAGGCCACCCTGCAGGCAGGGGAGTTGCTCTGCTGTGAGCATCACTATGAAGCTGGCCCCTCGCACACAGCAGGCACTCAATAACTGTGTGGGATGAATTAATGAAGTGCCCGGTGTTGTCATCATGACAGCCTGTGAGGGTGGCACCATTCTTTCTCAGTTTTGCACAAGGAGCAGAGATTTAAGATGGGTACGTGGCTTTTGCAGGTCACACGGAGTCAAGACAAAGCAGGGAGAGCAGACGTTGGACACACTGGTGTGGCCCTGCATTCAGTAGCCAGTCTTATTTAACAGGAATTTACCACCTTATGACTCTTTGGGAGGCAGAGACCCCGTCCCAACAGGGAAGCCAGAAAGGTCAATGCTGCCTTCCCAGCGTCCCTTGAGGGCTGGCAGGCACATGACCAGGTCTTGACCAATCAGATGCAACAGTCCAAGACTTGGAATCAATTGTCACTTCTCTTTTGTTCCTTTTGTCCCCAACTTACAGAATCTTGCGAAGAAGTGTCAGGAGTGACCCACTCACAGGGCAGAGTGTCTGTGCTGGCACCAGGATCCAGGGTCTGTGGGGGCATGGGAAGCAAGCCCGTGCCCCATGGCAGTTCAGTGACAGAGACCACGAAGCCCGTGGCTGCAGAACTGCTCTGAGAACAGGATGCCTCTTTCTAACCCACATTCCTGTTTTCTGAGCAGCACTCTCCAGCTTTCCCAATGACCCTTTCAGTGAATTCATCTCTGCTTAAATCTTCCAGAGCTGATTTCTATTGCTTGCAACCAAGAACCCTGCCTGCTACAGCTCAGATTAAAACTGAGCACCAAATTGTATCCAATTTCTCTGTTAGCTCTCCAGTGTGCCAGGAGGGTCTAAACTCCCCAGTTGCAACCCAGCCCCTCCCGGTGACTCTGCTGGTTTCATGACCTCCTTGCCTTTAGCCTTGTAGACCCTCAGCTGTCCACCAGGGGCACCTTCTGGTAGGGTGCACCCCTCAGTGGCACAGACACTTTCCCAGGGGCCCCAGGGAGGAAACACATCCAGAACTTTGCTCCCTGTCTGTTCCAACTGCAGACCGAGGCTGCAAGTAGGTCGGGCCTGGAGCCACCTCTGCATTGTTGGCCATCCTTTGCTGAAAGGCCCAGCTGGCAGTGGACATGCTCAGTGACTGAGCCATTGCAGCTCCGCCACCAGGTGCTGGTGAGAGCTGTCAGGGGCTTATTCATGGGCGAGCCCAAGTAATAGAAACAGTTCACCTGCCCTGCTGACTCCCTCTCCCTCCGCGATGCTCCAGGGGTCAGCTCCCAGCCCGCTGCCGCGACCTCCTTTCTTTGGATGCTCTAATACAAGCTGAAATAGATATTAGCTGTAATTACTTATTCCACAGGATTCTGTAGGCTGCTCTTTGTACCAGAGTTGAGAACCTTCATTGTCCACGTTGCTTAAATTACTGAACATTGTGCCATCCATTCTGAATTAGGGCTCATTAATGAGCTGGTGGTTCTAGAAACTCCCTATTTATTATTCAGAGGCCAAGGATAATCCAGGCAGCTGCATGGCAATACCACTCAGGTGACTTTTGATCTGTCATGGAAAGAAAGGGGGGGGGGGACCCATATTTATTAACTTTGTTTTCCTTGATGATAGGTGTGATGGACACAGAAATAATCATTTAGTCTCTAGTATACAAATGACACTTTTGTTCTGAAACAAAATAGATAAGATAGAGAGGGAGGTGTCTCACTCTCCCCCTACCCCCATTTCCAGACCCCCCGTTTCCATTTCTCATAATCCTAATTCAGCAAACACTTCTTTTCCTTGCTCTCACTGACTTCGCTTTGGCTCCTTTGTCCCCAATTTACAGAATCCAAAATGCTAGACCTGAGAGTGAGACCAATAAATGATAAATAAATAAGCAAAACAAAAATGAATGGTAAAAAAAAAGAAAAAAGTTATTCAAATTCAAATGGTCACATACCAAAAGAGATCAGAGTTAGATTTTTTTTAAAGGCTTTGAATGGGAAGCTTGAAAAAAAAAAGTCAACACTTCCCTTCTGCATGTTATTACATAGAATTACACAGTAATATTGCACAGTAATACGATGCAGTATTGCCCAGTGTCCAAGGGGTGTAACTGTTCATCATTAGCCGGTGTGAAGGTATCAGCAGTTCTCATTGGGGGGACTGCTCGCCTGGAAGGGGGAGGGAGCGATGCTTCCCAGGCTGACATTAATGTCTCTGCAAGGACATTCTGCCAGGGTGCGACCGGTCACAACCAAATGGATTGCTCCCCAGTGGGCTGGACTCCAGTCACATTGTCAGGTAAACACAGAAATATTCTGTCTTCGCCTGCCAAGCCTTGTCAAGTATCTGTATTTGTTATTGCATCTTGGGTCCCACAAGGTTCCCACCCATATTTCTTTATAGAGGAAATGTAAACCATATGCTTTCGCCTTATTTCCTCTGAATGTATCCAAACGCTGTTTGAGGCCAGACGTGTTCTTTTGCAGCGAGCCTTTCGAGCGGAGTGTATCAGCCCCCTTAACGTGCCTCTTTTTTCTCCACACTTTGTCATGGCTCAAAGTGGATTTGACTTCCTGGTATAAATACGGGAGTCTTGGTTGAACCCTGAGCGTGAAGAATTGGGCTCTGATTGTCCTAACTTGTTTTTTGTTTCTGTTTTTTAAAGAAACATAGACTTGTAGCAGCAGACAAGTAATATGAGGGTCCAGTTACAGCCCACTTTTCTACAGGTGTGCCTCAGAAGCCTTCTCAACACAGTGCTCCTGTCAGTCAGGGTGAACCAACAGGCATCCGTATTTACTGTGCCAGTGAGAGACACTTTTGCTTTTTAACCCTCCCCGAGGATATTTTTTCAATTTTTTTTTTTAAGAAAGAGTAGAAGGGAGGGAGGGAAAAAGAGACATCGACGTGAGAGAGACACATCGATTGGCTGCCTCCTGCAGGTGCCCCAGCTGGGGCCAGGGGATCGAGCCTGCAACCGAGGTCCGTGCCCTTGTCCGGAATCAGACCTGCGGCTCTTCTGCCCGGGCATGCCGACGCTGTAACCACTGAGCCACACTGGCTAGGGCGACAGAGACGCGTTTTTAAAGGCATCCGTAGGCGGTGGGTTTGGCCAACATCCTTTGGGGAGAATGCATTTCTCCAGGCACCAGAAGTCCTCAGGAACAAAAGTGTGGACAGCTCCCAAAGTAAGAGGCAAGTTCGAGGCCAGCCCAGCCGGGAGCCCTCTTGAAGGCTTTCCCCTGGGCGAGGCTGAGGGCCCCCCGCTTCCCAAACTGCACCCTCTTTGAAGACGCCGGCGGCGCCTTTCACTCGCCGCTGTAATCCTGCGCCAGGCTCTGAAACCATCTTAAGCCCCGCTATTTATCCGCCTGGCGAGGCACAACACTTACTTATTAAAAACATATCTATCATGGTTAATGACTTGATTTTTCCCCCCTTTAATGCAGTACAATGACAGGTGTAAAGGGAACATGAGAGTCAGATGCTCCTGCAATATGCTTCCTGCTTTAAGACGTCGAGAAAATCAGCCTCCTCCGGGGGCCAGGAGCGGGGACACCTCCCGCCCCCTCGCTCTCTCTCCTTCACACGCACACGCACACACACAGATTACACGCTCGTGTTGGACGGAAAATCATACCATTTGCAGTTTCAGATAAAAGCATGTTCGAGTGCATATGGGAAGTACCATTAGGAGCAACTCCGCAGTGCCGAGTAAAACGGGTCATTAGGCTTTTGTTTGTTGGAGAGTGTCTCCCATCTGACAGTGCCGAATGGTACCACTTTCAGCAGCTTATGTTCCCAGTTACATTAAACAGACAAACAGATTGACTATTTTGCATTTCTCATTTGACAACAGCTTGTCTTCATTTGCCGCACACGGGTGGCAGTGCCGAAAGCTCCGTGTAGGGCCGCAGCCAAGGTCCTGGTTTTGAATAACAGCAGATGCCAACACTGAACTTCAAAATCAATCAATTCTTTTTCCTGAGTATGGATAAAAGGTCTAGCGGAGCGCCTGAAGGCGGGTGTCTGCGCTCCGCAGCTGAAATCACAGGAGCCGCCGTCGTTACCAAACTTTCTGTAGGAAATCACAGGCGTGGGGACTGTCACGGAGGGGCCGGCCGTCGGTGCCGCCGGGGACCAGGCGTCTGAGATCGGGACACTCGATTTGATTAAGGGGACGACCGTATCAATTGATCGGGTTCTGGCACAAGGTCTTAATGTGCGGAGCCGTCCTCACACTGGCCACTTCTCTCCGTCGCCTGTGGTCGGTGGGTTAATTAAAACTTTCTCCAAGAGGGAGACAGTCCGAGGGGCCATTACTCACCAGGAATTAGACCGCCAACGGCCTGATTGATAGTCGACCAGAACTCAATCCCGTATCCTTGGGCCTCTAGCTCCGTGTCCCGGCTGCCACGGCTCTTCTAGAATGGGGTTCTGAGTCATTCAGAGTGGTGGTCCCCCCACTGCTGCACCGTGGTATCAGAGGCACTGTCACTGTGCACGCAGGCAGGAAGGCAGGCCCCGCGGGCATGTGAGGGATGCAGGTGACAGAGGGCCCCGTGGGCGAAGCCTGAGGGTCTTCTGAGTCCTCTGAGGCCACGCTCTTCTGTGAGAGGCAGGAAATCCAAGTGGTTATCAGTGCTGCGCTTTGGCACAGGGCAAACCAGGGCTTGGTTCTCAATTTTGTCCCTACCAGGCTGTGAGACCTTGGGGAAGTAACCTAACTTCTCTGAGCCAGTTTCCTCACCCACACAGAGGGACAATAGTGTAGTTTCCACTTTGAAGGACTATTATGGGGCTTAAATAAGATCAAATGTGGCCCTGGCCAGGTGGTTCAGTTGATTGGAGAGTTGTCCTGTTCACCAAAAGGTCGCGGGTTCGATTCCCAATCAGGGCACATACCTAGGTTGCAGGTTCAATCCCCAGTTGGGGCACATACAGGAGGCAATGATAGATGTTTCTCTCTCTCTCTCTAAAAAAAAAAAAAAAAAAAAAATCAATAAACATATCCTCAGATGAAGGTAAAAAAAAAAAAAAAAAATCAAGTGTGAAAGCCCATAGCAATGTACCTGGAACACAGTGCTCAATAATGCCTAATATGTGTGTACATATGGGTGCATAAAATGTACATGCACTTTATTATATGTATTATGTATATGAACATATACACATACAATCTATATAATAAAACGTGTTATGTGTGCACATATGTGTGGATACACACAGAGATCACATATGATAAAACGCATCTACATTAAATGTATAGACTTATGTAGAAATGTCTAAAGTTGGAATATGTGCGTAATAACTATGTAAACATATAAAACGCCCATCCCACGAGACAGGAGTAGCACAAGCCCTCCTTGTCGGCCTCCAGCTTTGTCCTATAATGGTTTTTTCCTTCCAGTGGGGAAAAAAGTGCTTCCTTAAATTTCATAACAGCAGTGCTCCGATTTCACACCGGGGAGGGTTACCTGTGGTCCTCAAAACCAGCCTGCTGCGCAAGCCAGTGTCCCCATTCCCCAGGGAGGAGGTGAAGGGCAGGGGAGAGGTCACTCCCCGAGTCTGGCTGGTCAGTGGACCAGTGGGCACTGAAACGCAGGGGCCCCCCACTTTTCCATCTTAGGGAGTCTCATCGTCCCCCACAAAGATGGGAAAACAGGATCCTATCAAATCAGACACCTCTGGGGAAGGCAGGGAAGGCGGTCTCCCCTTTGTCAAGCCTCAGATTTCTTATTTGTTTTTTTTTTTTAGGGGAGGTACTTTGTGACCGAGTGCTTCCCCTCTTCGCCTCCCCTTTCCTCTCCTCTCCCCCCACACACCTCTGCTTTCCTTTCCTCTTCTCTCCGTGTGTTGATCAAAAATAAACCCAAATACAAGCATTTTGATTGTATCAAAGCCTGCAAGGGACCCTTTAGCGGACCTTTTAAAGTACGCTTTTTATTGACGTATAATTCAATAGGACTCTTGAACAACCTCTTAGAAAAACAAACAGAAATTATTAAATCATTGCTCATGTTCTCTCCCTTCAAAAATAAAAAATAAAAATCGGGGTTTCATTTTATTCTCCATCATTTTTAGGAACTTGCAGAGATCTTAGGTTAATCTGACACGCAAATAGTCAAGAGTCAACAAAAGCTGGCTGTCTTACATTTTTAGCCATTGTGACCGATATAATACAAACAATAACCAGCATTTATTCCGATGCCAGCCTTCCATGGTCAAACACTTAGGCGGTGTGCATTTCACGCCACACGCGCTCCTGGGCTCCGGGGAGGGGGAACAGGGTGGCTAACAGGGCAGACGCGCTCCCTGCCCTGGGCAATTGCTGAGGGTCACACAAAAGTCCTAAGAGCTGGACAATTTAATCGAGGTGGACCATGGCACAGAGAACCCTGGTTCTCAGGGGTTACACTTTTTTAGGGTGAAAGATACGGCGGTGGGCCAGAACGGTTTAGCATAAAAAACAAAAAATTAAAGCCTTAATTTAAAAAGTCACACTCAGCACCAACACAGGAGAGAGAAACAAGGCAGCAAGCAACTTTGGCCATGTGATGGGAGTGTGCTGGGCTCCACTCAGAGCCAGGGAGCAAGCATTGCATAAGAGGGATGAAGGTCAAGGCACCTATGGGATGCCGCGTCTCAGTGCGGGACACCTGGTCGGATGCGGAGCCCTCCTGGGGCCCCTGCTTTGAAATCTGAAATGCTTGGGGCAGCAAAACTTGTTGGGGACTGGACGCAGGCTCACCCACCCGGAGATAACTCTAAAACACACACACACCCCCCACAGCGGTTAATTGCTTATTTCCCTCTCTTCCGTGAACCCTCCCCGGCGACCCTACTTCCCTCCACTCTTTGTGCTGGGGCCTGGCATTTAGGACCTTTTGTTGTCTTAATAGAGACTGAAACCTGCTCAGGGCCTGGAGTTTGCTGCTTTAATTCAACGGTGGGAGGTTTTTTTTTTTTTCTTTTTCTTTGTTTGTTTTACGTTTCTGTTTTCTCTGCCTAAGCCCTGCAGACAATGCGTCCCTGGAGCAGAAGCTGTGTGCTGGGCTCTCCGAACAAAACTCTCATTAATGGGAGGTGGGATTTCCTGGTCACAGCTTTTAGCCAAAGGGCGAAGGTCGCCCATTAACCAGCATCCAGTCTAAACAGGACTGCGTAAAAAGACAGGGAGGGGAGGGAGAAAAGGGAAGAAAAAGTCAAATATTTGCTCTTAATTCTCAAGTTAGGTTCTCCGGGATGGCAATCAGAGAAGTGCAGTGAATGATAAACGCGGCGCTCAGGCTGCAGACCCTGGAGCGGGTTTGCTGGGCAGTGAGACTGTTGCGGCTGAGCCAGGGCACCCATCAGCACCCCCATGCAGCCCCATCAAGGATGCCCTGGAAAGCACCGCTGATCTGGGAGCCAGTTCTGGTGGGCGGGGGTCTCAGGGGCTCAGCCCTCCACCGGGTGGCTTCCCACCACCTGCCTTTGGACCCCTGGGGGGCCTCTGTGATGACAGTTTCCATTGCTCCCCTACACAGACTCTTGGAGAGGGGGTCCCCTTGCAAGGCTTCACCAGGTGGGCGCTGCTCGGTGTGCACTGCCCTGTCTGCACCAAAGTTCAGCCCCATCCTGCCTCTCCCAGCCCCTGTGGCATGTCCAGCTCCATGCAAGCTCACGGCCTTGGCATTGCTCTCTCCCATGATGAGAAAACTCTCCCTGGGTCTTTGCCTGCTGGCGGCTTCCCGGGTCAGCTCCACAGTCTGTCCCCCTACTTGAGGGCTGGTCTTCAGAACTCACTCTTTCAACCGCAGCCAGGCACTATCTTCCTCAGACCCTCCCCAACCCCAACGGGAGCCGCTTTCAAAGGAAAGGCTTGATTCTTCTATTCCTCAGATTTTTCCAGAGGGCTTGCAGAGTTCGCATCCCAGGATGAGACAAAACCCCCCTGGAAGGAAGTGTTAGACCTCTGAGGCCTCCGAGGCAGGGGGCACCTCTGTAAAGCTTAGTTAGAAAGGAGGAGAGCAGAGCAGACAGGCCCATCCCCAGAACAGAGGCAGGGACGTGGTGGGCCCAGCATGGTTGCTCCTTCCCCCAAACTTACCAGCCAGATAAGCCACTTGGTGTTCTCTGGGGACAAAAGGCTCCATGGGCAGAGAGAGGCAGGCATGTCCTGCAAACACAGTGGTTCTCAGCCTCAGCCCCGGTGGCTTCCTCAGAGAGAAAGGGGTACCCGGCCCCTGGTGTAATACGCTGCTCCCATAGTCTTGAATATTCTTAATAATTGTGAACATGGGGCCTGGGTTTTCAGTGTGCACTGGACCCTGGGAATCATAGTGCAGGTCATGACCTCAGCTGTACTTTAAAATCACCCGTGAGGGCTTTAAAATATATGGCCCCTATCCAGGAGGTTCCTTTGGACTTAATCATGTGGGACTGCCCATGGGTAGGTTAGGTGTGGACCCACAGCTCCAGCAAAGAAACCTGTGCATAAAGGAAATGGGAGGGTGGGGATCCATGCTCTCCCCAGCACTCCTTCAGGCAGAGAAAGCCAAGACCCACAGCTCTTATTTCTATGGAGCTCGATTCTTCCCGGGGATAGCACTGAGCCCACTTGATTGTGGGGATCACGTGAATGATGATACTGCTATTTAGTGGGTGCTCACTGTCAGCCAGGTGCTCTCCTGAGTGCTCTTATGCATCATCGAATTTGAGTCTCAAACTCTGTAAGGCGGGTCACAATATTGTACTGGTTTACAGACGGGAAGCTGGAGCTCTGAGCACCTCAATAGTTTGCACAGCTATCAGGGATGGTTGGCTTGGGACTCTTTCTCCTCATTTACAGTCTGACATTCTTGCAGAATTGTGACGCCCTCCCAGGCCCGGGCAGTGCCTGTTCACCTCTATTTCCCCAGCATCATGCCTAGCACACAATAGGCTCACAGCAAACGCCTGTGAAGTCAGTTCTTCCACAAGAGGCTTTGCCACGTTTTGGTATTTTCTTTCAGCAGGAAGCTTTTTGCTGTTTTCAGTGCTATCAAGAATAATTGCCAAGAAAAACCCCTCTAATGTATTTTTCATTCTGTCTTACTTGGGTCCCCTTTGCTACCCCATAATGTTATGATGGCCTTGAGTTAAGCTATGGAGCAGGACTTCATGACATGAGCACTGACATGACCCAGGCCTCATCCCCACAGATATCCTGGAAAATGCCTGGTAGGGAGCAAGAAGTGGCTGTTCAAGCAGACTCAGCCAGAGACAGAGGACACCCCACGCAGCAACACAGGCAACGGCCGTAAACAGGGAGACTCGAGTGACTCTTTTCTGCAAAGGGCTTTTGCTGGGCCCTGAGGTTTCTTCTTCTCTTGACCCTGGGGCAGGAGAGGAACCAGGTCAAGTCCTTAATGCAGACAACTTAAAGACTGGAGGAAATTTTTTTTTTGAATCGTGAGTCGTTGAAACATGGAGTAGATATATCATGACTGGAAGCTGCTGAAATCTCTGTGAAGCTGATTTTTTAATAGATTAATCGCTTAAACGGGTATAGGACTTTTAAGCGTTTACTACTTCCTTGGCCACTTGACTCCCTGATCACATTTATAAATGAGTGTATTCCTTAGGTGCTTGCTTTGTATGTAAAACCCCACAGTAATGCTAAGAGGGAGGTTTTACTATGGTCCCATTGTACAGATGAGGCAAAGAAAGATCAAGTTAGATGATGCTGGAATCAGTTCTAGACCTCCCTTTACTGTTTCAAAGCCACCACTCCCCTTAGAGAGCTTTCTCAGCAAGTGGAGGGACTGAATAAAAGGAGGGGCGGAGGTGGCCCCCAATCATCTCTGTCTTAAGGAAAGCCTGGCACACAGCCCGAGGGAGGTGATATCTTGGCTTTAGAAAAACCACAGAGCAGAGATCACAGCGGCACAACACAAACACTGCTGGCTAGTATCCTAAAGACCTTGGACAAGGTGACTTCAGACGCTCATCTGTGAGACAGGGATGCCAATAGCTTTCACCTCGGGGTTTCGTTGGCAGGATGACAAGAAACAAAAGGGCCAGCTGACATCAGCTGATTTTAAACTGGATTGATGCTGCGTTGCTATGGTTTGGATGTGGTTTAGTCCCTTACTCAGTCAGAGTTGCTCAGTACTGGACAGAGAGTTGGCCCCTCGGGACAAAGGTAGACTTTGGAGCCAGATAAACCCGCACTCCACTCCTCCTCTGCCACTATCTAGTGTGATACGGAGTGAGTCCCTTAAGCTCTCTGAGACTAATTTCCTCTGTCAACCGTAAAGAATGTTTACCTAGAAGCTTTGAGGCCAGGACCAAATAAGACGCCGCTTCTTGATAATGTCGCACCTACCTGAATAGTTCCTAGAGATCGCACTGGGGTAGCGACTGGTTCCCAGAGCGCGTCACATTCTATCAGTGGCCTGGACCCGAGAGCACCCGGGCCCGGCCTCCGGCTTCTTCCCAGGGAGACAGTGGCTGGCCCGAGGGAGCGGACGCTCACTTTTGATCAACTTTAGTAAAGAGCTTCTCCTACCGTGAAGGACTCACAATCAAGCTCCACTGATATAAAGAAACAGCCTTTTAGAGACAGCCCATCACTAAAGACAGTGCTCGTCACCGTTCCCCCATTCTATTCCTTTCCTAAGGAAAAGGGACACGTATACAAGAGTTTAAGGGGAGGGATGTTGAGAACAGTTCATGTGATGATTACATGACTAGGAGCTCGTGCCATCAAAGAATGACCCTGACATTATCTCCAAAGGAGCTGAAATGTTGCTTTGTCCCCGAATTCAAGTCCCTTCAGAATTACCTAAGAACATTCCCGTAGAAGGCTCTAGAGATCCCCAGGTAGATTGCGATGGCATCTCAATTACCCTGGGGGCCACTACCTCTTGCACAATCGCCATATCTTACCTTATTACAGAAAATCTGTGTGGAGAATCTCTCCACTGGGCCCCATCCAGGCAATGACCTACCAGCTGTGGAGGGCATGGGACTGATTGTCTGATCCCAGTCTCAGATAGACACAAAGCAGGCCTCTCCTCCAGCACTTCTCTCTCTGCGGCGAGAAACCAGGGAGATAATAGAATCTGGTGTGGTTCTTACATCTTCGATCCAACAATGGGACGCTCTGATAAAGTTATCTTTTCCTTCCCAGAGATTCTGTTCGTAGCTTGGACTAGGTGAACGCCAAGACCAGGGCGAGGGGCAGGAGGAAAGGACGGTCGTGGGCTGCCTGGCAGCCAGGAGCAGCGGGCCAGGGTGCACGGAGCACAGGTCGTGGAATCAGATCTCACGAGCTACTCCTGTGTGGCTCACTTGATGGCGATCATCACATAGACCTTCCATTTGCTTACAAGAAAAAAATAGGATGTTACATATTATGTGCAAAATATAGTTAATGCACCGAAAGTACGGCACAGCAGGCATTTTTAGAAAACCATAATCTTGAGGGGGGAGAAAGGAACTTTACCCTCAAGGTTCTTTCAACTGGTCTAATAATCAAATAAACATGAAGCAGATTAGCAAGGAAAAAAATAACCGAATTTAATACATACATATGTATGGGAACCCAGCATACATGACAGTCAGAGGCCCCACATGCAGGAGAGGTTCAGGGACAGAAGGGGGACCTGGGTATATAAGATATCTTGAGCTAGGGATGAGGTCATCACCGTGGGGGCTTCTAAGGGTCACTGCAGGGTGATAGTTCAGATAGTTTAAAAGAAGTTATGTCTGATGATCTTTTCTTATGGGCGAAGCCTTTATTTCAAGTTCTTCTAGGTAGTTAAAGGAAGGGGCAGAAGATTCTCCTGAGCCTGAAGCTAAAATCTAAAACTTCCCTTAGCTCAAAACAATCCATCTACCACTGAGGCACATCTTGGGGTCTCTCGTTCTAACCCCCCACAATCTAATTTTGTTCTCTTGTCCCTCTTCCAAGGTTCCTGAAAGACAGTGCAATTTCTCCCCAGGTTGTCTGTGTGTGCAAGGCCCCTGAATCTATGCTTTTTATAGAATCTGTGTTTTGGGAGCCCTAGTGATTGGGGTCTTGTTGGAATGGCTTAGCATCAGTCCTGGAACACCCACCCAAGAGGTGGTATTGGTCAGTACAGACTTCTGAGTTCTTTCTTTCTGCCTGGATCAGCTCTAGGGCTGTCACAACAAGGACCACAAACAACAGAAATATAACTTCTCTCAGTTCTGGAGACGGGAAGTTGGAGATCAAGGTACTGGCAGGGCCACGCTCCCTCTGAAGGCCCGAGGGAAGAATCCTTCCTTGCCTCTTCTGGTTTTGGTGGCTACCATCAGTTCCTTGTCTTGTTGTGACATTACCCCAATCTCTGCCTCTGCTGTCACATGGCATTCTTCCTTGTGTGTCTCTCCTTTTATAAGGACTCTAATCATTGAATTTAGGGTCCACCCTCACCCAGTCTTTCCTCATCTTCACTAGTTTCATCTCACACACCTATTTCCAAGCAAGATCACACTCACAGGTACCGGGCGTTAGGACTTCAATGTATATTTTGGGGGACACGTTCAACCCACAACACTACCTGTAGCTTCTGCCTGCAAAACCTAATGCTAGTACCACCTGCTCAATAATAGGTGCTCAATAAAATACTTGTGAACGAATAAATGATGTACTATATAAAGCTTTTAGCACCATGACCGGCCCACCAGCAGCACACACTCGCTGGTGGCTAGTCATTCATATGATGGGACCTTTGCTAAGTTAGTCCTTGCATCAGTCAGGACACAGTCAAGGTTCAGAGGAGGAAATTTAATAGGAGAAACTAGTTCCCAAGGTGTTGGAAGAGCTATAAAGGAAAAAAGGCAGAGGTAAGCCTGCCCAGAGATCAGCATACGCAGAGAGCCACTGTCACCCAGGGAGTGTCTTGTTGGGGACCAGAGGCCAGAGGAGGGAGCCATCTGCAGAGAGGAGCTGGACAGTGGAGAGCGGGCCCTGGGACCAGCAAGGCGATGTGACACCTGAAGAGGATGAAGGGTAAAAATCCTCTCACCCCTCAGTCTTCTTCCAACACGTTCCATTTCCCAAATCTATCAGGGCACCATCTGTCCATGGAGGGGCTGGGAACTGTCATTCTCAGTGGCTAGTTCTGTCATCCAGAGCGAAGGAGGGAGGGCAGGGAAGAGCTCTTACAGCAATAAGCAGATGCCTGCCCCTGTCCCAGGTGTGGATGTGTCCATGCACTCATGCACTGCCCTGAGATTTGTGGCCGGAAGATGGGAAAAAAACTAGTCTCTGGATAGACCCTTGTAGACTCGAGTATTTCTGATGGACAATTAGCATTTCTTCCCAATGGTCCTCAGCTGTCATTGTCCCTAAGCACCTTGAAGGAAAGACTTGCAATTCAGATTCCCGGGCCCCGCCCACTGAATCTGCTTCGGATCCCCTTCGGGCCGATACTGGGAACCTGTATCATTAACAGAGGCTGCCCTCTCGTGGAACACCAGCTCTGCTGATTCCAATGCTGATTAAAGGTCAATAATTTGAGAAACACTGAGCTAGCTTCAGGAGTTGGACAGTATTCTAGATTCCAAAGGAAGGAATGAGGCACCTCTGGAAGCGGTTGTGTGGAACAGAATGCCACGCAGGGCCTGGAAGCATACCTCTTTCATGCACAACACCCACAGGACACTCTGCTCTCGTTGGCCTACCCTCCAGCCCAAATCCTGTGCCAAAATTCCTTTGTTTTGCTCTAGATTAGAGAAATTGCACACACATGACATAGAGCTTAAGCACACTAGCTCTTGAGTCAGCTGCACCCGGATTAAATCTCAGCTCTTCATGGCTAAGCTCTCTCTAAAAAAGGCCACTCTGCTTCTCAGGCTGGGTTTACCTTTTACAACCCAAAGGATCTTCAGAAAGAAGAGATTTCTCCATCTCGGGCACTGACTCAATGACCCATGTAACTAGTCCTGGGGAAAGATAATTGGACAACTGAGCCCTCATGATTTAAGGGAAATTAATATGTAAAGGTTGCCTGTATCTCTTAACCAGATAAGAGCCAGGTCTTGTCTGCCTGCTCTGCCCTCTGTTCTAAGCTGCCTGGGAGATAACTCTTATCTGATTGGAAATAGCCTTCCTCCTCATGGGATCTCAGGCTTGGGATTTTAAGAGGACTTAGAAACAAGTGTCAGGTGACTTATGCATCCTAAGGGAGTGAACTTTGGACTCTGAGCACTTAGAGTCCAGCCCTGAAACCTTGGAAGAATGACTTGACTTCTCTAAGCCTCAGTTTCCATATTCCTGAAATGGGTATTAGGTGCCCCACTTAAACTGCTTTGCAAAGCTGTTAGGAAAACCGCAGGTCCACAGTGTAGGGCCTCTTCTGATGGCCACATGATAGTCACAGTCATCACACACTGTCTGCCTCTTTGTATTAGGCAGAGGTCCTGGAATGGTCTAGAAATGTTCTGTTTAATCGGTTCCTCTTAGCCTCTCCTTGCAAATCCACACACCTGCTTCTTCTGTGTTCTCTCTCACAGTGGGTAGCAAAACAGCCACCAACCCGGACACCTGGATGTCGTCCTCCCTCTCCTATCTTTTCTCCTAATGCCTCATGCAGACATTCTCTGGGACCTTGTAGAGATTTCTCGGGTCTCTTCTCTCTCCTCCACCCCACTGCCATGGCTCTCTCAGACCACCACTGTCTCAGACCACCTTGTCGTGACACTTTCTATCCCCGCTTCTCTGCTGCCAGTGATCACACCTTCTCATTCTCTGCTTAAAATCCCCACGATCTTGGGAACAGGGTGAAACTTCTTCAGGCTAGAATACAAGTCCTTCCACAGCCCCTTCTTGCCCCATACATCAGTAAGACCCAACCACTTAGAGCTCTGAGCACTCACAGGCACGCACACCCTCAATTGTGCTTATTCTCTTCCACCTGGAATGTCCTTCCCTCACCTTTACCTCCTTCACTCACCTGCAAGGTTCCACTATTAGGTCACTATTCTGATTCTCTATTTCTGCATAACAAACTTCCCCTCTCCCAAACTTAATGGCTAAAAATAACAATTTTTTTTTATTATTTCTCCAAATTCCATGGGTCCAAAATCCACAGAGGATCCAGCAGGCATG
Organism: Miniopterus schreibersii; assembly: GCF_964146895.1. NCBI lineage: Eukaryota > Metazoa > Chordata > Mammalia > Chiroptera > Miniopteridae > Miniopterus > Miniopterus schreibersii. Next base: position 22,010,635 of record NC_138121.1, on the reverse strand, counting down.
GTTCAGCTTTGCTCAGTGATGTTTGGGGCAAACTAAGATGACTCAATGGGCTGGGGCAGAAAAGCCCGGACTGAGACAACTTGCTGTCTCTCTCCATTGGGCCCCTCCCAGCAGCCAGCTTGGGCTTCCTCACAGCATGGCAGCCTCGGGGGTTCTTCAGTAAGTTTTCTTTGACTCTCCCTCACCCTCTCTGGCCCCAGGTGCCCCTCTCTCTGCTGCACTCTAAGATCTGAGTAATCACAAATGGTGCAAAACCTCCCCATTAAACAGGGAGTGATTTCCTTGAACAAAGGAGGGCCTCATTGGTCAATTATTTGGCATATAATGGGTTCTCCATAAATCAGAGCTATAATTAGCAGTGTTGGTATAATTAAGATTAAAAATTGTGCCATATCTTTTTGTTTGGCCACTGCCTAGCGCAGAGAAGCCAACCCATGGAAGTTTCCATAAGGTGACTACTGAATGAATGAGTGAGTGAACAAATAAATGAACAGATGCTCTGCACACTGTTCCTGATGTTAAGGGAACCAGGCTAACCCAAGAATTACATCTGATTCTGGTCTGCGTAGATGCTCCAGCTCTAATTACACTTAGGTCTTGGCTGGACTTGGGGCTAAGGAACTTGGGGGCAAACAGTTGGCCTCCTGCCACAACCCTCACAATAGGCCAAGGCCTTCCCTGCCAGCTGTGGGTCCTTAAGCCTCCAGTGTGGACTCACTTCAGCTGTGTCTGCCCCCCCCAGCCCCCCCACCTCCCCAGGAAGAGGCTGCTTTGCAGAGGGAGCGCCTCTCCAGGCCGAGGGCCCAGCGCTTCCTCCCTGCCCGTCGCAGAGCAGCAGCTGGGCCGGCAGCCTGGCAGGTGTCTAACAGCCCGCTGCAATCCTGCATAACAGGAAGCGAAAGAGAGAACCATATCCAATTGAAATTGCAGCGGAATATGGGCTGCAATGCTTAATTAACCACCCTCAGTCATTTTACAGATTTCTGTTGTTGCTGAAGGAAAAAAAACACACACAACAACACGGAAGGCAGGGTACATGGAGGGCGACAAAGCCGTTTCTGGAGAGTTCGTTCATGTTCATGGCCCTGCTCTCTGATCAGCAGCTGCTGACATAAGGCGGAGGGAATGCTCACTTCTGGCTTCCTTTTTTTAATGGGTTTCCAAAGGTGTTTGTTGTTTGTTTCGTGGTTTTTTGCCAGAGAGTCAAATCTGTGCCATATTCGTAGCAGTGGCCCGTGTATGTGTGTGTTTGTGGGGCTGGGGGTTGGCAGCCTGAGTGGATTTGTACAGTTGTATCTGTACGGAGGTGTGTTGTGAATGCACAGGAAGTTGTGATAGGGGTTTGTGCAGGAGCATGTGGATGCAACTAAGTGATAACAGAATGTGCGTGTGGGCATGCACGCGGGTGTGAGTTGTCTCATATTAAGGACATGTGGGAATGGGTCACGAGCAAGGTTCCATGTCCATACGGGGGAGCAGGTGTCTGCTTGGATGGATATTTCAATAGAAGGGGAGGCGTCTTTGCAAAGTCAGGTAAACTCAGCTTCCTGTTCTAGCAGACGGTAATGACAGGGACTTCTTGGAGACACCTCAAGGCTTCACTTTGCGTCACATCTTGTTTTCCAAACCGAGCTTGCTCGCCTGGATGGACTTTATGGGGAATCCTTGGAATGCTACAAACTCCACAGGGACATAAATGCATTAACAAAGCAGCTAATGTTTGTTAAGGGCTCACTACGTGGCTGGTATTGCCCCCAGTGCTTCTCAATATGGGTCTTTTTTGATCCTTCCAATAAACTTACTGGGTAGGAACTGTGTTACTATTTCCTCTGTAGAGTTAGGTAGATGGTGGAGCCAGGATTTGGATGCAAACTGTCCAGCGTTAAAACCCCAAACTCTCCCAAGTTCTCATGCCTGGGTATGGGGACAGAGAAGACCCCCCCCATCGCCCAGCCAATGTTGTAGTGACTAAATTTGCCTCATTTCCATTAGGGAACAGGGGCTTAATCTGTGAGCATCAGAACCTCTCCTGGAAAGAGGGCTGGTGCAGAGATCAGGGTACATTGGTGGCTTTGGATGCTCACCTCCATTCCCATGTCACTTCCTTTCAGGACATCAGTACTGTCACTTGGTGACAAGTGCCACGGTGCCCTCTGGCTTGCCTGGATTTCAGGTCTTCAGCTCCCTAGCCGTATCTTTTCATGATTTCTGGCTGGTTTCTCAGTAATGGATCCCCAACCCTTGTAGGCCATCAAGATCCCCTCAATGAGCTTCTTAAGGAAGCTTTGGGCAGAGTCTACCCAGGGTCCCACTCCCAGAAATTCGCATTTAGTGAGTCTGGGGAGGAGCCAGGAACTGCCATTTTTCACAAGCACCCTCTCCCACGTGACTCCAATGTGGGTGTCCAAGGCCCATGCTTCCAGAAAACTGCTCTCCAAATCTTCCAGGTGTGTAGCTTAAAACCCCTCTTCCCTTGCACCTGAGGAGCTCTCTAGAAGGAAACCAGGGTCCTAAGGTCGGAGGCCACACACAGCTGAGCAGCGCCCAGGGTGGGCCTTTAAAAAAAAATGGGGGTCAGTCTATTTCTCCAAAGTCCAATCTGCAATGACAGGCAGTATTCCTTTAAAAGCAGCTGGGGAGAGGAGCAGACGAACGCCCGTGTGAAGCCAAGCATTCCTCAAGGAATTTAAATGGGTCAGGAACTCTGAAAGAATTTAAATGAGCATGAAATAGGTATAGAGGGTTTTTTGGGCCAATATGCAAGCCAAATAGTAAATAACTATTTTCAGCACCGAGTTTGGCTGGCAAATTTGCATATACATGTGGCGCCCCGTGTTTCTATTTTTACCACGGAACTGTGCAATCTGTAAAGAGAGCCGCCTGCCTCGGTGGAAATCCGGGCTGAGGCTGTTGGCCGGGAGCAGCTCATCTTCAGCCTGGCTGGACCTGGAGCTCTGCATTTGGACGAGCCCAGGCGAGAGTTGAGAGATGGGCAGGGAAGAGAGAAGGCACGCGTGTGAAGTTTGTTGAGCTCTTGTAGTGCCAAGATCTCCCCCAAAGCAATGCGCTCGTGCCTGGAAAACAGAAGTTGAAGTGGAGAGTTTGACATTGCCTGGCACCGTTTAAAACAACTTCCCAGCCTTTCTTAAAAACCCACCCTGCTTCGTCCCTCACGTATTATGATCATTATATTACTGTGATTATCATAGTATTGTCATTATTATGACTATTGTCAAAATGTGGGTACATTTTTGCAGATGCGTGCAGAACTGAAAACGCTCCCTGCTTCTCTGCTTGTTGTCTTTTTATTTCCCAGAGAACAGTAATGAGGCAGATTGAAGGTTTTCTGGCAAATCTCTGGATGCCTTCATTTCCGCTCAGCATGGGGTTGCCACTCAGGTATTCTGTAATTACCCAGTGGGACCCTCTAACGGTGACTTTGCACAGCGAATTTGGCATTTCCCTTTGGATGCTCAAGCACTGGAAAGCAGCACAGGCTTTTTGCCTTTTCTTGCAGCAGAAATGCACGTGGAGGGAAGAAAGGGCACATTGCATAAGGAAGGAAGTGCTGCCTGGCTCCTGGGGAAGGTGGTGGTGGGCTGCCAACCTTGGTTTAGCTTCTGCTCACAGGCTGAGAGATGGCTGATGGGTTAGTGACGCTCTGTTAAATCATCACCTAATGCCAGCCATGTCTAGCCTTCATGTGCCATAAATACCTGAAAATGAACTTCCTTAAAATAACTTGTAGTTGAGAAACATAGTAGGTGTAAATTGGTCCTAAAAGGACCCTCCCTCCACCATCAGGACCTTTGTACCACTTTTTTTTTTCTTGGGAAAATTGCTGTTTCGTTTAAATGGGACATGGGCAAAATAGGAGAGCCCCTCCAGCTGCCTGCATGTGAAGATACTGGCTTTTCTGTTTGAGGACAGGGCCAAAGAGCTTGATAAAATTCGGCTGTGGTTGCTCAAGGTTTCCAAAGGCCCAAAGCAGAGTGTTGGGAGGTTTGGTGTGGCCTGTGTTTGGTTCTCAGACACTTTCGTTTTCAGAATATTATTTCCTTTGTCGGGTCTAACCCTGTCAGTAATGATGGCTGAGTAGTTGGGTATGGCACACTACCATATTTGGACAATTTTTAGAAACTACCTAAGATTTTTGTGACATCCCTTCAAAGACTTGCAAAATGTTTTATCAAAGGATATTTTAAAACACCTTTTTAAAAAAGTTTGTTTTCCTTTCTCTTAGTAATTGGGGGAAAAAAGCATATGAACAGACTAAAGGAGATGTATGTATAGCTTTGGGGCTATAACATAAGCTTTGGGGGGGTCTTTTTATTATTTTTTAAATATATTTTTATTGATTTTAGAGAGAGAGGAAAAGAGGAGAGAGAAATAGAAACATCAATGATGAGAGTCATTGATCGGCTGCCTCCTGCACTCCTCCTGCTGGGGATCAAGCCCGAAACCCAGGCATGTGCCCTGACTGGGAATCAAACCCCAATCTCCTGGATCATAGATCAATGCTCAACTGCTGAGCCCCACAGGCCAGGCAACTTTTGGGGGTCTTTTTAGAATATAAAGATTTATGCTTACGCCGCTCCAGAGTAAGGAAAATTTTTACCAATTTCAAAGAGCATGAAAAGAAGATGCTATAAACTTTTGCTCAGGCTGTAGTATCTCTGAAATATTGTGAATGTGAGAAAGCTTCTTATGACTAATGCAATATGATATGCTTCCCTAGAAAGGTGGTTTCCTTTGTTTATCACTAGCTGAAAAGAATTACTAGTTTTTGTCTTACACAAACCCTTTTCATCCATCCATCCATCCATCCATCCATCCATCCATCCATCCATCCACCTGTCCACCTGTCCATTCATTCATCTATTCACCTACCCATCCACCCATTCTCCATTCCTCCACCCTTTCATTTATTCATTCACAATGCCTATCACAATGCTGATTACCAGAGATACAGAGATGACTCAGAAACATTCCCTATTTCCTGCCCTCAAGGAGCTCAGAATCTGGTAAATAGACCCTTGGCATGGGCAAATTTAACACTTGTGGTTTTGAACACTTATGAGCAACCCAAAGCTTTGTCATTTTTGCTACTGCATGGACATCAGTGGATTTCAATGGTGTCTTCAATGAAATGAATTAGCAAGAGGGAGTCTTTGACTTCATGAGTGAGCATAGCTGACAGCCCAGCATCCATACTGAGATCAGCTTCGCGGTTTTGCACCCAGAATCACGCTCATTAGAGGGTAAAACACTGTTCCAGGGCATGTGATAAACTCCCCAAAAAACCATCTGCCAATGCTACTTATGGAACTAAGGAGAAAATAGAGAGATCTACTTGAAGTTTTGATGGGAAAGATGGCATGGAAAACTGATCTGGAGTAACTTGAGAACTTGCATAGGAGCTCCTCACTAATATCAAAGACTAAAGGGAGTGATTTCACCGTTACCGTAGCTTTTGGGAGACTCGTGACTGAAACCAATTACAAATTCTTGGTTCCTAGGAGTCCAACTTGCAAGGCTCCTCTCTGCTCAGATGGCTCCCACTCTTGGTGTTTCCATTAATATTTTGCTTTTGGGGGTGGGGGAGCACTACTGTCCAAGTAACTGATATCACATCAATGGTTGTCACAGTTCTGCTGTTTCTATGATCTCAAAGTTAAAAGAGAAATTAATCCCCCAAGCCTCCCATGAGTTTCATAACCCCTTCTCCCAAGGAATTTGGAGTGACTTCCTCAAGGCCTGGGCCATGGCTGTTTATGAGATACCACCCTGAGTTTCCTCCCCACTTAGGGCCACATAAATGACCACAGTGGCGCCCTAGGTTTAGCCACAGACTTTCAGCTTAATTGGCACTGTTTTTGCCTCGGAGCAGGATTTGCCACACTTTACTGTCGATGTCTATCCCAGGACTCCAAGAGATGACTGGCTGCCATCTCCCCCCCCCCTACCTGTTTATCATGAGGCACCAGACACCAGGACCAGTTTTTTCCATACCCAAGCGTCCTGGGCTGGGCCGGCAGATTAAGCATCCTCGGTGTGGCCCTTGCTGTCCACAGGTAGAAATGCAAGTTTCTATAGTTAATGCATCAGAGGAAGAGTGGGTGCCTTGGATGTAAAGAATTGTAATGCATTTTTCTAAAATAAAATTCTTCTAAGAATGAGCTGCAACATTTACCCACTGCCCTCGCTCGTTAAACCCTATTTTCCTATCTCCGTTCCATGCAAGCATTCAACTGTTAAATGTGCACATATCCTGTCCAATCTCCTAGCTCCAAATTCTTCCTCCTGGTTACCTCTGGATATCCAAACATCATCTTTTTCCCCCCCTCTTCTTCCTTCCCATCTCTGCTTTTTACTTTTCTGTCTTATTTCTACTGTCCTCCTCCTCTCTCACCCTTTTTTAAAAAAAAAAAAAAAAATGTTTTTATTGATTTTTAGAGAGGAAGGGAGAGGGAGAGAGAGAGAGAAACATTGATGAGAGAGAAACATCATTGATCGGCTGCCTCCTGCACGCCCCCGACGGGATGGAGCCTGGAACCCGGGCATGTGCCCTGGCCTGGAATCGATCTGTGACCTCTTGGTCCCTAGGTCGACGCTCACCCACTGAGCCACATCTTCAGGGCTCACCCTTCTTTCTCTTTGCTTCCCGCCTGTCATGCTGCTTTGGGAGACATAGTTCACTCATCACAGCCAGGGGTGGTCATGGTTGGACTGGCATGGCAATGGATCAAGGAAAGAGCAGTTCAGATACTTCAGAGTAAATTGATACCAAATAAAGGATCAGCAGCAGAGTCATTGAAAACACCTCCACGCTGTCGTAGGTCCAGTTCGCTAGAGTGGAGTGTGAGAAGGCGGATCTTGACGGGGCTGAGGGAGCCAGGATGGAGCAAGGCGAGGAGTTAGGCAGAGATGTGGGTACAGCTGAAGTCCAGTCTCAGGCTGACCCCACAAGGGGCTCTGGAGTTGTTTCCCCAAATCGGTCACAATAACTACAGACTATCCCCAAAGGCAGGTCACAATGTCCAGGCATTTTTAGATGTAGAGACTTCTGCTGGCCACGGGCAATTCTCAGGAGAAGGGGGTGTCTGAGCACTAGGAAGAGTCGAGGGTGCAGCAGCCTGGGAAGTGGCACCCAAGTGCTGCTACATCGGCAGCTTAACAGCACCCACCCTTTCACACCCGCCTCAAGACTCAGCAGGCTCCTGATCTTCCCCCGTAAAACGCGTGTGTTCCCTCGAGCACCGCTTAATTCATGAGAATTAACAACTCCCCTTTCCTTTTGACTCCATCATATCGTGTTTATTTTCATTAATTACTCCTATTGCAGTCATCTACTCCTCCCAGCTGCTCTGCAAATCACTGAGGGCCTCCTTGAGGGCTGCCCCAAAACCTTAATGCTACTTCTAGCAACTAGGAGAAAAGCTCATTGCTGAGGTAGGACTTCCCGTCCATTATTTCTGTTTCCGTGTGTCGGGAGCATTTACTTGAAAATGTATCTCACTGTGGTCTATCGTTACCTACAGGCCACCTCTGCCTTACTCGATCGTGCTGATCCTTCCCCCAGCTGTCACTGCTTCCTGGCATCACTGCATGACACCCTGTGCTGGGGGCTGCTTCTCGGGGGCCTCACTCTAACCCTCCTGCGGCGACCCGCTCCCCAAGTGGTGAGGACAACATTGCACCACTGAGACAGGTCCACCCAGACACCCAGGCAGCTAGAACTCCCCCTGGCCCACCTCTGGGTCCGGTGTGGCCTCTACGCCAGCTCAGACACCCGCGAACAGTGCGTGCTCCCTTGGGCTGATGGGTGGCTAACAGGGGAGGATGCCAGGGACAGAGCTGGAAACGCAGACTGCAGTATGAACATGGGTTGAAGTGTCCCCCAAATTCATGTGACCTTATTTGGAAATAGAGTCTTTGTAGACGTAATTAGTGAAGTTAAAATTAGATTATCCTGGATCCTGTGGGCCTAAATCCACTGACTGGTGTCTATATAAGAAGAGAGACACAGGGGAGAAGATTCTGTGGGGACAGAAGCAGAGACTGAATGATGCAGTCACAAGCCAGGGGACACCTAGGATTGCTGGCCACCACCTGAAGTTGGAAGAGGCAAGGAAGGGTCCTCCCCTGGAGACTTCAGGAGGAGCATGGTCCTGCTGACACCTTAATGTCCAACTGGTGGCCTCCTGAACTCTTAAAGAATAAATTTCCATTGTTTTAAGCCCCCCAGTTTGTGGTACTTGGTTACAGCAGCCACAGGAAACCAATATGACATATACACAGGAGGCCCACTATGTTGGGAAGGAGTCTTAGGTGGGAAGCTGGCATTCCCCGTGCTTCCACATTTTGGAACAGAACTCCAAGAATTCGAAACTTTTACATCTGAACCTGGCCCTCTAGGTTGTTATGAACATATATTTGCCAAGAGAGGAGGGTAGAGTCCTTTTTAACAGTGTGTTAATTCGCTTGGTAACCATTAGAAATGGAGACTCCGGCTGTAAACTTGGTCCAGTCCCCACAGGTGTTGGAGTGAGCCTTCCCTAGAGCCTATTCTCCCAACTTTGATGCAGAATTAGGTTGATCAAAAAAAGGCTCCGTTTGCAGAGTGCCTTCTGCTACAAACATGAGTAAGTAACACGTGCAACCTTTTCTGGATTTTCCTAAATGTAATTTTTTCCCTTCTTGAAGATAGCTGAACATAGCTTCTGAACATAAGCAGGGCAGCTTATCGGGCTGATGGCCTTCCTATTTCCTCCCACTGTCATCAGAAGCAGCAATGTGACAAGAAGGCACTCCAGATCAAAGTTGCAAGCACACTTCCACCGTCCCCAGGCTGTGGCCCTGGCAAGCCCCATATTTATATTTTCCAAATCTGTATAATTGAGATTGCCTTTTTGTGAAAAGCAAGCTAGAATTCCCCCTAAACTGGCAATGCTTTGTCAAGGTTCTAGAGCGGTTCTCTAAATGGCCAGCTTGTTAACGATGAACGAAGAGAAGGAGATTCCAGTTCAGTAGCTCTGGGTAGGGCCTAGGAACCTGCAATCTTAACAAATGCCCCACCCCCAGGTGATTTTTCAAGCATACTGCTCCCAGGACCACACTTAGCACCTACTAAGGACCAGACACTTTACAAAATGTTTCTTCAAGCCTACAAATTATTGACTTGAATGATTATTGTATTTTTACACACAAAGCCTTATTACAAAAAAATGTCTGATTTTATAAATGGAGAAACTGAGGCTCAGAGGAGTTAGGTAGCCCCTCTTGGTAACACAGGGAGGAAGGGGCGTATTTGACTAGTGTCTGTACAATTCCTAAATTCACCCACTATTTTATCTCCCTGACAAATATAGGTGCCTCTGTGTCTTCATCTATTAGTAGATACAGTAGGAAGTGCATAGTAAGAGTACATACTAATTATGGAGGGTTAAATGAGATATTAGGTTTAGCCATATGAAATTGTTGATGTCCAACCATTTAGGACCTACCAATTTCAAATAGGTCTATCTAGTAATTGGGAAGTGCTGGGTACAGTGCCTGGCATAAAGCAATAGCTCGATAAATGTCAAGTATTATTAAAAGCTGTTGTGGGTTGGACTGTGTCCGCCCCAAAGATATGTTGACATCCCAGCACCTGGTACCTGTGAATGTGACCTTATTTGGAAATAGAATCTTTGCAGATATAATGAGTTAGGTTTAAATGAGGTCATACTGGATTAAGTCCAATGACTGGTATCCTTGTAAGGAGAGAGATTTAGATACACTAGACACAGAGGGGAGATAGCCATGGGAACACAGAGGCAGAAATTGGAGTGATGCAGCTACAAGCCAAGGAAAGCCAAGTAAGCACCAGACACTGGAATAGGCAAAAAGGATTCTCCCCAGAATTTTCTGAGGGAACAGGGCCCTGACAGCTCCTTGATTTTGGACTTCTGACCTCCAGAATGCAGAGAATACATTCTTATTGTTTGCAGCCTCCAAGCCTTTGGTGATTCATTTCAGCAGCCATAGGAAACCAATAGGGTAGCTTTACCACCCTCATCTTTGCCATCTCATCCCCACCACCATCGCCATCTTCACCATCACCTCATAGAGCACAAGACATCACACTGGACTCAGATCGCAGAACAGTGGCCTCTGATCAGTGCTGACATATGAGGATGGAGTTGCTTAGTCTCAATCATGTTCTCCACTTGGACTTACCCACACACACTGTTTTGATTTCCATCCAAATTATTTTTTAAAAGATTCTTTTATGATACACATACATTTGTGCTTTTTGATGCTTTCCCAAGCTCCCTCCAGCTGGTGTAATGTAGACGTCTCCCTAGGGAAATGTTCAAGAGACAGAAAGATGGAAAAATGGTAGCCACAGAGCACTGGGTAAACATTAGCTCCTTTCATAACCGTCCTTTCTTGGATGACAAATCTGTGGTGGGCCCCCAAGTCCCAAAGGATCCCACTTCAAACATATATTTGGATCGGTCTGAAGGGTCAAGGACCTGCTATATAAAAAGTCCCCTAATGTACACTATTCAGATAGAATTTGCTGGCACAAAAATTCCAAAGTGGAGTATGTGGCTCACTTCAAATTTATTTGTCAATCAATACAAGGTTTCTAGTGACCTTTGGTTCAGGTTTTGGACAGAAGAGACTCTTCACCCTACTTCCTCTCTTACTCTCCCCTCTGTCCAAAAAATTTGGATGCTGTAAATTCTGTCAGGTCAATGACCGTATTTTCCAAATAAAAAAGCAAAAACAGAAGCCATGATTGACAGTGAGGCAGAAAATTCAAAATCTGAATTGTCCAAGCCAATCTGCTTACGAGTGTACCCACTGGGCCCAGTCTCTGAGCTCAGATGTCCCCATTAGATCTGTGAACTCGGGCAAGTCACTTCAGCAGTATGTCTGAGTTCACGCATCTTTATGAGGTTGGCACTGTTATATCTCTCATTTTAGAGCTGTGAGTACCCAATGAATAGTAAACAAAAGCGTTTGGCAGAGTGGTAGTCATGTAAGTTCTCAATAAATATTAACTATTACTATTATTTTTTAATCTGTAGAAAAGCGGGCCTCTATTTGCATATAGACAGCTCAGTTAGAGTTGAAGTAGGCATTATTTTGCAGCTCAGAAGGTTTAAGCAACACACCCAAAGTCTCATAACTACTCATCTCAACTTGAATTTAAGCTCCTTTCTTCTATACCATGTTGGACTGTCCAGAATGTTTTCACTCAAAATGAAGCTCCCCCCTGTGACGACTCATGACCTTTTCAGTTGAGTCTTAGAAGGGTATAGCCTCTGAGCACTTTGATCTGGCAGAGAGTTGGAGCACCGATGGCACAGAGAAAGTTCTTAAGCTCAAGAGCAAAACCCTGAGTTCTGTTTTTCTGGGCTCCAGGACTGACCCAGTTACTGCCAGCCTATAACAGGGCCATTGCCCCTGTCCTGGACCATCAGGCTTCTTACTTGGAAGTGGATTGGCGATTCTGGAATCCATCTGCTGCCAATGGCTCTCTAGAGACAGGGTCTCCCAGAGGTGGCTCTTAGACCATTTGCATTTGAATCCTTTGGGAGGCTTGCTAAAACACAGATTTCTGGGTCTCTCCTAGACTTACTGAATCGGAATCTCTGCTGGACAATCAGATGTCTGTATTATTAACTAGTGGTCAAGAGACTGTGGTGCTCCTGAATCTCTGTAAGCCACAGATGCAGCCAGAGCCTTATTGTTTCTCCTCAAAGAGAGCCAAAGGTGGGAGTGGGGGAGGACTTACCTGAATAAAACAGAGATGATGTCTTGGTCCATTCAGGCTGCTATATCAAAAATATCACAGACTGGGTGGCTTAAACAATAGACATTTATTTCTTAGTTCAGGAGACGGGGAAGTTCAAGATCAAGAAGCTGGTAGATGCAGCGTCTGGTGAGAGCCCACTTCCTGGCTCGTAGACGGCTGTCTTCTTGCTAAATCTTTCCATGGTGGAAGGGGCTAAAGAGTAATATGGGGTCTCTTTCATAAGGACACTAATCCCATTCATGAAGGCTCCACCCACCTAATCACCGCCCAAAGGCCCCGCCTCCTTATATCATCACACAGGGGATTAGGATTTCAACATAAAAAATTTGAGGGGACACAAACATTGAGTCCGTAACAGAGGAAGTACCTGGAACCCATCTGGATCCTACAGACGCCCAGGTGTGGTAGAAAGAATAATAATGCCCCAAAGGGTCTCAAGTGGCTGGGAGGGGGAGCGAAGAGCATGCTGGATTACCTGAAGGTCCCACTAAACAGCTCTTAGGGCCCCCACAAGACCATGACACCCGAAAACAAAACAAGGAAAGGAATTCCAACACTGGTGACATTTTGCAGTATTGCACTATCAATGAGTCCAGAGAGATGCTATTTGATTTCAGCATACTTATTCCTTTTGTATTTTATGCTTTCGTACTTCGAAACACTTTAGATTACATGAAATGCAGGAGGAGCGGAACAAAATAACCTCATCTAAGAGTAGATGCTCTGATCAAGAGGGTGGAGGGTCAGTCAACAAAAGTCAATTGTCAGGAGCTGGCAAAGGAACAACAAGATCAAAGGACCAGGTTTGCAAATGAGAATTCTGAACATAGAGAAAGAAACTGAGTCCAGCAGGCAAAGAAGACAGGGCAATGCCGAAAAAAATAGTCGATGGAGACTCCTCTTTTTATAGGATTGTGGGTGGTTGTAGCGTTAAAGGCAGGAACATGGTTGAGAGGGAAAAATGAATATATGCAAATGAATGAATGTCTGTAGCTCAGCCTAGTGGCTCCTGGTGTGCTTTGAGGTCCTCCCTGAAGGCCAAAACCCTTCCCAGGTCTACCCCAAACCCCAGGGAGTTCAGATGGATAGGGCCCCTCGGTCACGAATGACAGCTGTCCTACTTTGGGCATCCGCGTGGGGTGACGCTGTGGTCTAGTTCTTAGCGCATCTGTGTGCAGAGATGAAAGGTCCTCTAGCCCCTTGGCTGAGGCGTTTGGCACTGGAGACGCACCCATGGGGCCTCCGGGGAGAGGGCGTCTGAGAAGCCAGGCGGCACTCCCCTTCTGGAGTCTGTTACTCTTGGGCCCGGACTAAAGGGGGCTTAGGTTTCTGCACTTTTCATGTGGCGTCTTTCAAAATTGAAATCCACTTGAAGTGGTTTGGGTTTTTCTCTTCCCCTCCTGGTGTTTGCTGTAGAGAAATACCTTCAAACACAGTGCTGCTCAACGCCTGCCCCTAAGCATGTTCAGAGGAACCCAGAGAGGCCACATCAAGCCGAACATTTTCATCAGAGACACCCAGGCTGGGCCCCTACCTGAAGCTCGCTCTGCAAAGGTTTTCTTTTTGCCCTGCCTGCCCCTGCCATTGGCTCACAGGTGCTTGAGAACAAGCCACCCTTGTTTCTCTGCACGAACTTATCTGGAGAGTTTGGAGGTGAGAACAGGGTCCCCTGTCCTGTGTGGACCCCCCCTTTTGCTCTCCGAGCCTGCGGGGAAGGCAGGGGGAAGGTGGGTGGGGTGGGCCCTCACTCATCCCACTGCTCTAGAGAGCCCCTCCCTCCTCAGCACACTCCCTACTCCTGGGCATCCTTTATTCATCTGGGTTTTCTACCAACCTCATTCCCCCATCTATAACATATCTAAAAGAAAACATTTAGGCCCATCGGCTAAGGGAGCTGGATCGATGTCCCAAGTCATAACCCACGGAGACGTCGTGCCTCATTCCTTTTTATGTGCTAGAACCTTAGCCTCAGAGGTGCATCCTGATAGTCCTCTATCCATATCAGCAATGGATCTTCATTCATACCAGCAGACCTGTGCAGGAGAGAGGAAATAAATGATCGATGGCTTATAGATATTATTTTACTATTTTAGTTACCCAGAGTCTGTGTCTGTTGACTCAGATGTACCTAATGACAGATGTAGGGGGAACTTTGGAAGGTGGGTAAGTCAACTAACCTCTTTACTTGGCAGCTTAAGGAATTCCATCCTGCAGCTTTTAGGTGATTTGGCAGAGGTCACTGGGCACCCTGTAGGGCTGCACTGTTTGTATTATGGGATTTAAAGGTATTTGCATACATCAGGACACTGGACAATGTGGATAGTAACCTGGGGAAACCATGGGCCATTTCAGGTCAGCTCTCCCCCTTTCGCAAATGGGGAAGCAGCGACCTAGGTCTCTGACCTGGTTCACGCTTACGAGCCTTGACTATGTCTTCATAGTCCCGGATCAGACTGGGCAGTGGCCTTGCTGTTTGGAGTCACTCAGCAAATTGCAGCAGGAATAGAGGTGTCCGCCCTAGTCCATCAGTCCACACAAGCCAGGGCCAGTGGGAATATGCTCTTCCTTCTCTTGCCTACAGTCACCAATGCATTTATATTTCCTAAGAAATGATTGGGCTGGAAAGCCTCAGCATCTAAATTTGAGATTCTACTGGAAGCAAGCCAGTCTTGCCTAAGGCAGTGATGGGACTAGAACAAAACCTCTCCTTCTCAGCTTGCCTACAAAACAGAGGACCAGAAAGATGGTGTATTCCAGCCCTCTTGTTGTCAGGGAAACTGAAGCCCAGAGACTGGGGTCGGATGCCTCAAAGTCTCACAAACTCAGGACAGACCCAGGACTCCCAGCCCCGGGTCTGTTTGCCCTCTCCTCTGTCCTTGGACACTTCTTCTAGCAGCAAGGCCCGCTGTGGTGCTTAGGGCTCTCAAGAAATGTGTCACGCATGTCCCCCCACTCACTCGAGCCAACAAAGAGAAAAGTTGCTTGCAGCATGCCACTCAGCACACAACAGAGCTCGTACCTGGGGTGTTTCTTTCTGGGGTGCCTTCTGTGGCACTGTCTGGGGAGCAGACCTGCTATCTAAGGGCTTCCTCTGGTCCTCCTGTCCCAACTGCTTCATGATCCCCAATCTCTGTGCCTGGCAGCTCATTTAGTCCCAGACCTACCCATTGAAGAAGAGGGAGCTCTGAGACACATACTTCTGCAAATGTACAGGGTGACTAAAGAACTGGATTAGGGGAACACCCGTAAACCCCCCAGAGCTGTGATCTTTCTCTGAATGAAACCACTGCATGTGTGTCTTGAGAAAAGGTTGGACCAGGTTTGCCTCCAAGTCCGTGCTTCCAGATTCGGGATTCTACTGGAAGCCAGCAGGTCCTCAGTGAGGTGGGGATGGGGCACAGGCGGGACCTGCCTCTTAGAGGCTTGTCTATGAAATAGGAAGTAGGTCTGGGAGGTCAGAGTTCATCGCTTCCCTCTGCTCCCTGTTCTCATTTTGCCATCACCCCACCCCCACTGGGGTGATTTGCATGAGAGGAAGTCTGAGAGGCAGGGACAGCCCCCAGCCTTGAAGTCACAGGCCGCAGAGGAGCAGGATGAGCCAAAACCGGAGTGATTATCACTCTGTTCTGGCCCCTGAAGTTCACCGGGGTTTCAGAATGGCTATATCTTCACAGTGACCTTATTTCTGCACGAGCAACATCAGGATGTCATTAATCACAACTAGCTCTTAAAAAAACACACACAAAAAAATCCTGGAGACCAAACAGGGGGGCTGACTCATTTGGGATGGGAGCTGTGATTCAGGCCCCCACAGTACCCTCACATGTGCCCCCCATTTGCCAGGGTGAGGAAAAGATGTGTAAAATCTGTGGCCTGATTGAAGGCTGAACCATGGTTGAGCCACTGGGGGCAGGGACCCCTGCAGGGCCTCCAGGTACAAGGGGCAGAAGTGTATGGCCACCTTTATGGGTAACTCCTTGGCTAAACAATCCCTGGGGCTGATCCATTTTCCATTCTGTGTTGGACTGACTCTGTTTTCAGTTTCTTAAGGCAAACACAGAGATGTCTTGGGGCGGTAAGCAGTCTCAACAAGCATTTTGTGCCCAGTGTGGGTAAAGACAGACCCTGGGGTTAAAAGAAATTAAAGTTGCTTTCCACAAACACTTGGGCAAGAAAAGGCAGGAAGAATGGAAACTAGCAAACATCAGATACCTTCTACCAGCAGCCACAGTTCAGGCATTTTCTCTCCCTTAATTCTCACACTCTTAAGAGGCCCTGATTTTTATTCCCATTTGTCGGGTAGAGAAAAAGAGGCTCAAAAGGGGGAAGTGACTTGCCCATGGTTATACTGCTTGTATGCGGCAGAGGAAGAACTCCAACCCAGAGCAATCTGACTACAAAGCTTGTGAGTGGGAGTTTGGCTTCCCCAGGTGGCTGGCAGCGCAAGGGGACTAACTTCTCTGGCTTGGCGTTCTTGTTTGAAATTGATGCACAGACTCGGCGGGCTCCCTGTTGTGATGGCTGTTGTGTAGCTTGATTTCTCCTGGTTATTTTCGGTGAGAACAGCAGTGCTGCTTTTTTTTTTCCTTAATGTTTGGGCAACATCTTATTTAACCTCATCAATAAAATGGACATCGATGAAAATGCTTGGCAATGCTATGGATTCGATAAAACAACATAGGCCTAGCGTTTGGCACAGTGTGTGAAGCGATGGCGATTTTCAAGGGCAGGCAGCTATGCTGGCTAAATCCCCTGAATGTTTCAGGCCCAGATGGTTTCTTGACTCTATTCTCTCTTTGGATTGGGAGGCAGAACACCTAGTTTCAAGTCACAGTTCTGTCGTTTATTACTACGTGATCTCACGTCTTAAAGCTTCAATTTATTTTCTGCCATGTGGATATGAGGAATTAAAAGTTTCCTAGGATCTCTCCCAACTCAAGACTCCCCCATTCACTGGTGGAGAATTGAAGAAGCTGCACAGAGGATTGCAGACATTCCCATCTCACAGCCCAGTCTCCTCACTGCTCCATCCTGCATCCCCTCTGAGCCTCTCGCCCTCTGTCCCTCAGGATATAGACCAGCTGAGTTTCCCCTCTGGTCTCATCCACGGATATGGCGGGTATGTCTGGTTTGCATGCTGGTGGGCCTGGAGCTATCTCTGCCACAGGAAAAACTTATATCTGGGCTTGCCCTTGCCGGGTGAAACAAATATCCAAGGGTTTTAGGAGCCCTGTTCCAGAAAACAGGATGAATACCAAGTATATATTTCTTAATATAAATCACAGTATCATACACGGCAAGGAGGAAGTAGCCGCTTTCCAATTCCCACTCCTTTCCTTTGACATGAGCGACAGGATACGTGTGAATCTGATTTTTCTAACTCATATTCTGCTTGAAACATACATTATGAGGGAGCAAGACACCATGTCTAAGTTCTTCAGAAACTGCCACAATTATTTCTTTTCCCCTCTTCAAAACCATCTACCTACCAGCGTATAGAGAAAGTATGTCAACTCTCTGATATTTGGGAGAATATCACCCATTCAGATAGTCTCGGGCTGAGATATCTCATTACCATCAGAGGAGCTCGGGATAGCGCAGTCATGGAATCCTTTCCTGGGGCACCTAGGACGGCTGCCTGATTCAGAGCAGATTCTACTCAAGGGTCCAGGATTACGGCCCATCCTTCAGGCTGCTCCTCTCATTTGCATGCTCTGAACACAGCGACGAACACATTTCCACTCTCACATCTCCATGCCTGTAACCTCTACTGGGAGCACCCTTCCCTATGGGTTGAATGAACAGAAGGGCTATCTGCCTGAGGCCCTTGATCTAGCAGATTCTCTTAACACTTTCTCCCTAGGTCCAGAGCATTTAGCCACAAAAATGTCCCAGGATATTTCCATCCCAAGTCTCATGTCCTTGGTCTACATTTTCTATTGCTTTGGGCACAGAGCCCAGAGGACTATTTTGGACCCAGCATAGGCTGTGAGTATTAGAGAGAACATGAGTTTTAAAATGTGGAAGAGCCCCATTCCAAAGTCCAGTTCTGATACTTATTGGTGGTAGGGTTTTATCTAGGAAGCTCAACCCTCCGAACCTCAGATGCCTCATCTGCAAAAAAAATCACCCATCCTGCGCGGTTGCCGTGACAGCGAGACCAAATAACACTTGTAAAACTCATGCTATAATATGTGGTTCATAGGAGGAACTCCACAAATGTTAGTCCCCTTGCACCGCCCATCTGCCTCTGTCTGACTGCGGGGTGGGGGGAGGGAACTGTTTCCCTCTAAAGACATGTCTGCAGTGCTGTCCTCACCCCTCCTGGGAGGGAGCAATGCTGAGTCCCTCATTTGTGCAGGATGTTTCCTGTAGCCGATCCGGAATGGCTCCCAACAAGTCCATGAGAGCAACTTAAGGAGGAGCTGAGTCCTCACTGACCCTCTTCCCTGCCAGGAAAGGGGCTGCATTCGTCCAGCCCTCTCAGCCCCTGGGCCAAGGGTGACTAACAGGAGTGCTGAAGAAACTCCGTCAGGCCAGGCTCTGCCCTCATCACTTCCCCATCTGCTGAGGGGCCCTCTCCTCTTGTGAACATGCCGCTCTGCAAAGCCCCTGAGGGCTGGCGCCCAGTGGGCTCCTCTGCGGCCAGCCCTCGCGGTGCCCCTGCCTCCTCCTGATTGTCTCCGCTATGAGGGCATGTGAAGCCCCTGAGGGCTACGTGAATGAAAGACTCAGTTATTCACTAAGCTCCTACTATGTGGAAGGTCCTGGCCTGAGCCTTAACATAAGACACACAGGAGGGAGCCAGGGTCCCTCCCAGCCGGCCCGGCCCAGCCTGCTCACCTGCTCAGGGTCCACCTACCCCAGGCCCTTAGCTCAACCCCCTTTCCTTTCTCCTGGGCCATGGGCCTCGGGCCCAGGCTTTGTGCGCCTTTCCCTTCCCGTGGCCACCAGGGCGGCCTGAGCCACCTCCCAGGGTCCGCCCGGTCGGGTCAGCACTGCCCGGCTGCCTCCCGCCTGCACCCAGCTCTGTCACACCAACAGTTTCTTTAAAAGAGCTCACTTTTTTTTTTCCACTTGGATTTACTCCAAACAGCTTTATCCATGAAGTCACAGATTGTATGCCAGTGGAGCACTATACGAGTGTGAGTTTTTAAACATAACTAATAAAACGAAGAGCATTTGTTTGCGCGGCACCCGAGGCTCCGAGGCGCGGCCCTGCCAGGGACGGCCGGGGCCACCCGCCCTCAGGCGGGGCTCGGTTGCCGCCCGCCCTGGGGGGACAGCCCGCTCCGCCCAGGGCGAGGCCGGCCCAGCCGCCGGCGGGAGCCCTCGGTGCCCGTTTCAGAGCCCGAACCGGCTTCCCGACGGGTCACGTTCGACAACCGAGGCGCCGCTGTGTTTACTTACAAGGTCTTCACCCAGCACCTCCTAGGTCCCGGGCAGTGCTGGGAGCGCACTTGAGGACGGGCAAAACCTCTGCCCTCCACGGCTTTTACTCCAGTGGTAAAGCCGTTTAAGATAAGGTAAATGAGTCAGGTGCATGCAGGCTTTTGGTTGACGACAGCTACTGAAAAGAAAAATTAAATAAGGGACAAGGGGGCAGCAAAAATCTAATTGTAATCAATAAACTCTGCCCGCCCAGGTCCCCCCCCTCAGGGTTTCTGCAGATGGTTCCCACAATGCACTGTGGTCATAGGTCCCACAATGCACTGCGGTCATAGGTCTCACAATGCACTGTGTCCAAGGCTCCCACAATGCACTGTGGTCATAGGTCCCACAATGCACTGCGGTCATAGGTCTCACAATGCCCTGTGGTCATAGTTGCACAATACTCTGCGGTCGTAGGTCCTACAATGCACCGTGGTCATGGGCCCCACAATCCACCGTGGTCATAGGTGTCACAATGCACTGTGTCCAAGGCTCCCACAATGCACTGTGGTCATAGGTCCCACAATGCACCGTGGTCATAGGTCTCACAATGCACCGTGATCATAGGCCCCACAATGCACTGTGGTCGTAGGCCCCACAATGCACCGTGGTCATAGGTCCCACAATGCACCGTGGTCATAGGTCCCACAATGCACTGTGGTCATAGGTGTCACAATGCACTCTGGTCATAGGTCTCACAATGCCCTGTGGTCATAGGTCCATAATACACTGCGGCCATAGGCCCCACAATGCACTGTGGTCGTAGGCCCCACAATGCACCGTGGTCATAGGCCCCACAATGCACCGTGGTCATAGGCCCCACATATGCCCTGTGGTCGTAGGCCCCACAATGCACCGTGGTCGTAGGTCCCACAATGCACCCTGCTACAGCTCCGACAAGAGCTCCAGGTCCCGCAGCGCACCGTGGCCGTTCCCCCGCAATGCGCAGGTGGTGACCCTCCCTGCTTCTCCTGGTCAGGGCTTTTCTGCCAGCACCAGCCTTCGTGGGCGGCCCCTCAGTGGTACTTGTTTCAGGTCCCCCCTAGCGTCTCTCCTGGCGCGGAATCCCGCCTGCACTGCCAGGCCCGGGCCGCTCCGTAGCAGCCCGTCTGCCTCAGTCCGCGGTCCCACGGGCCGCTTTGGCCAGGTGACGACGCCGCCTTTTTGCCTCCTCACCCACCCGAGGCCTGGCCAGGAGGCGGGCCCGTGCTGCGTCCCACCCCGCAGTGGGCCCGGGCCCCTGGGGCGCACGTGGAGGCCTCAGCCAGACCTGGGCGCTTATGGGCGGATGCCCGCCCCGCCCCGTTAGCACGTTGGCATCTTTCGGACAGCAGCACCTCTCCTGTAAGGTGAGAAATGAATGGCTGTACAGAAACAAGTCATCTAGAAAGTGCATGCCCTCCCCCGGCCCCTCTCCGGGTGAAGGTGAGGCCGTGCGGGGGTGAGGACACGCTCTTCGCCGAGGCAGGTGTCGCCCCCGCGCGCAGCCTCTCCCCAGGGGCCCGCGCGGGGCGCCCGCCGCTGTGCCGTCGTCTCTGGAACCGGCTCTAGGAGCCCGACGCCCAGCAGCACCCGGGCTTCCTCCGGCCGGGTCCCTCTGCACATGGGCGCCGGCCCTGCCCCGACTCCAGCCTCATCTCCTCGGGCCTGAGATGCCCCCGACAGTGAGCGGGGAGGCCCGCCAGAGAGGCACCCAGGAGCCTGAGCCAGTCCACCGGGCAGGCGCCACCTGTGCTGCCAGCGTCTCCTCGTCACCACCCAAGGCGCCGGCACAGTAACCATCCTCTAGGGAAGCAACAAAAAGCCTTTCTTTGTCATCATTTCATTCATCCAATAGTGATTTACTGAGCACCTACTGCATGCCCTGCACTGTTCTCAGCACTGGAGGGATGTCTGTGGACGCGATAAACAAGCTCCGCTGTCATGGAGCCTGCCTTCTGGTGAAGGGGAAGTAAACACTGATCAGACAAACATGTAAGAGAATTAGATACTGCAATTGGGACCACAGAGTCAAGTGGGGTGACTTCCTGAAGGCCTCAGTCAAGTTCTGAGTTTATAAAACCTGAACAACAGAAGGAATTTAGCCTGCTAGGTGGTGAGTGGGGAAGATGGTGAAAAGTTTTCCAGGCTTAGAATGTCATATGCAAAGGCCCTGCACTGGGAGGAAGCCTGGCACATTCAAGGAGCAGAAAGGAGGCCAAGGAGACTTGAGTGGATCAAGGAAAGGAGAGGATACATCAGGCCTGGGAAGGACTTGGCTTTTATTCTAAATGCCCTGAAAGCCATTGGTGAGCTTTAAGTGGAGAAGTGTTGGAAGTGGGCCCTCATCCTGGAGGTGAGGCGATGCTTGTGAGTTCACAGAATTGGAAGAACTTTTAACCTCCCCATATGACATCTGGGGGGATTTCTTCCCTTTCAGTCTGGATGTGGTGGACTCTGAGGTCTTCCCAGAAGTGGGGGCTCAGTTTGAACACTGTGTCCCCATTTCCTCTCCACTCCTGCTGCCAGTGGCACCAGCAGTTAGCAATCTGAACCTGGGTCTCGCACTGGATGAGAGCCTGCTGGACCGAGACCTTGGGGTGCCGAGGGCTTTGCTAGCATGTTCCTCGCTGGCAGGGCTGGGCAGCCTTTAGAGGGAGAGGGGGTGTCTATTTATATCACACAAGCTCTTGTGTTCCAGCTGGCCTAACTGACCACTGCAGTGCTGCTGGGGCCTGACCCCTAAATTCCTCCTCACTCCCCAGGGCCTGGCGGCTCCTTGTTCCTTCCCTAGAGCCTGCTAAGGGTCACTGACAAGGTTAGAGAAGGAGCCAGAACCCTGGGCAAGAATGAATAGGCAGCTTGAGTGCCCATAAGTGCCCATCAGAGACCTTCATGACAACAAACAGGCCGAGGAGAGATGCCCAGCCACTGTGGCCTGGCTCCATTACAGGAGATAAGAGTGCAAGCATAAAAGCTCAGAAAATGGGCCCGGACTCCAGAATGCTCTCCCTTCAAGCAGTACAGAGTGCAGCAGCCTATGGCCCTTGGGAGACTTCTGTCTGGGGGGTGGGAATGGGAAGGTAGAGCCTGGGGCAGGCCCTGGTCTCCACAGAGCAGGTGACTGACCATCCTGCTAGGGCCAGCTCCCTGGACAGCACCCCTCGCCACTTTCTGGAGCATGGCTTTTTTTTGTGTATTTTAAAGTGTTCTTTTTCTGAGAGAGAGAGAAACATCAATGTGAGAAACATCTATTGGTTGCTTCCTGCACACTCCTCAATGGGGGGTTGAACCTGCAACCCATGTATGTGCCCTGACCGGGAATCGAACCCACAACCTTTTGGTGTACTGGATGATGCTCCAATCAACTGAGCCACCTGGCCAGGGCCTGGTACATGTCCTTTGGGCAGGTTACATGCACTTTGAGACCCCAGAGCTCAGAGACAGCACTGATATTAACAAGAGTAACTAACCATGCACCAGGAGACTTCCAAACTACTACTTCTTTCTGAGGGAAAGGCAGGCATCTCAGAGACAGATGTCTGGGGCTCATGAGCAGAATGGAAATAACTGCGGGCTGAGCTGAAACAGGCAGACCCTTCATTTTAATAGAGGGTCACCTTTTATTTTCATTTTAAAATTTCAAAATACTCATGCTATTGAATTATTTTGGGAAATCACAGAAAAGCTTAAAGGGGAAAATGCACCACCCAGAGATGCACACTTGTAATGCCGTTGTGTTAAGTCTGTAAGAACTAGTGTCAATATTGCAAATATAGTTTTATAGTCTCCAATTTTCACTAATAGCAACAGTTTCTCATATCATTAGTGTTCTTCTTTAACGTGATAACAGGTCGTATTTATTGAGCACATAAAAGGTGCCAGATCCAATTCTGCACATGCATTATGTATAAATTCAGCACAAACAATGCTACAAGGTAGACCTTATTATATTATATCCATTATATAGATGAGGAGCCCAAGGGACAGAGACGTTAATAGCTCACCTGAGGCCCAACAGCTACAGCATTGCAACCCCCGCCCCCATGTATGCTGGTTTCCACCCTTCACCATGACCACTGTCCTCACCACAGGTTAGCACCCACCCCCGTGAAATAGCTGGATGAGCGTTTACTGTAAAACCTCCTGGGGCATCTATTAGGGCTGTTTTTTGTATGCATCTTTATTTCCTTAGGATAATTTCTGGAAGGGGGAGGCATAAACATGAAGGCTTGTACTTTTAGTTTTTTTATTTTTTATTTTGAAATAATTCCAGAGTCACACTAAATAGCAAAAATAGTACAGAGAGGGCTCAGCTCCCTGCAGTGGTACACCTTACATAACCAGATACACTGGCAAAACAAGGAAACTGACAGTGGTGTGATGCTATTAGCTAGCTACAGACGTGATTAGGATCACTGCAGTTTTCACATGCACTTTTTTTTTTTAAATGCTTGGTGTATAGTTCTGTGACATTTTATCCCATTTATAGACTCGTTTGTGTAAGCACCAATGGGGAGATTTTTAAGGCTTGGAAGTATATTGGCAAAATTTCCTCCAGACAGGTCACCAAGAATCATGCACTGGATGGCTGTGCCCACTGGGCATTCTCAGAAAGGGTGGTCAGGCCCCACGGAAACCTAGCTGTCCCAGCCCAGAGACCCAGCTCCATGGCTAAGACCTACGTGGGGGGACATGTCAGTCATCTCACTGTCAACTCACACACCCTCCTGGTGAATCTTTGTCCAGAGAGCAGGGGGTGGCCTGATTTTTCTGTCAGGCAGTGAAAGGTACAGAAAGACCACTGGACTGTGTTTAAGTCCTAATATGCTCTTAGGTCAACCATCAAGGCACCTGCAGTTCATGCTCCTCACCTGGAAAAGACAAGACCTGAATGCTATTCAGGCTGGGAGGGCGATCTGCCTATACTCTCTACCCTTCTTTTGGTCACTGCCATTGATTAGGGCATCTGTCTACTGAGATAATGATTCTTAGTATTGATTGTCTCTCTTGCCAGGTACCATGCAGAGGGCTTGGCATACGTGTCTCTCTTCCTCCAAGCAGTGTGACAGGGAAGCTCTTCTAGTCCCAATCACAGACGAGCAAACTGAGCCACAGTTCATCAGTGGCCGTCTTCATGATCCCAGAGTCCATCACTAATGGCCTGGCCGGCGTGCCTTCCCTCGCTGGCTCTGTGCACCCCTCCCAAATCTGTACAGACAGTTGAAGACAATGTTTTCCCCAGACCAAGGATGGCCCATCAGTCAAGAGTTTAGAAGTGGCTGTCTATGACTCCCAGCTAAAATCTCCAACAAGCTCTTGAGATGAGCTGGAAGGCCCCTTCCGGCAGTAAAGCAAATTTGATATTGCTGTGAGGTAAACGCTGCCTAAATATAAAAGCATGAAGATAAGTTCCAAATGGATTTTCTGGATGGATTGGGGTTTTATTCATTCTGAAAAGGAGGCAGATAGTGAATTTCACTGCTGTCACTTGACACAGGAGGTAGCTGTCTCCCAAAACGAGAAAAGAGGGCATCCTAGTCACTTCTGATATCCATCGTGCCCTGGAATCTTAGACCGAAGACCTGTCCCCACAGAGGGAACACTGCAGCTTGGCGTCAAAGAGCCAGTTGAGCTGTTTAACAGAAAAAAGGCAAAAACCATTCTTGAACTGAGGTTAACTCACCAGAAGCCAGTCAGATGAGGGGGATGTTCTGGTGCATTGGAGGGGGTGGGGTGTACAGTCCATGCAGTTACCTGTTGGGCTACAAAATGCCAGGAAACAACTGGGCCCTTGGTATGTTCAGAAAAAAGCCATTTACAGAACACACAAAACCAGTGACCAGAGGCAGAAAGGGCAGTGCAACGTGACGGTTAGATCTCCCGAAGGCTTGAGCAGAGCAGTATTTCAGCTTTACTTCCCAGGTTAGAGGCTGCACTGCATTCGAGAATGAGTCGATTTGGGGATCCCATGCCTAGAATTTTTCTTAAAGCAAAGAGGTTAACTTTTGCTTTACATCTGAGACAAGTCGATGAGTCTGGAAAGTTCAGGCCAAATGATCAGTGTCTGAGCTGGTATTTATGATCCGAAACAGAAGTCGGTCCCTGTAGGTGATCCGGTACAGTTTGCAGCCAGGTGAGTTGAAAGGAAGGAGAGAGCATGGCTTGGTGTAGAGATGACGAACTGAGCGGAATGTCCCTGAGGATTGTTCTGTCTGGGAAAGCCATCCAGAGACCATGATTCGAGACCAGTCAGAAGAAGCAGGAACTCAATAGGGACCCTATCATTCAACGCAGACCCTGGAAATACCTTTTCCTTAAAAAAATATAGAACTACCTCTAAGATGTTCATACAGTCATTCCACCTGTAGCAGTCAACCATAAATCAGTCGTTCAAGTTACAACAAAAATCACCTATACACAAAGATGTTTTTGGAGTATTACTTAAAATGGTAAAAATTGGAAACAAATATTCAGTAAAATGGAGATGATTAAATAAAATGTTTGTTTTGGTTGGAATATATGAAGTCATAGAGCGGTGCTCCCTGAAGAGCCATATTGGGGAAAATATTGGGGCTGCTGTTAGATGACCATCTCGGCGCCCACTTCCGTAATCCCTGGGATGTGTGTAAATCCCTCAGTAGGAAATTATTCCACAGTGTTGCAGACGGGGTCGTTGATGATTTTGCTCTTTGCTCAACTTTCCCTGTGCTTTCAATAAGACATGTGGATTACTTTTATAATGTAAATATACGCAATGCGCTTTATTTTTAAAACACAAGGAAAGCATAGAGAGTTATTTTTAAAAGGCTTATTGAGGCACTTTACAGACGCCCAACAACACTGGGAGGGGCGGGGGGGGGGGACCTGATTGGGGATAGGTACGTGGGCTGAATTCAGAAGGCACAGAGCCAGCCCTCCCGCAACTAATTGGGGGTGAGGGGGGACTGGCGGAGAAAAGAAAGAAAAAAAACACCCCCAGGATTCTTTCTGCGGTGACAGTATAGAGAGATCTAAAGTGACTAAGCCTCGGAGCAGGAGGAGCGATAGCCCAGATCCCAGGATCTGCAGGCAGGACAAGCTGGACGCGGTCAGGCCAGAATGGCTCCCCCATCCCCATCTTCACCACACACCCCTGCCCCCAGGAATAGCAAGTGTTCCAAGTTTCAAAATCAAAGACACAGATGCAGGCAGGGAGAGGAGGCAGCTCAGCGGAGCTGGGGATGAAGGAACAGAAAACCCTGACCCGTGCACCTGTGACCCCTCCTCAAACCCTCTGCTCAGGCGGCTGCAGGAGGGAGGCCTCAGGGAGCGAGCAAATGGTTGCAGAAGGGTCACGCTGCCAAGGTGGGGGGACGAGGGCAGGAGCTGAAGGTGAGAGCGCTAAAGATACCGAGGGGAGCGTCGCCCGGGGCCTGGGAACAGCTGAGGGACAGAGGCAAGCGATGCTCCTGTCCCGGGGCGGGCTCCGGAGCTCAGCCGGGCGCCAGCAGCCGTGAGGGGCGGCGGGTGGGCAGATTTGGGAGCTTCGCCCGCGCTGATTGCAGGCCAGTTCCTGCCCGGGCAGGCCCGGGCGCCCAGTCCTAAGGGCCGTCGCTTCCAGGCCTCTGCCAGCCGATGGTCACAGCCCTGTGAAGGTTTAATCAGCAGAAGGACCAAGATGGGCAGTTCCTGGCTTCCATCAGGGCTGCGCAGTAACAGCTAGGACTGCCCACCCCGTGCTGCCTGTTTTAACTGTCTCATTGAATCCTCACAATAAACTCCTGAAGTGGGCTTTACTTATCTTTACAATAGACTTTATTTCGTAGACCAATTTTAGGTTCAATGCAAAATTGAGTGGAAAGCACAGAGAGTTCCCATATACTCCCTCTCCCCATAGGTTTTATTTTCACTCCCCTTTCATGTCTAAAAACTTTCCCACCCAAATGTGCAGATGGTAACTCTTAGAGGCAAGAAAGGAAACCAGGATATTGACACCTCGTAGCGTCCCATGGCCAAATTGAGCCTGTCACCGCTCTTGACGTGGCCCACCAGCTAAGAATAGTTGTTACTTTTAAATGGTTGGGGGAGAGGGGGAAGACAGAATATTTTGTGACATGAAAAGCATGTGACATTCACATTGGTGTCTGTAGGTAAAGTTTTATGGGAGCTTGGCCACATCTATTCTTCTGTATTTGTCCATGGCTGTTTTCATGCCACGAGGGCAGAATCGAGCCATTGCAACAGAGACTTTGTGGTCCACAAGGCCTAAAGCATTTACTATTTGGCCCTTTCCAGAAAAAGTTTTCTGACCCTGCTTTACAGAAACATTATTGCATTTATTAAATGTTTCTTTTAATATTGTTAGATTTATGCTGGCCGGGATGGCATAGGGCAGTAAATTTCCAAAGGATGCTATTTTGGGGATTCTTGGCTCTCCTTTAGACCAGAACAGCTCTCTTTAAAGGTTTTATAAACTTTGGCATCTGGGGAATATTTCATTTGAAGAAAGGGTTCCACTGCCAAGCAAACATGAAGTTTGACTATCAATACTTTTCTCATAGGAAAAAATATATATATTTGTGATGAAGATTAAGTCTGTACCCAGGCAAACTGGAGAATACATAATGGGTGCAATCTTACTTTACTAGAGGAGGTTTGTGCAGGAACGTGTCCCACCAGACCCAGGTGACTGACATCATTCAGCCTGAGAACCACACAGCTGAACGAGGTGTGAAAATCACTGAGTCCAGCTTCTCCCTTTAGAACGGGTGAGGAACGTCCGGCCCACGGGCTGGATGCTGCCCTGCCAAGGCAACCACAGGTGGGATT
Organism: Miniopterus schreibersii; assembly: GCF_964146895.1. Classification (NCBI taxonomy): domain Eukaryota; kingdom Metazoa; phylum Chordata; class Mammalia; order Chiroptera; family Miniopteridae; genus Miniopterus; species Miniopterus schreibersii. The sequence goes on along the minus strand of NC_138121.1, from coordinate 21,982,602 downwards.
CGAAATTCAATTTATCTAGGAGCTTTTTTCATAGCTAATTTTTAAGTTGGTAATTTTGCGTGGCCCGTGAATGATGTTATAAATATCCAAATGGCCCTTGGCAGAAATAAGGTTCCCCACCCTTCACTTAGAGGAAGCAGGAGGCGGGAAAGTGACTCACCCAAGGTCACTAGGCTTGTTAGGGGTGGTCCGAGCAATGGCCCCTACGTTTGGCTCTTTCCGCTCTTCCTACACTGTTGAGATCCTGGGGACTTGCATTTGTGGAGGTCAGTGGGGATTTGAGCCTGATAGGACTTACAGACATGGGTTTTATTTGATATTTTCCCCTATCAGTAAATATTTCTAAATGCATCTCTAAAAGAACTTAAAAAAAAAAAAAAAAAAAAGCATAATAATATTACCACACCTAGAAAGCAGTTAACAATAAGCCCTTAATGTCAAACACACAGGCAGGTTTTGACACAGGGTGGAAGTTCAGGCTGATGGGGGTTTGGAATTCTCATGCTGCTACTCAGGAGCTTTGTGACCTTGAGAAATTCATATAACCTTTCTGAGTCTCAGTCTTGTCATCTGTGAAATGGGATGACTCTCTTATTGTTAGGGTTGTTGTAAAGGTCAGATGATACTGGGAAAGCTCTAGTGAAAGGTAACACTTGGCAAGCACTTGATAAATCACTAATGACAACGGTGATGGAGATGGCGGTGTTGCTGTTACAATCATAGCATGATTAGAGATAAACAGAGCGAGGGTCACCAGTGGTCCAGTTTCCTCAGTACTGGGCCAGTTTTCGCACTGAAAATCCCAAGTCTTGGGAAACCTACTCAGTCCCAGGCAAACCAGGATGGTTGGTGATCCTCTTACAGCCAGGCCGAGCTAGCAAGCTGGTAACCTCAGCTCAGAATGTAACCAATTTCTCGAACAAGTATATACATTTGGTTGATGCAATCGGCAGGGCTGCTGGATGGGATCCCAGATTCTCTATAAATAGACACGAATTGTTCAGGAACCTCAGACCTGGTGCTCATCACCTTGGAGTTATGCGCTGTAACTGCTCCCACCTCTCCCAAGTAGTCTCCCCCGAGCAACAGAGCACGGTGGGGTCCCACCTGGGAAGGAAACGCGGCCCCTTGATATAATGTAGGCAAGAGCAAAACGCTAGACCATTACAGAGACGCTGAATACAGTCTGCTTAGTCCAGGCCCTTCATTCTGGCAATTCAAAGGCTGAAGAGGTGAGATGACTTTTCCACTGTCTTTCAGCAAATTGGAGACAGCCGAGCTGTCCAGCGGCCGATTTGACTCGGTGCTCTCTGCAGATGGCCTTAGATGTGTAGGCCTGCAGGTCATGATGGGGAATGTGACCCGAAGCCCTCTTTACTTTGGATGGCCTCCTTCGAGAGGATGGCAAAGTCCTGAGAAATATTTGTTCAAGGTGCCGGGCGCCGGAGCCCAACCCTAAGGGAGGAGGGAGGAGGGAGCTCTCCCGAGGGAGCATCTGCGGACTCATGGGATCAGAGAGGTTCAACACTCCCTTTACAACAATGGCAGCACAGCAATCACAGTTCCTCACCAACGGAAAATCAAGTGACCACCAGGTCACGCTAATTCAGTTCAGACAGAAGGCCAGGTCAGAGAATTTAGGAGAAAACCTGCCCTTGCGGGGACCCGCATTTTTACTGATTTACTCAACCTTTCTTAAGCGCCTGCTTTGGGCCAGGCTCCGGGCGAGGCTCAGCTGACCAACCATATCCCCGTTAGGGTTCAGACTCATCACAGGAGGCGAAACAGTGGCCAAGGCAGAGCAAGCAAAAGTACTAATCAAACGGCTGCGAGCTCCCGATGGGAGGAAGGACCGAGGGACGTGGGAAGGCAGGGAGGCAGGAAGAGGGATAGTAAGGAGGCCGATTATTTCTCCAAAGATATTTTTAGCTGAGTCCTGAAGGATGAAAAGGAGTTAGTCTTCTAAAGGAGGGAGTTAGGAGCATTCTGGGCAAGTAAAACAATGTTTAAAAATTCTCTTACCAGACTCAGTGTGTTGTGTACCTAATAATAAATGACTGATACAACTGATTTTTTTCAGGTAGATTTTTATTAAGTTGACCACATATTTAATAGACTCACCAAGCTGAATTTAAAAAAGAAAATAAATAAATCTCAGACTTGAGTTAGTTTCAAAGGATCTGAGCGTCATCTAGAATTCAAGGGAGAAGCACCTGGCAGGAGGAAACCGTTTCCAGGGCTAAAATCCCTACCTTCAGAGCATGGTGTAAGGGGCCCCACTGAATGAAATCAGAGGTTTTGTGTGTGTGTGTTTTTAAAGTAGAAATGAGATGAAAAGAATTGAGAAGGAGCCAAGCGATAGTCAAGTTAATCTTCAGGGGAGGGAAAACATGTCAGAAAATGTAAACCAGATCAGTCCAACCCCTGTTACAATTCTGCAGAGCGAATTAAATTCCTGTGGAAAAACAAGTCTCTGATTATGAAAGGATTTGACTGTGTAGAAGAATCTGGAACATCCACCCTATTAAAAATGCTTGTTAAACCAGGGGAATCATGTAAGAAATTAGAGAGCTGAGAGAGGTGGGAGAACTTGGGCTGGCTGAAATGGACTTATTATTCCAGACACTGCATCGTATCAGTAAGACAGCAACGAAGAAAAAACCACTTTATTACACCAAGCAAAGCTGATGATTTCGGGTGGCATCATTTCATTCTAAGTGCTCTCTTAACCCTTTCTATGTAACTCTTTTGTCTTAACCAGCAGAAGTAAATTTTTTTTTTTAAAAAAAGGAAATCCCAATGTATTTAACACATGATATCCTTGTATAAAATAAATCAATAACAAAATTAATCCGGGCACAGGAGAGAATTTTGTTTGAGGGTCACTGGGGACAGATTAAAACAAAAAAAGTTGTTGTATGTTAGGAGACGTTGAGATTAGAAAAAATCCTTCCAAATCTGGGTGGGTAAGGCAAGAATGATCGGGGAAATATGTCCTTAAAATAACCGACCGTTATAAACATACTTAGAAGGAAAGAAAATTATAAAAAGTTTTAGCTCATTCCAGAATTTTCCAGGCAGTGGCTGTTTTCTAAATATAATTGTTTTAGCAAATACATGTTTGATTTGGGTGTGCTAAAACAGTCTCCCCGTCTTCTACTTTTTAAAAAAATTACATATTTTTGATGCAAAACACAAGTGGGAGGTAGCCAGGCATGTCCAGATACCCCCCCCCCTTTTTTTAACCAGCAAAGCCATGGGGGGGGGGGGGCTTTGTTCCAGCTGTGGCTAATGAGGGCTGCTGGGTGGCAGTTGGGGACGGCTAAGCAGTTTGCAAATGGCCACCCATTACCTCCGCTGGGGAAGTGGCGCCTCGGGAAACGTTTGCACAGAGTGTTTTGGGCTGTTCCGGCAAAACCCCGCATCCCTCCTCCCTCGAGCCAGTCCACCAAGCGCCCGATTTCACAAAGCTCAGCAAAGAAGAGCCAGTTACTGTGTCAGCTACTGGATCGGGCTGGAGGCAGTCGGGCGAGCCGGGGGAAAGCAAAGTGCCCGGGATGCGCCAGGGGGATCGGCCACGAGAAGCTGGGGGTGCTTCTCTGTGGGCATGGGGTTCACTGCCAGTGTAAAAAGACACAGAGCCCGGTTCATCGTCTCACCCCACGAACAGGCCATTAGTTTCAGGATGTCTTTTCCTAAACGATTCTCTTTTTGGCTGGCTTTCTGAACCTTAGTCCTGGTTCCGTTGAAATGTCACCACCTCCAGGAGGCCTTCCCTGACCGCCTGTTTCAAAGCAGGCCCCCTCCCAATTCCCACTTCTCCATGGCACTCAATCCCATCACCATGATTTAGTTTCTTCCCAGCACTTACCACTAGCTGATGTTTTCTTGTTTATCAATGGATTTGGTTTGTTTATTTGCTCTGTCTCCTGTCTATAGAATGTGAGTTCCATTAGAACAGGAGTCCTCTGGGAAGCTAAAGCAGGACCTGGTGCCGTGTCCAGAATGAGAATTATTGAAAGATGGATGGGTGATGGATGGATGACGGATGGATGGATGGGTGGATGGATGGATGGATGGATGGATGGATGGATAAGCATAAAGAATTTCTAATTTGGGTAACCTCTATGCTTTGACATTTTTCTTAGGCAAATCTCAGATGCCTAGTGCCTAGATTCAGTTCCATCTGCCACTGGGTATTTTTTCACATGTCAAGTGGCTCAGTTGACGTACCAGGACATGTACTGAAACCCATTTAAAAATGAATCATGTCTTGTTCAAAATGGGATTTTTTGATCCAGTTTGGGGGTTCTACTTCTTTTTTCCTCTCTTTCATCATTAACAGCAACTGAAGAATATATTAAAAAATATTTAAGTACACTGCCAAAAGAAAACAGCCTGGCAAACTGAACCAAACCTCGCAAAGGGGACTGAAACTTTTCACAGGCCTGTTTTTAGAATCAAGGGAGAAGACCAGACAGTGATATGGTAAAATCTGTGGGATGAGACACTTTCAAGCAATGGAAAATTTGGACAGGTAAATGATTTTTTTTCTTTCTTAAAAATCAGACAACTCTCTAAGAGTGAGATAGCCCAAAGCAGTCATTCACAAATTAGTATAAAAGGTTTAACTAGGTGTTCCCATTGCTCCCCAGCAAACTGAGGGAGAGGCGTTTCTTATGCAGGTGGAAGAAGAGAGAGATGATGTTGGCTAGAGAAGCCCTGAGGGACAGATGGAGTCTTGGGGGCTTTCAGTGTGGGGTGAGGAGGGTGGTGAAAATGGCACTGGACACACAGACAGCAGGGAAGAGGGACAGGAGATGTTGGGGATGGGGCTCCTGAGAGGACTCCGGCAGATTTTGACAATGAGACAGAACATGTGCAACCCAGGAAGACCACATCTCCCAATTTTGTTTTCATTAAAAGTAAGATTGCTGCCCTGGCCGGTGTGGCTCTGTAGTTAGAGCCGTCGGCCCAGGCCCTGAAGGGTTGTGGGTTTGATTCCCAGTCAAGGGCACGTACCTGGGTTGCAGGTTCGATCCCCCATCCTTGTCATGGTGCTTGAGGGAGGCAACTGATCGATGAGTCTCTCTCACATCAGTGTTTCTCTGTCTCTTTGCCTCCCTCTCTCCCTTCCAATCTCTCTGAAAATCAGTGGAAAAATATCCTTGGGGTGAAGATTAACAACAACAGCAAAGTAGGATTGCTGGATCTGAGGGTCCCTGGCCGTGAATGTCTATCCAACCTCCCCACGTCAATCTTTAGAATAGTCTTCCCTCGGACATCATACAGGACCCTGGGCCCCAGCGCCAGGCCCCACTGCCCTGGCTCCCTCCTGCGATGCCCTTTGCCAGGCAGAGAGGAGGGAGTCCTTGAGGATCCATTTAAAACAGTGGTTTGGGTAAATCCTTTGCCGAGCCTTCCTGGCATTGCTTTCCACTGCCCTCTGAGCCCCACAGCTCCATGGGCCTCACGCACCCGGCTGCCATCAGGTCTTTAAACACCAGCCTTTCACTCCGGCAAGGGCAGGCGCTGGGCTTCTGAACCCCTTCTCCTTAGCGCCCACCCCCGGCTTAGCGAGGCACTGCGTCATCCACAGGTCAGCCAGCAGGTGTTTTTGGAGCACCCACCATGTGCCAGAACTATTCTAAGCTCTGGGGATTTCAACAATAACCCAGACGCACGTTGGTGGCCCTCACAGACTTGACTCGCTATTGAGGATGGACAAACAGCAAGTAGTGAAAACAAATACGTGTTACCAATTGCGAGACATGCTGTGAAAGACATGACCAGCGTCCAGGGTGTGGGCCGACGTGGACGGAATGGTCCAGGAAGGCCTCTTGGTGGAGGTGATGTGCAACTCAAGAACGCAAAGCAGGCCGCTTGCTGAGAGTCTAGAATCCACTTTCATCTACCCAGCCCTGTGTGAGTGAGGACCATATCATTGATGGACTGGAATTTGGATGTTAGAGCTTTGTTCCCTGAGAACCAAGTCCCCAGATAAGTCTACCAACAGGTCCCAGGAAACCACTCAGTCCCAAGCAAACCAAGATGGCAGATGACGTTTCTTAGAGTGACCAGACATCCCTCAGTTGTTGCATGTCTGAGAGATGCAACGATAGGAGCACTGGGTGTCCATGCAACTCCTCCAGCCGGCAGAATCTCAGAAGTAATGGAGGGAGAATCTGCTAGAACAGTGAGTTACAAAATCCAGAGCTGCAGCCCAAATTAGCCTGATTGGCCCTTTCACTTTCCAGCGGGGCAATCGATATGGCCACAGCCTTGGCCAGAGTGACAAATCACAGTGGGGTTGTGATCGAGGGAGTGGCTGTGAGAAGTGAGGCCTAGAAAGGTGTCCGGATCTCCTGGCCTGTGGCCAGCATGGTCAGGGTGACAGCATGTGACAGAATGAGATTGCATCTCCCTTGGGTTTCCTCTCTCACTTCCCCTGGCGACCACCTGCCACATGCTCAGGGGAAACAAGGCCAGGTCCAGGAGCCTGAGGAACTGGGGCTTCAGGGTGGGGTGATGGAAGTGCAGGGTCAAGTTCAGATCCTACATCCCTGAAAGAAAGAGATCCCACCTGCCTATAGTGCCCATGTTTAGCAAATAAAAATACAAAATACAAGAAACCCAGTTAAATTTGAATTCCAGTTAAATGACTGATTGTTTAGCATAAGTATATCGCATATTGCATGGGCACACTGATGCTAATCTGAAAATCAAATTAAATTGAATGCCCTGTATTTTAATCTGCAACCCATTTCCCATTTCCAGAGAACCATTCTGCCCTGTACCTAGCACTCCCCAAGCTCCCCCCAAAGGCCCCAGATACAATAATGATAGCAGTTTGGCAACGACAACCCTAAATGTTATATTTTAGCTCAAGTTCACAGAATAGGCCAAATCACATCTTTTCTAATGCCTGGCCAGAGACTCAAAAAACCAACAAACTAAGCATTCCAAATAAACCAAAAAGACAGGCTGAACGATGGTATCCTGGCTCTATTAGATGCAGTGGAAACCTAAAAATCAAAGAGAGGGGGAAACCTCTTTCCAAGAGCCTGGGAAGAAGCATAAAGGTTCCATTGTGACCTCTTCCAACCGGGACAGCTCGGGTGCTGAGAGAAACTGGCCTGAAGTTACAAAACTGCCTGCAGTGGCAGGAGAGTCTGGACTGGGGCCATGAGGACCAGAGGCAGGGGTTGAGGCCTGTAGGTCACCTGTGACAGGTGACTCCAGGAAGGACGAGCCTCAGACAAGGCCAGAATCAAAAGGCTTTGATGACAACTGCGGGTCAAACCCTAGAAACCAAAAACTGCACACATAGGCAGGAGCAGGAAATGAAATGGGAGGAACATCCAGAGGGAGGAAAGATGATACGGACCAGGGCTGTAGAGAATCGAGTCAGGAGGGACATGGGTCACCACCATGGGGTGCTGAGACCACACACTTGGGAACATCTGACTAGACCAGTGGTTCTGAGTGCCCCTATTAAGTGCCCCCGGGGGACATTTGCCAACGTCTGGAAACATTTTGGGTTATCCTAAAAGGGTGGGGTGATGCTACTGGCATCTAGTGGGTCCAGGCCAGGGATGCTGCTAACATCCTGCAGTGCACAGGCCAACAAAGAATTAATCACCCCAAATGCCTGGAGTGCTGAGGCTGCGAGACCCCAGGATGGATGGAAAGGGCTGAGAAGGACAATGCTCTTTGTTGTGAGTGGCCTCTGAGTAGGAACCACCCTACCTGGAGTTTCCAGGTGCCCATTCCGAAAGCCCGGGAGAGGTGACGAGAACCTCCCCCTAAGCTGGAAGGACCAGGGGAAGCGAGGCATAAGGGGAGAAACTCCTCCAACCAGTCATCCCCAGTGGTTATTTTGCCAAAGTGGCTGCTTATTAACCAATTACAGAGGAGATTTACAGAGTGGAATTACATTTGCCTTTAAGTGGGACCAACACCGCTCCCTCCCAAGCCGCCAGCAAACTCTGCGGGGCTTTAAGATGCCTGGAGACAGAGTCAGCAAATAGAGCCTGGTGTTAATGGGTTCCTGGGATTTCTACTTCAATTGTTTCCACGGCTCCCTGTCTCACTGGGGTATTTGTCTTGGTACATGGGCACCAACGGTGTGCCGTAACATTACACACAGGATTATGAGGGGTTTTTTCATTATTATTTCATCTGTAATTACAGGTAAGATCGGTTTATTATTTAGAAATCCTGAAAACATTTTAATTGAAATGGTCACTGGCCTCTCGCTGACCCTGTTTTAAAATATACCCTGGCAACCCAAGTGTGCTCTGCTATTGAATTCGTAAGGAGAGTCCCTGTTTTAAACCAAATAATAAGCATTATTTAAAATTTTGGATTTGAGGGTGTGTGTTGTTGTTTTTTAAAGATTTATGGCATAGTTGAAATGAGGTCAAGTGGAAGTACTAAAAATTTTAATTAGAAATGTCTTTGCATGCTCCCTGTCGCTTGTAAACCTCACATAGGTTGTCCCTGGAGGGCTTGGGATCATTGGAGATGGAGTGTCCTTTTTTTTTTAACCCCTAATAAGAAGGAGTTAGGATCTACTGCCATGTCTTCCATGGGGAGTCCTGGGGATCCAGATGACAGAGGCCGGAGAAGAGGAAAGGAGCCCAGGGAAGTCTTGATGGCGAGACAGAGACAAGGGCCTCTCCTCCGGCCTCAGACCCTGGCCCCAGCAAGAACACTCATTCATTTATTCCAAACATTCCCCGAGCACCTTCCATGTCTCCATGCTGCCCGAGGGGCTAGGAAACTGGAGATGACTGAGGTGCGTCTGTGCTCCCCAACCTCTTGAGATGAGTGCAACCAACAGCAAGAGACAGGCAAAAGGAAACAGCCCAGCTGCTTCGCACCAGACCCATGTGCAGGCTTCAGTGGAACCAAGGGGCGAGAATGTCCTGCTCTCCCTGCCGAGGCAACTGGAAGGCTTTCCCAGGGTGTAGGTGTTGAAGGAGGTGGGCCTGGAGGGGAAGAGGGAGGGAAAGGAAACTTCAGGTAGGGAACACAGCTTGTGCCAACACACACACATTAGCGGGGGCGGTTCACAGAGCCCAGGGATGCTCAGGCGTTCCTCTGGATCAAGGGGGCCAGCCCGGCACGCCAGCGATGGCAGCGAGAGACGCCGGGAAGCGGTTCAACTTGGAAGAGGCAAGGCCTTCTCCTGCCCGTTGAACCCCGCTCTCGGGCCGCACCAGCCACGGTCCAGCCATTCCGGCTACGGAGTGTCAGGGGTTTGGCTCTTGGCTGGGCTTCCAGCGGAGTTCCAGGAGAGTTGTGCTGGCACGACTGGGGAAGGAATCTTGGGAGACGGACAGAAGGACACCTGGACTTCGGGGAGACTTGGCTGGGAGTGAGGGATGGGAGAGAAGGCTGCTTGTCTTTCCTTCTGCTGCTGAATTCCTCCGTCCGTGAGTAGTTCGAGCCATAATAGCTGTCGTGCCTGTGATTGCCACTACCGCCAGCTCTTGTGAGCCTGTGGCGCCAGGCATTTTTCTACATTGTTTTTAATATTTATAACAACCCTGCACGGTCAGGTATATTTAGAGATAGAGTTCCTCCCAGCACTGCAGTGAAGAGTTATTAGTCATCAATAACTAGATTAATTCACCCTATTACTTACCCTTGAGCACATCCATAGAGTTGCCCAAGTAGCAGCAGCTTGCTGCAATGCAAGACTCATGGCTAGACCATCTGCCCCAATGGTTTTCAACCTGAGGCTCACATTTGAAAAAAAAAAATTCTTGTTTTCTTTATACACTGCACATGGCTTCTCTCTTGGACTTACAGTCTCATGGACCAAACTTCCTCCACAGCAAGTGAGATAGAGGTAAACTGATGGTCAGTTGCTTTGAGGATTCCCCCAGGGCATCCCAAAGTAAATTTGCATATGCCACATGCATCAGCTAGCTTTTGCTGCCTAACAAAATCACCCTCAAAATGTAGTGGCTGAAAGCAGCAGTCATAACCACTCATACATCTGTCTGAAGGCTGAAGGTCAGTGGGCCCAGGCTGGGTCTGGCTCCAGGCTGCGGGTTGGGTTCATGTCAATTCTATGTGGCTCCCATTTTCCTTTGGATTGGTGGTCCCCTAGGACTTATTTCCCCTATGGTGAATGACAGAAGTGTAAAAGGGCACCTCCAGCAATGCAAGAGCATTTCAATCCCCTGCTTGTGTGTCCACTCATGATCTTTTGCAAAGCAAGTTACATGACCAAACTCGTGAGAGACTCAGGTGGCAGAGTCACTTCTTACCCACCTCAGTGAGGACTGGCTTAGGAACTGGGTGGGGTCTACAGCTTGCCCATTGCTGGACAAGCTAAGGCAGGGGCTGTCAGTACCTGCCTTATGCTGGGACAAGGATGTTACATCACTAGTTTGTATTTTCAGACCTGAGAAACACAACTTGTGGTTGTTTCTTTGAAAGGGTCCTGAAGTGGCACTTTGCAAAATAAGTTGCTTTTATAGATGAACCTGACTCTTATTGCATTTGAAAAATAAATATGCACTAAAAGTAATTAACGCATGTTGGTTCATGAATAATACACTATTTTACAACTCTTTGCCGAGCATAATGAGACAAGCTAGTAAATTGAGAGTGAATGCTTTATTACGTGATTGCCAACTATTTTATACGACACTGAACATATTCATTTCTTCTGCCATCGTGTGTTATCAAGCTATTGCTTTTAAAAAAATTAATTTTCCAGATACCCCTGGGGTCTTTGTTTGAAACCTGACTGAGGGCAAAAATAAAATTAATTGTGTGGTCTGTGCTGAACTACCAATGTTTGGTGGCTCGCAAATAAGCCTCACACAATTGTGATGCTTTTCGGCCCCTACAGAAAACACTGTGTGTGGCACATAAGTGTGAAGGGCAGTGCTGCTCCAGACAAGGACCCGAAATGCCTTGAAAATGAAGAGGTTGCTTCCCCATGAAGGTCTTGGGGGGATGGGCAGGTCTCTGATCATTTCACTAAAATATTTAATTAAAGCAGCAATTAGCATCCAATCCCATTCTGCTCTACACACTTACTCTTGAATCTGCTTGTCTACCAGTTCCCAAATGTCAATGTTACCTTTGACGGGGAGTTGTACTGGCATCTCCTCTCCTCCCAGGGAGGCAGAGCTGGGTCCTCTCTTCTCCGATCCCACCACAGCACCCATCATTGCATGTCTTTCAGTAGACACACTGCCCCAGTTGCACAGCTTCGGGAGAAGACGTCCACCTTGGATCTCCATAAACAGAACCCCTAGGCCTACTACATAGGTTCCAGGGTAATGTTGCCCCCTACAGTTGTGCAAGGCGCCCTGGGTGGTCAGTTTACGGATTTGCATTTAGTCCCTAGTCTGAGCTTTAGGGCTAACACAATGTTGCATTTCAGGCTATTAATCAGGATAGATGTTAGGAGGTATTTAGCAACTGTTTGTTGTGTGAATAAGTGACCTATCCTAGAAATTTAGGCAAAGATCCTTCTTCATTGCATGAAAAACCTGCCAGGGTAGTTGGCCATTAACAATGGCCTGTCTTTATGGTAACACTTTTCAAGTGTCATTGAACTGGAGTATTATTTCTGAGATTTCTGCCATGTCTAATCTTATCAAATACATGGGTCGGTTTGGAGGAAAAGCTCAGCTGTGTGATCGATCAGAGGTTGTCATAGAGAACAAAACTCCAGGCACATATTTACCTGGACATTTTGATTTTTTAGCTGGCTATTTTTTAACCAAACCTCTCATAATGCCCATGTGTCATAGGTGCCGGGCAGAGAGGACTTGGGCCCCAGACCTCTATAATATTGGATTAAGTATGTTTCTAAGAGCCTTCTCAGTTAACTTCTGCATGATGTGGACTGGGATATTAGACTCTACCAGGACTCCAACCTTCTTTATACAATAGGGAAATTGTCAAGTCAGTTGGGGGTACATCTAAATTCTGGAATATTATACAGACGTTACTCAAAGTGGAGTTAATAACATGGAAATGTTCTTGTACAAAGTTTGTAAAGTATGGATGTATTTAAAATAAGTGTGAGGGTAGGAAAGAAATATTCCTTCATAGCTTCCCATATTCATATCTTGCCGATACAGCCATTTTAATAGATCATAGTGTATTTTCTTTAAGTCTTCTTTATGTGTTTATTGTCTACCTAGTTATCTTAACACCTTTATAATGCTTTCTCTCCTGCTTTCTTCTTTTTGCAGTGTGAGTACTCCTTTTAGCCATGGGCTGGAGTGAGCCAATAGATAGAAAGATAGGCAGGCTGATTCCTGATAACTAGACAGGTGATAACACGTAGATAAAAAGCACACTTGAACCAAATGGGCAAAGTGTTTTCCCTCTGTGCTCGGTGCTGAGACCACTGTCAGTTAATTTCCACTTCTGTCAGCTTTCAGGACCTAGGGCTACACTCCTATGGGACTTTCTTCAGGTGCAGGCACATAGCTGATGTTAGCTTTAAAAAAATGCAGCAAGAACTCACGTCCAGTTTTACCCTAGAAACCAGGTCAGAATACCAAAACGGCAGCTTCTCCCCCTGCCACCTTCACCCAGGTCATTAAACAGTCCGCCCCCGGCCGCCCTGGGCTTTGGAGAGCTCGGTATCCTGTCCCGGGAGCGCCCACTGGCAGAGCGAGCCTGGGGGCCTCTCCAGCTGAGCCCCTGCCCTCCCGGAGGCATCCAGGTGGGAACAGTGCCTTGGCTTTCCTTGCAATTCTGCCTGGAAGCTATTTTTCCCCATTTTTTTCCAGAGGCCAAATAATGTGACTACACAGAAGAACATAACGTTTCTTATTTTAATTTGCTTTTGGGGTGATTTTTAAAAATAGATACTTGAACCAGACCAGCCTGACAAACCGCAGCCAGTTTTAGACAAGTGACGATTGTAAATTTTGGGCAAAGAAATGTTACAGAATGCAGCCCTGCCCCACAGGACTAGAAAAAGATGACGGAGGGGAGGCCGAGCCAATGAAATGTGTGCCCTTGGCTTCACCCCCAAACAAGGGTAACCAAGGATCTCAGGGACCTATCTTGCTGTTAAGTAAGTGCGATTTTGCCCAGAAAGATGGGGTATAATCTTAGAATGTTAGCTTCGGAAAGGACACCCCATGATGGGAAACTGATAGCCATTGCAAGTCAGCGTTAGCTGCTTTCCTGGGCTTGATTCGATTTCTTCCATCTTTAAAAGCAAAACCCCGGCTTGATTCGATTTCTTCCATCTTTAAAAGCAAAACCCCAGCTCCCTTTGCTCAGTGGTTAGAGCATCAGCCTGCGGACTGAAGGGTCCGAGGTTCGATGCCGGCCAAAGGCACGGACCTCAGTTGTAGGCTCCTCCCCGGCCCTGGTCGGGGTACATGTGGGAGGCAACCAATTGATGTGTCTCTCTCACATCGATGTTTCTCTCTCTCTCTCTCTCTTCCACTCTTTCTGAAAAGCGATGGAAAAAATATTCTCAGATGAGGATTACAAAGAAAAATTGCAGACACAGAGAAGCATAATTTCTTGCTGAAGTTTGCTCAGCTGTAGAAGCAGGGTTTAAGCCATGCCTATTCCACTGTATGCACAGTTTCCAGGGCTGGAGCATCTTTGAAATCAAGGGTCTGTTTTTGCACGTGCTAAAACTAAGGATCGCCCAGTTTGCTCAAGGCCACCCAGCCCAGGGGCTGGGCTAGTGCTCAGGAGGGGGATGGCTCACTCTGAGCCACAGTCCTGCCTCCTCAGTTACATCTGTTGGCCACACCTGTGCATTCCCTCTGTCACTGCCAGTGGGACCCACAGGAGCCCACCTTAGCCAGGCCACAGTACAAAAAAGTCACGGCCAAGTCAGGGTGTTGGAAAGAGCTTCCTTTGTCACCACCTCTTCCTGCATCCACCCCTCAAAAAGGTTCTGTGCAATTCTGTCCTAGAAAGTTAACTATATAAGAACCAGGGGTGTTTCTCAAAGCAGACTTCTCTACAGGTTCACTCGGCAAGTCTATGACTAAATGCTAATCCCCTCACTGGGTGATTTACCTTTACCTCTTCACAATGGAGGCATCAGGGTAGTGTTTTTATAATACTCTTCTCCCACAAGCTACTATCCTGCAAATGGATGAGTCCCTTTTAATTAGATGGTAGGGCTGTGTGCCGAACACTACGTGCAAAAGCCTATAAAAATGGAGTTAAATTCCTGCCCAAGCTGCTGCGAGCTCAGAGCCTCAGAAACCAGCTCGTGTTATGAGAAAGTGAATTTAGGTCCTGTCTCGCCATGAGGTTAGGGCACAACTCAGCACCTTGTCCTTTGAAATGGAGAGAAGTTGTCCCGGCCCAAGGTGTCATCATCAGATCCTCTGCCTAGGGACAAGCCCTGGCCTGCTGGAGACTCCTCCGGATGGCTCAATTAGCAAGCCCAGGGTGCCAGGAACGAGCCGACTGCCCGGGTCTCATTGCCCTCTGCTCACTCCTGTCCCCACAGACAGATGGAAGTACCGAGCCACCCCCCCGCTGCACAGCATTAGTGCCCCCTCACTGCCCAGCGCAGGACAGCCGGCCCCTGCTTGGTGCTCTTCATAATCTTCTGACACTTTTATGGCTCCTGTGCTCTGGGCCAGGGCGGGCAGCCCCCTCAGAGTGCAGGGTGAACCCCACAGGCCAGGCGGGGAGCTCTAACGGCCGACGTGGGGCCCGGGCAGCTCTTAACAGGCCATCAAGAGGCCACCTGCAAAACGCCTGTCTTCTAGGTGAGCGCTGGGCTCCTGCAAGGCTGTCCCCTGAAAACGAGTTACCGGCACTGCTGTGTTCATGGCCCATCCAGCCCTGCTTACAGGGGGCAGGAGTGTCATTCTAGTCTAGAGGGGAAAGATTTAAATTGAAGTTACTACACTTCTGCGATGGACCAGGTCCTTAACGGAGCCTTTAGCCTCACAGGTCCACGTGCCTGGGTGCTGAAGCTCTTTTAGAGGAAAGTTAATGCATCAGGGTCCCAAAGCTGGGTGGAGGCGGGGGCAGGAACATGTCTGATTGGGCTTTGCCTACTGCACGCATTATATTCTTTCTCCAAGAGCATTTCCGTTCTTCTTTACCCCTCAATTGCCCCACCCTGGTGTGACCCACCATGTCCCATCCCAAATCCAGCACAGTGTTGCTGGAAGGAAAAACCAGGTCCCTTTTGCACAACTCCAGGGCGCCCCGTCCGCACTAGAGCCTATGGAAATGATCCTCCTGTTCCGAGTTCTGTGAAAGTGCACCCTGGGGGAAGCCCTGAGAGGACGCTATTCAGCCTCTGCAGAGTAGCAGGCGCTAGGGGAGGAAAGCCTCTTGTCAAATCCTCACCTGTCCAAAGCCGCTGGGAGTGGTGTTTAGACACACACAGCAATGAAAGGTATAAGTCAGACAGCCCCCAAGTTATTTAAAAAAATTAAATGACCCCAAATCATCTGCCCGCTTTTGTTTTTCAAAAGTATTTCTCTTTGTGTGAGGCAGCCCAAACTCCCCAACCCTTTCCTGTGAACTTGAAAGCCATTTCATTTGTGTGACGGTGTCGGCCCAAGAGAACCTTCTAGAGGGCCAGTTGCTGAGCTGGAGTCAGCCCATAGCTGCACTGTCATGCCTAGAGAGGCAGTGGGCATGCGTTACAATCTTAGCCTGTTTCGTCTTTGTTTTAGAACTTGTATCAGGGTGTACTTTCATTGCAGAAAATGGGGGAAATATAGGTAAGAATAAAGGAAAAAGTCACCCACATTTCCTCTTCCCAGAGCTAACCATGTAAACACTGTTCACTAGTCCTCTCAGTTCTCTGTCTCTTAATACATAAGTTATACGTACAAAACCACAAATATATATATTTGTTTAACAACAATGAGATCATACCCTATGAACGCTTTTATACCCTATATTTTTCACCTAATATGTTGAAACCATCATTTCAGTCAATTCAATTTCTTTCACAGTATCAGTTCATGATAACCGGAGAGCCCTGCCTCCAACTGCTGGGTATTGAAATTGATCTCAAATTTTCATTATTATTATTATTATTAATTATTGCTTTAAGAAAAACATTTCTTTATGTCCTAGAAAACACTATTGATTCTGTTAACAAACAGGTATCTTAAAAACAAAACAAAAACAGTGGCCTATGTTCACAGGGTTTGGAGTTAAACATAGTTAAATAGTTTATTTGTTTTTAATAGTGGGATTTCTCAGATTCATTAGTATGTTAATGCAGCCTTTGAATTCCAAAGCTCCTGACACCTTTACATACAGGCATGCACACACACACACACACACACACACACACACACACACTCTTAACTGTACAGGCTTGGATTAGATTAATATTTAGAACTTGAATTTCTGGGTCAAAGCATCCGGTATGTTTTATTAATAATGCTCATTGTGATTTTATTTTAAACAGTACCAATTATTGCTAATAATACCCTTTTTACACTGAGATTAAATATATAGAGAGATATATAGATATGTGTATAGGGTGTCTCCAAAAAAGTATACACACTTTAATAGCTGATAGCAAAATTTTGAAAATAAAATGTATTTTAATAAACACTGACTTTATAAGTATTCATAGTGTGTGTATACATTTTTTGGGACACCCTATATGTATCAATATCTATATCTTACTATATATGTGTGTGGGTTTTTTTCCCCCCATGTCTTTTACTTCTATGTTTTGAGAGTGTTAAAGCTGTGAAGGCTTTGGGAATATTTAGGGAGATTTATGCAGGCTTCTAGAAGGTTCTGGAATCTTGTTCAGGAAACAGGGTAATCTGGAATTTTTCCTAAATCATCTAAGATGATCTGCTCAGCCTTTCTCCCTGAAGTGGGTTTGAAGGGAGCCACTGATAAGAGTGAAGACAGGGACTTCATCATAAAGCCCTTCGAATCTAGGCCACACCAGGTAAAATTCCCAGGGACCACGGCTAAGGGCAAGCCCTGTCTCAGAAAACCGGGCCAGGAATTCTGAACAGTCACCAACATGGCCACGAAAATCTTCAAACTTTCTCAGTAGGTTCTTCAGCAGCAGAACTATGAACAGTCTCAAAAGCCTGGCAAAACCGGCCGAAGCCAAGCGTAGCTCGATTCTTTCGCATTCAGCCTTTTTCTATTTTGCTGACACAAAGCTCCTGCCCACTCCTGTCTTGGCTCCAGAGGGAGAGAGCATTCCCCACCCGGGACTTGAACGGGCCGCCCCGAGGGAGAGGAGCCCCACGCACCAGACAGGCGGGGTGTCGGGGAAAGTGAACCAGGCCACAGCAACCCACCCGGGTGAGAACACACGCGCTTTTCTCCAAGGAAGCTCTTGGCACAGATCAAAACCAGCCACGTGCGCAGCCCAGGAAAGGTTTCTTGCCAGTAGGTGCCCAGAGACTTAAAAATTTTCCATCGTGTTTGCCATGTAAGAAAATAATCAGACTATCCCCCAAATCTTATGCAAATATATTTAATGAAGCATTATTTCTATTAATGAAATACAGTGGTCAGGGAACCATAACTCTCCAATATATGGTAGAGCTGCTCACTGAATGCAGGCTCTTAGAGGCATTAAAAGGCTTATCAAGGATTTATTTAGTTTGAAATATATAAAACTGGGTATAGAGTATAATCCCAACTATATAAAACTAAAACTTAAAAAGCTACAAGTAAACTTTAAAATGCATTTTGAAAAAGCAAAGAAACATAGCAGAATATCTACAGCGGTTGTCTTCGAGTGGTGGGACTGTGGCCGCATTTGCTTTTCTGATCCCCCTCTCCCAGTTTAAATGCTGAGCATTCATTTTAACTAATAAAAACACAGTACATCTTATTTAAAGAAAATTCTTCAGCAGTTATCTCTAAGATCGGCTGTATTTAAATGCCATGATAGGACTTTTTTGTTTTTCTTTCCCTGAACCAATCTCGCAGGTCCCATTTAGTGGACATAGAGACAGAACAAAACCATTTTCAGGCAGGTTCCTGACAGAGCCCACGTGGGTTCAGGAGAGAGGAGTCCAAACAAGGCCGTATATAGGCAGGAAAGCAAGGGAGAGACGGAGCTGGGAGGGTAAGAGAAACCACAAGTGAGGAGCGGTTTGTAGACGCACAGGCCCAGAGAGGTGAGATTACCGGGACAGCATCACAAAGGAAGCGGTGGCCCCAGGATTCAAACGCTGTCCTCGTCGGTGAACTGGGGACAGTTCGCATCTAACTCAGAAGTCGTGAGATGTAAATGAACAAAACCAGCACTTCAGCTCAGCGCCTGAGCACTCAGGAAGTGACACCCGAGGGAAGAGAAGTCCCCCATCTGGGGTGCCTGGCATCAAACGAGAAACCGTCGGAGTTCCAGAGGAACAGGACAGGCCCCTGGCGAACACCCCGTGGGCTCAGGACAGCCGCCGAGGAAGACAGGGGGCCTCTTTGATCTGAAGGAGTGAGGGAGAGCCTCGATTTGCATAGCCCTATTTGGAAAATTAAAGGAAGCTTTTATCCTCTTGCACCTAAGACGCAGGAGGGCATGGCCTTGTAAGCAGATCAGCTCAGACGGGAGACAATCTCTCTGAGTGGTTTGGCACGTTTCGTGGAAGTGGACGGTGCTGCTGCTAGTGGGGTAAATACAGAAGCCAGGATGAACCCAAGAGGCTCGGGGGCTGGTTCTGGTCTCGGCGAGGCATTCTGTCACCCAGAAGCGCCACTCGAATTAAAATTGTGAACCTGGGCCAGTGGGAAAATGAAAGACAAAATGCTTGTACTTCCAGTAAAGTACAAGAGGAGCATTTTATATAAATGGTTATAGATTGTGACAATATAAAGTTAAAATATGTAAAAAAAATAATAATAACTGGTAACACCCAACACTGACAAGGTTGTTGGAAAACAGAAACCTGTATGTTCTGCTGGCTGGAACCCTTCCAGATCACACATGACAGGCAGTATGCGGCAGGAACCAAATAGGAACCAGATAGTTTCAGCTCTGCAAATGTATATTGAGGAGGTAAATTAAGAGGAGAGCCCTGTTGTGCATAAAGATACTGAGCCTTTAGTTCTAACAGCAAACACCAGAAATAACCTGAAGCTCCCATAATAGGAGTTTCCAAATAGGGACCCACCAGTAAGATGATCTATTAGGTATCCATTAAAATAACTGTGAAAACAGACAAATAAGATAAATTTCGGGGGCGAGGGACTTAAAAAGGGGGAATGAAACCAAATAATATGAAGACTTGAAAGGTAATAAGCATAGACTGAAAATATCTGTTAGAACAGTGGAGCCTTTCTTTTAAAACATTGCCTCTCTCATCCTGGTTGGGGGGCTCAGTAGGTTGGAGCATCGCCCAGTACACCAAAAAGTTGCAGTTCGATCCCCAGTCGGGGCGCATACCAGAGGCAACCGATCGATGTTTATCTCTCTCTTTTTCCCTTTATCTAAAATCAATAAAAACATATCAGCAGACATAATTCGGAGCAGTTTTTCCAGTGAATGGCGAAAGGCACCAAGAGTTAACACACAAGACAAGTATTGCTATTTTAGATGCTGTTTTCAATATTAACGTCTAAAAATGGTACCTGCTGCTGACCAGAAGAATCAGCCGTTTTGCCAGGCCAGGCTCTCTGGCCCGGTGCTGACCCTAATGAAAGCAATCAGGCCTCCTACATTGAAGCTCAAAACAAAACCACCCATAACCCCATTTTAAAGAGCAAAACCACAAGCCACAGCTTCAGTCATTGCCGGGGATGCTTCAATTTCTTATTTACCATTGAAAAGTTGCAGAAAGGCCTCCCTTAATCAGCCGTGAAAGTGGAAACTGGCTGCCTTTTGGGTTTAAGAAACTCAGGGAGAGAGAGAGCCACTCGAAAGAACATGAGTGCAGAGAAGCCGGCTCAGCTCTTCCCGTTCTGGGCGGTTCTGTGGCACTGGGGTAAAGGTGGAGAGCACTGGGCATTGAGTCCATCAGAAGCTAAGTGCAGGGAAACAAGGCCACCTGCAGACCTGTTCACAACCAGAACAGGAGAAAGAGTCTATGGAGCTGAGGCCATGTTGCTAGAAAAAGGGCATGTACAGAAACCATTTGTAAAGTTTATACGAGGCATTGGGAGCCAGGACGAGAGCCAGACCCAATGCTTAGGTAGGATACCAAATAGTCCTCTTTGTGAAAAATTCACTTGTTGCATAAATTTAATACACATATACTGCTGGTCTAGAGGCCACCCATTAACAGTGCGATGTAGTGGAAGGCACATGGGTGCAAAGGCCATAACCTGGATTCAAACACTGACTCTGATACTTACCAGAGCTATGGGGCTGTGGATAGGCCACTTTGTAAACCACACTTTCAGCATCTCAGTATAAAATAAGATGGATATAATTTTCCAAGACCAGCAACTAGCACATAGTAGATGCTCAATAAATAGTATCTACAATTAGTAGTAGTGATGATGGTAGAGTGGGATTATTATTACATAATTAAAGTATATATTACATATATAATATGTTACATATCTATCTATCTATACATGTACATAAATAAATCATGACAGATGGTAAGCAATAGCCTTGGGCTTCGAATAAGCTAAACAAGGAGTGAGGCCATGTGCCACCTGCTTGCTCAGCTGTCCAGGAATTCCCCATGAAATCAGAAGTAAGATTAATGTGTTTGGCAGGAGAAATGGCTCTCAGGAACAGGTGTGTCTGACTGAGTGGATTCAGGGCAGAGTAGGCAAGAGGTGGCCTGGGTGCTGTTCTGGGGCCTCGGTTTATCTTCAAGTACCCTGGAGAACTTTTGATAAAGTTGATTAGGGCCTTATGCGCTGTGAAGACTCCTACAGACATGATATGTAAGTTCCTTTGTAGCAGGAGCTGTGAGAGAGGTTACCCTAAACTTTGAATTTCCACTGTGTAGCACTCAGTACTTGTTTGTTAAATGATTGATTGATTGAAGGCTTAGTCTATCAAACTTAGGGATCCTCTTGCTTTCGGGCAATACTCACCTTCCCTTGTCAAGTTCCTCCCAAACCTCACCGTTCATGCCTGGTGCAGGACACACAAGGGAATCAGTGGGCACATACTTGAACAGTACAAGGAGGCAGGCGGCCTGTAGATTCTCTTTTGGGTCTCTCTGATATTTGAAACATCACCTTGGCTGATGATACCCCAGGGTCTTCTTTGCCATGGCTCGAATTCCACCTTTACCAAATGCTTAAAGCTTAGTTGGAGTCAGACCCATAAAGTCACTTCTCTGCTTACCTGAGATCTCAAGGTGATGCGTCTCTTTGGAAAGGACATGTCTAACTCATTCAAGGAGCAGCGGCATTGGTGCAGGGAAGAGGCGTGACTTTGAAATCAAACCAAACCAGTAATTGACTCTGCCACTTGTTAACTGCATGGACAAGGGCAAATTGTAAAACATCTTGGCCTCAGTTTCTTCATCCATAGGACAGGAAGAGGAGGGCCACCTGGTAGGGTCATGGCCACATTAGAAATCAGATATAATGTTGCAGCCTGCTTAGCACAGTGTGTGGCTCGCTATCATTTCCATGATCATGGGAATTATTTTCATGAATATAATGCCTGGTCACCAAGAATCACTCTTTCCTTCAATAGTTATTTATTAAGCACCTTCTATGAGACAGGAGCAATTCAAGGCACTGTGACTACAGCTGTGAACAAAATAGATGAATCGAGTGGGGTTTATATTATAGGTGGTGGAGAGAGAAAATAGAAAATAGACACATAATGTGTCTAACTGTATCAAGTGTTGTGGAAAAAATAAAGAATAAGGATGCATGGGATGCCACTGTGAAGGCAGTCACCTTCTCAGAAAGGGGGTAACCTTTGAGCAGGGATCAGAATTCAGTGTGAGAGGATGCCATGCAAGTCTCTGGAAGAAAAGCACTTTAGCAGAGGGAACAGCAAGTATAAAGACCTTGCCTAGTAAGGATACTTGGCATATTTCAAGACTACAAAGAGGCTGAAGTGGCTACATGTAGTAGGTGAAAAGAAAGTACTAGAACCTGAGATCAGAGAGCAAGATGTGGACCATGTTATGAAAGAAATCCTCAGCTATGGTAAAAATTTGGACTTTGCTCAGTGAGATGAGAAGTTGTATCAGTTAGCGTTTGCTGTGTAACAAGTAATCCTGAAACTTTGTGGCTTCACATAACAAACTTTTATTTTTTGCCAGTCTGTGGGCTGAATGAAGAGTCTCTTCCCATCGGGGTTGGTCTGGCTGGGGCTGAGCAGTCTGGGATGGTCTCACTCGCATGCCTAATGGTTAGTTTGATGTCAGTTCCGGTAGCGACCAGGTGTCTTTCATCATGCAGCAGGCTAGCTGGTGGCTGCCAGTTTCCAGAGAGCAGCAAGAAAGGGCAATCTCCAATGCACAAGCACTTCTCCAAACTGGCCAAGGCAAGTCATGCGGCCAAGGCCAGAGTCAGTGTGGGAGATGACCAGTCATGATGTGGAGACTGGGGGTAGAATTATGATGGTCACTTTTTCAGAGAGTCTACCTCAAAAGCACTGGAGGGTTTGGACCAGAAAAGTGACATTATCTGATTCACGGTTTTAAAGAAGCTATGATAACAAGGATTTTGTAAGGGAGAACATAGCCAGAGCAGAGGAAGTAGTCAGGCTCTGGGCCCCTGGAAGGCAATGGTGTTTGACTGGACTGTGCCACAGAGACAGAGGCCCCGCAGTTCATGATGCTGTGTGGCTCGAAGGTGCCATTATCAAGGGGAGAAGCACCGACACACACGTCCTGCCCCCACTTTCTTGGTATTTTAGCAGATGCATTTTCTCTATCTTGCCAAATTGGACCTTTTCACATCCCTAGAAACCAAGGTGTCAGTGCAAAAGGGCTGAATGGGAAAGAACCTCCAAATCGCCCACATTCTAACAGAGATATTGTCTAATCACCAAGAACTTGGTAATTACAGGGGGAACAGACCATTGACGACTGCAATAGCTCACTGTAAGTAATAACAAAACCTCTTAAGGTGAAATTAAACAACAGTCATGTTTCTTTTTCTTTCTTTCTTCAACAGAAAATATGATGCTGGCATGCTCATTGCGTGAGACAACCTGGGCCACCGACAGCCACAAAGCACAAAACAAAAAAACTCAGAGAAGAAACGAGAGCGGTGTTTCCCTGGCGTCTACAAGAAACGCTTTATTTTTCCTCTAGATTTCTTTTCTAAAAAAGCAAAACAAAACAAAAAACCAAAACTGTAGCAAACACTTAAAGACACAAGACAAACTTCAGGTGATGATATTCGAGCATGCTCTTTTATTAAGCGTAGGATGGGAGGGGTCGCAGGAATGGCAGGGGGAACGCTAAAGCAGAAGCACCGCGCGGCCGGGACCCTCCACCATCACGTTGCTTCTTGAAACTGTGAATGAAGAAATGTAGGGAAGGACTTTTTACCGCCACCCTGAAATTATCCTGTAAGTTCCTACGGACACAATGCTTCCTTCCTTTCCTGCCTGTCAGGGTATCGGGGGCGGGGGGATACTTGGCAAAATTCATTTGCTATAATCTCTAAAGAATTTTTGGATCGTTTGGCAAGGGAGTCAAAGGACTGCTGCCTCCGTCTACGCCACCGTTTTCTCAGTGTCACAGTGTCACCTCCACCTTGGCTGATGGGAACAAGGTTCAGAGGCCTTTCCCCAGGAGTTGCCAAGCCCACTTGGACTTGGTCGGAGTGGATGAAACGATGATCTCCCGGATCGATGCAGCAGCAAAGAAGGTTAAACACTCACTTTTTCTTCCCCAGACAGGAGAAAGCGCCTGGCCGCCGTGTGGCCACTGGAGGCCGTGGCTGTGGCGGTGGCTGGGTGGGACAGGAGGCACCGGACTATTCGAAACAGACGGACTTGCTCTAACTTCTACAGTGAACCAAGGACCCTGCATATCAGCTAAGCATTCACGTTCAAACAGGCCACCGCCAGGAAAGCAAAGGACCCAGGCCTAGGCCGGCCCCAGAGGAGAGTCATCGTCCCTTTGCCCCTGGAATGAACTCCGTGCCTCCCATTGGTAACTAACATTTTTCCAGTCCGTTGCGACGACTCGCATTTCCTTTGCTCTGGCAGATCGGTGTCGGAGGGACGCGGGAAGGCCCTTGGGTAAGAAGCTGGGAGGGCCCACGTTGGCAGCGAGGCGCGCGCGGGTCCTTGCTGGCGCTCCCACCTAGCGGGCCCGGCTGCCGAGCCCCTCCTGGACCAGCCTCTCGCTGAGCGCCCACAGGGCCCGGGCTGTCTCTTCCCTCTGGGCCTCCGCGGAGGGCAGACAGCGGCAGCAGTTGTTGAAATACATGCCTCCCAGGCCCTCCAGCTCGGGAGCAGCGGCGCAGTAGACGGTGGTGGCAGCTCCTTGTTGCTGGAAATCAAAGGGGAGAGACCATAAAATATATATATATATATATTTTTTTTTTTTTTTAAGAAAAGAGGTGATGAGATGACTTTCTTCTGACTGGGAATTGGCAAGCCCCTCCCTACCCGGCCCAGGTGCCCCTGGATCTCAGCGTGGCCAAGGGCATGAACTCAGCGCAGGGCTGCAAAAGGTAGGACGTGAGCGTCCTGGGAAAGCGAGCCAGACTCTTTACACCTCGCCTCGGAGAAGGCTTTGGAAATAAACACGTGCATCAGTAAACCACATCAGCCCTCTCGCCCCAGCAAAGAGCAAAAGACGGCATCCTTCTGAACACGCAAGAAGACATCCATCCCGCCCCTTGACTTCTCGGTGCAAAATGCGTTTTGACACCAAGATGTTTCTAGAACCTTCTGTCTGAAGTAAATCCACAGCTCTAATAATGGCCCATCAGGCAGAAAACCCAGGCAGGACTGGTGCCAGATCTCTCCTTTACGCTTTGCCCAGGGTGCTGCAATGCTGTGTTAGGGGGAAGGGTTTGCAATGCTGTGTTGAGGTGTTCAAAACCCATATACGCAGATTCCTCGCCATGCATACGTGTCTCACGCAGACACACTTATTAATTCACCCAGAGCCTATGAAAACCTTTTTCTAAATGTCATAGTCATCCCACATGTTGCAATGAGTGCCACTGCTCACTTTCAGTTCACCTTTTGAGTAGCAGTTGGCGCTGTGGCTAGGGCTGTGTGGGGAGGCACCATAGCATCCCGGCTGACAGGATGCTGTCAGGGATGCTGTAAAGAGGGCAAGAAATCACTTTGCTTTGCAAGCCGTAATTAAAAATAATAGGCTGGGGTTCGTAGGGAGACACGGTAGGCACGGCTCTAATTTAAAACCAATACGGTTTATCTGGCATCTTACGATTATTTATGTGATCACAGCCCTTGTTGCATCAACTAATTACAGGCTGGTGGGGGGGTGGATTGCAGAAGAGGGTGAGGAAAGGTAACTGGGGGTGAGGTCACTGTTAGAAAAACACTAAGGACACTTGATTGAGGGGGAAATGAGTTTCTGTCCACCCTAAGGTTACCATTTTTCTGCCCCTATAGGGTTTAAATTGTGCCCAAGAAGAATGCTTCCTGGAAAACCATGCCCCCCGGGTAGTTTGGTCTGTGTTCACTATGACTGCAGGCAAGAACCCTTAGGCATCAAGGTCATGCTGAGGATCAGGGTCTCAAGATGTTATGATTTTAGGAAAGTGCTACAAAACAGACTTGGGTTTTGTTTGTTTGTTTGTGGGGAACTTCAATGTCAGGGTCCGTTGTCATATCTGAATTCGTGTGAAAACCAAATGGTCACATACAGCCAAGGAACACGATTGCGTGGAGGCGTGGGGGGCGGAGTGGGAGTGGGGTCGGGACGTGAGTCCTGATCGGAGCTGGCTGCCTGACGGCCTGGGAGAAGCCCCATTCGTTCAGAACTTGAACTCCTGACAGGCCTTGAAGTTAATTACATAGCAATTGGTTTGTTAGGTCCCTGGCCCCCTCACCATGCCCACTCCTCAAACAGCCAGTTATTTTCTTGGATTCAGCTCTTTCTTTTGAAATTGATTTGTGAGGCTCGGGTCTAATGGAAATAAGTTCATGTCATCCATATTTTTTTCGCAGAATTATTGTTCCTGATAACACTTTGTTTAGCACCTGATACATTTCTCTGAAGAACTTTGAGAGGCTTATCTGACTCCTTGCATCTCGCGGGGAAGCAAAGTGCCTCTAAAGACAAACTGAAGAATCGCGATGTTCGTACTGCTAACTCAAGCCAAATGTCATCTTGGCCTCCCTTCTTAGCAGAGTTCAGTTGGAGACGGTGTTTTGCATAGTTTTCTGGATATCTATCTCAGACTTCCATTTTACTTTGCAGCTGTCAAAACCACCAAAGAGTGGTCAGGTGATTTACCATCAACTCTAAGGGGTGAGAGAATTCAGTCGGCTCATCCCCAAATCCAGGCTCCCCAGCCCCCACTCGAGAGCCTTATAATATCGGCATTTACAGAGCAGGACAAACTGGCCTTTCAGAGTGCCACCCATCCCGAGAAAAGATAAAAGTAGGCCACTTGGGAAAGCAGAGAGCGGAATTCTTCCAAACCCAATGTAATATTTTGCCACTGTGACCTTCTAAAATGATATCGTATTGCACCCTTGCATTGTTGGAATGGTATTTTTTGCAAAGAAATTCTGCACATGCATGGATTCAGAATTGCGTTGATGAGGGAGTCGGGGGCCTGCATTTTCCCTCCATGAAATCTGAGAGCAATTGCAATGACCTCATTTCATATACACCTAAATTTGGCTACCATGCTGAAAACCATACATTTTAGAAAAGCCCAATCTTTCATCAAGAGCCGACTTTGATTCTCTTGCCACACGGCCTGGGGTGAT
The DNA here is from genome assembly GCF_964146895.1 of Miniopterus schreibersii. Classification (NCBI taxonomy): domain Eukaryota; kingdom Metazoa; phylum Chordata; class Mammalia; order Chiroptera; family Miniopteridae; genus Miniopterus; species Miniopterus schreibersii. The sequence continues at coordinate 21,955,805 of NC_138121.1, read as the reverse complement.
GCACAATCTTACTCCTTTCGTGAGTGGCTCTGGCTTTGTAGAAGAACACGGGACAGAAGGGGCACCTGAAAGCAAAGATCACCTCCTCCACTCCAGGATCAACTGTGTGTTTGGGAAAGTCTCCCTCTCCTGCTCACGCTCAACTGGTACCTAATTTACTTTACTTTCTTGCCGGACAGTGAAGTAGTGACAAGCTATTTTAGTCCCAAGCCCACGACCCTTTTGGCTTCTCGGGGAATTCTCTTTTCAGCTGCACCGATGGCAGCCTCTCTCGGAGTGACATCTTTATATGAGCAGATGTGACGACAGTTTAATAACAAGTTCTAATTTTTGGTTCATCATTTTTTGGGTCTGCCTGTCATCAGAATGAGACTGAGCCACATTAGGGAACTCTCATTAGTCAACAGGCCGGCCCTGCAGATACAAAATAAAACATTTTGAAACTAACTGATAAAAATAAATTTAAAAGAGCACTTTCATCACCGTCAAGTGACTTTCATACCACTTTGGGGGGGGGCATCGGTACATAATTCAGAAAAGATGAAAGTCATAGTAAAGGAAACGTTATCAACTCCTCCGTTAGAAAATATCTGAGCCATGTCTTGCAGGTTGTCACCGCTGTTTACTGATCCATTGTGATAAAATAATAGCAACACCTTGACATATAAACGCTGGCTAGAGCTATGGGTCTCCCTCAGCGATTTTTTTGGGGGGAACAATTTCTCAGAAGCCCGTAGGACTTCCATAACTGCTAATCAGGGGAGCTGGGGTGGGCTGTCTCCATCCTGTAGAATTGGCAATGAGTTAGGGTGTGGCTGGCACAGGGCTGAGAATTTCTGGGAAGCCCAGCAGAATCTTTAATCACTCCCGAATGCCACTTCTGATCTGATCAAACATTTGTGAGCTGCCAGAGGAGGACTGTGCCATCTATCTTTATAGTGTATGTAAAATTACCCACGATTCTTGTTGGGGATTAAGTTAAAAGTATCTTGGTAATAAAAGTTCATCATTCCCCTTCAGAAATCATTTGTCAGATTTGCAGCACAGTCTCCCACTACAGGAAGGTGGGTTGAGAAGGCAGTTGCTGTTTATTTATAGTTGAGGCCCTGAGACCTAAATTATCCATCCTTCCCAAACCTTTCGTTGGGCTGAAAATGTTAAGTAGCCGCTTTTCATCAACATTTATTTGATAACTGCTAGCCATCAATTTGTAGCTGTCAGCATGGAATCAAAATGAATATTGACTCTTTTAAAGGAATAGGTACAGAGGTTTCTAATAAACAATATACAGTAAAGGAAAACTCACCCCCATATTGATATTTGTAATGCATTGGTTAGTAATCTAACCACCCACATATTGATATTCGTAATGCATTGGTTAGTACTCTAATATAACTTACGTTTTAATAAGGACACATATCACACACTTAATGTTTAGTTTTCGAGTTCCTCTATTTTAAAATGCATGCTGATTTAAAAGAAAGAATAGATTCCTGTCTTAAAGTAGATGTAACTACAAGATGTATAAAAAGTAGACACCGTCACAGAATATCTATATATAGTCAATGATTTCTGAGCGTAGTTAGATGTTCTTAAGATTGCTTTGTTACAGACCTACGGATATCAGGAGATTGCACAGAAAATGTCGAATGAATCAATTTTGGCAAAGAGTAACGATACGTAAAGGACTGTGTCAGGGAACTTAGACTGGGCCTGGAACGCCACGGCAGGGCAGGAGAGTCCCTTGGGAAGAGGGCAGCCGTTGCTGTGCTGAATTCCCCGGACAAAGGGGCGATCTGAAGTGAGCAGGTATCGCAGAAAGAAGACAGGTGCCTCTTCAAACCCTCCTGGCTTTCCCTGTGACTCATCTGGGGTCTGTTGGGCAAAACAAACACTTCCCAAACGCAGAACCCGCCACCTGCCCGGTGGCCCCGAGAACACGGCCGGATAATCCATCACAGAGCCTTGGAGGGAGCACGCGTGTCACGAGCGGAATGAGTGTCTGCACGCACACCCTCTCCGTCGCTCCGTCTCCCGGTGACACTCCTGGAGGGGAGAGTTTGTCACCGTTCGACTGGCAAAGGGCAGCGCTGTGTTTTGGAGTTCATCTGCCGATACACATCCATTCCTCCGAAGCAATTACGGTTGAAATCTCTGATTTTAAAAACACACAAAAGCAAGCTGCTCCAAAAGGCTATGGGCTCCCTACTTACCGAGAACAATCTTCGAAGCTGCCGAAGCTGCCAGGGGTTGCATCAGTCTGCAGAGTAAGGCAGTCCGTGCAGGGATGAGGCTCCCGGGCCTCCCCCGTTAGCAGGACCACACCCAGCAAGCCGCCCTCTTCCTCCACTGTGACGCTGGTGTCGCTGAACCATGGTCGTGGAGTAAGTGCTAGTCAACCAACACGCCAGCTTGCACCGAAATGATGTGAGGGAGTGGGAGAGAGCAGGGAACAGAGGCCTCGCCTCGAAGGGCTCCACCCTCCAAATGGCCCTGCTTTTTAGTGGACCTGTTGCAAACGGGGGCCGCTCACCAGGCAGCCGCGGCTGGCATTTATGGGGAGTTTAAAATTCTTCAGGCGGGCACCATGCAGAAAGCTTTGCAAGCGCGACATTCTCACCCCGCACAGCTTTACGAGCAGGGACAATTATCGTCTCCAGCTGTGGAGAAGCTCACATAGTATCAGCGATCAAAAGCTACTTGTCCAAAAGCCACACTGACGATCGCTCTGGTGGACCCACCGCAGAATTCAGACACGCTGCCATAGAAACCTCCTGCCCCAGCCTGTGACACAGGTATTTGCATATTGCCCGGTCCCTGTTCTGTGTCTCACAGGTGACGGAAGTTTCCTGATGAGGTGGGCCTCTTTGCCCTCTTTGCCTTCTTAGCCAGGCCATGCCCGGCCGCAGTGTGACACCTTGACATGGCCTGAAATGAAAAGTGGGGTTTGCCCTCTGTTCACCTGAGAAATGTTAAAAGGAGACTTTTTCCGTGGTGGATTTAGTCAGTGAACTAACTTGAAATTATATCCATTTGGATGAACAGAAGTGAGGACTCAGCGAAACCTCAGAAGATCCAATAGCAAATGACCCTGAACAAACACCACCTCTAGATGCCAGGCTGGCCCAGCGAAGGAACCTACTCCTGGATGAGAGACTTTTTTCAAAGCCTGAACTGAACCACATCAAAACCAACGAAACTGAAGCAATCTCCACCTTATAGATTCGTGTACGTGTAAAGTGAGCGTGGCCTTTTGGAGGACAATAGTTGACACATCAGGTCAGCTTTGCAGGGGAAACTCTGATCCAACACCCCGCCCCCGCCCCTCAATGAATTGCTAACAAATGAATTCCTGCAAATTCCGAACAATTCATTCCTACAAAGGCTTTAAACAATGCAGGTTTAGGGACAGGGCTTAGGGACAGGCAGATACTGCGTGTGTGCATGGAAACAACTTTCCTGCAGCTTTCAGGAGTTTTCGCTCCCAGGCTGCTCTTAACATTTATTATAGAAGGGAAATACACTCCGTTTCTCAAACTAAAAAAGTAAAGAAGATCGAGAAAGTGGATATTTGCTGTTAACTGTGGAGGCTTTAAAAGTCTGAGAGAAGGTTCTGGAGGCTTTCTTCGCTCTCATTCAGAGTCTTAGCCTCCCAGGAGAGAATGTGGCCACCCTAGCACCATGGACTTTGACGGTGTGCTTGGATATTTACCTCTTGCCACAAAGACACAGTTTTTGCTAAAAACAGGTTCACACATGTGAATAAACTCAGAAGTTCCTTTTCAGTGGACTGTCTCTCCCACAGCAGGTGAAGGAAGGTCATCCCCCAGTGGCACTGGGGACACAGTCGATGAAAAGGGCTTGATAGTAGTTGTTGGCTGAGGGAGAGCTCAGCAATGGGCTATCCCAAGTCATCGCCATAAATGCAATTGGTCCACAACCCACAACTGCAAAAGATATCTTCAGTGAAGTTGGAAGGGAAACAAATATGATACAGCTTTGAAACACCAGCCCTACAGGCCTCCATTTGGGGAGAAAGTACAAGGTGACACAGAGCCTTTCTCATTTGCAGCTCAGGCTTCCCAAATAGTATGCCCCAAATGCAGAGACACCACCATTCTTCCTGACATAAGACATGAATTTTCTAGCAAGATCCTTATGGAGTTTTCAGACACTGACTCCAAGACCAGGACAGAGTGAGCTGGATATCAGGAGTGTTGCTGTTTTTTCCTCTGAGAAATATTTGCAGGAACAAGCCCAGAGACCAGTAGGTTCAGAATGGAAAGTTGGAAATGATATATTATTTTTTAATCAAAAGAATATATTTGTCTTCACTAGCCTTAAGCTTGGGGGAGGAATAGGTAGTCCATCCCAACCATCCACAGAGGTCCAAAGCCATGTTTGTTTTGGGAAGGTCGGGCAGGGAGGGATTTCCGCTTAGGCTCTCAGCAGGATTTAAGGGCAGGGTGACCTTGGTAGGCTTTCAGGACTTGTGTTTGGAATTCAACGGACTGTTCTGAACTTTCCCTTGAAATAAATGAGGCCCTTTTCATACCTTCTCCCTGTCCCGGAATCCTTGCCATCTATGTTCTGAGGGTTATGTGAAAGATTTATGTCTGGTCCCAAAAGAGTGGAAGCGTAAATAAAATTTAGAATGATTTCATCTTTCTGGGACCTGTTGCTATTGTGCGACTTGAACTTGCTTCAGTGGCGTGGGAGGTACTCTTCTGACCAAGGGGAGGGAAAAGAGGTGGCTTAAAGGATAATCCAGGTGGGCGATATTATTCACGGGCATCCCAACTTCATTTGTGCCAGCCAAAGACATTCTAGAAGTGATTGGCCGGAGAGGTGGTTTCAATTGAGGCATGTCGTTAACTATGTCTCCTATCCAGGAACGAATTCCCTGGGCATTCTCTGCCAGGGCCCTCTGGACTATCCAGATTATTTAAAGTACAGTTTCTTTTTAAATGGGTTTTCTCTTGCTGGGACAGAACACTGCACAGGAGTATCCATTTCTCCATGGGTTGGTTTGAAACAGCTAAGCAGAAGAGCCATAGAAATCTGCCACAAAAATATGCATCAACCTCCCACATGGGACAGATCTGATGGCCCATTGCTGAAATTTTCCCACCGCGCCACCTCGACGCTGGTGCCGAAGGACCTACTGAGTGTCTATAAGGCGTAAAAGAAGATATGTAGCTTGTGTTAATTTGAAACACTTTACGTTCTTATTCGATGTCTTTAACCTCGGTTATAGCTAACTCTGTATAATGTATATAAATGTATGCCTCTGTATTTGCCATGTACACTGATATAAACCTTTGAAATTATTGCCAGGCAGAATTAATGGGTTCAGTTCTAATATCACGGTGCAAAGAACATCTTCACAGTTCAGGTGAAACAAAAAGCCCCCCCTTCCCTTCTGCACAGAGTCCCTCCGCCCAGTCGGCTGGACACATTGGCCCTTCCTGAAAACCAAGAGCCGACTGTCTAGTGAGCAGGCAGGACTTCAGGGCAAACCCCAAACAAGCTGCTAGTTTAGATTTTAAGGTGGACAGTTCAGTCACACCTAGGACACATAAATGTCCTACTACACTGCACTGCAAAGGCATGGGGGTGGAATAAAACCCAGGGGGTGTTCTGATGGGGCTACATCACAGTAAGAAATTAACTCCTTAGCTCCATTGTCCAGAAACAAATGAAGGAATGGACTTTGCAATGATTCAGATCGAGGAGGCTGGCCCCCACGTCCAGCCCCAGCGTTTCGAGTCGAGCACGACTGCGTGAGGTTTGTATATTTCCATAGAGAGCTCACTCGAACAGATCATTTCTCAGGCTCAAAGACGCTGGCCTTGTTAATATTTCATTTAGGACATACTGTGGAGAGTGTCTCATTTATATTACTTCCATAATTAATGGTGATAGCTTAGGCACTGCCTTTACACGGAGAGATCTCGTCACAGTGGTCGATGGGTAATGAGAAACAATAGATATTTCGTTCACCAGCAGCTTGTTGCTAGTTAGTAGGAAATGATCGCCTGCACTGTTGCTTTAATTGCCAGGGTAAATAATTCTGCCTCGGTGTTAGTGAACATTTTAAAGCACTTGATGCAAATAGACTAGAAACAAAACAAAACAAAACAAAAAAATTACCTTGATTATGTAACACCTTAGCATAGAAAGTTATAAAAGTATGTCTTTTTTTTTTTTTAAATTGCATTCTATCATGCAAATATTATCTAAATATGCATGTCCTGACTACTCATCTACTGTATTTTAGGAAATTCAATTAAGCCGCCTTTCTCTTCTCCTATGTAGACTGTAAATAACTGTAGATCTTTCTCTTGTTTCCCTATGTAAATATATGTAAATACTAACAAGCTATGCATGCTGATATTCTAGGCAATTTCAGGTAATTTTATAATCTGCAGGCATGTACTTGAACTGGTTTGTTAAAAGGAAAAAAACAAAACCTCTCAAACTCTTTAAAACTGAATAGAAATTAAAGATTTCTTCCTAGACCGTTGTGGCTTCTTTTGTTTGCTCCCCTCCCTGAACCGAGTTCCCCACTCAGCTTCTCTCACCTTCTCCAGGGAAGACACCTGGGCGGGCCCGGGGCCCGGGAACAGTGGCTGAACCATGTGGCTAAGGTCTTTACACACTTTCCTTGGGTTTTTCTAAAGAATTTCGAGAATCATAAGATAGTCATCTTTGGATTTTTCTAGCAGAAGGATCTGTATTAAAAATAATTCATGTTTAGTGTTCCCCTACTATGTGCCAAACAGGGCTAGGTGCTTTACATCCCAAACGCCCTATGGAAGGATCCTGTTGTTCCTATTTCAAAGATGCAGAAACGAGTCACAGCAAGATCAGCACTTGCCTAAAGTGATTAAACTATTAAATGCCTCCAAAATCCCGATTCTGCCCTGTCTACCAATGCTCAGGAAACTTCTTCTGCAAAGGCAATAGCTTAGTCAGAGAGGTAATAGTTTAGGCTCCATGGGCTGTTACAGTCTCTGTCACAACTACTCAAATTCACCACTGTTGTGAAAGCAGCCACAGATAACACATAGGCAAATGAACATGGCTGTGTTCCAATAAAACTTTATTTACAAAAACAGACAGTGGGCCGGATTTGGCCTACAGGCCTCCGTTTGCCAACCTCTGCCCCACACCCTGTGAATACTCAGTTGCCCTTCAACAGACCATTAACGTTTCCCTTTAGAGTATGTGTTTGATGGACAGAGAAGTCATTTGATCAATTGAAAATTCTCCATCTCTTCCCTGCAGGTAGCAACACTATTTGCAGGAGTCATAAAATAATGAGGTGAGCAAAAAATGAAGTCCCTCGAGCTTATAAATCAAGCTGTCTTCCTCAGACAAATCTCATTGCCAGGTTTCAATTTAGTTATCTTTTGTTTTCATAAATGGAGATGGAGACAGAAGTATGAAAGGCCGAGGTTAAAAAGAAAGAAAGAAAGAAAGAAATCGAGCAACACTCACCCTTCAGTGAGGGGAAGGAAGCTATTACCTCAGGTCTCTATGGAAACCAAGTGGCACACAAACTTTTTAATGGTTGGAAAACAGCGTTTGTGTTTGAAGATGTTTTTTCCTAAGTAGGATGCTTCCGTGTAAATGCATTAATTGACAGTTTCCTTCGGGACGTCTTTATTGAAGTTTCCAAACTTAATTTGATGGCACAAGGAACTCTCTGGAGCCCTTGAAGAGTGCTGCAAAGTTAGGTCTCGGAAAAACGAGCCTGCTTTGGCTCTGTGTGCACATCCAAGCCAATTCTCCTGAAAAGCCAGTGGAGAACCAGCCCTCACTCCCTGTAGTTTTCCATTTAACAAGCTCTCTGCGTTCACTGCGGGATGGGAGAGACACCTTCTAACCTCTATTGAACTAGAATCGATATCATCTCTCAGTTCTGGAGGGAATTGAGGAGAAGGAGTGGGGAGAGGAGCGAGCTGCGGGTTTTTGCAGATACTGCGTGGCAGTGTGGGATGGTGGGAAAAGCCAGGGAGCTGAAGCCAGAGATGCTCAAACTTGAATCCTGGCTTTGACACACGGCAGCTTTGTGATAAGCCGCTGAGCCTCAGTTTCCTCATCTATGAAACGGGCATAACAGTCCATTCAAGTGGCCCTTGGCAGGATTAATGCTAACCTTTGGCTATTTCCTGAGTATATAGTAGATACTGGTTCAAAGGTAGCTACAAGTCCATTTGTTAAAAGTTTAAAGAAGGAAGCACACAGATCAAAATATCTCACCTTTCCTTCATGCGAGGGACTTAAAAGTATAAATGAGGGGGTGGGGGATATCTGCCTTCTAGGCAAGAATTTCAAGTGGCAGTCACCTTTCTCACCTAGTCTTACCCAGAATCTCTGGGTACCACTCAGGCCGTGAACGGCATGTTCCCTAACTCCAGGTTTAAACTCTTCTCTTGGTCAGAAATTCTCCTTCTAGCTGACCCATCCCTGCCCCTTTGCCTTCACACTGCAAGCCTGCATGTCATCTACCTTTCGGCCTTCCCTCCAGAGACTCACCTGTCACCTGGCCCAGCGCCCTGCCTTTCCCGGGATCGCTCAGCCCAGGTACAGCCCTATCACAGCAGTCACTTTCCAGCCCTTTCATTATCTCCCTTCCAAACACGTCCTGAGTCCTTAGGTCTTGGCCAGGGAGAGTGTGAGACACAACAGCTGCCTCAGGCAGGGTCAGCCCAGTCCCAACTGCGAGAGCCAACAACAAACACAGAAAATGATGATGATACCGGGGACGGCCCGTTTTGTGCCAAGGACCTGTTATTACTTCCGATTCTCACCACAAACTCAGAGGGAGGAGGTGGCTGAAGGGGGCCCAGTAAGTCAAGGCCAGGTACGCACCTGGGACGCGCTGGCGCTAAGATCCCAACGGATCTGTCTCGGTGCAGAGCCCACGTTCTCGTTCGTGGCTGCTGCTCTCTCTGGCCCCACAGTGTTCACTCCAGGGCATCCAGAAATTCTGCAAAACTGTGGAAACCTAGCCCCGTGAGGCTAGGCACATGTTCCTTCTCTGGGTGACTTGACCCCTCTGCTGGCCAAGCCCCTGTCCATAGAGCCTCTGGGACCTTTCTCTTCTCCTCTGAGCCCCTTTCTCAGTCTCAGACCCCTGGTCCGGGGGTGTCATTTCTGCCTGCATGTGACTTTGGACAATACCTCAGAAGGGGTCTGAGCCCCATCCTTGCCGTGTTCAACTCTCCTGCCCTCACAGTGCAGAGAAGTGCTGAACTCAGGACAACGGGGGGCACCGAGCAACATCTTACTCTGCTTTTTTTTTGGCCCCCTCTGGCTGCCACACCTGGTAGGATTCATCCTCTTGCAATTGCTTGGCTTGTAAAAAGGAAGGCACAGGTTAGATACTCCCGAGCAAAGTGTCCGTGAGGATACAAGCTAGTTGTGTAGCTGGCCCTCGAATTGTCAAGGTGGTTGAAGATCTGTCCTCTCCTGCCGGTGCTCTATGGGCTCTTGATTGACTTTACAAGGCAGTCCCCTTAATGTGTGATTCCCATATGGGGCCCAGAGACCTTCTGTGGTAATTTCTGGGTGCCAAGCCCTAGAATTTTTGTGGAATTCTTGCAAGAGCCCTGTGCAGGCATTATTACCCCCATTTTATTTATAGAGAAACTGAGGTTCACACAAGTAAAATGACTTGGAAACAAATGATTCTTATTTTTTGAGTTCTGATTATGTACTACCTGTCTACTGCATGCTAAAGGGTTGATGTGCCTTTAACGCTGCTGATGAGGGTCCACCCTGTGCTAGATCCTTTTTGAGGCCCTGGACATCCACTATCCCCAATTATAAGCAGGAGCTAAAGCCCAAAGAGGCAGGGGTCAAAGAGCAAGTGGCCGAGTCAGGAGCTGAACCCCATCACTTGGGCTCCAGAGTCCCACTCTCAGCAATGGCTCCAGGATCATTGGGAAGGTGTTCACAGGCCAAGTGAAGTAGGAGCTTTGCATACCCACAGTCACGATTTTGCACTAACATTGTAGTAGATCTTTGAAAAACCGTAAATAGCTGTTTTTGAGCATTCCAGGCTTACATTAAATGTTTTATGGGTACTGTCTCATTGATAAGGCTCCCAATTTGAAAGACATGGAAGCTGAGATTCAGGAAGGTTAAGCATGGCCCGTGGTCACACAGCTAGTGAGTGGTGGTGCTGGAATCTGAACCTGGGTTGTCCATGTCCTTAGCCCCTTTGTTGGATGGCATCTTGGGCCACAAAAGTCAGGCCCTCCCAGTAACATTTGTCACTTACTCATCCAGTGGTAGGATGAATGTGTCCATTGATGCTCCTCAAGGGGCATAAGACTCTTGAGCGTGATGCTAACACTGAGATGGAGGCCAGGGATCGAACTACCCACGAAAAAAGTCATAAGGGAGTGAGCCCACTGGTTATCTCGAATCTATGATCAGAGGATGGGGCAAGTCCCATCAAGGAGCAATCTCTTATTAAAAGGACAACCTTTTAGTAAGAAAAAAGGGGAAGAGCTGATTTTCCTTACTTGTTTTTGATATTTACTATTCTCTAAGGCTGTTTCTTGTTTCCTAAATTTTGGTAAAGGACCAATTGATTTAAACTGTTTATACATATAAGGGCAGATCCATAATTGCCCCAGATTTCAGTACCACTTAATCCTTCCCTAGAGACTGAGAAGCATAACATCCTGGTAATTGGAAAGCTAGAGCTTCAGATTCAAGACCACAGTGTCTTTAGGGTCCATGTATCAACCACTTCCCTTTCGTCATGGTGAGATGTACCCCATCTGTTGCCCAGGGTGTTTATGTTTTCAACTTAATGGGTAGGAAGTGTTGGGAATAAACACATGAGTTGCCAACCTTTAGGTTTTGTCTGGTATTATGGATTTGCCTTGCTGAACCAATACAAAAATCTCACCTTGCTACCACAAGGTGGTAGCTACCACAACCATCCTTTTGTGGGGGTGAGGAGTATAATAACCTGATTAAAATAAACTTTTCCATGAGTTGCTTTGCCTTGCTTAAATGACACATCAGTGAAAAGTAGGGTCCTTGACAGTGGCATATTGGTAGGTGTTTAACAACTGGCTCACTAGAGCATGGAGGGGAGAGGGAGCCTTGATTTGTAGTGTCTGCCAAATCCTGTGGTGTAAATGCTCCCAACATGACCAGCAGAGCGCAGAGCTGGGAAGAGATCCACACAATCAGCTCTTGAAAGCTGGTCTGATTCTGCTCCAGAACTTGATTAATTGACGGCCTATGGCGTATACAGCAGTAATAATTGTTTGAGGAAGATCAGGATACATGACAAAACAGGTCAGGACCTCAAGGTCATAAAACCACTGGGACACATAAGGCACTGTGAGACAGTATAAACCCAAATGAGTTTGGAATACCTGGGGGCCAAAGCAACATAGACTTTTGACTTTTAGATATTGTTCATGTTGGTCCCCTTAACCTAAAACCTGATTCCACTCAGGTGGCTTCCCTGGTCCTATGTAGCCATAGTTGCCAACATGTATTCAGTTTGAGTCCTTAATATCATTCTAGAAACTTTGCAACACTGTCTTATTTAGTATTGCAAAAATCCTGCAAGGTAGAGAATAACTCCATTGTAGAGATGAGGAGACTGGAGTTCAAGGAGGTGGAACTTGCTCAAGGTTACACAGAGCTCTTGAAGTGCAGTACCAGGATCCAATCCCAGGTCTGCCTGATTCCAGACTTCACCATTTCCCTGGCTCACTAGGGAAACTGTGCTCTCTAGGAGGTCAGCATTCTTGAAAACTCCCCATTCGTTTCACTTTCTACCATAAGTGAAATCCATATATTGTAACAAATACACCTGTCTCCCCCACTCAAATGGCTTCCATTGAGGCATACAGGATCTGGGACCCTGTGGGGTTATGGGTGAGAATAGAAAAGAGGGGAGGAGACTGAATAGGGGACGTTACCAGGGAGAGGAAAGGGCAGGGCCGCTCATGGGACTGGAAATCTCAGGACCCTGAATTATAATTTTTCAGGTATTGACGTAAGCTGGGCATTTATAGGCTCGGCGTTTACTCCATTTGCCCAACATCGCAGGCCTGGTGAGCAGAGATGCCCCAGCCTATAGTTAGGGCACATGCTCTTAAGCTGAAGGCCCTGGGGTTCAGTCTGTCCACCAGCAGAGATGAGCACGCTGCTTGTTCACACTGCATTTCTACATCTATCAAAGGTGCTAAACCTCGAAGCTGCTTTTGGTTTTGTTACTTCCTCAAATGAAAGCACAAGCAGGTTCCTGCCCAAGTTGCATGAGAAGAGTCCGTCCTAGAACTCAGTGATATTAATGTCCCCGCTTCCAGAAAGACTATTTTAGGCAAAGGTATCTTTACCATCTGAGTTCACCAGGTCATACCCATCTAAGAGGAACAGCATTTTCAAATGAGAAATAGATAACGGGCCACTAGGAAAGCAAAGAAGTGGAATTTTCTTTCCCTTCCCAACTGAAATCCCTGCCTGAAGTAATCTAGAATGTCATATTAAGCTGGTCAACGGATTTATTCTAGAATCCATGTACTGCCACCTGGATCCTTCCCCCCAAACAGCCCTTTTCTAAACTGACTTAGCTATTACCCCGGCTTATTGCCAGCTCCTTGGCAAGGGGCAAGTTTCTAGTCTGGGCTAGATGGCCCGGCCTTCTAGCTTTCCCCTCTCCCTTTCCTCTATCGCTGCACCCAGTTACATGAATGGACTCTGAGTTAGACAGGTTCGGCTCAATGTCAGCCCACGGCCCTGGAGTGGACACTGTGGAGTGCTGCCCAGATCCCTGTCCTGCACCAGGAGGCACTCCTTTCCCAGCTGCCAGGCTACTGTTTGCTGAAGGCTGAGTCCTTCCTCAGGAACTGCCCTCTGCCCAAGGCAGCTGCCTTGCCCATGGGGCACCTCCTCCAGGAGGCAGCCCCCATCAGTGACTGCCTGACTTCTTTGGGGCACATCTTGGAGGGCCACCCTGGCATCAGTCTCCTTGGGACTGGCTGGAGTGTCAGCTGCTCCTACAGCACAGCTTAGTCCTCTCTGTCCCATCCTGCCTGCCACACCGGCCCACAGGGGTGGATCCCCAGAACGCTCCCTAAAAACTGCATGCCAACCTCAGGCGCAGAGCTTGCAGCCAGGACATCCAACCTACAGCCAGCAGCTGGGTGACTTTGAGAAATGCCCTTAACCACTCTGAGCCAGTTGCCTCATCTGCAAACCTGAGGTATTGGTGCACTTACAGGGTAGTTTCGAAAACTAAATCAGACCAGGTGTGTCATGTACTTGCACAGAGCTGGCAGGGGACACTCGGCGGGCTGCAGCGCTGGGAGCAGCAGCCCTTAAAGCTCATGCCACTCTCTGCCCGCCGGACCTTTCCTCAGCCTTCAGTTGGGGGTATGGCATGGCCAAAAAAAAAAAAAGCACAGACTTTGGGAGGGCTTCTGATTAGACATGATGGATTTAATTCAGGCATCTATCTCCACTCCCTCTGGAAACTCTATTAAATAAAGTAAAATAAAGAGGAAAAACTCATTGGTCGAGAAATGCCAACAGAAATGTAGGGTGCTGGGAAGCGAATGGAGAAGTGATAGCTCCTGACTCAGCAGAGCGGGGTCCACAGGAGGGGAAGCCACCAGCACTGAGGCCACTCGGCAGCACCCGGGGACCCAGAGGAGGCGGCCAGGGCCGGGCCAGGAGAACTGTCAAGGCTCAGAGATGCTGCATGTAAGCTCCGAGCAGAGTCCCCGCGTGGAGCAGCCATTCCTTCAACAGCTTCTGTCATTACCAAGTTCAGGTGGCAACTCCTCCGTGAGTTTATAGGAGAAACCTCCCCTCACTGTCACTGCCCATCCTGAGTCCTACTGTGTGGCTGGGTGTGTGCTGTTAGACTATGACCTCATCGAGAGGGGTCCCTGGCACCCTGCTTGGTGCCTGGCACACAGTAGGTAGCTACTGACTGCTTCTAAAGAGGTGAATGAATGCAGGATCGAATATCCTAGCAGGGCAATCAAACTCAGTTGCTGCATCAACAGAATGACTGGTCAAATGATTTCCTTTCCAAATTATTGTTGGTGTGGTTTTGACGCAGTTGTTCTTGGCAAGTTATGACTCACATTGGAGCTACATTTATATTACGCTTGTTATATGCTAAACACTGATCTAAACTTGATCTCTCTCTCTCTCTCTCCACACACACTCTTACACACACATACACTCACACAGTCGTCACAATTCTGTGAAATAGATTTGTTATTAGTGCCCCCAGTTTATAGAAAGCTGAGACACAGAAATATTAAGGAAATTGCTTGAGTCTACACAATTAGTAAGTGGCAGAGCCAGGATTCAAACTCATGCCTCATGACTCCAAAGGCCATGCTAGCACAGAAGACGAAGAGCTGAAGTCCTGGGGAGCTTCTTCTGGAACCTGAATTTGCTTTCTGCGAGGCTCCTGGCTCATGGGGTGAGTGGTTGCCCTCAGACACTTTAGGGTGAAGGGAAAATGGGCTCAGAGAAGCTATCCAGAGTGTGAATCCAGGAAAGGAGACGTGATCTTGAAGAAGGCCTTGGCATTCTGACGTCTCCTCTTACCCCTGGCAAACCAGGAATGTGGACACAATGCAGAAGGTGTGCCCTGATGAAGTCTTCAGCCTGGTTGTGTGTAAGTGGACTGTTTTAGGAAAGAACTGACCAGAGTCACATCCGGGGTTGTGAGAACATGGACTTTGGAGCCCGTCAGGGGTTGTGTGGTGGGTTATAAAGCAGGGGCAGAGTGAGTTCAGGCACAGGTGTTATAAAATGAACCATAATCCTGCCCACCAGATTCAGCTGCCCCCAAATTCCACCCCTTTCTGGGCTTTGCAATCTTCTGGGTATCCTGTCTTTGCTCAAAGGGGGACTTCCCTTCCTTTCTTACATATCAGTGGGGTCCCACCTGGGGTTCCTCACTGGCTAAGCAACCCGCATTACAGAAAGGGGATTGGGAGGTCTATTGCAATATTTTAAAAAGCCAAATGAAAACCATACTTTACCCGCAGAGAGACCACACAGGCTACTTTTTAAATCTAATTTGTTGACTAAACACCTCTCATAATCTGAGTTCCCACTGAGGTAGGAAACAGGAGGGGTCTTCTGTAAGGACAAAGCCCACCTCTGAAGCTCCTTTTGCATCAGGCCTCTTGTTGATTCGAGTTTCAGCGACTAGGTCTCCGTGGCTCGGGGCCCACCCAGTGCTAAGAGCTCCCGTTTCACAACCCCGTGTCCTCCCAACAGCCCTCCGAGGTGCTATCTCACCCAGTAGGACAGGAGGGTGAGACATGGTGGTATTCTGACATGACATGCCCCATCCCATTCCAGAGCCCGGCCTTTCACTCCGTCCCGAAAGCAGCAGAAAGAGAACCCACTCAACGAGAATGGGGAGTGCTCGCCTTGACTCTGGACCAGAGACAGCAGAAAACTGGCAACTCTTTGGCGGTTCAGAGCCATGGAGACCAACTCTGGTCAGCTATTCAGGAGCCAAAGTGAAGTAGCTGAAAGGGGTGTGTGTGTGTGTGTGTGTGTGTGTGTGTGTGTTGGGGGGAGGGGTGCCAAGGAGTAAAAGGTGACCTTTTCCCCATTCGCCTTCTCTCCAACCAACTGGTGACAGTTGTGGCTGGTCCTCTACCTCAGTCCTGCAGCCACATGAGGAAACTGGCGCTCAGAGAACTTAAGCAACTTGCCCACAGACACACAGCCAGTAAGGGACCGAGTTGGGATTCGAACATGAAAAGGAACGGACGGGCTCTGAAGTCCATGTTCTCACTACTCTGTCTCTTGTGTAATGAGAATGTGCCACAGAGGGCGGATCCCACATAGGAAATAAAAAACGAGAGGCAGAAAAACAAATAAATGAAACAAAAGTGAGAGAAAGGCTGCCCCCTCGTCAACGTGGTGCGGTGCTGGCCAGCTGTGGCGTTGCTTCTGAGCCACCTGCCACCTCAAGAGAAGCCTTTTCACGCTACACCTTCCCGTGGTCAACAGGGACCTCACCAGGCAGGACCCCAAGTCTCCTTCAGCTGTCAAATCATTACTTGCACTTCTCAGATGAGGCCAAGATATCCCAATGGGCAATAAGCTCCTTGGAAAAGACTGTATTCACACACATCTGCCCAGCATTTAGCACTCACAGCATTTAGCAACCATGTGATGAACGAATGAACGAACAAACGAATGAATGAATGAAAACTTGAACAGTTGTGTGATGCACTTTTTACCCCCACTTCACACCAAAGGGAGGCATATTGTGGAAATGCCTCACTGTGGCTACCCGGCCTTTAAAAGTACACACACTCCTTATTAGAACTGGCAGGAGCAATCAGCCCTGAGAGCCAAGCTCCCTGCCCACCTACTATTACATGAGGTGCTAACTACATTATCTGGAAATACCCTATGACTAATTCGCCATCCCTTATCTTGAGGAGAAGAAAATTGTCTCCAGCACGAATGCCCCAGATTCCTGGTCAGTTTATGTAAGGAGTTTCAAGTGATTGCGGTATTTTAAGCCATTTTTAGCTTAAATCACCTGACGTGTGGTGAGCCCAGGAAACCTGATCTCTTGCTCCCTTAAACTCCCTGCTTTTCCGCTAATTTTGTTTAAACTGCTTACTGTTCCCTAAGTACTTATCTGTTGACGAACGGGCTCATAAGTACACATCCCCTCGACTGTGTGATTTTTTTTTTTAAGTTAGATGATTTCTTTAGTGGATTTTCCGGCATCGTCTCCCCCTACTCCAAGCTCCATTACATTTTGGGTGATCCTGAATTCACCCAGGTGGAGGGGGAGGAGCATTTACTCTCTATCATGGCCTATTTGGTGGTTTTGTAGATTGACAGCTTTTCTCCCCAGTCCAAATAGGATTTGATAGGCGCTGTCTCCAAATTATGTCTCAAATGATCCTCAGAGATTGAGCAAGAAAATAAGCTTCCCCAACCTTTGTCTAGCTAGAGGTGAAAACTTGTTTTTTTTTTGAGTAGCTGGAGAGGCTAGCAGGGCCTTTGCTTTGGGCAGGTATAGTTACTTTTAAAATAACACCCACAAAAAGCAAAAGGCAGGGTGTCAGATAGACTTATCAGATCTGTGACCCAATTTCCACCTGCAATCTCCATGGCCTTTTCCTCCCATCCACAGAAGTCACTCTTTGCTTGCTTTCCTTAATGTATTATAAACATGTCACCGTTGATATGCTATTTTGTTTAAACATGTAGACAAATGAGAGATTCAGCCACAGTTCGAAAAATGTAGGTAACACCAGCTAGTTAATTTCTAATTCAAGGGTCCTCATTTTTTTTTTTTTATAAAAGGGCAAGTAGGAAATATTTTAGGCTTTGCAAGCTGCACTGTTACAATTACTCAGACCTACTATTGGATGGCAAAAGCAGCCATAGACAATACTGAAACCAACAGGCATGGCTGCGTGCCAATAAAACTTTATTTACAAAACCAGGCAGCTGGCAGGATCTGACCTGTGGGGCCATAGTTTGCTGTCCCCATTCTACCTGATACCAACCACTTAATCATCAAAACAACACCCACTAGTTCATCTTCTAAATGACTTCCCTCCCTTGACGACATGGACTTGTTTGACTGAACCTTCCTGCCAGTTTAATCCAGGAAATATGTTGCTAAGCCTCCCGCACGGGCCTAAATATCTAGAGACGCATCAATATGTCCTGTGGTCTTTGGGATTCATATCCAGACCTCAGGCGGGAATCTGTGCCTAATGGTTCCACATTACTTCTTGTGAATTTCTTCCATAAAGAAACAACTTGTTATAAAATCGTTTCCATGGGAAGATAAAATAATGGAGCAATCGAATGCCTCCCAGTGAATACACCTTTATCCTGTTTCCTAAAGAGGATAGCACCACTGGACATTTTGAAAGAGTTAAATATCCCAGAAAAATCACACAGGTCTTCAATCGCAAAATGCCAAATAATCACTCACCTCCATCAAGCACCTCTGTCCGCCCCCTGCCCAAGGGGAGCAGGTAACAGTTTTTTATGCATAAAATTTCAGTACAGCCCAGCAAATCCCATCAGGAAGAAAGTCCCTCCCTCAGTCACAGTCTTCATCTCTCCTACTTACAACATCTATTGTGAAAGAAGAATGTTGGACCCCTTAGGTTGGAACAGGAATTACTAGGAATAATTATTCCTGAAAACATATGCTTTCTTAGTAGCTGCCTTTTCAATGCTCAGATTTTCAGAAAGTTAATGCTATTTTGGAAGATGATGAACCACACTGGCAACAAACAGCCAGGTGCTCCCAGGCTCACCACCATCTCTTTCCCTATGTTTGTATTGGGAACATTTTCTCTCTCTGAATTTTATATATATACATATATACATGTATATATGTATATACATTCTTTCCCTTTTCACCTGCAAATCTCTGTCAATTCTTCCATGTAGAATTTGAAAGCTTTCCACTATGTGTCACAATATAGATTTGGATGCAATAAACACTATAATTATTGAGCATTTATGAGAAATAATATTTTCCCTCCAGCGCGTGTCAGCTTGGCTGTTCACACACGAGTGTGAATACTAATGCCTCCAGCTTACTTTGGCGCCGCCAACGTTTGGGGAGACAAAGGACCCACAGGATGGGGAGGTGAGAGGCCTGTGCATCGCCGGGAAAAGCAAACCCTGACCCCGTTGGTGTGTCTAGGGAGCAGTGTGGATTTGGTGGAGAATTTGGAAATCCAGGTGGCAATACGCCTTCGGGATTTAAACATCAGGCCTCTGCGCTGACAGGCGTGGGACTCAACCCAGCACTGGCCACCAAGAGTCCCGCAGGCCCTGCCTCGCACCAGGTGGCTCAGAAGGGCTGAATAGCTACAGAAACATGGAGCTGAAGGCTTGATGTCCTCAGGTGTGGAAATTAGGCAAAACCAAAGGAATGGGATTCTCCGAGGCACTTAAATTAGTCATTTGTGATTTCTCGGCAAAGTGCTCTTACACGGGTACCCATCCAAACATTCTTCGAGGAAGGAGTTTCGGAAATCTTTGGAAATCCAGGGCGCCTAGGAGAATGGACAGTTGCTAAGGGACAGAATGAGCGTTTGTAATGGGGATTAATATGCCTTTGCCGGGGAGCTCAAAACAAGAGGCTGTGTCTAAAACCACAAACGCTCGGCCAGCCTGGGTGCCTGCCTGTGACACTTCCTCTTGGGCGCTGAGGGTAAAAGAGGGTGTTTCTATTTTTATCACGGGAGACCCTACTGTCCCCCACTGTCCCCCGTCATCCCTTGTCCCCTGTCTCCGCTTAGTCAAGCTCAAGACTCGGGTTTGCATCTGAGGCCCAATCCAGGAAGGAAAGAGGCAGAAAGTGACTCCGCCCCGGCACTGCGACAGGAGCAGCTGGGGAGGAAAGGGCCAAACCGCACGGAAGCGGGAGAAGGGATTCGCGTTTGAAGAGCGCGGCTCGCCTCCCCTCCGTGCGTGCGGGAGGAGATAGCGGGCAATTAGAGATAAGAAGGAGCGCTATCAATTATGCTCGGCTGCATCCGCGCCTGGAGCACACAGGACTCAGTTCAAAAGAATTCCATTGTGAGCCTTTATGTTTCTGTTTTCAAAAATACAAGAGAAAGGAGTGGATTTTGAGCACTTTGCCCACTGGAGGTGGATGATAAACGCTTGTTAAATTCATGTTTGGGGGCAGAAAAACATTATCTCTAGTAATAAGAACTACAATAGAGAAGCTCATTTAGCTTTTAGGAAAACTCGACGTGGTAAGCACTGATGTTTACCCATTTTATGGAGAAGGAAACTGAGGCACGCGGTATATAAGTGACTTGCCCCAGGGCATCCATTGGTCGGTGGTGGAGCTGGGCCTTGAACCCAGGAAGTTCGGCTCAGAGTCTGTGGTTTTCTAACCACCACCCTAAGGATCACAGCCCTCACAGAGCTGTGCTAGCTCCTGTTCTGAGAGTTTCATTTCGAGTGCTGTCTTCTGCCGCACAGTTTGTATTTTCTCAAGTGGTTCTGGTTTTGAAATTCTGTCACGTCAAACTATGACACTGGTCACACTGCGTGTCTACTTTGGGGCTCTGGAATAAATATTCAGCCCAATGAGGGGGCAGTGAACAATTGGTATATAGGAAAACAGGCCTGGGGAACAGGAGGAGAGGGGAAAAGGTCAAGTGTCCCTCAGTTTCCTTTGTTTGTTAAAAGGTTGAGGAGAGGGCTAGAGAGACAGTCCCCAGGTTAGGAAGCACAGCGGATGCTCCATGAATGGCAACCAGGAGGTTAATATTTGTAGTATTCTTACTAGAGTCACTTGTTATGGGTTGAATTGTGTTCCCCAGAATTCATGCTGAGGTCCTAACCTCCCACACCTCAGAATGCGGCCTCATTTGGAAAAAGCCATTGCAGATGGAATTAGTTACGATGAGGTCACACGGGAGGCAGGCAGGCCCTTCATCCAACAGGACTGGTGTCCTTCTAAGAAGAGGGGAAGAGACAGAGGGACAAGGCCGTGTGACTGCGGAGGCAGAGAGTAGAGAGCGGTAGCTACAAGCCGAGGAACACCAAATGCTACCAGGAAAGCACCAGAAACGGAAAGAGCTGAGGAAGGGTTCTTCTCTAGGGCCATCAGAGACGGCGCGGCCCTGCCGACACCTGGGTTTTGGACTTCTGGTCTCTAGAACTGTGAGATAATAAATGTATGTAGTTTTAAGTGAGCCACTTGGTACACTTTGTTACAGCAGCCTCAGGAAATAATACTTTACTAGTATCTTCCATTTCAGGTCCCTCCCATCAACCCCCAAGGGAGTCAGCACATCCCTGCGCCCAGAGGCACCAGGCAGAAAACACCAACATCAGTTCATGGCTGTACAGGCCATGGAAAAAGAAACCAGAAAACTTTCTGAATATACCTTATGAAGGCTAGCAGACATTAACAAAACACGCACAGACACACGCCCCGGGCATCTCTTGGCAATGCGTGTCTTATCATGTTTTTCCTATGGTCGGGCTCAGGTGTCTGAGCACCAGATTTATCTTCTTTAGGATACTTCTTAGGAAACAGATGCACCCTCCTCGGACCAGGCAGCGTCTGACACGGTCCCCTCCAGGATCCGGACACGCTCTTGTTTACCCTCACTCCCACTTCTCTCCTGATTCCTTTTACCTGTCACCTGTCACCATCTCTGCTCCCCGTTGGCAGGTGCTGGACTAGAGGCCCTCCTGCTCTCGGCAACCCAAACCATGGAAGATAAGCTCTCGGATCTCTGACTTGAGATCCGTGCAGGGAGCTCTCGATCCATCCTGAGGCTACCTGGATGACAAACGGGTGCGGGCTGGCGGGAGTCACATCTCCTTTAACTAACGAGCAACGCAGACAAAGGGAACTTTAAGAGGGGAAACGTCTCCCAGTTAGAAAATATGGTCAAGTACACTTTACAATATTAACATTTTCCTTTGAACTGTAAATAAGCAGGGGCAGGAAAGCCAACTGCCCACCACCAAAGTGGGGCGCAGGGCTGGAATTTTGGTCACCATCGAGAATTCCTCCACGCTGGGATTGGAGGGGGCAGTGCCCTGTCTGGTTCAGTGGCCCGACCACAGGGTGGCGATATTTGGGATTTAGATCTAAGAAAATAATCAATGTTTCCCTAGATTTGCAGAGAAGCAGAACCTCCCCCCTCTCAGCTATGCTCAGTTCAATAATTCAATAAAATTTAATAACAGCTTTTCTTATCTCCAGGTCTCTAGAATCACAGAAGGAACCAGAAGTTGGGAGTTAATCAAACTGTTGTTGTGTTTCCTGATTTTTATAAACAGCGTAAATGGTTAATCTTCAATGCTAGGGACAGATCTAACCTCGTAACTCTTTAAAGTTTGAAGTTAAAGGAAAGCCCCTACAGCCAACCAGTTATCCAAAAATGTAGCAATTTTTTTTTTTTTTTTATCTTTTCTTGATTGATAATATTTCATCGCCTTCCTCTGGAGTCAACTGTACCATGGCCAGGAGCATGGGAAAATCGGGATTAAATTAGCTGCTGGAATTATCAGCCCAAATTGCCATTCATACCTCCTCTTCTAACTCTTATCTTTGTTATTCGTATTTCTAGACTCCCCTCTTCTGGGAAAGCTTTTCTGGGAAAGGCAAAACATTCACGGGGTCAGATATGAATCACTGAGGTGCTGGGAGGTTTAGCCAAGGCTGGGTGCCATCTCGAGTCCTGGGGGAGGCAGGCACGAGCTGGCATTGCTGGGCTAGGGGTGTGATGGCTTAAAGCGTGGGTGCAGAGCACCAGAGAGGGGCTGATCAGGGAGAGACACTAAAATCCAAGTGAACAAAGGCTTGATGTATGTCCTTTGGCCAATCTAGGGCCAAACAGGCTATAGAAACTGGTGGTCTGGATAATTCACATACACAACACTGTTTATTCCAGATCTTCAGCCCTGTAGACATGCTTTGCTCCCACACTCATGACCACTGCCTAGCACAGTGGTGGGTTTTAAAAGCATGTGTTGAATAAATGAATAGTAGGTTCCTTGTCCAAAAAAAAAGTTGACTCCTCTGTCTAGGCTGTCCAACCTAACTGTATTTGACTCAATGGATTTAAATTATTCAATTCAAGGGTCAATTCTGAAGGTTTTTCAGGAAGGCTTCCTTTACCAGTCTAATCAGAGGAAGATATTAAGTGATTGTGCTGGCAATTATTGCCACTTTTCCTCACTTTTTTGAGTTCCCTTGACAGCCTCCATGTTTGCCTCCTCCAGTGAAAGCATTGACAAAAGAAGTGTCATAAAGACACAGTCTGAGAGATGAAGAGAGTGGAGACAATGACAAAAATAAGTCCCATCAAAGCATGTTTGGTTCTGGGACTATCTGAATGGTAGGTCTCAAATTTCTGGATAAAGAGGCCAGAGAATTGAGGGGGAAGGATTGAGTGGTGGGGTCTGTATGATGTAGAGGAAAGAACAGGGATTTGGGAATCACAGAGACCCTGGTGCCAGTCCCAGGTCCCCTGCCTTATCCGCTGTGTTATCCTGGGG
This sequence comes from Miniopterus schreibersii, assembly GCF_964146895.1. Taxonomy (NCBI): domain Eukaryota; kingdom Metazoa; phylum Chordata; class Mammalia; order Chiroptera; family Miniopteridae; genus Miniopterus; species Miniopterus schreibersii. The sequence goes on along the minus strand of NC_138121.1, from coordinate 21,932,735 downwards.
AACTGCCAAGTCCCAACTCTGCCTCTAACCCAAGAGGAGATCCAAGGCAGGCTATTTTACCTCTGGTGCCTCAGACTTCTCATCTGTGGAGTGGGCACAATAAGAGCACCTACCTCACTGAGTTGTTATTAGTATTAAGTAGATGAATGAATAAAATAGCACAGTTATTTTATGCATGTGTATCGTATCAATTACTATTATTACCACTCAATGTGTTATCAAGCCTCAGATGCACTGCTGATCTGCTGATAGCACTGGGGAAGGAGGGTGCTGGTACAGCAAACACCCTCACTGATTAGAAGATGCAAGCCACTTCCAGGAATATATGTTCAATAAAATTATACATCTTCTGAAAAAGTACATAAAACACCGAGTCTCTCCAAATTTGGGCTTCTACATCTGCTCGCAGGGCAGTTTTAAATGTCACATGTGCTAACTGACAAGCCAGCCTCCCTCAGCAGGCAGGGCCGGCCGGCCACAGGCTCACCTGCGTCCAGGCGCCTGGCTCCTGCTCTGATCAAGCCTCTTCCCGGGGGCAGGGGGGCGCCAGTTTTGGCCCTGCAGCCTCCAGGCCAACAGCGGGGCCCTCTCAGTGGCGGCCGGAGAGGAGCACCCCAACGTGAAGATGGGCCACGCCACCCCTCCTGAAGCATGCGCATCAGACTGGGGACGCTGCTGTGCGGACTTACCCACTATGCGTGTCTTACCTTCTTAGCCCTTCGTCCTGAAAGTTTCCCCAGCCTGCTTTCTCATTTCCCTCACCAGCCCAAATCTCAGCCAAGTGTCCCTTTGCTTAGCTGGAATCGTGGAACACACACACACACACACACACACGGTGACACACTTACTCCTCATAATCAAACTGTGCAGCAGGAACTATAATTACCTCATATTAAGAATAAAATCAAGGTATTAAGAGGTTAATGACTTGCCTGAGGTCACCAGCTTGTAAGAGGTGGAGTCAGAATTTGAACCCAGCTCTTCCGGCTGCAGAATCTCAGCTTTTAACCACCATGTTACGATATTAAAAGGAAACGTGAGTAATCCCCCCCGACACCATTATAATAGGCTCCACTAATTACTTTCGCTTTTTCTGGCCTTTTCTAATCCCATTGGAGAATCACTGTGATATCACAGAGGTCTCAGAGCAAAAACTCATACACAAAGATAGCACATATTTGGATAAATAAAATGGGTAAAAGATTAGGAAAAATACACATTTGAATATATGGTTGAGACAGGAGGGAGGGGGGACTGTGAAAAGGGAAGTTGGGAGACACGGGAGGACAACTGTGGTTCTTACCATGACAGGCATGCTGGTGGTTACAGTGAGCCGGGCCAGGTGCCCTGAACACTCTCTAATGGGCGGGACTGTCCCTGACACCAAAGACTGTCCAGCCCCAAATGCCCATGGTGCCCCATTAGGAGACAACAGACATGATCTGAAGGTAAAAATGAACCAGAGAGGGAACAAAAGAGACCTTCCTTCATCCCCCAGAAGTAAAGCGCCAGTGCCTCCGGAGGGTGTGGGCAGAGATCGTCTTTTGGGTGGGATGGGGGAGGTTCCCCGAGCTGCCCATTAGCTCACAACCTGTCTGCAGCGGAATCCACAGCTGCCCCTGGATTGTCAGTGGTTCTCCAATGAGCTGTGGTCAAGTTAGAGGTGCTTTCAAAAGAATGATGTTTGTAAAGTTGTATTAATAACAATGCTCTGGCCCAGTGGGAACTGGAAGGATTCTGGGGGCTGAGGCTGTGGTTTGTTAAGTGCTGTGGCTACGTGAGGATGAACTGTGCAGCAGAAACCCGAAATGAGACTGTTTGCAATTTAATGAGAATGCCACTTAAAAGGCTTCTCTTTTTATGACCTTTGACCCCAGAATCCCACTTCTAGGACTCCAGGTACGTCAAGGGGAGGGCAAATATTCATGCAGAAAGGTGTTCATCTCAGCGTTCTTTATAAAAGCAAGGAAGCCCATGCCATGGAAAGGTTCAGTGGAAGGAGAAACTTTGATACAACTCTCTGATGGAGTATTTTGCAACCCATTAAAAAAAAAAAAATCCCTTACAAAGAGCTTTCATTAATGTAGGATGTAGGAAAATGCTTTTGTATACTATTAAAGAAAAACAGGATACCAAATTATGTCACCGGGCCTTTAACCCAGAAATCCCATTTTTGGAATCTATCCTACAATACTAAAACCAGCAATGTATTAGGTCATATGCATAAGAATATTTATTTCTGCAGTACTTGTAATGGCCAAGACAACAATAATAACAAAACTGAAAGGAACTGAAAGTGTCCATCATAGGAGAATGTTTGATTAAATTGGGGCTACTCCATAGCAGGGCTGCATGCAATCATTTAAGAAAAGTTGTTTTATGTATATGTGTTCCAAATGTATTGTTTTGTTTTTGTTTTTTAAATATATCTTTATTGATTTCAGAGAGAGGAAAGGAGAGGGAGAGAGACAGAAACATCAATGATGAGAGAGTCATTGATCGAGCCCGCAACCCGGGCATGTGCCCTGACTGGGAATCGAACCCTGATCACCTGGATCCTAGGTCGACCCTCAACCGCTGAGCCACGCCCGGCCGGGCCCAAATGTATTGTTAACGGAACAAAGCAAGTTTCTAAATAATGGGCAAAGTATTAGCCAGTTAAAACACACACACACACACACACACACACACACACACACACACACACACACACACTGGCTCCACCCCTGCAGATGCGTATGTGCTCTGCATGATTGCCTGGGCACAAAAGGTCCACAACAACCACTTAGCCAAAGGGACAGGGTGGATAACTAGCTTTTCCTTCTCATGTCTCCACATTGTTTGACTTGATTCAATGAGTATGTACCAACCTAGTAATGCAAAAAAATCAGTATGTTAAACAAATCAGATGCACAATATGATCACAACTGTATTAAAATGCATATGCCTGGAGTGGGGAAGAAGACTAGACTAGACAGAAATGTTCTCATATGTACCTGTGGCTGTTACTTAGTGCTGGAATTGGGAGCTATTGCTGTTTTACTAAGGTTTTTGTTTGTTTTGGGTTTTTTTGTTTGTTTGGTTTGGTTTTGCATTTTTCAAAATTCCCATCTTGGTTATCTGTGCTACTTTTCTACTTGGAAGAAATAAGTGGATGATGGGTGGGTGAATACATGCAGAGAGAAAGACAGAAGACAGGAAGGGAGGGGAAGAGAGGGAGGAGCGGGGAGAGAGAGAAAGAGAAAGAGATAGGGAGGGAGGAAGGAAGAAGGAAGAGAAATGAAACAAATTTAGCAATTAAATGAATGCACAGCTTCTCTTTTCTTTGGATTTCTTCTCCAAGGAAAGCAGGGCTCTAGGTTCAGCTCACCGGATGCCTGTCTGCTGCCCCACTTTCAAGGGCCCACGTGGAGCCTCACACATATTTGCAGCTGAACCTGATTACGGAGGCAGCAAGATCTGCACAGCACAGTTTATGTCAATTCTATAATGGGTGAAACCCTCTGGAATTAATATCTGATGAAGAAATAAACCTGTTAACAGGGCAGATTTATAGTATTCAAATTACTATTGATCCATTCAATACACAACTAATAAAAACCTTCCTTGCGTGACCTCCCACCCTGTGCACGCTTAAGCAAATTATCTCTAATAAACAAGTATTATGAGGACCCAAGGAAAATGTCGATCTATAAATTACTGATCTCATATTCTCTCTCTCTCTCTCCCCCTCTCTCCCCCTCTCTCTCCCTCTCTCTCCCTCCGTGTGTGTGTGTGTGTGTGCGCGCGTGTGTGTGTGTGTGTGTGTTCGTAGAAGCTAGGCACTAGCATCTGTTTTTATGTACCCTGTGATCAAGGCCTAAGATCCCCTAAGTCTCCTAATGTAGAAGATATTCTTTCTTGTTGAACTGCGCACAATAGCACAAGAGCATCCTGTCTCTCAATAAGCAACGCAGTGAAAGCCACCATACAACAACCATCTTCTAAGGGGTAATGGGAAACAATGAAATAAACCTAGTCTAGGAGCCAAGAAGACTTGTGTTTTAGTTCTATACGTCTTTACCTGCGTGACCTTGGGCAAGTCACTCTACCTTCAGGTTGCAATTCCAACCCAATCAAAATATAATAAAATAAAATAGGACACAAAGCCCCATGTGTTTAAATTCCATGATATTTGCTAAAATGTTTGAAGATAGTTGACACACATCCCCATTACAGAGCTGGAGAAGGGAATGGACCCAAAGTTGAGCTCTCCCAGTCTCTCCCATTCAAACATTGACTGGATTCACTCGGCCTGGCCAACCCAACTCCCCCACATGCTAGAAAGTTGCCAATCCGTGTTCTAAAATAAAAACAAAGCCTGAGATTGCTCAGTAGGACTCAAATAGAAGTGCCAAGGATGAGCCACAACCGAAACAGGCCTGATAAACCTTGGTCCAAATGAAGCGGGGTTTTGGGCTGTTTCTCTCCCCTTCTCTCCCACTCCATCGCCCACTTTCAAATAAAAGAGCTGGCGCACTGATTAGCGGCAACAGAATTATTGGAAGCTGGAAGGAGAGAGATTTAAGGGAGCCGTAATGATGCCATAAAAGCTCTGTTGGGTTGCTTTTATGAGCCTGAAGCAGTTTAGAGGAGCCTGACCCTAAGAGGTTAGCGGAAGTGTGTAAAAGGCTTGCCTTTGGGATAAATGCATATCAAAACCCTTCCACAGAGAGAGCGAGCGGAAAACAGGGGAAATAAATGACAAGTACAGTACTTTACCAGGGAAAATTTGCTCCGAGAGGAAGCAAGCAATGAGGCCAGGCGAGGAATAAATGGTGTAGAAATGACAGTTGCTCTTCAGTGGGGCCACAGCTGCACTCCGGGCTGATAGGATCCAGCATGTGTCAGTTGCCTCGTCTCTCTTTTCACACTTCAATGTGAACTTTACAGCAAAAGGGGGACAGGAGGCAGCGAAGGGGAAAACAGTGGCTCGGAAGGACTTGTGCACGGAGTGTGAAGCCATTTCAATTTTATATTCGAAAGGACTTTGTAGGTGATCCCATGAATGCAATTATGCCCACCTAATAAAAGCAGCATATGCTAAGACAATTAAAAGATTTTATTAGACATCTATCCATTGTATTCCATTTCGGGCAGGAGGAGTGGAAGCTGATGAGAGGGAAAGATGCATTTAGCAGGAAGGGGAGCCAAAGTCCACCTGGCGTCTGCCAGTGCGTGAATGAATGCATGAGGCTATATTCTTAACGGAAAGATGAATCATTGCATTACTCTTTACCAAGGGCCTTTTCACCTTGTAGAGCAGCAGCACTCTGGTTTCTCGACTCTGTATTATGAGAAAATACACCTGAAGCCATCCCTCCACCTTCTTAGCCCTTAGTGTTTTCATATTCAACCATAAAATGAAGACTCCCCCAAACAACGCCAGAAAGAAAAAGTACGTCACTTGCTTCAAAGTTTAATGATATGATGACATATGGAAGTCAAACAAATGTTCTCCTGGCTCTGCACACCACATATATTTATTAGGGACCAAGGAGAGAACCAAGGTTTATACCAGAGACTGGAGATCTAAGAAGGGGAAGCCAGTCTGTGCCTTCAAGTTGCTCTCTGTGCCAGGCTGCCAGCTTCCTACCCAAAATCCATGTGCATTCTTTCTGGACAAAGAGCGATTGCATTTGCCAGCCTGCCTTGCAGTTAGAGAAGCCATATGGCTAGCTCTTATCAAGCTTATGTGGCTAAGGCTGATAAGAGATATCAGGCAGCTGGATGCATATAGCAACTGGAAGAATGGAGACATGAGGGCATCGAAGCCTGGGTCCCTGAATTACTTTGTGGAACATAGCTGCCACTGGCCAGGAATACCCATTTATGCTGTTCTTTAGATAAGGAATATAGCTATGATGAGCCCTTGGGGAGGGCTATTTGTATTGCAGCCTAGCCTATCATTAACCAATAAGTTTGCAATCTAGATGTGTAAACAATCTATATAAAGGTCATTTCCAGACTATGTAATAAGCGCTGTAATATGGGTATCCAAGGGAAGAACCTATAACTATACTACCGGGTTTAGGAAGGTTTTATAGAGAAGGTAGCATTTCAGTTGAAACTCAAAAGCATAAGGAATTTGACAGGCAAGGGTGGAGGCAGGAAGGGACCTCAGGTAGAGGTTATAATATGACCAAAAGCTCAGAGGTGTGAAAGGATGTGGCCTGTCAGTGGAATCATGAGTAATCCGGGGAGTGGGGAGCAGGATGTGTGGGTGGAAGGGGTGAGACTAAAAGGGCACAGTGAGACCAAACAGTATAGGGCTCACATGGAAATGGTGGAATCACAGAATTAACTCCGGGAAAGGATCTTTTGGTTAAATATTGGTGCCAGGACATAGGACGGGCACATGTGTCTGCCTCTCGTCGCTACTTGTCTTTGATCAGAATCAGAACTTGTCCTCACTAGGTGGGGGCCACTGCTGGGTTACATACAGCCCAAGGAAGGTCGTATCAAGGCCAAGTGAACTATCTACCAGGTCATATCCATCCAGCTAATAATAGACACAGGTTGTCACATGATTCCTGCTGAGTGGGACCAGAATGACCAGAACCATAGCTTTGTGGTTGACCTGGTGGCCACATGGGAACACAGATGAAGCCCAATGAAAATAACTCTAAAACCTACACACAGAATTCTTAGACACTGTACAATAAGGGAAAATGTCTGTCATTAGGTTTCAAAAGTACTAGGTTTTGTTAGATTCAGCAAAGTTAGATTTCAAACTTACTTGTAACATCTAATCACTGTGAAGCACTTTAACAATTTCCAAAAAAAAAAAAATCTTCCTTTTATTCAAGCAACCAGAGCAAAACATATGAAAAATTAGAGCCCTGACAGGGTGCTCAGTTGGTTAGAGTGTCATCCCGATATGCCAAGGTTTTGGGTTCGATTCCTGGTTAGGGCACATACAAGAATCAACCAGTGAATGCATAAATAAGTGGAACGGCAAATTGATGTTTCTCTCTCTAAAAATCAATAATTAAAAATTAAACAAAAATTAGAAACATAAAGTTAGAGCTGATCAATCCTTACTAGGTTTTGGCTGGACTCCACCTAGGGTGCTCCAAACCATGAACACTAGAGCTATGAGGTACAGTCGATGTGATGCGGAGCTCTTGGCAGAGACTGGGGGATATTGAGAAGGGGTAGAAGTATGCGAGGGAGAAAAGCAAGCACACCGATGTGAGATCTGGGCAAGAATACCAATTCCCTGGGGTTACAGCTAATATTAAATGGGACGAATTGTGCAAAATGAGCAGCATTTATGCAAAAAGGAATCTAGAAAAAGCTCAATAAATGAAAGCTATGTTATGCATCTTCTTCGTTTATTCTTCTTAATGATTTAGTATGAATTTTTCTGTTGTTGTCAAATGTATTACTTATTAGCTCTAAATTTAACCATTAATTGTTTGGTTTTTTTGTTGTTTTTATTTTCTAAAAGAGAACACCCAGGTTTCATTCTACCTCAGTCTTCTGGCTGAAAGTAGAAATTCACTGTATATCGGCGCTCTCTTTTTCATGAAGGATGTGCCATGGCTGTCTGGCCAAGGCATTAATTATTGCATTTGGGGGGAAAATACAATTTCCAATAACTTCCTGACAGTTAAGGCAACAGAGAAAAGTGCAGAGCCTTGACAACCCAGAGGCATTTTACCCTGACATTTAGCGCTGAGCTGAGTGATGCACGCTTTATCTGGGACCCACGATGCCTGTATCAGCGTTGCTATTAACCTGCCCCACAGAACCCTTCACTCTACAAAGCCGTGGGACTGAGACCTCACAAGACCAAGTTCAAATAAATAGTCTGGCTATATGTGAGGGCTACTTACAACTGCATATCTTGAAAATCCGGTATATGCAACTGTTTATAAATTGCCACAGGGCTTTACTGGTGACACATATTAAATTAGACATTTTTAAATTATAAAGGCAATGCAATACATTTAACACTCTAAAAAGCTGAAAAAAGTACCCAGGTGTATAACATCCCCCACTATCCTCTCCCCCTAGTGATCTTTTTTCAATATAACCCATTTTCAACCCTACTTTTATCATTAAAACTTTTATCATGAGTGCTTTTTCAATGGCTGTTTTCTTTGAATGGTTACCTAACCTTCTATTAAGTGGATCTACCATGATTTATGAAATCATTCCTCTGCTCTTAAACCTTCAGGTTGATTCTAAGGTTTTGCTGGGTGGGATTGCTTACATTTAAAACAGTAGAACTTTATTTGATAGAAAACACTTTTCTTCAATGGCCTTGGCTATGGGTCTGTGAGCTATAATCTCTTTTTATGCCTTTAAAGACTGATTAAGGGAAGTTTCAGGGTGACCACTGCAACGATTTGCTTGGAACTATACTAAGCTTCTAATTCCAATCTGCCTCTTGCCACGTTTGGGTCATGCATGAGGATGTGTGAGACAGAATTATGTGGAGCATCCTAAAAATCAAGTACCTGAACTAATGAGCCACTCGATTGTGCCCCAAACACATCAGGTGCTTTTATGCTTCTAAGATGGCTTGTGGATAGTTCCTTCCATCTGGAATGGGTCACTTCCATGCCTCTGAGGAAGTCCAAGAAGGGAGCAGATGACACAAACCGATAGGGTTCATTGTGTAGTGACATACATGCATATGGGCATGGGCCTGGAGGCAAGGACATGTGTATTTCACATGTGATTCACATGGTTTTTATGCTGGAAAAGACTTTTCTGGAGAGAATCCTGGATGTCTCTCCAATACAGTGAGATGAATTCATCAAGGCATTCAAGTCTAACTTTATACTTCCACAGCCTTTTCACACACACACACACACACACACACACCCCATCTCTCACAGTCCGTCTTTGCCATTGGCAGTGAAACTTCCTAATCCCTGGCAAAGGCAAAAATACAACCTAAAGATGCTCCACAAGTTCTGTCATTGAGTAGATGTCCTATGTGTGATTTGTACAGTCACTTAGTGAGGAGCCTATTCTGAGCCAGGTGCTGAGTGAGGGCTGGGTGGTTGCGGCCCCCAAGATTTTGCAGCCCAGAGCAGAAATCCAGGCACAGGTTAAGGAGGGCTGTGTGCTCCCATACGCATGTATCTTTGACTAATCCTGAAGTCCCTGCTTTCTGCACTACAGCAGCTGCACTTATTACACACCTCCCATGTGCCAAGTACCATGCAAGGCACTGGGATACACACAGTTCCTGCTCCCCACAGGTTCAGTGTCGAGCGGGGAAATAGCAAAATGAGGGCATCGTTAGGGTCACGAGAGAAGTTCTCGGAGTATCCAACTAACCACCGGGAGCCCACGTGACTGCAGCTCCCGGCCTCCACCTGCTAGCTGGTGACAGATCACAGTCACGCGCTAGCGCGGGGGAGAGTCACGGCCCTGCCCTCCCTCCGCAGGGCTCTGCAGGAGCTCGAGTTCCTAAGAGCTGGGATGACCTGACTGACTTGTGGCAAACTGCCAAGTGCATTTGAAACCCAAGCCTATGTGTATATAAAAATGCAGGAAGCCATCTTAAAAGGACGCACTAATTAGCTTCCTGGGATTTCAGATTTTAAAAGCTTTTGTGATCGAATTTGTTTTGGTAATTTTTTTTTTTTAAAGGATTCCAAAGAATGGCTCGGCTGTCAAGACATCAGAAAACGACAACAATGAGATAACGAACTCACTGGTTCCACAGCAGAGTGCTTTCACTGTGGAAGGAGGAAAATCATCCCTGGGCTGGTCGAGAAAAAGCAATATGGCATTAAAAGGCCACACTGCATAGTGAAGAACCCACCTCCCTTGAGTGGCTTGATCTAACATTGAGTTGCTCTTGAAAAGCATGTGTAAGCCCACTGCAAAATCAGCACCCACTGCAAAATCGGCACCCACTGCAAAATCAGCACTTGGGTGGGGGTGCTGTTTTCATTAAAATATTAGAAAAAAACACAAGCCAAAAAAAAAAAAAAGGCAATAAATAATTTTAAAATTCTGATAAGAAAAATGATGGGAAGGTCACAAAAAATTCTTAATTCTTATAAACTACTCACCACTGTTTTCATTAGGAATAAAGAGAATTGGTGATGGAAAGGATGCATATAATACTTATATTTGTTCAGTGTGGAGGAATAAATAATTGTGAGAGTAGTACACTGTTACGAAAGCATATAATCATATTATGTGTCCTATAATTGAAAGTCATTATTGAAATACTTCCCTATAGAGCTAATCCCTTCCTCCGCCTGCATTTTCCCTGGGGTGCACACACCCTGTGTTGCAATTATCTGCCTGCAGACCTGTCTTCCAAGCTAGTCTGTGACCTCGCAGGCGCTACTGTATGAATTCCACCCACTTCACTCTCTGCGTGCCTAGCACCGGGCAGCAAATTATCATTGTGGAATTGAACGTGTTCCATTTCCACTTAAAGTTCACTTCTCTAGGCCGGCTAATCCTTCGGTCTATTCTTGGAAACATTTCCCAACATCTCACATTTTTCTTAAATTGGGGAGCGTGTGGGGGGTAATATTTAGATAAGCCAGTGTATTTACATTTTGTAGGCAAGGCGCTAATAATCATCAACCCACAGGAATCCGCAGAGACTTGGCCAAAGTCAATAAAGGATCATGAGCTATCAACCCCAAACCTGGAAAGGCCTCATCTCCTGCTTACATTCCTTTAAAAAAAAGAAAAAAAAAAAAGATGACCTTGCAAATTACAGCTTTATAAATTCAACTTCTAAATTTGGAAAGATACTGAAAGAAGAAAAAAAAATCATGAAATGAGTTTGCAAAATCTTAAAGAGGGCATTTACTGTAAAAGAAGTAACTCTGGACTGCAAAGTGAGTTCTGTTTTTTTCTTCTTTAAGTGAAAACTTTATCTTCTACAATGGAATCATGCAACCACTTGCTCCTAGGAATTCACAGATTTAATTTTTTTTAATCAGCTGTTATTCAACTCATTGACTTATGAGACTGGTACCATTTTTTTCCAAAGCTAAAATTGAGTGGCCATATCAGTTTGATTGTAAGATGTTCCTTACAAGAAAATGCATCAGGAGGCAGCAGACGTGCGTGATTTGGGAGTCAGGCCCGGGTCAAATTCCAACTTTGCTACTTGCTAGGTGGGTGATCTTCGGTAAATCACTTAACCTCTCTGATCTGCCTATTTCCTCAACTATAAATTGGAGGTGATGATAACACCATCAGGATTGTGATGGGGATTAAGGGAAATGATGTTGTGAAAAGAAATATGAAAAGGAAACATGGGGCATTCAACAGGGAACTGGGAAAATTGAGTAGACTGGATTACTGAAGGACATTATAGAAAATTCTCCCAAGATAGTGAAAAATACAAGAGAGATCAACATGTCTGAGGTGGTTTATGTTCATATAACATCTCCTTTTAGGAGGAAGAGTGAGGATGGCCTTAGATTGTGATGCCCTGCGAGAGAGCATGGAGCTCTGCCCACAGAGCCAGTTCTGCTGAGCCACTCGGAGGTCCTCAACAGAGGGATTTTTTTTCCATCTTCATTTCTGGGTCCACTTCAAGTTCTCTCCACTGGACTTACTCTAAGAACTTCCCTAACACACAACCTTCTTATATAGACCCCTCTCACTGTTTACACTAGGAATAGGGTCCAGGGAGGAGAAGGGAAGTCCCCGCGGTCAACAGGGGAGTCCATGGCAAGGTTAGGCTAAAGATCAGGCCTCTGACTCATGATCTGGATGTTTCCAGCCACCCTGTCCACCTACCTGTTCAGCAGGTCCACTCTCATCGCTACGTGTCTTGGACAACGTACTTTCTAGTCGTTGGTTAGGGCTTGTGCAATTGTGTCTGGCTTTAGCTATTTGTGTCATGCAGGAAGGACAGACTTGAAATTGCTCTTCCCCATTCTTGATTCGGGGCTTGGGGGGAAGTTTCGGGGACTTTCCCTGGCTTCAAAAGAGCAGCCTGGAGGGAAGTGGTCCATGGAGAAGAAAAGGAGGCCCCCAAGCCCAGTTCCTGAGAATTCCAAGAACGTGCTCCGCAAGACCCTCTGCAGCCCTAGGGAAGGACTGCATTTCTACACTTTCCTCTAACTTTCAAATGGAGAAGTGGATGTAGCCATGCACACAGTTTATGCATTTATGGCCTTTTTGGCCTTGGTCTCATGATCTGTGTCTTTTTGTGCTCTCTGACACATACCAGGTCTCAGGCATGTGACGTGAAGATAAGCTGCAGTCTCGAGTCAGAAAAATCCACAGCCAGAAGCTACTGCCCCCCAAACGGGAGACTTTGAACAGGTTGTTTTTTTTTATGTCTCTGAGTCTTAGCTCTTCATCTCTACTCTAGGACGAAATCTATTGACATTTTAGAATTTCGAGATGAAGGATTAAATGGGATTATGTTTATAAATTAGCTAGCACACACCTTGCCCATTTTAATGCACATGTACTATATTTTGCATAATGTTCTTTCTAAAGGAGTTAAAAGGTTTCCAAAGAAGCTCTGGGATCAAGATTTTTACTGCAGCCAGTTTCCAAAATTGAAGAGTTCACATAATGAAAAACCTTTAACGTTTTATGTAATTTTTTCCCCCCAATGTGTGAAGTGTGTAGGAAATAGAGGCCACAGCATCTGATGGGGCATGGAGAGAGCAGATTCTGGTCTTGGCTGGGATGCACACGAGCTCTGCGAGTGGGGCATGCTGAATGACTTCAGCCAGACTCAGTTTCCTTCCGAGGTTACTTAGGCTTGTGGCCAGACTTCCTTCCCCGGAAGAGTGCAATGAGAGTGCCTAGGAATTCTAGTTGGCACTTGCTGATGGCATAATTATCACTCCCTTGCCTTGTTCCACTTTTCTAGGCCACCCATCCTCCATTCTTGGGTAATACGGAGCTTGAGTGGGGTGAGCAGGCGGGGGAGAGAGACTGAAATAACAGGGACTGGATGCCTCCTGGCTATTCCAGTTGCACACATACAAGCTAAGTCCCTGGGGGTTGATCAGAGTTACCTGAGGAGACTCCTTAACTCTTTCTGCAGAAAGAACTTAGTGAAAACTCTCAAGTCTCAGAAGATACTGGGAAGTATTAAGAGCAAAGATTTTATGTAAACGTGGGAGCAGCTGCTGTGGCAAAGGGTTTGGCACTACTTAAGAAACTTAGAGTTGCCATATGACCCGGCAATTTCACTCCTAGTTTGATCCCCCCAAGAGCAATGAAAACATATGTCCACAGAGAAACTGGTACACAAATGCTCATAGCAGCATTACTTGTAAGAGCCAAGAGGTGGAAACCACCCAACTGTTCATCCGTGGATGGATGCATAAACAATGTGGTATGTCCATATAATGGAATATTATTCAGCCATTAAAAAATGAAGTACCGACATACGCTATGACTTAGACGAACTTGAGAACATTATAAAAGAAGCCAAGCCCCAAAGGTCACGTAGAATAGGATTCTTTTTATATGAAATGTCCAGAAATGGTAAATCGGCAGAGACAAAAAAGCAGGTTAGTGGGCAGGGAGGAATGAGAAGGGATTATTTAAAGGGTATGAGGTGTTTATCTGGGACGATCAGAAAGTTTTGAAACTACAGAAAAGCGGTGGTTGCACAATAGTGAAAACTCACTAGGTGCCACTGAATCGTAAGTTGAATGGTTCGCTGTATATTACGCAAAGGTCGCCTCAGTTTTTTAAAGTGTTTGCAGGGAAGGAAAAAGAGCAGGGCCTCTGAATGCGCTGTGGCCCGATTCTGAACCTCGTCTCCGCCCCGTCCGACTTGCGTAACCTCGGGCAAGTGGGGCGGGCGCTCTGGGCTCCAGCGTTACCGCCTTTAAGACAGGAGGGAGGAGAGCACAGTGGCGCCTCGGTTTCTGAACGTCTCCCCAGATGATCATTTCGGTTTACAAACGCCATAAACACGGAAAGAAATGCTTCGGTTTTCGAACATGCCTCGGGAGTCGAACACGCCCCATGGCTTCCGCTGAGGGCAAGATCCCGGGGCCCAGCTGTGGGCTGCGGATCCCTCGGTTTTCCAACATTTCAGAGCCCGAATGATCTCCCGGAACGGATCACATTCGTAAACCGAGGCGCCACTGTACTCAGGGCCTGCGAAGAATTCCACGAGACCCGAGCAACGAAGCACCCAGTTCAGGCCCAGTGCGCGATGGGCCCGCACCGACGTGACGCCAGCCCCCCAGCGCTTCATGACCAGCTGCCTCGAGGCTGGCACAACCCAGGCCTCCCGCCCTTAAGTCAGGGTGTTGGGGAAACTTAAAAGTACAGAAGGAACATGAGGAGTGATATAACCACACCCCCACCCATCACTCACAAGTGCAATTGTTAGCGTTTTGCCATGTTCGCTTCACTGCATCCGTTTTTCTGAAAAAAATGATAGAATCACGCATTTCAGATGAAGCTGAAATTTATGGTGCCCTCTCTACTCAGCTCAGTAAGCAAGCCCACTGAATAATTAATATGTGGAGAAATAATTTATTCATTCAACTAGTCTTTCTTCAGACCCTACTAGGAGCAAGATATATCCTACAGGATGTAGACCCAGCGTTGCAGAGCTTTGTTTTAATTAATAATTTGAGCGGAGAGGGAGGTGGCAGTTCAGAGATAAAGCCAGCAGTGCCCTGGTTAGTTCACGGTATTAGATAAAAATCAGTGGTTTGCTTCCGAAACCTGGACAGCAGTTAAGCAGCACTACTCAGAAAACAAGCCCATCCCACATCTTCAAGGCACCAGCTACCCAGCCATTGTGCTATTAGGAAATTTTTAAAAATATGGGCTTTTTCCCAAATGATGTGATTTTGAACTTTCGTAGATTGAAGATGGCAATCAAATTAGAGAATTTGAAAAGGCACTTAAATATAGACTGCTGTACAAATGTGCGCAGTGATTCTAAAAACAAAGGAGGGGTGAAAGTGGGATGGGGTGAAGAGAAGAAAAAGGGAATGGGTCTGCAAACTGATAAAGATATCGAACACAACCTTTAGGGGAAATAATGCAGTTCTCTCTCCTCTGTCTCAGAAACTGAGGCCTGGCTGGAACGTCCAGCATGCTGAGTCGGGAGTGGGGTCAGGGTAGTGGGGAAGAAACACGGGTGTCTCCTTCCAGAAGTGAGTAAAGGACATTTCTTTGTAGTTTCATGTTTTTCTAAAAACAAGATATTTGTTGCCCTGGCCTGTATGGCTCACTTGGTTGAGCACTGTCCCGTGCACCAAAAGGTCGCCTTTTCGATTCCCTGGTCAGGGCACATACTCAGGTTTCGGGCTCCATCCCCAGTAGGGGGCGTTCGGGAGAAAGCTGATGGATGTATCTCTCTCACATCCATGTTTCTCTCTCTCTCTGTCTCTCCCTTCCTCTCTCTCTACATTCAATAAAAACATATTTTTGAAAAAAGCAACAACAATTAAGATATTTGTTTGCACAATTTAAAAAAAAGTCAAGAGTGGACTACAGCAACACCCCAACTTGTCCAAACATCGTGCTGGGAGGGAAAGCTAGTTGATGCTACTTCCCGGTTCTGTCTTTTCAAAAGAAATCACTGTACCTGAAATGTAGATAGTTATAAAAATGGCATTAATTTGCTTAGACCGAGAGATTTTCACAGGAGAGCAACTAGCAGAAAACATTATGAAAATGTCCGAGAGGACTGGTAATTGAGTTGATTAGTATGACCTTGGTTATGAAGGTAATAGAAGAGAGGCCAGCGCTTAGACTGAGTTATAACCCTGTTCCCGGTTCGGCGACGGAGTGAGGGATGTAATTTGTTCAGGCTGACTCGGAGTAGCCAGGCCTGCTTCTGACAAAGTAATACACTGACTAGCCAAGCTTGGCCTGCGTTTCTACCCTGACAGAGTAAACAGGACGGGGTCAAATAAGAAATGATGGCCCGGGCTCCTGGGCTGGTTCTCCGCGCAGACACTCTATGGGCAGAACCTTCTGGACAATGAGCCCCAAGAAGCATGAGCTCATTGCCTCTGAACTACCAAAGAGGAAAAACAACACAACTGCTCCCCAGCCGAAACAAACAAAGCAAAACACCAACATAAACAAAAACTAAACATCCCGAGAAGGTCTATGCTGAATTCACTCTGGCTCTGTTTTCTGTATTTTTTATAGGCATTTATAAAGCAATATGCCACTGGCTGCAGTGGGGAAATTTAGCCGCATTAATCAAAGAAAAGATCCTGTGTCAGGCCCCCAAGCTCATGATCTTTGCAGTACACCTGCTTAAAACAGGCAAATTTCTCTCAATAACCCCACATACAGGAAGTGGACCCCACAAGGATACATTCAATGGTGGTTTATCAGGTAGGGCCAGTCGATACCCGAAGCCCTTACACTGAGGCTGTGGAGTCACGAGCATCGTAACAGTCTGTACAGAAGCTCACGTCCGGGGAGTGCTCTCGCTTTCACATCTGTGATGGCCTTCCTCACGAACTGCACTGCGGGAAGGGATCTTATATGGAGAGCGGGATGGCTGATACGCCAGAAACAGCTGCGGCGCCCACAGACACCCTCAAATACAGGTTGGAAGTCTGTACGCACAGGTCTTGATCATTTCACGTCCACTGTTCAAAACAAACGCAGAGCAGATTCAAACTGGAGAGTTGTACTGGGTAACAACAGGGTATCTTCATGCACGCTTTGTTCCCTCCCTGGGGCGAGTATGTTTGCACGTGTGTTTGTGCGTGTGTGTGTGTGTGTGTGTGTGTTTGTATGTTTCAGGAGTCTCCGATTTCAGGGCTGAGGCTACATAAATGACAAAGGGCCCAGGATCCCTTGTCTCCTTGCCTCTGTCACCATGCTTGCTGACCCTCCAGTGAAAAGGATCTGACCACCACATGCGAGTGGAATAAATTATCGCTGACACTCCAATATTTAATTATGCAGCTGTCAGAGCGGCCCTTTCGAAATTCATTTTAATAAAGTGGGAACTTTCCCTTTCAAGGTTAGAGTGAGGGGAGTCACCTTTGGTGTCAGCTGGAGGTCTCCACCATGAGCTCTGCATTCTTGCTCCGGACGCCTGTCACTTGGCCTGATAGAAGGGCCTGATAACAGCTCTGATGCCTGGTGGCCTCTCCCCCCCGCCCCCCGTCCCTGCCTGAATGAACATCCTTCATTTAAACCCACAATAATGAGGACCGCAAAGTCAGAGAGGCGGGCACAAGGGCAGCCTATGGGGGGGGGGGAATGGCTTCTTATTATAAAATTCACTCGATGTGATGTGGAAGTTGCAATCTGAAAGCAATCATGGCCATCTCCCCATTTTAACTGGTTAGCCAGAAATATTTAACATGGTGGAAGGGAGGAAAAAAAACACACCTGGGGTAAAGTGGGGGTGCCCAGACACTGGCACCCCTCGATCACTGTGGCTCCCAAACTTGTGAAAGAGACATAAAAGTATTGATTTATATTTTGCTATAAAACAAAACAAACAACGTATCCTAGCTTTCGTAGTTTGGTTTCTGGGCCATAAAGTTGCACTGAGAAAAAGCTTTTATATGGAAAACCGAATGTGTGAATGGTCTTAATCTCCCCTTTAGTGTACAGCAGATGCCAAAGCTTAGATATTTGACCACTCTGCTGTGTTTGTTTCTCTTACTCTCACTTTCCTCCCTCCTTCCCTCTGTCCCCCATCTCTCCTCCCCTGGTTCAGTACACACCATATCCCTCATGGAATACGCAGCAGGTAAATGCACGCGGCGGCCTCTCATGCTGACGCACTACAACTCTTGTCAACAAACACTGGTTTTGGAAAGAGACCTCTTCCTGTGTGTGTTCGGATAAACGCCTGAGAGAATACTTGCGTGTGACTGCTGAAAGGTGCTTTCTTTCAACCACAAGTAAGAACCAAATCTGTCCATAAGCACTTTTTGCTGGGGGAGAACATTCTTTGCTCAGAGGCTGGAAGACGGCCCCTGACATGAACTACGGAGACGCAGGAAGCAGAGGGTAACACATTTGCTTTTACTCCCAGCTCCCTGAGGAGACCTGCTCTGTAGGAGGTCAGGGAGGACCTCCAGACCCACCCAGGGCCCACAGCCAGCTCGCCCGGCACAACCTCAAGTGCAGCCCATTGGCAGGTTGCCCTTTGTCTTAACTCTCGAGTTTCTTGAAGGGGACTCGTGAGAGCTGAGGACCCAAGGCCTTGGCGTGGCCTGGAGAAAGTACAAGAATGTAAGTGGAAGTCCTGCTCTAAGGGCAAACAGTTCACCCCTTCCTGGACCTGCCAGTGACTTAAAGCTGCCCCCAGAAAAGGACAGGTATAGGAGATGGTGTCCTGGCTCTGGCCCTGGCTACTGTGGATTTACTGAGACACTTTGTACAGATGAATTCACACCTCCAGGCTTTGGTTGGTCTTTCTGGGGCCTGGGAGGGAAAATTAAGGCCTAGTGTTTCCCACCTAAAGGAATGATTGCAAGATAAGCCAGGGAGGTGGCAGAAGAAGCATTTGTTAAAGTGAACCATCTAGATATAACTTACTCAGAAACGTTTTAATCTCTCTTTCTCTCCCTCTTATGCTACGAGCTTCCCATTTCATCTTTACAACAACCTTGAGTGGGAGGGAGGCACTGTAATGACTTCCACCTTAAGATAAGGAAACTGAGGGTAAGCAGGGCAAATAGCTAGTTCAAGGTCATTTAGCTGGAAAAGAGTAGAGGGAGGGTTTGAAATGAACTTTGCTGGACTCCAGGGGCAGTGCTCTTCAACACCATGTCATACTGGCATCAAACATGCTACATTCCTCTTTTCCCTGTATTCTGGAAGTGAGTGCAGAATTGCCTTTATCTATACTTGGCAAAGCTGTTTAATGAGGTCGGTGTTAAATAATACACAGAAGTGGGGGGGGAGTGGTCCCCTTTATCTGCAACATTGATACAATCCTAGTAAAGGAAATAGAAGTAGTAATAGCAGTACCGGTGGCAGCCAGCATTACTGAACTAGACCGGGTGCCAGGAGCTGTGTACGTATATGTATGTATATGTGCATGTATATGATCATGTACATGTATGTGTCTATGTATAGGTATAGATGTACATGTTTTATGTATGTGAATGTATTTTTGTATATCTATATACATACTTTTTTTGTTGTTATCTGCACTATTATTATTATTATTCCCATTTCATCACGAAGTAAACCAAGGCTCAAAGAAGTTAACTCTCTCGCTCAGGATCGTATAGGAAATAACTGATGATCCATGTTTGGGATGCAGCTCTACTCAATTCAAAGCTATCACTCTTGAAAGAAAAAAATAAGTAGAA
This sequence comes from Miniopterus schreibersii, assembly GCF_964146895.1. Taxonomy (NCBI): domain Eukaryota; kingdom Metazoa; phylum Chordata; class Mammalia; order Chiroptera; family Miniopteridae; genus Miniopterus; species Miniopterus schreibersii. Next base: position 21,913,440 of record NC_138121.1, on the reverse strand, counting down.
TAAAACAAAATAAAATTATTCCACAATGCCTCTACAGCACTTTAGAATTTATCTAATGGTTTCAAGTACATCTTTTCATTTCTTCCTTATGACGATTTTGTGAGTAGGTATGGCCCATAGTCATACTGAGTACTCATATGACCCTTCTTTTCCAGATGATAAAATCATGGGCCCAGAAGTACTGTGACTTGCCTAGGGAACTGCAGGGGACCGCGGGTGGAACTGGAACCAGAAACCAGCCCTCCGACATCTACTCATGGTGTCCCATCGTGTCTGCCTTCCTTAATGCAGAATAGCCTGCCTTTGCTCGGTCCCTCTGTGAATCAGGGACATCCGTGCATCACAACGTTCCCCCGGCTGAGGGTTTCAGAACTGACAGCTTCCACCTTGAGCAAATAGACCAGTGTTCGTTTGGATGTTCTAGGCCACACGCGCCACCCACCCCAACAGCTCCTGCCAAGGGAATTTAGACAATGTTCTTGATGCCAGTTCCCTCATTGCAAATGGGAAGGGATTTACAAGGCACCTGGTGGCAGCTGCTTGTCACAGATTTTGCAGTCAGAAATAATTATGGGTTAAAGTCGGCCCCACATCCCCACGCTCCCGGGGTAGGCACCCCAATGCTGGGAGCCAGGACACCTCCCCTCTCCCCGAGAAGACCCTCTTCAAAGAGCGAGTGTGCACAGACCTCAACATGACCAGCAAAGGCCAGCAGGCTGGAAGGGAGAAATAAATCCTGACCCAACCAGGAGAATTAAAGTCACCTAGCATGAGGGGAATTCGCACTCCACAAATTTTTCTCGACTGAGTAAATTTAAAGAAATAAAACTAGATTGAGCATGCGTTTAATACTGGCTGCTATCTTTTGCTCTGCTCTGCTCAGTGACTTGTTAAATATGAAAAGATTTGCCCTGCAAGGAGACTCGGGGAGAGGCAATCTCCGAGGGGCTCATCAGCCACCCCGCCCCTCCTCTTTGTGACCCAGGTGAGCTGGGGAGCCCTTTTTCATTCCAGCACCCGAGCGCCCCGATCCTGTGTACAAGTCTCGGATACGGTCACTGGTATCACCACCGTCTCTTAATAGAAGGTGCGATATAAAAAGCTCATTCGAGATGCCAGGAGCTTCCCTTTCTGACCCTGGCTGCCTGAGAGGCAAATTGCATTAGAAAATGACATGCCATTCATCTCGCGAGTACTTGCAGGAACATTTAGCTAATTAAATGATTAATAAATTTAACACTGCTTTATAATTTCATTTAGCTGTGTTGGAAATCACACGGTGAGCCGCGTATGCACTGAATGAGATTAGGTGGGAGTGAGGGTTTCGGAGGCTGCCCTGGTAATTGAGATTAGTCTATTACTACAGTGACCTTTTTAACTTTTATATTCTCTTGTTAAAGCGAAATAAAATTTTATTCACTTTTAAGGAATATTTACTTAGAGGAATTTACATGAAATTAAAGAAACACCAAACCCAGAAGCCTACTGGGGGCAGAATCCATGCACTGCTTCGTTTTTAATTTTCAGAACCTCGCGAGGAAATTGTTCTTTGAGCCGGCTGGAGGCAGAGCGAGGGACGGTGTGTTTTCAGACAGTTGGTTTACTCAGTCAATGAATGTTCGGTTCCTGGCGTGTCCCGGGCATGCTTCTGGGACAGCAGTAAATACAACTCAGGTCCCTGCTTTCCTAGGACTTAGATGATAGTGGGGACATCGAGAGAAGCAAAGAAATAAACAAGAAAATAACAAAGCAATAAGCACAATGCAGAGAATGAAAAGTGATGGCTTCTTTAGACTGGGGAGTTCCAGAAAAATCTCTCTTCAAAGGTGACAATTAAACTGAGACCTGAATTATGAAGAGCAGTCAGCCATGCAAAGCTCAGGGGGAAGAGCACACCTGAGCAGGGGAGACTGAGGGAGAAGGGAGGGGGGCCTGGGGGCTGGGGGTGGGATGTTGGGGGAGGTTGGAGGTGATGCAGCAAGTGAGGTGAGGCCACGCTGGCCACCCTGGGGACTCTGAACGCTTTTCACGGGAGTGGCGGAAAGCCCCTGAGAGCCTGAAGCAGGGCAGTGACGGGATCTGTCAAGCGACCCTGTGTAAAGTAAGTGCTTCTGCAGCCGCAGTCAAGAGTGGGACGGAGGCTACCTTCCAGCTCTTGCAAGAACTAGAGGGCTGACTCAGTTTCCCTCATCGTCAGCCTCCTTTCTCGGTTGTGCTTTATTCCAACCGAACGGTGCATTTGCTGGTGAAGCTTCTCTGTCTTTCTCACATTATGTGGTTTGCTTTGGTGCCAGGTGTTTTGAAATGTTTCTGACTATCCCCTTCTCCAGACCTCTTCTCATCCAGTTTTTGCTTTCATCATCCATAAAATCCAAAAGTCTATATTTTTAAACTTCCAGAGGTATATTCTTGGATCTCTGCTGTATGAGCCATGCCTTTTATTTTTCTGTATTCTAAAGCGTTGACCTCCGGCACCTTGCTCACCCTGGAGGGACTGCCCCTCCCAGGGTTAGTCAAGACCTAGAGACGGCAAACGACTCAACCTGTGTCTTCCCGTTGCAGACCGGCCAGTCCTGAGCCCATGGCCCCAATCACCTTCTTTATCAGGCTCTCACATTCCTGGCCACTATCCACCTGCCCTAATTCGCCCCAGGGGCAGATACTAGACAACTAGGGGCAACCCCTATTGCCTAGAGTCCAGTGAAATGATTCAAACTGGCTTATTCTAAGTCTGCTTCCCCTGCTGCACCTCTTCATGCCTGAAGGAACCACAATAAAGGCTCCTGCCCTCAGCTTCACCTTCTCCCTCTGCCTCTTGACTGACCCTGGTGCTTCCACCAGTGGCCCCCCCACAGAATTTATGCCCCCCCCTTCTCAGGCTCTGAATCACAATCTGGCAGTTGTCTTCTGATCTGTTGGTCTTACCATACCTAAGTAATAATAAAATCTATATTTTTTTTTAAAAAAAATGTTTCCTTAATTGACTTCAGAGAGAGGAAGGGAGAGGGAAAGAGAGAGAGAAACATCAATGATGAGAGAGAATCATCAATTGCAAGCCTCCTACTGGGGATCAAGCCCACAACCCGGGCATGTGCCCTGACTGGGAATTGAATCTTGACCTCCTGGTTCATAGGTTGACATTCAACCACTGAGGCACGCTGGCCAGGCTGAAACCTATATCTTAAAACATCTCCAGATAACCCAGTTTCATTGCATCCCAAACAATGATACCCACCACTTACTGTGGTCTTACTATGTGCCAGGTGCTTTAGAGGCATGCCTGACTTAAGTGGACTCTAACTTAATTCTGCCTCACACAACCCTGCAAAGAGGGTCGTTTGGGGCCATTTGACAGATGAAGAAACTGACACAGAGTTTATGAGACTTCACCAAGGCCACTTTGATTTCAAGTTTTAGAGCTGGGAGCGAAACCACAGTAAAGATGATATAGTTCATACATTAAGAAAAAGATCAGTTTCCTTGATGATGAAATGAGCTAAAGGCCACATCCTGATGCTTGATAAATTTTGTGCTGTCCTGACTCATCCAGCCAAACTGGGTTGAAATTTATTGTAATTAGTTGCTCGATCACTTTTTATCTTATACCTAATTTGTTGAGTTTCTCATTCAGTCATATTTATCCGGAATTCTACTTCCACCCCCCCAATGCCTCCTCTTAAGTTAATATAAAAAAAAAAAAAAAAGTCTAAAGTAATATCCAGGGCCCTTTTACCAGGTATCCTGTGCCCTTTTTCTAGAATGAGGGTCAATTCCTCAGAGCGTCAGCAACCATCATCAAAGAACTTCACTCTTCTGACGCTAACTCACATTTTGCAAATCTACATATTCAACATATAAGTTTTTGCTGTTTCGTTGTTGATGATTTTTTTTTCTCTTCCCCTACCAGCCCACAGAGAAGATGAAATGAAAGGTCTTCCTTTCAGCAAGTGTTTAAACTACAGTAGTTTCAATTTCAAGTAATTATGCATACATCCCTTGGATATTCTTAAGACTTTGAACACACACATACCCTTACATTTGAAATCCTGAGATACCTGCTGTAAACTCTAAAATTGGTGAGCAATTACCTTTGTAAGCAGTGTTTCTGAAAAATAACATCTGCGTGTGATTCACACCTTTTTTTTTTTTTTAACTTGTTAATTGTCTAGTTGTTAACTCTGACTACTAATCTTAGGATGCTTAAGAATTTGTAATCTCCCTTCCCATATCTTCTCTGTGGTGTGCAAAATTTAGGCACACCTGTGTAATTAAAATATTCTCTGCTTTTAAAACAAATCTCAATTGTTAGGCCTACAGACAATCACATGAGCACTCGCTACTGGTAACAGATGAAGTAATGAGTGGCAAGAACATGCATATCCTGGCTGTCCAAGAAGTGGGGAGCTGCCCGATTTTCTTGAAGTTGTAAACTCATTATTTCACTCTTTTAGTTTTAATAACGATATAACCACGTGTTATAAGAGCTTAGGTGCTTTCAGAATTTCCTTCACCTTCATTAGATGTTTAGGAATGACCAGAGATATTTGTGCCTAGATTTTTTTTTTTTTTAGATTTTTTTTTTCCCCTCCCTCTTCCCTTCCTCCCTCTCTTTCTTTCTCTCATAGGTATGATTAGTCTACTATGAACTTGACACCATACTGGGCATTGGTGATAGGACAAGAAAAAAAATTCTGGCTTTCTAGGAATTTACACTATAATCTTTTCTATTCCAAATGTCCCTTCTGGTCCATCAGCATCAGAGTCTCCTTGGAGCTGGTTAGGAATGCAGACTTCATATCCGCTTCCAGACATCCTGAACCAGAGTCACATTTTAGAAGGATCTCTAAGTGATTCCCTGCACGTTGTAGTTGGATGAGCACTGGTCTAGGTCAGGAGTCGGCTGTCCCTGGAAGGAGGGCCAAATCCAGCCAGCTGTCTAGCTCTGTTGGCATTTGCTTTTTACTGTCCATTACCTAAAAAAAACTTTTACATTTTAGAATGGATGTATTTTAAATGGCTTTATGACTGCCTATAGGACACCCTCGATTTTGCCTCTTAGACTACAAACTCTAAAATTCTTACTATCTGGCGTTTTAAGCAAACGTTTGCTGATCCCTGCTCTAGAATCTAGACGAATCTAGCGTCCAAAGTCGGCATGAAGGCACAGATGAGGGCTGTCTTTTGAAATAAGCCTGACACCATGACACTGGTTCCACTGGAAATAGTTGTCAAACGACCAAATGTCAGAGGAATAGCTATGTTCTTTTTATTTTATCTTTTGTTACAAAAACCATGGCATATTTTCAACAGGAAAATTGGCACTGAAAGCCTATGTCTTGGATGGAGCTTGTAAAAGCTACAAGTGTAATGCGAATTTCATAGCTCCCCCTCAGAGATCGGTGAGGACCTAAACGAAGCAGATATCCTCAGACCCAGAAAGACTCAGAAAGCCTGAAAATCGGTGCAGCGGGTTCCATCCAAGTTCACAATGAAAATGATTAACAGCAAAGCAAAGGCTGTTGTTTCACTGTGCACAGCCGTCTGCAATAGAGCTGTGTTTTTGAAATGCTGCAAACTTTTTAGTTTTTCCAGATGAAGAAAACAGAAAATTGCCATTTACTATCCTCCTAATTTCAAAAAGTAAAAAAGAGTGATTATATCCTTTCCTTCCATAGAATCACCGTTAGGCAAAAGAGTTTTACTTTTGAATATGCACATACCCATGTCTATCCTGCAGGGGGTGGATTAGCTGAGAAAATGTAACCTGGGGCCAGGGTTGAAGATAGATGGGTAAGAGCACAAAAGGAGAGGAGAGAAGAATTGAAACCAGAGGGAAGGGATGAGAGGAAGGAAGCTCAGGCGATCTTCAGGGGAGAAAAAAACACAGAACTCAGAGCGAGGCCATGAGGCGGTGTTTCCACAGGGCCGGTGACCTGACCACTGTCCAGCTGACACTTAATAAATACTTGTTGCACTAGATTAAGTTAAAAGGATTGAGTGGGTGTTGAATGTGCAGTGGCAAGACCCAAGTTGCCTACTTCTCAAACCATGTAGGGCTTTGACACTGAACAAATGGGAACCTGTTATTTCAAGATCATCTGCGATACATCAAGTCAGCTGATTAGAACAGGGGCCCCAAGGGAGCCAGAGCGGCTCCTGATTGAGGCTTCGCTCTCTTCTCTCCCCGGCTCTAAATGTTTGTGGAGCACAGCCATGGCAAGCATCAGGGGTGACAGGACAACAGTGTGGACAGTCCAGCCCGGCCCATCAACAGGCCTGGAAAAACCATTCAAAGCTTAGGGGCTGGAACTTGGCCAAGAGTGTCTCCCTGGAGCGTAGGTTACAACCTGTTCTTTATTTGAGTGCTCGCCCGAAAAGAGCAGGCGCTTTTAAACAAAACAAAACAAAACAAAACAAAACAAAAACAGATGATACTAAAGTCAGATTTAGCTAATTTCTAAATGGCATTGGGAGAAAGAAAGCAGTATGCATAAGATGAAGGCCTTCTATGATTCCCAACTTATGATTAATATAGTTAGAGCAAAAGCTAGAGGTTCTTCATTGCTTTTCAGCTAGGCAACTGATTGTGCACAGGTATTATTAGTATTGCTACTCAAGCTAATACACAGTGTGAATTTCCAGAAACGCATTACTGTGGGCTGCTCCCTAGGGATCTACGTGGCATAATGACAGAAGGTGCTACCCAAGCGCATCCCACCAACCCCCTAAATAAGTACCCACAGACAGAGGAAGACACACTGCTTGGCTTCCCTCTCACTGAGTGGGGGTCTCAGAATGCTTGATGTGACTCTAGACTCTCCAGAAAAAATTGTGTACCAAAGCTGGAGAAGGGAATCCCAGCACTGGAACTTCTTAGCAAGCCACTCTGATTCTCTGTCTCAGTTTCCTCCTTCTCAAATGGGGATGATAAACCTGTCTCTCAGGATTTGTAGGAGGTTAAATAAACAATATAGCAAGCTCCTGGCAGACAGTGTGTGCTCAGTGGATTGGGGGTATTCCTGTATCGTGCTTCACAGAAGCCAGGCCTTCGCTCACAGCATGCACGTTTCCCAGCAGGCCTTCTTTTCCAGCTAGCTTGTATTCTCCCCTTTCACAGTGTCACCTCCTCCGGGAAGCTTTCCCTGATTCTCTCAGGCTAGGAGCAGTCTCCTCTTTCCACGAATCCTGGGCCCACTTTTATCCCTGGCTCCTGACTCAAAGAATGGAAACAAACTCCTCACGATTTTATCTCCCTGGGAGTGAGCTCACAGGGGCTGCTTCTGTCTTCACCCCAGTTGCAGGCCCACCCCTGACACATGGAAAGTGCTAGATGTTAGCTGGATTGCAGAACAGCTCTCTGTGCTCTGCACGCAATAAGCTACAGTTTAATTTTACTGCTCTCTTTGGGAATGGCTGGCAGTTGTTTTTTAAAGCTTGAGTTTCGGCCACAGGGCTTTGCCCCAGACCTGCCTTCTGCTCTTGATTCAGCAAGGAGCCTATTCAGCCCAGACTCCCCACTCCCCCTTTAGTCCAGTCGGCCTGTGCCCTGCTCTGCCCCATCCATCATCCAGTCTGTCAACATGGGTCAGCGAATCCTGCTCCTTGGGGCCTCTGGTCTTGCGCAGTGGAGGGAAGCAGACAGAAGTTCCAGCACGGTGCTGAGAGAAATAAAATTGCTAACCATCTTTCATTCTGCAGGAAACGGCCGAAGACAAACTTCTCAACAGTACTGGAGAAAATAAAATGAGGTGTACAGTATCTGGTAGGGTCACGGCCTTTTATGATCCCCAACTTATGATTAATATGGTGACAGTAAAACCTAAGGGTCCCCCTCCGTTAATAGGGACTCTTTGTTGCCTTTTTAAGACTCAACCTAGATATCCTCAGCTATTCAATCGTGGTATTTAAGGGCCAAAACAAACAAACAAAAAGATAAACAAAGGCAATTCCCAAATCACACAGAAGAGAACTATAATCCCGTTAAAGTAAAAATCAAGGCAGTTGGCCAGGCTTTGTCTTGCACTTACAAGGACTGTGGGATCAAATAGAGCCATCAGATGGCTCTATGTCAGGGGGGCTTGGCAGGGCGTTCTGAGACCAGCATGTTCGCAACACCAGAGATTGCCCTGATTTCCTTCTCGCCTCCCATCTGGCGTCGTCGGCCTGCAGGCATGGCCTCCACGCTCCGCATTCTTTCAGGAGAAGCACTCAGTCCGTAAGCAGACAGCCAGCACCCAGCTCCCCTGCCTTCCAGCTCTCCAGATCATCACATCGCTGTTGGTTGTTCTGAGCCTAAAACAAGTCCTCAGAGCAATGGATACGTGCAAAACCATTCGTCTTCAGCCTGATACTGCTCACGGGGAAGGAGCAGTATGGGCTCCTGGGCTCTCCCTCCCCAGCCTCCCGCCAGTGTGAGCCAGTGCTGTGGACCAAAGAGAAGGTGCCCATGCTCCTTGTGACTAGGAGAAATGAGAACCTACAGACTTGGGAGAGTCTATCCCACACCTGTTTGACCTATTTATAATGCCCTCCAGGCGCTCGCTGCAAGGGTGAGGCCTTCCCTTGGAAGAAACCTCAAAGGCAGTGACAAGCCTACAACTGTAGGGCAGAATGTGCCACATTTCAAATGATTAGAGGAGTTGGATATTTAGGAGGAAGTGCCACTTTTGCAGTTAACTATACCATACATAGAAAGCAAAGGCACATTTCCTGGGGAAATTCGTCTGTCCTCTGTCACATGAAAAGGGTAGAGTTATATATTTAATAGACATGCCGATAGCAGGTTGATTTTTGCAAAATAACTAACTTTAAAAAGGGTGAGTAATTCCTGTAGAGGTATAACAAACAAAGCTTCGGATCAGGGAGAAATGTAAAAGGCTGAAAAGTTATGGTGAAAAAGTCTTCTGACCGAGTGATGGCAGAATGATGTCCTGCAGGCTGGATCTGGCCTGTGGATATATTTTATTTGGCTCATTCCAAGTTGGCTCTTGCAATGAATTCATTGCCAACATTTAAAAATTGGATGATTCTATATTTTAAAAAATATAAACACCTAGGTTCTCTGGAAAAACTGGAAGTTCTGGCAAAATTGGATCTAATTTCCACTTGGCAACGTTCAGCTAAAGTTTAAAAATAGGTGCCCCTCTCGATAAGACATGGACACAATCCTTGACACTTCCTAATGTCTTCCCTACACTGGGGATATGGAACCAGCGCCATTTATCACTTTGTACACAGACAACTTCACTCGTTCATTCTATCTACCTGGTACCTACAGGCACCTGCATTCGCCCTTCTTATATAATTATTTGTTATTAACAGGTGTCATCTCCAAGTTCCTGATGCATGAATCAGAGATAAAGCAACATGCCACAGTTAGTGAAAATTTCCTCCTTTGGAAAAATTAAGGCATTAAAAGGACAGAGTTCAAAACTGCTCTTTGGCACTCCCATGAGTCTATGGTTTGGGAAAGGATCTCTTCTGCCAGTAATAAAAGGAGTTTCCATTTGTAATTTTCAACTACAGGTAGCCTGAGCAGAAGTAGTCTTGGTGAAAAAGGATCATCCTCGGTGAATCACATCTGTGAGTCTTCTCAGTTGCCTTAAAATGAGGAGCCTAATCAGAGAGGGAAAATGTCCTTGAGCAGAAAAGTATTCCCTTTTTAGGTTCCCATAGCAAGTATAAGTGGACTCTTTCTCACCCACAGATATGATTTACTAGTCATTGGTAGGTGAAGATCCCTTTTCTAATGATGTGGATGGGTGGATAGATGGAGGGATAGATCTGAACCCTGTTATCTGAATCCCTCTGTGATCCACAACACCCATTCTGCAAGACGGCTATTGAGTGTAGAAAGGACATTCATGACAATGGAACTGAGTGGTGTATATTAAGCAACGTGAGGCCAGGACTGGCAGTCTGGCCTTCTGCCCTAACCCACTGGCTGTGGGCCTAAATGCAGCCTGTGGCTGAATGCCAGCTGAGAGAGAAGTACACACGAAAACATAGGCAGGCAGATTATTTACGAGACATGAAACTAAGTGCTCACTGGTTTTTATGTAACTCGAGTTGAGCTCCATAGTAGTTGATGGGGACCCAATAGAGACCAGCCCATGGTCAGGGAGCTATATTCTATTCTTACTCCCTCTTAACCACAAAAATGGAACCCAACCCACAAATGTTTACTAAGTATCCTCTCCATATGAGGCACTCAACTGAGATGGATGTTTGCTGAATAAAAGTCACTGAACTATTAACAAAATATTAGCAAACTGAATTCAACAATGTATAAAAAGACTTATACACTATCAGTGGAATTTATGGTATGCAAGGCTGGTTCAACATTCAAAAACCAATCAATGTAATCAACCATATCAACAAGCTAAGACAAAACTCATATGATCATATCATAGCTGTTGACACAGGAAATATGTCTGACAGAATCCAACACCCATTCCTAATTAAAAAACAACTGTCAGCAAATTAGAAACAGAGAATCACCTCAGCATGATAAAGCACATCTACAAAAACCCTACAGCTTGCATCACATTTAATAATGAAATCATAAACAATTTCCCCCCTAAAATCAAGACCAAAGCAAGGATGTGTCTTTTCACCACCCTTATTCAACAAAGTACAGAAAATTCTAGCCACTGCAATAAGGCAAGAAAAAGAAATGAAAGGCATACATACTGGAAAGGGAGAAATGAAACTCTCTATTTGAATTTGAAATGATTGGCTACATAGAAACTCTTAAGGAATCTCAAAATATATAAATTAAAAATAAATAGAATGAACTCCTAGAACTAATAAGTTAGTTCAGCAAGGTCACTGGATCAAGAGCAACACATAAAATGCAATCACATTTCTATATACTAACAATGAACATGTGGAAGTTGAAATTAAAACTACAATTCTTCTAAAGAAAATCATAAGCTTAGGTACACACTCAATAGTCATAGGCTAAATAAATGGAGTGACTTACCATATCCGTGGATTGGAAGACTAAACATAGTGAATGTCAGTTCTCCCCAGATTGATCTATGGGTTTAATGCAATTCTTATCAAAATTACAGTAAGGTTTTTGGTAGACAAAAGTAAGCTTATTGTAAAATTTATACGGAAAAGCACAGGCCTTAAAATAGCTAAAACAATATTGATAAAAGAGAAGAGAATGGAAAGAATCACCAACAGCAATCAATTGGCAGAGAGACAGACACAGATCGATGGAACAGAATTCAGAAATAGACCCAAACAAATATGCTCAACTGAATTTTGATAAAGATGCAAAAGCAATTCAATGCAGGAAGAATAGAATAACTTTTTCAACAAATCGTATTAAAGCAATTTGACATCCATAGGCAAAAAAATATGAACCTTGACCAACTTCACACCTTATACAAAAATTAACACAAAATATATAATCAACATACATGTAAAATTTAGAACTATAAAACTTTGGAGAGAGAGAAACAAAAGAAATTCTTCGGGATCTAAGGCTGGGCAAAGATTTGACAACAAAACTTGATCCATAAAAGAAAAAATAGCTACATTAGACCTCACCAAAATTTTAGATGCTTCCTCTGAGAAAGCCAATGCGAAGAGGGTGAAAAGACAAGCTATAGACTGAAAGAACATATTTGCAAACCACATGTCCAACAAAGAACTAGTGTCTTAAATATATTTTAAAAACTCTCAAAACTCAACAGTAATAAAATAAACAATTCAATTAGAAAATGGGAAAATTCATGAATAGACATTTCATTGAAGAGGAGGCACAGATGGCAAATAAACACATGAAAACATGTTCAACTTCATTAGCTATCAGGAAAGTGCAAATTAAAAACCATAATGAGCTATCACTACATACTTACAAGAATGGCTAAAATAAAAAACAGCAACAATACCAACTGCTGGTGAGGATATAGAGAGACTGAATTACTTTTACATTGCTGGTTGGAATGGAAAGCAATACAAAAGAGTTGGACAGTTTCTTATAAAACTAAACATGTAATTACCATTTAACCCATCAGTTTCACACACGGGCATTTATCTGAGAGAAATGAAAACTTGTGTTCACACATACACTTGAACATGAATGTTCATAGTAGCTTTATTCTTAATGGCCAAGACTGGAGTCGTCCCAGATTTCTTCCAGTGGGGGAATGATTAAACAAACTATGGTTCATGTGTATACACTATGAAATACTACTCAGCCATAAAAATGAAGGAACTGTTGACACATGCAACAACTGGATGAGCCTCCAGAGAATTATAATGAGTGAAAAAGTCAATCCCCAATAGATTACATACTATACTATTCCATACATATAACATTTTTGAAGTGACAACATTTTGGAAACAGGGAACAAATTAGTGGTTGCCAGGGGTCAGGGACAAGTCAGAGACAGAAGGAAAATGGGTGGATTTCGATGGGACAATACCAGGGATCCTTGTGGTGATGTACTGTTCAACTTGCTGTTGTCACAGATAGAGAAATCTACACATTTGATGAAATTGTCTGAAACTAAATAGACATATACATGCATAATTGAGCAGAGGTAAAATAGGAAATCTGAATAGGATTGGGGGATTCTATCAATGTCAACTTCCTGGTCGTGATACTGTGAATAGTTCTGCAAAATGTTATCATTGGAGGAAATTAGGTACAGGATACAAAGGATCTCTCTGTAGTATTTCTTACAACTGCATGTGAATTGGAGATTATCTCTCTTAAAATTTCAATTAAAAAAACAAATCAATGAACTAGGCTTGAAGGGAGGTATCTTCACTCCCTAAAATGAAAGCTCCACGAGGGCAAAGACCATCCCTTTCTTTCTGATCATTCAATTCTCAAAATTTCCCATTATACAAACCAAGTATTTAATATCTTGTTGTTGAATGAATGAGCCTTCACTTAAGTGTATTGGCTACTATACCTCATTTAAATCTTAATACAAACTCCAAAATGGCTATTATCCCCATTTTAATCCCATGGGAAGTAGGAAATGAGGGTTCCAACTGGTTACACGAGTTCTTAAAACTTGTTATGACCCCAAATCTCAAGACCTTTCTACAATGCCTCACAAATCAGCCATGTACTTGTGTCCAGATGCAGCACCACAGGGAAATACAAGCCAGTTCCAGAGGAATAGTCCCTATAACAGAGACCTGGGAGAAGGGAAAACATGGCAGGCTGAGGATGGGGCCTCATGGAAGGTTTCCCTGGTAAGAGAGCATCTTCAGGATCAGGGTGACATCCCAAGGAAAATGATTCGCTGGTAAGAAATAAAAATGTCAATGACTCCTCTTTTGTTTTCTCTGTATTATGTTTAAGATAACATAATCCAGCCCGGCCGGGCGTGGCTCAGCGGTTAAGCATCGACCTAGGATCCAGGCGATCGGGGTTCGATTCCCGGCTCAGGGCACATGCCGGGGTTGTGGGCTGCAGCCGATCAATGACTCTCTCATCATTGGTGTTTCTATTTCTCTCTCCCCCTCCTTTCCTCTCTCTGAAATCAATAAAGATATATTTAAAAAAAAAAAAAAAGATAACATAATCCAAGGGCTCACCCAACTGAATTCTAAACATACTCCCTTTCTACTTCCTTAGAATTGCAAGGTACTGGGAATATAGGAGATAAGATACAGCATGTTACTTCACTTTAAAAATTCAAAACTCTGTCAGTGTTTATTTAATAAAAGAATTATGAGTTGGGAAATATACTGTCTTCAGAGTTTAGCTTTGGCTGACTAACCCTTATTTTAGCAGATATTTTATGGTCAAATTATTTGGCATCATTGTAGAAAGTGGGTGATTTTTTTATATGCCCTTCAATAAATGATATAATCTTCATAAAAGTATTCAATTACTCTTATTAAATATATTCTTAAATATTTTATAGTTTTGCTAATATTTTGTCTAAAGCTTTTTTCTATTACCATCTTAATGACTGCTAGTATAGGGAAAATCAGTTGATTTGTGTATATTTACCTTATATCTAGCCAACTCTCCAAATTATCTTATTGCTAGTAATTCTTACTAGCTGTTCTAGGATTATAATTATGTAATTTTAAAATAAAGAACATTTTAATTTTTTCCCATTATTTAAGTCTTTCTTTTTGTCTTGATATATTGGCTGAAACTTTCAAAGCAATCTGAATATCAATGGTATAGTGAACATCTTTGTCCAGTTTCTGATTCAAATGGAAAGCATTTTTCTTAATATGTCTTTATTGATTTCAGAGAGAGGGGAGGAAAGGGAGAGAGAGACAGAAATATCAATGATGAGAGAGTCACTGATCGGCCTCCTGCATGCCCCCTACTGGGAACTGAGCCCACAACTTGGGCCTGTGCGCTGACTGGGAATAGAGCCACGATCTCCTGGATCCTAGGTCACTGCTCAACTGCTGAGCCACGCTGGCTGAGTGGAAAGCATTTTTTAAGGTTTTCACTGTTCAAAATATTTGCAATAAATTTTTTAATAACATCAGACTCTATTGGAAGAGTTTCCTTCTCTCTCTAGTTTATTTAATTGTATTGTGGTTTTTAGGTTGGTTGGTGATTGGTTTTTGTTGGTTGGTTGGTTGGTTGATTGGCTGGTTTTACAGTGACAGCTAAATTTGAACAAATGCTTTTTTTGGCATCATAGAGATGTTCTTTAACTTGTTGGTGTAATAAATTACATTGATAGAGAATAAGTGCAATAAGTAAATAAAGAAATGGCATGAAAATTTAATTAGTTATAGTAAATAATGCATCAATACCATTGCAATAAGCTCCAGTCCATAGCAAGTGACAACTTTTAGCTAAATCTAGAAAAGCTCTCATGCATAAGCAGATGCATCTAACGAATGTTTTAAAAGTTTCTTTAGTATATAAATCAATAACATTTTATAAGAATCTAGGGGAGATATTGTGAATGAACTTAATATTGTAAATTCATAAGTGTTTGTTTCTCCTAAGAAATATCCTCTTTCCATTCAACACTTTTAAAAAAATAGAAGCATATAAAAATTCAGTAGCCTGGTGTTTGAATCATGTTATAAACTAGAAGCTGAAATAGGTACAGAAGAAAAAAACTAGCATCTGTGTCCTAGCTATGTGGTGCTAGGTTCTTTCATGTTTATGTTTACCTTGTTTGATCTCAGATCTGATCCTTAGTTCTCTATGTACACCAGGAAGAGCAGCAGCTAACATCGGAGAAGTGATGGGTTGTGCATAACTCCTTCATCCCCCAAATGGCCTTTCCCCCACGTAGCAGTTAAAGAAACTGAGCTCTAGAGAGGCTAAACTGATTATCCAAAATCACAGGGATGTTAAATGGCACAGCTGGGGTGCAAATCCTGGTGTGTCTGAAACATAAAGCCGACCCTCTTTTGATGAATATTGGTAATATTTGGTAGCTAAAGCATGGGCTTCATATCTGCAGGAAGGGACTTGAATACTGACTAAGGCCCCCAGGAGCTGTGTGCTCTTGGGCCAGTGACTAACCACTCTGTGCTCCAGTTTTCTCATGTGCATAATTAAGGCAATACAGAATATATGTCACAGGGCTGCTGTGAGGTTCAAATGGGGAGCCACCCACAAAAAGCCTATGGCATGGGACATTGTAATCCCTCTATTACACATATGTATTGGCTAACATTCAATTTATTGTCTTTATTACTATTATTTTTATCATCATCAAAACAATTTTTCTAATGGCTGTGAGTAAATCATTGCTGATATCAAGAATAAAACTCCAACAGACGCCACTCAAATGACTCAGTAGCTAAATGTACCACTGTTCAGGTAAGTCATAAAGTCTTCCCTGAAGCTGTTACAATGATTGATCCTCAGGCACAATTAAAATTCAAGCAATACACTGACATTTTAATAGAACAAATAATTTAAATACATTTAATGTGTTAGGCTGTAACAGTTTGTAATAGATACTGACAGATTTTGAGAAGTTCCCCCCCAAAAAAGTGTAGAGAGAGACTTCATCTAAGAGAGTGAAGCAGGTATAGGAAATGGGGTTGGCATTGTTTGAGAGAAACCATAAACCCTACAGCTACCTGGAATGGAGCACTTACTTTTGAAGACCAGGCCCTATGAAAAAGCCCCTTAGATATCTGTGGATTTTCTCTCTCCCTTATTTTTTTTTTCTGTCATCTCCAAATACTATTAAAAATAACTGACCCAGGTATTTCTTGTACCCTTAATGCAATGTTTTGAGATTAACTGATCAAAGAAGAGACAGAAAAACAAACAAATGCTGACCTCTAATTGTTATGCTGAAACTCAAAATGAAAATGCTTTCCAACAAAAAGTGTCATCAATGCCACCTCCTCCCAGATGCCTTCCAAGGATGCTCTAGTAGATGTTTAATGATCAGCTCTGGTGGGGAGGAGGGAGCCCTGGTTTGTAGCACTTGCCCAGTTTCCATGGCATAGATATTTCCAGCATGGCTGAATTCAAGCTATCAAAGTGATGCCACTGAACGTGGAGTATGGGTTTAATCTACTCTTGTTGGCACACCCTGGATGCCATCTCTACCCCGGCTCTCCATTAGCTTCTTTTACATGCTTTGAGGCACCCATCACTGCCAGAAATCACCTTATGCATTTGTTATCCCCTGCCTGTCACCTATGTCCCCATCAGAATGGGAGCTCCATTAGCCTGAGAGGCACCCGGTCAACTCCGCACTTCCCATGTGTGCCCTGGACGGTGGCCTGATACAGAGCGAGCACTAGCTAAAGATCTGTGGGATGAATGAATACATGAGGGGCAGGGAGAAGGGGGGAAAGGGGGTGGAAGCAAGGAAAAAGCAGAGGAATAAAAGGAGAAGCTATGCGTTCACCAGGCCAAATCCTGCCCTCCCTGCTCTTTTCTTTCGCATTTGGGATGACATCACGTGGTCATCTCTTCCCCACTAGGCAGGCTCATCAGAATAGTCAAGAAGCACTGAAGAGTTAACCTTGGCGTAACTTACAATAGCTAACACATGAAAGCAACCCAGTGTCCATTGATAGACAAGTGGATTTAAAAAGCTGTGGTATATACGTACATACAGTGGAATATTACTCAGCCATAAAAAAACAAAAAAATGAAATCTTACCATTTGGGACAGTATGGATGAACTGAGAGGGTATTATGATAAGTGAAATCTAAAGAGCAATATAAATGAACAAACAAAATTGAAACAGAATCAGAGATACGAAGAACAGACTGACAGTTACCAGAGGGGAGGGGGGTTGGGGGACTGGTTGAAAAAGGTGAAGAGATTGAGAAGTGCAGATTGGTAATTACAAAATAGTTACAGGAATGCAAAGTACAGCGTAGGAAATGGTCATTAATATTGTATTAACTGTGTATGGTGCCAAGTGGGTACTGGAAATATCAGGGGAAATATATGATTGTCTGATCACTATGCTGTACACCTAAAACTAATACAAAATTATATTAAATATATATTATATATACTTTTGATTAAACAAACAAACAAAAAAATACTGCTTTCTCTAAGGCCAAATATGGATCAGCAACTTTGTCACTACCTGTGTGTATTTTTTTACCCCAAATTTTTCTGGTGACTTTTTTTTTTTTTAATTTGGAACATTTAAGTTTCCAAAGCTCAAAAAACCTGGTAAAAGTCCATCCTGATTAAAATGACATCATTGATCACCGTCGTGATCACCATTGAAAGTTCATGCTGATGGGTCCTTTAAACAAAAATCATGTCCAAGCGTGTGTGTATTATTTTCTTGAATTTTGATTTCCTACTGTTGAAAGTCAGAGGTCCAGCCAGCTCCATTCTAAATCCCAGGCATCAGCATCCCGCCCAACGGAGAAATGCAGACGAGCTGCATAAAACTGATACATGGAAACCACTGGAGTGACAGGAAGAATCTGCAGCTAAAGATGGGTTTGTTCACTTTCAGACTGATGTACGAAAAGCCTGTCCCCTCAATCAGAAGTGTAAACGTCGGCATGACAAAACAGCTGCACGACTCATCTCGAAGGCTTAGGTCTAATCGACAAAAGACAACGTCCGCTTCGTGTGAGGGAGATGTTCTCCGAGCCCACTGGCCACAGATCTAGAGCTGAAGATTTGGGGTGGCGTTTCTTGATTGCCGCCTGGCCGCACACTGGGCGCCCCCTCCCTGCAGTCACGGCGGGGAGGGGTTTGTGAAGTTCGGGGGAAATCAAGACGAGCCTGCATTGTTTTCTGCTGATTTCCCAGACAGAGGGACTCTGCTGACCTCCAAAACGACTGTTTCTCAGGTGCCAGGGCTGCGGGGGACAAAAGAAACACCCTAAAAACTCGCCGTCATTGAAGGGCAAGTGATTCTAGGAGCTGGGGAAACTGTGGGGGGAGGTCGCCTCTGATTCCCTAGGGACCAGTGAAGCCAGGGGCCCCGGGCTGCCACATCACACGTCACTTCTCAAAGAATCCAGCGGGTCCACGAAACCATCGGTCACCCACTCCAACTCAAAGCCTGATTCGAGCGTGCATTTTGGGGAAGCGCCCCAAATGCCTTTTTTTGGTCTAGCCACCGAGTGACAGTGTGTTATTGGGCAGGAATGACACACTCGGTCATTTTTCTTATGAATACAGGTAAAGTTTGTTACCAAAAAACAAACAAAAAAACCTCCCATCCAGGTAAGAAGCTTAATGTTTCCAGCAGAGTTGAGACCACGGGGCACTGTGAGTATGAAAAATCCAAAAATGCTTTATCAGGCCCCACGGTGCTGACAGCACAGCAAAGCCCAGCTGGAGCCGTGGTCAGCTGCCAGGGCTGAAATCAGCGGTGGTGCTAAAATGGCCAGAAATGTAAAAGTCTGTGTGTGGGGAATTACCACCTTGCTTCTTTCGAATAGTTTATGGGGAGGGTCCTAGGTATGAGCCATCATATGCAGCAGAATTACTACCAGTTTTAGACACTGTCTCTAAAGTCCTTCAGGCAAATGACCAGGGGCATTTTTCAAGGGCCATTCCACCTCTTTGACTTCGCCCCTCCTGTGATGAGCACAAATCGTTCTGGTGAAAGGCGGCTTTCATAAGCAAACACCATAAACCTATTTTATGACTTGGAGAATTTTAAGACGTTTCAACAGAACCATCACGATGTTGTTGTTGTTTTTTCTGTGATCCTTTTAACAGGAAAAAAAAGACGGGGCCCACATGATTTTCACACTTAGAACCCAAGGAGTCTAAAGACACCGTGTTGGGCCATCAGGGAAAACTCTCAACCTGGCTCGCCTTGAAAAACATCAAGGGGCTCTCCGGCACCACACGTCAAATTAATTGCAGGCAAAGTGGATTACAGTAATTCACTTGGCAGTTTAAGCAAAACCAAGGGAACAGCATTAACATGGACCCCCCCTATGCCAATGGGGCACCAAGCCTTTGCTCTAGTTGATCAAATTTGACTGTAAATCTCTCCTGCTTTAACTTGATCAGCAGCAGCACAAAGGTCTCCCCTCTCTCTGTGTTGTGCGTAATGGCTTGTTTGCTCTCTTAGGAGGCACGTTGATGTAGAAATCCCAGGTATGATTATTAATATTTTGAGCTATTATTAGGAGTTACTATTATATTACTCTCCTGAGACAATAGGAACGAGGCACGGGAAAGGGGCGGATGGGACTGATGTGAATGCTGGAGGGAGATCATCTATCATTGTTCAGGGCAGTTTCTGTCATAATTCAGGACAGAAAGGTCATCGATGCAAAAGGGAGTTCAACTCCTAGGTGGGGGTGACTCTGCCCGTGAATGATCCTTGGATGAATGTCCCCTGCCATCCAGCCTGTTTTGCTCATGGCTCTTGTGAATGAATACCTTCCAGATCTCCACGAAAATCCATTCACTCTGCTGTATTTGCTGAGTGCCTACTGTGTGCCTAGGTCTTTGCTCTGATGAGATTCAAACCAGACCTGGATGGGAGTGCACCCTGCAGAGGCTCAAAGTCTAATTAGCACCCGGGGAGCGACCTCTGAACAGTCACCAGGACAGAACTCTGTGACGCAGCTCCCATCCGGTGGACCCCTCTCTCGTTTGTGGTGTCCCCCGTACAGAAGAGTCTCGGGACGCTCACTTGCTCAGCTCACACTCATCAGGGCAGGACTAGGATTCTCAGGCGGGTCCGTCTGCAGGCTGGGCTCTCTGACAGGTCTACTGCAGAGAGGGGCTCAAGGCAGGGGGAGCAATTCTTCCGACAGGAAGGCGGTGAGAAGGGCTCCGGAAAGCCTTCGCAGAGGGGTGATACTCAACTGCCTCAGGAAGGCCCACTCATAATGGAAATGGCACCCCAGGAGAAGGCGAGGCATTGAAGGGTCCCCTGTGAATCATTAAAAGGCCCCCAGGCAGAGAAGTGGACCGATGCCACCCTCTCCAAGTGGAAAGGTCTTGACTAATTACACATTTTCCTATGTGGACAGCACCTTGCTCTCAGGACATAAAAACCTTCCCAAATTTTAATGGCTCCCTGAAACAACTTCTGGCCTTTGGAAGTGGGGCATCCAAGGAAAACAGTCAAGGGCCATTTGAAGGCACACGCAGCGTTCTCAGAGGATTATTTCTGGCCGTGGTCTCGGCTGCGGATCACAGGCCCTGGGCTTTCAGTCACAAGGTTGAAAGGTATTCACAAGAACCCACGCGGTCCAGGGTGACCATTTGCGTAAAACATTTTCCTTTCTTGGAACGTGAACGGGTCTGTCTTCATCTAGAATTATTTTTACCGATTTCATCTTCAAAACTTCAGAGTTGTTTTCCCCCCCGATGTTGTACTTAATGTTGTATGTCCCCCCCCAACTTTGTCTTGTGTTTGTGGAGGCACAGACCCAGCATCCCCAGGATGGGGGCCAGGAGCCTGACCCACAGACACACCTGGAAGTCATTAAGGATGCTGGGGGGGGAGGGGAAGGAGAAGGGGGGGAGAGGGAGAGGGATGGGGGGAGGGCACCATTTCTTTCCCAACCCACAGACATTCTTTTTCCATTATGGCAAATCTGAGCCAAAGGCGAAGATGTTCGAAACCAACAGCCAAAAGACAAACAATCACGTTCTAAAAATTCCACAGAGTTGCCTTGGGATAAAGTCAGGGGTCAAACATGTCATTCGGAGTGAGAGGAAAGAAACCACCTGAAGTGCGACCTAGACTTTGCGTTATTCTAGAGCATTCTTAAGTGAATTATGTCTGTAAATGCTCAATTACCAAATCTCTGTCAACCTATCAGCTGTGACAAATGATTCAAACAAAACTCATACTAATTTGAAGGCTGACATATCCGAATTGTCTTTTGAGAAGTCTTGCCAAGATTGCCAAGCTCCTTAGCTCCTGCTGGATTTGATAACTCCCGTTTTCTTCTAAAAGGCACTGTGGCGATTTTTATTGGGCTTATCTAGGAAATAGATGCCACAGGCACTAATACTATGGGATGCAGAATAAAAGCGCCTCGCTACTATAAGGGAAACATTAGATGTTGCAATGTGCCTGCCACAGAGATCCGTAAAACTCAAGGAATTCTCTCTCTTGTTAATGAAATTGGAATCAGTTGGTAGATGGACAACTGCAACTAACCCTTGGCTGTTTATGGCAATAAAATATCATGATAGTCTCTACTCAGTTGTCTGCCCCCAACCTCAGAGTTCTGTTTAGCTACCTATTATCTTTAAGATGGGGGAAAGGATTAACTTAATTTATTTATGTAATATTTCTTACAGTTTGGACAGCTGACATATATAGTTCATTTTACACGTGTATATCATGACACATACTCTGGAAATGCCAAGAAGTTCCTGGCATATCATAGGCCTGTGCCTGGCATATGCCTGTTGAGCTGTTTGCTATAAGAGACATAAATATTCTCGATGTACATCAGGAAGCTGAGGCTTAGCACATTTAGTCGTCTGTCCCATGCCACATCCCTGGAAAGCACTGAAAAATGGGTCTCCGACCTGTCTTTAGAGTCTATGCTCTGTCCACCCATCAGAGGACAGAAGGTTAGCTTTCCATGGCTGGCTCTAAGTCCCTGTTACTTTTGATCTCAGGGACAATTTTACCTGAAAGTTAGTAAGAAGCGGCACGGCTATGACAACCACACCCCATGGCTCTTTTGACTCTTACTTGGACACTTTCAGGTACAAACATTTCCTGTTCAGGTAAGATTGCTAGTTGGACTTTGACTTGCTTTTGAAAACACAAGACCTAAAAGCTTTCTCACTTTTCTGTTTGCTTAGGCCCTCTGGATTAAAATTAGACTTTGAAAATAAAATTGAAACAGTTTTGTTTTCTCTAAAACAAAAGAAAGAGAGAGAGAGAGAGAGAGAGAGAGAGAGAGAGAGAGAGAGAGAGAGAGAGAAAGGAAAGAAAGAAAGAAAGAAAGAAAGAAAGAAAGAAAGAAAGAAAGAAAGAAAGAAAGAAAGAAAGAAAGAGAAAGAAGGAAGGAAGGAAGGAAGGAAGGAAGGAAGGAAGGAAGGAAGGAAGGAAGGAAGAAAGAAAGAAAGAAAGAAAGAAAGAAAGAAAGAAAGAAAGAAAGAAAGAAAGAAAAGAAAAGAAAATACAAGACCTAAATGGTATTCTCCTAAACTCACTGTAGAGTCAAACACATAAAATTAAAATTGCTCCTTGGGAAAAAAATATTACAAATTTGAAAACAAACGACAGACAAAAAATATTTGGAACAGATGGCAATGGACTGATCTCTTTAATTTACACAGAGCTCTCACCAATAAATATTTAGTTATTTCACTCCTCTGAGCCCTAGTTACCTTCATGAAATGGTGATAAGAATATAGTCCTTGTGAGGAAACAGTGACCTAAATGTGTGTGTGTGTGTGTTTAGATAACATCTACCACACTCAGTAGGAAGTTAGATTCATTCTCTTTTCCCCTTCTTTTAAGAGAATTAAAAAAAAAAAAACTCTTTATGATATTTCTAATTATTTCCTTTGCTGAGAATGGCAAAATGTGGCCTCACCCAGATCTTTTAATGAACACATCTCCTTCCCTCCTAGTGACAACCAAATCTCTGCGGCTCTGTTGGACACGGTCGGGATGGGACAAACTCTTTCTCCAGGCTTGCCTAGCCATTGGCACGAGACCCCAGCTTGTACATCTGCTCCTAAAATTTTCTTCTTGAAGACTTATCCAAACTGATGCAGTTTTATATTAAATCTCTCGCTGGCAAATGCCAATCACCTACCACTGTGATTTTGCACTTTATTTGGTTTCAAGGCTTTGGAAAGAAACATCCGTAGACAGCTGACCAATGCTCCTTCATTCCTTTCCGTGGTTCACCTCAGTTCTCTCTGCCTCGTTGGCTAATACGTTTGACCAGCTACCGTTAGGAAAACTTCATGAACTGGAGGAACACCTGCTGGCTTTTCAAATGACTGACGCGATAGACGGCTCCCCAGCGGGGCCATGGGCGAGGACAGTAGAAATATATAGTAGCACTTAGCTTTTATAAACCCACATTCCACATCATTAAAAAGTCTGCACCTCGCACTCCATGAAGATGGAAAGGAGAGTGACGGGGGAGAAAGGCACATTGGAGGCGCTTAAGTTTAACTATCCTGGAATGAGAACCACTGTCCCAGCCTCGCCCTCGAACCCACACCCCTTCTCTTTAAGGACTTCTCATCCCTCCCACGCCCTCGCTGGTGTCGTGGTTCGCTATCCCCTGCAATCTTTGCACCCATTCCAGAAGCAGATGTTAGGGTTCCCTATTAATTTTGAGGGGGACCCCCAATTTATAAAAGTGAAAAGTTGTTCAGTGGTTTAATGCTAAGACCATTTCACATCTATTCAAAAAAGTTGTTAAATAGTTAAATGCTAAGACCATTTAACATCCACAAAAGCAAAAAAAAAAAAAAAGAGGGGGGGTTATGATCTGAGGGGCAAGGTCAGAGATGAAGGGCAGTAGAAACCATAAAATGTGTTTCATTAGATCAATAAAATGAATGACTTCACTCACTTACTTACATAAATAAAGTTGTTAAAAAAATAAACTTGGGCACGTACCACGCTGAATTAGCAGGGGCTTTATGTAAGGCCAAGGAACTAGAAACAACCCCTGGAAAGGTCACTCGAGTGTATGCGGCTTCTCTGTGAAAGCTTCATGCAAAACCCAAAGGAAAATCCCGTAGGATCCAGGCTACGGAGGAGCCCCAGGCGGCACCCAGGGGGCCGAAACCTGGGATCAGCCAAGATGCCCCGCTGCTCATCCAGTCCTCTGTCCATCTGTTTTAAATCATGGCTGGAGGCATATTTATGTGATGAAGCATTAGAGCTGTTGCTCTTGGCCATCTAAATAACTGGGACACTCTCTCTTGGAAAGCCATTGACATCAGTACAACCAGCATATTCAAAACGGAATTTAGGATTCGAGAGGCTTGAGTGTGCTTAACTTTTTTAAAGCATGCCAGAGACTCTTTCTAAAGTTGTTAGGGTTTTTTTTGTGTGTTTTTTTTTTAAGACAATATAAGTAATAACCTAGCAAGGGCTTAAAGGATTTTTTTTTTACTAGAAAAGGGATGTTCGAAGAATAAAGAGAGACAGAGAAATGAGAGGGAGTGAATGTGAGAGGTGCTGCTAATGAAACCAAGAGACAAACTGGAACATTCGTGAAAAGACCCCACCCTATCTCCGAATCATGTGAAATATGGTGCGTACTGTCCTGAATGAATACTATTATTTTAATAATAAAATACCAGTTAGTTAACACCCGCTGTGGTTGTGTCTATTCCGCTTAGCTCTCATAAACAGTTTTTCAAGGAGGGAATCAATCTTGAGCAGGATCCCCCAACTGGAAATCTCAACCCGGGACCCAACATAACCCCACCTGAATCCAGGGTCCACGCTTGCTCTTTCAACGTCACCATACGGCCTTCCACAAAATGTCCTAGACAAAGTCACCCGAAGCTCTGTTGGCAGTGATTTCAAACAGCATTGCCTCCTGAAGAGAGGCACACAGGCGCAGGGACGTGTGTTTCTGCAAGGGCTGGGGTCGGGGAGCAAAAGGAGATACCGTGGATTGGTCACCCGCCCATGCCCTGTTTTTGAAAAGACTCCCTGAATTAATTCATTGATGCCGAGACCATGAGAAGAACAAAATCTCAATATATCCTTCCAGTGTGACTTTAGATATGACAAGGTTATCATTTAATACAGCACCGTTCAAGAACTGATTTATGGGCTTCTGGGTGTTCCCCCTAGTACTCTAAGCTCACCTGGAATTATGGCATTTAGGGATATTCCTTAAAATTTCACAAACTGAATCAAAGCATTGGCTAGATCTAATTTCCATGGAGTAACACAAACAACATTTTAATTCTTTCATCTGCGTTGGGAGACTCCTGTTCTTGGATTTTGTTTCTCTCTTTTTTTCCTCAGTTACAAGCCAGTATCTTTTCCAAACATGTATTTCATTCAAAGACGCAGGACTCTAAGAAGTGTCTTCCTTTGCTGCCAATATTTTGTGTCCCTCTTGCAAGCCGACCTTGAGCAGGGCAGTGACCGCAGCAGACTTGCTCAATCATCTTCCTCGTTACCTGCGGAGAGGCGACCCCACGGGGGATCCGGTCCACTTGGGAAGGAAGACCTAGGAGGAGGGAGGGTAGTTTGGGCCCTGGCCGACTCACCAAAGCCCATTTTTCCGGACTGAAATCATATAGAGAGACAAGCCTGCTAGCCACAGTGGGTTGTGTTTGTGATATAATCTCATCCAAACAAGGATTATGTAAATGTCCTTCTTACAAAATCCTACACATCTCAGTAGTTTTCATTTATGGCCAAGAATGTAGTGTTTTCTTTTACTGGCTCACAGCCATTTCCCCCTCTTCTGTTTCAAGGGCAACAGGTCTTCCTTGGCCAACACACTAGCAGTAGCTCATCTCTGTGCGGGGAGCATGGAAATCCCTAAGAAAAGCGAGGGAACATATGGACTCCATCACAGCCCAAGGACATCAAGGCTGCATCTGTTCTGCGGTGACTCCAAGTCCAGTTTGGAAGAGCACTGATCCTGGAACACTTCATTACGGTCTAATCGGTCCTTCTTTCTTGCTGCGCTGGGCTAGTTTGTTCTTTGCTTCCTAAATGATGAGCCGCTGGAGTATAAACTCGCTGGAGGCAGGCTCCGTGTCCTTGGCGTGTGCTTAGCATGTTGGAGCACTTGCCCATGCATAGCCTTTGTTCTGCAGTCCTGACTCACCCCATGGGTCTCAAGACTCTGCCCAATGACATCTTCTCTAGAAAGCCTGTCATTAGAACAGGCCCCATGCTCTTCCAGGCCTGGACTGTCTTGTACTTCAGTCTTTTGTACATATAACATGAATGCACTTATTTATTAGTAGTATTAACTAGAATGTTATGTGTTATTTAATATTGAATTATCCAATGAAAATTCTGTCTTTTGAGGACCACGTGGCAGGCATTGTACTAAGCAATGCTTGTGATTATCTCCTTTTGTTCCTCTGCAGTGTGTACTATTCGAGGAATAGATGAGAACACAGGTTCCCGAATCAGACTCTGGGTTTGAAATCCTGAGTCCACGAGCCAGTGACCATGAGCTTGGACAGATTTGCTTTCCATGCCTCTTCTGAGGGTGGAAGTAAGAATGGCCACTGTAGAAGGTTATTCTGAGAAAGACATTGACTCAGCCTTGGAAATTGCTAATACACACTAAGAATGCAATAAATATTAGCTGGTTTTTAAAATCCCTATTCCACAGATGAGGGAACAGAGATTCACAAAGGCTAAGTGACCTCCCAGGGAAGACCCAGCCAGTGGCGGCAAAGCTTGGCCTTCACTCTGGGCTGCCTAACAGCCAGCTCTTCATCAGTTTGACCCATGAAATCCATCTCTTTCAACCTGTCTACGAGTTCTTTGAGTATGGAACTGTGACTATCCTTGAATCACAGAACCAAGCACAGGGCCTGACACAGTAAGACAGGTAGACAACAATTTAATTTATTAATGAGTGAATTAACTTATTAATGGCTTTAGATTTAAATCAATAGTAAGTTCAGTATCAGGCACAGAGAACAGTCTATAAAGAAATATTGGGAGGTAATCGGTATAAAATGAATTGTGTTTAAGAATTTATTTTTAGCCTAGCCGGGCGTGGCTCAGTGGTTGAGCATTGACCTATGATCCAGGAGATCGAGGTTCGATTCCCGGTCAGGGCACATGCCCGGGTTGCGGGCTCAATCCCCAGCGGGGGCCTGCAGGAGGCAGCCGATCAATGACTCAGCATTGATGTTTCTATCTATCTCTCTCCCTCTCCCTTCCTCTGAAATCAATAAAGATATATTTTTAAAAATTTTAAATAAAAAGAACTTATTTTTAATGAAATCTTTGAAATGTCCCTAAAAACCTCCCAGGTAGAAGTCATTCTAATTATTTAAGCATAAATATAGCAGCCTTTAAAAATAAAGTGTCATTTTCTCCAATCTAAACCTAATGTATATAGCTTTTAAAACACAATCATGCACTCACTTTATTATTTAAAGTTTTTTTCCTACTCACTCTAAGTGGTTTTCTCCTCTGTTTTTGATCTTCCAGGATAGTTCCATATGAGATAGACTACACAGTAATTGAATTTTAAGGCACCATGAGTCACTTACCTATGTACATAACCCATATACCAGAGAGCATGCACCTCTCGTTAGACAATCCCTTAAGACTGGTCGCACCCTGGAACTAAATCTTCATTTTGCATTGGAGATGTTTGCAAGCCCAGGGTCCACTATTTTCTTTCTATGAGATCCTTCTGAAAGCTTCAGAAGCTTTCAGACACTTCTGAAAGCTTCATGCTAGAACAGTCCCTGGTGTGAGCAATATACGTGGCAACATTTTGTAACCGGCATCGTTCAGAAGCATTCCTATCAAGAACCTCAAGTGCAAACTCTCAGCATAAAAGAAGAAACAGTTCTGTGTCTGGACAATGAACTTGGACTGCTGTTTACCAGTGAATGGAAAACAACATTTCTAACCCAGAGAAGTGACACTCGGCCTGGTTTGGTGTCGCCTCGGCTCCCTTCACGCTCGGGGACAATGGCGCGATTGTGTGGGGTTGTCAGAGCGGCCACCAGAGTCAGGCTTTACTGCTCAGGCAACTGAATGACCACCTTCATACTTGGTGGTTTTCCCAGTCGCACTGTGAACAGAACATGTAAGGAGACCAAGCCTCCACCACAGGCTGCATTATCTCTGACTTCAAATGGAATCCTACTGACTCACAAATGCACTTTTCAAAATTTGGCAAATTTGCCCTACACTTGAGAAATAAATAGGATGCTGTTAAAAGATTAGAATTCCACAGTCAACTGAAATCAGCCGTTGGAAACGAATGCCTAGACCCTTCTGCAGCACCATATTTGCAACTGAAGTCGCTCAGTTATAAAGCCAGAGGTTTAAAGTTAACCTGGATCCAAGTCTTGGCACCACTGCTAGATAGCTGTGTGACCTTAGCCAAGCTATTTAACCTCTCTGAGCCTTGGTTTTCTTCCCTATAACAGGAGAATAATAATGACTTTACAGGGTTGCTGGGAGCATTAAAAAGGCATTTTTAAGCATCTAAAGCCTTTAAAAAATCTTTTTTGGCTCTTAGGTGACTTGGAGCTAACAAAAGTAGGTGCCTATCAAATCCACATGGATTGGGAGCGATAAAAAAGATTTCTGAGTGGGATCAGGAAAAACTGAAGTTGCCACAAAGAGCTTTGAGCTCCTGTCAAATGCTCCTGGTGCTCAGGCAACTGGTGGGTGGAAATCACTTCATCGAGACAAAACCAATGTCTTCTTCCTTAAAAAAAAATAAAAAAATCTTCCATCCCCTTGCTCCCTACTGGATGATGGCACTGGAAGTGTCAGAATCGTCTCTAGTATCTCCCTGCCTCATCTCTCACAACCAGTCACTCATCAAGGACGAGCCTCCCTGGTGCCTTTGATCTTTGCTGCTCCTCAAGCAGCCCAGGACCTTATCCTTGCACCCGGATCCTTGCAAGCTGCACTACTTTTACTGCCCTGGGTCTAATCTTCGTCTTGCAGACCAGCTTCTGTGCTCCCACCAAAACATTTCTCCTTAAAGTACATCTGGGAGAATTCCCTGGCGGCTTCCCATCCCCATGTCCTCTCAGTCCACCTCTCTACCCAACTGCAGAGTATTTAGTCAGGAAGGACCACCTGAATGTAAATCGGAACCACCTCTGTGCAGGGCACTGGGCAATACCTGTGACAATGACAACACTGTTACTTCGAGGGCCCTCTCCTCAAATGCACTCGCGCACGCGGGGAGAGGTGTCGGTGCAAGGTTACACACTGCAGCACAATCTGTAACGGCAGGAGACTGGGAGCAACCCAACTGTCCGTCAGGAGGGAACTGGTTCGATGAATTATGAAGCATCTACACAGGAGAACACTCAGCGGTTGTTAAAAAGTGAAGAAATCATTTATATGCTGATGTGGAACCATCTCTGAGAGAGACTGTCGAGTGAAAAGAGCAAGGTGTGGATGGTAGAGTGAATGGGAGGGTGAGAGAATATATAAACATATTGTCTCGTAAATGCATAAAAATGTCTAGAAGAATACACGAGGAAATGATAGCATTGGTTCGGGAGAGGAATTAGGTGCCAAGGGAAATGGGTAGAGGGAGATTTAATAATATATAAAGAAAACATATATATGTGTGTGTGGATCTGAGATATATATATATATATACACAAATACACATAAATATATTTACATACACACACTGTTTTCTATGCTCTACTTTTGACTTTGAGCCATGGAAATGTATTACCTACTCAAAAGTAAATAGCATATATATGTTACTCTGCCACATAAGCTGGGAGTCTATTTTCTGCTTGCCCTAGACAATAGCAACACACAAGTGGCTTCCCTACCCCCAGCCTTTTCTCCATCTTATGCAGAGAGGCCGTATAGACCTCCTTGGGATTCAGCTTTGGGCACATCAGCTCCCTGTTCAAGCTCCCCCTGGCTGCTCACATCCCATGGGACAGAGCCCAAGTTCATGGACACCCCCCCAATGCCTGACTCAGCTTTCTGGTAAGACCTCCACTGTCGAGTGTTCCATGCTGGTCTCCTAAAGCTAAACGACCGATGGCGACCTGTGTGTTTCCACGTCCGCTCTGTCATTCTGACCTCCCGCTTGTAATGTTCTCCCAATACCCCAAAGCTCAGTCTCTACTTGATTCCAAACCTCAGTTCAGATCTTCTTTCTCCAACAAGTCATTCCGGGATCCACCACTCACCTCCATCCCTTGCTGGAAGAAATCCCCTTCTCTGAAATCCCAGGCCACATTTTTCTGTTACCTCCTTAGACTACTTGTGACTTTACAGAGGATCATAGTTCATTTGTACCCATTTATCAATCTGTTCAATAAACATTTACTGAACACCTGCTACCTACTGTGTACTGAAAAGGGAGGGGGGTGAGGGCACAGAGAAAAAATCCACAGCAGCGTAACTCTTGCTCTCACGGAGATTATGGTCTTGTGGGGCAGCCAGACAATAAATGAGAAACCAAACCTTGGATGGTAATTTTCCATAATTTCAATGTGGAGAAGTTTTAAGCTCCATGTGATGATTGTTGGCCCAAAGCAACACCGTAATGTTGCAAAGGTTAACGAGCCAATATTAAATCCCAACACTGCCCCAAAGCTATGATTCTCTGGGTCAGGGTTTTCCAACCTCACCACTATAGCTATTTGGAGGCAGCTAATTCTCTGTGGTGGGGGCTGGTCCTGTGCATTGTAGGATGCTTAGCAGCATCCCTGACCTCTACCCGCTAGATGCCAGTAGCACTGTCTTCTCATTACCAAAAGTCGCCTGGGGGGGGTGGGTTTGAGGGGGCAAAATGCTCCGCTTTTGAGAAGCACTGCTCTAGGCAAATTCCTTAACATTTCTGAGCTCCAGGTTTTGTGTTTTTTTTGGTGCCTGGAGTGAGGTTTTTTTGGTTGTTTTTTAAGGAAAACCCAGTAAACACTTGAAAAGTGAAAAACAAACCTATAAAACAGAATGCTACCTACCTCAGAAGATTACGATAGGAATTAAAAGCAAAAATGTCTTTTTAAAATGCTTATTAGTGCTTTTATCAGTGAGAACAACAACACGAATTTGGCTGGTTTGTTTCTCCCTGCTCCCTTAGAAAATGGACAAGATCTCTTGTCAGGACCTTCCCAGTCTAAACTAGCATTGAGTCCATGAACTGCCCAGATTGTGGACATGACCTTGGCTTGTGCTCAAGAGAGATCTCTAGAATTACTGCCCTGAACTTGACTCTTGGGGAGGAAGCAGGAAAGGTCTTGTCAGGCTACATTTGCCAGATAAATTCAACTCCAGTCAAAGTCCAAGCTCCTTGAACTTGGATGTAAGAGCTGAAATATACATAATCTGAGGTTGGGAGTTCTGGATCCCATAAAAATGTCACATAAAAGATGGTGGGATTACCTAGCTGTTGACAAAGCCAGGCTTTGGATAACGCCCTCTTGTCGGATGCTTTATTTGCACATCCCCCATCATCCTTGTAAAACCATTTATTTTCCCACGCTGTTGGATGCTGTGAGCACTTTCGGAAGTGTTCTCGGGGTGTTTGAAATCAACAAGGCAATTAGGGAGGTTTTAAAGGAATCAAAAATACAATCAACAGTACTTTGCAAATGTCAATAGAATTCTTGGCTTGGGTGACCACGGCTGTACTGTGCATTTGTAAGGAAATTTTGCAGATGATTTTAAAATAAATATGCATCGTTCTGAATTCCAGGATTTATTTTCAAACTGGGAAATGGATAAAGTGATGAGCGGTCTCTGGCAGGATCCCTATATGCTGTGGAGAGAAGTCTTTCCTTGAAGAAAAGATGGGAAAAAATAGGTTTTGGAGTCAGACCGACGTGGCTTATAATCCCGGCTGTGAGACACAAACTGAGTGACTTGGGGAAAATCACTAATTTTCTCAGAGCTTGGTTTCTTCTGCTTTAAAATGAGGACAGTGATGCCACCTTAAATTAAAATATATTAAGTCCAGCGAAGTGTCTTTGCAAATCTTTATCTCCCATCCTCACTCCCTTCAGGGAACAGAGCATGGGCTCATTGGTTTATATTTTTTTCTAACACCTGCAAAATTGCACACTTTCTAACCGATTCAGCTCTCTCTTGACCAAAATGCCTTAAGACACAAATGTTCCACATCTGTTTTACTCGGCTAAATAACATAAGCCCAACCCATCACCTTTTCTTTCTTGCCACAAACACTTTCCCTTAACTTCTTCACCATTCCCTTGCAAATAAAGGCGCTGCTTTCTGGGGTTGGGCGAGGGCTCTGGCGTATACCTCAGGCCTAGTAGGAAAAGATACCAAACCCGAGCAGGCATTCACTCAGGCGGGTCAGGCAGTTACCTCCGCGTTGCCCCACGCTCCCTGCCCTCACCTTTCCTGTCCTTAGCATAGCATGCTGAGAAAACTCAGTTGTGTTTTAAAAAAGCGTAAGTATTTATATTTCGCTATAGTTTCCTTATAGCCCGGTAATTGTTTTATTTTTATTTTTTCCCAAAAAGTCCATGAATTAAAACCAACCCCGTCACCACTGGAGATGCACTTCCACACTGGCTTGGATGCTTTTAAGACCATTTTCCGAGCGCCCTGCACCGTTCTGGCCAGTTCTGGGGCAGGGGCACGCTCTAATTACTGATTGTGAAGCTCCGTATCTATAGCAACAGGCGGAACTGACAACAGGAAGCTTCACCTTCTGGGGCACCATCCGAAGTTTGTAAAATCAACGTGAGGCCAAGGCAATAGTTAATCAGGAGGGCTTTCAGAGCGGGAGTGCTCCGAGTCCACACCGAAGAGGCAAAGGAATTATTTAATAAGACAATCACGGGGCTCGAGAAGGCAGAGTTTATTTAGCTTGGCTTCCCAGTGCCTGTTGTAGTAATTTATCCTAATGGCACCAATTCGCCCGTGATTTGATACAGCGGGGGACCGAGGGTATCGGTTTAATCAAACCTCGGCTGAGGCGGCCTGTTTCTTCACCACGGCTGCCGTATATCAATCAGTTTCACCCGATTCCCTAATCGGATGGCGCACGGATGTGACTTTTCCCAGGATTCAGGGAATCGGGGTGGCATGATTCTTCCTAACATGCCTGCGTTTAAGCGGCGTTATTTCACCCCACTCCCATCATTTCATGTTCCTGGAGCTGACAGGGAAAGGGTCTGGGTTCCAGTCCGCTGTGGATGAGAGGGAGAGCAGGAAAAAAGCCCGGAGCAGTGGGGTCAAACTCTTTTGATTGCTGCCTCCTGGTAGATGTGACCGTGAACAAGTTACGAACCCTTCTGGGTCTCAATTTCCTTGCTCGTTTCTTTACACCAAGGCCAGAGTTTACTAAGCCACAGAGCTATTATGAGTACCATTGACTGAGCCCAGAACAGTGCCTCGGAAACGGGAAAACAATCTCAACAAATGTTAGTTTCGCTTCTGGTCCGCCCTCGTCTCCCCCACAGCGGGGAGACGGTGGAGAATGTAGCGGCTTCATTTTTACAGAGCACGATTCTAAGCTTTATAGTATTTTACAGGCCTGGTCACACATGCCTTGATAACCCAGGGACGGGATTTAAACTCAGACCCTCGTTCTCGGCTCTCCTGTCCCCCTTGGGGCCAGGGAGCTCCCACCATGCTTTACACCCTTGGTGCCAGCCTGGCTGTTGGGAAAGGCAGAGCTCTCCCTCACACCAACGGGTCCTATGCTGCTTTCCTATCGCCCCTTCTTTCTTATGAAGCACGAAATCGGATTGATAACACTGTCCAGGTCCAGGTAAGAAATAGGATCGGGCCTTTTCCTCTTGGCGAGCAGAGAGTGCAAAAAGGAACAAATACCCATCTTAACATTGTTTAAGAGGAAAGAGAGAGAGAAAAAAAAAAAGGCAACAGGGTCCCACAATTTAGGGCAATGACCACGTGGGCAGCAAGGCCACAGAAAGCAAAGCGTTCAGTCTCTGCCTGTGACACTGAGTCGCGGAGGGGGCGCAATGCGAGCTCCGTTGCAGTGGGCCTCAGCTGCTACTTCTGTAAAATGGGTGTAGGACGACCTACTTCGCTGGGTTGTCATGGCAATGAAACAGGCTAATCCAGTCCCCTCCCCACTATAAGTGGAAATAACCGTAGCTAACTGTCCGAGCGGAAAAGGGCAAGGCGTTACAGTCCCTTTCCTGCAAGGAGAACTGAATCCAAGGTCTTCACCGCTTAGCCAAACTGAATCCAAGGTCTTCACCGCTTAGCCGGGTTGGTCACGTTTTAACTCACTCACCTTAGCTTAGGGGTTTTCCTGCAGCCATCTGTACTTGACCGCTAACTGAGAGAGGGAGAAGAGAGACGGGGAGAGGGAGGGAAGAAGGAAGGAGGGAAGGAGGGAAGGAGGGAAGGAGGGAAGGAGGGAAGGAAGGAAGGAGGGAAGGAAGGAAGGAAGGAGGGAGGGAGGGAGGGAGGGAGGGAGGGAGGGAGGGAGGGAGGGAGGGAGGGAGGAAGAAAGGGGAGCAATGTCTTGCTTTGTGCACCTTTCCCACTCTCCATTCTTAATGCTGCAGGATTTTGTGTGGCGTGTAGTGTCGGAGCTTTATGGTTTCAATAGCCAGGGTAAGGAGGTTAATGCCACCTTAACAAGGGACTCATTTCTTCTTCCCTCCCAACTTCTCCCTTTTCTGTTTTGGCTCAGCCTAGGTTTCTAACACTACCCGATGAAATGCAGTCTACAGCTTTTAATTGTGCCCAGAGGCGGTACAACTTCATAGAGGTTTTTAAGCAAGTGGCGGAGGATTTGAGAAACAGCTGTGTTGTGGGCCCATGTGCTCCGAGGTGGAACAGCCCCGTCAGCACCTGTACCCGCTGAGCACACACCCTCACACCCTACATGCGTGTGCACAGCTGGGACCCATCAGGGTTGTAAGGAATTAATACTTTTAACTTGGTATTTTATGGTACCTAGAGGAGCCTGATGCTATATTAAATCCGGAGTACATAAGTAGGATTTTGTTCAATCTTGGAGTTCCTGGGGTGGGGGCTTGGTGGGCTGGGTGGGATATTAAAAACACACACACACAAATACACACGCACGCACGCACACACACACGACCTCTTTTCCAATGCCGAGAACGAATTGTTTTAATATCCCAATGTTTGGTTTATTTATTATTAGAGATGAGTGGCCACTTTTAAGGAGTAATGGACTTTTCCCCGGCACTAACCTAGTATTCCCAACTGAATGTTGCTCAGACTCCCAAGCAATTGTGGAAAGCCGCCGACAAAGACTGTTTTTTCTGAATCGCCCTTCCCAAAGCCCACTTTCCTTTGGTACAAGCCCCCATGACATACTTCCCACCTTTTGGACTCTGAATTCAATCTTCAAAATCCTGCTGCACTCTACCATTCACACAACTCTGCCACATGCTATCCCACTGGATGCCCACCTCTTCTCAGGGTATTCAACCAGGCCAGTGTCTGCGCACCCATTTTATAGTCATGCAAAAAGAGGATCAGAGAAGTTACCTGCCTAAGTCAAGGCAAAACCAACCTCAGACCTTGGAATTCAGTCCACTGACCCTAAGCAAACACTTTTTAAAATCTAAGACGTTGTAAATACAACATGAAAAGTTTATTCCATGGGTGGCTGGCACTGAGTGAGTTCTCAGGAGTTTTTACAGATGTTAAACTTGTGTGATAGGCAGAAAAAGGATCCTGCCAAAGATGCCAATATCAAATCACTGGAACCTGTGAATGTGACCTTATTTGGAAAACAGGTCTATGCAGGTGTGATTAAGCTAAGGATCTTGAAATGGGAAGATAGTTCTGGATTTTCTCTGGGTGGGCTCTATATCCAATGACAAGTGAACTTATAAGAGAGAAGCAGAGGGAGATTTGAGACAAACAGGAGGAGGTCATGTGACCACAGAGGTAGAGAAAATACCGACAGCCACCAGAAGCTGGAAGGCACAAAAAAACAGATCACCCTGAGCTCTCCAGAGACAGTGTGGCCCTGCAGACACCTTGGTTTCAGACCTCTGGCCCCCAGAACTGTGAACCAATGAATATCTGTTATTTTAAGCCACCGAGCTTGTGGGAATTGGTTACAGTAGTCCTGGGTATTTTGCTCTGGGCACCATGTTAAATTTTGCGGCAAATGGGGGCTCTTGGCACGAAGGGCACCTTATACTCTGGGCACTGTTAACATGCAGAAAGAATGCCGGCAACTGGGAAGAATGGCCCACTGCCCGATGGTGTCCAGTCCTGCCCTACCTGGCAAGGACACCACCAAAGTTCAGCCCCAAGGGAAGCTAGTCACTGTGATCCTGATTGACAGCCAGTAGGGGAGGCAGGAAGCCTTGTGCGTCATGTCTCAGTTTCCTTGTTGGTAAAATGAGATTCTCGATGTGAAACACACTCTGAAAAACTGCAAAACATCATAGGAGTGTTGGTTATTTGCCTCAATACATATTTATGAAGCCGCTATGGAGTATTAGACTCATGGAGTGCCCACGGCCCTATGACTTGGAGAGAGGGCAAGTCTCCAGTAGGTATTATTGCAAAGTCCTCCAAGCACGCTTTCTCTTAAGTATCCACTTATCATCCATTAATATATTGAAACCTCTTTAGAAATCATCCAACCCAGAATGCTAGGTTAATGTAGCCCATAAATTTAATTTCTGCAATGTTTCTTTGGATTCTCCAAACTTGCCTCTTTCAAGCACTGAACGATCAGACTCCAAACCCACAATAACACGCCATTTGTTTGTTTATCGGGTTAGTAATGATTTTTTTTAATGAGCACTCAATACTGGTTAGAAGAAGCTGGCATCTCAAATGCTGCTTTTGATCACTTAAAAATGCTACAAACCTTTTGGGGAGTAATTTGGCAATACGTCTCAGGAACCTTTAAAAATTGTGCTCAACCTTTGACCCAGTAATTCCATTTCTGGGAAACTATCCTAAAGACATAATGGGAAGGATGGAAACTGCTTTATGCACAAAGATGTTTATCAGAACTCTCGTTCTGACAGCGAAAGTATTTGAAACCATCTAAATGCCCAACGACGCAGGAATGGATAAATACACAATGGGGTGTCCCTCTGTGGACTACCCACCAGCAAGAACTGCAGGTTAGAAGCATTTAAACAACACGCTGAAATGTATCCTGCTAGGGAAACGTAAGAAGCAGGGATCCAAATGAGTACATGGCAGTGACCTCAACGTGACCCAATACAGCAAAACCCTGAAAAACGACTGGGAGAAACGCAGAGTAGTTATCGTTACCTATAGCCAGCAGAATTATGAGTGATTCCTTCCTTTTTCAAGACTTACGAATTTTCTTCACTGAACGAACTCTATTACTATTAAATAGAAAAACTTATTTGAAAATAAGAGCCCTCACATGCTAACACATTATAGTTGGGTGGGGAAAGCTTGTGATATGTTCTCCGATTCCCTCGTGATTTGACTGCACCCTTCAAAGTCTCTTCCTTATGACTTAAAAATCCCGTACCATTCAAAGCAGTCCTCCGGCTCAGCCTTATCATTCGTGTGCTCTCTCTGTTAAACGTGGAATGAGAATAGGGGCTGAGAGAGGCCCTGACGCAGCCCATCACCAGCCCAGGAACCCACCTCTGGGTGCAGGCCATGCTACAGTCTTTGTGAGAAGAGCTGGGCTCTTCCTGAATTACTGGCCTGTTTCATGTTTATACATCAGTTTATGCAAAACTGATGGTCTTTCCTAGTTTGTGGGAGGCTGCTGGGGGGCTCAGAGACTTATCTCTGGCTTGCTTGTAACAATACCACATAGGTTTGGGGGTCCTGGCCTCACTCTGACCTCTGTGTTCATTTTTTTGTTGTTGTTAACCCTCACCCGAGTATGTTTTTTCCACTGATTTTTTTTTTTTTTTTTAAGAGAGTGGAAGGGAGAGGGAGAGAGAGAAATGTCAATGTGAGAGAGACACATCAATTTGTTCCCTCCCGTGCATACCCCAACCAGGGCCGAGGATCGAACCTGCAACCCAGGTACGTGCCTTTGAGTGGGAATTGAACCCATGACCCTTCAGTGCATGGGCCAATGCTCTAACCACTGAGCCACACTGGCCAGGGTTCATTTCCATACTCTGAGTTTCTTTCTTACTTACTGATCGCCTGCACCAAATTAAGCCTTGATGGGCTGTTTCAAATAGTTGTTAGAATGAGTCAAGGTATTAAGTCTTTTTTTTGTTTTTGTTTTTCATGAAAGGTGGGCTGTGTGCACTGCCATGGGTTATGGCTCCATGGACTGTCGGAGAGAATTCCAATAAAGGCAAGGTCCAATCAGACAGAACCACCCCACTTGAATCCACATCGCAGCAGTTGTATGGATATCAAAGAGCCTGGGGGACAGGAAGGAGTTAAATCCTGTGGCAGCAGAGGGTGGGAGCTGGCAGCATTGAGGGGCCTGGTCCCTTCCTGCACGGGAGGAACACGGGGTCATTAGAGCAGGCAGGAACTTGCACTTGGCTTTGCTGGGAAAGCAAATATTGTGCATATTGCAGTGTTCCTGTGGGCGAGCTAATTGTCTAACTGCCCTTGAGATGTATATAATTTTGTCTGCAGCCCTTGCCCCTCCCTCTGTGTCATCGCCAATGGGCCGGGAAACTTTAACAACATCTACGCCCATTAAAGGGAGGCAGCGGGCCACCTCTGATACCCACGGCCCTTAGGTGAGCCATCTGGCTGCTGGGCTCCTGCCTGGAGAGGCTGATCGATTTGGTTAAGGGCATGACTTTATGTGCCCTTTGGTAGGTTGGGAAGGGATGTTACATTACATTCCTGGGGCTGCTGTCACGAAGTGCCACAAACTGGGTGGCCAGACTTCCCTTTCTCCTCTCTTATAAAGACACCACTCATTGGATTTACGTTCTGTTCTAACCCAGTAAAACCTCGTTTTTAAAAATTTTATTGTGGTACGAACTCTTGAGACTTACCCTCTTGGCAAATTTTTAAGTGTACAATCCATTATTGTTGACTTCAGGTACAATGTTGTACAGAAGCTCTCTAGAGTTTATTGGTCTTACTTAACTACCCTGTCTTAATTTGATGACACTGACCAAAACCTTATTGCCAAATAGGTCCTATTCACAGAAACAGGGGGTTAGGACATCAACATATTCTTTGGGAGAACACAAGTCTACTCATAATAGATGTTTGATGATTCAGCGTTATTAGGAGCAGTCTGAGTTCAAATCCTGGCCCCACCCCTCACGAAGCAGGTTATCTAACCTCAGCTCCCTCAGTTTGGCAAGTGGGCCAGATGTCACCACCGACCTCCTAGGGCTTCTGGGAAAATTAAATGGGACCATGTGTGATGCGAGCATACTACCAGACACAGAAAGTGCCCATCAAGTGTAAGTTGTGACTCAGCCTTCGGATTGTCACCCATCTCTGTGACTTGAACTCAGATATCACTTCCAAACACTGAGAGACTCTGGTTTAAGATAACAGAGGGCACACAATCATTAAGCGGACCTAGCTCTTTACAAGAGAGGTTTGCTCTGCCTGGAAGCCTTTCCTCTGCCTTCTCCACCCTCCTGCCTAGCCTTCTGGCCTTGGCCCTGCCCGAATCGACATCTACTCCCAAAGACCTCCCTGGTCTCCCTGCTGAGGGCAGCTTGGTGCAGGTCCTGCTCAGCCCTTCCTTCCACAAGCAACTGCAATGCTGGTGCCTTTTCTGGCTTCGGATGCTGCTTCACCCATCGAAGGGGACCCTCAAGGCACGGGTGTAGGATTGCCTGATAAAATATAAAATGAACTATAGTATGAGCATGTTCCAAATATTGTAAATACTGGATCAGGGTGCAGATCAGAAGTGCTTGGAAGTTAATGTCCTGAGAGTAGTTCTCAAGCCAGGGCAGATGGGAGCTGGTGGGTAAGTACCCCAGTTTGTTTGTCCCTACTGGGGGGTAACTCAGAGGACTGCGTTCCACACTGACCCCAGAATTCCCAGTTGGATGCTGCACCACTTGTCCGATGCAGCCACCATTCATTAATATACCATGTTGGCTTGCTTCCCCTCTCAGTCTCTTTTCCCCCCCTTTTGTGAAAACACAATATTAGGCCCCCTGCCCAACTCCCACCCTCCTGCTGTAGACTGAATGTGTTTCCCCCAAAACTCATATGTTGAAATCCTAACTCCCAAGGTGATGGTATGAGGAGGTGGGGGACTTCAGGAGGTGTTTAGGTCAAGAAGACAGAGCCTCATGGAAGGGAGAAGTGCCCTTATAAAAGGGACCCCAGAGAGCTCCCTAGCCCCTTCCACCACGTGAGAACACAGTGAGAAGTCAGCAGCCTGCAACAGGAAGAGGGTTCTCACCAGAACCTGACCATGCAGGGACCCCGATCGCAGACCTCAGGCCTCCAGAAATAAACTTCTGTTGTTTGTAAGCCACCCAGTCTGTGGTAGTTGGTTATAGCAGCCTGGCTAAGACACCTCCCACCACTGTTCTCCACGCAGACCTGTTTATTTCCTTCAGAGCCCTTATCACAATGTGTAATCACACATGCATATGTTCGCCTATTTGCCTAGCATCTCTGCCCCCTAAGCTGCGAGTTCTCTTACCAGGACGGTGTCATTCACGGCTGTTCTCAAGCACCTAGCACTGAGCTGGCACCCAAGGGGCACCTGCTAGACCATGGAGGAACAAGGGAATGAATGGAGAGGGGCTCTCTGCCCCAAGAAGAGGGAGATGGCTTTCAGCAGTGCAGAGCTGCCCTCAACAGAGGCCTGACTCACTGTTGAGATTTGACTTTGGCTGTCCCTTGTGTCACTCATTCAGAATTTGACCTCGATCGGTTGCCTGAGCTCTTGTGACCTCAGTTTCCTCATCTGTAAAACGAGGAGTTGGGACTAGATGATTTCTCTCATGTCCCACGGCTCTAAAATTCTCTGACTCTACATTCTAGGTAATAAACTTTACAACTATGAATAAATTAATGGAAATGAATGTTTAAGTGATGTGCAAATGTTCCTGCAAGTGCTTTCTTAGTCTTTTACGTAGTGGAAGAGTGGGAAATAAAACCGAGATACAAATGATCAGAAATATTTGTGTTGGTGGCAGCAGGGTGCCTTAGCCCCACGGATTTTCTGGAAGGGGTGTGTGGAAGAACTGTACCTAAAGAACCTGCTGGGAAAAGCACTGAGAGGAAAGCAGGCATCCTGGAAGCTGGAAGCCCCCAACTGGATGGATGTTCCGAGCCTGGATATTCCTGGAAAGGGTTCTAGGGCCCAGAGAAGCAGCAAAGGAAATTAAACCAAATATACTCCATCTTCTTAGTGTGTTTGGGCTGCTATTTACAAAATGTCATAGCCTACGTGCCTTATAAACAACAGACATTTATTTCTCACAGCTTTGGAGGCTGAAAGTCTGAGATGGGGGTGTCAGCACGGTCAGTTGAGGGCCCTTTTCTGGGTGGCAGAAGTCTTCAACCTTCATACGGTGGAAGAAGCAAGGGAGCCCTCTGGGGTCTCTATTATAAGAGCATTAATCTCACTCCTGAGGGCTCCACTCTCATGACTGAATCAACCCCCAAAAGCCCCGCCCCCTAATTCCATCACATTAGAGGGTATTCAACATATGAATTTTGTAGGGGTCACAACATCCAACCATAGCACCATTTCTCTGATTCCCAAGGTCTGCCATGAGCTTCAGCAATACTCAGCACATTAGAATGGCGACTGGACATCAGAGTCTTTCATTTACTTGTCAACATGATCTCCCACCTCTAAATCAAATGGAAGACCCTTTTGACTAGACAGAAGACTTGAACCAAAAATCTTGACTTTCATAGGTATAAATCCAGGGGTGGGCCAAAAGTAGTTTACAGTTATTCATATGGAAAATAATACATTAATTAATAAATAATAATACAAGAATAAGCTCTGTGTTTTGCATACTCACAACTATAAACCTACTTTTGCACACCCCTGTATTTAAGAGGAAAGAAAGGCCTGCGTATTGAAAGCTGAAACCACTGATTTCCCATGTTGGTAGCAAGCTGGGAAGGAGGGGTAGAGGTAAGATTCTTTGAGCACAGGCTGTGTTCCGGCCTGGGGATCAGACAAGTGTGGGCATCAGGTATGGCTGGGGAGTGGGGAGCTCATAGGGGGAACTCACCACAAAGAATCAAATTGGTGGGAGGTGCCCAGCAGGGTCCTATGAGATAACTCATCCCCGAGGAGAAAGGTCTGATCAGCTTGACCCAGTTGCAAAGCTTGAGTGGATGGCAGGGGTAGAATTTGAATTCAGGGTGGAGGCTGTTACACGAATCTGTCTCCTACTAGACCCAGTAGACACACATCTGGGTTCATGGCAGGATGTGGTCAATAAATCAAAACCAACTGTCCTTTGGACAAAACTCTGTAATAGAATAAGCCTAAACACTTGTGCCACTGTGACACCCTGACCCTTTTCTATTTTCCCTGCTTACTTACACATTACTCATGCTGATCTGTCCCCCAAAATTACCTCCTGCCTTTCTTTTAGGACTTTTGGGTCTCTTGCCAAGGGCAGCTCTTTTTATTTTTATTTTTTTATTTTTTTTTAACTTTTTGGCTTTTACTCCCTCAGAGGAGTGCATTAAAAAGTGAAACTATAACGGTCATTGATTACTGAACTAAAAATAATATAGAACATCGAGTACATGATTTCATTCTGGTTTAAGTTTTCATTGCTAAATAATACAGAAAATGGAATGTCCTCTTGCCAAAAAATGATTAGGCTGAAGACCCCCTGAATGAGGAGCTACTGCGAAGCCAGGAGTCTGTCAGCACACGTGTTGGATTTCCTGCTGTTTTCACAAACAAAAATAAAGCATGACAGAGAAACAATGGCCGAGAAAACAATCTGCAGGTACAGAGTCATTTCCAGCCTACATCTCAGTGCCAGGCTGCTTGTTAACCATGAGCCTTGCTCATATCGCAAAAACACGAGCCCCAACAGGTACTCATCAGCCCCTCTAGCTTTGGGGGATATTTACACGACTTGTCACAGTTATTCACCACCATCCATCCCTGGGATATTCTCGCAGAGTCAAAGTGTCTATGATGCTCTCTGAGTGCCAGAGGTACAAATGAGCTCTTCTGGTCAATTCTATGCATATTTGCTGAGAATCTATTATGTACAAGGGTGGGGGTTAAAAGGGCAGAAAGAG
Source organism: Miniopterus schreibersii (assembly GCF_964146895.1). Classification (NCBI taxonomy): domain Eukaryota; kingdom Metazoa; phylum Chordata; class Mammalia; order Chiroptera; family Miniopteridae; genus Miniopterus; species Miniopterus schreibersii. Next base: position 21,870,228 of record NC_138121.1, on the reverse strand, counting down.
ATAGGTTAGGTGCCAGGTGCTTCTCAACAACTAATTTCTCATAACAATCCCCAAAGACCAATGACAATAGTATTCTCACGTTATTGTGAGGAAATTCAGAGAGGTTAGGTAACCTGCCCCACAACACCCAGCCGATGAAAGGTAGAGCTGGGATTGGATTTGGGGGCTGTCAGGTTCCAGAAACCCTTGTCTTTCCAGACTGCCTTCCCTCCCAAAGAAAAACATCCCATGTCTTCTTCAGAGTTGTTGAAAGTGGCCCTTTACTTTCCTGCAGACAAGACAATGAAAGGTGAGCATAACAGCAAAGAAAAGCGACACAGAGCCCGGGGAGACGGAGTTGGAATGGGGTGTGTGTCTCGGGTGGCGAGAAAGGACTGCCTCTCTCCCTTTGCACAGGCACAAGAATGACTTGGGGTACCAACTATTAAGTCTCTTTGCCAGTCAGAATTGGGTCAGATATTCTAGCAGCGAGAACAGCCTGTTCTCTGCTCCAGCTGTTATCTGAGCTACACAGCTGGGGGGAGGCCTCCAACTTGCTTCCTGGGCTCAGAGCTCAAGGTTTGCACAGCTCTCCAAGCAGCACGTGCTGGCCTCTCCCAGCGGGAAGAAGGAGAGGAGGGGCAGGGAGAAGAGAAACTAGAAAGAAGGGGGGAAGGTGGAGGGGAAATGGGAGGGACATTCTTGTTTCTGGTGGAGGAACTGATTATCATGTTACATGAATCTGCCGGCCTCACGGTTGTCAATCAGGGAAAATTTCCTGCCAGTTGTTCATGGGTAAGAAGCTAAATTCTTTGAAAGTGAACTCAGAAAACAGCCTAGGGGATGCTGATAAAATGGGTCCTGGGTGCAATGAGATCGCTATGAAAAAAGGCCTATCACAGGGTCACCCTATACTCCACACTCGGCGTCTACGAGGCCAGCAACACATCGGGATTTCCCTAAGCCCTTGAGACGTATGTTAAGGGACCCTTGCACAAGAGGACCGGCGCTTTCGTTTCTGTGGGACTGAATTGTAAGCTCACATACCTCTTCCAAGTTCTGTTCCTAAACAATCCTGATGTGCATGACACCAAAGGACCCCACCAACCCGCTTGCTTGGAAAACCTCCATCTCCTTGCATGTACCACTGAGTGGGTCTTAAAAGCAGTAGAGAAAAAATTACTCTGATTGCCTCCTACTTATCTGGATGCTATTGCTCCCTACTTCTGGGTTCTTGGTGAAAAAACAAGCAGTTGTTATATGAATTTCATAATTTAGAGATAAATAATGAACACCAAACTCAGAGCGAAATACCCTAGTGTTCATTTTATTTAATATTCTCCATTGGTGGAAATAAATTAAAAATGAACAAGGCTTGTTTATGCCTGCCTCACATTGCTCTCCACTTTTGAATTGCAACCGCATATTAATTTGCCAAGATCCCATAAATTATAATTAGCCCGGAGGATTAACAGCATAAATCCTTGAATTTAAAACCAACCTGCCCGGCTCTCTCTTCCCTATGCCCTAAAGTGAAAAAGAGCCATAAAACCTATCACCGCTACTTGATCCATTAAACTCGGGAGACGTTCTTATTTCAGCTTAGCTGGTGGAGGTAGTCTTTGTTCACTCTTTTTAAAGTTACAGTGGCTCCACAGGAACTGGGAGATGGGAGACCATCCCCATCGGGGCCCAGCCCAGTGCACATTCACTCGGAGAAGAAGAGTGGAGTGGAGGCGGAGACAGGGTCCTGGCGCAGATCTGAGATTAAAAGTGCCCCCCTGACTCTACTTTGTAGGTCATGTATTGTCAAGAGGCCCAGAGTACTTGGAAGATGCACACGGCCCGTGCACATGTGTGCACACACAGGCAGGCAGGCATACACAGTCTGAACTTGTATCCAGCCATGTTCATGCCAGGCTGATTGGGAAACTGAGGAAGGACAATGCTGCTTGGATGAAAAAGTATTTAACACAAGACTATGGCACATTTTAAAATGCTGGCTCTTCTGATGAGGAAAGCGGCAAAGCCGTCTGAAGTCTCCACAGCGTACGAAGTACATCTGTGCTCAGCTCGGCCTGGACAGCCTCCCTGCAGCAGTGGCCAGGTGTGTTGAGAGATGCGGTCCAGAGCAATGTGTGAGTGCGTGGTTAGCTATGCTTTTGACGTGCAAGTCAGCTGTGCAGGTGGCCTCCCTTCACTGAGACTTGTAAAGGGAAAGGGTGGACAAATAACAATAAATCTTTGGCTTCCCTCCCTTTGATTCTTCAGCCTCACTATGCTCCTCTCTGCTTTCTTCGTCTTTACTTGGGCTCCTAACCCCTGGGCCCCATCTCCAAGCCTGGATGTTGCTCTCCTCTGGCCTCCCTTCCTGCTCGTTTTGGGAGACTTCCTCTGTGCCCAGGTGCCTCCCTCTGTCCCGCCATCCCCTGGTGTCCCACTAGTCTGGGAGCTTGTTGAGAAGGGGAAGGGCACCTTACTCATCTCATTACCCCACCTTGAGTACTGCACTATGCATGGTAGGTGCTCGAGAAATATTTGTGAAATCCCTGTGATCCTAAAAAGGAACAAAGATTTATATACACATCGAAAAAACTAAATGTCTGTCTTGGGCCTCCAAAACTTCTGAGACTTCTGATTCCAGTAACAGATGTTGAAGGGAGCCATCCTGGTCTTCACAGACGTGATCAAAGGCAACTAATGTTTTTTGAGCATTTGAATTTGCCAGGCACTGAGCAAGGCGCTTATGTTGATTACTGTGTTAATTTTCACAACCACCTGGTAAGATGAGTTATTAGCCCATTTCGCAGAAGAAAATGTGGAGGCTCAGGAATGTTTGTTATTATAGCTCCGGTAATGATGAGTCTACGAATATTCTCTGGTGATGCAGTGTTTCCTGACCCCTCTCCAGTTTCTATTGCAACATGTCCACTGGAAGATGTTCACCCACTTCCAAAGGAGTCCCAGTGCTTATAGGATCCCTGGAGCTTTGCTAGAGTGGCACTCACTCAGGGAAGCATGCCAGAAACAAAAGAAAGCGAGGGTGATGCCACCACAAGGCTAACTGCTCTCCTTTACAGTTTTTAAAACCATATGCAAATCTTGACATTGCTTCTGCAACTAGAAACAGAACACTTGTGAAAATTCCTGCCCAGTGTCAGGAGACAGCAACCATACATCGACTGTCATGATTATTGGTTGAATACCTGTCTCCTGCCAGGACACCGGGCTCCACAGACCAGAGCAGGGCCTGGTTGCTCGACAGGCCACTTCTAGAAAGTCGTATCCCACCTGGCGCATGAGAGATACTCCACACATATTTGCTGAATGATTGATCGAACTTTCCAAACTAACTAACAAACCATAGTTGAGTATCATGGGTTGTTTAAATGCAGATCGTAGTCCTAACCCCAGATTTAGCAGGTCTGGGGTGGGCCTGAGAATTTGCGTTTTTTACAAGTTCCCAGGAGATGCCCAGGGACCACACGGTGAGAACCACTCATTTCAACTTGTAACTGAAGCCATATAATGGGATACCCTGGAACCACTGGACATGATGTAGAATAAGATGATTGGTACAGGAAGATAGTCACAATATCCTGTTAGCAAAATAAATCAGGTTACATAATAAAGGGGGGATAGCATCCTGTTTCTGTAATTTTTTTTTAAAAAAAAAAGCAAGAATAGCTACGTGTATATTTATATAAATGTCTACATATATAAATTTAAATGTGTAAATGGATTTAGGAATAGGTATAGATGGGATATGGGTATGAATATAGAGGTAGTATACTTCTTGCTGAGCTATGAGATTAGGACTATTCTGATTTTGTTATTTTGGCTTACCTATATTTTTTACCTTTTCAACACTGATCATAAGGAGAAATAAGATTCTTTTAATTTTTAGAAATGATAGCAGACTGCCATTACTTTGGCCCTTGGCACCTGTCACAGCTTCTAGAGGTGTTTGTTCCAACCCTGGCAAAGTGGAGATTGCATATAAATGAAATATTTGAACATCCTAAATTCCCTTAATGAATCAGTAGCATGTATTTTTCATCATTTTTTTTTTTTCGTGGGTCCCACAATGACTCCCTGAGAACTACTCATGCTAGGGCAGTGACCTTGTTTTTACTGATAAAAGAGGAATGGGGATTACAAGCCGTGACATGCAGTTTTAAATGCATATAGACACATATGCATATGCTCGTATACACGTGTCCATACAAGTGGACATTTACATAGGCGTGTGTATGTTTATAGATATTTAAGTGTATATAAGTAGATGTCAGGTTGTCAATTGACCTTTCTTGGAAATGACTGTCTTCTACATGAGACTATTTCCTTCCTATTTTTTGGCATTAAAATACTATGTTTCATTAAAAGATGATGGATAGATAAATACATGCTAAAACAATCAGAGTAAAGTGTTAATGGTAGTTCACTGTAAATTTTTTTCAACTTTGATGTATGTTTGTAAATTTTCATAATGTTGGAGGAAACTTTTTAGTTTATGAAATAATGGTTATGACAGGTGATAACTGAGATTTTATAAAAATTATTAACGTCCTTCCTTACATACCAAAATAAAAAGTGGGCAACCCTATGTTACTCCTTTTATTTTTTTTTTAATTACATGATATTTCAGGGCTTAAAAACCAATGCCACAGAGTAGCTCCCATTTTACGGGCGTGGGGCTTCCTTCGTTCCATCTGTGGAGACTCCCAGGACTGAAACAGTAGAGTTGCTGGTGTCTTGAGCAAGGTCCTTAATAAGTATTAAGCAAAAATGATGCCGCCACAGGGCTGCCCCTATCCTTTCTCAGGATGGGTTATTAAAGCTTAAATTACCCCCTTCGTGGACTTCACTGGAATTCACTCTATTGGAATTTCACACATCATTTTCAATTAAGAAGCCCCTGCCTGCAGGACAGGGCCACCTGGCGTGTCCTACAAAGCACGTCTGCAGACACATGTGCAGACATGTGGCTGGTGCCATTAAAATGCCGGCGCTTGGACAGGGAGCTCCGATTGGCAGCTCACCCTACCGTTCTTGATCACACGGAAATCGAAGGCCTGAGATGGGTTTAATTGTTTAAAATACTTATCCAGTATTAATATTAAAAAACTTTTTATGCATAGCTAATCTGTAGTTGGACTGCCCAGGTAAGTTTAAATGTTACTAGATTTGTTAAGATCTTAAAAATTAACTCCATTAGCAAAGTTGAGCAACATACTAAGCCAGAAAGTATAGAATAAACTGGAACTCGGCCATCACCTTTTCCCCGGGTACCCTAATGAAACTGGAGTGCTCCCAGGTGGGGACCTTGGGAAACGGTAAGAGGACCCAAAATCCAAGTGTGGGGCGAAGCCCAGTGGCTGTCCTTGAGCACTCTGACCCTTCCCCCCAGCGCTTTGCTTTGTGACACTAAGCATTTTTCCCTTACAGAGGATTTCAGCTGCCGGATTCCCCTAAAGGTACTTTACTACCTGTGCTGGGAGGAGAGCAGTCACTTCGTACAGAAATTAAATACATAAATTAATAGGCGCCTCTTCGGAAACCTTTCAAACAGGGAGTCCAGCTGCTTCGGAGGTTCTGCAGTCAATAGGTCGCGGCCTTGGTTCACGTCCTGGGGAAGGCAGAGCAGGGACTAAAATGGCCCGAGAGATGCAGCAGAGATCAACAAATACGTCCTGAGATTTAACCACTTAGGCGAACGTGTTTGCCTTTGTCAGGAAATGCCTAAGAGGGTTATGCTGAGAACTTGCCAAAACCAAGCGGCAAGTGATAAAAAGGCCAGTCCTGCCCTCCAGCTTGCTCTCTGTCAAAGGCTGGCTGGTCAGTTCAGATAGAAGAGCAGGAGGAGGGGGAGAGGAGAGGAAGGGGAGGGGAGGGGTCCCCACAGCCTCCAGCCAGAATAAAATGTGTGCTCAGTCACATGGGGCATCTGTCCTTCACCCTCTTCCAAGAGCAGGAAAGAGAGTCACTCCCAGAGGATGCCTTTGCTCCGAGAGAGCTGGAAAGGCTCCTCAAGTGTGTGATGAAAAAATTCATTTAAACATGTAGCCTTTTAGCTGCAGAACCTCTGAGATCTCAGAATTATATCCAAAAGGCCTGACGTCTTTACTGAGGGGCTACAATATGCCCAGCTCTTTCCTGGGTGGACCCTGTATGCGTGTTTAATTTTTAATGAGATCACTCTCCAACTCCATCAGCCTCTTTTACCTGTTTGCTATATATTGAGTTTCGGTGTGTGACTTCATCAAAGACGGGCTTTAGCAACTTCTGAAATGCTCGAAAAACATGTTTGCTAAATGCAACAGACAGCAGGCATTCTTTCACACATCACATCCCCTATGGTCCTTAACAGAGAATCTAGCCCAAACCAGCCAGATTCGTAGCCGTTAGAGAATGGATGTGGGACCACCTATGCAGTGTGCCCATTTAACAGATAAGGTAGTTGAGCCCTAATGCAGAACACCTCTTGCCCAAAGTCACCAGATGCCCCTAAGTAACTGAATTGAACATTAGTTTGTAGAAGTGAGACAAAACGTTCAGATGGAATTTGCAGCAATTGTAACAGTCTCCTAAAAAAAAAAGTTGTATTCTTGTTTGTTTTTTGTCCTAATACATGCGGGGAGGAGGAGTGTTACGGCACAGCCCTGAGTCAGGAGTCAACACCAGATAAGTCCTCCAGAACTGTCTCCCTGGACCTCCCAGCTTCCTGAACGTTCCATGTGTGAAAGTCTTCCATTCCCTCCAAGATGCTCCAGGTCTTGGAAACCAAAGCCTACAACATGTTCCTCTTACAAACCCCCTACCTCTAGATGGAAGTATCCAGAGAGCAGATGCAGACGCAGTAGCTAAATATTAGCATTTGTTTTAAGGGCAAGTAGTACAGGAAAAGAGAGAAGAGAACCCATCTCAGGTAACTCCCTTTAGAAAGTTCCTGTTTGCTTTTTCTGGAAAGCGCAGAGCCTGTGGACGTTTCTGTCAGAGCTGTGCTTCCTACATTTGCTGAATAAAAAGACTCACCAGACACTTCTTAAAATACAAATTCCCTTACATAGACTTATCAGGGAGATCACCTCGTGAGCTGTATAAGTGTCTGACCACTATGCTGTACACGCGAAATTAATGTCACAGTCAATGTCAACTGTAAATGAAAAATACAGATTCCTGGGTCCCTCCCCAGATCAAATGGACCATATTCCCTCTGGCTGGGACCATTAAAAAAAACAAAAAACTCCCCCAAATGATCCTCATCATAAAGTAATTGGGGGGGAATTTACCAAATTTCCATCTGTTGAAAGGACCATACCTGCGAAACCAAATCTCTCTGAAAATTGGAAATGATTTTAGTAACAACAGTAGAGTTGCCGGGTCAAAACTGAGGGGTGAACAGCATGAAGTTCATTCCACAACACTGTACCGTCCCACACTTCCTCTTGGGACGATGCTGGAGTAAAGTCCTTTCTGAAACATCTCTAAGGCTCTCCGTTCATACGCCACCATTTGAAAGGCCTGAAAGGAGGCCGATCTCTGGGTGCTCTGCTCCATTTCTCTTTCCTGCGCAGAATTTAGAATAAAGGACATTTCTGACGTGCCGTTTTGGAAGGACGGCTTCTAAAAATGGTCTTTGCCAAACTCCCATCCCTGTTCCCTTGCTGCCCCCTCCCCCCATGACCTTTCTACAGGTGCCAAGTCTACCGAAAAAAATTATGTTCAACCACCGTGGAGAAAACCCCATTGGGTGTAACATGCAAATCGAGCCACTTCTCTCGAGTCGACATCTTGTTAATCAATTCCGCTGCCCTCCACTCTAAAAGGGAGATCTGGAAGCTGCTCGACAGGGGGACTAGAAAATGCACCGTGTGTTCCAGAGGGAGGAAGGACTCTTTCTGCAAGCCCAGCCCCAGCGCTGAATTATTTTAATTGCCGCCCGGTGATGCCAAGGTGCTGAAGCACCCCCTTAGGCTGAGTGCTTAGCCAAGAGGTACTGAATTAAACTGTCAGAACATGCAGAAAAATTGCAACTCGGCCTGTCAACAACATTTGTTAAGAGACACGGGTGAGGCTGGTGACTTGTGTAGAAAAAGAGCTGCCTGTGCAGAGCCATCAAAGCACAGCCTGGAACTAATGGGGTATTCAGAGGCCCTGTTCTACTTCATTGGTCAAAGCCAACACAAGCCTGTAAGATTTGGGCCGGTTTGCTGTTTATTACTATGGTAATAAAGGCCACTTAAAGATACAAACCCATCTTGTACTGGCGCGAACCCAGGCCTTCTCTTCCAGATCGGATCACTAATGCCTGCCCTCAGTTCTCAGGCTCTTTAAAACAATCTCCTTTTTTAAGGAGAAAAGAAAAAAAAGTCTAGAAAAATGAAGACCCTTGTCAGAGGATGACATAGGGGCCTTGATCTTATGTATCCTTGGCTGGCTTTTTTTTAACATTGACCCTGAGATGCTCGGTTTCACGTGCCATCTTGGAGCTCCCAGTTCCCAGTTACTCAGTTATTCAATTCAATTCTAATCGAGCTGTTCCTGGAAAAGTGTTTGGTAGATGTGATTAAAGCCCATAGTTAGTCGATTTCCAATAAAGGAGATGATCCTAGATGATCTGGCTGAGCTTGAAAGATCTTAAGAGGAGAACTGAGCCTTTCTTGGAAAAAGAAATTGTGCCTGGGATGAGCAGCTGTGGCCCATGGTGGGACTTCCAGGCTACATTTCCTGAGTGCCACAGTATGGATTTTGGACTTTCCTAGGGTTTCACTTCTCTGGTTGAGTCCTGGCTAATCCATACCCCCAAATAGTTAGTTCCTTGTCACTTAACTTTCAACTAAATACCTTTTAATCAGAATTCTCAAGATGAAGGTCTGTAGGTTACAAAGAGTTTATGTTCTTTTGCCCCACACCTATACATTTGGTGCAATATGTTAAAAATAAAAATAAACTAAATTGGTTCCATTCAGTTTTCCAACAAAGGTTATTCAACATGTACCTCCATTCATTTGTATGACTTTCCTGGTAAACATTTATTATTTGCAATTCCTGCCTAAAATTAGAATATTTTAGGAGAAAAAAAATCATTATGAAACACTCTTTTTTTTTTTTTACTCTTCAACAAAAGAAAACCTGGAGATGATAAGGGTAGTTTGCTCAACATATAGGGACATTATGATAATTCCCTTTGGAAAAATGTATTGAAATGCAACTATAGGTAACAGAAAAAGGGTGAGGAAGGCGAGCACCCTCTTTCCAGGCAATTCTCACATGCATTCTTTGCTCCTGGTAATCCTGAGACCAGCTTTGAGTGAGTTAGTGTTAGGTTCCCCCTGGTTAAGGAGCAGAAACCTGGTTCAGGAGAAAAACGCAACTCACTGGGAGCCCGGAAGTTCACGTTCAAACGCCCCCGCAACACACACACTCTGCATCTCACTCCCTGGAACACAATCTCCCCTCTAGGATATCACAGGGGGGCCCAAATGTATTCTGCCAATGCCTGGAGCTTCCTGGGCCCAATCCTACATCAAATGAATGCATCTCTCTGCAGAGTAAGATTCAGAAATCTTTTTTTTTTTTTTTTTTAAAGCTTCCAGGTGATTCTGATGAGCAGACAGGTTAGGAATTTGCTGGACGAGAGACCAGCTCAAGTTCCTTCCAGCTCAAAAACTTGATGTACCCAGGAATCAAATTCCGCAGGCGCCTCTCTAGACATTGGATGGGCAGTATTCCAAGTGCATTAATGCTTCTGGGCCACGGGGATATGGTTTTAAAGACTTGAAGCATTGCCACGCTGCCTCAGTCACCTGGCAGGACCTGGCTTATCATTTCGCCTGTAATTTCTGTTACCTGGTGATTTGGAGATTTGCTTGAGGTTCAGATCCGAGGGAAGATTCAATGGTCAAAATCAATAGATTTGAACTGTGATCGCTGGATGAGACGCAAAGCTCCTCCGTTCCCATTCCCAGCCACCCTGCCCTCTAGTATCTGGTACCCACAGCTTAGGCTGGGACACTTACAAGGGCGAGTTGATTACCTTTCCTAAATGAAGGGAAGACAGTGCCCTGTACTTTCCAAAGATCATTTGGAAATAGAATCAAGTTGCACAGGACCCTCACACAAACTTAGCCACCCCCCAGTACATGTCTTAATGTCATAATATTCATAACCTGAGGGGCTCTCTCTGGCTCTCAGTGGGAGAGGGTTGTGTTTGTTCCCGGCGCAAACAAAAGACATTAGAAAGCACACGGAGCGTATGATAGCGCTGCTGTGCCACGGCGGAAAAAAATATGGATTTTGCTCTCGTAATGTGTGACTATTAGATCACAGTGTTGGTTGCAATAAATTATCACTTTCAGTTACTGCTAATTGCTAGAATCTTCTGCCATGGGCTGCAGCGATGTGGGCCAAAAAAAAAAAAAAAAAAAAGTTTTGGAGTCAGATACAAATATGCATCCTGCTGGACTGTGAATGGCATCGCAGATCTTGAATAAATGCCTAAGGAGACAGCTGGGGATGAGAGCCTGGGAATCAAAGACGTCATTATGCAATTATTAAGAAAAGTGGGCTCTTCATAAAAGGAAATGCTAACTTCTCTGTGAATGCACTGACCCAGGGCAGCCTCTGCCCTCCATATATCCCTGTCAATAACAAGGACCTCCAGGATAGGTCCCTGACATAACCGGGTAGGTTCCTACTCTTCCTGTTGCAGGTCAAAAAGAATGTTATAAAACAGAAAAAGAAAAGGACAAATTAACCTGGCCCTTTAAATAAGGAGATCCTTCGATGCCTGTACCAAAAAAGGGCCAAACTCACAAAGGGCAGTGGGCCCTGTCCCAGCCTCCTCCTTGGACTTCTTCCCAATGTCCCTGCCACCACGAAGAACCCCCACAGATGTCCCCATCCCATTATGATCCTCTGTCCTCCCAGATTATGGAAAGAATCCAATGACATCTTCCTGACACAGATCCCGGAGGTTATTGTGCTTATTCTGTGAGGGCCAAGTTCTCCCTTAAAGAGATCAAATATTTGTTGAGCACCTACTAGTTCCCCGGTGATGGGGATGAATGCAGCCGTGAACAAAACCCATGAAATGCACCTGCCCTCCTGGAGTCTGCATCCTCGGGGGAGGGGGTAGAAAACAAAATGAATGGGTGCGGGAGGCAGACTGAAGTTTGAAGTCCCATGTCTAAAAGGTGGCAGCGAGGAGGAAGAAGGGGTGAGTGAGTGCTGTGGGCTGTGAAGGGCAGGCTGAGCAGAGGCCAGGACAGGAGAGGCTTCAGGCAGTGTGCTTGGTGAGCTTGAACAGCAAGGAGGCCAGTGCAGCTGGAACAGAGAGGGCAAGGGGAGAGCCCAGGAGGTGAGAACAGCATGCTAGGGAGAGGGAAGAGCAGGAGGGATCCCACAGGCCATGGGCAGGACTGGCTTTGAAGACCGGCTTTGAGTGACACCCGAAGCCTTTTGATGGTTCTAAGCAAAGGAAAGAAGTGATCTAATTTGTGTTTTCAGAGGAGACTCTAGTTCTCTGTTGAACAAAACCCCAAAGTAGGAAAAGCGGGGGGGGGTGCCAGGTGACCCATTAGGAGAGTGGGGCTGTCATCCAGACATAAGTGAGGATAGCTTGGAGGGGTGAGGAAGAGGGAAGGATGGCTTTTTAGGTGTGCATTCCTGCTTGTGAGGTTTGCCATAAACTCTTCCCACATATTAACTCCATGGAGCAAAGTCGGGTCTGTCCCACTCGAGCCCAGCACAGTCCCTGGCCCACAGAACACGTGCAGCAAATAAGGTCCCACTTTAAAAAACCAGGTAGGTAATGGTTCACTCATTCACCAAGAAGGCTGATTTATATTAGATGAGTGATAATTAATCAGGTCTGTTAGGGTCATCATCGCCGCAGTTGGAGCTCTGTCTGTCCGTCTCTCTCTCTGTTTCCGTCTCTCTTTCTCTTTGTCTCTCTCTCTCTCTCCTTTTTTAAAGAAGACAGCTTGATCGATGGCCCAGGACAGATGCCAGAGCCCCACAACCTCCCCCACGTCTCCCACTGCCAGGCTCTCTGACCTTCTACATGCCATTTATTTTGTCTGTGCCTCAATTTCTCCATCCCGAAAATAAGAATAATACCGCCGAGGGAACATTAGGAGGATTAATGTGGTAATAAGGACATGCCTGAAAGCAGTGTGAGCTCCTTGAAGAAACAGCTATAAAATAGGGGTCCGTTTTCCATCCCTCCTCTCCTCTCCCGCTAAATAAAACTGCCAGGGGGAGAGCAGGGAGTCCTGATAGGGTAGAACAGAAAACAAAAGGTAGGCGACGGCGACGGCGACCGGCGTTTCTTAAGCAAGGATCACCTTAAGTCAACTCAAAGGCATCACAAAGCCTCTAAGCGGTGTCCCCCTTTCTGACCAGGGGGTGGGAGATGAGGAAAGAATGTCCAAGGAATTGTGAGGATTATTTTGCCCCGATTTGGGGACCAGAAATTGCCTCAGAGGGGCTTAGTAATAAGCCAGAACCATGTCACCCCTCCCCTGTGCCCAAAGAATTTAGAAGCTGACAAGGCGATCGGGCAAATCCCCTCGGCAGTAATGTGAGAAAAAATTGCCCAAGACGCCCGTCTGGTTTGGGCTGATGGCACTCCTGGGTACACACAGTGTAAACCTATTGGATCAATAAATATCGGGCTCCTTTTAATGAAAGAAACACTATTATTTTCCTCTGATTGCTTCTCTAAGGCTTTTCTGCAAATGAGAGAGACGTTTGCTTTTCCCTGTCCCTGCTCACGGTGGATCTTCAGATGGCCACTGAGTTCATATATTTGCCTTTGTACGTATTTTATACCCAAATTTTAAAAACATGTTTCTTGTTTTTTTTTTTAAAGATCTTGTGTAAATTTTTTTAAAGGGATACTCGAATGCAGTGGGCTGCTGCTTGTTTGATTTTTCTTGTTATTTGCTCTTTAGAATTCAGGAAACACAGACCAGCGTGCTGGCAGAAATGACAGGGAAATGGCAACGGGCCTCGACGTTTAAAAGCAGCCCCTGCCCAGCTTGCTTGTAAATAAGGAAACGGATTCCAGTATTCACAGAATTGAGGAGTGAAGTCGAGATATCTAGGGACAATTTGTCTGTGTATATTATGACAGTATTTTTCAGGGACTCCTTGGGCATTCATTCACTCACTCATTCATTCACTCACCCATGCATTGGTGCAAGTCCTCTTACGTTATACTAGAATGCTCTAGGCTTCTTCCCCTTTCTCTCAAGGAAGGAGAGAGCGAGCAGGGTGGCCAGGAAGCTGCGGTGAGGCGTGCTGTTGGCTGAGTCACCTGCTTCCCTTTCCCCTTTCTGCAGGGGCGAGCCTGTCACTCCCGGTCAAAGGGCCTGGGGGAGGGGAGGCAGGCGAGAAATCTCTCAATGGTCTGAGAAAGAGGAACACGACTAATATCTGATTATCCTTCTGATGTTCATTCAAGTTGCCAGACAGGCTGCATTCCTTCCCTCACCTCTGACAGGAAGTCTGTGGTGGTGGAATTACTGTCCTTGTGTTCCTTGTGGGTGTCACCGTGTCACCGGGCTGCCATGGTCCTGGGAGCTGGAGGCCCGCTCAGAACATGAGCCGCGGGTGTGGTTGCTGAGCTGCTGGGATGGTAAAATGGCTCTTTTTCATTGAAAGAAAAAGTCATCCTATGCATTGCAAGCATAACTTTTATGCAAACAAAAACTCCATCGAAATTAAACGGAAAACATATTGGGTCAAAATACGCCACTGAATGTTTGTTTGCAACCTCATACTCAGAAGGACTCGTTTTTGAAAATGAGAAAATACGAAGGAAAACAAATCCTGAACCTCATCCTTCAAGCACAGCTATTGTAAATAAATTGGTATTCAGTGATTTGGGTTTTCCCCCGACTCCAATCGCTGCCTCCGCTCCTCCCCGCCCCCCACACACACCAGGACATTTTGTTTTTATCATAGGTGTAAAAGTAGAATTTTTTGCCCCGATTATTTTCTTTAGAAGTGTCATTCTTTTCTTTGATGCAGGAGAGTCTCTTGAATGACTACAATGCAGTTATTTAACTAATATCCTAGTATCTTTCTTTATAGCTGGTGAGTTGCAAAGTATTAATAAAAAGTAGAAGACAGCATTATAATTTACTTTATACTTAGGGCCACAAGTCATATGCCCATCGGTGAGGATGAGAGCTGTACTGGATTGAAACCCAGATTCCTGTCCTCTGGGGCCAAGAAGCCACAAAAAAAAAAAAAAAAAAAAAAAAAGTTTTAAACATTTACATCAATTCCAGAAAGATTTCTAAAAACCCTCCTCTCTGTGCCCGGCCCTGGGGAAACCATGTCTCCAAAAGGTACATAGATCTGTCGCTGTTTCGATCCGAGTCATTCCCTGCCAACCACTTCTTCTACTGGACAAAGACTGAATTAGATCAGGCTAAAGGCCAATTACACAAAACAGTGACCAGCGTGGCAGCTGGCCCCCCTCCCTCACCTGCTGCTGAAACTCCTGGTCCCAATTCCAGGGAAAAGAGAGCTGACTCCTGGAAGGCCTGGGGGTCTGTGCGGTGGTGAGATGTTGAGGAACTGAGACCCGCATCCCAGCCATAGGGTGGAGCAGTCATTTGGGGACAACTATGTTCCCATAGTTGGCTCTGGCTTTATTAATGTTAAACAAAGGAAGGGCTAGGCGGCCCCCATCCTGCTGTCCTGCTTTCAAGCAAGGCAGCAAGAGGGATTCCTGGCTCCCAAAGGCTTCCTTCTCTGTTATCTCTTTGGATTTTAATATTGCTAAAGCCTTAATAATAGGTAGGCTGAACACACATGTAATGAATCCCATTAGTCATAAATAGCTCCCTGCACCCATGAAAATGGAAGGAAACACTCTCCCTCACACAGCAAATCTCCCTCATTCAGATTACCTGGAAGAGAAAGAAGCTGATCTGAATTATGAATTTTTGTTTTAAAGAAAATGCTGTCAAGTATGTGCAGAAACCTTCGTAAGAAAACCAGCTTGTATCTAGCAAAGTCCTTAGGTGCGCTGATTAAAGGAACAGGAAAGAGTATCCCTGTGTACGTAGGAGCTTCTAAAAAGTCCAAGGGTACTTTAAAACTGCTTTCTTCCACAGGGTAGCCTCCTCCGGGTTGCTCTGGAGTATTCTTTGCTGAGTATACACCCGTTCTCCTAGGTGGGTGCACAGGTAAAACTCCAGCCAAGTTCCCGAATCTGAAGGATCTTAAATTCCAAGTTCCTGACGTCCACACTAATAAAGAGTGGGTCTACAGGGGACAGTGAGGGGGAGAAGGGATATATTGCTACTGCCTGCCAGCCTCAAGTTCATTTATGCTCACAAAAGCAACAGAAGGGCTTCAAAGCAGGGATGAGATTGTGAAAATTTCTAACGGTGAGGTCAGCATAGAGCAAGAGGTGAGCAAAAAACAAAACAAAACAAAAACCATTGCATTCTTTAAAAACAAAAGCCCTATCTACTACTTTCTGGGGGAGTTTTCGATTTTGATTTTGTGCTTTACATTGTTTTGTTTTATAAGAAGAGGAAAGTTTTGGGGAAGGCTTTTGTTACAGGATTGGTGGCTGGCCATTTGGCAGAACCAAGTAAAACCGTGTTGGGCCTTTCTGTGTCAGAGTAACATAAATTCCACAGTTCTTCCAGAGACCTCCGGGGCTGGCCCCTCGGGAGCAAACGCCTTCTCAGAGCAGGACTCCTCTCTCTCCCTCACTGGCCTCCTTGGCAGCCCTCCGGGGCCCCACTGAGAATGCGCCTGCCTCAGGACCTTGGCATGTACTTGCTGTCTCCATCACCCCACACCTAACCCCCTCTTTTTGCACAGGCCTCTGTTCTCTAGAGTCTCACAGCCTCTCCTCCTTCTGCCTTCTGTCCTCTTAACAGCTGCAGGTTACCTTCTCGGCACTTCTCTTTCCTTAATATGTCTTGACTTGTTTAAAATCTCTTTCCCCGATGACGATGAAAGCTTCCTGAGGACAGGGGTTCACTCACTGCTGAATCACCGGGCTTGCATACAGGGGGCCCCCGATCAACATTAGTTAATTGAATGAATGAATGAACGAACCATATAAATATATGCTGAAGATACTTGTAGATCCCTGTACTACTCATTGGATCGCGTGCGCACACACACGCGCACACGCGCACACAGAATCTGCAGGGACGGTGTCCCAGGAGGAGAGAATCCTAACCTGCCCCACTCAGACCCACCAAGTCAAGAAACGACTCTTTATGTGCCTTCCAGTAACATTAATTGTTGGTCATAAAACTTCAAAGAAACAGATATTTATAGCTCGATTAAAGCCCTTTTTTCCACACACACTCACCACAGCACTTTCCAACTCCGTTCCCATGAGCACACTGAAAACAGCCTTCTGCCCACTTCCTGCCGAAGCCCGTCCTTAACCGCTTCGGTCCTGAGGCTCTTTTTTCCTCCAGTGTGCAGGTCTTTCGGTTTCTCTTGGGTTTTCTCAGTTGGGTTTTTCACTCCTTTTCTCAAGCACCCAAGCCCCCACTGAGCCGCCCCCACATCCAACATGACGATAGGCCCCGTGAAGAAACAAGAAGCCCCGAAGGGGATGGCGGTGGCATTAAAAATAGAGAGCTTTCTGGAAACCTCCTTCTCTGGGAAGACAAGCACGGGTGGTTAAGTTTCCCAAAGTCAGGAGGGGCTGGGGAATGGTTAGAAAGTGTACCAATTCGAAGGAATTCCTGTTTTCCTTTCTATATAAACATCAGTACTGTGAATAGCAGTGATACTGATCAATTATTATCGATCACTTTTCCAAAACGTCATAAACATTATTTCTAATCATTACAAAACTCTCGTAAGATAGGTAACTGGTCTCTCCATGTTAAACATGAGTCAATAGACGGAGAAGGTCTGAGATCTGTCAAACAGCTAGAAAATGGCCCAGCTGGCCTCTGTGTCTGCTGTCCCCATAACGGCTGCATTTACGTTCTTGGTGCGGGGTACTGGGAACCCAGGAATTGTATGACTCCCACAAAAGAAAGGACACTTGAGTGCCCCGATTCAGGTAAAATGGAAGTGGTTCCATTCCTGATTACAGCTGCATTCAATGGACATCGAGTTAATCGTATATTCCCTCATTATATCAAACATGAGGACAAAAACACATTACAGTGTGTGTTCCAACGGGAGGCATCCTCTGGGGGAGTGATCGATATGGAGGTTCAGCTTTGAGGGTGGAGGCCAGCTTGCATCCTGGGTTTCTATTGACACAGCTATTTGGTGGGCTGCGAATTCTCTTTGAATGTTTGGAGAACGTCTGAGGTGGTCTGAGCATCCCACAGTAAGTACTAACTCTGGTAATTAATAAGCATTATGTGGTTCTAAATGTGGACCACATATTTGAGAAATGATGCACCCACAGTGAAAGGAGCCCCTCTATAGATGTTATCATCTGAGGAAAATGGAAACTAAAGTGGTCTCTGTAGGATCAAGTCAGAAAACCCCTTTTACTTTCAGAAAGAAACCCCCAAAAGAAAGCACTGCACTTCTTTAGGTTGACATCTTCTCTGGCTGCATGCGTGCACCAGCTCAGACAATCCTGGCTCACGGCCGTGAGGTCAGTTAGCCTTTGCACCATTCACAGTGGAAGGTGACGCAGCTCACTGATGTCGTCTACCTCAGAGCCAGACGCACAGTGGCTTGCAAACCTTGTCCTGCTCTGATCTGGACCTAAAACTGAGGCTCACGGGGGCAACCTCAGCTGCAGGATTCCCACCACTGTATGGTTTGTACAGTGCTGTGCTTACGACAGCAAGTCTGGGCTTCTTGGAGGCCACCACTGGGACTGTGCCCGGCTAGTTCACAGCCTGGCGGGGGACCAACAGTGTGGCCTGGTGAGATGAGCTGATCCCATAGATCATTCTCTTTCGGGAATCTGAAGAAGTCAATAGTACCAGTGGACACCATACTCTAGAGAGGAGTCAAAGAAGCTACGATTGGGATGCGTGAGTCAAATCTAAGAGCGAGCAGAAATGGTGAGTAAGGGGAAGAAGCTAGAATGCAGGATGGAAGTCAAAAGGAGCTGGGACACCCTGGGGTAAGGCCTTGGACAAAAGATTCGTGAACACCTCCTGCTGAGGGTCCCTAGGTGTCCTTGGGTCCTGAACATCCCGCTGCTTCCTGTCCTTCCCAAGGCCTGGCTGTTGGGCATCTCTTGGTCCCCATGCATATGCATACTTGCAAAGGGATGCATATTATGTGAGGTGACTGGAATGATTTCCTTGCAACCAAAGAGAGCAGGGGAATTGCTAAATTCTAGAGACAGTGCTTGGGTAAATTATTTAAGTCTCCCCTTTCAGTGGGGCCACAAACTCGAGGACAAGAGGGCCTCGTCATGGGCCAACAGCCAGCTGTAGATAATACTTCTCTTCTCCCAATGTGAAGTTGAGTCCGCATTACTCACAACTTCTTGTCCAGCAATAAGTCTTGTTCAGGCTTCTTGCCTCTTGGTCAAATTTTTTCTAAGCTTGTTTTTCCAGCACAGGGGTGAGATGAGGAACCTTAAACCAGTTATTCCAGGCCCAAAGGGCTCTGAAAATTGAGATCTGCCTAAAAGCCACTCAATTTAATTGTGGAACTCAGTGATGTTTGCTGAGATAGGCTCTCTTTGATATGTGAGTGGCTTTCTTCTGCTCAGTCCAGCTTTTCCTGATAACATTCCAGATCTCTGTCTACACATTTCATGTGCTTTTGGTTGGGAGAAAGAAGCACCAGCCTGTGTCACTTTTGAAGACTTGACTTGAAGGGCTTGGAATCATGGAAGCTTCCTGAGGTGTTCTGTAAAGCTCAGGAATCCACGCCTCACCAGGACACCTGCTTTCTCACCTCCAATGTGCCACTCTCATCCCTTCCTGCCCCATCCCATGCCTAGGAGAGGGTCTCAGGGCTGTATGTCAGGGTGCCAGCCTGCCCCAGGGACCCACCTTTCCTGAGTTGTATCTCTCACCATCGTCCCTGTCAGACATGGGGTTTCCCAGTGCTCCGAAGAGTATGTAGTGGCAAGAGACGACTTCTATTTCCGTCACAGAAACTCCTTATCTACACCCTAATGTCAGGCCCCTACACCCAGCGGGGAGATTAACTCATTCGTTTAGGCTTTAGAGAGTACTAACAACATGTCCTGATTCTGCCACAAGTTTCGATAAGTTTATTTTCTTTCCAAAGCGAATTCAGTTAAATTTAAGCTCCATATTCTCGGAACGTGTGAAGAGCCAGGCCAGCACAAGACATCCCTTCCCACCTCTAAGTCTGCATTTCTTACACAAATGAGACCTTTGCATACTGACCAAATTTAAATAACAATAATTTGTCATTAAAACTAAGACTTGCATTTCTGCTATCTACTCTTGGAGTTTTGCAAATAAAACATGAAGAGCAGAGAAGGGCCCGGGCATTTATTGAGCATCTGCTATGTGCTGGGAATTTTCACATTCACAAAAGAAAATCAAGTGGCCCTGTGATCATTTTAAAGAATGTTGAGAGCGGTCACAACACAGGATGTTAGTTTATTTTCTTTCTCACTGACTATTTCTGCTGCTACTTCTGAATCTCTTCTCCCTACTGGGGAACTGTTATTATGAAGTACTAAAATGTAGACTATACTACATTTTCTAAGTGTAAACAGTTATTATAAAGATGATACGACCTTGTCATCAAAATTTTAAAAATTCTATTTGGATCATTTTTCCCTTGAGTAGAAGTCTTGAGGAGAATCAATTTATGGAGAGAAAGCTATATTTCCAATGGAATTTCCGCTTTAGAGAGTTAGATTTCTATGTGGTGAGGCAGCAAAGGAGAAAAACACACAACCTGAGCCTGTGCCCACATCTGCCCAGCGAGCTGGGAAGCTGAGAAGCTCTTTTGCAAAGCTCAGCAATGCACGCCGCCCAATGGGAAGCTCCCGGACCAGTGAAAAGCATTCTCTGTATACCAAGCACTGAGGCCCGCCTCCACCTCACATCACTTCCTCGGCCACTGTGGTCACCATAATGACCCAGACAGTGGCCTGTGGGTGCTGGTCACTGGGGAAATCTGAGAGACCTGCAGAATGTGGTTTTGAAAGAGCAGAGAGCTACATAGCTCCCGAGAGAGCTCAGAAAGAGAGGGCGCGTCCGTGCTTTTGTTCTTAAATGTGTACATCCAGACAAATGTATGTATCCATATAGGAGCAAAATAAATAGCTGGATGATTCAATGGAAGCAGGTTTGATTTCATATATCACTTAACAGATTCATTCTTTCTTTGTACAAAAGGCAGCAAAGCCTAACTCATGGGGTTAGTGTGAAGATTCAAAAGAGGTAATATTTGCTAATCGCTTAATACAAGCTGGTGGCACTATTTGCTTCATGAATTATTTCTTTTTAGTATTTATTTTTGGTAGCATTTATTATTTTTGCTTATTTGGGGTAATATTTATTGATCTTTCTACATATCATCTATGTTGAGGTTTCTCCCTCTGTATGTACATTTTCTAACACAGGGACTCAGCGTGCGTCGCAGGCTCTCCACTAAGGGGAACACCGGCTAGAAACAGGTCCGGCTTCCACACCCGGCCTCCTGGGCGCCCAGCTCTCCACGGGGCTCCTGCAAAAGCTCCTTCCTGTTTCTCTCTGGCGTCTCAGACACGTCCCACCACAGTGTAAATCAAGAAGTTCACCATGGTCTGCTTCTGCCGGTGGCGCCTTCGAACTGAAGCGAGCGGTTAACCAATCCAGCCCCCACAGAAACTACAGGGTGGGCTCCAGAGGGGGAGTCAGAAATTCTTTCGATGAAAATGCAAAGCACGACCTCATAAAAGAAACCCACTGCGGGAAGATGAAGAAATGTCAGTTTGCATTAAAACAAAATAGGAGCATGAACATTTTAACCATCTGGCAAAAGACCTTCCCCTACGAATGCATAAAAGTTGCCAGGGAGTTAGACGAGAGCTCTCCACAGCACTCTTTGTGCCTTAGTGAAAACATTGAGCAAATCCAGGGCCAGGTGTTAGTAACTGGTTTGCTCTAGCAGGCCGTTCCTTTTGTGCCAATGTCTTTGTTTTACCTTCAACCCAACTGTCTTATCACACAGGAGAGCCTATAATACCATTGGAGGGAGGTTGCAGTCATAAACAGTCATAAACAGGCATAAGCTGGTGAATAAAATGACACTGGTATGAAACTTTGTGAGGAAGAAAAGATTTGTATTGGGCAATGTAGGCTAGGTTCTGCTGCAGTAACAAATAATTCCAAGATCTTGGTGACATTACACAGCAAAGGTTTGCTCCTCACTTCCTCACACATTCAACAGCGAAGCTCTGTTGACCGTGGTCACTCAGGGCCCTAGGAGGACAGAGCCTCCATCAGGACATTGGTCCCTTGATTGCTACAACATGGGAAAGTGTCGGGGTGAATGCGCTGGCTGGAAGTGACACACGTCCCTTTCACTCCCATTTATTTCATTAGCCAAAGCAAATCTCAGGGCAACGCCCATTGTCAAGGGCAGCAAGGAGGTGCATTCACCCTTATCCTGTGCCCTCCGGCAGGGGAACCTCTATGTTTGAGACTGGCCCTGACAACTCACAGGGCTTCCAACTCCTGAATGCCTAACATGTGCTTCACTTATCTTCTTGTCTAAACTCTTAACAAAGATGGAACAGCCAAAAGCAACAGGCCCTGAATTCTAGTGTTCTGTCTCTGGTAGGAGTTTGGGGAGCCACTTGCAGTGCCCTCTGATACCGATTTCAGGATTTAAAAGGTGTCTTCTTATATCCCTGCTCTCCCCAAATGAGCCCCCTCTTGAGCTTCTTATGATGCATATCTGCCACCTACTGTGTGTACCATACTGGGCAATTCACTGACCTCCATAAGCCTCAGTTGCAAGGATAGGTGTAAAGATGAAAGCACAAAGAAAAAGCTCATTAAATATCAGTCCCCTATTTCCACACCAATTTTCTCAAAAGTCTGTATCATGTGAAGAATTCTGCACTTCTCATATTGACCGCAGAGTTGTCCGCATGTGCTGGCAGAACTCTGAAAGACTAACGGGGGGATCTGAAATAGGCTATGACTGTATTTGTGTGTCAAAATCAGAAGGCTGGGGCCTTCTGGTTTGCTACAGTTTGTGACAACAATTATATGAATCACAGTGACACAACTTATGAAGATGTTAGGCCATAGCTCCTTTGGACTACTTTTGACATCTCCACAGAGATAGCAAATGGCCAGAAAAGGAGCCATTTCTGAACACCTCCTTCTTCCAGCTCTGTTCAGGGTGACCACACGGCCCTCTCTTCTTTGCATTTAATTTTCCCAACAAATCCATGCCATTGGTATTACCTGCCTTTTACAAATATGGAGGTGGAAACTATGAAAGTCAAATTGTGTCTCCAGGTAGTAAGAAGCAGAACTCAGTCTGAAACAAAAGTCCATCTGACTCTTGCATCCTGGCTTTTCTGTCCCGGCCTCCCCTTTTCTGAGACGACATACTTTAATATTGCTTTTGATTGTGCTTAGTATTGTTTCAGATGACTGTCAGGGAACCAGATTGGTCACAACCTCCCCAGTGCTTAACCCACTAGCTGGTGTTGAATAAAGAAGTTCTAAGGCCTGAGGGTTTCAGTCGATGATGCTATATTTCCACATGGCATTAAATGGCTTCACTCCAACAGGCTGATTTTGACATAAACCACACTCCTGTGCTTACGGAATTTCTCACGAGTGGTCTTCTCATTCTGGGGCATGAATCTGATATCAGCCACCCCTTTGCAGTTAAGCCAGACCTTGAGGTTTTTGCTAAGGTTTCACTCTGAGTGAACTTGCCAATCAGAGTGAAACTGGGATAGAGAAAGGGGTCCTAAGCCACAGAGGTGGGAGGAAGCAATCTGCTTTGTCACTCAAGCACAGCAAGGCTCCTGCCGTAGACCAGAGGAGCCATAGGAAGAGAGAAGCTAGCTTGAGAGAGGTCGGGGGCACCACTTAAATCAAAGCCTTTACCTCGTCTATACTTGGCATGGTCTAAATTCCTGCAGCTTGGTCTGTGGGCTATTCCTCACCTTAGGAAGGGCCAGGAATCTCAAGCCATTGATACAGGCCCCATTCAAATGGAATGTGGTGAGAAAAGCTTTGACCATTGAGAAAACTAAACCACAGAGAGATTAAGATTCTTGTCCAGGGCTCCACTCATAGCAAATAGCAGAGTTGGGAAAGTCTGACCACAAAGTCCAGCTCTGTCCCATTACACCATATCGTTGTGAAGATGACTGTTGGAAGCAGGAAACTCAATGATGATGACCAACTTACAGATGGAAGAAGTAGGCTAGTCCCAATGAGCACTCCACTGGGCCTCAACTTTCTTATCCCTGCACAGGGGTTGATAACATAAAGCCTGGGAATCATCCCCCCTGCAAAAATTCTATAATGTGCTCAAATCTATGAGTGATCAATAAAGAAAAGCCTGGGAGAGTGTATGTGTGTTTGTGTATATGTATTTGGAGTTGCAAACATTTTTTCATCAGTATATAACTATACTTGAAAAATTCACTTGCAAAATAAGTGATCTTAAAGAGAGTTGGTGATGCCATCTTTTGTGTATTGGCCCAATTCACAAAGCCCTCCTTTCTCTTAAAATATAACGAGACCCTGGTCCTGCATACAAAGGTTGACACCAGGTCCAGGTCGAGCCTATCAGAGCCTCTCTCCTAGGAATCTGAAACTGGAATGCAGTGTTGAACAATCTGGTTCTAGGTACAGTTCTGACTAATGTTCAGTTACCTGATCTTGTGCTATGTGTAGAGTAGGAAAAGCTGGCCAGTAGCAAAAAAAGAATAAATAAAACAGATGTACAGAGAAAAGCAAAAGTGAGAGACAGAGAAAGGGAGTCCTGTTGGCTTTCTTATGCTATTCCTACTCTCGGTCTATCCTTCTGAGATCCAGCTGTATGCCTGCAGGATTCCCTGGGTCTCTTAAGAGTCCTGATGGATCATCACACCCTTTGCTCCTGCTCTTCCCCAACTTTTTTTCCCTGAGTTAGCTCAAAAGATTTCTATTAGTGGCAACCAACATAAACCATGAGGGCAATGGTTTTGTGTTTTGTACCGTGATGCATCCTCAGTGCCTAGAACCGTGCCTGGCATCCCGAGGAATAAATGCTCAACAAATTTCTGTGAAAGAAATAAAACTGGAAACTAACCTAATCAACATCCCTGGCGGGGGGTGGCGAGGGTGGAAGGAACAGCTTGAACATCTCTTTTAGCTCATTTTCAGCTTGCCAGATTTTCTATTCATGCACTCGGACAAAGCTACGTCCAGAGAGGCATATGTTGTAATCACATTGGTGTCCAGCCCTCCACACCCTCATCCCAAGGATACAAGCTTGCGGAATGTGTTGTGTCTGCAAAATCATGATCTACTTCCCGGTTGCAAAGACTGTGTCAGACATAAAGAAATGTGTTGCAATCACAATTACTATCATTAAGTGTATGAAATGCCACAAAACGAGGAAGCGAGATGAGTGAAGGATGGTGAAAGGCTCAGCGGACAGAAAGTCGAGGCGGGGTGTTTAAGGAACATTTCAGATGACCACAGGCAAAAACTAAAGCACCAGGTGACAAGAGAAGGTATAATGGGAAACATATGGTTCAAGGATGCAGCAGGGGGAAAGGAGACAACCTAGAGGGAGAGAGCCTGAATCTAAGTCATAAGGATGAGACACCTGCGATGGATGGGTGGTGGATGGATGGATGGATGGATGGATGGATGGATGGATGGATGGATGGATGGATGGGTGGATGGGTGGATGGATGGGTGGATGGATGGACGGACGATGGATGGATAAGTGACATTTCTGCCATATTTTCTTGGACAGCTCAAGAAGAAAGAGAGGAAAGAATTGGATCGGCATGAAACAATCACCTAGACTGATAGGTGGAAGTAAGTTGGTTATGTTGCTGTAAGAAGAATCAAGTGATAGGGAGCCTAAGTCATGTGTGCTAGAAGGCAAAGACTCAATGACTGCTCAATCAGCCACACCCTAATCACTTGTCTATATTTAAGGACTCACAATCACTAAACGCTTGACATGATCAAAGAGTAGTTCATGCCCCTCCCCCCCCAAAAAAATTTAAAAATGTTTTAGCAAGATTGGTGGCTTTGGGACCACCAATACTCATATAGAAAAAGAAAGGAACTGCTTTGCTTTTCAAAAAAGTGACAATGGCTCCTCTGCCAGAGACATGAATCGCTGGGAGCAGACCCTCCTATGATGGTTGGTTTTCAATGACAGAAGCCCAACCCCAACAAGGGGGGATCTGTCCATCTATGGAATGCAAAGAAGAGTCGAGGAACCAAATCGTGAGGTGAGGGAGGCAGCAAGGCCTAGGGAAATACCAGAGACGGGGGCCTGTCTCTCTGAACATCTGCTTTCTCCTCTCTCATTAAGGGAAACCCAAAGCTGACAAGGTTTATATTCCGAAACTTTCACCAAAGGAAAGGTAATAAAACGTCCCAGTTCAAAATCCCTGGGGAAGAAGATTTTCTTGGCTGAGCTTGAGGACAGGGGCTAACCCATGGACTGACCCAGGGTACAGGTGAGTGAGCCCAGATAAAAAGGGCACCTCCGAGGCAGCTGCAGGGAGAGAAAGGGTAGGAACAGAGTTTCCAGGAGAAGAGGGGAAGCAGGTGCTGGAAGACAACCTGACATACATCCATAAGAACTTGAGGGAGAGGTTCGTGAGAAGGATCTAGAACATTTGTAAACATTCCTTGCACTGGGCTTCCTTGCAGGTGTTCAGGAGCAAACCTTAATGTTTGAAAAAAGTTTAAAGAACCCTACTAGGAAATGATAATTAAAAAAAAGAATTTGGGATCATTATTTCTTTTTCGTTAATATGCTATTCTTATTGATATTTCATTATATGCTGTAAAAAATATGAATTCTGTGGTTGAAAAGGAATTGGGACCATTTAAGGACACTGGGCGAGGCCCTTTCCGCAACAATGGGACTTTAAGTGCTTGACAATTTGTATGCTGGCGGTATGGAAGCAGTGAGCCTCCCAAACCCCACAGCTGCGTGTTTACAGTTCAGACCATCTCTGTGAATTGCATCCTTATGTTCTGTGCTTTAAAAGGCCATTTCAGCTCCACTTCGCTTCCACTCAGAAATACCATTCAAATCAGGTCTGCGTGCCTGCGTGTGTTTTTTCAATCCACACATTGTCGGGACTGGCCGCGGCAATTTTCCCCATTGTGTTTGCTCTGGATACCCTGTTAAACATTGAAATTCCGAATTCTGATCTTTGCCAAAATGCAGAGCCCCGTTTGATCTTACGACTTGGGTACATTTTAATGGTGAGCAAGTGTGGGCAAAAAAGAAAACCAAAGAAACTGACAGGTTCTATATCTCTGATTTCTGCAAGGAAATAGAGCCAAGTACTGCAGAGTTCAGTTTCACACCGAGAAACACGGGCTCATGTGTTGGATAGCAGTGGGTTACAATCCTGGTTTTGCTGCCTTTTCTCTGTAAGACTTGGACAAATTATTAGGTTGAACCACATGAACCTGATGACAGTTGACTCTTTTTACCCAACTGTATTGAAATTTCATACAGTTCAATCTAGCAGCTCACCTCTTTGAGCCTCATCAACAAAATGGGACGAATGACACCACCTACCTCTTAGGATAAGGGAGAGGGTGACATGGGGTGACATGTGAAGTGATAAACATGGACCTTGGCACACGATAAGCTTCTAACACATGTCAGCCATTGGGTGGCTCTTGTTATTTATGTGTGTTAAATAACTTCACTTCGTAACAACCCTGTGTGATAGGTATTGCTGTACCCATTTGGCAGACAGGGAAACTGAAGCAAGAGGTTACAAACAACTTGACTGCAGTTACACGACAGATGGTTGGTAAAACCAAGCATTCGATCTGATGTGCCTGACCTTAAATTTGTGCTCTTTCCACGGCACCCAACTTGTCATAGGTGCCGTAGAATTCTTGTGACTTAGAGTCATGAAGAGGTGTGGGAAGGCGTGGGCCCAGAGGCCAGAGCACATTGGAGTTAGCTTAGGCAGGTCTAGGACATGGGGGTGGTGGCCCGGAGGGTGGCCTGGACAGTGACTAAGCCAAAGGTATGGTTTGGAATCTCTGAAGAAGATGTTTCCTTGGGTATCCCATAGATTCACAGCAGCTTCATGGAATTCTGATGCAGGAAAACGGTGAGAACAAACCCTTTGTGAATGAAGATGAAAGGGCTCTGTTTCTGAGTTTCCAAGAAGGCTCACCAGCTTTTAGAAGTCAAGTCATCCAGTTACTAGGAAAAAGTGATTCTTTTACTTAGATTTCTGTAAAGGGAGCAAACACGAGACTGTATGTGGTTGTAAGTAACCCACAAATTTCACTAAAATGTGACAGTTTGTTCCTTAATATGAAGTTGGGATGTGCTTCATAATGCCTCTTTGAGAAAATTAAACTCAATATATGTTGGTAGGACTCTTTTAGACATGTCAGCAATATGTCAGTGGCTCAATTCTTCTGACCAAAGATTCAATGTTTAAGAAACATTTTCAAGAAAATAGTTTTATCTACAGAAAGGGAAAAAAAAGAACCCACTTCAACAAATATCTTATTTATAATGTTAAAAATTGGAAACACAACACTTGATCCAGCATTAGAGCTGAAGTTAACTAGATTAAAATCTGGCATTTACAGTCCAAGCAACAAGAAAAATGCAATTATGAAAAATAATGTATCTTTTGATATAGTCATAAAGGAAAGAAGCAGTCTTCCCTGGTGTATGTAAACTATGTATGTAAACCCCGACTTGCCTCAATTTCCTTACCTGAAAATGCGTATAATAATACCTACCATATAGAGTTGTTATGAAGATGAAATTATTTGGCACATGTGAACAATAATGATACAATAACAACAATGATGGTTAAGACTACATTAGAAATAAAAACTTACGTATAAAGTTTACAGAAGTTACGTGAAAACTTATGTATGGGCGGGGGAGGGGAGACTGAAAGGAAATGTTCAAAGTCCTGAAAGTTTTAGGTTAGGATAGTCAAAATAAGAGATTCTCCCTCCTTATTATTTGCTAATGTCTTGAATGTATATATATTATTTTTATAATGGACAAAAACAGATTTGGAGTAAGTAACTCTCACGCACCAGCCTGGAGATCTCCTGCTTGAGGTGGTCAACCTGCTGAAGCAGCTGGTTCTTCTCCAACTCCAGGGCATGTCTCTGCTGCACCCCCTTGAAGTGGCAGGACTGGGCCTAGTTGCTTCTATTTTTCTTATTTTGGGTTAGAAACCACCACACTCCCTTGATGGGTGCTGGCTGAAAGTGTCCTGTAAACTGAGCATCCTCTCAGCACAAATTCATGCCAGAAAACAGCTACACATATTCTGGTTCTAAAGACATGCATTTGCAAACAAGAAATCAAAGCCTCAGCATGCACTAAATACTAGAATTATGTTGTAAGATAAATACACATGCAGACTCAAAGAATGGCTGGGAGACTTAAGAGAAAAGAGAAGCTTGTTCTTTCCCCTGGGCTGACGATAGCAAGCAAAAGCTTTGCTAGTTTTTATTATGAATAATTATAGCTTCAACGATGATAATAATACCTAATATTTGCAAAGCACTTTAATAAATAAAAAAGTTCAACCTCAGGAAAGCATGTCAAAATGATTGCAGGTTAATGACATCTAGATGGATGGCCGAGCTTTCCTCCCCCTGCACAGGACTCGGGCTCTGTTTGCTGCAGGAACCCTGAAGTCAGTGTTGCGATGGAGCCACAGTGAGGTGTGTGCCCACAGAACATTCGCTGTACCTAGGCCTTGCCTCTGTAGGAGGCAGGGTGGCTTTGCAGAAAATATAACTGAGAACCTCCAACGGAGTTGGGGATGTATACAATAAATAATTTTACGTCGAGAAAAGAATGAATGAGTGAATGGATAAGTGAACGAACAAGTAGACTAGTTCAAGGAAGGCTTGGCCACTTTACCCCACAATGAGACCGTTTGGAACACCAGACATGGATTGGGTTACAATGCCACTGACCACTGTCTCCAGAGAAGGGGACCTCCCACCGACATCTTTGTCCCTGGGCAGAATCTGGTTTAACTCCCACCTCTGAAACAGAACCACTCATTTCTAGGCGAGCAGACCAATTCCTTGAAGCAATCAAGGGACCAACTTAAAGAGCTACGTTTATGAAGTGAAGGGGAATGTGGGGCTGGAGGCCAAGAAGGCCTGAGAGTGGTTAGGAAAACCAGCAGTTGCTGAACGCGAGCCTGAGCCCGCCGTGGGACAGGAGGCTGGCGGAGAGCCAGCAAGGCCTTTCTCAGGACTTCCAGGACCCGAAGCAGCTCGCTTTGAACAGACAAGGAGCGACGAAGCAATACAGCTCCCAGGTAGCAAAGTGGAGAGAAAACAAAATGAAACTAGGTTTGGGTAAATACTGAACCTCTTGGGTAACAGGGCTCTGAGAGGTGAGGGGAACTACACAGCCTCTCGACGCATTCTCAAAGGGCTGAAATGGCTTTCTGGCTTCTTTACGTACACCACCTCCCAAAATGAAATATTTTCTCCAAATTGAGAAGAAAGGGTCCCTGTCAGCTGTCAATATGCATGTAGGAGTAAGAATCAATGCGCTTAAGGGACGTGTACAATGCGATACTCACCCTGATTTACAAAGCCCTTTGACTGCCTACATCGGGTCAGAGGAATCACACATTTGATTAAAAACTGTTAGCCTGCAAATGTATGCATATTTGACAGTCTAGGAAATAAATGGGAGTTGTAAAAAAAAAAAAAGGGCCCGTGGTTCTCAATCACATTCACATGTGGGTTGTGTCCCTCAACAGTCGACTCAATGAGCTCTGTTTGTGGGGAGGGTGGCAGGAGAGTAAAGGGGTGACCTGCTCTTGGGGGTCACTGTCAGAATTTTCTGGGCTGAGTGAGGATGCTTTTTGAAAAAGTTTCCATGGAGATGATGTTGACCACACCCACAGATGTCCCCTACTCTCTGACCAATATAGAATCACCAGTTTAACAAGACAAGTAAAACTTGGTTTGTGCTGCTTAAAAGAAACCAAACTGTGAAAAAGTTTTTAAAAAATGATTCATTTCAATTATCAGTTTGAATGTTGCACTACTGACTAATTGCATAAGCCAGTTTGTTGGATTATTAACAACTTTTCCTTTGCCTGCCATGAACTTTTGTACCCACTCCTTCCCCCATAGCAACAGCCTTACTGCTGCACTGGTCCAAACCTATCTGCCTGGCTGCCACCCTCATGTGCCAAAGAGCTTTGCTCATCTGTGTTCAACACGATTGAGCCTAGAAGCTCCACCCTTCCAAGCTATGGGAATTGTTTTTTTGGGGGGGGGAGCGAAAATTCTAGCAGTCCATCAAGAGATCATATATTTAAAGCATCTGGACTGATACATTAATTCCACAGGCCCATTTTGCTAGAGGACACATTAAAAGGGCAGTTCGCTTCTCTGAAGTTATCCTAACTTAGGGCCCTTCCCAGTTGGTTTCTTACGATTAAACACACACACACACACACATTGCTAAGAATTGATTGGAGCACAGTGTTCTCCTTGAACAGTTGTGGGTTTCAACATTTAAGAATTTTCTAAACACTAGGCACCGCAGCTGACCCCTACTGCCTCGGCATTGGGACAGAGCTTAACTTTCCTCTTTGGAGTCAACTTGCTCAATCTTGGAAATATTATTCCTTAGGAAGGAAAATAAAAAGGTATCAGAAACATAATTTATTTGGGGCTAGGAACCAGATCTTTTCCATAGATGTTTCAAGATAATCCTAGATGCTTGAGCACTAATACTAAAATTAGTATGCCTGGAATAATGTCACAGAAAGGTTTGAGTAACTTTTTGCTCATTTGAGAAGGGGGCTTGAAACACGAGGCTTTGGAATGAATGAATCTGGTAACTGGGGCCAAAGTCCGTTTTAACATAGCTCTTCCTAAGGCTAACTAGCTCGCACTGCTTATCCGAACTTGGGGTGGCCTCAGACGACTGGCCCTGCTTCCCAGCTTCTGCACTTTCCCTAACAGCACAGACATGGGCTATCTTTGCTGACCATACACTGTCTCGTTTAATTAACTGCTGCTTTCTATTCGCACGTTGTCATTTGGAAGCTTTCTTTCCCTTATTTTTTTCAGTTCAGAAGTCCATTTACTTCAATAACGGTTGATAGCAGCGTCATTCCCATTAGCACTGTTTAATAGCCTTAAATTATTTTTTTCAAATAAAGATTCTTTTTTCTGGGACCCTTTTCCCTGCCAATGGGTTGTGATAAATAAGCGGGCTCTCAGTTCCTCGGTTTACATAAATATGAATGACTACAGTAACGTGTGAACGAGACAGAGATGTAAAAGCTTTTTAAACCGGAGTTTAACAAAAAGGTCCTGTCTGTCAATGAAATAAAGCTGTTTTGAATTTGTTCCCAATCATTTGGCTCTTTTGCTGGAAGCCCGCGTTGGCTTGGTGGTGATTAATGCGAAGCGTGGCGGCCTTCGCTGAGTGCGTGAAGGAACTGGCAACTCCAAACAGCATTCATCATCCTCGGGATCCGGCAGGTGCTCCCGCCCAAGCTCGCTTTATTTTCCCCAGCCCAGGTCACCAGGAGACCAATGCATTCCCCTGCGCCAAGCCCAGCGCAGCCAGCCCCCTTCCCCACGTGGCACGTCACACAGGGCGGGGATCAGGGCGCCCTTTCTTCCCAGGTAGTTGAGCTGCTCTGCCCTTTACTGATGAAATGACTCTGGGACCTACCCAGACAAGTTGTGAAATGTACAGATAACTGCGTTGTGAGCACACGTGCATATAGACGCAGGTCCCAGGAAGGGGGAAAACTACTAAAACGAGGGAGTGGGGATTGGTTATATGTGGGCATCTGGTCCAAGGGAGGCCTTTTCAGCATCGTCACCCACACTCCTCTCCCTTGAGCTTCCTATGCGTGAATCTTTCTGAGGACCACGTGAGGCAGACTGGCTCTCCATTCAAGAGGAGAGAACAGGTAAGCTGCTCTCAGGATCACTAGATTTGGTTCAAGTCCTGACTTGCTATTTAAGACTGAAGGACTCAAGCAAATACAGGTGCGTGACACATGCCTCAGTTTCCCCATATGTATCATGGGAAAGCATAATCATTCACACCCCCAAGATGGTTACAGGTTTCCAGTAAACTAAGCTGTAAGAAGCACTTGGCAATGTCCTGGCATTCTCAGGCAGTTCATAAATGTCAACGATGACTGTGCTACTATTTTTATGAGGATGACAGTGACGTTCACCCAATGTTCTTTCCTCAGTCGCCCTTATCAGATTCCATTAACACCAACGGTGAGTCTGCACTGGGTTAAGAAATCTTTCACTGCCACCCTCCCCATCCCCGGGGCGCTTGCACAGGCAGCTAATGGTGCCGGAGACTGACCGTGGCCAATGCAAAGGCAGGGAGATCAATTAGTAAATCTGTGGATTCTGCTTTTGTGTAGGTTCTGATCTCAAGGCTAATTATTTATTGGCTTACTTAAAGTCCTTTGCCCGGGGTTGCAGGTACTCCCAGGAGAGGCTATCTGATGAGGCTGACTTCCTTGGGAAGCAGCAGGAGGAAAGAGAAGGAAGGACTTTTCATTTGCAGATTCCCTGCAACGCTCCATCAGCACCACATGCATTCCATTCAACCAACAAAGTGTTTCCTAAGCACTTCTCTGTTTGACAGGGGCTTATAGGTAAGGGGAATGCAGCTGTGAGTGAGCATATCTTTTAGTAAGGAAGATCAACCATACATAAACAAAAATATACTGTGTCTTCAAACAAACAAACAAAAATGGGTAGAGACATAGAGATGTTCAGAGAAAGTCTCTCTGGTGAGGAGATGTTTGAGCAGAGACCTACAGTCCTTGCATGTGTCTAGAAGAGCAGCCCAGGAGGAGAGAAATGCAATAGCGGAGCTTCTATGGAGTGTTTAAGAAAGAGCAGGAGGTCATAGTGGCTGAAAAGAGGGCAAACACAGCAGATGGGGTCAAGGGGTGGCAGGAACTCAAGCCATGCAGGACCTTGTAAAGAGTTTGAGCTTTCACTCTCATTTTAGGAAGCTTTCATCTGGCTCGTGTTTTAAAAACAGTGGTTCTCAGATTTGGGTATATATCACCTGAAGCAAACACAGAGGCACAGACTTCTTGACAGTGGATAGGGATCTGCTCTTTGTGTGTTTTTTTACTAAGTGCCTTTTGTGATTCTGATACCCACCAAGTTTGAGAACCACTGTTTTTAAAAAAACAACAACTGGCCACTGGAGGGAGAAGGGACTGTAGGTGGCCCAACACAGAGGCGTTGTGTCCAGATGCTGGCTGCTGCAATAAGCCAGCCAATGCAACTGACCCATAGCCTGGACCTAGGTGGGAGCAGTGAAGGAGGTAATGAATGCTCAGATGCTGGATATATTTTGAAAGTAGAGTCAAGAGAAGTGACTAATGTACTGGATGGGGGATGGAGAAAAAGAAAAGAGGAGGGATGTCTCCAAGGTTGCTGTCCTGAGCCGCTGGGGAGATTTCCATTGAGATGGGAAAGATGGGGATTGGGGACATTTGGGTGGGGTGTCAGCTGCAGATCAAGACTCTGATTTGGACAAGAGTTTGGTTTTGGGCTTGGGAAGCTCATTGGACAAGTAAATGAAGAAGCTAAATAGACAGATATAAGCTTGGAGTTCAGGAGAGGTCCATGATGGAACATCCATTTGGAATTTATCAGCATAAGGATGGCAGTTGAAATCATGAGGCTGGATGAGATCACCCAGGAAGTAGATATAAGAAGAGAAGGGAAGTAGGCAGAGGTAGGCGGAGGAATGCATAGAGGTCAATGTATAGAGGTCAACTGGAGGGGACAATCCAGCCAAGTGATGTCCCAAGAGACAAATGGAAAAAGTGTTTCTGGGAGGGAGTGTGGATGGAGGGACAGAAATGACAGCCTGCTGGGGATGAGTTCAGTAAAGGAGGGGAGGAAACAAAGGCAGGAAACAGATCACTCATTCAAGGGGTTCTGCTTACGGGGCGCATAGAAACGGGGCATTAGCAGGAACAGTATTTTACATAGAAACAAAACAAATGGGTTGCCAACTGCCTATCTATGATGAAGCCTTTGATCAGACTCATCGAACCTCTGAAGGTAAGCCCTCCCAGCCACCTGCGGGCAGAGATAAATAGCAAGCCCGGTGAAGGTAGCGGAGACTCACAGCAGGTCATCATCCTAACCAGCTTCTCAGTCACTTCCCTGAGGCCTGAGCTACCCTTCTTTCCATTGCCTGCCATAACAGGAACAGGCAACTATGGTGTATAGGAGGAAGTTTTGAGATTTCACATGGATGTTGACCTGTTTTCTATGCCAACGAGCCAGCCCTGTGTGCCTGTGACCTGGATCATGACCTTTCCAGCTGCAACTGTAGTCCAAATTAAATCAAGGCAGCAAAGACTTGGGAAAGTTAAACTGGAAAATGCTGTCCAGCCACGTTTGCATGGCGCCTTGTTTGACCTGGACTGCTTCCAGAGGGCCATTCTCCAAGGATAAGGTCCTTCTGGTGGGGGCAGGTGGTCCCCGCCGGGCAGCAGGCATCTGTGGCACAGAACCCACAGAATGCAAATTGCCCTACTGAAATAAGTGGGCACCTAAATGCCTGCTAATCTGGCTCCATTGTTCATCTCTGCTGGCAGGGCAGCTGCCAAGAGGTTAGCTTTCAGGAAGGGGAAAATAAATCCAGCGAGGCTTCCTGGAAGTCATTCATTCATTCATTCATTCATTCATACATACATTCGTTCGTTCATTTGTTTGTTCATTCAACAAGTCCTATGTTGAGCACAACTGTGTGCCTGAATCCACACTTGATATTGATGTTAAAATAAAGAACTGACAGAGCCTCTGATGCTTATTATAAGTTAATAAGTAAAACGATTACTATCTACGATAAATGTGACAAAGAAATGGAGTCCAACGATTGCGAACAACCAATGGGGCTATGGAAGATGGGGTGCTGGGAGGCATCTTTGAGAAGGAACCAGCCATGTGTAGGAGTGGGCTGGGCGGAGGAAGCGTTTTAGGAAGGGAAGGCAGCATGCTCAAAGGTTACTAGGTGAGAAGGATCTTGGCCTGTTCAAGGAAAGCAAAGGCAGGAGGTGGACTGAAGGGAAAGCTGGATGGAACTATCAGAGGCTCCTCGGATCATGAGGAGAAGTTTGGATTTTAATGTCTAGCCCAGTAGGGAAATATTGGAAGGTGGTACTCAGGGTAGAGATGTGAACTGATGAAAACTTCTATGGGATTTAAGAATTACTGTTCTTCATTTTCCCATAGCGATGAGATGCAAAAACACTAGTAAACAGTAAGGTGGCAACTGGGTAGAGAGGGGGAGACACACACATGCACACATCCAAGTGCCTGCCTAAACACCCTGTCGACTTTTGGCAGCCCATTTGCCCCAGGGCACTTGTGTATTCACATGTACACACACACACCCCCCCTATAAAGTCACGGATCCCTGATGCTATTTGCATGGACCACCAGAACCTCCTGATCTCACTCCTATTATCAACTAAATATTCCCTCAGCGCACTCCTGTCTCTCCATCCACACACTAGAGTGCCATTCGAGGGTCAGGGATTAATAAACAAGTGAAACCTGTTTTTATCCCCCTTACACCTGTGCCGTGAATACCTTAGTGACCGCTTCCACGTCACAGTGGCCCATGGATTGCACCCGCCTCACTCAGTGCTGGCTTCCTGTCACCTTTTCTCATTTAATCCTCACAAGAAAATGGAGCGGTTGGTAGTGCCCAATTGACAGCTAAATAATGGCCTGGCTCTGCCTTTGCAGGAAAACGATTTCCTGTGCATGTCAAGTCCTATAAGAATTAGGAGCAGAAGCTCTTAAAGACATTCCTGATGTTTCCACGTGTGTGTTCCAAGGCACAGCTCAAGCCAGTCAACAAACGATGACCGTGATGGTGTCATTTCTGCAGCTGTTCCTCAGATGTTATCTCACCTAACCCTCAAAACAGCCTTTAGGACTAGGTATTATTCCAATTTCACAGATGAGAAAACTGAGACTCAGCGAAACCCACCAACCTCCTACAAGCTCTGCCCCTCACCATCATCTTAGGCTGTTTCTCAAATCACCTTCTCTTCCTAATTGACTAAGGATGTGTTTCATTTTGTGTGTGTGTGTGTGTGTGTGTTTACCCTGCATTCGAACAGCTAGCACATGTCAGTGAATGGGCCCCACCATTGTGCAATAATCTTTTACAAATTGTATCTAGACCCACAGCTTTTCCTCGTACGAAATAAAAATCTTTTCAGCTAGAGCCATTCGTAAAGATCATTTACACAAGCATCAGACATGTTGCTATCGGGCCTTGTTGGGAACTGGGAAATTCTGTGCACTTCTGAGGGTTCTCAAATACATAAATATTTGGCAACTTGTCCTCCAGGGCCTGGTTATAGTCATCTCCAGTAAATCCGCACCCTCATAGCATTCTGGATAACTGAAAATTACCATTTGTTTGCTTCTGTACCAGTCTCATTGCCTTTGAAATTCCTACTTAAAAACTGATTTTAGCCTGTGAAGTAATGGCCATCACCGGGCTCCATAGGCTTTCCAGCTCCTCAGATCCCCCAGAAACGGAAGCTTGCTGTATCGAAGAGCTATTTTTACTCAGTTTTCTTCTGGCTCTTACAGGCCTGTGGATTTTTCGCAGAAGTTTTTTGAGGTGCTGGTATGCCAGTCAAGGAGAAAGGGGAAAAACACCATTCTAGTGGGCAAGAGTCGATTTTTCTAGTGATGGCTTAAAGGCCAAAGTAGACCCACGCCTGTTTCTAAATCAATTCTTGGAATTCTCCACTTGGTTTTCCAGATGTGCCTGAGAGGGCACGGACCCTCCGGGCTTGTGTTTGGTTTTATTTCTTGCTTTTGCTATATAGCTCTTGTTCCGCCTCCCATAGCTGAGGCCCAGTGAATGTGTCCAGATTGGCAACCTGGGGACACGATTCCGCCCCATGTGAAGTGAGGGGGCCAAGGTACGCACACTGGGAAATAGCCAGGTTTCGGAACCAAGAATAAGAACCGTGTTCTCTGAAAAACACGGTTAAAAAGAGCAGCGGCAGCTTGGGCTGGGTAACTCTATCTGAAACGCAAATGCCGTTCCTTGTCCAAAATACCTTGAGGTCCGCGCCACATAATACAAGCAATGTGAATATTTCCCCCCTGCTCCCTTTGCCAACGTGAGTCCTTCATCAGAAGTAGGGAAACAGCCCAGAAGGGCCTTACGGATGTGCTGGGGGCTTTGGCGCTGCACCCTTAAAACAGTATAAGGGTTTACCAGCCTCCCCCTACCTTCTCCTTTGTTGCCTGTGAATTCAACAAGCAGCCTACCTGCCAAACCCCGGCTAAAAATATCCTCCGCATCTGTAGCCCATCAGCCATCTCTGGCTGATTTGGGTAGGTAATTGACCTTTCGAGCAGGTGGAGAGCCAGAAATTTATTTTTTCCTGGATTGAGTCTAAGTTGACTTAAAACAGATGTTCCCCCAACACTGATCTGACGTGTACAATGGAAATACGATGGAGCACTGCTGAAGGGACTGCTTAAGCCCGGCCGCAACAACAACGGGGGGCGGGGAGCCCGAGTGCCCCGCCAGGGACTGAAGGAGTTAAGTCAGGCACCTTTCTCCTCTGGCTGAAAACCCCGAAGGGGCCTCTGGCAGGGGAACTAGGAAAGGAAGCTGTCAGTTCCTATTTTCAGGTTTGCAGAAAAGCCCTTTTTTTAAATGTAAACATTCATTAAACTAATTTGAAGTTGTCATTACTCTCCACCCCTGCTGTTTTATATCAGATTATTCCTAAGTGCTCGGAGAAGAACCCCATAAAGCCACACTCGATTCCTCTGCAGGGGATAATCGCATAGTTTGCGCTGTGATTTACACCGCGTGGCACTGCGAAGTGTCCTCAACTTCGGAAGGCCTTGGTTCCCCGGCAAACAGTCGCTGCCTTCCCCACGGAAATAAAACTCCAATAGTCCCTCCACGACGATTAGGAGGTCCCCATTACCTTTGCTCCATCCAACTGGAGATAATTAAAAGCAGTTCAAAGCACACGCCAGAAGGTATTGGGTATTTTATTAATAAATGAAGAACCAAGAAACCTGCACGTTTCGTTATGGTTTTAAGGCATAGGACACGCTTATGCTCCTCTCTGGCTTTCCCTGTCCCCACCCCCCGCCTTCAGGTTGGGGCGCCCGGGCATTTCCTGCTCTGAGATCAAATGAGGCAGGAGGGATATTTCACCTTTACGCTTTCTGGCTGAAGCCCTGGCTGCAAGGGCAACAGGAACGGTCCTCCTCTCTTTGGAGAAAACGGTCCTAAGGCCTGGAGGTGCTGTGGGCACTAGAGGCAGAGGCCAGAGTCTCAATTCCAGCTTCGCCAATAATAGGAAGAAAATAAGCTAGGCTAGGCTGTCAATAGGAGAGCCCCCCCTCCGTTCCCATACCCCCGGTGCATGCAGTGGGAGACACATGCCTCCCATGGGAGGCTGCTCTGAACGGCCCTGCAGAACCAGCACAGTGTCTGCGAGAAAGGGGCATTAGCTACAGTCCACACTGCTGTTAATATGGTCAAAACCGTGATAACGACCCTAAGAGAAGTAGCCCTGAGCAAAATTAGGATGTGGACAGTCTATGTTCGGTGCAGCTATTACTTGTGTTTCTGTTGCTTTCCTCCCGCTGTGGGCTCCTCACTCCCAGGAACCGATGCTGTCATGGATTAGTGCCCATGCAACCCAAGACTTCCCTGTCCTCTGCCCTTACCTCTCCAGATCCCTGCTTTCGAAATAAACGAACTCTTATCTAAGCATCAACAGTCACTAGTCGCTGAATGTGTAGCCCCATAGGTAAAATTTGTATCTTTTCAGAGATCCAAAAGCTTTAACCCAGGGATGACAAATGCTTGTTATATACACCCCTCCCATGCATTCCAAATTGACCGTGGGACACAATCCCTTGGAAGCCAGACGGGATTCAAGAGTCCCTGTTAACATTTCTGGTAGTCAGGGCAGGCTTTGCACTCAGCACACCAAATAAAGCCTAGTTATCATGTCTGCCTTAACCTAAAGCCATCATGAAAGATTCAGAACGCCATGGCAACTCGGGGTGCTTCCCTTACATCCAAGAGGCACATCCCCAGGGAGGCTGGGTGGTGTAAGAGTTTATGTCTGAATACCACCAGCCTGAGGGCTCGGCCATTTACAGGCTGTGTGACCTTCGGCAGGCTCTGTAGCCTCTCTGTGCTTGCTTTCTCTTCAGTAAAATAATAATACCTATTTCACAATGTTTTTGAGTGGATGTAAGTTCTTAGAATGGTCCTCGTCACACAACAGGCTTTGATAAACCAATGTTAACTGTGGTAATTTTTGGCCACAATACTTCAAATCCCAACTCACACACCCAGCTCCCTGGAGGCACCTACGGAGAAACCGAGAACCTGAACAAACAGAAATGGCCTCTTTGGTTACATTAAACAAAGATGAGACTGTAGGTCGGTTTGTAATTTAGTTTACAAAATGAGACTAGGAAATACTCCTCAGGTGCTCAGTTACTTTTGAAGAAGGGAGACACTTTTCGTTGCATTCTTTTTTGGTTTGCCAAGCCCTTAGGAAGAAGGGGGTAATCCTACTATTTTTTACCAGCCGGCGGTGGTCAGACATAATGAGATTCTACTAAGCACAGACTGAAATCATCCAGGCTGCGCCAGCCGTGAGCTGAGCCTTCCATCCAATGGCAGTGGCAACATGAAGCAGGGGCACCCGCCACCCAGACCATCACTTTTAGTTTTCAAGGTCCCCACCCGTGGCAGGCAGTGACCAAAGCCTCAGCGGAGGGGAAGTGCGTGGTGAAATTCACACCGGTCTTCTCACAGTGCAGCCGGCTGAATTAGCACTGTGGTTTTCTGCATTTTCCAAAACTATTTTTGGAAATTACTGCAGCTAGAGTCTCACCAAGTTCAAAGAAATGAACTTACAGAGAAATCAGGCTTTTTTTTTTTTTTAAAGTATAGGTAGGGATGGGGGGGTAGTTGACACAGGAACAATGATGGATTAGCCACACATCTGGTTTGTATCCAGAAATATAATCCGTTTGAGCCTGTTTGGTCTCAGTTATTTATCAGCTTTGTATTTAAAAAAAATAAAATAAAATGGAACCTGTTCGATAAAGAATTGCCAAGGACAAACTCTGAATGAATGAACTCTCAGTGTACACAGGCGAAAATTCTGGGAGAAAAGAAAGTGAACATGATAAATTACTAATGTTGTTAATAAAGTCATTTGTGTGTGTGTGTGTGTGTGTGAACCAGTCCAGAGTATTTTTAAGAAGCGAGACGATAATGTCTTCGATAAATGTGGTAGAATTATTAAGAGAACCACTTTTAAGAATGTTTCAAGCTTACTCAGTTTTCAAGGTCTCCATAGCTTTGCTCGATAAAATGACTGGGATGCAATGGAAACCTCTCCAAATACGGTTGAGTTTCTACTTTCTCTATTGCAGGTGTCAGGCTCAGACCCGTACCGGCGAGCTGGGAGCTCAGATATTTGAGAGCAGGTAGTCGACAGGATAGCTGATGTTCTTACTTAAGCAATTACACACTAGAT
This sequence comes from Miniopterus schreibersii, assembly GCF_964146895.1. Lineage (NCBI taxonomy): Eukaryota > Metazoa > Chordata > Mammalia > Chiroptera > Miniopteridae > Miniopterus > Miniopterus schreibersii. Next base: position 21,829,478 of record NC_138121.1, on the reverse strand, counting down.
GAAGGACTTGAACATGAGGGTGTCTTTTACGCTGTATTTTATGGTTAAACAGTGCCTTTCAGAATGACAACAAACTGTTAGAGCATATTCATGTCATTTTAGGATGAAATCAATTTGTCGCAAATACGATTGTTTCATAATTCCGCCACCTGGTTACGACTCCCCATGAATTAAATTAAAATGCAATTTCACATTAATTTAAAATATCATTTTCTAAAGAAGGCATTTCCAAATAAAGCTAAAGACTGATAACAATCTCCAGAAATCAGAGTATTATTGATAAGAAACTATAAATCTGTTCCATAGTCACTGTTTTCCTTTTAAGTTAGATTTAAGGGGCTATGGGCCACCTTCAGTGCTCAGTGCTTCCAAGTTTCAACATGTCCAAAATGTGCAGAGCCTTCAACTTGTTCTGTAAATAGGGTTTCCAGAACCACAAATAAAAATACAAAATCCCCAGTGAAATCTGAATTTCAGATACACAATGAATAATTCTTTTTAGTATAGAATGAAATCATTTTTGGTATAAGTATGTCGTCCCATGCACTATTTGGGACATACCTATGCTTAAAAAATGATCCACTGTGAATCTGAAATTCAAATTTCACTTGGTGTCCAGTATTTTCATTTACAAAATCTGGCAACCCTCTCTAAACCTTCATCAGAATGGTGTGGCAAAGGCAGGACTGCTTTCACTACATTTTTGGGACCTGTACATCTGGACCCATATCCAGTGGCCTCCTAGTATGCCCAGAGACACTGTGGGTAAGCCCAGAGATGGAAGGGAAGCTCAGCCAAAATACGATCTACTTGACTGATTACGAATATCTGATGCCCAAGGACAAGTTTCCTTCCAGGGATCAGGCCAAATCTGTAAAGTTATTCTCATTCACCCTGAATAGATGTGAATTTCCTATCAATTCCACATATATCAAGGCTGATAAACTCCCTTCCTTCCTCCCTCCTTCCCTTCCTTCCGTTCTCCCTTCCTCTCTCCCCCACTATACTTCATCATCTCTCATTTTCAATGAACAGCAAATCTAACAGTAATTACCCAATCAGAAGAGTCTACATTTACTGAGACAAATATGATACTAAGGGCAACTTGTTTTATCTTCACAGCAACTCTGGGAGCTAGAAATTATTTTTTTCTCCCATTTTACATGGAGAAAATAAAGGCTTAGAGACGGGAAGTAAGTTGCCCAGCATCACACTGCTTGTAGGGGAGGAAGCACCTGTGTCTGCTTGGCTCTCTCTATCTAGGTACTTGCTCTATCCTGAAACTTACTCTATCCTGAAGATGAAGCAGTAAGACATTAATAAGGCATATTTCCCACCCTGGCTAAACTCACAGGTCAGTGTCGGAAAGAGATGGTTTCAAAAATCACTTTTTTGCAGAGTGAGATTTGCAATCACTATGCAAACAGCATCACGGAAATGAGTGAGAGCCAGAGAGGAGGCAGATGCAACATGCAATTTGAATGATCCGGCTATTTATAATGAGGATATATCTGTCTTTCTAATAACGTGGAGAGATATCCATGCCACATAAGGGACACGCAAAGAACTCAGATGATAAAACAGGTGAGGAACGTAGTGGACCTTGGCAAGCCCACTGAGCTGGGAGGTGGCCAAGATGGGATTCAAGGCCAGGTCTTCTGGCCCTGACTCCAAGCTCTTGACCCTGGTGTCTCCTGCCTCATCTACTCTGATCTCCTTGGGAATGTAAACCATGGATTAGCTGGTAACACCTAAGCAGGCTGATTCCGCTGGTTCCCATTTAGCAGAAACTTGGGAAAAAGCCAGCTTGTCTCGCAAGAATCAAAGGACTTTCGCTCATGCCCCCAAAGAGTCACCAACTACCTGAAGGAGATGAGGGAGTTAATGTGGATCCAATCTCCAAATCCCCTTCAGCTCCGCCACAGACAACACAACAGCACTAATGATGGTGTTTATTGAAAAATTCCGACGAGAAAGGGCCCAGGAATTGAACCTATCACACTACACTATTGCTGAGCAAAAACACTTGGTAAAAACACTATGGCTGGTAAATTACAGTGGTCTTTTCTCCCTGAGGATTCCGGGCAATTGCATCCAAATGCGAATCCATTGATTTTCATGCCCCATGCTGGGGTAAGCCGGCTGGCATAAACACAAGTTTGCCATGGGAAGACTGGCCATGCACTCTGAAAGAGATTTAGGCAATTCTTGCCTCCACCATTAAAAACAGAACTATAATGTGGCTTCACACTATCCTCTAAAGCACTCTCAGCACTTACGGAACCCGCTCTAGCACTCCCTGAGCAGTCATAACATATTAGGGGGTTAAGCTCTTCAGTTCAGTCCCATGGCTGCAAAAATCACTTCCGGCGTTTTCTAGAATCCTTCGTGTTTCTCCTTTATATTTGAAATGTTGAACAATAATATTGACAGTGAGATTTTCAAGAGTGATAGATAAGCAACACCTGGTCCCTATAAACACGCTACTATCCTGTCCTGAAATTTAGTGCTTCTTTTTGAAGGCTGGAGGTGCTTGGCCTGTCTGAAAGGTGGTCATTAGCTTTGACGTGTTCCTGTGGCATTTGGGACACATTAGTCGGTTTTCCTTTAAGGAAAATCAAGTTGAATTCCCCCATATTTTCAAGGTCATATATACTTAGCAAGAAAGATTTGTTGAGCCAAAGAGATGGGGGATGGGGAAGAGTTTCCACAGCCAAGACAGTCAAGGGAGAGGGGTCTGCAATGACATTTTGGGTTGTCACAACCGGAGGAGGGGGTGTTACTGGCATCTAGTGGGCGGAGGCCAGATCAAGCTCCAAATGTCTGTAGTGCCTAGTTGAGAAACCCTTGACTAAAGTTAACTAAATAAGCTTATGACGCCTTTGTCCCATAGCCATGGGACAGGGTGCAGACTTCACTCATGACACTATTCTGTGTGTAAGTTCAAGGTGTCATAGACTTTTTTTTTTAGGAATGTGACCATTTTCAAGAGAGTTCACTTTTCTTCAGGGATCCCATTTCCCATTCCCAAGTTTTAAAGTGCTGGGATAACCTCCCATGAAAAGAAATGCTGATTTTCTCCATCTAGTGAGTCCCATTATTCAGCACTAAAAGACTGAAGAAGAGAAAATTTTGGTAAAAAAAGATGGGTAGGTGCTGATAGGCAATTTTACAAGATGAGAATTTAATGAAGATTGTGGGCTTTTTCTTCTTCTTCCCTTTTAGCTGAGCTGTGCTAAGCTATGCTATTAAAATTAGTAATTCTACAATTAAAGCCTTCTATTTCATGGAAAATACTTGCTAAATAGAAGATTAGGCAACAGATCAGAGAATGGAGGAATTACCAAAATGGAGCTCAAATATTTATGAGAAATTTACATCTGGGAGACTTGTCTCTTTTAATCCCTGCTCTCAAAGGGAAATCCATAAAGAGAATATAAAGACTATAAAGAGCAAAGCTTAGTCCTCAACATCGACAAGCCTAAGGAGTTAGGCTCACTTTGAGTTTCAGGAAAGGAGAAATCTTTGGGTTGCTACAGATACTCAGCAGAACCCTAAAATAAAGAGACTAACCCCATAGGCCACATCCAAAATTAAATTTATTATTCACAATGACTTGACCTTGGATATTTACCGTGGTTATCTATGCTCTGCAAAAAACAACCCAAAACAGAGATAGTGTCCTAAAACAATAGCAATGGTTTATTTTGCCAATGAATCTGCAGTTTGGATGGGGCCTGGGGTTGGAGGATGGGGAGTGACTCATCTCTGCTCCCCAGTATCTGGGAGCTTCATTGGAATGCCGTCCAGTGGAAGGAGGCTGGCCGGCCAAGCATCTCATTCTACACATGGTTAGCTTGGGCTTTCTTCATTCAACAAGGTGGCCTCAGGGTAGTCGGGCTTCTTATGTGGTGGCTCAGAGCTCCAAGAGCAAGTATTCCAAGGTACCTGGGCAGAAGCCGTAAGGTTTTTTTATGACACAGCCTTGGAAGTCCCAGAGCATCATTTCTACCACATTCTATTGGTCAAGCAAACCACTGAGTGCAGCCTAGATCCAAGGGGAGGGGAATTCAACTCCCCCTCCCAATGGGAGAAGTCGCAGAAAATTTACATTTGTCTGTAATCTATCCCAGTGTTAACTCAGAGGATGTACACTGTTCCCCAGAAAGGCTGCCTAAAGAAATAGCGTCAACCAAACTAAGAGAAAAATAGTGCAGTGGTCATCTTTGCTAAGATTGCTTCATTCGATTAAACGGTGCACATCTGGGAAGGGATTTGCTGTCTTCTACCTGGTGTACCTTAGACTGGTTATTTAGCTTCCCATGCACGGGCCAGTGTTGGATATTTATGCCATTTTGGATCTCTGATGAAATATATCAACTCCATGGTAAGCATGTAGGTAAGTGGAAACATCTTACACATAAACTCTCAAAATATGGAAAATTTCACTCGATATGGTGGGAATTGTTTCTCATTCTGAAACGTGCAACTGCATTTTACAACATAAATTCTTTACTTAATTTTCCATCGCCCTTTTAAAATCTGTAATTAGTTCCAGAAAATAATGTATTCTGCTTATCGAATCCGAAATCCCAGTGACTGCCCTCTGGGAAGGCTTCTCCTTACCATCATCTTGACACAGAAATCACCCCAGAAGGATTTCCCCCTTTCTTTAGGAAGCAACTGAGCAGCCTGTACAAAGGCCTGAAATGCCAAGTAAGAAAGACGAGAAACTGAGATAGCCGGGGGCCATGCTTTGCAGCCCTCACTAAAACAATAGCGGTTTAAGTAGCAATCATATAGACACTTGATAAATCCTTTTATTCTCTCTGAAAGAGTCCTCTTTGCAGCTTGCGTTTGTGGGTAAAGAGCTATCTACCGGTATATGCAGCTAGTAATTATGTCAGCCTAACCACAGCTAACGCTGACAGCCTAAAACATTAAAGATTTTATACAGCCAGTGCCCAATGCGGCTTCTTTTATTGGCTCAGAGAGCAGGTATCACTTATAATGAGGGAATACAATTTGCAGGCACTGTTCATGTCCTGCTCCGGTTTCTTTCCCCTCCTCAAGATAATAAGAGCAGAAAAGGGAGAAAAATCCTTTTTAGCTCTAACATACCGAGGGTTCTTCGAAAGCACTCACTCTGTGTGCCTGGCGCGCCATAAAGCTGTTCGCTTGCTTGGGTTTTCCTGCTGGCAAACTCTTCCTTCCTCAGAGGAAGCTGCAAACTCCAGAAGCACACCTTGCAAGGCGGATCACCAGGGCTCCAGGATTAATGGTGCCATTTGCATAGCTGTAAAGGTAAGGTGGCACCTCCCAAGCCTGCATCCTCTAAATTAAACTTACTGATGAAATGCAAAATCCTCTAAAAGGGTTCCCCAACCTAAACCAATTTGCCAAGTTGTTTTGTTATTTAAAACATTAAAGAAATTAAAGTGATAGGAATATAATTAGATTAATATTCATATCTTCCCAGTTGCTTTAATTCTAATATTAAAAAGATTAAATATCCACTCAGAGGATTAAGCAAAAAGTCAAGCTGTAGCAACACATTTACATTACCTTACTGTGCAAATTATAAACCTAATTAATCTAAAGTTTCCTACAAATTGAATTGGAAATTCATTCACAGCCAAACACAACTTTAGGTACTTAAAATTCGCTTCGGTATTGTTTCCTTATGTGCGCACTGAGGAGTAGGGCCACGTTTCCGTGATGTACAAATAACATTAGAATGGCTTCATTTGGGTTCTAATTGGGGGAAATTAAATCTCAACATAAATTTATGTAGGAAGAAAACTAAAGACTCTGTAATTATCTACGTGTGCAATAATAAAACACACTCTGGCCTCGCAATCTACTGCTGTAGATAAAACGGAATAGAAGAAGCAACCCAGTTGCTTCGTCATAAAAGCTTTGAGTTTCTGTTGTTTCCTTACATTGCAGAGAACATGATCGAGAGATTTCACCCTGTTTTCATGGTCCATAATAATGGAGGCTATCGATTTACTTTGGTCTGCAACTTCTATCACCCCTACACGGGCCAAAACATCAAACATGCTCCCAGTGGCTCCCTGAATCGGTTGGATCAAGTGTGTAGATTTCAGATCATTTCCAGTTATATTAGTAATTCTCTTCTTACCGTCCATTTATTAAACAATCATATGAAAATTATAATACAGGTTGTGGAAAAAGTATGTTTACAGTTGTGAGTACACGAAACACGGAGTTTATACTTGCATTACTATTTATTTATCACTGTATTATTTTTTCATACAAACAACTGCAAACCTACTTCTGCCCCTCCCTGTATTTAGGGTATTTAGGCACGTCCTGTAGTCCCAGCCTGAGGCTAAGTGCTCCCCCCGGATTACTGAGATGCGCTGGTTGTCATCAGACTGTGTTCCAACTCGCCAGCTTTCTCTTTCTAGGTACCTGCGTGCGCAGGACGCGTGCATTTCCAGCCAGCTTGATGTGAGGTGTGGCCATCCCATTCCCTTTGGCCAATAAAAAGGGATTGGAGGCGATAAAGGTTTCTTTCAGGCAGATAGTTTAAGGACCAGAATGTGCTTTCTCAGCCCTCTTTTTCCTCTGCCATGGAAACCAGCAACATTTCAGAAAGTCACTCCTCTCTCTATCTAGGTCCTGGAGTAAAAAGGATGCCTCACAATGGACACAGAGCACGAGACGAGCAAGAAATAAAACCCTGTGGTTTTTATGTCCTGAGATTGGGAGTGTTACTTGTTACTCCAGCAAATGTAGCCTATCCTGACAGCTTCTTAGGACTAACCTGTGAGGCAGGTACTAAGATCTTCCCCATTGAACAGGTGATAAAAGAAGCTCAATCTCGCCCAGCCGGCGTGGCTCAGCAGTTAAGCATTGACCTGTGATCTAGGACATCGAGGTTCGATTCCTGATCAGGGCAAATGCCTAGGTTGTGGGCTCGATCTCCAGTAGGGGGCGTGCAGGAGGCAGCCGATCAATGATTCATCATTGATGTTTCTATCTCTTTCTCCCTTCCCCTCTCTGAGATCAATAAAGATATATCTAAAAAGAAAAAAAGAAGCTCAATCTCTCAAAACCTCTCTTCCTTCATCTGTAAAACAGGACTAATCCAGTATACTTTTCACAGCTGCTGGGAGATTTAACTGAGATATTATATATACTGTACCTAGCTCATGAAAAGCACTCTTTAAATAGTAACTCCTGTTATCCCCTTGTAGAGAAGTGAAACAGTGCAAATCATTCAATTGCTGGAATGAGCAGATGGCATTAAAGGGATCTGTAGTGAAGACTGGCCAGCTGTTCACTAATCCTGTTTCCTCTCCTTCCAGGACACACAGCAAACTACATTTCCCAGCCTCCCCTGCAGTTGGGTATCATCATGTGACTGAGTTGTAGCCAATGAAATACGAGAAAAGGTAACTTGTGTCACTTCGCTTCAAGGCCTGGTCACTAAGGCGGTCAAACATAATATTTCATATCTTTCTCCTTCTGCACTGAATGATGGGGCAACCTTCCAAAGGTCTTTGTTGGTCTTGGTAAGGCCACAGAATGGAAGGAGCCTGGGTCCCTGAGTTACCACTTGGAGGAGAGTGTCTTGCTGATCAGAACACCTGCTTTGGATTTTACATTAGTGAAGACCAGACTCCTACTGTATTTAAGACAGTATGCACTTAGGTTTTATTGCAGGCTCCCATACAAACTACGGAAATCTTTGGTGACTCCATTTCCAAAAAAATCTTCCTTTCCCACAGTAAGCTAACACATATTCCTCTAGAGACAGGTTTAAACTTCAAGCCACACACATATATTAACTGCTCGGCATGAAACAACTCAATGAGCAGGGCTGGAATGCACATCTATTTATTTCATTGTTGTGATGATAAATATAATGGCTACAGCTCCCCTAGGAATAGTGGTGCTATTAGTGATAGCCGGTGAAGGGCTATGATGTGTGATTTGGGTGAGTGTCCTGTGTTCATGAGGAGCAATCAAGGCTGCTAATCTGAGCTGTAATTTCTCATTTTTCCTCAACTGCTTTGCTTTTTATGGACCTTATATTGATGAATGCAGGTGATAACTGTCAGCTCACCTGGTAAAGCCCAGGGCGAGAAGTTTAACAATGCATCTTGTGTTTCTGGGCCTTCAACAGGTTCAGCCCTCCCTAAACTCCCACTTCCTCCCCTCCTTCCACCCAATCTATTCTCTTCCACATCTTTTGCCAGATTTATAATTTTTCCCCATTGTAAATCAAATCACATCACTCCCATTCTTAAAAGGCTTCAGCAGCTTCTTATCCAATACAAATATAAGCAAAAAGTCTTGTCGGGACCCCTGTTTTTTCAGCCTCGCCGGATCCATGCCCTTTGCTGTGTAACTCTGCAGTGTCCTCCCTCTCTGAGTTCAGCCATATGACTTGTTTGGGGCAATGGAATGTGGTAGAAAGGATGGGCATGGCAGTTCTGAGTCTAGACCTCAAGAGGTTGTATGTATTTTGACTTGCTTTCTTGAGCTTCTGCCACTGACATGAGAAATTCACACCTGGTCTAGCACTGCTGGCCCAAGAAGTGTGACAGACACATGGAGGAGAATCACCCTAACTAAGGCACCCCGCCCATGTCCAGCTTAGGGCAGAAATCCCAGCTGACACAAGGATGAATGAGCATAACACCCAACCCACAGACACAGGAGGAAGTCCTGCTGGGTCAGCGAGGCCATCGGAACAGGGCAGCCAAGCCCAGCCGAGTTTTGCTGAGCCCCAAAGCCATGTGAGTTATAAGCATTCATTGCGGTAAGCCCCTGAGTCAGGGCACGCTTTGTTATGCAGCAATAGCAGCTAGAACATTGGCCTAGGATTCATTTTCTAAGCTCAGATGACCTGTTTAACCTCATTTCATTCCAAAGCTCCAGTGTGCTCCGTACTCTTTCCAACCACCCTGGTGTCCCTTCAGATCCAAACCGGATATGCTTTTTCTTGCCCGGGCATCTTTGCACATACAGTTCCCCCTCAGGGGAGCACTCAGAGTCCTCCCCATTTGTGGCTGGCTACTGTTCAGTATTCACTTTTCAACTTAAATGTAATCCAAGAGAAAACCCCACAACAATGCCGCCTAAACTTGGCCTCCCTGGTCATGCTCTATGGAAGGTTTCAGGTGTGTTGCAAAGGGGTTATAGACGTGCCATGATATTGATTCCCCTTGGGGTGTTGGATCTTCCAGGGGCCAGCCCTGAGCAGCCCATCCATTTAACTTAGCTGTGCTAAGAAAATTTTCTGTGTGCACCCTGGTGTGAAAAGTTGGCAAGGGCTGCTTATATCACTATGCTTCCTTCCCTAGTGACACTTGCCACAGCCCAAAATGATCCTTGGGCTTTAAAAAATTTAATTATTTTTAAATATTCTCTTCCTCAGCCTGGTAGATTAAGGGCTGGCAAAATTTAGCCCACCACCTGTATTTATAAATAAAGTTTTATTGGCACACAGCCACGCCCATTCATTTCTGGATTGTCCATGGCTGCTTTCAGGCTATGACAGTGGAGCTGAGTAGTTGTTACGGAAACTGTGTGGTCCACAAAGCCTAAAATATTTACTGTTTAGCCCTTTACAGAAATAGTTTGCTGACCCCGAATTAGATTACCAACAGAAATCGTATCTGTTTTGGTGACTTTTCTATCTCCTGAAGCTAGAAAAGCACATGCTTCCTCATGGGTGCTCCATGCATATTGGCCCAGGGAGTTGATGAGCTAGGACTCCAGCAGACACCCGTGTTTAACTCTCACCTCCACCCCATAGCCAGGCCCCTAAAGGGAGGGCAGTGGCGGCGATGTGCCAAATGACAGCTCAGCCCAGAACATCAGGACAGCTACAATGCTGGTGACTGCTAAGCGGATCTTGGCGTTCTCCAAAAGAAAATACCAAGGCTGTCTCCACCAGTGGCACAAAGAGTGCTTGGTCTGCATCTGTGGCAGTCAAGACAATTCGAAAGTTTGAAGAAATGAGAAAAACTCGAAGTTTAATTTACTGAAATAAGCAAACTGATGCTTTAGTGTATAATTATCAGAGAAAGAGAAGAAAAAAACGGAACACATTGTTTAGCATACGTTATGTTAATGGCAGGTTAGGATGGCCCACTGTGCATAATTTAGCCAAACAATTGATACCAAATTTTAATATATATATATGATTACTGCTACAGAAGCAAAGCACCAGGACAAAACACAGGAGAGCTCATAATAGGCACACGTGAACTCTGAAGGCCTAATTACATCACGGGGGAGGGTAAGCAGTTGCTGCTGAACCAAGCAGAAAGTGGAGGTAATTTGTAAACAGGTAGAGTGGCGGTCCAGGTGCTCAGCATGTGTGTGGGGCTGCAGGGGCTGGGGCCCAGGGCTTCCATCTGGCTTTGCAAGGATGGAGAGGTCTAGGATCACTTCCCTCAGCTGAAAACACAACCTCCAAGCCCCAGACAGGTCAGCTCCCTCCTGGCCTGCCCTCTGGTTCAAAAATAGAAATCTGAAGACTAGCTTCTCCAAGGAGGCTTCTCCACGCTCCATGAGATAAGAAATGATTTTCCATGGCTGTGATTTGGGGCACTTGACTCTGTGAATTTGCCTGATGCCCTTGAAGACATGAGTTCTTGGCACTTTAGGGAGCAAAGGGAGGCCAGTCTATCCCACCCTGACCTCAGGACTGATGTTTCAGGAGCACCCTCTAGTCAGACATTCTGTAAGTGACTTCTATCCGCAACTCTTCCATAGATGGAAAGTGCTGACTTAGGAGATTGTACACATACATTCTGGCTGTTAATACAGAGTCTGTGGAGCTGAATGAATGAGTTGTTATGTCGTGTCCCCGTCCCCCCCCCCCCCCCCGCCATTTACGCAGGATTGCAAATTCACTTGTGTCGAGGTCACACTGTGTTCTGGCATCGAACGCAGGCAGAATGACCAGTCATCAGACTATAACCAAATATCACCAAGGCCTGGAGTAGCTGCTCTGTGATGCTACTTTACATCTGTGCCCACAAAAACAGACCAACAATCCAAAAGGAATCAGGTAGGTTTAGGAGAAAGTCATCAAGTTCCATCTCTCATTTCTAATTCCTTTCTCTTCTCTGGGAAGGGAATTCATATCTGTGGGAGTCTGGGTTGCACTGAGTTGAAAAGTGTCCCCTCGCCCCCCCCGATTCACGTCCTTCCTAGAACCTCAGAAGGTGGCGATAAATTTGACAATAGGGTTTTTGTAGATGTACGAGATGAGGCAGGAGTAGTGCTTTCAAGGTGGAGGAAGGAGGGGTCATGAGCCAAGAATGTAGGTGCCCTTTAGAAGCTAAAGAATCAAATGGATTCTGCTCTAGATGCTCCAGAAGGAACCAGTCCTGATGACATCTCGATTTTAAGACTTCGGACCTGCAGAACTGTACGAGAATAAGTCCGAGTGAAGCCACTACGTCTGTGGTCATTTGTTACAGCATCCACAGGGAACTGATACACCAGGTCACTCCAAGAGGAGATTCGAGAGATGATGGAACCTCCTTGTACTGACTGCACTGTTTCCATCTGCGAGGCTTTCATGAACCTCAGTAGCCAAGGCTGACATTACTCAACTGATTGATCAACCAACCAACCAACCAATTGGTCGATCTTCAGCTAGTCCATTTCTGGCCTTGTAAAATTCGTTATCAAAGCCACCATACACTTCACAGCATTGCTGTTCATGGTATTGTAAGAAAATCATTCAAACTACAAAGGCATCACTCTCACAGGACCATTTCTGACCTTTGTTTGTTTCCTTCCAGTTATCAGGTCTCCCTCTAGAGCAAGTGAGGTCCAGGAGGGTGACAGTGCTTGCCCAAAGTGAGGGTGCTGGTCAGTAATTAAGCCAAGACATGAAACTCAGGTGCTTCTACCTCTAAACTGGGCCTTTGCCTCTAAACAGCTCCTTTGCATTGACAGACGATGTAATAGAGTCTATGGCTTTAAATTCTGCCTCCATGGCCTATTGGAAAACTGAGACTAGGAATCGAGAATTTTCCTGTGCAAGTGAGGGGACCTGACAACAGAGTCTCTCTGGAAAGGTTAGCAAGCAGGCAACCTGCCTATTTCCTGAGAGGATCCTCTCACCCACACACACATCTCTCTGAAGTGAGCCGGCTACACTCCAGGCTACCAGCTGGACAAGTGGGATGATCCTTGCCAATTAAAATAGAACTCCAGCCTGCTATCCATTTAGGTCAAATGTCCAGTGAGCTTAAATGAGTCTCATAGGCTGCATGCATGATTCTGTAACCCCAGAAAACTTTCTGAAATGAGGTATTTATATCACCCAAGCACTTGGTTCTAATGTATGATTATGGATAAATACATTAATCGCTCCAAATGTTAGAATTTGAGGCAAAATCACATTGATAAGAGATGATCTTTCCACGGAGCTTAGCCTCTTCCAGGGCTCATTGTGCTAATTTTAACACCTTTATTGAGTAGTTAGTACATGTGTAAATCCTTACACACAGTATCTCATCGATCATCACACCAGCCATGTGAAATATTATTAGCCCATTTTACACATTGGAAGACTGAGGACTTAATGAGGCTAAGTAAATTTATCAGTTAGTAAACGGCAGGGCTGGGACTTAAAGTCAAGTCTGCTGGACTCTCAGATCCATGCTCTTCAGTGCTCTGCTCCACTGCCTCCTGTCCCTTCCTCAGTACCCAGCCCCTCTATGGGATTCCTGCTGAGAGGGTGCCAGCTGGAACTTCAGTACTTTCAATGATAAATTCCAAGGATAAGTTCTCTTCTCCCCTCACTGCCACTCTCAGGCCATGGGTTTGGGTGGGCTGACATCACTTCCTGGCTCCGTGAATGAAACAGAACTATGGGTGTCATAGCCCCTGGCCACATGACTGGGGGACATGTGACCCGACTAGTCCAAGCAGAGGCAATGAGTAGCAGCCCTGTCCTCTTGGAGAAGCTACGGTTAGTAGCGGCCAGAGGGTAATCTGTTTCTACAATTTGCTGTGTACATTGGAGTAGGATATAAACCAAGGGCTACTACAGGGAGAAAGCAGCTCTTAAAATAAGGCTACCACAGAAGAAATGAAAATTGAGAAATGGAGAATGTTTTCTGATGATATCATTTAAGCACCTGGATCCAGCTATGCCTGAAGTTAGTCCTACCTCACAACCTGTCAGTTACTAAGCCAGAGTAGTCCCTTTTTCCCCCTAAATCTATTATGAGTTGCATTCAGTCCTGACCCTCACCCTCACCCTCACCTTTCATCTTAGTTTTGCTTTCAGAATCCACAAAGAACAAGCCAAAGTCCCTGGAGAAAACTTTACATAAACCAAAAACCATTAGAAAAAACAAATTTCTAATTTCCGCTACCATGCTAGCACCTCTATTCATCCGGTAGCTTTTAATTCACAAAGTTCATTGTCAAGTTTCCTGGCACCCTCACAGGAAACAAGTGAGGCATAGACTTTTTTTTTTTCTTTTTAAACTTACGTTGCCATTCAAAGCGACATCTCTCTTATGTTCGGATGTAAGTAGCCGAAGTCAGCTCCTCTCACCTGCCCACGTGTCCAGGAAGCATCTGCCGCAGAGGAAATGGCATTGCCCAGGTATGATGGGAACTGTCTTTCTAACCGTAGAGGCTGTCCCATTACATCACTGGGCACCAAGGCTCAGAAGAAAAGACTAAGTGTGAATGTTATATTAGCGGACAGGCAAGGCGGGTGAGAAAGTTAAGAGTCCTTAGGTGTTTGTTTGCTTATTAGGGAATTCTGATTCATCTTTTATAAACACGGGAAAAAACGAATGGAAGCATTAAAAGCTATGTTCGAGCAATAATTCTGTTTCTTTTCTTTTTCTTCTCGGTACTTGCACGGTTCTACATTGTAGTAGATAAACAGACAGGCATTTGAGAAATTCAGATTAAGGGGGAACTGGGGAAGACAAAAATCTGGGTAATCAGTTCCCCGCCCACAAATTCTTCCTGAAACAATTCTTGCAAAACCTTCTGCCCACTGGAACTGTGTGTATGATTAACTGCACATGAGCGCAACAGCTTGCATGTGTAGTTAATTTGCTCCAAATTTCCATGCTGCATTATAACCCTAATGATCACTAATAATAGACAAACCCACATTTTATTGAGTAAGTAATTTGAGACATTATGATTTTTATCATGCGGATAGGATCAGGCTGACCAATTTACACCGGGCAGAGGAAGATAAATAACCAGAGACTCAATCTCTCCCGCAGCAGACTCTGTCTCCTGGCAAAATGATACGCATTGATTGAGAAAGAGACCAGCTCTAGGCCCTGCTAGGCGACAGAGTTGATGGGCGTCCCTTCCCTGTCCAAGCTAAAAGGTCGGTCAGGGAGTGCATTTCTACCGGCGACATCATGCAAAAGACGGAGGTGAAGCTTCACATGTGGGAGAGTCTAGGAGAGGATGGGCTGTGTGGTCTACAGATGTAGGTTCCACCCAGCTAGGCCCCCCAGTCACTGTGTGACCTTGGGTAAGTCACTGAATGCATCTGAGCTTCTACCTGTGCATATATCTGGATACAGGTGGAAGAAATGTCCACGCAGTTTAACCAAGAGGATGCAGGTGACGGCACCTGGCACCTAGTAGGTAAGCAGCGAATCAGGCCTTCCTGCACATCTGGAACATGAAGCCATCTGGAACATGTGGGGAAGCCCACAGTTCACATTTCACATCCATTTTGCAGAAAGAACCAGGGGCAAGATTCCCATTCATTTCCATAAAAGAAGCCCCCGAGGTCCCTAAGAGAGGAAAAAACAGTTTTGGGGCTCCCCCGGGTTCTCTAACTGTGAGTGAGAAAGGGGAGGGGAAGCAGAGCTTAGAAGTTCCCTGTTGGTCACTTCCAAAACATCGCCCTGAATTTTGGCTAGAAACGAGAGCAGGGTTATTTGGAATGAAAAGCAACAGCGACAGCAACAAAGCAAAAACGCAAGCACTGGGTTCAAATCTCAGGTCTGGTCCTGAATCACTTTGTCCCCCTGCCATGGGTGGTGACGGGGTCGGTCTTTCTGAGTCGGGACTGCCCTTGGTGGCCTGTGCCTGACTCCGGTCACTTAAAATGCTGACGTTGCGCTCTAGGTGCCCGAGTTCTCCGGCTCGCAGGCCTCGGCCCTCCCCGGGCCCCTCTCACCAGCCAGTGATGTCTGTGGACTTAATGAGCACAGTCCTTCTTCGTTATGCAAGTTCCTAACGACACCCCACAGGGCCAGGGTCCGGCGGGGCCAGGACACTCGCAGGGACTGCAAGGGGAGTGGTGGGCATAAGCCCCTCACGGGGGAGAGGACATCCACCCCGATGGGGTGAGCTCTGACAGGAGGTGAAGAGCAGGCTGGAAGGCATGGAGAAGGGGCTGATTCGGGGGTGACGGACCTTGCTAAGGGAGAAAGTCAAGAGCGAAGAGACAGCACACATGACAGCAGGGAAGGTTCCTACCTTTGTATTGGTTTTTATTTGAGTTGGGACAAACCACGGGGCCAATATTTCTATTGTGTCAGATACCGCTGGGCAGGTTCTGTTACATTACGATGAAGGGGATGCCTTCGGTGTGTGCGTTGCAATCTGGCCATCTTTCTGTTACAGACAAAAGACTGAGGCCCGCAGAGGGGACATGTACCTTTACCTGATGGCCTGCGGGTGACTTGAGGTATCTGGATCCACACCACTGTCTCTTAGGCCCTGAAACCCATGCTCCACCCACAGATGCAGCCTGGCCCCCTCTCTAGGCAAACCGGCCAGGCAACTACTGGCTAAGTTACGTTATGGAATCAGAAAAATCGACAACAATGCAACCCAGGATGGTATGGGGCACGACCTGTTAGTCTATCCAGTGTGGCTTCCTAGAAGGAGCAGCTCCTGAGCCAAGTTTGCAAGGACTGGTAGGCGTGTCAGATGACGAATGGAGGACAGGGCATTTCAGGCAGAGAGAACAGCGTGGACAAAGGTCCAGAGGGGAGAGAGAGCAAGGCGAGGAAACTGAGGCCAGAGTTTCCAGAGCTAGGACCCCCACCTCACCTGGTTCTAATGAAGCATCTCCCCACTCTCCCAGGCCTTCTTCTCAGATAGATGGTGCATGGAACAGTGGGCTCTGTAACACGCTGAGTCAAGAGGCCTGCGTTAGGATGGCAACACCCATACCAGTACCAGCACCTGGCAACAGGCAAACTGGACACCTTGACCACAGAACAGCCATGAGCAGGGTGATCGTGCCTGGGGCCCAGCCATCACTGATCTGCCTTTGTTGTGGGCCAGCGAATCTACTCCAGTTCCCTTTCGGATGAGGTAGTTTGGCTTTTGCTGACAGGAGGTGAGGAAATTCCAGGGCCCAGGAAGGATGACGGCTCATCCACAAAGACAGAGCAATTCCTGCAGGACCAGGTCTGAATTCTGCAACCCCTGAGGAAAACTGCAACCCAGAATCCTGGGCTCAAAACAGTAACGTGTCACCAGAAAAATGAATTCCCCGGCTACACCAAACCAGCCAGAATTTTCCTTTCCTTTACGTTTTTTTAAATGCAGCATATCTAGTTCAGTTTCTCCAGGTTAAACTCAAGAAGCCAATGGCAGCCTGGTTGCCATCACATGTTAATTAAACACCATGTTATACTAATTATAAGCCATTAAAAATCCCCTTTGTCGCAGGCATCCGATTTGAAAAAAGAAATTATACAGAAGTAACTCAATAAAAATATGTGGTCAAGAAATGTGCATTTATAAATGATCCTCTCCACATGTTTTACCTCTTTTTAAAAACCTTTATTTTTCTGACTTAAGTGCTATCGATTCCTTGGAAAACTGATAATATAAAATATTTTCAAAGCTCATCATTTTATGCCACCGAGAGACTAATAAGAGCATCTCACTAAATTTCCTTCCCATCTCTTTTTTTCTTTTTCTGTGCCTGTCTAGGGCTCATTGATACATATTTTAGTAATATTTTCCATAATTAGAATAATAAGATTTCCCTTCCTTCATTTTCCCCTAATGTTATATCGTGAGCATTTTCTCTCCCTTTTCGTTCTAATGAGTATCTACACTTTGAAATGCCCTTTTATGTATTTATCTTCGGGAGACAATCAACTGCACCTCTGTGAGAGTGACTGAGGATGTGAGTGAAGACAAACATTTACAACGGGGCGCTAGGTGACAAAAAAGGAAAAAGCCAGTGCAGGTGGCCTCTCACCCTGCCCGGAGGCTCACTGTGGGGACAGGTCCTTTTGAACCGGGCACGGCTCTCTCCCAATCACTAATCTGGATTTATTGTTGAGAAGGGAAGCTGAGAGAATGCTAAAGAGGATCCCGCACAAGGGAACTGGCAGATCCTGCAGCCTGGTTGCCATCCCGCGTTAATTAGCTTTTTCTCGTTGCGGAGGGGAGGAACCTCACTGGGGGGAAATGCGCGGCCTCGTGCTTTTCTCCGATGGAGAGCCCACGCTTCTCGCTGCAGCTGGCGTTTCTGTTGGCACAGCCAGCCACCCAGAGGGCAGGCAGAATCCTAATCTCTGGTGGAGAGATCTACAGACCCTGGGGACAGAGATGTCCTAGATGACCTTGCAGGGGATAAACCAACTCGACCTGACCAGAGATGCAAACCAAGACAACCTCTGCTCCCTTCTCAGGAGGGCCCATTTCATAACCTTTCACTGGACAGTGAGGTCGTGGGAGGCTGGGAGGCTTTGGCAAGGTGTCCACTCTGCTGTTGGAGGCAGCAGGGCGCCGTTTCCATTGCAGGAGCCTTGTAAACTCGCAGATCTGAACTTGGTCTCTGCCGCTCGCTAGCAATGTGACCTTGGGTAGGTGGCGACTATTGGGTCCACTCTCCTCTACCAACACCCATTCCATAGGCTCATCAGCCTTTCTGTAAGGAACCTCCGGTCCAATACTCAGCACACCTCACCTTCAACCAGAACCCCTCCAATCACCTGGCCCTGAAAGTTCATCCTTCCTCTCCAAACTATACTTGAGACTCAAAACCAGTCTGATCTCACCCATCTCCTGGCACTTGCCAAGGAAGGGTAGGGAAAGGGGTGTCCCCCTAGACCCGAGAGGAGCAGAACCAGAGAAAGAGCTGAACATTGCACAGCAGAGACTGCTCTTGTTTTCCTGAATGTCCTGGCTTTCCAGGCAGCCTTGTGCTCCTTTCTGTCCCTTGAGGGACGCGATACACTGAAAATAACTGATGTAAAGCCCCAGGCCCTGACCTGAGTCTGAAAGGAAGACCTGCGATCTCAACAGGGTACCACAGAAGCAGTCACAAGAAATACAGCTAACACAATGCACCGTGATGCACAAGTCGTCAGGCTCATATTCCTTCTGTGTGGCTGGATGGAGCCAAGATAATGAATTCAGAAAAGGTAACCTCAAAATCACTCATTGCCCATGTGGAACAATTCCTTTGCAACCTCCTCTGAACCTGTTCTTGTGTCTTAAATCACCTACCACTAACACCGTCCAGGCTGTCTCTCCTGAGCTAGAATAAACTCAGAGGCCATGGCAGATACGCACCATGCACGGCTAATCTACCTAGACCTCCACCCACTGCAGACATTGCTAATCAAGCCAAGCATTTTCAACCAAGTGAAGATACAGAGAAGATTCCCAGCACTGCAGATAGCCACGACCAGCTTAGTAGAGCTGGCAAGCCTCACCCAGAGGAAAAGAGTGAGGTATATCATCCATCTCTTTTTTTCTCCATTAAACCAAAGGCTTTGGCAAGTCAGATAGAAGGGAGGCCCTGCTTAGCTTTTTCATAGGTACTTCTCAGAGCAAGCTGCACCAAAGGGAGGCTTGTCAAAAGCCTTGCATATTATTAATAATGCAGAAAACCCAGACATTTATACGGAGATCAATTGGCAATAATTCCACGGGACAAGACTGGGACTTAAATTGCAGAGTTGACTATGAAGGGCATGGTTTGATTAATGCAGGAAAAAGATGATTTTTTAATTTTCCTACAAAAAGAGTTGCCCTCTGATGGGCACTACCTACCTGGTGGGACTCTTGGTCCAATGGAGTGGTTGCCAAAATGAAATGACATCTGAGGGGTTGGGGGGGTGTATTTGAGAGACCAACTGAGGAGAGAGAAACTGGAGCCAAGGAAATTCCAATTTCCAAATCCAAGGGACCTTATGGGGAGTGAATGGGAGCCAGGGAGCTGGAGAAAGAGACCTGAAGACTGGAAAAAGCCATGCAGCAGCCTCAAAGGTGGAAAGTAAGCATGCTCAGAGGGTCAGCAGGGAGAAGTCAGATTCTTTATCAGCACGGACTTCTCCAATTGAAAAGCCAAGGTGCATATGCTCGGCCTTCTAGGCTCCTGGGACAGTCAGAGGAGGCTCCTTTAAGGAGCTGTGACCTCTTGCCCCAGGCACCCTTTAACTCCCAATCATAAGATAATTAAGGAGCAGCCAGGTGTAGATCCCTCCACTTATGGATAGATCTCAAATGATTAGACCTGTCCTCAGGCCTCCCATCAGCTTGTCTCTCTTAATCTCCTTCTAAAGGGAGCCAGTCTTTTTATTCTGGTTATATATGTAAGATGGTCCACAATGCTCCTGGATTTTCCTGCCACTGGAAACCGAAGGTATAAGAAGGGCCTGGGTTTTTAGCTGTAGAGCTGGGGCCAGTGATTCTAGAAAGGTAACTTGGTTTTGTTTTTGAAAATCTGTTGTGGCCTCTAGTTGGTATTAGCTAGAGAAACAACTCATGCCGCATATGCAAAAATAAGAACACTGGTTTGGGGGTGATAGGGTTATAGGTAGTTCTTTATTTCAGCAAGTTCCTTTGTTTGTTTGTTTTATTTCCCTAGATATTAGAGTCAATGTTAAATGCAGAAAACATTGGCCAGCTAAAATAATCAACAATGCAATTAATCATTGATGAATTATAGGCAATTTTCCTCTGATTATCTACTTGTCTTTACTATCTTTCAATAACTCCACTAGTGGATCACTTACAAAATATATTTAATGCCATAGTTCCATTATCTTTTATCTTTAAAATAATAATTTAAAAGACCGTGCTTGGCCTGATAGACTGCTGAGGAAAATGGAAGGTATGTTTAGAGATACAATGAATAATTCCTTCATGTAATTTATGGCATTCCAGGAAGTGAGTGCTTGGAGCACTGCAGGTAGGCTCTGAAAGAAAAGTCGGTTTTTAAATAATTAAATTTCCTTTTTTTTTTTTTTTTTAAGAAAATGACACAAAATCATTCGATATGCTTGATATTCAAACTATAAATGTCTTTGGTAAAATCCAAGAGAGGATGATCATCCTAAAACAGAATAAATATCTGGGAATGAAGCCCAGGGCATTGGGGAAGCCAGTCTTACGATCATTCGGTGAAGTCAGGGGACAGGATATTAAAGATAGTGGCATGTCTGAACGGAGCCTGAAAAACCTTTGCTCAAGAAAACTGAGGGCAGGAGTGCAAGGCCCAGGTAGTGTATACTGCAGAGAAAATGCCTTTTGCATCCTGAGAGTTTGCATACAATTTCATTATTTATGTACTCCTATCAAAACATATAGGATGCCCAAATGGATGTCAGAAAAATTATTGTCATTACTAATAATGGTGCTTTTCATTTATATTGAGTGCTTTTTTCTGAGACAGTGAAATATTTTACATTGGGCATGAGGCTTTTTAGGAGAATTAATGCTTAAAATATCCCTTTAGTGTGGTGTGTGGGAAGTATTATAGATGAGAGAGAAAAAAAAGATTAATATAAAAAATGTCAAGAGTGCAAAAATAAAAGGCATTCCATTCAGGCCTACACCCCGTTACCCCGGCCCGTGAAGACCACAGGAGCACAGCCGCAGTTCCGAGGAGGCAGCTGGCTCTTCCCACCAGGTCTGCCTTTTCTTCAAGACGGATCAGAGGGCCGCTGCATGGCCAGGCCTGTGAGCACGGCCCTGTCCCCTTGTCCTGTGAGATGGGCGAGCCACACCTGCCTGCTGGTGGCACGGATAGTCCTCAACCTGGGGGCTCTGGTTTAAAAAGGTAAAAACCTGCAACTCGGATGAATCTTGAGGACATGGTGCTCAGTGAAATAAGCCAGTCACAAAAAGGCAAATACTGTGTGATATCACTTAGATGAGGTCGCTAGGGAAGTCAAATTCATAGTGATGGAAAGCTGAATGTTGGCTGCCAGGAGCTGGGGGCTGGAAAGTCGGTGTTTTGGTTTGGGGAGATGAAAAGGTTTGTTCTAGAGATGGCTGGTGGCGATGGTTGCACAGCAGTGTGAATGTACTTCATGCCACTTAAACATGGTTAAGATGGTAAATTTTGTTATGTATATTTTATTACAATTGGAAAAAAAAAACACATGTAAAAAAAGAGGTAAAAATCTCATTTGTGTGCAGATAAACTGAGTTTAGGACCTAAATCCATTGGGTGTTTATAGGTTTTCCTTCTCTCTGTACTTTTTTTTTAAAGAATAGTTTATTGATTTTTAGAGAGAGAGAAAGGGAGAAGAGAGAAGCATCAATGTGAGAGGGTAACATTGGTCTGCGGCCTCCCGCCCACCCCCTGCCGGGGATCCAGCCTGCCACCCCGACTGGGAACCGAACCGGCAACCTCTCAGTGCATGGGACGGTGCCCAACCAACTGAGCCACACCGGTAGGGCCTTCTCTCTGGATTCTGATGGCTGAATGATCTTAAACCCTTGAGAATCATTGGGACGTGGATCCCACAAAAACTAAAAAGTCCCTTTCTCCAGCCCACTCGGAAATGTCTAATGCCTTTCATTTCATGGACCAAGTTGAGAAGGCCCAAAGCAAAAGGGCCTGGGGGCTGCAATGGACGGTGAAAGGCCAGCAGTTCCAGGATGGGGACAGCCACACACACAGTACGTGGCTGGCATCACTCAGCACCCCACACGTGCGCCTTCTAGCAAGGGCAAGTCCAGCTGAGAGCCTCCTGCAAGCCTAAATGCCCCCGCCCCACCCCGCCCAGGAGAGGACAGGGTGCATAACATGAGACCTGTCCTTCACAATTTTTGTTGTTGTTAGTTCTCTTGGAGGATATTTTTCCACTGCTTTTTCCAGAGTGGGAGGGAAAGAGAGAGGGGGAGAGAGAGAGAGTAACTTCATGTGAGAGAGACACATCGATTGGTTTGCCTCCCTCATGTGCCCCAACCGGGGCTGGGGATCGAATCTGCAACCTAGGTACACGCCCTGGACCAGGAATCAAACCCCTGACCCTTCGGTGCGCAGGCCAACGCTCTAACCACTGAGCAGCACTGGCCAGGGCTGCCCTTCACATGTAAAAGAAACCCTCGTGTTTATATACTTTCCTGCTGGATTACTCAGAATACCAGAGCCTGCACTTCAATCTAGTGGGCATGTTTGATAGTGGCGACAAATGTCCAGAGAGCAGGACGTGCTGGCACGAGCATCTGCTCGTCCATGGTCTAAGGACCCGAGCGCCTGACCCTTCCAAGCCGTACGCATGTTGTACCAGGACAGGGTGTGGGATCTTTGGAGGAACCGACCCTAAAAGCAGATGGGTAGAGGAAGCCGTCCTCTGTGAGCTGGCAGGTCCTGCTGCAGGGATCCCGCCCAGCCCGGAGTCAGCTCCTTTGTGGCAGAGCTCGTGGCCACCTTAAACCAGCACAGCTAACGGGGTTGCCCATGAACATCAAAGGGCAGCCTGGTGAGCGCTTTGGGGGAAAAGCGACATGAAAAGTATCTGAAGTGCTGGGTGGTCTCGGGGGCAATTGAGAAAAATGCAACGACTACATTTACCGGCTCTATTTTCAGGTCCCGCGTATGCATCGGAGGAGAGAAACCTTAATGAAGGAGTCAGAAAGTAATTATTAGAAAAACAAAAAGAGGAGAATCATAAAAGTTTTCCTAAGTAATACAGAATCATTACAATGTCCTGGCAGACTTGCGTTTTTAAACAATGGCTATAATAACGGAAAATTAGACCTCATTACTTATTCATAAAGTTCTGGTTAACACTAAGCTCCATTTGTAACAGTTTACTTTAATAAATAGCATCTTTTAAGCAGATGTTATTTTTCGGTCATACGATGTCATAGTTGGATTACAGGGTAAATCGGTGCTTATCCTAGTTCTAGTTCATAGCCGTTGCTAACCCACAGTGATGGAGAAATTATAAAACATACAGGCTCCTGGCTCAACTACACCATTAAAACGACTGTGTGCACTTGTATTTCCTTTTGTGTTTTTTTTATTTTATTTGATTTAAACACTGTTGAAATTTGAGGATAGCAAACAACGTTTGATGAATCTACAATCTTTATACTAAAGAGAGAGTTAAAAGACCAGTGAATCCACAGTGGAATTAATAATTGAGATTCCTGGAAGCTCTAAACGGAAATATTAAATATGCAAAATCTTGTTGAAAAGCCTAATTAAGTCCATCAATGCCCAAAGTTGAAAGGACAAGCAATTTCTCACTAAAGTTAGCAATGTCGATTTTATACGAAAATATATGGCCCTAACTTTGGGGAAACAACTAACAACAGAGGAAAGAGTTTTTACAGCCTTCGTTGACAGAAAGTTTAAGGAGCATCCTGTTCCACTTTCAACATCCTTCACTTCCCCAGGACTGTAAAATAGTACAAGTCCAGGTGAGTTATAACTAAATACACTTATTGCTCATCAGAGCCCCGTAAGAGTTCGTAGATATTTTGACAACTGTTCCACGGGACTTAGGGGCTTACTGAGCGCGCTGAGGAAATTTACCCTGAATGCCTTTTTTGCAGTGGCTAGCGCGTCATTTTTTCCACCTTGCAACTGAGGGTGTAAGAAACGTCCAGTTCTCGCAGGAAAACCCAAAGATGTGGAACTGAGTTGGGCCAGCTGTGCTGGGGTGGGGCAAACTTCTCCTGGGCATCTGCACCCAGAGTTCTCCTAATTCTTCATCAGTCCGCTCCGTTTATCTGGTTGCCATCCCAAGATACCTTAGCTGGGCTGTTTGTCCAACTGCAATATTTAAAATTTCATTCCAGGATAATCGATCCTTTGGCAGGTTATCTTCAAATATAACGTTTCTTGTACTTGTTTTTCAAGAACATGGTGAACATTCTTCATATTGCAAGGTTCAAATACACGAGCATATGTAGGAGGCATGCTTTCTTCCCCAACCTCACTGCTGGAGGCTCTGAGTTTACACAGGACATCTCTCCTAAGGGTTCAGGAAACTGAAGCCATTTCTCACCAGTTTTCAGGAGACTTTTGTGATATAGGTTGGTTTTAAGATTGGAAAAACCATTTGCCTGCATTTATGCAAGACAGCAAATGTAATTATCCAGATAATGGAAGAAAAAATTAAATTCTAAACCTACTCTCAGGGGAAAATGTTTACATTATGGGTTTACTCAGTTTGCCTTCCACTGGGCACATATACGTAATGACAAAGGAAACATAATGAAGCACATTAAAAAGAACTGTTAATTCAGTAAAAAATTAAAAAAAAAATTGGTGTGATGAGAAGGGAGGAAGGAAAGGAAAGAGTAAAAGGAAGAAAGGAGGGGTGAGGAGAGAGGGGGAAAAGGTGAAGAAAAATGGTAGACGCCTACAATATGAGCTTTTTCATCAGCTCTTGACTAGCAATTTAGTAGCTCAGCTATGGCCTAAGTAAATACCCTGGAGAAACGTTCTACTCTCTGCCTAGTGTTTTCTGTAAAGCCACAGGTAGAACTACTGAACTGGTTGTAGCTACAGTTTGCTTAATAAGACAGTCATAATGTCACCCAAGAACACCCAGTGGGCAATTTCCACTTACTAGACCCTGTGCCAAATGTATGGTGGTTTCACGTTCACTGGGCACATTCGCTATAAGTCTCTAGTTGCATCAGTGGTTTCTCCATGGGTTGTTGGGGGGCAGGGCAAGCAACCAATTAGCTGCCAAGAGCAAGGGTGTACAAACACACACATACACACATGGGTACTTACTCAATTCCTCTAGAGACCAGCAAGCTCAAGGTCTATAGTAGTGCTTTCAGTCTGCAGTTGGGGGCATTTTTGTGTGTGTGATTAGGAAGGCAAGCACTGGCAGCCTCACCCACACATGCCTTTAAAAAAAACTGAGATATATTGTCCAGCTGGTGTAGCTCAGTGGTTGAGCATCGACCTATGATCCAGGAGATTGAAGTTCAATTCCTGGTCAAGGCACATGCCCAGGTTGCAGGCTCGATCCCCAGTATTGGTGTGCAGGATGCAGCCGATCAATGACTCTCTGTCATCATTGATGTTTCTCTCTCTCTCTCTCCCTCTCCCTTCCTCTCTCTGAAATCAATAAAGATATATAAAAAAAATAAAACATAAAAAATAAAAATAAAATTTAAAAAACGAGATATAATTCATATACCATAAAATTCACTCTTTTAAAGTATACAATTCAGTAGTTTTTGTATATGCACAAAGTGTTCAATCACCACTACCCAATTCCAGAACATTTCCATCACCCCCAAAAGAAACCCCATATCCATTAGCACTCGCTCTCCATTCCTCCTCACCCCAGCCCCTGGCAACCACTAACCTACTTTCCATTTATGGATTTGCCTATTCTGGACATTTCATATACATACCATCATATAATGTGTGATCTTTTTGTGTCTGGCTTCTTTCACTTAGCATATTGTTTTTGAGGTTCATGCATGTTATAGCATGTATCAGAACCTCCTTCCCTTTTAATGCATGCATTTTGCCTGTGCCCGATGGTCACTGGCCTTTTCAGGCCTTACAGGAGGCCCTTCTATGAAGGTCTCTCCTCCCAGCCAGCAGTCACGCCAGATGCCACCGGAGCACTTTGCGGTGAGCACTCCGCTGTTCACCCTCCCCACTCTTGAACCCCAAGGCACCCCCCCCCCCCCGAGTAAAGTACTCAAGGAAATCATGCACATGCCTCATCCCTTCCAGAGTTTATATGGGGAAGATGCTAGCAGCTGATCGGGACTCTGTAAAGCATTCGGAATCCAACAGAGAAATGCAATGCTTAAGTGCGAAGAGAGAAAAGGAATCCGTATGCCAATACTGCCAGGCGGGCTTGAAGAAGGTGGCTGGTTGGGTTCCTATCTAACTGCTTTCCAGCTTCCCATTGGGTCACATATGTGCCATGTGTCCAATGAAAAAGCCCCTGGTCGCATTCCCGCTCCCGAAACCGAGTGCACAGTTAAACATGACTGCTGTTGCCATGATCGCCGGGGCTACCGTCGGTGTCGCTGTTACTCTGTCCATAAGCCAGCGGCACTCTGCTCGCTCTATGCTGGGCATGCTGCTGAACTCTTTACTGATAGTATCTTATTTAATCTTCCAGAAACCCTATACCGGTGGTATTATTACCAGGTGCATTTTTCAGACAAGGACATTGATGCTCAGAGAAGGGAGAAACCTTGTTGAAAGGTCACAAAGTGACAAAGTGCAAAGCAGGGCCTCCCTCCTAGGTGTCTTTTCCACGCTGCCCAGGATGCTTCTGGGAAAAGCTCTGCCATGCGCCACCAGGCTTCGGGCTGGGCGGGGGGGCTGCTGCGTCTGCCTGGCCTCCCCTCCCTCTCAGGCTTCAGTCCCTCCCTTCAGTGCTTATTATTTGGCATAAATCAGCCCCCCAATTATGTGAATGCCACAGCCACGAACACTTGTAATTAAAACTGGGACTGACACCCTGAAAGTATGTTCCCTTCCCCGTTCCTCTTTGTCCTGCAAAGATATTATTGGAAAGAGATTGAACAATTGTCGGGAACATATGCTTTTGGAATATAATGCGACTGGGCTCCTAGCAGGAAAGGCTGTAATAGGGCACCGGGACAAACTTTAAAGTAGACAGCTTTATTTACTAGCTACTGGGACATGTCCAAGAAATTATAGATAAGCCTATAGGCTCGAGACCGACCGGCGTGGCTGTGAGGCAGATTGCGGGATGGTTCGTTTGCCCCCCAGTCTGCCCTCCTCACAGGCATCAGGGCAGCCCTGCCATCCAAGTGTGCTGGGAGTTGATGCCAGCAAGAACTCCATCCCTTGTGCTTGTGGCCGTCCCCTCTCTCTCTCGGAGACCCCTGCCTGGGGGACACCAGCCATGCCATCCCCAACCCGCTGTGTCTTCGACTCTCCCCCTTCTCATCTATCCAAGCTGGTCAATAACCATTGCTATAGTTTATGGAGCACTTACTACGTGCCTGCAGTGAGAACTTCGCAGGCGTGAGATTGCTCTCAGAGAACCCTGTGACACAGGCGCGGGTACTGTCCCCAATGATCTTGGCTCCAGGAAGTCTCCTCCTGCCCCTCTGTACTGGCACCGCTCGCCGATACCTTCCCACCACTTTATCATTATGGAAAAAGTGCAAAATAGATCAAAACATTACACCTTTATTTTCACTAATCCCGAAACGAAATTCACCATTTTCTTCATGTAGGCAACAAACTGCTATCATTTTAGAAGCGTCTGTGAGTTTGTCACAATAACCCATGGGCAGACAGTAGTGCCGTGAAAGCCTGGGGAGGGGATGGGAGGGGGGCGGAGGGGTCAATGGGGGAAAAAAGAGGGACATCTGCGATATTTTCAACAATAAAGATAAATTAGAAAAAAAAGAAATTATGGACATTTGCGTATAAAATGAGAGTTCTAATTGACACCTCAAAATATTCTTTTCGCTCACTACTTTGATAATTAGCAGTTAATGGACCCACCATTGGATGTGTTATTTCGTGGGTTAATTAGGAATAACATTTATTACCTGATCATATGTTTTCATTTTTCGATGGCTGTATTTCAATACAACTGAATTCCTTTGTGATCCTGTGCATTTTATTTTATGCATTTAAAAACATTATTCTGAAAAGAGGTCTATAGGTTCCATGAGGTGCCCAAGTTCATCCATGGCACAAAAAAATGTGAAGAGGCCCAAATGAAGTGTGAGCTTCGGAGCAAAGACCCCGAGTCTCTCAGCTTTGCATCCTGCATTCATTACCCATGTGCTGTGTGGCACCCAAATAGTCCAAGAATTTTGAGCAAAGGAAGGCATACTGCTGAAAAGTGTTTTGCTCCATACAGATCTGTAAGATGTCTTTGCATTGTCTTTATAGATATATCATTCATCATTCATTCATTCATTCATTCATTCAATAAATGCATAATAAGTGCTTCCTATGTGCCATGCACTGGATAGCTTTAGAGATAAAATTTTGAATGGGACCAAAACAACTATCTTCTGCTCTCCCTGAGAACAAGTTTCCGAAGCCCCTGTATTCCCTTGGTCTTCTATCCTCGCCGAATAACTTGGGGTGACCTACTTAGTTACCCACCATTTGATGTCAAGAATCCCCTTTGCTCCCTGTCAAGCTCATTAACATATTCCTCCACTTAAAAAAAAAAAATCTATAAACAGCAGGCTACCTGCTTTTTATACTTTTGTGGTAGGATTAAACACCTCAAACCTAAAAACAGCCACTTATTTTCAGAGAGATTCCAAAATGGGGGTGGGGAGGGAAGAATCCTCTCCACGTGTGGGAAGGTGCATGAATCTGGACATTTATAGATCACTTTCTATGTGCCTGGCCTGTCTTTTAATGCCATGGCTGTATTAGTAATGCATTCAATCCTCCTAACTATCGTATGGCAGAGATTATCATCCCCATTTTACATAAGGAGAAACTGAGGCACAAAGAAATTAAGGCACTGCTCATTGTGACACAGCTGGCAGGTGGCAGGTGTTCCTCAATTGTCCGGTGAATACTGATGGCTACAGTGCAGGTGAGATAAGAAAGGCAGGCCTATTGCCACGTGTCAGGTGAGAAATGTTGGCAGCTAATCCCTCTCCTCTGTGGGGTCAATAGAGAAGAAAGAGGCAACCAACCTTGACTGGGTGCTTGGTATGGACACAAGTACCCAATGAATTAGGTATATTTAGCCTCCTTGTACAGATGAGGACATTGAGGATCAGAGAGGTTGCCTAACTTTCCTAAAGTCACCAGCTAGTTAATGGTGAGACTGGGTTTTGAATCTGATGCAGAAATTAAAGTCCAGCCTTCTTCCTTTTTCCCTTTCAACTTGATTAATCAAGAGCTAGAGTCTGCCCCTCAGTGTGCCTGCAATGCAATCACCCCCTAACACAGCACGGAGTCCCCCTGTTTATCCAATACATGCATCCAGCTGTTTGTTTCCTGAGCTCACAGATATGGAGGGTACCAGCTTGCCTTCTTTTATGTTTTTGTTTTTTCCTCTAAAAGGGACTATTTTGAGACTTGTGTCATTCCAACTTTTGCTTTGGATATTTCCACACCCCTTATTTGCATAATGAATCACTGCCCTTGGGACTTTGGGGAACAGAAATTCAAAGCACTATATTTAGCACATAATTATTTGCTGAAAATAGGGAAGACCCCAGTTTATAGCTCCACAGAATCAATCACTTTCTGGTTGATTTCATGTGGAAGAGGCTGCCCACATTGATTGGGTGAGCATTATATATTTGAAACAATCTCTTTGGCTTTGAAATGGTGGTGTCTTATAGACATGACCTCAATTCTGACAATTATCTATTTAATTGGATCAATAGAGACAGCCTACTCCCCCAAACCACTGATTCAATTAATCAGACCATTGTCAAATCTCTTCTTTTCTTGGGT
The DNA here is from genome assembly GCF_964146895.1 of Miniopterus schreibersii. NCBI lineage: Eukaryota > Metazoa > Chordata > Mammalia > Chiroptera > Miniopteridae > Miniopterus > Miniopterus schreibersii. Next base: position 21,799,834 of record NC_138121.1, on the reverse strand, counting down.
TTGTGTAGACACAGACCAAGTGGCAATTTCTCCCAAGATAGGCATGGAAGTCAATAAGCTGCTTTTGGATAAAGTATCTGATCGCTCACAAATTATACAAATCACATTGATTACTGACAAATCATAATGTTTACAGAGCACTATTTGGCTTTGGCTCCAGAGCATGACTAGGTATTTAATTAACAACCATCAGATATAATTTACACCATTACAATGACCAGAAAATGGTTGATTGTTGATTTCACACAGTAGAAATCAACTCAGTAGTAAATACTCTGAGACTAGCCTTGGTAATGGCAAGATAAGTGGGGGCTCAACGATGGACAATAAAATCAAATTTCTTTGCCATGTTTAACCTACAAGGTTCTTGAAGGCCATGGTAGCTCTGCCTCCCAATGAAGAATTGACATATTTTTGCTTGGATGGCCAGTAAATTACGTAACTGACTCTATTTCCCTTTTTGCTTTGACTACCAGGAAACTCAGAGCTAATATATAACCTTTTTGTATACTTTAGACGGCAGATATGCATTTTACTGTATTTTACCTGGTTTTTATTTTTACATATATTTTACTACTTATTTGCATATTAACCTCCTAGGCCAGACTTCAGCAAACTATGGTTCCCAGGCCAAGGCCAGCCCACCCGCCTGTTTGTGGATAGCCCACCTGTGACTTGCTATGCAAATAAGGGGTGTGAAAATATTCAGATCAAAACTTGCAATAACAAAAGACTCAAAGGCTTTCATAGAATGACTATACCCACCTCCTCCCACCCCCCAAAAAAAATCCAAAGAAGAAAATTATTTCATGACACATGAATTTCAAATTTCAGTGTCCATAAATATTTACTGCGACACTGCCTTGCTCGCTAATTTATCTATTGTACATGGCTGTTCTTGCACTACAAGCACACAGTTGAGTAGTTTCAGCAACAACCTGCCAAGCCTGAAATATGGACTCTCTGGACCTTTATAGAAACAGTTTGCTGATCCCTGCTCTAGGCCAGCTCCAATCTGTGTGGACTAGGCACTGGTTAGATGGGTAGCTAACCAGCTATTAACATAGAGACAAATGATCTACCCAGTCCACGGTTAATGTTAGTGTCTACATTACCCTTTTTAAGTAAACACTGGAAGTTATACCATCCAGGGGATCCAACCTCCACGTGTTTCAGAAAAAAGTGCCATTTTAGAAGAAATATACAATCCACTGTGTCTATTTTCAGGGTACTGAGGGCGGAGGTTTTGGTCATGATAAATCTTAAAGGGAAGGTGACAGGCCCACTGTGCCCTACGGTGAGACCAGGGAGCAGGTAAATAGGAATATCAGACATCGGGAAAGAGGGTTACTGATGGGCACGGCCCTAAGGAAGGGCCGCCCTAATTAAATCAAGCTCGGGCGTGGAAGAGCCGATTTTGGAAAGAAGAAAATAATGAGAAAATGGGAAAGGATACAGAGAGGAGAATTGGGGATGTTACAGAAATTCAGGGGAGGTCATCTTCTAAGAAGGACTGGTGGGCCAAGGTGGGGCTGGAGGCTTGGGAAGAGAGTAAGATCAGAAACAGGCACTCTTGCTCCTGGGAAAGAGGGTGAACGTGAAAGGGGAAGAGAAATGCTGGGAGCAGTGAGCTCCCCGATGCCACAGCGCCTCTGCTTCTCCCAGGGGGAGGGACGTTGAATGAGTGTCAATGAAAAGGGGAGGAAGGCATCCCCAGTGCTATTTTATGACACCCCGCTGGGGTAGGAGGTGTTAGAACCATTCTTTCTCAAACATTTGGGGCTTTTTGGATACAACTGTTAGCTTAATTAGAAGATTAAAGAGACAGCTTGGAAATGGGGAACATATAGAGAACAACCTATGATGTGCCATGTTTCTGACTCTCCGCTGTAGAAGTGAGTAAAGAAGCTGACACGCAACACAGCCCTTGAGCTGAGCCAGGCCTCTTCCCGGAGGCACTGTCCCTGTCTGCGGGGGCTGTCCTCTAGGAAGAGCGACTGGCGTCGCAAGGAAAATAAAGAAATTAATGTTATTGAGCACCTCCTACGCAGCAGACACTCAGGTTAACACTCGACTTCTCAAGACCCCTGGAAGGAGAATATCTTCACTATTTTACAAATAAGGGGAGAGGAAGTTCAAGGAAAATAAAAGAATTTGCTGAAGGTCACCCAGCTGGAAAAATGAGGGAACTGGAAATTCGCAGCTAAAATTCAACAGATTCCAAAGACTTGCTTTTCCCTCTTAGCTGTAAGGCCCACGGGTTTAGGCACTTTCAGTGATTCATTCCCTGCTGTATCTCAAGGGCCTAGGCCCGTATCCAGAACACAGTAGAAACCAGGGAAAGCACTGCACACTGCAGCAGCCCCACAGTAAATTGCAGACAAACGGATAGAAGTGTCCAGTGGCCTCTGATACATCAAAATCTGGGGGGACAGTGGCTCAGGGTGGCAGTAGGTGAAAAAGGCAGCCCCTCTCATGTCAGTTTCCTGTCCTTCTGCCTCACAGCCTCTTCCTGGGGGGCAAGCCCGGGCGTTCACTAAATACTAAATGCTGGTTGGAACAATCGGTGCAAAATAAGTGTTTCTAGAAGAGAACTGAATACATGTGTGTTGAACAAAATTAGGGAACAGAAAGGAATAAACGTGTAAGCGGGAGCCTTGGGATCAGACAAACGGGACTGGAATCCACCTGCTCGCTGCGCGCTGGTGGGAAGGTGACTTCGCTTCTGCACCTGAGTCTTCCCAGCCCCAGCCTTAGGACAGCAGCGTCTCCTAAAGCGTGACCCATAATGTAGGCAAAGTTGCGGCAATTCAGTAGTTGCTCCGGGAGCAGCGGCTAGGAAGTGGGTTGTTTTCAGCGTGTCGGGGATTCTCCAGGTGAAAACACCTGTGGGGTTGCAAACCTTAGGAGGGCCTGCAGCCGCTGCTGGATTCCCTGAACCAAAACGCAGCAACAGTTACTTTTTTTGTACCGTGGAAAATTGAGGGATGATCCAGGAAAACATAGACATCTTGAGAACATTTAGAAGCTGCAGAGTGGTATTTTTTCCCCCCCCATTCTGGGACAATAGAAAACAGGAAAACATTAATAACATGTCAATGCCCCGCGGCCAGCGGAACCCTCCCCAGGAAAGTATCTGTTGGCATAAATCACAACTGGGGCATGGTGTTCTCTAGGTCGACCTGCCACAACAACCCCTCCCACGACCACCGCCTCAGGAGGATGTTGAAAAGCTTTCAAACTTGACAAAACCCAGGGCCTTCCCTAAATAGGACCATCCCTTCCCAGAAAGAGACCTTGCTGTCTGCCAGCTCAGACCCAACTGGTGCTGAAGTAAGGAAATGCAGGCGATCGCTCTGCTCCCCAGCGGCTCTCAGGAACTGACAGTCTCTAAATTACTACCCGAGAAGCACATCGCACGCCAGCTGACAAAAGGGGAGGAAAAATCCTTACAGATTGTGGAGCATACTCTTGGCCTCTCTGGGGACGTGTTTCTGGTGCTCATGCCACCGGACCCAGAAACCCAATGAGAAATATGTGATTACAAACACCTGGGAGGGAGGCGGCCTGGGAAAGAAGAGAATGAAGGGGACCCCCACCTTTCTCGTAGAGTTGGCAATTTGGCTAAAAAATATAAGAAGAAATGAGATAATAAAAGTAACAAATGAACCTGCAATTGCTTTGCTTCCGGGAGCTCCCATCTGATTTCAGATTGGTTCTCCAAGCCGGCGTGAGTGCCTTGATGTATCTGCGGGATGCAAACCCAGCTCAGGGAGGACCAGGGCCCGGTGGCTGCAAGATTTAACCCTTGGTGAGTGGGCTGACCGTGGCATGTCCATGTGGAAATTAAAATAATATGCAATATCCCTGATCATCAACTCAGGGATATGGTTTATGGTTCCCTTCTCACAGATGCCCCAGCTTTGAGTTAATTCACAGGGGACTTGTGTTTTACTCAAGAAAGGCACACAGAAAAAGAAGAGGGGGACTCCTGGGAAGATAAAAGAGTTATTAGAACTGAGGGGGGGATGAGAGAGGGGTGGGAGCTCTTCTCTGGGGCCAGATAGATCAGTGTCCCTGTCACCACTTCCCGGCAAAGCCTGACTATGAAGCCGACCCTGGTGAGGACAGGTGGGTGTGGTTTTCTTTTCAACAGGAGGCTCTCCAGTCTTGCTCTGATGGAAGGATGCAGAGAAGGGGGTCCTCTCCCTGCACTCTGGGCTGAAGCTGCTGCCCCTCTGTCCTTCCCCGAGCATGTAGCCTACAGTCCAGGCAGCCAGCGCTGCATCCCCCGAGGCTGGGGGGTGGAGTAGGAATTCGAGTCGCCAGAAGCAGAGGCCCCTGGAGGCAAGGCGAGGAGAGGAGGGTCAGGGGAGAGATGGGCACTTCATAGGGCATTTATGGAAAGCCACATATTTACTGCTGGATGGAGGGACTTTCTTTACGCCTTCCTTCAGCCAGTCTTACAAAGAGTGGCCCAGTCTGCCACACGCCTCCTGAGGGGGGATGTGGCCTGGAGGAAAAGAGGACCCTGAGCAGCATGCCTGCCTGCTGTATTTCAAGGGTGGGGGCCACCAGGGAGGGAAAAACTCAGGTACATTCCCTGTTTTGTGGACCATCTGGCTCTTTTTATATGCTGCTCTTTCTGCCTGGATGTCCGTTCCCTCTCCATTCGAATATTCCCTCATTCATTGACTAATCCCAGTCATCTCTCAGCTTAGAGATACACTGCCCAGTACAGTAGCCAGTAGCCACAAGTGGCTCTTAACTTAGTTACACTAGAATTTAGTTTACATAGAATTTCGTTTACATAGAATTTAAATTCAGGTGCTCCGCTGCAGCAGTCACATGCCCAGTGCTCAGCAGTGGCGTGTGACTGCTGACTTGGACAGTGCAGAGAAAGAGACGCCCATCACTGCAGAAAGTTCCTTTGGGTGGTGCTGGACAGCTGGGAGCACCTACCGGATGTCCCTGCTGCCAGCCTTGGCCATGGTGGTTTATTCTCAAACAGAAGCTAGAGGGATCTCTGAACTCTTCAGAAATGCCAAGGTCATGAAGACACAATGATAGCAAAGAGACAGGTCTAGGCTAAAGGGGACCAAATGTGATGCGATTTTCATTTGAATTCTGGATCAAACTGCAACAAGAACTGTAAAGGACAGATTGGGGGCAATTGGGGGAATTTGAATTATAGACTGCCTGTTTGATAATATCGTTGGGATGGTGTTCATTTTCTTGTGTAGGAGAATGTCCTCATTCTAGGAGATGCCCCTGAGGAATTTTGGGGTGAACTTTATGTTGTTTGCAGCTCTTAGATGATTTGTAGACAAAAGGTATGTGTGTGTGTGTATACATACATAAAATCACATATATTACATATAAAGATACATAATCCTATACATAAAGACATATGAAGACATATTTATTATATATTTATGTATAGAGAGACAATAATACACTGTTTCTTTGTCCCTGCCTGAAAAGGCAGGGGCTTTTACTTCCTTTGTTCTCTGGGGGACCCCCCAGGGCCTAGAGCACCCTTTCTTCACTCACAGATTCCTCCTGGAGCCCCTTCTCTGAACCAGGCCCTCCCCTCCACCCAATTAACCTATGGTCCTATGGGTGTCAGGGCGAGGATCCTGCCCTTCCAGGTCCCTCTCTGCATTAAGGGCCTTGGCCTCTGTGCTCTGAAGCCTGGGCACCCCTCTTGCAGTTGCTCTCTGATTCAACTGTCCCTCTCCTCCTGGACATTCTCCTCATGTCTGAGTCCCCAGCCCCTCACTCCTGCCTGGCACATAGCAGATGCTCAGTAAAACCTCCAGCCTACCTCATGGATTGATTTTTTTATTATTTTTTTAAAATCTGGGCATGAGTAAAGTAGAGAGGAAACTAGAGAGATTTAAAGACAAAAACAAGAGTGGAGGGCTAAGTCATCTTTTTCAGGGCCACCATCCTTCCATGCTATTTTCTTCTGAAGAGGACACTGAGGTTCAGAGAGGCTCCGTGACTTGCCCAAGGTCACAGGTCAATAGACAAATTATCAGATTCTTCTCTTAACCTGATTAATGCCAAATCTCAGTCAGCTCAGACCTCGCCTTCTCCAACAACCTTCACAGACAACCTGTTAGGCACAGTCTCGTGTGTACCTGTCCTTCAGAGCATGTACCCTGGTTACATTATATTTCTGTACATGAAAATGTGACTGACTTCTAGAGTACAAGCTCCCCGAGAGCAGGCCCGGTGTTTCCCTTTCGCCCATCTTTCTGTCCCCAGCACCAGCTAGAGATCAATGCATATTTGCTGAGTGAAGGGTCCCCAGCATCAGAGAGCCGCAGCCCCAGCCACGCAGGCTCCAGAAGCCCATGCTCATCCACACAGAGCAGGCTCTGGAGCCGAAATCACTCAGGCGCAAGTGCGCTGGCATTCACATCACATCCCCGCTTTCATCAAACAGCTCCAAATAGCCCACGTCGTGCGCGGCCCTTTTTAGCAGCTAAGATGATCATCTCTTAAGTCTGGTAGAGCAAGGTGGCTGCTGACACCAACCACCTCCCTCGGCCAACTCCGTCGATCCCTTTAAATAATACAAGGCTTGTTTGCAATCAACTTAAAGCATGTTTAATGGCGAATAAATCTGATCCTGAATCAGGATAATTGCATTAACGTCACGCAGCTGACTCAATACCTGGCCAGCTCGGCCCGTTTTGAGAAGGTCGGGGACATTTTTAGCTTGCCTTTTTGTGCATGTGCTGCTAGTTATACAAATGTGGCTCCATTTAAAGGCACTGGCACCTGTTCAGCTCCCTTCTGGTCTCTGGGTGCAGGTGGAAGCTTGAGAGGCTGGAGGGCAAAGCCTGGGACAGGTGCGGAGACCTGTACTCTCCGAGGCGGCAGACAGCTAGCTCAGCGCCTTCTGGTGAAGGCCGGGGGATGCGGGAGGGGGAGTGTGGAGGCAGGGCCAGGAGCATAGGCTCAGGGTACGGTGGTACAGCCCGGTGTTGGAAAGCCAGGGCTCCTGAGTCTGATGGACCCAGACCTGAATCCCAGCTCTGCCCTTCTGTGGCCTTGGGCAACTTGCATAATGCTTCTAAGCATCGGTTTCAACATCTGTGAAATGGGACTTTCACAGACTGCGGTAGGCAAGGATTCCAACGTGGCCTTTAAGATTCCTGCCTTTAAGATACATACCCTTACAATTCCCTCAAGTGTAGAAGGGCCTATGAACATGATGAGATAGTTAGCTCCTGTAATTGGATTATTCTATCCATCAGACAGAGAGATTCTGCAGATGCAATTAAGATCCCAAAGCAGTTGGCTGTGAGTTACACAAAAGGGGGTTGATCCTGGGTGGGCCTAGTCTAATCAGGTGATCCTTGGAAAGGCACTGGGACCTCCCTAAAGAGAGAGATTCAGATTCTCCTGTGGCCCTGAGAGAGCAAATGTCCATGTTCTAAGAGCATTTATGGAGGGGGCCACTTGGCAAGGACCTGACAACAGCCTCTGGGAGCTGAGAGCAGCCCCCAACCAACAACCAGTAAGACAACAAGGAAATCACTTCTGTCAACAACAATAAGCCTCTGAAAAACCCCAGCCCTGGCTGACACTTCGATTCCAGCCTGTGAGACCATGAGCAGAAGACACTGCTAGCTGAGCCTGGACTCCTAACCTGCAGGACTGTGAGATAGTAAAGGCGTGTTGCTTTTAGCTCTAAGTTTGTGGTAATTTGCTATGCAGCCACAGGTAGCTAGTACAATGGAAGTAATGACGGTCTAAGGTCGTTATGAGGGTAGTCTGCATGCAGAGCTCTTGGTAAGGAGTCGGGACAGCTTTGAATGACTAATAAAAGGCAATTGTTGTTATGGTTTACTTTCTCTATTAGTTGTAGTAAGAGGATAAATATTGAATAGCTTTTGTATCCTGGAAAGAGCTCTCAGTTTGCACCCCGGCTTTGCTGCTGAGCTGCTATGGGATACTGGGCAAGTTACTTCACTAAGTCTCTTTCCTCATCTGATCACAGTCCCACCCAGGTTCATCCGTCTCCCCTTTGATGAACCCTGCAGGGAGGTGGAAGGAGATAATGATTGCGAAGTGTTTAGCCGATTTATTGAGGTTAATACATGTTGGTGATTGCACTCACTACTCTTATCATTGCCCAGAAATCGCCAGCATTTAAAAGTGGCATCCCAGTGATTGACAGCCAGGGAGGGTGGGTTCACAAAATGTTGTACTCCAAAGGATAGAACTCATAGGGGCTTGGAGATAGAATGAGGCCAAAATGAAATTTTCTTTAAGGGTTTCACGGGATATATTTTTTAAGCAGAAAGGTTAGCAGAAACATCAGGCCTCTGAACCATCTTCTCCAATCTGATGGAGTTAGCTACCACCATTCACAGAGAATTCTCAAATCAACATCAACTGTTCATTCATTCATTCATTCATTCATTCATGTGTTCATTTGATGAGAACCTGGAATATTCTAGGTGCTATGCTGGATCTGCAGCCCAAGACCACTGAGCTCCAGACCCACACACCCAAAGGCCTACCAAGCTTCACCTCTTGGCTCAATCTCAACACACCCCAAGCTAAATTTTCTTCTTCATCTCAGTCGACATCACCATCCTCCATTCAGTCACCCAAGTTAGGGATCTCGGAGTCACCCTGAGTCTCTGCCCCCGCACCCCCCACATCCCACTGGGACCAAGTCCTGTGAACACTGAATCCTAAAGCTCTCTTAAATTGGGCTTCTCTTCTGCATCTCCCACAGCATGTCCTGAACAAGATGTATGAGTTTCCTATTGCTGCTGTAACAGATTACCACACACTCGGTGGCTTAAAACAACACAAATGTACCCTCTGAGAGTTCTGGAGGCCGGAGGGCAGAAATCCATTTCACAGGAGGAATGTCAGGTGTTGGCAGGGCTGGTTCCTTCTGGAGGCTCGAGAGAAGGATCCGTTCCCTTGCTCTTTCCAGGGTCTAGAGGCCGCTCGCATTCCTGGGCTCAGGACCCCTACCTTGAATCATTATAACCTCTTGTTTCCATCACCACGTTTCCTAATTCTGTAGTCAAACCTTTCTCTGCCTCTACTACAAGGACCCTTGTGATTGCCCTGAGGGCCCACCCACATCATCTCCCCATCTCACGATCCTTGAAGTGAATCACATCGACCAATTCCCCTTTGCCATATAAGGGAGCATTCATACATCCCGGGGACAAGGGCACGGATGTCCTCCGGTGCTATGACTCAGCCTGCCACATGGGGCCTTTGTCATCTTTCTTCTGGTTCCCAGCACCATCCACTGACAACCATCCTGGCTCACCTTCTGCAACACAATCTATGGAAAACAGAGCAACTTATCTAAGGCCTTGTGTTTGCTGTTCCTTCTGCCCGGGACACTCTTCCCCGGTTCCTCAGGAGGCTCCCCCTGCTGATCCTATTTCGTAAGTCTTTCCCATTACTATTCTCCATCACAGCACCTTTTAAATTTCACCCACACCACTTACACTCCCTGCAATGACTTTATTTGCTCACCGACTTTTTCAATGCCCTTCACTAGAACATAGGCTTCGTGATCTCTAAGATCTCACCTGTATCATTTACCGTTGTATCCTCTCTACTTAGCACAGGGCCTGGCAGGTGACAAGGTGCTATGGAAGACAGGATAATGCCCCCCACCCCCCAAAGAGGTCTACATCCTAATCCCCGAACCTGCAGATATGTTAGGTTATATGGTAAAGGGAAATCAAAATTGCAGATGGAATTATGGTTGCTAATCAGCTGACTTTAAAATAGGATTATCCCAAGTTATCCAGTGGGCCCGAGGTAATCCCAAAGGCCCTTAAAGGTGGAAGAGGGAATGTGAAGACAGAATTAGAAAGAGGGCTCAGCCTGACAAAGCTGGCTTTGAAGCTGGAGCCCAGGGGCCCTGGGCCGAGCAGCAGACCTCTGGGCGGTGGACGAGGCGAGAGAGGAGATGCTTCCCGAGAGCCTCCAGAAGGAACACGTCCTTGGCTACACCCTGATCTTAGCCTGGTGAGACTCCTGTCAGACTTTGGCCACACAGAACGCTAAGATAATAAACCTGGGATGTTTGAGGGACTAAGTTTGTGATAATATGTCACAGCAGCAAGAGAAAACTAACACAGAGTCTCACAGATACTTGGAGTGATGTTTCTAAAAGCCAAAAAAGGCCAAGGATTGACGGGAAACGTAGGAAGCAAGGATGAATTCTCCCCTAGAATTTTCAGAGAGAGCATGGCCCTGCCAACACCCTGATTTGTGTGGCATGCCTGCCCTCCAGGGCGGAGAGACGATGACTGTCTGGTGTTTGCGGGCACGTGCTTAGTGGCACATAGTTACCGCGGCACCAGGACACTCATGCATCATGCCACCATCCTTGACTATGGGTTGCGCCGTTCCTGTGACTTTGTCCTTAGCTTGGGTAAGACATGATACTGGGGAGTCATGTTCCCCCCTCCCATGGATCAGCAAGCAGCCTTGGACTTTGGCCTGAGACAGGCTCTTAGGGACTTCAGTGAGAGGTGGGAAGAGACAGACGGTATTAGGAAGTCTCAGGTCCACGGGCAAAGAGCAGGCTGGTGCTCAAGGCAGAGTGAGCATCGGAGAACGGCGGGAAGCCCCTCGGCCTTGCTGAGACTCGGTTTCCCTCTGCAGAGAGTGTGTTGAGGGTCGACTGTATCAAGGAGCTCAGCTCTGAGGCGGGTACAAATTTATGCTCCTTCCCTCTCTTTCCCTTCCCTTCTCCCTTTCCTTTGATTAAATTCAAGTGAAGGGGGAAAAACAACAACAATAACCCCTTTCTGAAACTCAGGAGGACACCTCTAAACGCATAAAGGCCAGAAATTAAGCTGTGGAATTAAACGACCAAAAAATTTTACGAATAATAAAACCTCACCTAGGCCCAAGGCCCAGCAAACTCAGGGGAAACGCAAGAGCCTGCTGTGTCTTTTTATTACCGAGGTATATGGAGTCTCTAATTTAAGGCTAAATATAAAACTAAAACATACACAGCTGGACTTTCAAGTATTTTCAAAACACATTCAATACCTTCCCGTGAAACTCCCCAAACCTGAGCCGCCCTCACTTCGCGCTAGTATAAACACCAGTTGGGGCGGACTGAACATATGGGCTTCAAAGGGTATTTAAGAGGGAGGAGCAGCGCGCCAGCACAGGGGATCTGGAGGGAGAGGAATGCCGACGCGTGCCCGCAGTCACTTGGCATCCTCTGCCACCCCAGGGCTATAATGGAAACCAGCAGACCCTGGCTGATGGGGCCAATGCTAACAGGGCCCGTCTCTGACCACAGCTTTTTCTGCCCCCACATACGTTTCGGCTCTGCTCCTCCATTCCTGGGCCAATGGAAAAAGTTTCACATCTGCCTGGCAGACATGAATGGATTCTCTGTTATCCCAGGAATTCTCCTTGGAGGAGGCAGCACGCCTGGTACTGGTCCACCATTTGGCACGGCTGGGCACTTATTTGCTCCACAGTTATATATGGCGAGTCATCTAGGTGCTGGACACGGTTCTGGGCACTCATGGGGATATGACTTCTGAGGCCCGGTTAGAAAAGGCCACACAGCCAGCTGGTGTGGCTCAGTGGTTGAGTGTCTACCTATGAATCAAGAGGTCACAGTTTGATTCCGGGTCAGGGCATGTGCCCAGGTTGCAGGCTCAATCTCCAAAAGGGGGCATGTAGGAGGCAGCCGATCATTGACTCTCTCTCATCACTGATGTTTCTATCTCTCTCTCTCTCCTTTCCTCTCTCTAAAATCAATAAAAACATATTTAAAGAAAAAAAAAAAGAAAAGGCTACTTGACTTCTGCTGTGTTGCTGGGAGAGTTGCCTTACAGGCCTCCAATCACCCCGAGACCACCGTGCCGGAGCCCAGCTGAGCTCACTGTCCCCTGCCAGCCCAACAAGGCCCTGGGCCTGGGAGAAACCCTCTTAGACTCTCCAGACCAGCTGACTCGCCAGCTGAATCCTAAGTGACCCCCATCAACAGCCGCATGGGACAGGAGATTCCACCGGCCAAGCCCCGGCCAAAGTCCTGACCCAGAAAATCATGAGATCTAATAAAACAGCTATTCTCAGCCAGTAAATTGTGGGGTGCTTTGTTACTCAGCATTAGATAAATGAGAGGGGCCCCGCGCTGATAAGGGCAGGAAGAAATGAAACCATAGCTGTCATGTCCCCGGTACACACAGGGCTCTCGGCAAATGTTAGATCACGCCCCGCCCCTCTCGTTCCTTGTGACAATAGAGTTTGATTGCCTTTCAGTTTCACTGCCTATTTTTACAGTGTGCCACATTAAATCATAAATTACAGGCAGCTTCCCCACGTCTGATTCTCACTGAGCACTCGGTTTTATTGGGCTCTCGAAGCTAGAGAGTGACAGACATGTAAATTGGAGTGGCTCCTCTTTGCACCCCGCCGAGGAGGGTTCTGGAAGGAAGTTCTTCCAAGGGAAAGAGCGGGGTCTGGGTTGTCTTGTTCCTCCTGACCGTCGCTTCGGGGCCTCGTGGCACGCACACCGTGGCGTGCCAGGCGTATGCGCCGGGAAGTTTTTAAATGATTTTCTGAGCGCTATCATTTTTCTTTCCTAAACAGCATGGATTTTTGAGCTCTAATGCGTTTCTCCATTAAGGAGGACAGACAGTCTCCCTTGGCATGTTTCATCACGAAGTTATTTTTCAAATCAGCATCTCGAAGAGGTTGTATAACTTACTGATGACTAGCACACATTTTTGGGACCAGATGGGCCTCAGTGTGAAGCCTGGTCTTTCCCTTTCCAGATGGAGAGAAACTGCGTGTGTGGCCGAAACTCTACAAACCTCAGTTTACGCCTCTGTGAAATGGGACTAAATAGTGCCCCCCTCCTCCTAGAGTGCTTGTGAAGTTCAATTAGTTAACACACAGGGAGCGCTTCACGATGGGTGTCATGCAAAGTGAAAGCTAGAGATGATGTATTTGCTAGAATAATAGCCACCCTTGTTCTTTCTGAGACGGTGAGAGTTGTCAGATTTAGCAAATAATAAAAATACAAGACGCTCAGAGACATTTGAATTTGGGATCAACAATGAATAATTTGTTAGTACAGTATGTTTCACATATTCCATGGAACAGACTTACACTAAAAAAAAAAAAAAAATCATTCATCATTCATCTCAGATTGAAATGTTACTGGATGTCTTGTATTCGTTATTATGAACGTTATTTACGTTGACAACCCATCCCTATCCCCTGGGTCTGTGGCTCCCAAGAACCTAATCATCTCCCCCCATTTTCTCATCTTTAATAAAATCTTACGTCTGTTTTTACCCCCTCCAGCCTCGCTGGTAATTAAGACGGGCCGAGAGGCTGCTCTGGGAAGACAGGCTGGAACTTTCTCCGAAGCGGCACACTGCAGTTATTACATAAGCAGCTTCCTACAGCAGCGTCCTGAGTCCCGAGCTGTGCTGCCAAGAGGCTGCCTTTTGTGCCCACTCCAGCCTCCTGCTGCAAAACAGCCCCCTCCCTCCACATCCTGCCCCCCTTCCTGCCTGAGGTCTGCTCCATTTGAAGCCTCTCCCCCTACCATCGGATCATTTCCCCCCCACGTAATATAGTGCAGTTTATTACATAAGTGATTTATTGCATGCACCTTAATGTATAAGGGGCAAAACTTGTTTAAAATAAATCCAACTGAGAGGATAATCTCTATGGGCAAAATGTACTTCGACTTAATTTCTCTACTGGGTATTACACACTATATAATTGCCTTAAACAGAAGCTGCACACACAAATTTAGCTTGGCACTGATATCTGGCTTCGCAGAACCCTCCAGTTACATGCTGGGTTTTGCTACAAATCCTTCGCTCCACCAGAAGAGACTCGACAGCATCCCTTAAAGAAATATTCAGCTTGACTCTCCTGCTGAGAAGGGGCGTGGGGAGGGGGAGCAGCTGATTGTGTGCTGGATTTGTGTGGGGAGGCCTTTGTCCTGGGAGAGGAGGCAGAGCCATGGGCCTGGGTCTAACCAGAGCGGGTTGGGAGTTGCACTGTCTTCACTCCTCATTCAGAAGTGTGTTCAGGAGCAAAGGAAACCTGCAACTCCCTCACTGGCCCCGAATGTGGGATATTTAATTAAAGTTGATAGCGGCTAGCCCTTCTTTCTCCTGTGGATTAACTGATTAATGTATTCATTGCCTCCTTCGTGCATTCGTTCATTCCACATATACGGAGCTCCTCTTGGGCCTCAGGGCAGTGATGGGCCCTGTGCCGTGGGGTTACCAGAGTGAACCATCAGTGATGCCTGATGGGGGAGATGGGCAATAATTAAATAATCAGACAAATACGTGCAAGATGACAAACCCTGACACTGCAGCGGAGGGGAGGTGCAGGGCTCTGAGAGCTCTTGTGGGAGCCTGGCAACTCCCTGAGAAAGGGACTTTTAGGGGGCATATCAGTTTCCTGTAGGAGCTGCAATAAATTACCCCAAATTTAGTGGCTTAAAACAACACGAATTTATTATTTTCTGGCTCTGGAGGTCAGAAGTCTGAAGACAGACTCACTGGGCTGAAATCAAGGTGTCAGCAGGGCTGGCTCCTTTCTGAAGGCTCTCGGTGAGAACCTGATTTCTTGTCTTTCCAGCTTCTAGAGGTACCTGCATTCCTTGGCTCCTGGCTCAACCCCCATCTTCAAGGATGGGAGCATCAGCTGGATTCCTTTTCACTCTGTTGTCTCTTTGATTATGACTCTTCTGCCTCCCTTTTCTCCACTCAAGGAAATTGGTGGTGATATTGGATCCACTTGAATAATCTAGGATAGTCTCTTAATTTTAATTAAAATCATCTGATTAGCAACTTTAATTCCACTTCCAATCTTAATTCCTTGCTTGTCACATGACACACTTGTTGTGGGGGTGAGAAGAGAGACAGTCTGGGGCCATTGTTCTGTCCACCACAGATGGCATCTAAAGAGTGAGGAGGAAGGGCAAGAGTGCAGGCCATGTCAGAACCTTGTGTGGTGAGATGCTGATGGTGTGTTGGCGTAGATGCAGCTTGGCGACCAAGCGAGGAGGTACAAGTTGCTAGAGCTAAATGGGCCAGAGAGGTGAGGGGGGAAAAATGCTGTCAATCAAAATATGGTGCAATGCTTTCTTATCACTTAGATTTTTTTAGTTTATACTTATCACAAAACTCTTTAGACTTAATTAGATGTCTATTTTTGTCATGGATAACACCACTGCATCCAATAACACTATAAGTGAGAAAAAATGGTAAGGCATTCCTAAAATTTCTTCACATTAAGGAAGGGTCTCTCTCCCCTAATGTTTTAACTCTGAATCACTGATGCCCATCTTTCTCCATCCACTGTCACCTAATGTGCCATCGAAAACATGGTGAGGCAGCCTTCCTTAGAAGAATTCATTAAAGAAAAGAAAAGCCTCTGGTGCTGGGCTTTCTGGCAGGCAAACCTACTCTGGCTTCCCACTTCTGGAATGTCGCCAAATCCCCCTGCCCTCCACCCCAACAACCATTTGTTCCTAGAAGGTGGCCTGTTCCAGCATTGTTTCTGGGAATGCCGGACACCTCCCCACAAGGTTGGAGCCTGGATGTCTGTGCAGAGGCAGTGACACTGCTCAGCATCACTATTGCCTGCCTAGGGGGGGATCGTGAGATGTGCTCAGATATCCGAGGCACTAACGTGAGAGAATTTCAGAGAGGGACCCTGAGGTCAAGGCGCAGACTGGTGCTTTCAGAAGGTCCTTCAGTTGAAGCAAAACTTGTTGCCACATTTCAAGAGGGAAACTGCAAAGCATCTGTTAATAACAGTTAAAGAGCCCTTCGTTTATGCTGAGCACTGTGCTAGGCATTTTCCTGCCACATCCATTCAGCTAATTGTTACCACAAACTTTAGACGGAGGCAATATTATTATTATACCCATTGTATGCACTAAGAAACTGAGGCTTAACTAAATTAACTTGTCTCATAGCACCCAGATCATATGGAGAGCTAAGGTTTGAATTCAGAATGGCTCTAGGGGTTACCCACTGTGCTTAACCACGTGTCTTCATCCCTCATTGGAAAAGTCTTTAAAATCATGAACTTTTCCAAATTCATTCCACAAACACATGTGCTCTGGACCCAAGTACAAAGCACGAACAGCGGTGATCCTTTGCTCAGGAAGTTCAGAGTCTAGTGGAGAAGGCAGAGTAAGCAAGCCAGCCCTTCGGATGAGACGGGGCACACTGACATGCATGTCCACACACCATGGGGGCACTAGCACAACAGAAAAAGAGGAAAATGTCCCCATTTTGCTCACATTGTGCAATGTTTCTTGAAGAATTTTGAAGGCTAAACATTAGGCTGCAAAACATTCAGAAATTCCCAGGAAGGCAGCGTGAAATCAGCATGGAAAATCTATTCTGGTCTCCATCCCATGCCCGGTTGACCTTACAAGTGCTGTCCTCTCTCAAGTCAGCCTGAGTATTTCCTTCTAGAGGAACAGTAGAAAGAAAGGATCTAGGTGGGATACGATAAAGGGAAGGGAAGGGGGAAGGGGGAAGGGAGAAGGGGGAAGGGGGAAGGGGGAAGGGGGAAGGGGGAAGGGGAAGGGGGAAGGGGGAAGGGGGAAGGGGGAAGGGGGAAGGGGGAAGGGGAGGGGAAGGGGAGGGAAGGGAAGGGGAAGGGAAGGGAAGGGGAAGGGGAAGGGAAGGGAAGGGGAAAAGAAGGGGAAGGGGAAGGGAAGGGGAAAAGAAAGGGAAGAGGAAGGGGAAGGGAAGGGGAAGGGAAAAAGAAGGGGAAGGGGAAAAGAAGGGGAAGGGGAAGGGGAAGGGAAGGGGAAGGGGAAGGGAAAAAGAAGGGGAAGGGGAAGGGGAAGGGGAAGGGAAGGGAAGGGAAGGGAAGGGAAGGGAAGGGAAGGGAAGGGAAGGGAAGGGAAGGGAAGGGGAAGGGAAGGGGAAAAGAAGGGGAAGGGGAAGGGAAGGGGAAGGGGAAGGGGAAAAGAAGGGGAAGGGAAGGGGAAGGGGAAGGGGAAAAGAAGGGGAAGGGGAAGGGGAAGGGGAAAAGAAGGGGAAGGGGAAGGGGAAGGGGAAGGGGAAGGGGAAGGGGAAGGGAAGGAAGGAAGGAAGAAATACAAGTATAAATCCACCATACATTAGGCTTTCCAGAGTGATCAGTAACACTAGAGTCAACTGTGTAGGTAGCACTGAATCCACCCAATATTCTCCAAGTGCAAGCCAGAAACAACAAAGGACCACGAGAGTGTAAAAACAAAATAAAAATCCAGAAGAGGGAGACTGGGGCCCATATGGATATACAGAGATAACAGCAACCTTTTTTTTTCTTCTTTAAATCTGTTGAATGTTACCAGTATAAGAATAAAAACAAACCCAAGCCAAGCAGCTCCTCGATTAACTACGAACACAAAAGGTACGTTGTCTCCAACGCTGATTAGGGGGTGGGTTGCAGGAGATGACCCCATACTGTAAAATTTCTTGCTAGCAGCACTCACTTTGGAATCATTTAAAATTTTATTTCAGTTTGCTTCGGGATCTCTTGGAGAAGTGAGCAGGCATTCCCCCCCTCTTCCCGGGAAAGAAAAGCCCCCCCCCCCCCCCCCCCCCCCGCAGCACACACACAAACCCCTCGAACATATGCCTACACTGAAGAGCAGAAGATGGGAGAAACAGATGGTATAATGACTTCGGAATCTGACAGCCTGCTCTGTGGCAGTGTTTTCAGCAGACAGGACTTGCCAGAGATGCACATTTGAGAGAGGGGCTGCCAAGGCGCACAGATCCACGCCTCGCCCTTGATCCGCATGAGATGCTTGTGTTTGAAAACAAGCAAAATGCTTTTTTTTTTTTTTGCAGGAGCAGCAAGTGAGGACACAGCTCTGCAGCATTTACGGCACATATGTTGGGGAGCGAGGAAATGTTTTGCAAGCAATGGCCCTATAAACAGCGTCTACTTTGGGTGTTTTCCATACGAGGCAGGTGGGAAGCAGGAAGGGAGCAGTCAGGAGAATTGCAGAGCAACCTGTTTTCATGGGCTGTTTACTTTCTGTCACTGTACTTGTCCATATTTTCCTGATCCACATTTCAGGGGAGGTGACACACGCCAAAATCTCCCCGAATGAACGCAATCTCAGCTCTCATCCAAATATTGATGTAAGCTGACCGCTGTCTCCTCCTCTCCTCTTCTCCTTCCACATCAGTAGGGAGATCAGAAAGGTGTGGGGAGAAAGGGGAAATGAGGCTAATAATTAGGGATCCCCATCCAGGGGGTAGACACTCCACATATGCATCGTCTCATTGCAAACTCAGAACGATCTTACAGGCGGAGAAGCTGGGGGACAAGTATAATAAAAAAATTTGACCAACGTAACATGACTGGGAAGAGGTGAGCCCGGACTTGGAGTAGGATCTATCACACTCTTCCTGTTTCACCTCTGCCTGGCACTTTCTGCAAAGGTAGAAAAACCTCCACAGGGTGACTAAACTGGAAGGGAAGCTGTCTTTCAGGGAGCCCTCAGCCCGAGAGGGGTTCATCCTATCGCTATAGGATGGCTACACTCTGCCCTTTTCAAGGTCACTTTGTCGATCCACGAGTCTTCAACATTTCCAAATGGAGATTTATTTAAAGAACATGAGAGCATCATTTAAAAAAAAAAAAATCTGTGTATGAGCTGACTTCCACTGAAGGGACCATGTTCTACTTTCATTTTCTGAAAACAACTTTTGGGACCTGGATTTTGAATTCCCAGTGTCCCTCTCCTTCAGTGAAGTGAAGCTGTCCTTGGTTCAAAGCCACTGTTTGCGGCCATGTGGGCCTCTACCTCCCTGCAACCCACAGCAGTCTCATTAACAAACTGACCCGGCTGTCACAGACGTCAGAATGCAAAATCATTGGAAAGTGGTCCGATTTCAGATCACACAATCTCCAAAAACCTACTGCAGCATTTTCTAATTCCTTCAGACCATCTCGGGTCTCCTTTACACTTGCAATGGTGCCCCTTTCCATTTGCATTTAAAAGACAGTAAATTGCAGGGTTCATAAACATTTTTATAGTGATTTATTGAAGACCAGAATGTCACTGCTGTTCTTCACACTTTAGCAGCCCTGAGAATCAAATGCCGGCTGTATCTGTAATCTTGCTGTCCCCATAAACCACATAGGGAACAAGCCAGTCTGGAGTGTCATCTTTTCCTTCCTTCCTTTCTCTCTTTCTTTCTTTCTTTTTTTCTTTCTTTCTTTCTTTCTTTCTTTCTTTCTTTCTTTCTTTCTTTCTTTCTTTCTTTCTTTCTTTCTTTCTTTCTTTCTTTCTTCCTTCCTTCCTTCCTTCCTTCCTTCCTTCCTTCCTTCCTTCCTTCCTTCCTTCCTTCCTTCCTTCCTTCTTTCCTTCCTTCCTTCTTATTTTTTAAGACAGTAGCAACCATATTTCTCTTGCAGTTTGAAGAAAGCTCATTTTAATCAGCCTCCAAGTCCCCAACTCGGGCTCCTAATTTACAAAGAACTTGGGTCTGCCAATCAGTGCCGTGAAAAGGCCGGTCTTTATTATGGCTCAGGACCAAAACAGGGGAAGGCTTTCTTTCATCTCCCAATTCTGTGCCCTGCCCCAGGAAAGCAACCCATAGGCATCCTTCTCAGTGGTGGATCCACAGACAGGAGAGGCCGTCCGGACAGAACTAAGCCCAGCCACCGGGCATCCAGGTACCTCTGTTCCTCTTTCCTGCTCAAAACCTAGAGCAAGGATTGGGTGCGGGCTCTGAATTTTCTTATTTGAAAATAATGTGAGCAAGAGAGGAGCTGAGGTCAGAACATACTTTCCAGCCAGCTAAGTCACAAAAGGAGGTGCGCAGAGCCAAGACAACTGTTTATCTAAGGGCACAGTGAACAACTTGGCATTCTTCAGGCTTTTTACCAGGGGGACGTGAACCCTTTCTGAGCACATTGTGCATAAAGGCAAAGGAGAGAGACTGGGAGAAAAGAAAAGAAAAGAAAGAGACAAAAAAAAAAAAGCAAAAAAAAAAAAGCTTACACCTCATTTGCCCTTCCAGTGTCCAGAAGGGAGTATTTCTTTCCACCTTTTTCACATTATAATAATGGCTTCACCGCTCCTGAAAGGAGCCCTCGTGCAAAGGCAAATGGTGCATGACACGGCGAAACCCTGGTCTTTGTCACACCAGCTCCGCTCCAAAGTCCTTCCCTGCCTTCGTTTCCCTGCCATTAACTGAGATGAAATGAGTTTTTCCCCCCTTTTGATTCCGCCCCCCACTGTCTATTACAGTGTGACGCGACTGGGCTTCCTGGCCCATTATTTCACCGGGGATTCTTTTATTCTGGTTTGGGAGTTGGCGCCTGCAAGGTTATCTGCGCACAAAGCAACGCCGCGGTCCTCGCCTTCATTTCTGAAACCCGATCTCACGGATAAGAGCAGGACCGTGCGCACTGCGCTTGTCAGATAAGTACCTCGGGTGCCGGAGTCATAATTTTCGTGACTTCAGTCAGGGCTCCCTGTTAAAATACGTCAACCGATAAAAATGCAAGTATTATAAAAATAACCTTTGCATCAAAAGTGTTGTCCTATCTCTTCCCCCGTTTTTTTTTTTTAAGCACATTCTGCCCCTTTGCACACCAGGCACCTCCCCACACTCAGACACCTATTTCCTGATGTCAAAAACATTTTTTACAATGATTTTTTTTTTTTTTTAATGGTCTTGCTACTCCGGTGCCATCCTTCCGCAGGCTGGCGGAAGGCAGGAACAAACACGAGGGCTTCTGAGCAGAGACGCAGCGCGATGCCGTTTGTCTGCAAGGGGTTCAGATTAAATTCCCTCCGATGGGCCATCCTGGGTTGATAAGGTACCGTTTCCTGATCCTAAGGGGCGATCGAGGGAAATCTAAAGGGGCTCCGTCCCTGAGCCCCTGAGCAGAGGCGAAGAACGTTTCTGTCAAGGTCCAGGGCGCCCCCCTGGCACATCCTGGGTCAGGACTGCTCTGTCAGCGCGCCCGGGGAACAGTTCTCATTGTCCCCACATGGGAAGCGGTCAGACAGACCACGAGTGACACCCACGCCCGACTGACATGAAAGGAACAGGAGAGGCCGGCTGGCTCCATCAGGGAGAACTGGGCTTCTTGCAGGGTCTTATGCCATCAGAGCCACCCCTCCCCCAGCAAAGTCACCCCCGGCCTTGGGCCAGGGAGGCTGGCGAGCGTGTTATATAAATATTAGCATGAGGCAGATTGCCGGAGCCCTTGTGTGTCTCCTTCCCCCTCGGTGGCAGCCACA
This sequence comes from Miniopterus schreibersii, assembly GCF_964146895.1. NCBI lineage: Eukaryota > Metazoa > Chordata > Mammalia > Chiroptera > Miniopteridae > Miniopterus > Miniopterus schreibersii. The sequence continues at coordinate 21,778,536 of NC_138121.1, read as the reverse complement.
CAAAGACGCCAGTGACAAAACTAAGAGACAGCCGCGGCCTGCCAAGCCGCCCGGCGCAAGGTCCTGTCCCTGTCCCTGTTCGGGGCCCCGTACACCCAGGCCTGCAGCTGATAACACTGTAATAGTCCTCCTTTGAGGACAGAGGCTCCTGCGTGCTGATTAGTCATTTATCACACCTGGCAGCCCTGCTGAACTATAATTACTCTTCTCTTATCCTGCGCACTGTCATGTCCGAGAGGAGAGGCGAGGCAGAGTCCCCAGTTAATGACACATTACCCTCTTGACAAGCACTTAAAGGTTTTATTGTAAATATTCAAGATATAAAACATCCGAGATTCCCTTTTTAATTATAAAAAGCAATTTCAGGGCCTCCCTTCCCCAACCTCCCCCCACCCCCAAATAGTAAAGTTTCTGCGCCTTGTCCTCGGCTTACCGCAAACAAACTGATTTCCCTTTGTCACGTAAACTCATTGCTACAAGTTAACTCAGTATCTCTCCGCAATTATCAGACATATTGCCTATGAAATTGGTAATTTAAACACACATCACATTTCCACAAAAGTTAAATTTCCGCCCCGAAAGAAGGGGGAAAATGTGCATTTATATGAAAAATTATATATGAAAAAAAAAGCCTAAAATGCAGCATAAATAGTCCGGTTTTCCTCATCGGAAAGAGGGAGGAAGTCATTGAATGATTTTTTTTTTTAAAAGATGAGTCTCTGAGGTAAAAATATATGTATATACTTTTTTCATAAACGAAAAAATTGGAAATTTGTGGGTCGTTAAATCCTGATTGCTTACTTATAAGGTTTGGGGAGAAAGCCAACTTAGCATTCAGTGACTCCCAGGGTTATTTTTATACCTCAAGGAGTGTTCAGAGGACACATACCCCATGGCCAGGGGCACCCTGGCAGGCCTGCTGCGTCTTGACCTTCCAGCTGGTTTTTATGAGGCCATCTTTCTGCTCTGAGTAGCCTTGTTGGTGAGGGTTGAGCCTACCCTTGGCCAACTTTGAAAACAGTCATCAGGATGGAATAATGGGAATGGATGGGAGCAGATAAGAAACAAACTCCACACCAACACACATCACCGCACAACACATGTAGGCACATCCGATGTGAGATAAGCTCATCAGAGCCCGGGTAGTTTCCACTGCCCTCCCACACTTCACAAGTGCCCGTATTTTCAGATCCGTGTGGACAGGGATGGCAGTGCCAGTGTGTTTGCAAACATCTTGTTCCCACCAGTTGAATGTCGTGGCCAGTGAGAGCTACTGGAATGTGGGGCCTTCAGTTTCGGAATCCAGGTGCCACGATCACATAGCAGGAGAAAGCACTCTAGGGCTGATCCCCTTTGTTCCAAGAACCATTCAGGTTGAGCTCTCTGATCAGGCCAGCTAGGTGGGTGTCTCCTTAATCCAGCACCCCACCTTGGCTGGATTTCCAAATGTTTTAATGTAAGAGCATCAACTTCCTAGAGAGAGGAGGGCCTTTCAGTGTTCAAAGTCCCACGAGAAGTTGAAGTGCAAGCAAAGGTGAAGAAAAGGGGCCGATACAGCATTTGAAAGTAGCGAATTATAAGACCCAGGAAGGCATATGGCAGCCAGATCAAGGATATGCACACAAAAACAGCTGACCACTCCTGAGAGCCAGCCAGGTATGGTGATGAGGCTCCCCTTTTGGCTTCTGAATAGGAGACTGGCCCATGTGCCTAGGTCTTTGGGGCCTGCGTTAGGGGTATGGAATGGCAGGGAGAGGGTAAGAGAGTCAGCAAGATGAAATAAAAAGACTTCATCTTTGCTCTGAGAATCCTGAAAATGGGAGCTCCTGCGCAGCTTAGGTAGGCCACCCCCACAGAACGCTGTCCAAGCAGAAGGGGGAGCTGACCATGCAGAAGAGGGGGACGGATGCACACAAAGACAAGAGGAACACTGACACCCCTGGAGATCATGCCCGAGAACCCCAAGCAGGCTTCCTTAACTGCAAATGCCTCAAGGATAGGACCACCTTTCATGCACTGCTGATCTTCAGTAACTAGCACACTGTAGGCTGTAGGTTGAATGAATGAATGAATGAATGAAGGAAGAAAGGAGATCCCTAAAAAACAGGCAGTGGAGAAGATCCTTAAAGGTGCATTTCTTGATCACCTGATTTTCATTTCTTTCTGTTGCAACCACTAACAATTATGTATTGGATGACTTTGTGGTAGGTATTATGGGAATAAAGGCAACTTAACTGGGCGATTCCAAGGCTCTGGGGCCCCCATGGACATGAGCCTGGAGTGTGTGATGGGGACAATGAAGACAGAGATGGCAGTTATAGCCAAGGTCTGCTGAATGGGGGACAAGGTCGTCACCTTCTTGTTGGATCTGCACATCCGCACTCAGAGGTGTTCACCGTGTGGCTTACATTTTACAGAAGAGGAAACCGAGGTTCCGAGGGAACCTGCCCAAGGGGCTGCTGCTGGCAAGTGGAGGAGCCTGGAGTTAACATGGAATCCACAATCCATGCTCTTCGCTCCAGGCCTTGTTGCCTCTTATCACCACATAATGTGGGATGGAGGGGAAACCACCTGAGAAAAGGTTCAGGGTGAATTCCAAGCACAGCGGCGAGAATTCCTCCTGATGTCTTCTTTGACTTTGATTTCAAGGGCTGAGTCGGCCGTCACCGACTTGGTAAAGTCAGAGTCCTCCCCTTCCTGGTTCCGTCTCCACTTGTCTTTGGAAGCTGAAGGCTGCCATGCTTTGACTTGTCCCCAGAGCACCCTGCTCTTTTCAAAGGCACTTTATATAGCTAATGAAATAACCGGGATCCAAATAAGCCGTCCTTCCTAGGTTTTTGGTCTTGAGACAAGCTCCCCTTGAGATTTGCTCCCTTTTCTCAGCATGACACCTCCCTCTCTTAAGGGAAAATCACTCGCAGTACATTCATCACCTGTTTTGTCTCTGTTTTAAAAATGCCAAGCGAGCACGGAGACAAAGGACCGGAAGGGTGGCGACAGAGGCTCCATAAGAGAGTGGAGAGGTCCTGGCAGGTCTGACACCAGATATTGCCCTTCTTTCTCTCTCCCCCTCTCTCTCTCTTCCTTTCTTTCCCCTCCGTCTTTCCCTTCCTTCCTTCCTTCTTTCCTTCCTTCCTTCCTTCCTTCCTTCCTTCCTTCCTTCCTTCCTTCCTTCCTTCCTCCCTCCCTCCCTCCCTCCCTCCCTCCCCTTTTTATTGTGCCCGGGACTGCATACTAAACCATCCCACATCTTGGGTGGTGATGGAATTACCCTGGAGCCCTGGGGGCTCCCCAGTGCTAACAAAGAGCTGTTGTCAGTGTGATGTGCATTGTGGCATTGATGAAATGCACTGCACAGCGTTTGTCATAACACAGCTGTTGACCTTTAGTAGCTCAGGATTCTGAAAATCCATTGAAGCTGGACTGTCACCTCCCCCCCAGAACTAGGTCGGCCAGTCTTTTTCTGTGTTTTTCATTCGAAGCCCCGAGAGCTCAACACCATGGCACCCACCGCCGCCCACACTAAACCTGACTGGTGGGGACAGATTGCCCCGCCTAAGGGCAGGTGTGGGTCGGCTGGCTGGCTGAAATCTTTGTGGTGCTGCTTAGTTCATGATACTGAATGACCGCACTAAAAAGAAGGCCTTCCAATTGAATCAGAATTCTTAAAACCACTCAGAGAGGAAAGACGGTTAGTTGTTGGCCATGCCCAAGATGGAACACTATTACCAATTAGTTATAAACTTGAGAAGTATGCAGGGAGGGTCCGGTATTGACAGAACTCTCAATAGACCGATCATTTTGTTAATTAAGGCCCCCCAGAAAGAGAGTCACTGTTAGTCCCAAACCTCTACAGATTAAAGGACTAGTTTTGTGAGTCATCAGGCTCAGCACTGATAACTTCCTGCTAGCTTTTACAGAGAACTCCCGGGAATCGTCCAGTTCCTGATCGGAAACATAACCCTTCCCGCAAAGCTGAAAAGAACCGCGCACATCTGCTTTGCCTAGCTGCCCCCCGGGGCCTGTGCTTCCCGCTGGGGGCAGTAGAACTTGGTACCCACGTATCAACCTGCTGGCCCCGGTGACAGACACGGGACCCAGCTGAGAAGCGACAGGCTAGCAGATTATAGCCAGTGGCCTTTCTCTCTGGGAAGAAGCTACCCTGGACTCTTCCAATCTGCTGTCCAGATTCATCTTTCACCCTTGTGCTCTCTGCTCCACGCCTGGGAAAGTCAACCAACATGAGCGACATCAATGAGTTCCTTTTAGCATCTGGCTTCTAGGTGGGCTTGACTGATAGGAGAGATGGTTTGTTATCCTGGGACATTTCCTGGGGAGACAGATGAATCACCACAGGTAGGCCGAATTCCTCAGCCAAAGGGTACAGCTCCTGCCAGGTGGTCCTCCCCGTCCAGATGCCCTCACCTGGCTCTAGTGCCTGCTCTCCCTCCTCACGCCGACAGGCCCAGGTCGATTATAGCCACCGCCATTACCTACCATCCAGGGGAAAATCCCTATCCCTTGTGGCTGCTCTAGGCCCTTACCCCACCTTCATAAACAGTCTCTTTATTAAAATCTCCTCAAATTACCCAATGCGCGTGTGTCATCTAGAAGGGACAGAATGGGGCCTCTGACTTCCTTGGGACCATGCTCTAAGGAGCAGAGCCCACTGTGCTGGACTCACTGTGTAAATATTGGGGAAAGTCCTGCTGGAAATTTTTGGAGAGTACATTTTTAGAGAGTTGCCGAGTTCAGCAGCCCAAGAAGTAAAGGACATGGAGAGTTTGGGCCAACATACGGCAGCTCTCTCATTAGCACAAAATGAATTCACTTTACTCTGCTTCTGCACATGGAGGGCCCCGTACAGAAATAAAGACATATGTGCCGTCATACTAAAAGCATCTTGAAACATGAGGGAGCATAAGAAAAAGTCCTTGAGGAGGCCCTTTCCAATTTTTCTCAACCCATGTGTTTTATAGGGAAGCTCTGAACTCTCACTAGAACAATGGATTAAAAAATGAGATACCCTCCAGTTTCACAATCCATTTGTTTCACCCTTTCAAGATGAAATGGGGAGAAAATAAGTTGCAAGGGTTCCACTGTGAACAAACTTGGAAAATCTTGCCTTTGCTGGGAAAATATTTTAGTTTTCAAATGCACTGCAACCTACTCTTGCTACAAGGTAGAAAAATATCACTGTCAAAAAAAACAAAAAGGGAAGCCAGTCTCTGTCAAAGGTCAGAGATCATGGTGCCTAAAAACAATAACTCCAGGGCTACATTAACAAGCACAGGCACTTATGAGTTTATTCATCTTTTGATTTGTGATGTCAGAATGCAATAAGTCTCAAGGAGCCTCTGTGTGCTTTAAGAAAATAGAAATTATAAATATTGGAGCCCAATATTTATAATACTATCCATTCAGGGAGCTGCTCTAAAAGCTGTACTTGAATGACCACGGTGGGTTATTCTAAGAAAGCCCCCAAGCCACTTCAGCAGGAAGCCTTCTCTGATTCCTCCCCACTCAGTTTGGGATAAGAGTCCCTTCACGATGCTTCCTGACCATCCCTTTTGAAGAACCTTGTAGCGTGACCTTAACATACTGTGTTTTCCTGAGTCCCTGAGGTCAGAGGGCATCTCTTATCCATCCTGAAGCCTAGCACAATGAATGTTATCAGAGAGATGTCCACGGAATCCCTGTGCAATTCATCTTTAATTTAAAATAAATAACATTACTGCATTTACTGGTCAAAGTAAAGATTCTCACATGATGCTGGTAAAAGAAAAACAACATCATCAAAATAGCAGCTCTTCCAAATCTTTTCTGGAGACATCAAGGGAGAGTAAACAAGCTTCAGCATAAGGGCTGACCCTGCTCATCTGATCACAACTTCCTGGAGCACTGAGTTGACTGGGATTGGGGAGTCATATCCATGCTCGGGAAGAAAGGGGAGTATTGATGAATGAGTGATGTCTGCCAGGGACCCGGAATTGGGGAATGATGTCAAGTAGACTGTGGGTTTGCCATTCCTGTTGTTATTTATCCTCAATCTCTGCAGATCGTGTACGTGAAACCATAATAAGAAAATTCACTAAAATGCAAAGAATGGTGAAATCAGCACAGCCCCAACCTATTTAAGGTATTGTGGGCCTGCAGTCTAAAAACAGAAACCAGTTCATGTCCAAACCAATTGTTCTTCATGGAGCACAGAGAGCGTATTAGGAATGTGCCTTCGTAAAGCTCTGAGTCAGACTGGTATCCTCCAGGTGACTTTCAAAACTGTAGTCTGGAAGCGCCTTTACCTAGGGCTCCTTTGTAAAATTGATTAACTATTTTCAATAAGTCTTCCTATCATCCCAGGTTGAAAACTGCAAGGGTGTTGCATATGTAAAAATATAAATGTTTGACTCATATTGCCTGGGGAAATGCTGACGGAGCCAGGGGGGCTGTGCTCCTGTTTTGGTGAATGTCTCCCGAAGCCCCAGTTAATCTTGACATTTCCCCCACGTTCCCATGCTGCCTTAGACAAGCTTACGTTGGCTATCCTTCTGACCCGGGGGTGCCTCTCAAATCCACGCCTCAAGGAGAGCTGGAGGTCAGCATGACACATGTTTGGCTCTGAGCCATGACCTTTGGACACAGCATCCGTGTCCCTGGGCCAGTCAAGGTCTCTGTATCCGATGGATCCTGGCTGATTGGACTCCGGTATCAGCTGCCACTTCTGAGCTCCTGCTGGAGCGGTCAGGGCTCCAACGTGAGGATCCGGATAAATCCTGCGCCTGCTCTGAGTGTAGTCTGGGTGACTCCCACCAGAGGCAGGGGAGGATCTGCACTAACCGAAGATGCGAAGGGATCAGAGACACGGGGACCCTCACACTGCGATTAGCCCTGTGGTCTTAACAAGCCACATTCAGACAACACCACACAACACCACACCCTGCGTGCTGGTGACATAGATTTACAGGCTGAACTGCTTCCTCTGTCCTGACATGATGCACTGTGACAGGGTGTCAGAACAGAGCATATGTGCACAGAAAACCCCCGTGATCCACAGGAAACGGAGAGCTCTCTGGAGTGAAGTCCTGGAAGGAGTCACAGGTAGATGTCATGGAATCCTCTGCTGCCGGGCTGAACTCATCTGCAATTCAGCAATTTCGAAACAGTCACAAATACCAAAGTGTGGGTGGCCGGCGCTTGGCTCCTGAGAGAGCAGTGGTGGAGGGGTCCGGGGACTCAGAGAAACTTGGATCTGGGCCAGGGTCCTGGGTTCTTTCTTTGTGCCCAAATATCAGTACATAGTCTCTTAAAATGGCAAATAAAACCAGACATCGATACTGGAACCTAGATGAGCCAACTTATAAAAACTATCAGTTCTCTTGGTCCACTGTTCTCCCCCATTTTCCACCTTTCTGTTACATCTGCTGCACACATTCATTACCCAAAGTGTCACTTATCAATGGACAGACACCATGCTGAAAATCATGGAAACGAACAAGGAAAATCTGACCATTTCTGAATACTGTTATAAAACCATGAACATTTGCATGATGTTTTTGATAGAAGAATCCTGAGGGTTAGCTTCTATGTGTTAAAAAAGCTGTTTGAAACTTACTTGAGTTGAAGCATGTCAACATCACTCTAAAAAAAGTTGATGCCAGGACTCCCTGCCAACCTGGGTCACCACACACAGGGTGGATGCGGGCAAATGATCGCCCATGGAACCTTTGTAGGCTGCCACCTGTTTTTGTAAATAAAGTTTTACTGGCACACAGACATGTCAGTTTGTTCAAATATTGTCTATTGGCTGTTATTGTATTACAGTGACAGAACTGAATAGTCTGTCAAATAGAGACTGTATATCTCACAACACGTAAAATATTAAGTATTTGGCTCTTGACGGAAAAAGGGTGCAAAGTCCTGATCTCGAGGGTGCTGCTTTTCATGGGGACTTCCGATTTACCTGTCAAAGCTCCTAAGAAGTCCAAGCTCTGCCATACATCAGCCTCTTCCAAAGGCCAAGAATAGGTGCCATGTGGTTATATTGGATTCATTGGAAAAAACAGACAAGGGACAACTCTCAAAAAAGACAGAGTGCTTCACCAGTTCCGCCTTTCTGAACTAGCTAAGATAACTCCACCTGCTGTGACAGACAAACTTCAAAGTCACTGAAGCTTAAGACAATATGAGTTTATCTTTCATTCCTATAAAGTCTTCCTGACCAGAGGGATATGGCCTCCATGCGGTCACTCAGGGATCCAGGCTAGCTCCGTCCTGGAGCTCATTCCATTGGTTAGAACTCAGTCACATGGCCAAAGCGAGGGAGTGTAGGAAATATAATCTCACGGCGTGGCCAGGAGAAAAGGAGAGCAGGCTGGTGAACATCTGGCCATGTGATGCATTCCAAGGTCCTCACTACTCCATTCCCTCGCCCCTTCCGCTTCCTATCATAGCACCATGGCCTTTCCTGTCAGAAAAGGAGGCATGGGTGTAATACTTGCTTGGGCTTCATTGATAACACATAATGTGTTACCCTTCCCAGGAGGAGATCCATCTTAACAGACGACTGTGTGATACTCAGCTCAAGTCAGGATGCCATGTGTCAAGCACGTTAACATTCATTCTAATTGGTTACAGGTTAAGGATCTGTTCCGGGAAAATATTTAGTACACTGCCCATTTTGTAACACATATAGGCAATTTCCCCATAATAATAAAATTATTATAGGTTTTTAGTTGCAACCTCTTTGCCTAGTGTGGGTCGTAATTGGTACTTTTGACCCTAAATCCTTGATTAGGAAACAAACCCAATTCTAACATTTTGTAATTTGTTTTGTTAAGTGTTTTCTAAAAATACCCTGAAGCCACTCGTGTAAGCTTCTTGTATCAGGTTGGCTTAAAGAAGTCAACTCTTCTAACAGCACTGCTCCAGGTGGTTTCTTCCCAGGACACACCTAGGCATTTTCCAGGTGTTGTTACGTGTGACTCTTCAACTCTACAACCTACTCTACAAGCTTTGCCCTCGGCCCATCTACTTTAGGGCGGATAATGCCACTTACTCCTCAGCTGGGAAAAAATAGCACAGTCAATTATAAACATTCAAATCTTTGGCAGCATAGATATTGGAATAGCTAGGCAACACTGAACAAGAAAAGAAAGGATACTGTCCATGGAAGGAACCCAAGCCCAGAGCCCAAGCTCTGGTTCCAGACCCTGCTGTCCCCCAGCTCATTTGCAGACACTTCTGTTCTTTAGCCTAGGTTTTCCTATTTATTTAAGTGCCAACAGTTTAGGCATCCATGGTATATCTTGCAGCTTTTTCTGATTCTGTGAGTCTGTGAAGAAATCCCTATTAGTGGAGTTTGACGTCTCAGTGGGAGATATATTTTAGAAAGCCATTTTCAGCTCCAGTCCACAAAAATAAAATACAAGTGAACTTCCAGATCAGACTCGGGCTACAAGAGAACCCATAGTAAATATTTTGTAAAGGAAAACAAAGGAATATATTATCCTGCAGCCGAAGGCAACGATAGCCCCAATTACTGCTTCTCCAATCGCCAATGGTTTTATAAGCAATCTGCTCAGGGTAATTTTATTATTTCAAGCACTGTTCACAACATCACCATGAAGAAATCAGAATTTGATGAAATTTATCCATCACAGGAATGATAAAGAGAAGATCAGAAGGGTATTCGTTTAATGAATAAAATATATTTTAGAAGAAAATATTATGGTAATCACTTTTAATGTAAACTTCTTTCGGGTTTGCAGGATTCAAATGCCCGTTTCCTCCTAACTAAATAAACATACATATTTGAGGAGCCCAGTCTACAATATTAAGAGTCCTTCTGCGCCAGAAATATTAGTCCTTCCCTCCTTTCCTGCCTGCCTCTGTCAGGAAGCCACGGAGCATACAACCGCAGCGCCTAGCTAACCATGTAATTGATAACTCCCTACTCGATTCACTGTGGGAATCTGTCAGTTCAGGTCTAAAGATACATACACACCACGATGAAAATGAACTTACACAAGTCTGTCTGTGGACCAGGCAGGGCCTGGATGCAGTCGACATTTTGCTACTTAATTGGTTGGGGCCGGTTTACCAACACACATGTGTATTCCAGCAATGGCTCTCTGTATTAGGACTCTTTTTGACAGACCTATTTAGTGAGGAGGAGGTATTTTTTTCCCCCAGATAATTGCTCAAAATCATGCTTTCAAAGTCAAAGTGATTCAAACTTGCCTGTCTATATTTTGCAAACACACAGTTGGAAGGAATGCAAATTCACATTCCTATTTCTCAGGCGGATGCACGACAGGGGCTGGTTTTGTGGGTTTTGTTTCTTTTCTCCTCAGAGCAATGAAGGAGAGGAAATGCAAACCCCACAGTGCTTAGGCCCCGTGTCCCCTATATGGGGCCAGATCCTGCAGTGGACACCTTTCACGCCCCATAGCTTCAGTGCCCATCAGCAAGAGATGTTGGACCTGAGATCCCCCCTATCAAAACCTGGGGCTCTCTGTGTCCTATGAGGGCTCTCCAGCAGAACCAAGGGGTGCAGCATGGAAGTCCATTTAACTTTTGGGTGGCACCTGGCATAATGGGCAGAGCAAGGCCTTTGAAATCAAATCCTCTTCAGTGTGGCCCGGGGAAGTGACATCACTCCTCTGCTCTGCTCCTCAACATAGAAACAGAGCTGGTTCTATCTACCTCTCCGGGCTGTCGTGGACTTAAATGTCGCTCAGTATGAAAATCATCCTGAAAGTGGTAGGTGCTGCATAGACACCTCCCTGCATTGTCCTCGCTCCTTCCACTTTGCTTGGAAGACCAGCCTGGCACTTACTTTTCTCTCGTGGCATTTCTGGATCTTCACATAGAGATCATGAAGTGGCTCAGCATTAGTACACACAGAGAAATCCTAAAGAAGGTTAGGGAGCAGCCCTGGGAGGCGTGGGCGAAGCCATTTCCGATGGCTGACACACCCAGGGACATCATGCAGACCACGTGCAGATTTCGGGAAAGCCCAGTGGCACAGGGTTCTCCCAGTTAGCACGGGGGCTCAACAAGCCGTATAAATAAATCCGTGGGAACAGCTTTGATGAGACTGGGGGCGTGTGGAGGCTACTGCTGCATTACATACAAAAACGCTCCACAACCATGGAGCCAACAGCTCCTGTCCACAGATCTACATGCAAATCAAAACCAAAAAGTGGGGCCAGTCCTGGGACTCATATAACCCTACCTTGACATTTCCGAAGGCGTGAGAAAATGTGACCCTTCCCAGTGTGCAGCCAGCTCGATACTACAAAAGTACAAAAATCATACTTTTAAATCTAAAGAGGTTTTTCAAGATAATATCCTCCTACTCTTTTCATGATGAAAATAAACTCTTCTGCAAAATAGTTACTTAAAAGGCAACAAGTTCAGTAGCTAAAGCAGGACCTCTGTCTCCTTGGGAAAACTGAGCTGAGTAAGTAGATCTGGTCCTACTTTCAAGGTCAAAATTCTGATCCTGATTTGAAATGTCACATGTGGTTCCCACAACTCTATCTGTGGGATAATCAGACATATAGTTATTCCCATAATCAGGGCACCCAAATAGGATCCTGCAGGATGGCACAGGTAAAAATTCTTCGTAAATGATGAAATAAATAAATAAACTATCAGTATTTTAATTGAGGCTGGATTGCCAGGCAATCAATTTAATTAACTGCAGCACAATTAATCGTGAAAATTGAGGTTTGACTCTGACATTGCCAACTCAAGTGGCACTGTGTAGACTTGGTTACAGCCAAGAGAACTAAAATGATTCTAGGGACATTGCTGGAGTAAAATTAGCATGGAAAGCGATTACCTAAAACAGGGAAATGGAAATGCTGAGTGAAATGAGTCATGTTTGGCAAACTCTGCCTCGGTTTCCTCATCTGTAAAATGGAGCTAATGTGACCTACTTCCCGATGAAGATTGCCAAACTAGATGATTGTAAAGAGGAAGGATAATCATAGCTCAGCATGGCTTTGGGGTGGGAGTCTGGGGACAGGGCGGCCCCGTGTTGACTCGTCCCACTACCCTTCCTCTAGTCATCAATCGCATCTTTTGGATGCAGACAAAATCACCTATGCAGTCCTCCTGTCGAGACAGTGAGCAGTACTGCTCAAGCTAAGCAAGAAAGGCAGAAGCCAAGGCCCACCTTGGACTGTCCCCACACTTCAGCATCTCCTGTCTCAGGTGTACCTGCCCCTGCCCTGGGAAATGGGTACTGTGCATTGCCTTGGAGGCATCTGAGAAATGAGACCCCTTCACCCTAATTATAGGAGCTCCATTTGACACATCTCTATTTGCTGGGCTGGTTGGAACATTTGTGCAACCCTTACAGGAGCCTCAGCCAGCTCCCCTTGATTCTGGGGCGTTTCACCTGCCCCTCATCCATTCCTGAGCAAAAGCTGGTGGGGAGGGGCCCCGTCCCTAGCAAAGTGGCTGCAACATCAGAGCGACTCCATGAAGGAGCTCATTTACCCCGAGACAGAAACACACTCCCATCTGGTTGTTGATGCTAGTAATTGTAGCAGTTTTTACTTGGAGCCAAACCAATTCCTAACTAATATGATACAGGGAAAACAAAGAAGACTAGAAGGAAATAAACTAAAATACTGGGTGATGGAACCATGGACGGCTTTTTTTCCCCCTCCCAACCTCTGTGTGTGCATTCTGCTCTGAGTTTTCAAATGTTCTATGATATGGATTCCTTTTGTAATCATTGTGGAACAAGTCATAATGCATGTAACGTAAAACAAAATGAGCCCCGAGCAGGACTGGAGAGGAAAGATACATTTGCTGTGTCTGTCTGAGAAAAAGGGCGATTGGAGTTCTGAGCAGGCAAGGCCAAGGCTGCCCACAACATGAGCCAGGCGCTAAAGAAAGTGCAAGCAGACCCTCACATCCTGATCTCATGCCACCAGCTCAAAAATGTAGGGAGAGAGAAGGTGAAAAAGAGATCAAAACCTACCTAAGAAAATAACAAGTGTGGGCAAGGGAGTAGAGAAACTGGAGCCCTCGTGCACTGCCGGTGGGGATATAAAATGGGGCAGCTCCTGTGGAAAACAGTTTGATGGTTCCTCAAAAAGTTAAACACCCGAATACCATGTGACCGCTCTAGGACTACAGCCAAAAGAACTGAAAACAGGTACTCAAGCAAATACTTTGTTCATAGCAGCACTGTTCACAATCACGAAAAGGTGGAAACAATCTAAATGCCCATCTGTGGAAGAATGGATACACAAAATGTGCTACAAAAATACAGTGGAATATTATGCAGCCATAAAAAGGAATGAAGCTAGTGATACCTGCTACAACATTGAGGAACCTTGAAAACATGCTAAATGAAAGAAGAGAGGCACCAAATGATCACACATTGTATGATTCCTTTTATGTGAAATGTCCAAAATAGGCAAATTCATAGAAATAGAAAGCAGACTGGTGGTTCCCAAGGGCTAAGAGGAGAGAGGAATAGGGAATAGTGCTTAGTGGATAATAGGTTTTATTGTGGCGTGATAAAATATTTTGGAACTAGACAGAAGTGGTAGTTACATAAATTTGTGAACGAACTTACTAAATGGCATTGAATTGTTCACTTTAAAATGGTTAATTTTATGCTATGTGAATTTCACCTTGAGTACCGAAAAAATAAAACAAGAAAAAAAATGCACCTGAAGTTGCCTTGCATGTGTGCTTGTGTGTCTGCTACTGTCCAGAAAGAACTCATCCCAGAGGGAACCTGGCGGTGAGGGGGAGATGGGAGTGTGTATCTGTCACAGGGCCGGAAAGGGGGTCCTGCAGGACAGTCACAGACTCCCAGCCTCCCCCCCCCCCGGAGACCCTGCAGCCTGCGCTGACCTTCCTTACCCTCTGTTGGAATTTCCCTTCCTCTGAGCACTTCCCTCAGCTCAGCTTTCACCATTTTCCTTCTTCTGTTTCCTCCCGCCGACCTCTCTTGTTTATATGAAAAGTGTATATAAAGCCTTTTAGGAAAAGAAAGGAATGAAAAATTCCCCCGAATGAGGGCCTATGTGGAGGGGAGGTGGGTAGTGGGTTTCCAGGAGGGACAAAGAAAGGCGGGGGGCAGGCTCATTTAACTATCGTCTATGGCTTCTGGAGTCTGGTTGGTTTGCGGGGCTCAGGGGAGGAACAGGGCCACCCCAAGCACTTTGGTGGTCATCACTAATCAGATAAATAAATGTCATCTGGAGGATTTCGGGACGCCGGGTTCCCTGAGGAGGCCCTGGGATTCAGGGGCCTTCACCTTTCCGACAAGCCATCCTTCCCCTGCGTCCTGACTCCTCACTGTCCCCCCTGAGGACATGCTGCCGAAGGGAGTGGCTCAGAGCAACCTCTTCACTCAGAGCCGGAGGGGCACCTGAAACACCACTTAAGGGGGCAAAGACAGCTCTTGGGAAATTTCCTGAAGGCACCACAGGCGTTGTGGGTGGATGTGCACATGAGCCTCTGTGACAAACCCAGTCCTCGATCCAGCAGAGCAAAGCAAACAAAACCGAGAGGTGTGGCATCTGAGCGAGTGACTCCCCTTTGGGTGGGCCTCATATAAAGAAAACAGCATGCCCTGGCCGGTGTGGCTCAGCGGTTGAGCATGGACCTAGGATCCAGGAGATCATGGTTCAATTCCCAGGCGGGGCACATGCCTGGGTTGTGAGTTCGATCCCCAGTGGGGGGGGGAGTGCAGGGGGCAGCCGATCAATGACTCTCTCACCATTGATGTTTCTCTCTCTCTCCCCCTCTCCCTTCCTCTCTCTGAAATCAATAAAGATATATTTAATAAAAAGAGAGTAAACAGCATGGAGGGGTTGGGGGGCTCATGCTCTGGAGACCTCAGCTCTCTGCCCTCCACGTTGACCTCTGACCCAGGCGTTGAGGAGATATTGCAAATGTCAGCACTAACGTGGCCTCAAGAAAAGTATTTGAAGCAGAAGTTGCCATACAGAGACCTGGTGTGGGGAAGAGAGAAGTAGTAACAGCCGAGCCCCAACTATGCCCAGGCGTTTTCCACTTTGCACTGTTTTATCTCAGTCACACTAATCCAGGAGCCACCTTATGGGTGTGGACATTAAGGGGTGGGGGAGCCCAGGCCACGGCCCACAAGCTGGGGGATCCCGACCTAGATCCTTGCCCAGCTCCATCCCTGAGGCCTGGACGGTGCTGCAGTGGGGTGAGCAGGCTCTTTCTCCTGCATCACGTCACTCATGCTCCGCCTCCTGGGTCCCTTCTTCAGAAATTACTCGCCTCCGTTGGCTTCCCAGGCTGCCTCCATCCTGCGTGGTGTGGCTCTGTTAGTCACAGGCCCACGCACGTCACGTGCTCCGGATCTGAGACTGACCGCACAGCCCCTGGTGCTGGGAGTGTGCGAAGACCCAGCGTGCCAAGAGCAAAAGCAGCCTCGCTGGTTCTCATTTCAAAACTACCTAAAAATGAAGATCAGAAAGAAGTAGGTGTGTTTCACAAGATGCTGGCTAGACTGAAATGTGCAAGGACCTTTGCAAAGAGAAAAGCCCTTATTCATTCACTTGTTCATTCGTTCATTCACTCATTCATCTAAGAAATAATGATTGGGTGCCTACTCCATGCCAGGAACTGTGCAGGCCACCCAAGGGTGCACAAGGAAGACACGATCTGGAAATTGATACTCAGGTGGAACGGAATCCCTTAACGTTGCTGGACCCAAGCGCAGGGGAGCTGGCTAAATGCACCACCGAAAGGAAGTGGCATCTCCAGAAAGAGGTTTCACAGAAGTTCCTGAGCACTGGCAGCTAAAAAGGCACGAGGATGTCAAGTGAGCAAGTGTGGCCGGGGCACAGGGTCGGGGAGCAGGTGACTGATGTGGCTGCTGATACAGCTGGAAGAAAAGGTTGGGTCCCAACGGGGAGGGACCTTACAGATATAGGAGCCCCGGGGCTTGCCATGTGGCTGCCAAGTACACTTATTAACCAATGTCACCCCAATAAATTTAATTTAAAAAATAAATAAAATAAAATATTGAATGCCATTACTACATTCCCTCCCTCAAAAGCTTCAATTGGTTCTGTTGCCTATGGCTACAAGCTCCCAGTGGGGGAGATGACACCTCCAGGAGGGTAAAAATTTGTCCTTGGGTGTGGAGACGGTGGGAGAGAAAAACTGCTTATCCTTTTACTGTGTAAAGCACAGATACGCAGACGGTATGGAAACAGATATGCAATATATCTGTGGTATTAAAATTTCAGGAAAATCGTCTGAAAAGGCTCCTGGGGGTGGGAGGCAATAATAAAATAAAAGAGAAACACTCCAGGCCAGGGTTTCTTTCCCTCCGCACTGTCCACATTTGGGCCTGGATCATTCTTGTTGCCAAAAGCTGTCCTGTTCATTGCAGCGTGTTTAGCAGCATCCCTGGCCTCTCCTCCTGCCCTTCCTCCCGAGCTGTGACAACCAAAAAATGTGGAATCTCAGGAACAAAATAAACTGATGAACAAGATAGGACCACAGACATGGAAGCGTGAAACAGACTGACGGATCTCAGGGGGAAGGCAGGAAGAGATTAACGGAAGAGTTTATAAGCATATATGCACAGCCCATGGACACAGACAATGGACGGGGGAAGGCCTGGGGTGGGGTGGGAGACGGGTGGATGAGGGCAGAGGGGGGGAAATGGGGGACAGCTGTCATACTCTCAACAATAAAATTAAATATATATATTAATGAAACATTAAAAAAAATGTTTCCAGCATTGCCTAGTGTACCCCAGGGGGCAAAATCAGCCCTAGCTGGGAACCCCTGAATTAGATGAGGCCATTCTTGTAAGTGCTCACTTAAATGATAACTATACCATAAAGCTAAACAATGTTGGGTTTGTGTGTTTTGGGGGGAAGAGGGTTCTCTTAGTGGCAGCAATGAATTCTGAGGGCCAAGCAGGTCTAGAGTTGACCTGTAGAATGTTAAACAAAAGGAAAGACTCGGCCATGAAGATATCAGAGGCCTTTCGATGAAGGTCTCATCAGGAGAGGGGAGGGGCCTAGGAGCCCAGCCAGCAGGCCTAGAAATGTCCCTCTCTCTTTGTGTCCAGAGGGGCCTCATTAAATTCCGTGACCGCACTGGTGGAATTTGACTTGCAGCTGCTAAATTCAAGGCCTCCCCGGGGCCTCCTGTGGACGGGAAGCTGGGGTAATAAATTGCCTCTGCTTCCCGCCTGGGTTGCAGGCCTTGGGAGGTTAGGCCCTGAACATCCCATTCTGAAGGGTGGAGAGCTGAGGGGCCCAGCATCAGAGACCAAGCGTGGGCCTTGGGGTTTGGCCAAGGGATAATGGCAAGGAGCATTCGCTAGCTAGGCTAAGCAATCTGCATCAGGCAACGTTTCCTAGGAGTTAGTAAGATTAGGCTTTTGCTAAATCAAAACCAAAACAAAACCCTAAAATAATTCCTTGTGCATCACATAGTACATTAACAAAAATAATGTATAGCTTACTTCAGCTGATAATCTTAACTAAGGCAGACCCGCGGCATCATACCTGGGCCTGGTCGTGGACACTGAAGCCTCATTTTGCTGTAGAACTTGAGTCTGAGTGATTTCCTCTCGTATGTAGACTTTCTGCAAAGCGAGTGCAGACTGAGGCGTGTGTTAGGGGAGAAGCCACGTGCTGTTCAATTAAGATGTTTATTGATGTGACACATAAAACTCCTGTATTTTATTATCTGGACTGGAAGGTGGTTATTTATTGAACTGCTTCCCTGTTCCTTTGGGCTCCTTAGACATGGTTTTTCCCTAACACACATCTAAAGGAATCAGTCCTCTGATGGATTTGTTTCCCTTTCCCCCCCGTCATCGTCATCCCGCATTCCTCCCTTCTGGATCTCTCTCATTCTTTCCCTTCTTTCTGAATGCTAGTATTAACCAGGTGGAGATTTCTTGCTAGTGTTTGATGTGTGAAATCAGCCTGCACTTCCAGCCACAGAAGTGGGGAGAGAACACTTTTTGAAAGGTGTTTTTAGAAAGGTGAAACGTTTTAGAAAATAATTTTAAACATTCCACGTAAACACTGTGAGAGCCTTGTCTTGCCTGGGGGGGAAGGAGGGGAGACAGGGAACTAACAATACAATTCTTGAAATGATCCTAGGAGTGGCAGTGTGAAATCAAACAAACAAGCGAAGGAAAGAGCAAACAAAAACCCCACGGGCCCACCCTTTTCCCTAGCTGGAGATGGAAATTTCCCTGTTGTGTCTGCAGGCAGAAGTGGGGCTCCCAGCTCAAGAGCCCTGGTGCTGTGCTCCCATCTTCTTGCCCCTGCTCCCCTATCTTCATAGACATCCTTATTGCCAAAGACACTGAGAAATACTTTCATTTACTATTTCCTCGGGGACAGATTTCTCCATCACACTCTGAATTCAAACTTTAATTCGCTAAGACAGTGCTTTGGAAAACTATAATTTGGGAGATTGAGGTGGAAAGAAAAATTCTCCTAAAAAAGAAAAAAATAGATAAAAAGAGCAGGGACTTCCTACTGATCAGATATAGAGTAACAGATATTTGAAGAAACTGGCAGGTATGCCTTGGAGAACATACAAAAAGAGTACTTTGGGTTGGTTAATTATTTAGCAACTCTGTTTTGTGTTTTCAAAAAAAAAGAAAAAGTGGAGGTAGCTCTAGAAGAATTCTAGGATTCTTCCCTTTATCACTTTCCCAGGTTACCTAGCTGTGTCCATCCTGGGACATAAGCACCCAAATGCCACCATGACACCCCCACTTTGCAAAGTGCCTTAATGACTCATCAGGAGATTCCACTAGCACAAGCTCGGGTCTGTGGTTTTGTAACAGGAGCCGTTATTTTTTCCCGGATTTTCACTCCCTTGCAAAGGGGGACGTGGCAGAGATTTCTGAAACCCCACTTTCCATGGGAAGGAAACGAGAGGGTTTTAATTCAGGAATCTTACGGCATTAACAATGCTGACAGCTGTTTAATCCCAAGTGGAAACAACAGCTGAGTCCCAACTGCAGGACAAATAATTAACTCTTTAGTGCTGTTCTGGGGAAGGGATCCCATGAATCAATTAAGTGTCTCACGACTTACCTGCAGTTTTTGTCGATTACTCAGCCATTCAGTTGGGAGGCTCTGGTGCTAATAAAACTGACAGGGGGCCCTTACGTAAGGCGCGGAGACTTCAGTTCAGAGAACAGATTTATTAAATGGGCCTGTTCTAAGTTTGCCATTAATTAAAATTAAGAACCGTTTTTTATGTTTCCACTGAATCACTGAGCATAATGAACTCAAGTAAAAGGAAATAATAAAGTAGGAGCCCTGGGTGACCCAGAGTCAGGGAGGAGATGGCTGAGCTTGAAAGGGAAAGAAAAATAGGCCGGGCAGCCGAAACAGAAACACAGGGTGAGCTGTGCAGCACCCACACGACTTTAAGGCACGTGCCATTTAATTTAAATGGAACATTTAGATACCTGCCAATGACAGTAAATTTGCTACTTTTGTACCCCTCCTCCCCCACACATGATCAGCCTCTCCCTTCTAGGCTTCAGGTCCTTTTTTTCTTAACCCCTGCTTGCTGACATCCTTCCGGTGACTATTTCTGCTGCTTTTAATTTGTAAAATATTATAGATATAAATAATGTCTGATTAAGATCCTGCCTTGAAATATGTGGTGCTCACTTAACAGCTCCCATCTAATAAAGTACTCCTGGATCCCTTCCATTCATTTATAATGCGAGACTTCGAGCAGATGTCTTAAGCATTCCATGTTACAAACAGCAACATTGCCTGAATTTAAATATGGCCCTTTGTCTGAACACCCCTCTGAGCACGGCAGCTGATGTCCAGGGAGTCCCGTTTCATCTGGGAACGACGTGGCTCTGCCGCCTGCCCCGAGCCTCACCTTCCCTGGTACGAGCAGAACACCCTGCTCTCTCCCGAGAGGTCTGAGGCTGCGGGGTGGAAGGGGATACCTCCCGTCAGTCACATCAGAGTTTCTAAAATGACAGGCAGAGGGAGCAGGTTCTGTGTAAACAGCTGGGGGACAAGCTCTGACCTTGCCTGGGAAGAACCTCGATGCTCTCTGAGTGTGTGCCCGGTTTCCAATGGATCTTCATAAACAGGCTACAATGTCTCTACTGTTATCTCCATTTTGTTGATGAGGAAACTGAGGTCCAGGGAAATGAATTACTTCTCTTTTGTTAGTATTCTGCCTAAATGGAGGTTAACAGATGTGTGTGTAAAATCTTCTCAGCTAATGTTTCGAATCCAACATCATAAGAACAGGACACTAGGGATGCAGCTTAATGCCTGAACTTGAAAAACAAATTCGGAGGCTGTAGGGGATTAACTATAGTTTCTGCCCA
Organism: Miniopterus schreibersii; assembly: GCF_964146895.1. Lineage (NCBI taxonomy): Eukaryota > Metazoa > Chordata > Mammalia > Chiroptera > Miniopteridae > Miniopterus > Miniopterus schreibersii. The sequence goes on along the minus strand of NC_138121.1, from coordinate 21,758,162 downwards.
TCCAGCACGCTTGTTCCTCCTGTTTCTTCTGTTCTTCTGGAAAGAGAGAATTTGTTCCCGTGGGTCAACTGAAGTGTTTTATTTCCTTCCTGCAATAGTAGTCACATGACCCTGGTTGGCTAATTAAATAGCCCATCTCTTGACCACAGTGATTGGATCAGAGATAAAGCATGTGACCTAAACTGGACTAGAATCTTCCCTGGGAGAGAGAATAAGGTCTCTTATTATTATTACTATTATATGAGAATGGGACTCCTGTCCTTCTAGCAACCATCTCTCCCACCAGGTAGAGGAAACCTGCTATATAAGTAAGCCAAACAGAAACCACCAGAGCCAAAAGATGGAGAGAGACATATAATCTGATTACATATCTGAGGCCCTGGATGCAGCCATGCCTGAAGCTGTAATTCCAAGGCTCCCTCGCATATGAACCAATATACTCTCTTTTGTCATAAGGCAAATTCAAGAATTATGACTTATATGGGGTGACCAAGTAGGATACACTGTTTCATGAAAGTTCTGGACATGGGGTAAAATACACTATCTAAATTACGGTCTCAAATTAATTCTCAGGAAATTTCTCACGATTCTGGCATTGTATACGTTTCCTGGACTCTTCCCCTGCTGTTTCTTCTGGCCTGAAAGTCTCACTCTCCTGCTTCCAAATTTGCTGAACTGCTTCTAGGCATCTTTCAAGTCCTAGATCAAACATAAGCTCTTGGGTGAAATCTTCCTTGCTTTCACTAGATGGTACCAGTTTCCCCCAATAAACTGTGAGCTGACTAAAGCCAGCGCAGTGCCTTATTCAGTGCATGTTCTCAACAACAAGTACCCTGCTGGGCATGAGGTCATTGTCATGGATATTATTAAAAAATAGCTCACGGTGAACTGGAAACTCTGCCATCAGGGAGGTTTACACTCTACTGAGCAGAGACTGGGAATCAAATAAAATTATAACAGCGCCCAGATATGTCCGACTGTATAATTGAAGGTCGACGTGGTGATGTGATACAGCTCTCAAAGGTCTACTGGCTTCATGGGCAGCGTGAATGCAAATGGTATGCGCAGGGCACAGGTGGCAGGCCTGTTCCACTGTGTGCTGCTCAGACCACACCTGGGTTTTTTGTCCCAGTCCAGACTGCAACAGGGACATCTAGGACACTTGAGCATCAGACTGGTTGGATTACATCACAGTTTTCATACGGCGTATGGCAGCTTTATTGAGATGGTGTTCACATAGCACACAATTCACCCATTTAAAATGCACAAACCCACAGTTTTAGTATAGTCGCAGAGTTTTATGCTTACCACATAGCTTGAGAACATATTCACTGACCACCAAGGAATCCCGCTCCCTCTGCTGTTACACCCCAACCTCTCTCCACCCCTTCGGCCCCAGGAGACCACTCACCTACACTCTGTCCCTACAGACTTGCCTCTTCTGGACATTCCACATAAATGGAATCACACGGTCCTCTGTGACTGGCACCTTTCATTTAGTATCATGTTTTCAAGGTATTATCTTTTTCTGGTTGTTAAAGCAGCAGAAACTCCCCTTTTAATAAACAGTATATTAGGTATAATACAATAATACACAGTTATTAAGAGGGGAATGGCTCTGGTTGAACACGCAGGCCTGGGGTCCCGAGCTTTACTTCCTTGACTTTGCCCCCTGAATTAAGTACCTAAAGACAAGGGCCACCGGAACCTGGTAGTTGGGCCACTCACCAGCTCCTAGGCAGTCCATCTGGACATAGATAGAGTTCTATTTTGTTGCACTTAGAAAGCAAAAGAAAGCCTTGCTATTTCAGGTCTTTTTTCTTTTTTTTTAATTTTAAGAAACTGCCTTCTCCATAAAGGGGTATTATGTGACAAACATTCCAAGTCCCTTCTTATGGTAATACTGCACTTTGCAAATGGCTCAGATCCAATCCAATTGAACATAATAAAATGAAACAATCTGTGCTACCTCCAATAGCTTTAATCTTTACCATGCTAATGATTCCTAAAACCAATGAGCATGGCGTAAAAAGAAGGAAGAAAAGACACGTTCTGCTCTCTTGTTATCAGCCTTCCTGGCAGCTGGGCCTAGTGCTTATTGTCACCATCAACATGGTCCTTGGAAAGAGAACCCCAGCCCCCCACCCCGCCATTGCTCTGAAGTCAAAGTTTACACGTGAAACAAAGTGGTCACAGTCATCATCCAGTCTCTCTGCTTGTGATGGTTAACAGTAAAACATAACCGCACCCATAATTAAGACTGCTGCTCCATTTTTGTGACATTGGTGAGAACTTCCCAGGGAACTGTTTGGCCACCACCAGGATCTGGCCTGTCTGGCAATCATCAATGACACTTTCTGTCCATCCACACAGAATGGTCAGGGCTCAGAGCTCAAGTTTCCTGCCTAGGATCTGCAGTCACAGTCCTCTTATTGAGCCGAGATGGGTAGGACTATGAGAAGCAGTCTCTGATATTCTGGAAACAATCAATTCATCCATTCACTCACTCATTCATCCATCCACACAGATGGGTCATCTCCTACAGACCATGCAACATGCTAGGAGTCTTGCTCTCAGAGAACTCAGAGGAAAGGAGATCACAGCACACACACTTTTAATATGTTGGGTTAAGCACTAAATGAGAAGTGAGAACACAAGACTGGGGGCAGGGAGTCCAGGGAAGGCTCCCTGTTCCCTCCTGCCGCTGCTGTGTCCCAGGATGCTACAATAGGGCCCATGCATGCGAAGTCACTCCCATCACCTCCAATCCTGCCCCTCCGGCTTCTATAGAGCCAGAGATTCAGAACTCTGAGCCTTTGCCTGCAGCAGCCAGCTCCTGGGTCAGCTCCAGACCTTCCCAGGGACCCTTCATCCAAACAAAGGGAACATAATGCCCACCCGACCCTCACCAGTCAAATCTGTATGGTGCCAGTCGTGGCCATTTCCCGCGGGTCAGTTGCCTTGGAAAGCCTAGGGGGGCAGGAGTGGCCACCTCCCAGTTGTTCAGGGCTGGGTTCATCCACTTGGAACGAATTTGGAGCAGTGAGCTTGCCTGTTCCCTCCCAGACACTGGTCAGTACTGATGGGCTCCTCGAGAGGTGGCTAGCTTGGGAAAATAGGCTAAACCGCATATAGGGTGTCTCAGGGGCTGGCGAGCAACTACGGGGAAAGTTCTAGAATGGGAGACACTGAAACAATGGATTAAAGGAAATCTTAGGGTGATTTCTGTGTATTCCATAGATCCTTCCTCCACTGAGGTAACACTAGTAGTTAAAACTAAAAATAACACATTATATTTACTAAACCCTTACTACGTGCCAGACACACCCTACATGTTTTATATATATTAATTCATTCAGTCTTCACAACACCTCTATGAGATAGGCATTACTATTTTCCCCATTTCACAGGTTTGGAAACTGAGGCACAGAGAGGTTAAGTAATTTCCCTAAAGTAGAACAGCTATTACTTGGGATTTGAACCAAAATCATCATTTTTCAATGATATTGATATGCCATTAAAATAACTGTGCAATGTATTTAAGCCCCTTAAAAAGTGTACACTTTTTTTACTGGGCAATTCTAATTCTGGAAATCTAATCTTAGACAATAATAAAATACTATATATTGTATTTATTAGTCTAAAATGCTCACATGTTATGTTTTTAGCCTTATTTATAATAAGGGAAATCTGGAAGCAAACTAAATGTTCACTATTAGAGGAATAAGCTACAGTAATGGCCAATAAATGGATGTATAGCATCATTAAAAATGATATTCATGAAGAGTTGATAATATCACGGAACGACGCTATAATGTTAAGGTAAAATGCAGACCTGAAAGTCCTATAGATGGCGTGATCAAAACAGGTTGCGATGCTGGGGTGAGAGTGTATAGGGAAAGAAAGGATACACGATTTTCCGTCCGGTTCCATCCAAAGCAGCTATCAGGAAATGGTTTGTTTGGGGGCATATCTGTTATCTCCTCTTAACCCACAGTCTTTTAACACAGAACCTCAAGAAATCTCAACAATGGCCCTTTTTTTCTGAGGTATTTCACGTGGAAAAATAAATTATATCAGTGGGTTTAATATCTCAGTTGGATAGGTAAAACTAGGCGCTTTAGATCATGGGCAAGAAAAGAAACCAAGCAAAAAAGCCTTGAATCCTCAGGCCCGCTCACGCAGTGTGTCCGGAATTGATGAGGCACACAGATATCACCTGCACATAACTTTTTTCTACTTGTTCTCAGGCTCAGAACCAAATCACAGCACCTCCCTCCTCCGGCTCTGCTTTAGAGCAAATTGAGTCCAAATTAGATCACCCGTTTTGTCCAATTGTATAAACCACGGCAATACTGTTTGGGAAAATCTAATAGTCTTAATCTAAGAACTGCTCCTGTGCCCACAATAGAATCAAACAAATAATCAATAAGCCTCTAGATATTATAACATCACTGAGGGAAGAGACGGAGAAGAGCAGAGTCTGTGTTTGCAGAGAGAGCTGCTTAAATGGAATCAAATCACAATTCAGCAAGGACAAAGCCCAAACAAACAATAGCAGCGAAAACAAAACTGGGCTGAGTAACAGCGCTTGTTCTATAGACCAACAGTTCCAGAATTTTCTAGTTGAAAGTGTGAGATTGTGAATCTCAATGAGGCAGGTATTTTTCTTAGGCATTTAAAAATCTCATTCAATCTTCAACAATAACTCTGGGGCACCGTTCTACTATGGGGTAAATCTGAGGTGCAGAGGGGTTAGTTCACTTGCCCAAAGTCACGTAGCTAAGAGACAGAGATGGGCACTGACACCAAGCTTTTAACTCACATTCACGTGAATTGCATGCTGGCGAAACCGGCTTTGGAGTCAGCCACAATCCAGGGTTGGTCCATTTTCTCTGTAAACTTAGGCATGTCGATAGTATATTCACAGCTCAGCTTCTATATCTTAAAATAGAAGTAACAACATTGGCCCTGGTGTCAAGCACTTAGTATAATGTCCGGTACAAAGTCCATACTCAGTAAGTGTGGCTCCTAATGGCTTCATCATTACATTGCTTTAATTATTTTTATGAAAAGCATACCCTCAACAAAACAACCAAAAGCAAACATCAACTCTAGCTCAGTAATACAATAGTGATATACCTGCTTAACTGTTTAGGAGTCAAGTGAGTGATGTGTGCAACTTATTTTGAAATAAATTAAAAATGAGATGGATGGATGGGGAGAGGGATGGATATATGTGTAAAATGCAAATAGAGAGAAATGTTAACCGTCAGATCTAAGTGAGGGCTATCTGGATGTTTACAATTCTTTCAACCTTTAATGAAATGTTGGAAACACAGCAATAAAGAAGACTGGGAGGCTATGGGTGACTCCCAGGACGTGATGATGAATGCACCCTGAGCAACTCTATTTACATCAAACTCAGGAACAGAGAGCTGTGGTCATGGAAATCAGAACAGAGGCTAGCTCTTGAGGACGGTGGGATTTACCGGTTGAAAATGGGTATAGGTAAGCCTTCTGGGTGTTGGAAATGCTGTTTATCTTGGTCTGGGTGGTGTTTACACAGGTATATAAATAAGTCACATGGGTGTGTAAATAAGTAAAAATTCACTGACCTATCTAACCTGCATGCACCTTACCATAGGTATGATACACCCCAAGTTAAATCTGGACTCAAGCGGCTCACAATCTGAATGCCCTCCTCTCTGTGCCAGCCATTTTTCTAGGCACTTTCTGATGCATTCACTTGGAAAACCATTTCGGAGAATTGTCTGACAGAATACATTACTTAAGCCTTTAAATGCAATGTGAAGCGATAGTGTCTTAGAAAATGACTGTCATTCCTGGGAGTAAACTGGGCCTACAAGGAAATCACCAGTGTGTCAAACTCCTCAGCCACCTAGTAGTCTTTACCCAGCATATGGGGGCCTTTTCTTCTCTCCTTCACAATCAGATTTCTTTCAGAAAAAAAAAATGGGTACCCCGCTAACTCCAAATGTCTGCCCTCTGGAGTGAGATTCAGCCATGGAGATGGAGAAAGAAGATGCCATCTCCAAATCATACCCCATGGAGAGTCACCTACAGAGTGGATGCCCTTGTAACAGGCTTGGCTCTCCTCTGGGAGACACTGCAGTTCACAAGGCAAACCTTCCTCTCTCGTTCAAACCCCAAGATCATCCCTCTCCTCATCTTCTCTATGACCTGGCCGCTGGATCACAGGGGAAGCTCATCCAGGCTTGTTCAGGACAGTCCTGAAAGGAGGTCCTGATGAGAGACAGGAGAGCTGTCTCTAACAACAGAGACCCCCACTCCCTTCCAAACTGCCGCTGATGTAAATTTGAAAGAAGCACCTCCTGTTCACGCAGGCAGCGTGGAACTACAGGACAATTTATGAATAAGCAATAAAATAGAAGATGCACTAGAAACAGAGCTGAATTAGGATCCAGGAGAGTAAAACTACCCATATCCATGAAAACCTGGGGCACCTGTTTTAAACATACAGATCCCCAAGTTTCTCTCGAGACATATGGAATCAGAATCTCTGGGAGCGACACTGCAGAATATTTTCATTTTAACAAACTCACACTGGGGATCCTCTTGCATGTGAAAGATTGAGAATCAAAACCATTTTTGTAAAGAGCCCCTTAAAGAGAACAGACCCTTTCATTCACCCCTTTACCAACCCATCCATCCATCCATCCATCCATCCATCCATCCATCCATCCATCCATCCGTCTGTCCGTCTGTCCATCCACACAGTCACTCACCTATGCATCCATTCCATAACTCTATATCTGTTGAGTATCTTCTCTGTTCCATGCAACAGACTATACTTTCTTTAATTATCAAAGAAAAATTTCCTTACACCAACGAGTTTTACAGAGAACCACACTGACTTAGCCACTTTTAGTCCAATCATACAATCATCATTAAGAAAACACTTATGGTGTTTTCCCCATTTTTCTCACTTATCTAAGTAAATCTGTCTTCAGATATCACCACTCCTGCCTGAAGGACTGCCTGGATTTTAGGGAGAGTATGACCTGGAACATAACCATTGAATGCTTGGCTTGAGTCTCTTTTTCAAGGAAACTTGTGCCTTTATCTGAGAACACTGGAGTCTCAGGGGTCTGCGGGTGGGCAAGCACAGATCTATGGAGTTGATTACTTTCTGAGATGTCCAATTATAAGTGAGTAATGTCTTTCCCCCAAAGATACTCTGTGGAGATTACACTATAGATTCTTCTTTCCAGGAAGCTAAGGGGATTTGGCTACCAAAGCCAGCCCCATGGGTTCTGAAGTTATCTACCTTCCAAACAGAATCTTCAAAAATCTGTGTGTTATAGACGTGACAACTGAGGCAGAGATTCAGTAAAAGATTATGCGGATTTTACAAGGAAAATGTATAATAAAGCAACTAAGTTGAAAAGATGTCCCAGAGCTAAAAAATGCTCCTTTTGAATGAACTGCTACATACCTCTATCACAGAGGCGGACGTCCAGTGGCCAAGGATGCTGTGCTGTACTGAGTTTCCTTATTTGGTTCTCTGTCCCCTCCAGGTAGTAAGGTCCTAGAAAGCAGGGACCATTCTCTCTTTCTCACTACTGGGTCTGTTCTGTGCCTGACAGTGCCTGACTCAATAAATAGCTGCTACATCGTGGATGTATGTCCTTTCCTAATAAGAATATGACAAAATGAGATAGTTGTTGCCATTTCTAATGCCTTTCACCTGAAACGAATGACTGATTTCCAATGGGTAACAGTCATTTTAAGTATTGAGCTTCATAGAGAACAGATCAGATAACTAAGGAATGAGTGACATCAGCCAGTCACTCAGTAACAAACACTGACTTGTTTTTGAATGTACTGCGATGCCAGCACTCCACTGGAAGATAGGAAGCCCTGGTCCTATAATTTTCTGTCGTTCCTAGCCAGGAGCAGGGGTATTTGTGATCTGCGACCCAAATCATGACCAGTGTGGGGGTCAAACATTGCAAGTCAGGTATTAGCAATTCTTTATATCAAAACACGGGTGCCTGGCATTGGTCTTGCCGCCCCAGTCCAGTCTCTGCTGTGTGATCGACAACATACTCCTTTGTCTCTCACCCCAGGACATCTGACCGAACCAGCATTCTGTTGAACTGATCTACCCACCCACTAACTGATGCACCTAAGGTGCAGACACCCTTCGTCATCCAGAAAGACTGCCCCGCACACGCATCCTTTATTCCCAACTTTAGCTGCAAATCAGAATCACTTAGGGAGCTTTTCAAAATCCCGATGCCCAGGCCGCACCCTAACCCAGTTAAACAAGACTCTCCAGAGGAAGAACTCACGCATCGGGATTTCTTTTTACAGTTTCTCAGATGATTCCAGTGGGACTGAGAACCACAGAGAGAGCACATCTCCCCCTCCCCCCATTGTTTGAGATTCATCAGTCTGGGCATCTGGCCTTAGTAAGACTTCCAGCCTTCCTGATGCCATATTTATGTGGGGTCTCATCAGTATCTGGAGCTCCATGCTATTCTGCAGACTTTGGCACGCTCTGGGATCTCCAACCCAAACACCTGCCTTTATATCACACTGAGATTCAGCACTGATGGTCCTGACCTCCTAGGGGGGTGGCGGGGTGAGGGGATGGATGAATAAATGAAAGTAGGGACGGTAGGATGGACAGTTAAATGGGTGAAAGGATGGCTGGACAGATGGATAGTTAACCCTGTGAAGGCTTCTATTATAACATCTGAGTTATTCTGTCATTCTTTTTGAATGTTTGCGTCCCCAACTAGACGTTAAGTTCCATAAGACAGAGACCTAGAACTTACCTGTATTTACTTTGTCAGGGTCTAGCATAGTACTTGGCTGGTAGCAGGGACAGCAACAGGTATAAAAAATATATACATGCCTTTTGAAAATAACTGACTTTAGTTCAATACATTTTTTTTCTAAGTCTTTCCACTATCCTTCCAAGAATAGAATTTCTTGGTAGGGGGAAGAATGAAAATCTTCAACTAGAGATATTCCGTTGATATTTTACCTTCGCGCCGTACATAGAAATAGCTTGTGGCAAGTTCTGATTAAAAAAAATCTAATTGGAAAATGGTATTATTGATCTCAAGAGAAAGTGGGTAGACAAGCATTTAAAAATATTAGATTATCTGATAGTGTCTTGCTGTCACAGAACTCCCTCTTTCACTGATGAGAAAACTTAGGCTTAGCAAGTAACTTATTCGAGCTCATGAACCCAGAACTCCTGTCCTCTCCATCCATGTTTTTCTCTTGAATCAAAGAAAGAATTTTTAAATTCCATAACCCTCTTACCCCCTGCCCCAAACATGACCTGTTTTCTGATCAAACTATCGAAAGTGGAATTGCTGAGTTGGTATTTTTCATGAAGCTGATTGGGTCCCGGTGACCCCTGACAATACTCTGCCATTTATATTTGAGTTGTTGGAGGCACCAAAGGCAGACTAGTGAGTCCTCGGTTGTACCCACGTGTGGTGTGGGGATGGAGCCCCATTTTTCATGAGAGAGGTACATTACTGCTAAAAATACACTTTGGATTACTTTGGAAAGTACGAGGCACCATAACTTCCCAAATTGGCAAAAACTACCTGCTATGGATTGTAGTAAAGTGTGTTTTTAAATTATTTCAGAACCATAAAACCTCTCCATAGAGAGTGCTTTGAAACTGCAAATTAAATATAGAACATCTATGAACTGTATCCATTTTTACAGTAAGTATATATTTCCATGGGGGTTTGTACCATCTTTTTTGTCTAGTTACACTAGTTAATAATGCAGTGAATTTGCAGTAATAGAGTAAATGTTATTTTGATGACACTATTTGATTAAATTAAAGACGACATTAAAAGGACCATTTCAATAAAGAACTGAAATATCCAGAAGGAGCCGGGGCTGAGTGTTTAAGTCAGCTAGTCTGGAGGTCTTAAAAGGACCAAACGGAATTTCCTTCGCCGTGTGAATGATGACCGAGTTAAGGAACAATAGGGCCGAGTAATATATGGGAGAGTATGAAGGCTCAGAATCCAAGACCCAGGCAATTTTAGTTATTTGAGGCAGGCGTGCCGCTCACAAGAAAACAGCTCCTGTGGCCTTGGGAACATGTAGAAATGCATTAAGTAAAACGAAAGTGAGAGGGCACTGAGATTTGTAACAAAATGTGCTGACGTGGTGACAGCAAGCTGAGTTGTTGCACAAACAAAAGAAAACGGAAGACGTGGGATTAGTCATACCCCTGACCCCCAGCCCATCACCCTCTCTGCGAGTTCACAACGCACCGGTGGGCGCCCCACGCCTGTGCAGGGGAATCTTTGAGGCTGAAAAAGAAGGGAATCCTAATTAGTCTTTTCAGGCCCCTGTTCCTACGGTGCTTGCAAAGAAAAGTTCTTCCCCTGAGCGAGAGGTTCCCGTTCATAAATCAGGCGACTGTTTGAAAATCCCCTGACTGAAGTTCTTAGAGCCGGAATCTATCTGAACAGACAGTGGTCGGCGACGTGGCCGAGTTACGAATCACCCGCGTGTCACCAGGAGCAAGGCCCGGGATTAAGGTGTGCGGGGCGTCAGGCCCCCAGTTCCCACAGAAACACCTGCTCTGGCACCTCAGCCTCAAAGGCAGGTGACATCTCTATCTCCACAGTGGGCCCCTGACTGTTGACAAGCTCAAGCCCAAAGCACTCACATTGTGATTGTTTTTACAACTAAAGAGAGAGAAAAAAAGAGAAAAACCAACCCTCAGCTCGAGCGAATATGATTCTTCCCTGTGAGCTCCAAAGAACATCATTAGATGCTAAGTTTTTCTCACGTAATTCATCCGGTCGTCACGCATGTCGTCACCTCAGCGTAATTTTTTATTTCCTCACGGACAGGGATGGTGGTGCCGTTTGTTGGAAAAGCCATGTGCCCCCCATCTCAGTAAGTGCTGGCTCTTTCATTGAAAATACCTCACAAGGCAATATTCGCGGTGTATTTGACTTTCTGAGTTTAAACCTGGACTGTTTATTATCTTCCCAGCAGTAAATCACTTAGAGACAGAGCATGATATAAAGCGTCACATCGGGCAAGTCTATTAAATAAAGTACAGGGGTAACGGACATTATGGAGCTGAGATCTTTAAGGCTGAACAGGATCCTCAAGCTGCCAGCAAATTTGTTCTTGTCGAAGATGCCCATGTACTTGGAAGGACAGCAATTATTCAGAAGCCATGGCAAACTTACTTTCTTTAAAAAAAATAATGTTTTTATTGATTTTAGAGAGAAGAAGGGACAGGGGGAGAGAGAGAGAGAGAAACATCAATGTGAGAGAGAAACGTCGATCAATTGGTTGCCTCCTGTATGCACCCTGACCTGGGATCGAACCCACAACCAGGGTATGTGCCCTGACTGGGAATGGAACCTGCGACCTTTTGGTGCACAGGGTGATGCTCAACCAACTGAGCCACACCAGCCAGGATCTTTCTTAAGGAAAGATCCTATTTCTCAGAATTTTTAGTGGCTCAAGCCTATGTGTTGGAGTTTACGAAACAGCAGCATCCCCCAGCTCTGCCCCCTGCTGACTGCCCTCTGTCCTGAGGATCTGGGGCAATGTTTGGGAGACACCAAACTTCTTGTTGTGGCACACTGTCAAAACACGGAAACACAAAACCAATTTTGATGCGGGCTCAAAAAAGAGAAAAAAACTAGTGAAACAGGATTTTTAGGGCAATGAAACTACTCTGCATGATACCCAATGATGGATTCATGTCATTATACATTTGTCCAAGCCCGAACACCAAGAGTGACCCCTGATGTAAACTGTGGACTTTGGGGGCTTGGGTAGGTCCGTCAGCTGTAACGAACGTGCCTCTGCGGTGGGGGATGTTGGCAGTGGCGAGGTTGTGCATATGGGGGGTGGGCAGGGGGTACACGGGACCCTTCTGTACTTAGCTCTCAATTTTGCTGTGAACGTAAAAATTGCTCCAAAAAGCCAAGTCTGTTCAAAAAAGTAAACACAAGTCTAATAAAAAGTGTATTTGAAAAGCTATGGTGGTGAAAACGTCCAATTCTACCTTCAGCACAACGTCTCTACGTGAGAACTGCACACTGTCCTGACCTCAGCCCGCGCTCATTTGTTCAGTAAAAACCGAATCTCCTTGGGCCCCAGTCCCCTGGGACTCTGGGACTCACACCTCCCACTTGCCTCGTATGACCAAAGTGTCCCAGCACCCCCATCCCACTCCCTCAGTGTTGCTCCTGACCAATGCCACTGCCACCAGATGTGTGGCAAACATCTGTGTTAAACTGTGAGGGACATTTGGTGGCCCGTTTGGGAAGCTGCGCCGAACATCATTTGGGAAGCAGCTGTCCGGCTCCATCAGAACCAGCCCCGGCGCCTGACCCCCGCAGCCTCTCCTCCTCGCCCTGGGTGTCAAGTCGCCCTCTTCCAAGGGGAAAAGTCCTACACAGCCTCCGACTGCCATGTCCTCTCTGCAGGGTTCCCTGATCAAGAAAGACAAACTGGTCGAGCATCTGAGCTCCCTGCAGCCCTTCGCGTCATTTTCATCGCCGCTCCCACATTACAGGAATTCGTTTATGGGCCTGTGCTCCTGTACCAAAGGGTCTTTGAGGCCGGAGTCTGTATCTCAATTGTTCTTGTTTAAGTGCCTGTTTCCAGTTCCTGGCATGGGCTTGGCGTATCGCTGATGCTCCACAAATACATAAGGGAAATTGGACATTTGGGCAGCTACAATATTTCTAGAAAGCCACTAGGATATCATTAGAGATTTTCAGTAAAATATAAAAGTTTCACCATTCATCTATCTATGCATCATTTATCCAAGCATTCAACCATCCATCCATCCATCCATCCATCCATCCATCCATCCATCCATCTATCCAGTCATCCATCCATCCATCGAAAAAACGTGCAATAATGCCTGCTCTGCCATGCCTTTTTATGGGTAATAAAAAAGAAGAGAAGAGACGAATAGAAAATGAATGAGACATGATCTTTGCCTTGACATATGTTGCTGCCGAAGAGTAGAAATAATGTATGAACACAAGGACCGTGTCTTGTCCATCTTTTTGTCCCCCGAAGCGTCTCATGCAGGGACTTTTATTCCGTAGCAATCAGTAAATGACTGCTGAATGAATGAAAACAAATGCAATATAAGGCAGTAAATGAAAAGTGTCAAGTAAACGTAACAGACAAAATGCTACAAAAGGGTGGAGGGTGGATTGATCGAGTCCAGCAGGGCGCCTTAGGGAAGATGGAATCTGAGCTGGGATAGGTGGGCTGGCTCCAAGCTGAAAGAGGGAAAGGCGAGCAAAGCATTCCAGAAGGCAGTTTACCCACTCACGCAGGCAGCTAGCCCTCTACTGTCATTGCCTTGTCGCAATGTTTGGCAGACGAGCACCTCAATAAGCATCCTTGTTTGGAAGCAGATACCCGCTGGGCATAAGGCTGAAGTGAAGGGGACAGTTTTTGCCCTCAATGAGTCTCCCGGGGCAATAATCTCCATCTCCCAGAGAAAGCCAATGATAAATTGGGGGTGAGAAGGATGGTAGAATGTACCATAAAACAGCAATTTAAACTGCATAGAGCAGGGCAGAGGTCCTAAAGGGGCTGTTGATGAATAGGTTTCTAATCTGACAAGGTCTGAATCTTGTGTGTTTGCAATTAGCAGCATGTATTTGCATGCAATTAGTGTGCAAAGCCCTTAAAAAGAGCGTGTTCCCTAAAGTAGGTTAAATGTGCTCCCTCCCCCCTGCAATTGTGCCTACAGTATTGATTTGTTTCACAAATCCATTATCTTATATAGACCAAAGATGGATTTCAGCTCGGTCCAGGGCCAAAGGACAATACTTGGACTATTGTTTGCCTGGTTTGACCAGAACAAGGGCTGAATTTTCCAAATACTCTAACTTAGGAGGTCTGAGTGTCAAGAGTGGTCATCTATGGTTGAGTTAAGCAGTCAACCCAGTTTGTATATGCTCAGTTTCACTCCAATCACCACTACCACCACCACCACCACCAACTACTGGAAAGAAATTCCAAAGAAACAAAGCAAAATCAGGGAAATGAGCGATTTGTCATGAGCATTGTGTGGCCTTGCTGAGGCCTTAGCTGGCCCATGCATCCTGTGATCTGGTTTCAGGCTTCCCTTGGGTTCCTGCTTCCCTCTGCAATTCCTGAGTTATTCTGGAAGCCTGAGAAAGTACTCACTCACTCACTCACTCACTCATTCAATAAACATTTATGGACTGCTAAGCCCTCTGTTGGGCATTAGGGATACATTGGTGAACAAAAACCAACACGTGGCCTAGGAGCTTACGGTCTAGTGGGAAAAACAGAAATTTATAAATGAAAAAAAAAAAAAGTAAAATCACAGCTCAGTGCATTGCCATCAAGAGGAAATGTGTGGAACCGTGAGAACACATAGGAAGATTTAATGCCGTCAGGGAAGTATTTCCAGAGGGAGCGACAATTAAGACAAAATACAAAGAATGGGTAGAGACAGAGAAGGGGAGAGAACAGCATGTGTAAAGGCCTGTGGCAGGAGGCAGCAAGGGAAGCTGCAGAAATTGAGAGGAATTCCATGTGGTAAGAGGGCAGAGAATTAAGGTGAGAGCAGTGAGAATTGAGACTAAGGAGGTAGGGGTAGGGGCTAGACGACTGGATGGGGGTTGCAGGAGTTGTATAGGGGTTCACCCTCATTCTAAGAGCAACAGAAAATAAATCATATGGTTTAACTGAGGGGGTTGAGAGGCGTGGGAATGGCATACCCGGATTTGGTTTACAAGATCACCATGGCAGTGCTTGAAATATGGCATGGAGGGGGAGCCATCTCCCTGCTGGCTTCAATTGCCCCCAGCCCCCTCCACGGCAAGAATGCTGCTTCCTGCCCTTGCCATGCTGGTGTCAGAAACTGCCTCTTGTCCTGCTCAGAGCTTTCCTGCCACCTGCAATCCTGGCCGAACCCCTTCATGACCGTGTATGTCCCTCTCTCTGCCCCCTTCCATAGGGCCATGCCTGGTGCTCCCATCACCTGGTTCCCAGGTACAAAGGTCAACAGTCTCCCAGGTACAATAGTCTCCAATTCCACTGGGGATGACTGTAGAGCAAAACCAATATCAAGTAAGGTTGTCACGGTCTCCTGGAATAAGTATTGCTGTAGCAATATAGCTGCTGCAATGGAGGTCTGTTGTTTTTGTCTTTTTTATATCCATCTTACTTTTTCCAGCAATAAAACAACTTCTTCCCTCCATCCCTCACAATCTATCTACATGACTTGAGTCAAGCTGATCCCATCCCCCAGTTGCAAGGTGGCATTCATTCCACGTCCAGACAGGGTCACAGGGATTGGCTCAGGGATTGACATGTGACCCACCAGGAGCCAGTGAGAGCCAACTGTGGAACACGCTGGACCTCTCGTTCCCGCCAGTGCCCCCTGAGCACGAGGGATGTGGGTTCATGTTGGCCATTTCTGTTCTCCGGGCTGACCCTGTCTGAAGATGGAGTTTGCACAGAGAAAAGCACATGTGAAAGACAGTGAGAAACGGAATCATGACAGAGTCACTTGATCACCTGGGGCCAACCCCTTAACCTCCCAGTTCCAGGAACCAATAAATTTCCTTTTTTTGGCCTAAGCCAGTTTGGGATGGGTTTGTCCTCGCTCACAACAGAAAATAAAAATAAAAATTAAAGTTTGACCCTCATCTGGTCTCTTCCCCTCATTGCCCACCTACAAATGCTGTCACCCTACTGACACCTTAGCGGGGAGTAAAATTAAGGGAGGAGCTGGAGTAGGGTCAGAAAGCACTCTCCATCTAGTGAAAACCCTTGGGCCTTCAGTCACCACTCCCCTGGCAAACACCTGGCTCTATAACAAGAGGAGCCGATCAGAAGCAGAACCACAAGAGTCTGTTTTTCCCCAAAGGGGTCAACCTTCTTCAAGTTCCCCAAAGTCCTGGGCATGATGCCAGTAGATCATTTTAAATTTCTCTTGAAACTCCCAATTTCATCTCTGTCAGTGTCTAAGAGAAGCTATTATTAAAATGCTTGCAGAACGTATGACCCAAAGATAAAGACTCCCAGGTCAAAATTTTTACCCCGCGTAATGGAAGTCGTTTTAAGTTTGGTTGTTTTATGGGTTTAGAAATCCACAAATTCTCATATCCAAAACCTGTATGTATGTGTGTGTGTGTGTGTGTGTGTGTGTGTGTGTGTGTGGTGTGTGCCTGAACAGGAAAAAAAATAGTCTGAATGGCCAGGGTTCTGCTTTGTCTCTCCTCCTCAAATTCAAGTGCACCTGCTCTAACAGCTTTCCACCCAATATCCTATTTCATCAGGAGCTGACAAGACAAACAAGCCCCTTCCTCTCAGAACAATGGCATGCCACTGTGCTTTTCCAGTAACAAACATTAAAAAGTGGCCCGCTTTTCTTTCAGTTTTTTCCTCAAGGAAATAACCATTGACTGACTAACTCCCCCTAACCCTTCCCCCCGCCATATAATGCAGTTGGCCTGAAGACTACAAATTCAACCCAAAGACTAGAAGGAAATATTGGAAAAGGGTGGCTGAGACAGGCAATCTATGATCTATCAGGATGGGAAAGATGGGATCATCCTGTCTCTCTTTTTTAACCCAAAACCAAAACAAACGCACATGCAGTATTTGGTCATTAAGAACTTGGCTTCTGGTGTCATAGCCTAGGTTTAAATGCTGGACTGTACTTGTTGCTGCATAGCCTGGGAAATTCTATAGGCCTCAGTCTTCTTATCTGCCAAATGGGAGCATTGTAATTAAGTTAAAGAGCACATGAAAAGCTCTGAGCAGATAGATCCCTTGCCTGACCCATGATAAAAACTACATAGATATTGCTGTTACTATTACGGAGTTAGGTCTCAGTGCCAAAAAGTTATAAAGATGTGGAGTGACACGTGCAATTTACAAGTGAGGTTTCTCAGTCCGGCACAATGAATTCCACACAATAAGGCTGTCGTCACTCAAGAGGAAAGCCTTTCCAGGTCGTTCTTGCCCTGCGGGGTGAGTCGAGGGCAGCTGTGGCATTCACTGTTGAAGAAGTCGTATGTACACCTCAATGCTCTGTCCAGATGGAGTTAACACGAGACTTGGAGGGGGGGATTAAGAGAATAGAAATGTGTTCATCTGTGAAATTAAAAGTAGTACAGCATGACATACAACATTATGTGTTGGGGTTAGTCAAAAGCAATAATTAGGCTGAGTATGACTCTGAACACAGCCATAATCAAACAAAAGCAATTCAGCTGAATGGGGAGAGCAGATTCCCTTGGGAGGGGAAAACAGGCAAAAGGCTGCGATGGACGAGGGACCAAGTTATACAGACGGAGGGCTGGTGGAGACCCACCCCATGGAAGGCCCTAGCACTGTATTAGTTTTGTAGGGCAGCCATAAAAATTCCCACCCACTTAAAATAACACATGCATTTATTATCTCACAGTTGCCATGGGTCTGAAGTCCAGGCCCAGTGTGGCTCATATGGATTTTCTGCTTGGGGTTTCACAAAGCCACTGTCACCCAGCCTAGGTGCCAGCCCTCTTGGCTCTAATCTGGATGCCCTGGGGAAGAATCTGCTCCAGGCTTGCTCATGTTATTAGCAGAATTCAGTTCCATGTGATTGTAGAGCTGAGATCCCATTTTCCTGTGGTTGGAAGCCTGAGGTCCCCATTTTTCCATGCAGCTGTACAACTGAGGTCCCCATTTTCCATGCAGCTGTACGACTGAGTTCCCGATTTCCCTTTGGCTATCAGCAGGAGCTGCTTCTCAGCCTCCAGAGGCTGCCCATATTTCTTGCCATGGGGACCCCCATCTTCAAAGTCAGCAGGGTACATCAGATCTTTCTCACACTTCTATCTCTGCTTCCCTCTCTGCCACATCTCCCTGATTTCTTCAACTGCCTTCCTCTCCTGCTCTGAAAGGCACCTGTGATTCCACTGGACTTACCCTGAAAATCCAGAATAATCTCCCCATTTTAAAGTCAGCTGAGTAGTTACCTTGCTTATCCCTGCAAAGGCCCTTTTGTCCTGCAAAGCAATACAAGGGAGTAACACCAGGGGGGCCAAAGTTCTGCCTACTACAGGCCCTAAAAGTGGCCCCCCTGATAAACGGGTGCTGGCACCTCTCCCAGAGGGAACTCCCAGGTTTACGCAGCTTAGATGGCAGGCAATGCATTAGGAGAGATCAGGAGGCAGAGGGAATCAAGCCGAGCTGTCACGGGCGTCCACAAAACAGGGAACAGAACTGTCATGGGGGCTGGGGCTTTGCAGGATTTGGGAGGTTTGCAAAAGCAAAATGCCATCAGAGACTTACTTCTGACTCTCTCATAAGAAAGTGCATTTTTCAGTCTGGCCACCCAGAAAATATACAAGTTCTGAGACCTGCTAGGTGTGAGTCCTCTATGCAACAGCATGGAGACATTCAGGAAACTCCTAACAGGGAGACAGGCAGTTCTGGGGGGGCGCAGCAACAGGTGTCCTGAACAGTCACAGTGCATAAAAATCAGTTAGCACTGCAATAATTTGCGGTCAAACCTATTGCCTCTACAACTACCCCCACAGTGAGCAAACCAAGATTTCGAGGGCCTGGGCAGCAGACGCAGGATGACACAAACGCTCACATGGATTCGACTCCACTCTGTCTAACTGTGAAGCCTGCCCTGGATCCTCTAAACAAGCCTGCAGGCTCCTAGGCCCATCTTGCATTTAAGTTCCTTCCTCCCTCTCTCTGCCTTTGACTTCCTCTAGAATGTCCTTGGACCTAACACCTAAGAAATAATGATTTAATTACTGGTGTTTTTTCAATGACATAATTAAATGTCCTCAGTGAGATAAATCAACCTGAACCTGTTCCGAGGACCCTTACGAGCTGCCCTGGAATATTTTATTTTGGGCTTTCTTATACACATATTTTGGCTTTTATGGATCTAAAATTAGGTTTCCAATTTAGGCCCTAGAGGCAAGCGGTAAAAATTGTTATAAATAGCATCTAGGTGCCACATTCTTTTTGGCTCTTTTTAAGGGGCAAAGTGGGAGGGGGAGTAGTTACTTTATTGAAAAAATGCAAAGGATTATCCTCTGGGTTACTAGGGTTGATGGTTATCTGATCACAGGGTGGAGTGAGAAGACGCTCCCTATTATTGGGGAGCCATCCTGAAAAGCCATGCAGACACCTCAGCAGGGGAAGAGCTCCCCAGCCAAGGGCTCCCACCAGGCTCTGCCTTCACTGGGTTTGCCACTTGCTCCTGCAAGTAGGAAAAGGCAGGGTCTCCGCACGCCTTTCATCTCAGTTAACACTCCCCAGCAAGATGCACCTGTGCTGAGATACACGCAGGGGTACAGCTGAGGGGGGAAGAAAAAATAAACAAATGCAGCTAGGGGCGAAAAAAATAAAAGGGTTTTGAAGCTAATGACAGTGTTCCTGCCTTTCTCGCTTCGGGCCGAAGCAGGAAGTTAGAACTCTAAGTGGCTTGAGAAAGTATAACATTTAGCAAACTCATTTGCAGGCCTCCAGTTATATTTTCCTAATTTATTTCATTGTGTGAGGGTTTTTCTTTTGGGTACTTTTTTGATCTATTTTTAATGGAAGTCTAATGTGCATTTCTCTCCCCGCCCTTTTATTTTTTTCACTGGGGTTTACTAAGCAGTAAGGCATTTGGTCAAAGAGCCTTTCTTTCTTAACTCACTCCTCTAAGGAGGCAAAAAGGAACTGGGGGGTAATTCCTGCTTCGTAATCCTCACTGAATGCCTGTGGGGCTGGTTCCTAATGCTTTATGTCACCTGAATCTTCCAGGAAGAAGGATAATCCTCCCAACTTGGAGGAAGTCATCAGGCGACCCCCCCCTCATCTGAGGCTGGCTTCGAGCCTGAGTGCCTCCAGGGCCCACTGTCAGGTGCGGGGCCAGTTCATCCACGCGGCCCACCCGACTTTCATCGACAACCTGATAAATAAACGCACCAACCCGTTTCCCAGGCCTGCAGCGCGTCTGCCGAGGGGAGACATGTAATCGTTACATTCCTCCCACACTCTGCGATGATGGGCGAGAGAAACTACCTCTTAGCGGCCGAAATCTCATCAGCCTGTGAATAAGTGAAAGGGCTCGTTTGGCTGTTTTCTGTCAGTCCAGGGATGCCTGACTCTTCAGATTCAGAAGGAGAAAATAGGCTGAATGTATCGGCATTCCCAGAGTGGGAGGAAAAGAAAAGTTAATTTGAAGGATTTCTGGAATGCTCGCCTCATTGAAGGGAGCCAGTCGGATTGGCGTGTGTTTCCAGAGCACAGCTTAACTGAACGGTGCCCTACAGTTTAGTTGCTCTTGGAGTTTTCCAACAAGCCCGTGAGGAAGGTGGGCCGGATATTGATTAGCCTGAAGGGAGAGATGACAAAATTAATAGATGGAGAAATGAAATGACATCTGCAAGGTCACAAGGGAAGTTAAGGAAAGAGCCAGAACCGGCCCCCACGTCGAGTGTCTAGGAGGTCAAGTCCCCCAGACCCCACGCTCAGCTCATGTTCATTAAACCCAGGTTCCATCTAACAAGCACGTAGCTCACATATAAAATGCAGCCTAAAGAGAAAGAAATTTCAGGATTTTGGAAAGTAATGAATGAGGAAAGTCAACAGTATGTGAAGACAGTGTGGGGGGCGCACAAGGAGGGCAGTGAAAAGGTGCCAACTGAAAACACTCCTCAGAAATAAAACCAGTAGTCAGATCAAACAGGAAACAGAGAAACTATAAAACACGAAGGCCGGGATGTTTGGGGGGGATTGGCAGGGCACATGAAGAGTAACCATGTCACCAAAAGAAATTTTAAAAATAGTGGTCAAACAAACAAACAAAAAACCATCTTTGGTTAGGATATAGACTTTCAAAAGTGAATTTTATCTTTTGGGCATGGCACCTCTGAATGCATTAAAATTAAGGAAGGAGTGAATTTCACAGGTTTAAGGCAAATTGCCCTCTCATTCCACACATTGAAATGATATGTTTTTCAAAATCGACCACATGGCAGATTCAAATTCTCGATTCACATTATTTCCTTTAAAAATTGAGACTCACATGAGAGTCTACGGAAAAGGACAAGGAATTGGTGCCATTGTTATTTGTTTTTCGCTTGTTCTAGACATTCAGAGCAAGCTTTTTCAATTAGAGTCTCCCTCCTGTGTTCCGGATCCGGCTGAATTATCGGGGAAACGGCTGCATGGAAATGTCAAGGCACCCCTCCACTTCCCCCTCCAGGGCTGTACTCACTTATCTAGGTCAAGAGCCAGGTTCAGAAGCAGCCACACAATCCAAGGATGTCTCAAGTTGGCCCGCCCCGACATTAGGACTTGCATTCCCCACATGCTTGAAAGGCTCCACAAGCAGCTGGATTGGTGACTCCACACCAGTTCCCAACTGAGGAAAAAAGCCACTGAATTCAGAGCAGTTGCCTGGAGGCATAACAAACTCAAGACTACAACTGGCCTTGGCCACAGCAAGCCAGGGCAGATATGGACCCGGATCGTGACTGCCAGCTTCTGTAGATGTCCTACGTTTAATATGACTGTGCTCTTTGCTCTCACCACCGGCTTATAACTAGGCCCCATTCGCCGGATGTAGCAAACCCATCTCGAGCACCTTGAAGGTAAAAGTTCCTGTCTTCAAGGAGTTCACAGTCTAGCAGATGAAACAGACATCATTTTAATTCAATGTGATAGAGGCTGGAAAAGGTAGAAGCTGATGAGGAAGAGGAGGCTGTCCATCATGAAGGTCAACTCTACCTGGAAAGGGGGGCTGGGGAGGTGAGGTAGAAAAGATCACCCAGAGGAAGGGTGGTTTTGTGCTGACGCTCGAAGGACAAAAATCAATCCAAACTCAACAACAATCTCGTCACGGGCTGACAGTACTACAGCCAAGAGAAAAGCGGGAAGAATTCTCAGAAATCAATATACCCCTGGTTTTTGTTTTTTTCTCCAAACTGTCTTCTCTTGACGAGCTTCTTAAATATCTGGCCACACACCTGGAAACAGACCCTCTGACAACCGAAAACCAGGCCTCTGAAATGACCGTGGATATCAGCAATGAGGGGCTTAGCTAATTCAGATTCTGGGTTCCCTCTGGCCGGTGCTTCAACTCAGAGACTGCATGACACCCTCAGAAGCTACACTAGCTCTTGCAAGCCATCATGGAACCACTGAGCCCACCAAGTAGTCAGGGGGGCGGGGGAGAGCTTCCCTCCAAAGGGTGGAATCCAGAAGAAGCTGCAGGAAGGCTGGGAGTCTTGGCTGGGCTGCCTTTAATCCCTGGTTCACGCTCAGCTACTTTTCAGGTGTCCCACACTCATTCTGGATTTTCAGAGCTGTGTCCAAGGATGCAAGGGCAATGCAGTGGGGACATTTCCCTCCAATCTGTTTGTTTTCCAGGGTTGACCCATCTGTGACATGTCAGAAATAGCGGGAGCTACACTGTTCTGACGAAGCCCTATGAGCATAGAGCTTCGAAGCTATGGCAACTCAGCTACCCTTGAAGTTCATGCACTTGGGACTCCCTTGTTTCTCCCTCTTTGACACTCCTGGACAGGTTATCTGACCGGGGTAGTGGACCCACAGTCCAGGGAATAGGACTGTGGGAGATAAATATGTAGTGAGTATACTGATGTCAAAGAGACGAAAGTTTGGGTCCAGAGTTTGATTTTTATTAGATGAGTGACTTTCTACCCCTGTACCTTAGTTTTCTCTTCTAGAAAAAGGGCAGAAAAATGCCGATGTCACAGGGCTGTTTTGAAGATTAAAGAGAAAAGGGGATAGGCTGCATAGTGCAGAGCTAAATACATGTTATATAAAAAGCCCTCAGTAAATAGTATCTATTATTTGCCAGATTAATTCATTATCTAGCTAAGTCTTTACAGAAACTTTAGATGGCTGCCATCATTGTCCTCATCACACAAAACAAGAAATGGAAGCAGGAGAAGTAAGAGAAAATGAAGGCAGGCTTCAAACCAAGGTTTTGTATCTACCTGATACAAATCAAAGACCGTTCTATTATATACATGCAAATAAACCCCTTATTTCCTTGGGTGGGAAGAGGGGTGGGCTGGCAGGAAATGGACAGGCGAAGGATGCCTCCTTCTGAAGAGCTGGTCTCGACCTGGGACTTCACCCATGGTATTTAACATCAATCCTTTCCAGGCAGCCAGAGGGAAGAACATGGACTGATTGTTCAATTTCTAACACATATTTGCCTCTCAAACGATCTCTCAAAACATCACCAAAATGAGCTGTCCTCCCACCTTATGTCTTGTGATGACCATCAAGTGCAGTAAGTCAAGTTCAAGGTCCTCTTAAGTGTTCACGCAATTAAATTGTATCTTGGCATGTCACGTGTGCGGAAAATGTGTTTCAAACTCTTGAGATGGAGCTACCTTTAAAACGTGATGTCTTTTCTCAACTGTCTGAAATAATGTATTTTAGCAGGCTTTTATTCATTCTCTCCTCCCACCTCCCCCAAGTTACAGAGGTCAGATTTTTCTTACCTTATTACCGGAGGGGAAAAGGGAGGAAGTGTGTGTGGGGGGGAGACAAAATAAACTCATTTTCAAACTTTTCAAACGGCTGTTATCCATTTTCGCCTGTCCCCAGGATGCTGTCCAGGGCGTTAAAGGAACCCTTAGACACGTGGTAGGCTGGGTTGGAGACTCTTGACTTTTAACTCCTAACTAGTGAAGGATAATTCTGTAAGATGGGCCGGCTGTTCAGGAAACAGCTAGTTATTTAAGAATCCTAATCCTTTAGGGGGAATTGACTACGACTTGGTAGTTTACATCAAGGACATACTGAGAAGCATCTACTGCTTCTCCATGCAAATTACACCCAGGTTCCTAGAAAGAAGGAACTCCTGTGTAATTTGGACTTAGGCATACGAAAGAAGAACTACCCATGAGCCCCTTGAAGGGAAAAGGCAGAGACTGGGAAAGTTTCTCAATCAATATTCCCACCTACTTGCTTTCCCAGCTGAGCCACATTCATCCACATGAGCCTATGGAACAGGACGAGGTATTTTCAGTGAAAAATAAAACCAAAGAACTTAATTAATGCCATAGTTAAATAAAGGCCCAAATAAGCAGCCAAAAAAAAAATTACCAGGATTAAAAAAAATATATTAGTAAAGGCATAATCCTTGATTTACATGAATAAGTACTCTTGTTTCACTGCATTTCTTCTTGTTTTTATAATTTCACTGTAAGGGGATTAGTTGCCTTTTCAAACCCAGGGAAAGAAATCAGAGACTCTCTTCTTTCCTAGGATTCTGGGGGATGCAAATACAATACATTGCAGAAATAACAAATGCTCTATTTTCTGAGCACTCTCCCATGATTTATGAAAGGTGTACCTCACTGTGGGAAGATAACGCCATTTGAAATGGTCCATTTCATAAATCTATCCCCCTCACCTCAGCTGCATACAGGACTACTATGAACTCCTGAATCCAATAATATTTTCATCCTTTATTGACAAAAAAAAAAAAAAAGGGGGGGGGACTTTATTTGGAGCGAGGTAATGATGCACTTACAAGGGAGCAGCAGCTAACGCTCTGTCTCCAGGGCTTTCTTTGGCAATGGCCACAGAGCTTCTAAGGCTGGGAAACTTGGATAAACAAAATGAAGAAATAATCAACATGCGAGACATCCCTAATGTCCTTTTACTGCTAGTGGCATTAATTATAGCACGGACCCAATCCTCCAAGCAACCACAGGACCAAATGTTTTTCCTGAACACTTTCTCCACCACATGATGGATTTATCCTTTGGAACTGGGATATTTCCTATTCATTCATGCACCGGCTCAGTATATCTGCTTGTTTGTCTAACTGCAAGAATGCGTCCAGGAGAGGATTCTGGACCGGTGGAGGCAATCGGGGACCAATCATAAACTTCAGTGAAATTCATGGTCGTGAGTTTTTCTGGTCATAACGAGGGGGACGTGATATATACATACATACCAACACCATGAGGGGTCCAGAAGACCCATATGAAATATGAGCAGGGGACAGAAGGGACCTCCTTGGGATCCAAATGAAATGGGCAGCACAGTCATGAGGAGTGACTACAAATACACGACTGATGCAACTTCTTAGACTGAAGTCGTATGTCAGGCTCAGATCAACTCCTTCTCATGACAGACTCTGAGGTGTAGGATGAAGGGGACAACCGGATGACACACAGCATCTTGGTGTCACGGAGGCTGAAAAGGGAAGGCATTAAACCCGCTAGGCATGAGATGCTTTCTATTCATTAAAAAGGAAATAAAGTTACATTTTCAAAAAAAGAAAAAGGTAGGAAAACACATATGCACATGTTTAGGGGTTGTTTAACCTTAGTGGGGATCGGTGCATTTGAGAAAGCCCATATGCCCGCTGCTCAGATACTAATGGATTGAGAAGCAGATAAAGCACAGGATGTAAGATGGAAATGATGTAAAAATATGAATTTGAAAGAACTCCTAACATAGGATACTCTTCCTGATACTCTGGAATTTGCATATTTTGACTTGTATTTAAAAAGCAATTTCAAGGTCAGCTTCAGTGGAGAAACACTGAGCTAAGATGGGAAGTAACCCCATTAAAAGTCTACCAATGTTTTGCATATTTATTTTTCCTTCTGTGGTGAGCAATGACGACTCATAAATCAAAAAATCAGGGTAAACAAATACCAAAGAGGTTATTTTATACAAAATGTATACCGCTTATTCTATCTCTTTATGCACACAAACATTTCTATTACTCGAATTTATAAAGTGTGTAATACATGCATGCATGCTTTAAAAATCTGCATACATTCACATAAGATAGAAAAAAATATATTATTGTCCCAAGTCTCTGAAGACCATGGCCGAAATAAAATGAGGATCACCTCGAATGCATTTTTGTACAATGGGATGAAAGTTAATGTTTATTTTTAAAAGCTCCGGGCCTGTAATTTTTAAAAAATATAAATAGATTTAAATTTTCCAGTTATGTAGACTACATGGTCTGCCCATGAATATCCTATGCGGGTGAAGGCAGCTAAACAGGATCATCTTGGGTCTTTCCCACAAGATTCAAGGAGCGTTAGCAAAAGCACATAAAAATCTCAAAATCAGCATCCATACCTCTATGCTGAGAAGATCATCAGACTCATGTCACCTTAAGCAAGGAATGGGGGAGTGATGGGAAGGGGGAATGGAATTTGGAGAATCCCAGCTTTCCATTGAAAGAGGCAAGGTTACCCCAAAACAGGATTTTCCCCTGTAGACTTGGGTGCTCCTAAAGTCTAAATATGTGTGTTTCAAGGAACTTCACTTTGATAATTTGATATTTGACAATTCGATACAATGGCATCCCAGGCCATTTCAGAAGCTACATACAAAAAACCAAAAGAAACAAAAAACAAAAAAGCTTTGTTTGTTTATTTCCTTGTTTTACTAAAAATTCATTCCTCTGCTTTATTCATTAAACTAGACTTGAAAAGTTCCTGCCTTTTCCAGAAAACTTAAGTCTACCCTCAAAGGATAAAACTTTTGCCGCCAATGAGATAATGCCAAAGAAGGAGTAAAGAATCAAAAGTAATTCACAAAAAATGAAATTCTAAAAAATGTTCCCAGCAGTTGCAGAATCACACACCGTCGCCTAGGGAAAGGCGTAATCACATTTCATCTCCTACCTTTCTGCTTCTCAGCTGTACAAGTCGCAGCGGGCATTTGCTGTCCCCCTGCCTGGACCTCTTGCTTTAAGCACCCCCTTGGCTGCCTCTGGCAATTCAGACCTCAGATCCGTTAAAAACTTTCCTGATCCTCAAATCAAATGAGCCGACTCCCAGACCCTCTCTATCCCTTTCCCAGTATAACTGGCCATGTATCTATCGATTCTCTCTAACTTGTACCTTGTTCACTCATTTATTTGTTAACTGTGTAACTGCACTAAAACGAAGAGCCTTTGCCTTCATTGCTATATCCCCTAAACTAGTACATAATAGGTGTTCAGTAAATACCTGTGGAATGAATGAATAAATGAATGAACTAAAATGCCCAGAAATGACTTAATATGTGCTGTATTTAAGATAATCCTGCTGACGGTGATCCCAAATATTAAGGTGACATGAATGATCAGTGGATCGGGGCCACCAAGGCAGCTGCTAGGGGACAGAAAAATGAATGAAGGAAAGCCCGTGCCTTTGAGGGTCTTCCTGCCTCACGAGGAGATTCTCAAGCTGTTTGTGTTCATGGCCGCGGCTGATTCTTTATGTTTGATAAATGTCACCACGGTAAACATTGTTGGCCATATACACTGATTCCGATTTGGAGGTCAAGCTCTGAAGGACTGTCCACACACTAGTCTGAAGAAGCAGAGCCTGGCAAACCCTGATCTCCTCCTGTCTTTGCCCACCGTGCCATGTCTGTAGCTTACTTCCACATGTGTGGAAATCCTGCCTTAATATTCATTCACTCTCCTCTCAAAGCAAAAATCCTCTGTCTTTCCTGGGGTCCAAGAAGGTCCTGACATACAAAGTCAGATGATGGCATTGTGGGGATTCAGGAGTTGAAATCACAGGGTCCAAGCTCTGCTGCTAGTTGTCTAGCCTTGAGAAAGTCACCTAGCTTCTCACAGAAGGGTAAGGGTAATGCTACTCATCAGAGGACTTCAAGGGTTAATTCATATAAGAACAATTAAATTATATAAGACAATGCTTAACAGAGAGCTTGGCACCCTAAAAAGTTCAATAAATGTATGTTTAGCAGTTCTATGTAATTTACATAACCATAGAAAACACACACTCAAAAAAAAAAATATCACTATGTTAACACGCAGTCATTATACCTGTATCTAATTAGCATAATTAAAAATACAGGTATATTTGTGAATCAGGGTAAAAAGTTGCTTATACTACTCTGGTAACTTTTTGGTAAATTTGAAACATTTCGAAAATTAAAATCTTCCCCCTGCCCCTACAAAACAATCCTATAGATGGGCCTCTCTTAGTGGAAATTTGATGTAACAAAAATATTTTAAAATCTAGGAATGGGGATGACTAATGAGAAAGCATTACTGAGAGACTGCTTTAAAGTTCCTGTAGTTTAAAACCATATTTCCACTTAATTTTCCAGGACTTGGTTTAGTACATATTGTTCCAAACAATATATGACCATATTCCAAAATCCAAATGGATTACTAATGGATTAATATGCTTTTAAAAGCATCTTTACAAGATTTAAGCATGAACAAAACCCCTTGCTTCTCTTGGCTTCCAGTTAGCATGTGACACCCTATAATGCTTCACGTTAAAGAGTTACAGAAGCCTGGAATTTTGTACGAGCCTGACAGTGATGGATTAAAACCATACCCCAGACATACCTCAAACAGTAGCACTTACGTTTTCTTACTTAACTCATGGTTGATCTACTGGAGCCATTTGCTGGCAACTATAATTGCTGAGCTGTTGCCAGAAATCTCTCCTTGTCTAGGGTAAGTTGGCTTCCAAACCAAGAGGAAAAAGCACAACCAAGACACGTTCCAAAACCCTTGCAGCCAATGGACCTTGAGACATGGAATCCGAGACGTCCTGAAGTTGTGGAAGCCTTACTCGGAAAGCAAGTTCCAATTCAAGGCTGCCACACCCATGCTCATAGCTGCGTTATTGACGGTCACCAAGTGCAGAAGCAAGTGGCCATTGGCCACAGGTCCAAGATGGCAGGGGACTAAGGGGAAGCTACGCTTACACTCTCCCGGGACTAATCTGGATTTACAACTAAAACATAGAAAAACCATCCTGAAAACCAACTGAAGACGAGCTGGAGAGCACCCTCGTGACCAAGGAGGAAAAGTGGAGACCGCAAGGAGACTGGTAGGAAGTGCGGACGCGAGAGGGCTGGCTGGGCTCCCACAGGCAGCAGGTAAAGGTCCGGAGGAGATGTCAGCTGTGGGGGTTCCCACTGAGGACTCTGGGGCCTAACCCCAGGCCGGGCCTCCCAGCCCAGAGCACAGAACTGAGAAAGGTGCCCACATAACATCTGGCTGTGAAAAGCAGCTGGGTTTCTGTCTGCCAGGGAGAGGTGGCTGGAACTGCAGGCACCCGCTTAAAGAGCCATTGCACAATGTTTAGTGTGAAGCCACTCACCCTGGGCTCCGGTGGAGGGGGAGTGGAGTGGACTGGAGCTGTCTGGGGAGAGTCATTCCCCTAGACTGTGGGGGACATTTTTCTTGGGAGGCAAACTTTTGGCTTTTGCCTGAGCGGGGAAGCAATTGCCCCACCCTGCTGGGGAGCCTCTTGCCCCACCCTGTGGAGCTTCTACAGCCTGAGGCTCATTAAGAGAATCAGATTAACAAGTCTGCAGACTAAGGCAGACCTCAGGGGGCTTTGAGTTTTTGCCTGATCTGTTTTGGGACCCCAGGCCTTAGAAAAGCAGACCTTGGTGTACATCTTGGTCCTGTCCAAACACAATCGGCCCCAGCAGTGGAGACTTCAAACCTGGGTACTCAGGGCCAGTCACAAACTGCATCTGACATTGGCCTGTACTAGAGACCCTCCAAAAAGACTGAGAATCCTAGCAGATCTACCTAACATTTAGCCAAAATGGGGAGAACAAAAAACAAGCCCCAAATGAAAGAACAAGAGAAGTCTCCAGAAAAAGAGCCAAATGAAACAGAGATAAGCAACCTCTCAGATATAGAGTTTAGAATACTGATTGTAAGGATGCTCAACAGCATGAAAAAAGATTTGGAAACTATGAAAAATGACCAGTCAGAAATAAAGAATGACATAGCAGAAATAAAGAATATGCTAGAAGGAATAAACAGCAGATTAGAAGAAGGTGAGGATAGGGTTAGTGAATTAGAAGACAGGGTAGAAAAAATCACTCAATCAGAGACCCAAAACCAAAAAACAATTAAAAAACAGGATGACAGGCTAAGGGAGCTGTGGGACAGCATAAAACATAACAATATTTGAATTGAAGGCCTGCCAGAGGAGGTTGAAAGTAAGCAGGGGTTAGAGAACCTGTTGATGAAATAATGGCAGAAAACTTCCCTAACCTGGTCAAGGAAAAAGGCACACAGGTTCTGGAGGCACAGAGAGTCTCAAGCAAGAAGAATCCAAAGAGGTCCATGCCCAGACACATCATAATTAAAATGTCAAAAATCCAAGACAAAGAGAGAATCTTAAAGGAAGCTAGAGTAAAGCAAACTGTTACCTACAAAGGAGCTCCCATAAGGCTGTCATCTGACTTTTCATCGGAAACTCTACAGGCCAGAAGGGAATGGCAGGAAGTATTCAAGGTAATGCAAGAGAAGGATCTGAAACCATGACCACTCTATCCAGCAAGATTATCAATCAAGCTGGATGGTGAAATAAAGAGCTTCTGAGGGAAAAAAAGGTTAAAAGACTTTATCACTACAAAACCAGCATTACAGGAAATGTTAAAGGGACAGCTATAATTAGACGTAGAAATAAAGAGAATGAGAAACAGCTATAAAGAATCAAAATGTCAGTAGATAATTATGTTTCAATAATAACCTTAAATGTAAATGAATTATATGTCCCTAGGGTGGCTGAATGGATAAGAAAACATGACCCAACTATATGCTGTCTACAAGAGACCCACCTCAGAACAAAAGACCCATATAGGATGAGAGTGAAGGGATGGAAAAATTTTTCCATACAAATGGAAATGAAAAAAAAAGCTGGGGTAGTAATACTCACATCAGACAAAAAAGACTTCCCATGCACCAGAAGGTTTCGGTTCGATCCCTGGTCAGGGCGCTTACGGGAGGTAACGGATTGATGTTTTCTCACACACCGATGCTTCTCTCTCTCCCTTCCTAAAAATCACTGGAAACACAGCCTCGGGTGAGAATTAAGAGCCTTTGGTAAGGATTAAGAGAAAAAGGTTAAGATAGCAAATTTTATGTTATGCGTATTTTACCACAATAATAATAATAATAATAATAATAATAATAATAATAATAATAAAATTCAAGCCTGGCATGGGTTTTAAAGAGCTGCTTCAACTGCTGGCAGTCACTCCAGCAGTCATTATTTTTCCTGTGAGTAGGTAAGCACACTGGGGAATGGGCTCTGGAGAGGAGATAATGTAAAACTTAGGTTGGTTTTGGGGTCTACAAAAGGTAAAAAGTCGTTCCAGATGCACCCTGGGAAAATTCTCATGAGAGGGAGCACTATATACAGCCTACCAGTGGCACTGCGCCAAGAATTGGGACCAAGGTGACAGGTAAGAAGGTCACCCACGGCAAGTATCAAGAGTCAACCATTCAATTCACCGCCGTCCCCTATTCCAGCAACGAGTCTTGCCTTCCCTATTTCTGTTCTTGGGCCATCCTTCTCCTTGTTCCCAGACCAACGTCATCGTCGCTTCCGTCCTCCCTCTTCCGCATCAACATCCCATCAGCTGTTCTCTCAGTTCGTTACTGTTACCCTCTCTCAACCCACTGCTTCCGCTCTGACTCCAACGCGTCAATCAAGGGTCAAACTTCATCATCCCGCAACTAGACAGGACCACAGCCCCCGGTGTCTCAGCCTCCCTTTCCCTTGATACCTGCAGGGTACATATATATATACATATTTAATACCAATGAACTGCACACTTAAGTCTTTCTGCTCTACCAAAAAAAAATCTGCCGGGGCCCCATTGCCAACTAAACAGAGTTTCAGTTTCTGGTTCTGGCATCGAAGTTGCTCTCCCCATGACCCCTCGTCGCAAGGCCCACGCAGCGGGCAGCAGGAGGTCGGCCTGTAAAAAGAGATGTCACCTTCGCCATGGGCCTTGGGTTCTGACCAGTGGTGTTGCAAAGGAGGGGCTCACACTGCTTCCTCTAACCTACCCTAACCTCTCCTAACACCCTGGTCTTTATAACCATGATGGCAACGTGTCACCTTTAAAAAAAAATGTTGAAAGGGTACCCCACGGGAGAAAGTACTCAGAGGGAGCAACTGATCCCAAGCCCTGATCCCAGGACCCAGATGATATCTTACGGAGGGTCCGAAGAGTCCTGTTCCCAAGGCCCGTCTGGGTGTGGGTGGAAATGGCCTGCTGTTTGGACACTGATGGTTCAACTGGAGGGGTGGGGACAGGGCTCAGCCCTCAGCATGTTCCCTTGCTGGGTGCCTTTCCATAACTCATATCTGTCCTCTGAACTTGGGGGATGGATGAGGTGATCGCCAGATGTCTCTGTGCTCTTCACCTTGTCTGTTTGGTCTTCAGGAGGGGCTGGGGACCAGCCTGAGTCATCTCCCTTCTGGGAAGGTCCCTCCTAGAAACCACCGCTTCCCCAGCCGAGAGTGAGGAGCCAGCTCCCTGTGATGTGGATTAAGTCTGTTTTAATTCCACAGGGTCCTCCCATCGGGGGAATTCACCCCGGAGGCCACAGCTGCAGCTTCTTTTTCAGGGAGGTCAGCGATTCCAGCACTTGGTCGGCACCTCTTGAGAACGGTGCCAGGAACATTTCGAGGACAGCGTTTCCCTTGGCAGGTGAGCCTGCTGGCAGGGCCCACTTCAAGGTCTGCGAGAGCAGGGGAACGGCATCTGGGATCTATCTGTGGTTGTCGGTTTGCACATTCTGAGGGGCGAGGTGAAAAGAACCTTCTTACACAGCATGTTCTCATCCAGACATAGGCCGTGTCCATACGAAGAAAAACACTGGCGTGGAAAACGGCTGGCGGGGCACCTGGGGTTGTCTCGGGGCTGCCTTAGGTCACCGCTCGGTCAGTTTAAGAAAAACCTTGGTGGACACACCCAGACATCTTGGTTCCTTTAGGGGCTGCTCAGAGAAGGGGCTGCCTCTCTCAGTGTAAAGGGCTGGTCTCAAGCCCCTTGGACAAACCCACAACTCAAGCTGGTACTGCCAACCTGGAATTGCCATCAAACTTCTGCCTAAGTGACTTTCCCTCTGTAAACCCTTCTCTAATGTCTTGCCCAGATGGACAAAATTAAACACTTGTCCCCTCTGTGTTCCAGCCAGGCTGGTAGATGCCCCCACGAGTGCATATTCTGTGCTCTGTTACACTCAGTTACTTTTATATATGCCTCCTCTATTAGACTATAGGCTTCTCAAGGTCAAAACCCACATCCTAATTGCCTTCGTCTGCTCACCTTGGCTCCCAAAGCTGATGCCCAGTAGCACGCATTGACCTGACTGGTCCAGCCCAGCAAAACGGTCTGACCGTGGATAGCTGGACATTTCATTTCTGGCTCAACTTGCATGCTCTAGGTGTTATTCATTTTCCCTCCATCGTTCCTCCATCCTTTCATTTCTTGTTCATGGTACATATGCAGTCATCCTACTGGTCTCAGAGTAAAAAGGAACTCCCCCAACTGCCTCTGCCCCATCCAGTCGAGGATGGGAATGTCTCTATTCTCAGAGCACACTGACCTGGGCTCCCAGGTCACTCACCACACCGCATCCCTGGACCCTTGCCAGTCCCCCACTATTCCTGAGTGTGAGGACAGTCTGCTTATGTTCTCATAGCTCTGTCTTCCTTCTGAGATTGTGAGCTCCTTGAGGGCAAGAATAGAACCTTTTTTTTAAAAACACACACACCTAAAATCTATTAAATTCTCACCTGCCATAGGCCAGTCACTGTGCAAAACACTCCACCTGCATTTTCTCATGTGACGCCCACATCAGTCATAGGAGGTAGATCTTATTATTCCCATTTTATGGATGAGGAAACTGAGGCTGCTAGTGACATGCCCAGGTTCATAAGGGTACTTGTGATGGAGCCTGGGTGTGAACCAGAAATAGTTCACAGCAAAGTCACCACTATACTTAACTGCGGTTCAGCTTGTCTTTGTCATCCCGGTGTCCAGAAGGGTGGACAACCTATGAACAGTGAGTGCTCGACAAACACGCATAAGGCACCGTGGGGGCTTCCTAGGACTTTTCAATTCCTCCTTGTCTTTCAATGCACTCAGTCATTTTTTCCATTCTGTTATTTGTCTTTGATAAATCTATTCAGTATGACTGACGGCAATTAATAGAAAATCCAAATATAGTGCCTTCAATCAGAGAGAAGATGGGGTAAAAAAAAAAAAAAGATCCAGTAATGACCATCCCCAGGCTATGGCATGATATGATTTTAGGGACCCAGGATCCTCCCATCTCCATTTGCAAGGTTGTCCCCCTGCCAGTCACTAGGGCAGCCTCCCAGACAGCAGGAAGGGAAAGAGGAGCTTGAAGAAGAAAAGAGCACGATCCTTCCAGAATGACGTGTCCCCAAAAGGCCACGGGGGACTTCTCTGCCATCCCACTGGCTAGAACCTGGTCCCGTGGTCACAGAGAGCTGCAAGGGAAGTTAGGGCGCGGGGTTCTTATCCTGCCCCATCACGCGTCCCTTGGAGAATTCTCTGAGTGAGAAGAAGGGGTGGACTAGCACTAGGGGACAGGCCACGGCTCTTGCACGGTGGCGCTTCCTGAGCCTGTCTGCCTGGGGCTTACTGCGCTGCCTGAGGTCAGGTTCTGGGCATCTCTGCCACACCCCAGGAACCCCGCTCCCCCGTTTCCTTTTCAAAGCTGTCCTCTTGGTCACGACTCTCCCACCGGCGGGCTGCACCGGAGCGGTCCGGCCTGGCCCCTTTCTGTCCCCCGGCCTCCCCCAGGCCCAGGCGCGGAAATGGAGCCTGGCACGTTCCCTCGCCCTCCTGTCTAGGGGCTCGGGAAATACTTTGGGGAGATAAAGAGTCACAGTGTGGCCATCTCCCTTGGATCCCAGATCTCGCTCTGATACGAGGCCAGGGTTTTCCCCCCTTTCCCCGGCATTGGAAATAGATTTTCGAAACAGTGTTATACAGCAGTTCCTCTTCCAAATCCTTCTTTCCTTTTCTTTAGTAATGTCTTTATAAATCACTGTTATAAAAATAAGGCAAGCAGAAGGGAAAATATGCAGTACCTAGGAACTGAAAATTCAAGTATTTGCTTTTTATGGGACACTTGAGGCTCTTAAAAAAGAGAACTGCTAGAAAACTTAAATACAAAAAAATTCACTGTATGGTAACATAAAAAGCCCAACAGAACTGAATAGTTTATGAAAATAATTTGAATATTTACACTCCAATTCATGGTCTGAACATCAACCCCAAACCACGATCTCATTCTTAAGTGGATTTTTCGAGAGAGCGTTAAATGCATTTTGATTATTTTGACACAATGTCTACTTGGATATTCTGTGCCATGATTTGAAAGCAAAAAGGAAATTCCCTAAAAACTGAATGTAAGTGTATGTGAATGTACATTATATATACAGAGAAGTACATTTATATGCATGCCTATATATAAAGTTTAACAAACATTTCAACTTAAAGGGGGTACTTTGGGTTGTTGTTATTGTTAGGGGAAAATATTGTAAATTTAACCCAAATGAAGCCTGGGGCTAAGACACATTATAATTCCCTTGGCAGGGAAGCTCGGGTGCAAGTTCATATCTTTTTATTTTCTAAGACTGAGGCTGCACGATCACTTAAACTGTGTTTTACAAACAGCATTACAGAAACACAGCAATGCGGGTCCATAAAAGTGTTGACGAGAGAAAACCAAATGTGCTCCCATTTTGTGTTTCCTATCATTCCCCCCCCCCGCAAATAAATCAAAGAAACCTCTTCCCAAAATTTCTTAAATTTCATCTCTTTAGAAAAAAAAAATTACCATTATTTTAACAGGCCCCCAAAGCACCAAATATCTGTACCAAAAAATCAGTATTCACTTTTAAAAGGGAGTAAAAAATATTCCGAACAAGAAAAGTGGTAGAAAAAGCCTATGTCCAAAACACTTTATTATTAAACTCGTGGGCTTAATAAAACCCCAACATGGAGAATACATTATGTAAATACATACACACAAAGGGCTTTTGA
Organism: Miniopterus schreibersii; assembly: GCF_964146895.1. Classification (NCBI taxonomy): domain Eukaryota; kingdom Metazoa; phylum Chordata; class Mammalia; order Chiroptera; family Miniopteridae; genus Miniopterus; species Miniopterus schreibersii. The sequence goes on along the minus strand of NC_138121.1, from coordinate 21,722,249 downwards.
AGTCTAGGTGACCACAGGATCCAGGATCTGGGACTATGATTTTTTTGTTTATGCATTCTAGCAAGACTTCACATCACACACACACACTCACACACTCACACACACACTACGGAGGCTGTTTATTCGGTTTTAAGCACAAATCTCTGCAAACTTAAGCGAAAGGGATGGCTAAAAATATGGAAGTGTCTGGGCAGAAGAAAAATCCACTGAACTCGAGAGTCAGAAACAAAAATAAACACAGTAAGAGAAATCCCTACTTAATCTCTGTTCCAAAGAAAGACACTTCTTCAAGGGGACACAGGCAAATTCCTCCCTACGGGGGCACGGAAGTGAAACTCAAGTCAGACACAAAAGATACAAGCTCAGCCATTGAGGAAGGTCAACAAATAAGGGCTTGATTTAGTCTGATAATTATGCCTTAATGGCCTTCCTTTAATTCGACTTGGATTTAAAGGAGAACACAGGATCCCAAATAGTATGTCAACACGCATGGGGTCCTAGCGCTAGTATTTACATGATTTCTGAGATAAAATAACTGATATCCATTTATCAGATATTGACTGAGGGCCACCTTGGCCCAGGCTCTGGGCTGCATGCTGAGCCACTGGGAGGAAAAGACAGAATCGCTCGCTGCTTTGATGAATTTAAAAGCACACGTGTAACCAGACACATATGATGGTAGAAATAAGAGCATTTATTGATGGGCTATTATGTAGCAAACATATTGCTAAGCCTTGGCATGCATTGGCCCAGAAAGTTCTTGAAACACCCCACTAAGTATGTCTTATTATTATCATTTCTGTTTTACACATGAAGAAACCAAAGCTCAGGGAAATTAAATGACTTGCCCGAGGCCACCCAGATAAAAAGTGGACTGAGAGTCTGGTCTGCAGAAAGCTAGTGTCCTGCTCTTTCCACCAGACTCATATGTAAGTGGTTTCTATGTCATAGTAACAATCAGCCAGGCACTGACAATCCTGATCCCAGGTCATGAATTCCTCTCTCCCTCCTCAAAACAAGGCTCATTTCAAACAGGAGAGAACTCAGACTCGGGGAGGTGCTCCGGCGACCTCTCCCAGCTAGCTGGGAGCAGTCAAACTGTGGCACTTGGCTTTCTTGCTGACCAGACCCAGGCTCCTTTCCAGAAACAGAGGCTGCCCCCATCAAGTCTTTCAAAAACACGAACAACTTCCCAACAGCTTGCTGGAAGGCAGCAGTGGGGAGTCAGGACACGGATGCAACACCAGCTGAGCAGGAGAGACCCCGGTGACTACGACCTGGAGCCCCTTCTTTTAGACCCCTGTTCCTCTAGGCTTCAGAAGTCATTGGCCTGCTCGGTGTTTTTGCCTGTGCTTTTCCAACCACTGAGCTGCTCTGCTAAATGGTTTCCCTAGCAGCTAGGACTTCCATATTTCAGACCCTTCCCCGGACGCCGTGTGGCCATTACCACTATAGCCCTCTCTTATCCGGGCTAGAATGTACCTTCCTCTCTGCAGGCAGGAGCTGCAGGAGTATCGATCATGCAGCAGCCTCCAGCCTAGCATGTCACTCGTGACTCCAGAAGTATCCTGAATGCAGCTAAGCTCTTCAAAATACTCAACAGCCTATATGGCATGAGCACTGGTCAATCGAGCAGACACACTGGTAAAAATCTTCACTCTAGAGCCCAGGCTCCTGCCATGCCGGTGGTAAGCCTGGAGCTGCTGTGTCAAGGGAGGCCTGTTGCAGCTGTTACCAACCAGCCCTGTAGGGCTTCCACATGTTAACAACTGGCAGTGGCCACACTGGCGCCTGCTGCCTGGACAGCAGCCCTGTTGAATGAATGGACCCACAAACCGCTCCAGCAGTCACAGAGCATCTGCAAAGAAGGATGTGACTGCTTCCTGCAAAATGAGTGACAATCGGGTATCTAAATGCCTCTAACTTCGTTGTGCTCTTGCCCCTTAATGACAAATGGGCCCGAAACCATAGATACAAACTGACAACTTAAGTAACCGAGAGAAAATATGGACAGCTACATTTAAATTGCATGGGTCATGCTTTATTTTCTTAGGATTCTGTAATGGGCTCTAAATGTCTATTAAGACCACGTCTCTCCTTACCTGTACTCTCCTTCCCCTTTAATCGATCATAGAATCCATAATCTATAGTTGGCTCTCCCCTCACTGCTACCTTCCCCCACCTCCTCTTAGTTCAGATTCTTTCTGTCCAGCCACATACGTGGTCAGAAATAGTTCCATATCTGCCCTTTACTCTCGAGGCAGACAAGAGCATGATGCAATGAAAAACAAATGAATCAAGAAGTGACCAAAGCCTGTAGGGCTAGGGCCAGGGCCAGGGCCAGGGCTGGAGCCGGGCTGCCTTCCTGCAAGCACAGCTCTATTGTTGGCCAACGTGTCTCTCTGCAAAAGGGAGCAGCATCTTCACCTCTGAAGAGAAACAAGATACCACTGAGGCCCTTGAAGGTGGAGAGTCCCCTTCTCGAGTCTCTGGCAGAGGACGCGTGTGAAAGCTGGTTCTCATTGAGAAGCAGAGTTCTTTACAGTTTGGTGAAGCATGAATATATTAAAAATGTGCATCCCCTCCCTGTAATATTATCTCTTCTGTTTTATAGTTACGGCTCCCCAGAGGAAGCAGGCAGAAAACAACACGCGCGGATGAGTTCCTGGTCGAGATGCTGGGAACCTAGAGCAGGCCGCTTTAGAAGCCTAAGGGCACTTCCAACACCAACGAAAGCAGGCATGGCCCCACCCGGGATGGGCATATGTGGCCCGAGAGCGTTCCTTTCAAACCATAATGGAGGAGTGGGGATCTCATAGTTCATATTCTGAGCAGTTGAGGGGTGGTTGTCGCAATCCTGATGTGCTGCCACCCAGTGGCAGCAAGGATCAGCCTGGGCCATGGGGCTTATAGAAGGCCTCGCCAATGAGCATGATTCTGTAAGACAGAGATAAACAACTATTCACAGCTTGTGTGCTACACTCTAATGAGAGAGAGATCCATATTGACACGTGTCTGCACAACACTTTAAAACACAATGCAACAAAGTGGTCTGCAAGAGATGAACACAAAGTATTAGAGGAATACTTAAGCAGACATCAGATAAATAACCTTACAGAAGGACCATACTGCAAACTTATTAAAGGCACAAATAGTTATGCATACACATAGAAACCAACTAATAAAAGCTGGATGAATAATAAGGGTGGAAATCAATGCTTTCTAAACACTTAAAAGGACTGTGGCATATATTTTACCAATGTCTGCTTTGTCATCCTCCTAAAGCCATGGAAAGATTTTACGGATAAGGAATCCAGGTTGTGGACAGTTTGGGTATTTCACTCAAAGACGACCGGTTACTATGTGGCAAAGGCAAGTTTTAAGTGAGATATTTTGACCCCAAAGCTTGGGTTCTTTCCATTATGTCATTAGCCTGATTTATCGAACATATTTCTTGATAGAAATGATGACAGCAAGTCCCATTTTTTGAAACACAAGTTCAAAAGCAACCGCCCCAAAAGCAAATTTAAAAAGAAAAAAGGCAAAGCACTGCTCATCTTAAAATGTTATAAAATTTGCCTAACCACATTAGAGGGCTCCTTGCTAGGATGCCTGTGAATTCTCAGCTTCAAGTCAAAACCCCTTCACAAGGCATGGTCATCACGCTCAATTCAAAGACCTTGCAGGTCTTTTCCTCAGGCCGCCCAGCCTGCCCCCTCTCTAACCAGAGTCTTGTCTATGGATTCATAATTCCTCCCAGTCAGCCCAGCCCACCATTTATGAATGCCCTGAATCCCCTCTCTGACATTTCTGGAGCAGATAAAAACTAATTACCCTGGAATAATAAAGACAGAAAGCACATGACTGATTTTCTCCAATAGGAAAAAGCAATATACTACTTGATTTGTAGAGGAGTGAAACGTTGCCCTCTCTCAAGAGCTGCCTAGATAAAAGCTGCTAACCCATTGTGAGTTGAAAGTTTGCATATATATGTAAAATTCCTAAAGTTATTTTCTGAAACAATTGATATGGAAACTAGGTATTAGGAAAGGTAGGTTCAAAAAATAGCAGGATGAATCAGGGACTCATGTACGAGAAAATGGGCACTCTGTTTCTGGAACGGTCTGGGCTAGAGATGATGATGATGATGATGATATTTTAGTGGGGTGCAGCCAGACTGGATAAGCTAAAAGGAGGAAGGCAAACAAAGAGAATTCTGATGCCTGGATGGGGAGAATTTTTCCTCCACAGATTTTAATATTTCTAGCCAAATAAAACCTTAGTTTTAAGTTGTGGCTTTTAGTACGATTAATACGCCCTTATTGATAATAGGCCGTTTGCTTAGTGATGGTGCCTGGCACAGAGACAGCCCAGCTCCAGCCCCAGCTGTTCGTCAGCTTTATGGCTGGGGTCAAACCCATGGGCCTCAGCTCCCGTTTCTATAAATAGGAAGACTGGAATCCATTGCCTATAAGAGCCTTTCCAAATAAAATAAAAAAATAAAAAAATCACTAAATACATGCAAAATACATGGCTGAGAGGAGTGTCTCTTAGCCCGGAGGCCTTGGCACATTGGTTAGTCTTAACAATGTAAGTTAGGGTGGGGGCTGAGCACACCTATGTAGTCTTAGATGGGTGCTGGCCATTCCAGGAGAATCAAGAATATGGCAGGATGGGGACACTGTGTCACTTGGCATCACTTGACCTGGAGGCTGAGATCAATCAACAATCAATCAATCAATCAATCAATCATGACTACGTGATGAAGCCCCAGTAAAAGCTCTGAGCACTGATGCTCACACAGGTATCCGGGGTATCCAACTCCATGCTTATGGTCCCACCTCAATACCAGGAGAGAGGTGTGTCCTGACTTCATGGGAGAGGATGACAGGAGCTCCGAGTTTGCCACTTTCCCTGGGCTCGGCCCTGGGTGTCCCTCCCTTTGCCTGTAACCAAACCATGACAAAATAGTGGGCAGTGCCTTCTGGGAGTCCTCCTAGTACATTATAAAACCTGAGGCTGGTTTGGGGAACCCCCTCCCCCAAACTTGCAGTTGATGTCAGAAGTGAGGATGGTCTTGGGGATCGAGTCTTCCAACTTGTGATTGTCCCTTACGTCTTCCCGGTACCCCCCTGAAATGAGAGCCACGCACCAGGCTTCCTGGAGGAGGCAGGACTGAGAAAGAGCTGGCAGGAAGCCCACGCCTCTCTCTCCTGCCATGGCCTGCAGACACCCAGAATCCACAGAGCCTCTCCAAGCTCTAGTTTCATCAGTGAAACGAGGGTGTGAGTAAGCTGTGCCGTCTAAATGACAGAGTTATTATGAGACTTAATTAAGGTAATGACCGCGAAAACTCTGTGAAAAATGCTGCCTTCTTGTTTTCTCGATGATAAGATATTAAGAACTACTGCTACTATTATCTGGGAGTTTGAATGCTTCGGAATGATACCTGCTCTCCCAATTTTTATTGCATTTCTCATGGCTGGCGCACTCATCTTGTCTCCATCGGCAGGTGCTGAAATGATGTCAGCTAGGACTTTCATTAGCAAACGATTCCAGTCGCTGAAAAGTAATTGCAAAACAAATGCGGCGTTTTGACGTAGCTGTATCTATTCTGGCACAGTGTGGTTTCGAGGCTAATGTCTTTTCAAACAGCTCTGTTTTGCCTGCAGACTTGAATACCCTCATTATAGTGTTTGAAAAAAAAAGTTCCCTTATGTTTTTTTAAAGAGCACCATTCTTCAAAAAGATGTCAAGCGGCTCCCTTCTCCCCCTCTTGCTACAAGGTGTAATGTAGAGATAAGCACAAAATCTGGTTGGTAATGTGACCTATATTGGACTGGCTACGCTTAATATCAAGCAAACAGCTAGTTTGGGAGCTGGTTTTGTCCTACCTCGCTGCCGATATTTGTAGGAAAGGACCACATATTACTCGTGGACAGTGAGAGCAGCTTGGAAGTCAATAGGGGTTTTAACAAAATTGGAATCATTTGCTCAGGGGGTTCATCGGAGTTTTGAACAAGTCCCCGGACTTCCTTGCGACAGCCTAAGCCAGGTCTTTTGGAAAACATTTTATTTTCGTGCTCAGCGTAATAAGAAGAGAAAAGTCGTGTTTTGCAGATGAAATGGCGCTGATAATAAAAAGTAGGTCACACTTTCTCTAACTCCGTCTGTCTCTCTTGACGTTTCTCTGAAAGACAAAGGAAGGTTTTGGAGATGTGAATCAAGTCAGGTCGAGCCTCTGACCTAGGTGTTCTTTGCACTCTGAGTAAAATTAGGAGCATTTCAACCTGGGTTGACATTTAACGAGGGCAGGGGACACAGAAACAGTAAGTCTGAGGGCTGGGGTGGGGGTGGGTGCAGATAGCAGATCATCCAGGTGTTCGGGAAAAGTAAGAACTGCCAGGTTCAAAGAACTGTTGATACCTATGACCTTAGGATATGGGACAGCAAGGCAGGAAAGAGGCACAAGGAAGAAATGTCACACTCACAGCTATGGGAGACGATATGATTGTGAACATTTATCTCTTTTTTCCTCTAGGGAAAGATCTGACATCCCCGCCTAAGAGTGACAAGGTCACTTCCTTGGGCCAATGAAACGGATGAATTGACAGGTGTCACTTCCAGGAAGAAGCGTTAAGAGCTCATTTATCTCCTTCCCTCATGAAATGAGTCCTAGAGAGAGGCTGTGCCATCAACCTGGATCTGGGAGCAGAGGCGATGAAGAGTGGAGCCAGCTCTTGATGATGGGTCTGGACTGTGCGAGTGGACTCACTCTCTGTTTCCGTAAGCCACAGACATTGCGGGCTGCTTGTTACTGCAGCATACCTAGCCTATCCTGACTGACAGGGTACCCCTCAGCTCTTCCTTTCCGGAAGTGTGAGGGGGAGGTAAACAGTAAGTAAGCCTGTTTGTGGGTCTGTATTTTTAAATAATTTTGTAGCCCAGGAGTGGGCATCGACACTACCAGAATCAAGTGTACAGGCTGGACTGCAAACACATGGGCACAGGCTGTCTTCCCCGGGTTCCCAGGTAAGAAAATAATGCCCCTTGAGCTTACGTAATGATGGCTGTTAGAAGATACTGATGGATTTTAAAGAGGATCTTCTGGTGATGATCTTATGACACACAGTGGAGCCAAGTACATAAAAACAAAGATTCTGGAATCAACTGTATGGACACGAAGTCTAGAATCTACCACTAGCTCTGGGTAAGTTGCCTAACTTCTCTGAGCCTCTGTTTACTCATCTGTAAAAGTGGACTAATAGTGTGCCTCTGCCATGTAGAAATGACGAGAGGGTTAAATAAATGAGTGCACATCAGGGAACAGCTCGGAGTCTAGCCATACAGTAATTACTCTGTCTATGTTGGTTCTCGTGGCTCTTGTTCCTGTTGTGATTCGCAACGCGGCTGACACTTCTCTACCACTAACTTCTCTGCCACTGAAAGTAGTGTAGGGCCTCAGGCGATGTAGTCATGTGAGCTGGAAACGATCAACAGGAACAGCCCCTTGGCTGCTACTGCTATGACCAAACTTAATAAACTCCCATCGGAAGCCCCGTCATGACTGTGTTTCCACCTTAGACTAAAGATCTTTTTTCTACCCTGGGTCCAATCAGAAAGCTACATTTTTATTTTTATTTTTTGCCGTATGTAACAAAATTAGCTGCCCCTCTGTATTCCTGGAGCAGGCAGATGTGGAAGGTAACACAAAACTCCTATTTGGAAGCACTGATAAAGCAGGACCAGAAAAATGAAAGAGAGAAGCCAATGTAGGTTCTGTGACATAGAGTTTAGACAAGTAACTTGACAATTCTGAGCATCTTAATCTCCAAACTGGAGATAGTAAGGGGAAAACCCTCCAGGGCCTGAGGATAGGGGAAGATAGCACAGGTAGTGCTTTCAGGACGGATCTGATTCCACTGACCTCGATCAACATTAGCTGTTATTATCATTAGTAATAAGTCTAATAATACTAATACTGCCAGAAATACCCAAAATAGTAGCAAGCATACTATGGCCCATCTTGGAAGGAAAGACGAAGCCTTCAGAGAAGCCAGCCTGTCTTTGAAGAGGCCTCTGAACATATTCGTAACAGAGCCAAGGATATGGGCCCTGCAACAGAGAATGTCCGAGCCTGATTCCATCCCTACGAGAAAATGACGATCGTGGCACTCTACATGAGAGGAAGCCAGAGAAGAGAGGGGGTTTGTAGGCACACATAGAGAAAGGGCTCTTTAGAAGAGAAATATAGAAAATGTGTATAAGATCCCATGTAGGTTCTCGGTGTTTCTTGATCTAGATGTATTTCTTGCTAAATTTTAGGGCTCTCATTAACATTGCACAACATGGCCTTTCTTAACTAAAAAATGGTGGCAATACCAAGGAAATAAAACCGAGGGACCAAAAGAAGGAAATCAGGTCCTGCTCACTTGGCCCCTGGATCAAGCTTTACCTAATCTCCTCATCACACCTATATATTTCCAGTCAGTTAAGCCTGTTTGGGTGAATTATTTCTTCCACTTTCAATAGAAAACATCCAACACTGGCAACTCCACACAGTGGAAAAGGGGAAACTATTTCTTGGTACAACTGGAAAAACTTTCCCAGAATCTATGAGAGATTTAGTTTAGAGTCTATCTCAGACATGACCACTTTGGTTCTTTTCAAATGTGTGAATATTATGCCTGGGCTTGTCTTCTTATTAATAGACAGAGTGGTCATTCGTCCCTACTGGTCTGGGATAATCTTAATTTATGCCTGTTGTCCCAGAATAAGTGTTTTTTAGTGTCTCCTTTCACTTTAAAAATGCTCCGAGATTGACTAAATAGTAAATTATAAGGTTATCTTATTCATAAGTCTCCTTTACAAAGTTTTTTCCCTTAAAAGTAAAATCCCACACCCCTTCCCCAAATTCCTTTCAGTGATAATTGTGGCTAATTATACTCAGCAAATAATCTCGTCCTGCCAGTCTTCCCATGTTTGACTTTTGGGGGATTAATCACAGCTTTCTGCTGTCGAGTGCGGTTCTTGAGAGCGTGGTATTATTGTTTTATCTAAAGGAAACCCCTCTGAAATGGGGCCTCCATCCATCATACCTCGTGTGGTAGAAAGAACTGATTAAAACTTCCTGGCCTGCAAACTTGTTTGTTAACACGCCGCTTCCTCCCAGCCGCCAGCCTCGGGTCTTCCTCACGCGGCGCGGTTAGGATTCTGCTAAGGGCATTGTTTTATCAAGATGGGACGGTCACCCGTGCGGGAGTACACTGCGCTGGGAACCGACCACCCCTGTAAACACAACGATAACATCGTGTCCGCAGGCTGGGGGAAGACAATGCTCCCGAATTCCCTTTTCCTAATTAGAGTCTGAAACAATAGGAGGGAAATATGAGGCCCTGCTATCATTATCTATTGGCCTTCATTTCTGGGCATTGATTGAGCTCAGGGTGTTTTGTGTGTGTGAAAGAAACAGCAAATTAAAACTCAGACTCTTTCCATTCTTCTTCCTGGAGTGTTCATCTTGTTGCAAAGCTGGGGTGACAGAGATTAAAAATCGGAAGCGGAAGATTTGAGAGTCATACACAACTGTGAACCCGTACCAAGTTCCCTTTCAAAATTATTCCAATAAGCACGTGTGTGATCAAGGCAGACAATGGGATGTGAGCTTGTGAAGAAATCTTTTAAAGAATTCTTCGGGTCGGGGAGAGACACGGGCCAGCAGCTTCCCCAAATGACGGGCGAACGGTTTGTCTTCTGAGCCAATGAGTGACAAATCATCTGTTACTTCGCTAACAGGAACCAGCAGCGGCACAGTGTCAGTGTTTATTCTTTAAAATCTGAAATGCCCGGTACCCTGATGACATTGGTACACAGATCTGCGGGGTCGTGTTTTCTCTATGGGACTTAGTGGGACTTACTGGCTGAGTGGGACTTACTGGCTAGCATTATTAGAGACAAAATCGTCACTGGCAATCAGCCACATGAAGTCGATTTGCATTTATGATTGCCCTGTAGAGTAACAATTAAGTTATTTAGATGGAAAAATCTCCCAGGCTCTCACAAAAGGGGTCTTTGAATTGCTGATATACAACATTTAGTTCCTATGAATTCAACCAGCCAAGACAAAGTCCAGGTGACCACATTCTATGCTGGATGTCGGGAGGGGTCCTTTAAAGGGAACCCTCTCACCTGTATGACCCAAATGAGTCAGGTTGGTTTCGTGTGTAAGGTAATGAAGGGAATGGGGAGGGGCGTGGAGAAACTGGACAGCAATTTTTTAATTGCAACAAGAGCCCAAGCTGCCACTCAGTCCCCATTGAACATGTCTATTGTAATAAATATCAGAACACCTAGTGCTTTCTTCTATTGATTTGTGAATTTATTTATGTGAAGTTTTATAAAGTTTCAATTTTCTCTCTGTTACACAACCTTTCATTACCGGGCGGACCCAGCCAATCTCCTAGCCTGTAGCTCCCTGACCTTCTCAGTTCTAGAAGTCTTCACCCTTATTTCTCAGCCACCCCCTCTCAGGGCCACAAACCAGAATGTGTCACCCCCCGCAGATCTTCTCCACATTGGAAATATTAAATCCCAGCCTCCCATGCCTCTGCTAGGCCACACCTGGCCTTCAGCATCCAGCCCGATCCAGATCTCAGTTCCCCAATCGGTGTGGTTAACAGAATTTGTCAACACACCACTCGCAGCACGTCTGTATTCTGCCGCACCCTCTCCCGCGGCCTGCAAAGTGCCAATCTCTGATAAATCCGCGCCCTGCCTTCTCTCCCCTACGCTGCTGCTGTTAAAGCCAGATTCCACTTGTGATAACGCTGCTCTTAAATGGAAAGATTCCACTTCCCAGGCTCCGTTACTGCAGTTAACTTGCAGAGGGGAGTGTGTGGGCCTCCAGGAGAGTCTCCTTTAAAGGGAGAGACACACCTCTCTTTCCTGTCCCCTGAAATGGCTGGTGCTCAGGCAGCCTTCTTGGCCCATAAAAGAGGGCTGAAGATGGAGCAGCAATGAGAGTGTCCCTGATAAACATGAAGCCGTCATATAGCCCTGGATGGCGTCTGGACATTCATTATAAGAGAACAACACAAATTTCTATCTCATTTATTTTTGTGTTTTTTTCTAAGTGCTGAAGACATAAAGTAGACAAGACAGATGAGATCCCTACTCCCTTGGGGCAATAAAAGAATAAATAAGCAAGGAATGGATGCATAGATAAATGGGTGGGCAATATGAGAAAGAGAGTGGCAAATGCTAGGCAGAGGAAAACAGTGTAAGAGAAAATGTGGGTGGTTACTTTGGACCGAATGGCCGGGGGGACCCCTGGGTGGAGATAACGCACCCACAGCAGAACGGTGGGTTCATACTTCACCTTCAGGTTCCACTGGCAAGTCTCAGTCTCTCATGCTCCAGCAATATCAGTGAACTTCTGGCTATAATTTCTTATAAAAAATAGCAATATGAGCATGTGTGTTAGTTAGGGTCACACAGGTCGCTGCGGTGCGATAGAAGGTTGATTGCTCACATAAAGTCCGAAATTAGTATTCCTGATCAGTGGTGACTTTGCTCCATGCAGTCACTTGGGAGCCCCGACTCCTTCCGTCCTGTGGCTCTACCATCTTTAACATGTGGCTTCCAGACCGGTAAGGTGAGATGACTACTGTCTTATTTCTCTCTCATGGAGCGTTGTGCATGGTAGGTGTTCATGTGTGAGACCTGGAAGGGGTCAACATCACTTCCACCAATATTCCCTTGGGTAGGACAGTCACGTGGCCACACCTAACACCAGGGAGCCTGGGAGTCTAGCTGGGGAGTGAGGGAACTGGCTTGGTGATGTGCTCACGGCCTCTGCCTGCATGAAGCAATAAGCACGCCTGCCAGGTGAGTAGTCACTGTCCTTCTCCCTTATAATGCCTTGGCTACGGCAATTACATGATTGCAATTGAAACCTATTCTGGCAGGAAAAAACATGGGATGCGGGATGTGGGATGTGGGGAGAGAAAGCTAGGGCTGAAATCCAATGGGTTAATTCACTAAATAAAAAAAGAATCCAGACCTGTTGTGCCCGCAGACAGCCCCAGAGCTAGAAGGCTAATCATCCTTCTGGGACGTCAAGTTCTTTGTGGAGCCCTCTGAACGGACCGTTCGACCTTTTGAGGTTTCTCATTGCTCTGATCTCTTTGCTAATGGATAGTGTTTTCCAAGCTGATGGCGGTTTAAAGATACGGCATCTAACCAACGATAATACATCTGACCTCTTAAGGGAGAGCCTTGTGCCTCTCACTGTCTCGGCCTCCCTTATTGGCGAATTACACAACTTGACTAGAAGCTGGTTTTAGAGAATCAATTTTACCATTACCTAATCGCAAGTAAAGATCATAAAGTTTTATGAGAGCTGAAGGGACTTACAGAGGGGAACTTAAATGAAAATTAAAGGGGACATAAATAAAATGATAAGAAATAAAATCCCACAAGGTGTTTTTCCCTGGGCTGCCATCCTAAATTACAGTGCCAGGGATATGGCCCTGCTGGTTATGTCTCCCACAAGGCATCAAGGAAGAGAGGAGAGACAGGCACTTCTGATCGGCAGCAACACAACCAGAGGAGTTCCATGAAGTGGTCTCAGGAGAAAGTACAGAAGAGAGCCCTCCACCCACCACCACCTAATAACTGTGTGACCCTGGGCAAGTTCTCTGAGCCTCAGGCTAATCATCTATCTGCAAGATGCAGGGAATAAAGCAACCCCCTCAGAGTGTCGCTGCAAGGATCCAGTAAAACAATGCACGTAAAATCCGTAGCACAGTGTCTGTCTGGCCCATGTGAGTCTTTAATTAATATCACCATTGTTAACAATAGGAAAGTCTTATAAATAACTTGGGGCTCTGTTCAGTTTAGACAAATAAGAGCTGATATTAATTTGGTGCTGACTCTGTACCAGCCATCAATAATGGTATCATCTTCATTGTACAGGTGAGGAAACTGAGGCTCAGAGACAGGGGGAAACTTGCCAACAATAATATAAGTACCTAAGATCAGAACTGGGTTCAGTATCCGGATTGTTTTGGCTCTAGAAGCCAGCACAGTTGACTTCTATACCCAGGGTTTTCCAGTGTAAGGTCCACAGGCACATCTGGGGTGCTCGTCCATAACTTGGATTTCCAACCCCCATCCTTGTTTACTGAATCGGAATCCCTGGGGATGGGGGCTGATGATCTGCAAGTCTAAAAGCACCATCCATCCAGGTGATTCCTGCCCACACTGAGCTTGAGAACAATTGATGCTGCAGTGCTTCTAACAACATTGCAGCTGGGGAGAGAAGCTCCTACGACTCATATTTTGTTAAACTGCCAAAGGAGTTGCCCATTTCTCTCTTTGTATCTCTTCCTACTCCACTGTCTTTCAACCATTGTCCTTTCTGGCCCTTTCGTTTCTACACAGAAGGCAGGGGTAGATGGAGTAAGGCCACCAAGGAATAGAAAAGAGTACTTCTCCATGCCTGATAAGAGTGCCATGAGGATATGTTTTACAAATCTGTGATTTATTGTAAAGGTCAGCCATGCAGTGATATAAGAACATGCTCCCATCAGCGATTAAGGTAGTTGTGATGGGTGAAATATTTGTGAATGAAAATCGTCAGTTTTGCTCTGAAAATGAAAGACCTCGATGCACTATACTAATGGCAAATGTACTTTGTTCCAGTATGGATGGACGAGCTTCTGCTGCGGTAAGGGATGGCTCTCACATCTCAGAGACTCAACACAGCAAAAGCTTAATTTTTGCTCATGCCACAAGCCCAGAAGATGCTGGCAGGGAGCTCTGCTCATTGTAATCACTCAGAGACCCTTGATGAGGAAGGATCCATCTCACCATGTGTATCCACGATCATATTGTTAGGGAAAATGAATCACCATGCTCTGGCTTTTAAATCTCCCCACTGAGGTGATACTTCTGTTCTTATTTCCTTGGCCAAAGCCAGTTACCTATCTAAGCCTGACCCTAAAGGGGTGAAGAAATGTCATCCCGGAAGGAGACTAGAAACAAAACCAAGGACTACCATACGCATTTAAATACAAACAAACCAATAAATCAACCAGTAAACAAACAAAAATAACATAAATTATTGAAATCTGTATTTCTTGGGCAATTAAATCAAATGTAACTAAACTCTGCAAAATTTGATCCCAATATAAAATATAGGTGGAATTTCATTCCTGTAGTAGCTGGGCAGGAAGATGGAAACTCACAAAGAAATGACATTAAACTTAGCTTGACATCTTATTTTGCCGAATGAATGCCTTGGGCATGTGCACGCATTGTACCGTTTGACCAGGAGCACTTACATTATTCCTAGACAGTCACTGGCCTTAGATGTGCACGGCAGCTTCTCACACTCAGTTTGCCTGGCTCCTCAAATGTGGACTGAGCCGATGTATGGCACAGCCCACATGCCTCATGTAAAATAAGTTGCACCTGTTTTTGTTTGGAGCAGGAACCATGTGATCCTGGTAAGAAATACACTGGAGGGATGGGCACAGAGGCCAATGAATGTCAAGATCACAGCCTTTCAGAAAATGGAACTTGTGCCTAGATTTTTGAAAGGGGGCTTTCACCTACAGGCATATCATTTCCAGAAAGCCTCAGCACCAAAAGCTGGGCTTCACTCAAGAGGCAACAGAGAGGATGAGTGTTAAACCAGCCAGAGGGCACTCTGGACTTGCGGGAGGCCAACCCTGTGCACTTTTCGGGCCATGAAATACGGCTCCTGGTTTGACACTCTTGTAATAGCATGATGTTCTCTTTCCTTGTTTCCGTGGGGTTTATGGTCCATAAAGTTTAATAATAATCTTAACAGCTGAACAGAGAACACACGAGGCTCGAAGGCCACTGTCACCAAAGGGGATCTGGCTTTTCAATCCCCCCACCCCAGCCAGGCCTCTTGAATTGTACAAGTGCCATCTCCCATTGTTGGACAAACAGGAAAACCGATGGTAAAGGGACACACAACAGGGTGCTTGCTTACAAAACAGCAAAGTTGGTGCTCACTGGCCTTAGCAGTAGTTTGAGCTTTGAGGAACTGAAGGTTATAAAGCCCACTTGCACTGCAACTTGGGTCTCCGACAAATGCCACATTGTTAGTATGCCAGGGTCGATCAAATTATCTAGACACTCGAAATACACTCCAGATTCCTTCCCTAGGCCTGCACAACTGTGCAGGAGTAGCTCCCAGCTTCCTCTCCTTTCTCCTCTACTCACTGTGATCCCAACCCACAGCGCCTGGCAGGTGGCAAATGTGCCAACCCCCGTCCTGCCACAGCCTCCCCTGTCTCCCTAGGACCAGCTCCATGTCATCCTCACCCCTGGCTCAACGGGGCCTCTCTCTAGGAATTTGCCCAATTTTATTTCCTAAAGGGCACTTGTGAATACCTCATTTGTGCACTCGTTTCTTTGTTTACTCTCACACACACACACACACACACACACACACACACACACACACACACACACACACGAGAGCACCATGCAATCAAGAAGTTAGACAATAGTATTCCACCCCTGATACAGGGTCAGGAGCCCTTGTCACAGAAGAGCTAAAGGGACTTTGGGAAGTTCAAGTTGGTGCACTCGCGTACATGACGGAGTAAGTTCCTTTCCCACACGGCCACAAACCTAGATCCAAAGGAAACCTTTGCCCTCCCTGAAGCTGACCAGAGGGTTCTGGGCTCCTTATTTCTCCAGGTTCCTCCCTGCCCCCCTCCCTTCACCCCCTACGAGATGCGCACCTATCTATTTGCATTCAGAAGCGGGTGGGCCGTGTGGCAATCGGGCCAGGTTCTGCAGAGGACAGCTGAAGGGATGCAAACCAAGAAAGCAGGGCCACTGCAGGGCTCAGGGCTCCTGAACGGGAGGGGCCTGGACACTGATCCTCCCAGAGAGTTCCAGCTTGGGTGGGGAGAACTAGAGGAAATCCTTATCAGGCCGCATTTACATATCAAAGAGCCCTTCCTGCTGGGCGAGCTTTGCCCAGTAACAAAGTCCTCTCATTTGAGGCCAAGAGGCTTTCCTCTGAAGCTAAATTCTGCTGTTCCTCCCACTCCTCCCCAGTGGAGACAAAATAGCTCTGTTCCAATAAGTCACCAGGATGTCATTCACCTCCCCGGTGCCTTGCTATTACCCTAGCTGTCCCTAGATGGCTGAAGTTTCCCTGAGGAATCCTTGGTTTAAGGAGTTATGTGGAATTACCCTCACACTCCTCACTTTTCCCCAGGCCAGGAATCAAGGAGACAGAGACAGAAACACTGTAGCCTATGTCATTCATTTATTCATTCATTCATTCATTCATTGACTGGCTCACTTACTCACTCACTCATCCATCCACCAATCCCACACATATTTATTGAATCACTACTAAGTTCCTAGCACAAAGCTATTCTTCCTTTCTGGACCTTTGATCCTTTAATTAATTAATATATTAGAAGAGGAGTCTGGGATGGCTCAGATGGGGGGAAGGGGTTCCAACACGAATAACCTGAGCCAAGGTTTGGCAATTTGGGTGGAAGTGTGTTTGATGCAATTGATGGGTTCAGATCAAGCTGCCCCAAAATATGGCACCTGGGCATATGGAATATTTTAAGCTCAAGGAGTCTGAGAAAACGGCAGAAACAGGAAGGTTACTCTGACTCCACCCTCTTCTCATAAAACCCTCACATTCGAGGTGTCCTCCTTATACTCCGAAAAAAGGCACATCTTCATCTTTGAAGACAAAGGGGCTCTGTAGACGAGTCCCAGATGTCCCCCAGTTTACTGCACTTACACTCTTTGATCACTTCCCTCCAGGACTGCCCACTCTTCATCAAACCTTGCACAGAAATATCCGGCTAATTTTCTTCAGGTCTTAATTTCCTTATGAAGGCTCCCATGTCACATAAAACTTATATTAAATAAATCTGCATGCTTTTCTCCTGTTAATCTCTGTTAGTTTAATTTTCAAACCCAGTCAGGGACCCGGAGAAGGTTGGAGAAAACTTATTTCTCCCCTACCCAACTAACATTTGAAATTGAGGGCCCCTTGGCCCATCTTCCTAAGAAATTCTTTTAAAAGTGAATTTCATAAGTAGGATGCGATCCTTCTTGCATTCAGGTGGCTCACATCTTAAAGTCCATGGCCCATCCTTTTACTAAAGGAATAATTCTTTCAGGGGCCCATCAATAGGCATTTGTTTTACTTTTTTTTTTTTTTTTTAAAGAGCAGAATTCCCTATCTTTGATTTTCTTCAAGTTGGAAGCAAACATGTGTGGACCCAACACACCTGAAATTAGCACACACTTTGTCTTTCTTCTCTCCTGGAGCCTGCCCAGAGCAGCAGCTTGGGAAGCTAGGGGTACAGTCCCTTATATAGGATCAGTCATAGGTCAGAGCCACTGAAAGCCTCCTTGCACGGTATTTTCAAATTGAGCCCCCAAATAAAAGTCTCAGAGATTCACACTTCCAGTTAAAAGCAAAAAAAAAAAAAAAAAAAAAGGATGGTAATGTATTTTACACACTGAGTGATAGTAACACTGTGGGATGAGGTGTTCTGCAGGGAGGTAGGGGAGGGTAAGAAGATACGACAGAGCGCCAATCGGAACATCACGCAGGAAAGAGAGGTGATACCCAAAAAGAAGGGTGGTGTTTTGGGTTTTTTATAAGGAGGAAAAGATGGTTATTTCCTTTCTCCCACTAAATTAAGAATTCAGTGACCTAGGTCTAAAAGTTGACAAAACGGCCAGATGCAAAGGTCCCGGATTCTTAGAAAGCAGTAAGTATAAGGTCATAGTGAGGGTGACCGGATGTTCTGATTTATGTCCATTGTCCCAGTATAATTACCTGTTCCCTTCCTTTCTCAAAACTGTCTGAGATTGAATGATAAATGATATGGTCGTTCTAATCCAAGCACAAACACCTAGGAGGAAGGCTGAACCTGATAAAGGACTGTGTAGTTTTTAGTAACCTACCCAGGAGGACTTTTACAAGATCATCTCAGTGATGACATCGCAAGTAACTTCTGCTTTTAAGAAAAGTCGTATCAATAATTTGACTTTGTGTCTGTTGCTAGTTTAATAAGGATTTTCTACAGAAAGGCATGGGTGGCTGCTCCCTCCTTTTAGGAAAGAGATAATGTTGACAGGATGAAGGTGTTGTGTTGATGTAATCTTATATTTTAACTACTTGTCAGGCTCAGGGAATCTCTGCTCATTACCTATGTGACTACTTTGCGCCTTCAGGTCCTCCTTTGTAAACTGAGAATAACAATACTAGTTCCATGGGGTTCTGAGAACTAAATGGAACACTCCTCGGTGCCTGGCACATCACAGGAACCCACGACAGGACAGGGTAGATGCTGTCACAATTACAGTTTTTATTACTGCCGTTATGGCCTTCCTGAACCCTCAGCACCCTTGTTACTATCAAGCTCACTTGGCAGTTAAAGAAAATGATCTCTGAAAAGTGACTGATAGAGAGTGAGATGGGGGATTGAACCAGGTTTAAGTCTGGGGGTCTGTCCTCACCACACCAGCTTCCAAAAGTAGGTTACACTGGAATGAAGAGCGGCATAGAGAGCATAGGTGCTATGTTGGTTACATCAATGCATCAACAGTAATAGTAAGAACTACTTTTGGTTTAGGAATTTTTTTTTTTTTTAGCAATTATTGGCTAATAACCACCTTCTAGGTGGCATGTTAAGCCCTTTCCACGCATTAGTCTCTCTTCGAAACCTCAGACACACCAGTGAGAGTGACAATATCACCACCTCCCACTGCTGGGGTAGGAGAAGCAGAGAAGGGAATCGTAACGCCAGACGAGCAACTGATGTTAAGCTGATAAAGCTTTCTCACAGGCTTCTACTCTGTAAACATAATGCTTCTGGAATTAAGTGTCTACTATAGAAAACAAATATCCTTTTAATACTTTGTCGGTCACTACTGATCCCCCCGCCCACCCATTCCTAAAAAGCTAAAGCAGCGGGTCAGGAATTCCCAGGGAAATTTCTTTTTCTTTTTCTTTTTTTAATATATCTTTATTGATCTCAGAGAGAGAAAAAGAGAGGGAGAGGGAGAGAGAGAGAGAAACATCAATGATGAGAGAGCCATTGATCGAGCCCACAACCCAGGCATGTGCCCTGACCGGGAATCGAACCCTGATCGCCTGGATCCTAGGTCAATTCTCAACCGCTAAGCTACGCCTGGCCAGGGGGAAATTTCTTTTTCATGTCCCTCCATGGAGGGTTGAGGTCTCCGGGGAGGACTGACCTCTCAGTACCTCATTCGCACCTCCGTCGGCACACTGGTGTCTGACTGCTGTGTATCACACCAGCAGGGTCTGTGGATCGTCTTTCCAGTGAGTTCCAGGCCTGGTTTGCTATGCTTTGCCATGGTGTCTATGCAGCTGGGGCGCCCCAGCATTTCTCCCTGCACACAGTTAAGTTCACAATCAGTGTTGAGTAAACAATGACCACACCGGACACCTTAGGTTACCCATGCTCCTCACCCGACTGAGCTAGAGAGACACCTCCAGGTGACCTGCCCAAGGTTTTTCATTTAGGGATGGGGAATGCAGCCTGGAGAAGCTGGGTGCCCCCGCTGAGGTCCCCTGGTAGGTCCCAAAGGGCAGGGGCAGGAATGTGAGCCTGGGCCCAGCAGGGACTCCTGCTCTGCAAGGCACTGGGAGGAGTCAGTTCAGTCCTTACTAATTTGTCCCCCATTCTTCAGTCAGGAAGCTAAAATTAGATGGAAGGGAAAAACAACCACCATGCAAATCAAGGCTGAGACTGGAGGGGGGAGAAAAAGCACAACAGATTTGCTTTCATTCTTAGAAGGCAGTGGGTGGAAAAGTAGATTCCCACTAAGCAAAGCGCTGGCCTTTTTCACCGAGCAGGAAATGCTGAGTTGCTTTGCTCTTGCAATCCCTGCAGAGCCTGGCCTGATGGCTTAGCCGGGTCGCAGCCCGAGAGAGCAAGAGAGACAGCATTTGGAAGCTGGTGTCAGATTTTCCGCTGGGGTGTAGCTCTGGCCTCGGTCCCTCTGCAGTCACCAGGGAAGGCCTGATATGCCGAAGTCAAACAAGCTGCCTGGTTCCTGAAATGCCTGGACCCCTGCCCTTCACCCACCTCTTAGCCTTGCCTTCCCTCCCAGCCCCACCCGGAGCTGTAGGATGCAAGGGGCTTCCAATGTGAAGAGAAAAAGTCACCATCCCCTCGGTCCTTGAGGTCATTAATCAGCGGTGACTCTTCACTCGGTGAATATTATTACTCAGGGCACTGATACTCCCTGTAAATATCCACTGTGTGCTGGAGAAGGGGCTCCCAAGCAGATACAAGGAGACTTGGTGGGGTTTTATGGCAAAGTGACATGGCAAAGTCTTTGACACGATACAGTGTGCAAGAGTGCTTCAAACATAACCGGGGCTGCTGCCAGAGGGTCTGATTTTCAAGAAGAGAAATATTCCTGGTGTTTCAGGGTGCGGTGCACCCTTTAATCTGCAGCAAGCATGGAGCTCTGCACCAAAGAGGTCCCCCCCTCATCTCCTGCCTCACCAAAGCCAGGGCAGAGGGGCGCTTATGCCACTCGGATGTGCGGGGGACACTTGTGGGAGCTCCTGTGGGCCCTTTGCTGCACTGAGCGGTGACAGCGTTACACTGCACACCAGTGCTTGGAGCACTGACTACCAGCTAGTTTTTCAATTTTTTGGGGGGGACACACAAAATGGAGCACAGAAGGAGATGAGGGAAGAAGGGGAAAAAATAATTCAAACAAATATTCCTGTTCCTTTCTAAGTAGGGCTCTCTAAAGATATTCTATTAACATCTTAAACAAAGGTAAGCCTTTGGATTAGTGCGAAATCCTTTCCTTCAAAGTCCATCTCTTCATCTGTGTCTCCCTCCTCTCCTGCTGTCATCAGGGGGAGGGACAGGAGTCTTGCACTTTGGACTCTGAATCCCCTGCCTGAAGGAGACGTTTGGAGCTTCTAGAGGTGAACAAACCCTAATGGAGAGGTTGGGTCAGAAAAGTGAGGGGTGGCCCACGCAGTTCTTTGAAACTGCAAAATATGAATGCTTATGAAAACCAGCACTCTTCTAGGGAGGTCTTCTTGGAGAGCGAAAGCTAAAGAAAACATAAAATGGAATTGTATTATGACAGTCTCCCCTAGTATAAACCGTTCTTTAAAAAAAATGCTTCTCATTAAAAGTATAATTTTATTTAATATCCTTCAAATAAAAGAAGAGAGGCTATTAAGTGAGTATGATCGCCATGAATATTATTGAAAGCAGCGCTAATAGAGTTGTTTTTATGATTCCATTTATTCAAAATGAAAAATGGCATTCACCAAACATGGGATCTGATGAGTAACAGATTTATAAAGCAACCAAAGAGCAAAGATGAACTGGAGACAAAATCTATTTTGATTAGATGATTTTGTGGTTTGTGTACTGGCTACAAATAACCTGACAGCCACAGGATACCCTCCTGGCCCTCCAAACCAGAATGCCTGTTTGGAAAACTGCAGTGAGAACAGGGAGAGCTGGGGTTTTCTTGAGCTAGAGAGCATCTCTTCATTCTAAAATATTACTTTCCTAATAACAAAATGCCTTGTTTTTAAGGAAAAATATACAAATGCAAATTACTTGGGGGCCTAGCTGATTATGCCCATAGTTTTTAATGATAACGTGCGTTCTTGAGTAACACAGTTCATCTGGGTTTAAGGCACAGATCTGGGCACGTTCAATATTGGAGAAACCAGGCTGGGAACTTTCCACTGTAGTGTCTGTGCTGACATGAAACAAGAAGAGACTAATCTCGTCATGAATGAGGGTGCAGATCTCCGAGGTTTATGCCCAGCAGTGCAACAATGGTGAAGGGTTTGTTACTGATTCCTACATTTAAAAAACAAACAGGCCCTGGCCAGGTAGCTCAGTTGGTTAGAGTGTCATCCTAATCCTCCAAGGTTGTGGGCTCGATCCCTGGTCAGGGAACATACAAGAATCAACCAAGGAATGCATAAATAAGTGGGACGGCAAGTTGATGTTTCTCTCTCTCTCAAATCAATAAATAATAAATAAATAAATGACTAAAATGGAGAAAGAGCAGCAAAGTGCTCTGCAGGGAAAAAAAAAACTTGCGGGAGGGCATCTATGTTGCACATCTCCATTTTGGTAACCCAAAGAGGGAATATAAGCTTAAAGTCCTGAATTTAACAAACCTAATTATCCAGGCTTAATTAGTACCAAGGGTACAGCTTCACGGAACACCTGCAGACTTAATTTATGTCCTGACAGAGAGGAACAAGTGTTAATGGGCTGTATTTATGTTAATACCTGAACCTTAGGAGCCAGTGGAATAAAACGGACCATGCACCAGTTTTCCGAGCTACAGAACAAATATAAAAGGTTTTCATCTACCGGCAGTTTGCACATGATTTTTCAGGGATCACACAGATCTGCCTAAACTTTTAAAGCTAGAAGAGTGGAATGTGAAACAGTAGGGCCATCCTGGGTATCTGTAAAATGCTACCAAGATCAACCCGTGAACGAATGGTTACATCTCGTCTTAAAAGCTGACAGTGGCTGAGGGAGTTCCTGTTCTCGGTGTGCAGGATGAGTGTTTTTCACGATGCTGGAATACAAAGCCCATTGTTTCCGTAAGCGCCATAACATTAAGAGAGTAGCTAACATTTACAGAGTGCTCACTCTGCGTCAGTCACTAGGTGCGGTCTTTGTATACATTTTCCAGTTACAGGCGAGGAAACTCACTCAGGAAATAAACAGCTTGCTCCTGGCCATGTTCTTGGGCAACTCAAAGATCTGGAGTCAGGATCCCAGCACCAACCCTTTTTACCAAGGAGCTAAACTCCCTTTAATACACATAATAATAAGAAAAATATAAAAAATATATAAACAGCTATTTATAGTAGAACTCGTAGCAAACTAGAAATAAATGCAAACTCTTCAATTCCATAAAGACCATGTACTAAAAACCTACAATTAACATCACATATGACGGAGAAAAACTAAATAAGCCAATGCTTTCTGCTCTCTATGCGTCTATTCAACATTCCTGGTGGCTCTTCAAATGTATTAACAGAAGCCCAGCTGGTGTTGCTCAGTGGTTGAGCATCGACCTAGGATCCGGGAGATCGCAGTTTGATTCCCAGTCAGGGCACATGCCTGGATTGCAGGCTCAATCCCCAGTCGGGGGCGTGCAGGAGGCAGCCGATCAGTGACTCTCTCTTATCATTGATGTTTCTATCTCTCTCTCCCTCTCCCTTCCTCTCTCTGAAATCAATAAAGATCTATTAAAAAAAATTTTTTTAAATGTATTAACACAAGAAAAAGAAGGAAATGCAATACAAATCAGGGTGGAAGAAATACAACTATCTTTATTTGGAGACAGAAAAAGCCTATTGAATCAAAAAACAAAAAAGAAACTAAGAAATAAAATTCAAGGTCACAGGATATAAGATCGATTTACTAAAATCGATTTTATTTCTACATATTAAGAACAAACAATTGAAAAGAAATTTAAAAACATCATTTACAATAGCATAAAGAGCTAAATGTTTAAGAATAAGTGTAACAAAAATGCACAAGACCTCTATATTGAGAACTACAAAGCATAACTGAGAGAAATGAAAGAAAACCTAAATAAAGAGATAACAGCTCAAAGAGTATAATACTCCATTTTGTTAGTACTTTAGTCCTCTGCAAATTTATCAATAGATTTGATACCAAACCAAATAAAATCTCAGCAGGGCCTTTAAGAGAAATTGACAAGCTGATCTAAAAGTTTTGATGGGAAAGCTAAGTATCTCGAAAAATCAAAATAATCTTAAAATACAGAACAAAGTTGGAATCCTTACATTGCCTAACTTCACCACTTACTGTAACGCCACAGTGATCAATACAGTAGGTATAGACATAAGAAAAAATTAGATCAATGGAGTACAATAGAGAGTCCAGAAATAGATCCACAAATATATAGCCAATTGATTTTTAACAAAGGAGTAAAGAAAATTCAATAAGGACATTAGTCTTTCAACAAATGGTGAGGGAACAGCTGGAGAGCCATATGGGGAAAAAGAAACTTTTACTCTTACCTCACACCATATACAAAAGTTAATCTGACATAGAACATAGACCTACATGTAAAAATGAAAACTGTGGAGATTCTAGAAGAAAACATAGGAAAATACCTTCGCGACCTTGGGATTGGCAAAGACTTCTTAGAATATGAAAAACACTAACTATAAAAGAAAAAAAAGATAAACTAGACAATATCAAGATTAAAAATTTCCACATTCAAAGACATCACTAAGGAATAAATAAAAGACACAGATTAGGAGGACATTCACCATACATGTGAGAAAGAAAAAAAACAAAACCTTGTATCCAAAATATATAAAGAACTCCTACAACTCAATAATAATACCCCTCACCCCAAAAGGCCAAATATGTGAACAAGGATTACACAGAAAAGAAAATATATGAATGGCTAATGAGAACATAAAAAGATGCATTAGTCACTGGGAAAATGCAAAATAAAACCACCAAGAGAGAGCATTTCACACCCACTGGAATGGCTATAATTGAAAAGACTGAAAATACCAAGTACTGGTGAGGATGTAGAGAGGCATGAATTCTCACGCGCGCTGGTGGGAGTTGAAAATGGTGCAGCCACTTGAGAGGACTGCTTGGCAGCATCTGAAAAACTTAATCATGCCTGTCCAAAGAACCCCCAATCCTACAGCTAGGTGCCTATCAAAAAGAAATCAAAATAGAAGGGCACAAAAAGATCTGTGCTGGAATTAGTATGGCAACTTTATCCATATATAGCCCCCAAACAGACACAGCCCAACGCTCATCAACAGGTGCACGGACACACTGTGGCACGTTTTCACAGTGGGACAGTGCGCGGCCTCGAACACGAGCACCGCCGACAGACGCATCGACGTGGATGACTTTGTGCCCAAAAAGCCAGGCACAAAACAGCAGGCATGATTCCCATTAAATGGATTCTGAAACAGTAAAACTAAGTCACGGTGATAGATAGAAGCAAGAACAGCGTTTGCCTCTGGGAGTGGAAGGATTTATTGGAAATGCGGATTATGAAATTTATTGGGGTCATAGGAATGCTCTACATTTTAATCGCGGTGGTGATTCCACGGGTGTGTATATATGCACGTTTGCCAAAATCCAGAAAACTATATCCTTAAATATGTTAATTTTATGGTATGAAAATTATATATACATCAATAATACAGGTTTATGTGTGTGTATAAATATGCTCCCTCTCTCCCTCTTCTCCCCCCACCTCACTCACACACACACACACACACACACACACACACACACACTTGCCAAGAGAGTCACATTACTTTACAGGTCAAATTTTATATTAGTAAAACAGAACTTACTTTTTAGGCTTGTAATACAATCCACAACAGTGCTTGGGAGTTTTATTTTAAGATGACTTATGAAATGGTTTATTAATTACTATCTGAGTAAGTCATGCTTTGTGGGAAAAGAATGGGCGTAGAGGTCACATGTCCCAGGTCACCGTCAAGGTTTTGCTTCTCATTAGCAATGTGACCTTGGGCAAGTTAATTATCAGCCTCAGCAGTTTCTTCAGCCGAAGACGCTGGGGCAGCCACAGGAGCCTTGCAAGACTGGCGTAGCTTCAGTGTCATAAACCGACGCGTAGCACACACTTAGGGCCCCGGTTCTCGTTATTGCCACCAGCAGCCCCAGCCCATTCTGAGAACTCTGTAAACACAGAATGGCTTTGGGAAGCCAGTCACTCCATAAACCACTCTCCAAGCTCATATTTCTGAGGATGATTGAGTGGATCTATGAAAACAATCTGGTGGCTTTTATTTGTTAATGAGTAACGACATCCTGGGAATACATAATTCTTTTTAAAACTTAACACATCTTTTATCCCCCCCCACCCGTATTTCTATTTCCTTCTCTTATAAAACCCAATGTTTCTTTTTCTTAAAGAACATTTGCCTGCGCGTTTTTAGTGTCTTTTCAAAAATATCTTTGGTGATTACTCATCTGTGAAAAAGAATCTTTATACGAAGTTTGATAACTGTTCTTTTCCTGACGGTAGTGTCAAATCAAGTTTCTAGAGCCCGGGATGTTACATTAATGTCAGAACCAGATTCATGAGTGTATATTTCTTAGTTGGAGAGATGCAGGGCGATGGGAAAGCAAGATCGGGCTTTTCTGAGAGCTCGCCATTCAACTTGACGCAGCCAGGGACTAGGAATCAGTTGCCACGGTTCTTAAGAAAACTCATTTTTGTTAGAACCTCTGAATGGACCCAAACTGCAGCACACTGAAGTCTTGCGTTCTTTAGTCTGTCTGACCAATGCGCTTTTTAAATATCAACAGGCACAGGATAGGCGAAGAAGCTCCATATCCATGACAGTCACTTCTCGCTTGGGCTCCCAGCATCAACCTGGCTGGGGGGTCAGTGGAATCTCTTCCAAACGCTCCCTATTAAAATCTAAAGCCGAGCAGGCCTTCTTCCGTGTGCTGTGCAAATTTGACAACAAATTCAGGGTTCACAGCATGGTGGCCTGAAAGAACACGAGAAACCACAGGATGAAAGCCTTGTGGTGAGAGCGAGGCCGCTGTCACCACCGCCATGTGACAGAGCAGACAATGCCATGAGGTGCTGCCTCAACTGAGAAGAGAGCACCCCAGTTCTCTTCGGTGAACCACTGTGTCTCCAGGCTACCAGGAATCAGAGAGGAAGGTGTCGCGTGTGCCGAAACCTGGGTCCTTTTCTAAATAATTCTTAATTGACAAAAGGAAGAGACACCCACAGAAGAGTAAGGCAAAGCCACTGATGAAGAGGCAGGTTGTATTTCTCTTAATTGGGAAAACCCAGCTTTTTACAAAGTGTTCTCAGTCCGGCGATGCTATCAACTCTGAAATGTGGTTTGAAAAAGCGGATATTGCACTCCAGCACATGTCTAATAACTACCCCCAGGATGGAAACATTTCAGGCAAACCATCGAGTTTATTTTCCTCATCACGCTGCCAAGATAAGACAAATACTTAGAACACTGGTGAGTTCTCGTAAACAGGCACCTGGTGGCCTGATGGGAAGCGGACCCCCTGGGCCGCAAGCGGGGTGCGTAGGATCTCCGCCCGCTGCAGGGCCAGTCACCGGGGTGCCGGGGTGGATCGCGGGAACCATGGTAATCAGAATCGGTCTAGTCATCAGATAATTTCGGATTGAAAATTCTGAGAAGTGAGTTATGCACGATGCTCGGGTTAGTCACCGTTTTTCTCAAAAGAGTGTAATGTGGAAAACCGAAGCACGCCCATCCTAGGGGCTAAAGGTCAGGTTCCTGTGCTTGTAAACACCTGCTAGGCACGGTTTCTGTCTTCTCCTTCAACCCTGTTTAGCTCTAGGTGCCCTTCCATCTTCTTTATTCTTCCCACGGCCTCCTTCAGCCCTGAGACACACATGAGTAGGCTGGGCAAGTGTGAGAACCATGCTGCTCCCAAGACACTTGCATCAGTTTGGTTCATGGAAATAAAAAGAAGACAATTGTCTTGAGTTGAAAATTAGAATCGGGCTGTGACTGTGGCTCCGGCAATGACTCAGGTAGAGCAGAAGAAGTTGGGTCTCCTCCAAATGCAACCCATCTGCAACCAGTAGAAATGTTGACGACAAACAATAGTTTGGATCCCACTCCAAATAATCTAGAACTTTATTGTCTCCATGCTTAAGGACCATCGGAAATTAATAAGTTTGATGTTCAATAGTACAGTTGCGAAGGGGGAGGTTATCAGTTTCTCAGCTGGAGTTGACCAAAGGAAACTTGACAGGCTTGAATCCAAAGTATCCTGTTAACCCAAAAACACAACAGGTAGGTGTGTGTGTGTGGGGGGGGGGGGAATGGGTGTGTGCGCACGATGTGTAATTTTTGAAAATTAAAAGATAAAAGCTAACTGGGAAGTGAAAGTAAACATTAAAAGTTGCCACAACAAAAGAAATTATTCTGTGGCATCTGGGAGTGCTTGGCACTCAACTACATCACAAATAAGATGTGTGCTCAGCCAGTGACAAATTCGTCAAGGAAAATATTGTGCATCAACTCAAAAGGCCAGTCTAGATAATCTGTTCTAGATTTCTGGAAAACAGAAGACACTGTTTGAGTTTGGTTTCCTCTTACCTGTGTGAACAGAAAGTGTAAAGGGTAAAGGGTAAAGGTTAGAGAGGCCAAGAAAGGCACATTACAGAGCGATAGAGGAAGGGCGTTTTCTGGCACTAGAGGGGTGTTAATGCGTTCCGAGCAGTGCTAGAAAAGCCCTTGGGGCCTAGCAGGGCATCCCAAATGAAAGGGTGTCCCAGCCAAGGAAGAAAACTGGAGGGTACAGAAGATAATGGGAAGGCGCAGAGGAGTGAGTGGACCGGAGTAGAAACTGTCTGTGCCTACCCCTACCCTTCCCCAGTTTTGGTGTTTGTTTTTGCATGGAGATAGTTTCCTAAGAGGCAAGAGGAAATAAGACAGAAATCAACCTAGAAGATACAAAAATTTAAAAATAAATTCTATATATAAAATATATATATATAGAAAGTGGGGGACCCAGGATGATGCCTTAAAATATTCAAACTAGATACAAGAGGGGAAAGGCAAGAGACTGACATTTTGAAGCCCTGACTCTGTGCCTGGAACAGCCCTGGGGCTTGGTGGACATAAAAGAATGTTACCCCTCGTTTCACGCACAGGATGGTCAAGAGGGACCTCTTTTTTCCCCAAGGTCTTAGAGTGAGTCATTCCGCCAGGTCAATCTGCAGAGCCACCTTGTTTGTCTGGGTAACTGCTGTTTACACACCAAACTGGGGATGGGCTCCCTTTATTCTAGAAGCTTCTCTAACTTTAAGGTCTGCTTTGAGGACCCTTGCTCTGGTTACCAGATAACTTTGGGGTTTTCCTATCAGTCTCTATGGAAGAAGTCGAGGACATTGCCTGTGAGCCTGCCTGTGAGTGTCCGAGGACAGTGATGACATCTTATCAGGCTTCGTACCCAAGTACTGGGCTGGCTTAGATGCACAAATGAACGAAACCCATTCTGTATTTTAGAGCCTGGCTCGTCCTTTGCATTACTTCTGTCCCCTGAGCACCTACTGTCTGGTGAAATCAGACAGGAGCCATGGTTGTTAATGGGCTACTTCTTTCTAATCCTTGAATGTGCCCCATAATTGTCTAGATTCCACTGTTCTCAGTGATAGTACAGGATTAGTGGGAAAAGAGCAAACAATGATATGTAAGTGGCAATGTTTAGATAGACACAGAAAGCACTAATTGAAGCAAGAAAAATAACCCATTGTATCAAAGACACACTTTTTATGTTCTTGTGGGCCTGGAATTTATTTTTTTAAACATTGTTGACTGCTTAACTATCACAGACAGTGAGTTCCCTAGTAGGTAAGACCTTCTGTAGCCTCTACTGAAAGAACTGAAATATAATCAAGAAAACCAAGTCTGCTTATATATTCGTGAACATTGATTAAGAAATAAAATCAGTTTTTATTGAGAGGCTATCTTTTATCTTTTGCCCACACATATAAAATTTCTACGGGGGGGCATTTGTGTCCTTTAGAAGATTATCTAGCAGTGGATTCAGAATCATTTGTCATCTTTCAAGATCTAAGAGTCTTTCTTGACAAATTTAGAACAGAAGGATGTTATATAGCAAACAGACAGCCCGGCAGCTAAGGACGAGCAACAGTTCAATATTTTATGCCACCTTAAAAAAAAGTTTCAGTAACTGAAGGTGTTCTCACATTAATTCTTTGCATCAATTATTGACAGAGAATTTAATTTAAAGGCAACTAGTCAGTAACCTAGGGGTAGTGTTTTAAATAATTTATAATTGCTGCATGGGTGTAATCATATTGCTATTGATTACGATCCAGTCACTTCTAAGGGTCCAGCAGGTCTTATGCTAATTACTCTTAGTGAGATCACCTTTTTAACTCTGTATCCCCTGGTCACTGGAACTCATTATAGAAATAATTTAATGAAGCGCCATCCTTTAGAGTCCTTGCAGGGCTGGGGTGAGGAGGGGGACGACATGAGCTCGGGAGAAAGGCAGGAGTTGAAAGCGTTATGCTGAGATTTACAGATAATAGATCCTAAACCTGAAACTGCATATTCTTCTTCACATCTCTGATGTGACTGAGATAACAGGAGTGGGAAACAGGGTGTGGGGGAGTGTGTGCCAAAACAAAAACAAAATAAGAGGATTTAAATACTGTCCTTTCTGGGCAAAGATGTCTAAATTTCACCCGGACTATTTATCCCCCGGGATAAATTTTATTCACTGTGACACACACAGGCAATCATTTGCAGGGATCTGGGGAAGGCAACCTGTGATACACTGAAAATGCGGAAGAATGAAGTCCACTGTGCGTTCCCGCTGAAGGCCGCAAACAGTGTGAGCCCAAGAGGGCTTTATCCCCGGCGCGGGAGGAGGCTCGGCGTGAGGAGGCCCGGGACGCGTCTGGACTCTTCATGATGCCAGCTCTGAATGCGCTCTGCTGAGCGGTGGCAAAGCAGCGTAGAACCCATGATTGGCTCTACACAGCTCCCTTGAACACGGCTGCAGTTCACACTGAGGTGAAGGAACAGTGGCTGAGAAGGGGATCCGTGCGCAGCAGGAGAGGTGGTGCTCACACGAGGCATGGTCAGGGTGCTGGAAGGGGGAGAGGCTGAGTTTGGGAAGTGTTGGCCAGTGAGCCGACCAAACCCAGGCACCAGCTTTCTCCTCTCTCTGCCCCCTTACAGGGCTGGCTGCCGAGGGAAGTGAGGCATCAGCACCATTCAGAGAAGCCAGGAGGCCTGCCCGGCTCCTGCAGCGAACGAGACCAGCCGTCCCGACTGGGGCCGGGCAGCCTCTGAAGATCCAGGCGGGACGGGAGGGGTGCTGAGTGAGAACACTGGGTTAGGAGTGATGGAGGGCCAAGAGGTCAAATACGAGGATGAGAAGAGGGCTTGTCTTTCTTTCTTTTTGTTTGTATTTATTTTTAGGGCTTGCTTTCTTTTTTTATTGATTTCAGACAGAGGCAAGGAGAGGGAGAGAGAGAGAGAAACATCAATGATGAGAGTCATTGATCGGCTGCCTCCTGCACGCCCCCTGCTGGGGATTGAACCCACAACCTGGGCATGTGTCCTGCCCAGGAATTGAACCTCCCTTACCAAATGTATGTATGTGTGCATATGTATACATGTTTGCTTCAAAACTGTTAAAATGTTGATTTTGTTTAGGAAAAAAAAAATGTGTGTGTGTGTGGGGGGGGGTGTCTCCCCAGGAGTAATAGTGTTTTTGGGCCATTTGGTTTCAGGTTTCAGAAAATTCCTATTAGTGAGGGGAGAGAGACAGAAAAAAAACAAAACCCACAAAGAGTTATTTTCTGGAAAAAGAGATACAAGATGGTATATACCTTATTTAATCTAAGTAATTTGGGCGATTTGTAAACAATAGAAGGTAATAGAAAACTCCTCCTAGGACTTTCTCCAGAGACTACAAATGAAACCCTTTCTCAAAAGGTGAGAACAACATATCTCTAAACCTTGGGTGGCAGCTATTGTAATAAATGTGGAACAAAACACGGACCTGCATTTGCACAAGTTAAAAGAGAGGAAAAAATAATGCCTGCAAAAGTTGTCACCTGCCCACACTGAGAGTTTGCCGAAGAACATAATTCTCACTTAAACCTAACAAAAAGGAAACAACACATTTCTAGCTTATTCCATTTCCTCTGGGCCCGCTTAGTGCTTTCAGACTTGGCCGGGTTCTCTCCTGCGTGGAGCTGAGTGGACACAGGCCAGCTCTCATGCTTACTGCAGCACACTAAACTGTATTTGAGGCTGCAAGAGTGAAGCATAAACTGCCAAGAGCAAGAATTATTACTATTGAGACACACCGATTACACTTGGGTTTCACTGCAGGCCCTTAGATGGGAGACCCTGTTTGCAGGATTCCAGCCCCTGAGCCATGGTATAAATCAGGGGTCAGCAAACGTTTTCTGTAAAGGGCCAGAGAGAAAACATTTTAGGCTCTGTGGGCCATAGAGTCTCTGTTGTCAATATTCAAGTCTGCCCCTGGGGCATGAAAGCAGCCACGGACATTACATAAATGAATGGGTGTGGCTGTGTTTCAATATAATTTTACTTATAAAAACAGACAATGCTTGTAATTTGCCAATTCCTGGGATAGATCCCTACCACTTTATTAAGCCATAGTTTTGAAGGGTGGGATCTAGAGTGGAGTCGACAGCACAGGTGGCAAAATTGACCCCCAATTTGAATCCAAAGAAGGACCTCTCCATTATGAAAGGGAAGGAGGGTGGGATAGGGGTAAATGTTGGCTGGTTTCTGAGGGGAGTTGAGGGTAGGAGGTTGGGAGTAGTGTTGAAGGACTGACCCGTGAAGGTTTCTTTGTTGCCAGAGGTAAGGCCATCAGGGGAGGTGGCCAGTTATGGGGCTTGGGGAAAATGGAGAAGCTTGAAATAGCCACTATGAAGACGAGAAGAGAAACCAGACCAAGCAGACAGGATTACTAGGCAGTCTTGAGAGCACAGTTGAGACCATTAATTTTTTTTTAATTTTTTTAAAAGGAAAATAAGTATCATCTTACAACGGTACCAATAGCCCAGATAGTAGCCAAGGGTATAGAACTAACAGGCTATTTGGGGAAGCAGGTTTTGTGCCTATGTTGTGTCTAGAGATGAGCAGAATGATTCTGCACCAAGCCACAGGAATACCTCAGAGGACTCTTAGTGGCAACATAAAAATAAGTTTTGGCTCCTTTGGTGGGGGAGATATTTAAGTCCACCGTCAGAATGAAAGCTGCCTGCATCCTCAAAACAAAAGTGATCTTTGAGATCAAGGAGAGAAAGGAGCTGGGAGCAGAGAGAGGCTCCCTGCCTAGAGATGTCAGTGAGCACCAGCTAATAGCACCTCGTGGGCCTTACGATGCGAGAAACTAGATCGCAAAATGGTAATTAACAGAGGAGCAGGGGTGCCTCGGAACAACAGGGGCTCCATGGCCAGAGTGGCTGCCACTGGGCGGTCACCTGGAACCCCAGGTCTGAGAAGAGAAAGGGTAAATCGAAGGAAAGCCTTCTTCTGCCCGCGTCCTGCTGGCTGCAGTGAGCTCCTCAGTCGGGTTCAGAAAGGGAAGGGTATGCAGAGCCCCAGATTGCCTGACACCTCAGGTAGGGTTAAGCATTTTGTGCAGACATCAGCATCTTTACAGAGCTCACCTTTTAAAAGGAGCCAGCTTTTTGTTGTAAATGGCACTGACACTACAACAAGAAAGTTCATTTCACAAAGATGATTCATTAAGAAATAAAATATTCATGGCTGACAGCTTGAAGGATCGCCATACAGTTATATTCTAATGCACCTGTCCTCTCTGTCAAGTCCAATGTGGGATGTCAGGTCGCCAAAGTTTTATTTAGAAATTGTTTGTCAGAGTGAGCTTTCTAATGTGAATGAAAAATTCATCCCCTCATTAAGAAGATTTTACATGAAATGTCTGGGATTTTCAATGAACACGAGGACATGAACCAATTACTGTTAAACACTTAAAGAGACAGAGTCCTAAGCTCACTCAGCAAAACCCTTAATTGCACAAATGTGGAGAAAATTCAACATCCTGAAAGGCAAATGGGAATTTTGATTTGGAAATTTTCTTTTCTTTTGTCACATCTGGAAAACCTTCATCTTTAAAAGACTTGGGGGAATTCAAACACAACTATTATATAACATCATTACACCTGACCCTTTTATACATACGCATGCATTGTGCAATGGAAGTTTGGGGTTTTCAGCCCGTTGTTCATTTTCCAAAGAAAATGATAAAAATGTCCTAGAAAGTTGTTGTATTGTTCCTAGCTGGTTCTTAGGTGTTGTTTTGTTTTGTTTTTAGTGCACTTTGTTGCCTTCGTTTCATCCCTGCCTTACTTTCATAATTTGTGTAAATGTCAAACAGGTGCCTAGGGAGCAAATATACTTAATGATTCTGAAATTTGGAAAGAGGCGGGGAGAAAGCCACAACAGATTAAAATAGAGTGGAGCTGCATAGAAAGTCAGGAGAAATCCACAAGGGAATAGCTTGTATAATGAAATAGCATTTTACAGCTATGACAATGGATTAAGTTGACATTGAAACTCTTTTCTGACATACGGTCTAGTTTGGCTTAATCTATGGTAGAAAATAGTTCACTCCCCAAACCTAGCACTAGAGTCAGGTCCCGTTCCATCCATCCATCCATATATATATATATATATATATATATATATATATATATATATATCACACACACACATGGCTAGACTGTCACTTCCCATTTCAGAAAAGGCTCGAGATTGACAATATGAAAACTGAAATTTCTCCTTCTCAACCCAGCAGACTCTATATACTTTAAGGATTTCATATTCACTTTTACAGCACATAGATGCTTTGGTGAACTAGTTTAAAAAACCCCACAAAAAATGCAGCCTTGACCATATAGCTGTTCATTACCATTGTATAAGACTCCAGTAATGCTTTCCAGAAAGAGAGAGAACTTTGAATAAACTCTTCAGCACCCATACAGCTGACGTAGGTGGGAACCAGAATTTCAGAGCCCTTCTTTGTCTTTAATTATAGCTGTCTCTGCAGTTTTTCACATATATATTCTTTATATATTTTTTCTTTTCATTTACATGTATTTCTTCCTTTATATGTATATTTTTATTTATAATATCTATTATATTTTCTGTCAGGCAACTGGACAGCATGTGCCAATGTTCCCAAAACAGTTTAGACAGGAGGTGCAGTTCTAGGCATC
Source organism: Miniopterus schreibersii (assembly GCF_964146895.1). Classification (NCBI taxonomy): domain Eukaryota; kingdom Metazoa; phylum Chordata; class Mammalia; order Chiroptera; family Miniopteridae; genus Miniopterus; species Miniopterus schreibersii. Next base: position 21,687,347 of record NC_138121.1, on the reverse strand, counting down.
TATCTTTAAAAATATCTGCAATTCAAATAAGTGATTTTGCATAGGATGTTCAATGCTGTGTTATTTAAAACTGAAAACAACTTAAATGTCCAAAAGAGGAGGGACTGTTCCCTTGCCAAGTCACCATTCAAAAATCACATTTAGAATTTATATCTTGAGTAATATTGAGTAAATAAGGTAGGATACTGAATGCATTAAATGAATTGAGAGTTTTGGGGGCAAAAAATAGATGCATTTTTATAAAAGAAAAAAACACAAATGCTTAAAGTGGGCATGAGCATGGGCATATGGGCGATGTTTTAGTTTCTTTCTTTTACTATTTTAATTTTCTATCCCCACTCCTATATAGAGATGTAATTAAAAGACAAGCCTAAATACAGTCAGACTCTACACACTGCATATCTATGTAGTAAATGAGTGAGCTGTTCTTTAATATATAGACCTAAGCAAGAAGGAAGAAAAAAAAATGTGATCCTTCTATTAGGTAAAACAAATTATCAGTTAAAAAACGGTTCCCCCTTCATCTTCTGCCATATGTGAGATATTAATGTATTGAGTCATCCCTATGGAAATTGCAAAAACTATTTACATAAATTCTCCAGTCTTCCAAATTGCAACTTGCTCAAATAAATCAGACATCGAGCCTCCAGTTTCTGTGAATTTTGGTTAGCAGAACTCTAGGTTGGAAATTGCATCCAATACATTTTTTACAATCTGCCCATAATTAGTTTCACTGGGAAAACTGTGAAGAACTATTTTGCTGCTTTTAAATTCATAATTTTGGTTCAAGAGCACAGAATAAGATGTTTAGACAGAGTGAAAACTATTTTCTAACAAATCAATATTAATTTATCTGACTGTTATGGTCTCAGGAGCCAAAAAGTGTTCTTGTACTGAACTGACAGGAAAGATTTTATCCTGACCAAATGTTATTCAAATATTTATAAGACTGGATAATTTAGTAAAGAACATACAGATGGAAGAAGGCAAGAGTATGCTTTTTTTTGTTGTTGTTCCTTTCCAATTTACAAATGACAAGAACTGTTAAAAACGGGGGGAGAGTGATTAGTAATCCCTACCCCCCCCCCCCCGCCTCCCACCATGAGTGAGCTCCTTGAAGAGTTTGTTGACCATTTAGTGCACATCACAAACTACAGGAGATCGTGGAGCATCTCTGCAGTTGTCCTGACACTCGCCATTGGATTATGAGTGCCATTTTGGTCAAGAATAAAACACTGTGCTGCAGGAGGTGCGACTTCCCAAGGGCTCGGCCGATAGCCAGATGGCACGGCAGGGTCGCTGAGGGCATGAATTGAGGCTCAAAGAGCAGAAAAGGGAACGAAATGTGTTGAGTCTGATTTCCATTCATGACTTTATTTAATCAGTTACATACTGATTAAATATATACTGTGATACACTATGCACTTGTTAGGAAATGTTGGCCTTATGACATTTCTCTTTAATGATAAAAAAGAAATCACAGATAAAATGGAGAATGCTATTCACCAACAGTTCTTTCTGTTTAAAACAGAAAGAATGCCTGTATCCATAGAGATAGGATAGAAACCATTAGGCAGAAGGACAGTTTTTGGGGTAGAAAAGACAGAAGAAAAAAAATCCCCGATCATTCTGTTACTTCTTGGGTGATGAATGGAGACCCAGCATATCAGGTACAGATATTGCCTATCAAGGTTCCACACTGTGGACGGAGGGAGAAGCAGTGCATCGTGACAAAAATACTCTGCAGCGAGTCATAATTAGGCTTGACTTTCACGCTGGGCGGTGACTGCCTCAGGGATACGGACAGGTCCTTGTATCAAATAACGGGCACCCCAAAGTATTTGTTGAATGAATATTCAATTTTCCAATCGAAATGAGTTGGGAACTTTGATTCTCTTTTTTTCCTTAAAAACATATTTTAGTGCAAACTTAGGAATCCATTTTCTGCAAGTGCTCGTCCTTGAGAAAAATCTGACTTAATTAGACGCCAACTTTCTCGGATTTTTGCCTGTGCAGCGGTGACTAGGTAAGAAGTTCAAGGGGCCTGAAGAGGACAGGTGAGAAAGAGCATTTTGAGCAGGAACAGGGGTTTACAGCTACTTCTGAGCAGACGTGTACAAGAGGGCAGGGCTGTTCTCCGAGTCGTGACCCGATCTCAGCTTAGAAACACACTCGAGTGCTGGGGAAACGCATCGCCTTCCCACCCTCAATATATCAAGTTCTTTGAAATCATCCGCTCCCAATGGCAGTGTTGTCAAAAAATAGCGGCTCACACCACGTGAACTCTCAGGTGGACGGCCGGGGAGAGCACATCAGCAAGTCAGGCAAGCGAATTCCCTGGCCGATAATAAATAAGGTGCAGAGGGACCGAAGATGGGCATTTTGGCTGGATTCCAGCTGCGAAAACCTGCCTCTCCACCTTCAAAATGATGCCGGATTGCAGTTTGCTTAATGTTCATCTTATGTGCTTAATTACCGATAGTGCTTGACTAATTATTTCTTGTTTCGTAGACTATTTAAACAGAGAAGGGAAGGAGCTACGGACTTTTGTATGCCGAATGAGGATTTGTAACTCATTTTTGTAATCGCACCATTCCCAGAGGGCTTCATTACAAACGCGAAAGAAAACAGGATGCTAAAAGCAGGTGACAGTCTAATTTCCACAGGTAGGGCTTAAAGCATTCGAGTGAAGTAATGGAAAATAAAATAAAAAATAGCCTTTCGATGTTTCCAGCCATGGAGAGTGTTTTCATGTTAATAAGACAGAAAACTGCAAATGCAGCACAGAACATCTCTGTTTGGTGCTGGCGTCTTTTCTGATGCCCAATTTGGATGCAACATCTCTGCGAGGTGATGAAATAAGCCACAAAATAGACCCTAGTTTTCTTACTCACAGAAATGAGTGTTTGGCCAGTGGCACATGGCACTGTCAACTTAAGTCATCTCTCTGTTTTCACTCTTCTAATATAGCTACATTTTTACATAAATTCTTGGTCAATCGAAACCATTGCACATTTCCAAATGTTTAGAAAAATAAGAGGCTTATGCTAAATAATACTAGGAGAGATCCTAGATAGTACAGACTGTTAGACATTTCTCCCGGGCATGACAATGTTGTCTCTTAGATAGAAACCGGATTCAGTAGTCTTGAGATAAACGGCCAGTTTGGTTTTGACAGTCAATTCTGTGTTCAGGATGGTTTTAGATGTTTGGGGATGTGGAGGAGAGCCTGAAAAATTATGAGTCATAATCCTGCCCTTCAGGCATCAATAAGCTAACAGGACATTTGAAATAAAACACTTGAAAGTATAGTATCGTCCCCATTGTGGTTGTCATCATGAGAGGGGCCAGCCTTTATCAGTACTTGCTGTGTCTCAAACTGAGATGTAAGCTGCTTATTTCCCACATTATCTCAGCAACCTGCCAAGAAAGTGCTATTGGCCCCTTTTCCAGGTGAGGAAGCTGAGGTCTGTGACCTTGAAGGCTATGACCCTTGCACTCAACCGCCTGGATATCCCTCCCTTTTTCTGCCTGAACAAATACTTAGGGTTATAGAAGTTAGAACTTGTTGCCAGTAAGTTTCAGGAAGGCAATTTCAATAGCATGGTTGGGTAGATGCCAGACTACTGGGTGTTGGAGGGAAAGGGAATATAGAAGACATTAAAAAGCAACATTGATGACACTCTTGATCCACCTTATCTGGCGGCAACATTATGAAATAGGTGTTACTAGTAATCATAATAACAGCTAACTATGTTAGGTGCCAGTGTGCTTCAGAGAACAAATCAAGCCCTTTCCATTGTTTCATCTGATGCTTCCAAAAACCTTATGAAGTCATTAGGATTATTACCATCCCCACTCAGCAGAGGTGTAAACTGAAGCTTAGCGAGGTTAATCTGCCCCCGGGGCACTCAGACAGGCTAAGTACTCTGCCAAGGTCACACAGCGAGTGAGCTGCGGCTCAGGAGGTGCCTCCCCCACCTGCCCTCCTGAACACTGGGCAGCGCCACCGCCCCACCCGAGGAGAGCTGCTCATGGGCCAGGCCATGATACCCAAAACACCCGTGGATGCTTTCTGAGCCCGTAACGAGTACGTTAAGGCGTGTCAAGGGCCTTGTTTCCAGGGAGTGTCCTCTCTGGTTTCAGGGACAAATGAGAGAGGATCCTCAGGAGTCTATAAAAACAAGTCTTAAGTCATTTGACACGGAAGAGGCAGACGGGGGAATCTGGGATTGAACAGAACTGGTTTTGAAGCCTCCTCGCATCCAGTTCACTGTCTGCGGGATCTTATGCAAGTCACTTAACTGTTTGGGCTGTTTTTGCTTAGCTGCAAATTGCATATAAAACTAGCCATGTGGCTGTGGTAGAGAAGTTGTACATTATATATCCAGGGATATTTCTAGATTCATTCAATCAACAAGTTTTAATTGTCAGTCGTGTGCTGAACACTCTTCTAGACCCTGATGGAAAAAAAAAATAGATAAAACTCCCAGTACTTGTGAACTTATATTCTACAGGGCAGGGGAATGGACAAAAAGCTCCTATGTGTCTATATCTGTGTCTACACGGTGTGTTATAAAGCAGAGGAAGGGAGAGCGGGTTCGGGGGTGAGCGGGCAGGTTGCCACTGGATAGCGGGTAGTAAGGAAAGACTTCAGTGAGAAGTGACATTTGAGCTAAGCCCTGAATTTGGAGAGGAGCATTCCAGGCAGGGAGAACGGCAGAGGAAAAGCCCCAGGGACAGGAGCACACCTGGGATGTTTGAGAAATGGATGAAGTAGAATGAGAGATGAGAGAAGACGAAGGCAGGCCAGAGGGGGGAGGCAGGCAGGTCACAGGGGGAGGAGGGCAGGTCGGAGGGAGGAGGCAGAGGTCACAGGGAGAGGAGGGCAGGTCAGAGGGAGGAGGCAGAGGTCACAGGGGGAGGAGGGCAGGTCAGAGGGAGGAGGCAGAGGTCACAGGGAGGGGGGGCAGGTCAGAGGGAGGAGGCAGAGGTCACAGGGAGAGGGGGGCAGGTCAGAGGGAGGAGGCAGAGGTCACAGGGAGAGGAGGGCAGGTCAGAGGGGGGAGGCAGAGGTCACAGGAAGAGGAGGGCAGGTCAGAGGGGGGAGGCAGAGGTCACAGGAAGAGGAGGGCAGGTCGCGGGGGGGCCAGGTCAGAGGGGGGAGGCAGAGGTCACAGAGAAGAGGGGGGCAGGTCCGAGGGAGGAGACAGAGGTCACAGGGAAGAGGGGGGCAGGTCCAAGGGAGGAGGCAGAGGTCACAGGGAAGAGGGGGGCAGGTCCAAGGGAGGAGGCAGAGGTCACAGGGAAGAGGGGGGCAGGTCCAAGGGAGGAGGCAGAGGTCACAGGGAAGAGGGGGGCAGGTCCAAGGGAGGAGGCAGGCAGGGCAGACATCAAGGCCCCTGTACCCTGTTGTGAAGACTTTGCCTTTGAACCGGCCTGAAACGGGATACAGCGAACAAAGTCCTAGACAGATAGAGGAGGGCTAACTTTCCGGGCTTCCTCCCCCGTCTGGGTAAATCAGAAGATGAGGGAAGTGTCTAAATGTTACGACCCTCATTACTGATCGGAGCTCTGACTCAGTCCGGACCAGGGAGGCGTTTAAGGAAAGAATTTGTTTCTAGAAGAGAGATTTAAATGTCCTGGGGCTCCTCCAACCAGCAGAAATAGGAACCACTTAAGTTAACAGGCAAAGTAATAAGACTATACAGAGGAAACTCACATTTTCATACTTTATGCCTTAATTTTAAGTAGAGTTACAAGATTTCCTGTAGGAATTCATAGTGTTATCTTATTTTATGCCCCAAACTAGAAAGAGCATTCCACTGGGTTTACCAAGCTGTTAAGATGAAACTAAGTGTTTGAGCACCGCATAAGAGATGAGGTGTTTAAGGCATTTTCCTTTAGATTTTTGGTTAATCTTCTTTTAGTTAATTCTCTGAGATAAAATCCAGTTATAAATAACCTGAGGGTACCCTAACTGGGCTGTTTTGAGAATGGCAAATCTTTAATAGCCAGAACTTCTGCCTTTTAGAGATCTCTCGGGGGAAGCAGTACTTTGAAAATTATCCAAAGCTAAATAAGTCAAAAGCATTAACAAATTAAAGAGAGTGGGGGAGAGAGAAGAGAGGGCGAACCAGAAAACTTCTCTGACATTCGCAAGACAGCGGATCTTACCCTTGAAATTTTTTTTTTTTAAATCAAACATTCAAAATCTATTTGTTGATTACCGCAGAGAATTGGTGAGTTTCTGTCACCTGAGAATACTGGGAAGCTCATCGTTTTTACCAAAGAAAAGTAGAGTGAAAATTAGACCAAACCCAAAGTGCAGGAGGAGAAACACCACCATCGAGAGCCTTTCCTTAGACGACGGCACAGCAAGTGGAACCGGAGAACAAGTCCCAGAAGGGGTTTTAAAGAGAACTGCTGGGATATGGAAGAAGTGTTGTCTGTTGTTACAAGGAAAACAAAAACTTATTAAAGGATTATAAGGTAGTATGAGCTAGGAAGTCATGTAAACTAGTTGAAGTATGAATACTTCCTCAGTACAAAAGAGAATACGCTGGCTGCCATCCATCTGTGGTGTATATATTATCACGAAGCCTGTTTATAAAAATAAGAGAGGGGGAGGCCCAAAGTGGGTATACAAAACAAATCTGTAGGACTAGATGAGGGAGGGTGATTACTGCCAGGTACTCAGAGGCTGAAGAGTGTTAGGAGGAAGAATTGGAACGAGTTTCTACAAAGCAGTAAGAGAGTGGGAGAATCCTTTTTTAAAAACAACAAATAAGATGCCCTACAAACCTGTGACCTGTCACCAATGGTAGGATTATCCAGGACATGCAGAGCCTAGGCTGCCAAGCAAGTGGAAAGGGTGCACAGGGTTGTAACGGAGCAGGAAATTGCCATGTGGCTTAGCAAAACCAAGTCTTGCTTATGGCCTTGCCTCCGTCTTCCTAAGCTTCTATAAAAGGTGGCTGGTGGAAGGGACTGGGATTCTGAGGATACCGCGTTGAGATAAGAAATAGGAAGGGTCAGGAAGACGGGCAAAGTGAATTCTATATAGGCAGGAGAGAGAGAGGAAAAAAAGAGATTAAATTATAACCAAAACACCCTTTCCCCTTAATGTAAAGCCTGCCAAATAGAGTTGCTATATAGTATATACTTTTTTTTTTTTTTTTTTTTTAATCTCAGCCAAGCAGAGCAGACACTTGAAAATTAGAGAAATACTAATTTGGAACAGACACCGGGAAACTCTCATATACTAAGAGAATAATAAATGTAGGGAACGGCTTACAAAGCAAGGCTGCTGTCACCGGGGCCAGCACACTAAGGTCTTTAACAGAAATCTATTACTTGATTTACCAGGAGCGGCAGAGACCTAAAGAAGCAGTGAACTCAGGGCAATGAAATTAGAGTTGGCTCTTCCTCCGAAAGGTCTTCTGAGCTGCTTAATCTCCTGCAACCTTCCACCATCCCTGCATTCAAACGCCAGGGGTGAAAAGCCAGCCCCATGCCCTCCACAGAACCCACTGAGTCTACTGGGCAGGAAAAGACAGTGTGTGTAAGCCATCTTATTGGAAATAATAATATTCTCGAAAGCATGGGGCATGGGAGATTCCTGTAAGAGGCTGGCTCCTCAAAGGCGTTCGTGGAATGGGAAGCCACTGGGGTAGAGATGCGTGGCTCAAATGCATGCTTTTTTATAGTTGGATTACATGTTTGAAAGGGAGCTCTTGCTGTCCAAGGGATCATTTACCACCTCGTAGAGGGGTCCAATGGAAATCCTTTCCAGTTTTGTGTCTCGACCTAATGCACCCTTATGTACAAGGTGATGCTTGGAATGGTTAGGTAGACGTTCTGCCATCCCATGATTACCTTACTGAGTAACTATGTTTAGCCAAAAAAAAAAAAATTAATAAGAAAGTAAAAATGATTCTTTGTCCAGACACCGCTGAAGGCGTTTCATTTTTTCTCCACTGCCCACTGCCAATGTCTTTCACTCACCTGCCACCTGAACCCTGAGTGATGAGAGTCTAGACGCCTTTGGGCACAATTAACATTGATTCTCCCTGCAGGCCAGACACTGCTGTGGCCCCGGGAATCAGCTCAGGCTCAGAGATCCTCAGAAATTTCCTGAAAGTGACTCCATTGGTAGGGAGCAGAACCAGAACTGCAATTCGGGGAGCAAGCGTCTAAAGCTTTAGTAAATGTTCTTCCTGGCCTGCTTTCCCCACACTGCCAGGCCCCCTCTCTCAGATCACATCTGTTCAGGCTTCAGTTCTCACTCAGGTGCTTGCTCCCAGGGCCCACTTTCCTGATAGCAAGGGGTCCTTCCCTGTCCTCTCGCGGAGTCTCTTTCTTTACCTTTACAGCACCGAGAGTGCTTCCTGCTCTGGGTAGGACGCTGTATCTTTGCCAGTGGCACCAGAATGCAGCTTCCAGAGAGACTGGGACCTCGGCTGTGGTCACTCCTCCCGATAGATTCCCAGGGCCTGGCAAAGGAAAAGAGCCCTCCAGGAATTCTAAATGAATGAATGAATCTCTCCCAGTGGCTACCTGTTTAACTGGCTGAACAACTTGCATTCTAACTACTTCTTCTAGATGCTATTTATGCCACGATTTAAAAAAAATCAGGGTAAGGAGACAATACATTTGAAGAGTGATGACCAGAACTCAGATAATAGGAGCTAGTCCCTTCTTAATTCCAATTAGGAGCCATAGGTCAGCAACTAATGCTATTTGAATCCCTCTACCGGCAATAGATTTCTAAGTCTTTTTTTTTTTTAATGGAAGCACAATATACATGCAGTAAAGGACACATAAAATAAGTGTACATCTCAAATTTTTCATAAACTTGAGTACAACACTCAGATCGGAAACAGAAAAGGACCAGCACACAGATGGGGATTTGTGCGGGAGGTAAGCACTGTCATAACCACCAAGGTGGCCCCTTCGGAGGACACAGGAGGAGCTGAGAGCAACTGGGGACAGTGTGCGCCTGTAGCCTCCCTCATGGGCCCTAAGCAAGTGTAAGATGTGAGGGAAAGAAAATGGGAGCTGACTGAATCCCTACCACGTGCCCCACAGCATTGCAGTTAATACTTAGTTAACAACGACAAAAGGGGATGGCTCCTCGGAGAGGCTACAGCACTTGTCAGGGCCACAGACACCAGGTGCATGACGCCTCGGTCTCTTCATTTTCCACTCCACCTCGCTGTGTCACCAGGAGGCCTGGCTTCTCCCGTAACCTCCTTCTTTAGAACAGGTGACTAATTTCATAATTATGATATTAGCAATAGCTCTAATAATAACGCTGCCGAGTGCTTACTCTGCAGCAGGCATCTTCTCTCCATCCTCTCATCATCTCCATCTTACTTACGAGAAGACTGAGCCTTGGAGAAATTAGGTAATGTTGCCGAGCTCTTGCAGTGAGGAACACTGGAGCCAGGATTCGAACCCGGGCAGCCTGGCTCTGGGGTTGCACCGTGCACACCTCACTGCACTGCCTCTGAAAGCAGCGACACACAGAAGAGCTCGGCTGTTCCTCCTTTTTAATTCCTCATCGGATTGGATATGCAATAAGGCGCCTTGGAACATGCTTACTTCCAAGGCTGGTTAGAAGGGACAGAGGTGACAGGTTGCTCCCACCTCACCAGGTGGCCTTTGAAGAGGGACATTCTGGGAAAGGGCTGCAAGGCCACAGCCAGCCTCTCCACGGAACATGCCTGGCACAAAACAGGTTGAGAGGCCTAGGCCCGAGCCTGCTCCTGATCCGTTTCCTGGTGAGCCTCAGTTTGGTGTTAAGCGGGACTGTCACCACAGCTCCGGTGTCATCCAAGGGTGAGGCGGGTCCTTCGAGGCTGCTTGTCACCTGTGGCTTACGGGACTCAGCTCCGAGCACTCAGGTGCAGAAGCGTCAGAGGCTGTGATGGACTCAGCCATGAGCTTAATCAAAGCCCACACCAACCATTCAGTTGCCAACCTCCCCCCCAGCCCCCCCATGCTTTGCAAACATCACATCAAGGCTTTAGCCCCGCATCCAGGCTCCAGCTCATCCGCTCCCCCCCCCCGCGCCCCGACACGGTTGTTCAGGAAGTTCAGTGGGGCATACAGGTTGCAGGAGCAAGGACAAAGGCCCAGGGGAAGGGGGCCGCGCTTCCTGCCGCAGACAGCAGTCGGGGTTATTATTCCCGGCTGCCTCATTAAAAAGAAAGCCACAGGAATGTTGGAAATCATCACATTCGCCGTCGAAATGCCATTTGTTCATCCATTCGATAGTCAAGAAATACTGAGTTGCTTCCATGTGCAATCAGGGATAATGTCTTTAATTGTTTTAGCTAGAAATTAATTTCCCCGAAGAATTAACCATAACCAGGAGTCTAAAGGACCCTGGCTGGTGGGACACTTGAGACTTTTTCAGGTCTTATTTGGGCAGAATTGGACAGGCAGCTTCAGATTTATTTAAAAAACACTGGTTAAATAGGTAGGGGTGAAGACGGAGGTGAGGAGAGAAGAGGAGGGGGGATTATATATGTAAAAGATCAGATTTTTTTTTTTAAAAAAAGCATATAGAGACAATTTGGCACCTAAAAATGAACACTGAACCATGACTCAGGAGACATTGTGACTGTTCCGGCCATCACAGTGATGGTAAGTTATTCAAGCCTGGACCTCAGTATTTCCATCTATAAAGTGGGACGTTCAGAGGAAATGTCCTCTAATGGACCACTGTGTGAAGCTGTATGTTTTCATATATATAAATATTTACACTTCAAAACCTTGTAAGAGAAAAATTATCATAGATGCATGTAGAATATGGGCTCTACATGAGACAAAATTCTCTGAAATATTGAGAAAAGTATTTGCATCTTAAAGTTAGTGAAATGTATTACAACCATGTATACTAAGTTTCAAAACATTAGTATCATTGTTAATGCTATTTTAATTAAAAGTATTTAAAACTAGAAATTTCTAGTTGACATAGGAAGTCCTCTGGAGAACTGGATGAAAGATCAGCCCAGGGATCCTGATCTGTATCACTCAGCTCTCAAATCCTGTAAGTCCACATAAACAGACCCCCGAGATGCGGCATGAATGGCGAATGCCACTGTCTGCAAATGTGCTGGCCCCTCAATTATTCGCAAAAGATGGAAATCAATATAATATACAAACTCACTCCAAAAAATTATCGTAGATGCATGTAGAATGCATGCTAAGTGGCTGAGCCTTTCCTCTGCTGGATTTTGGCTCTGCTGAGAGGCTATCTGGGGACAATTCCTATTGTTGTTTAGAAAATAAACAACATCGGCCCTAGCCGATCTGACTCAGTGGTTAGAGTGTTGGCAGGCAGACTGAAGGGTCCAGGTTGGATTTTGGCCAAGGGCACGTACCTGGGTTGCAGGGTCGATCCTTGCCCCCGGTCAGGGCAGGTGCGGGAGGCAACCAATCGATGTGTCTCTCTCACATCAATGTTTCTCTCCCTTTTCCACTCTGAAAAAAGCAATGGAAAAAATATCCTTGGGAGAGGATTAAAAAAAGAAAAGAAAAACCTACAACTATGCAGCACTAATTCCTCTAAATCGGGGTAGAAGATGCATTGAAAGTAGGCCGCCACTCCCTCCATCAACAAAATACACAAGAATCTGTAGTCTATCGTATGCAGCTTCAAAATCCTTTCAACACAGCCCTTCAACTGGCCGTTTAAATTAACCTGACTTGAGTCATGAAATGAATCCTATTTTGCATCTTTGATCTAAATTGTTACTGGGTGAGGTGGGAGGGAGAGGTGTGCATGCTCCATGGGTATAAACCTGTGCTGACAGTAGTCCAGGGAATTTTAAAATAAGGACAGGACTTGTGCAAAACCAATGTGAATAGGGAGATGTCACAGCTTGGATGTTAGGTAAGTGGGCATATCTGCGAGAGACAGAAGGTTGTCAAAACCAACCTTTGGCCTTTCCTGGAGATCCTTCTAACCTTTGAGGGTGTTCCTGCCAAGCAGGGAGCCAGGGTAGTGCTCCACTTTGACTGGCTTCCTCAAGACCAAGGAAGGCTTGGGCCACCATCCCTCCCCCAGAAGCCACAGGACCCCAATAAGACAGCTGATGGTTGACTAAAATCTTTGTATGATTTTAATTATCTATACTAGTCCATAGATAATTAGTCTAAACTGAAGTAATATAATGTAAATAAATATAAATATTTACAGTGACAGCTGAGTGATAGGATTATGGGTAATTACAATTTTCTTCCTTTAAAAACTTGTGTTTTTTTTCCTGACCTTTTATTTTTAATTAATTTATTTTAATCCTCACCTGAGGGTATTTTTTCTATTGCTTTTCAGAGAGAGTGGAAGGGAAACAGAGAGAAGGCGGGGAGAGAGAGAGAAACATTGATGTGAGAGACACATCAATTGGTTGCCTCCCTCCCTTGCCTGGACTGGGGCGGGGGGTCACGTCTGCAAGCAAGGTACGTGCCCTTGACAGGAATCGAACTCGAGACCTTTCAGTCTGCAGGCCGATGCTCTATTCACTGAGCAAACCCGGGTAGGGCTGATTTCCTGGCCTTTTACAAAAGTGTGCATTGGTGTGTTTTACTAGGGAAAAGAAAACAAAAAAAGTGCAATTTTCCCAGGGTTGTAAGGACACACGAAAAAAGATGAGAGAACCAGGCTACATAGCATCAGAGCGGCTCTAGCTCTTTCCTCCCCGCCCTGCAGACTCCTCATGGTCACTGTGGAAGGGTGCAGGACCCGTGAATTTGGGGGGGGTGTAGTGTGGCAGAGCCTACGAACATTCCCATCAAGGGTTGTTCCTTTCAGTCTCTTCTCCTCTTCGGTCTCAGTGATTCCTGCTAAACTGGTGGACAGATGGTAGCCGAGTTTGGCTTATTAAATACATTTAGTGGAAATGTCCCTCCGTCCCTGTAGCTATTGGCTCAGCCAACTGACTTAATGGCCCTGGAATTCATTTTCTTAATGATTTTATTGAAGTATAATCTTCTCACCATACAATTTAACCATTGTAAGCGTATAGTTTGATAATTTTTAGTGGATTTATACAGTTGCGCAACCATCGCCATAATCTACTCTGAGCACGTGTCTATCACCCCAGAATGTCCCCTCGTGTCCATTTTTAGCCAATGATCCCACGCACTTGAGCCCTGCTTTCCGCCTCTATGGTGCCTTTCCGAGAAGCATCACTGTGCGCTCTGCGGCCTTTGGGGGGGCCTCGCTCGGCGTAAGGGTTGAGGTCTGTCCGCTCCTGGAAGTCTCGGTGGCGGGGTCCCCCTTACTGCTCAGCAGCACTCGTGGTGCGCCACACCGGCCTGCAGATCCGCTTGGATTGCCCCAGCATTTGCCTGTCACCAGCACTGCTGCTCGAACATTCGCATAGCACCAGCCTTCGTGGGAACCTGTGCTTTCATTTTTCTTGGGTAGATTCCTAGTAGGAGAGCTGTTGAGTCTTACGATGTGTGCATGTTTAACTTTTTAAAGAAAATTGGCCAACTTTTCTGAAGTGGGCATGCCATTTTACATTCCCACGGCAGTGGAGGAAAGTTCCAGCTCTTCCTCGAAGCTCTCCACGAGTCATCGCAGTAGACGCGCAGGGCTCTGGGATTCATTTGACAGTGGCGGTGAGGTTAGAAAGGACCCCTGATGAGCAACTTGAGAAACTCGGTTCTGCAACTCTCGGCTCATAGTCTAACACTCCAGGACCTGAAGTCACCTGTTTAACTTCTCTGAGTCTCAGTTTCCCCATCTGTAAATTGGAAGCCACAATAGCTACAGATCATGAAGAGTCACTGAGTGTGACAATATATGTAAAAGGACTGTCCTGGACTTCAAATTCATTTCTAGAACAAAAAAATATTGATAAATATGAAAAGGTATGGGGATGGTATTCTTTTTTTTTTCCTTTTAAGCAAGCAAAGATGCCCACTCCGTTTTCCTTTGTACTTAAAATCCCTGCTTTGTCCCCTCTGAGCAGTGTGCAGGGAAGAAGGACATTTTCTTTGCTTTACCTTCTCCATTGTTCTTGCCATTGACCCACCCCTTCTCACCACTAACCACAGTGAGCCAGGCTCATAATGGAATGAGTCCGTCTTCAGTTGTGAACATTTACTCGAGGCTTCTTCCTCTCAAAGCTCAGAAGCTCAGAATCCAGGACTAGGTCCAGCCCGCAGTAAGAGTCTTTATGGCAAAACACAAATTTGAAACCTTTTGGCTGTGACATTTGTGCAGCCCATACCCAGGGGACATATTTGAATCTTTAGACCAAAGAAAGAGTTTGCCCCCAGGCCTTGGGGATGCACCTGGTCAACTATTGACCCTACTATTTGAAGAAAAACTTGAAGTGTCAGTGATTTGGATATGGTCCTACCTCAAGGTACATTGCAGACTATCCCACTCCCCTGGATAGGTTATGGCTGGAAACTGTATTCCTGGTTCATTGCCAATGTCCTCGATCTGCACGTTCTGCCATTTACTTGGGAAAATAATGCTAAGTTGCAAGCCAGGGCAACAAAAACACTGCCAGGAGCCGACCCGCTCACAGCTCACAGGAGATGCACGGCTAGATTGGTGGCCCTGAACACCTAAGTGGTTTTGTTCCCCTTCCAATTTCCTGTGGTACATTAACTTTTATTGGTAGCTCATAGGTTCAGCAACTGGTCTTGATTTTACTAACCTGAAGGACAGGAACAAGAGGCACCCACACAGCTGACGTGGAAGAAGAAAACAGCATGGGACATCTTGATCGGTTTCAGTGTTTTTCCCCTTGCTACAGCTTTCCTTCAATGAGGGAGTCACAGATCTGCAGGCTAATCATGTCTCAGGCTCGCAGAGGGCGGGAGGCTGAAGTGACCACTTAGAGATCTAAGCAGGAATCCCTCCGGCAGACTCTGGGGGGCACAGCAAGGCCCTTGCGAAACTGAGGCTCTGATTTATGTCACTGCTATGGAGATCGGCAGAAGGATTCTTGGGTGTTTTCATAACACAGGTGTTAAGCAAATGTTAAACCAGGAGCTGGATGGAAAGTCTATGTAATGAAGAGAGAGAGGTTTTTTTCACTGCTTTGAGGAACCTTACACTTCCAGCTAGAATGTGCACCTTGGCGCAGCCTCGCCTCATTCTCTTTGTCTCGTGGACACTGTGAATGGCATAATTGTATTTTCCTTTCTGCAGAAAATGCTATCACCATCAGCTTAAAAAGAAAAGCATTGTTATTTTTTAAAAATAGATATGATTTGTTGAACACCTATTACAGGCCTGGCACAACTCTTTGCACTTTAAATATCTTGCCTCAATTCACCCTCACAGCAATCTTAGGAAGCATAATTTTGTATTGTCATTTCGTAGCAAAGGGAATCGAGGTTCAGAGAGCATCTGTGACCTGCCCAAGTCCTCATACAAGAAGAGGAAGGGACAGGATTTGAATCAAAGTCAAGGAAAAAAACCTGATTGCATCCTAAGTCCAGCTCTCAAAAGTACCTTCATCTGCATGTACACACAATCCCTGCCGCCTTAAAACGTATAGTGTTTATTTTAACACAGGAAACGTTAATTTACAAAGTGGAGTTTTGGAGAAGTACCAAAACAAATCTGTTTTTATTCAGCCAAGATTCAGTGATTTCAGTGATCACCTACTAAGTGTCAGAGCCTGTGCTAAATAAGCTTGTCCTACTCAAGGAATCTCAGAGCTGTGGCTGCAGAACCTCAATAACCACAGCTTGAGTCTATGTTATGTAGGTTGCCCAGCCTTGTTTTAAAAAAACCACATCCCACCAACAGTGCAAGGGCTCCCTTTTCTCCACATCCTCGCTAACACTTGTTGATTTATCAAGGACACCCATTCTGGCAGGTGTGAGGTGATATCTCGCTGTGGTTTTAATTTGCATTTTCTGATTATTACTGGTTTTGAGCATCTTTTCATATGTCTCTTGGCCACCTGTATGTCTTCTTTGGGAAAGTGTCTATTCAGGTCTCTTGCCCATTTTTAATTGGATCGTTTGTTTTTTGGTGTTGAGCTTTATAAGTTTTTATAACTTTTGGATATTAACGCCTTATCAGATGAATCATTGGCAGATATGTTCTCCCATTCAGTGGTTGTCTTTTCATTTTGTTGATGGTTTCCTTTGCTGCGCAAAAGCTTTTTAGTTTGATGTAGTCCCGTTGTTTATATTTTCTTTTGTTTCCCTTGCCCAAGGAGATATATCAGAAAAAAATATTGTTACAAGAAATGTCTGAGATTTTACTGCCTATGTTTTCTTCTAGGAGTTTTATGACTTCGAGTCTAACATTTAAGTCTTTAACCCATTTTGAGTTTATTCTTGTGTATGATGTACGTGTATGATGTAAGAAGGTGGTCTAGTTTCATTTTTTTGCACATATCTGTCCAATTCTCCCAACACCATTTATTGAATAGGGTGTCTTTACTCCATTGTATGGTCTTGCCTCCTTTGTCAAATATTAATTTGCCATAAAGGTGTGGATTTATTTCTGGACTCTCTATTTTGTTCCATGGATCTATATCTCTGTTTTTATGCCAGCACAATGCTGTTTTGATTACTATGGCCTTGTAGTATAGTTTTATATCATGATTGCTCCAACTTTGTTCTTCTTTTTCAAGATTGCTTTGACTATTTGGGGTGTTTTGTAGTTCCATATAAATTTTTAGAATATTTGTTCCAATTCTGTGAAATATGCCATTGGTATCTTGATAAGAATTGCATTGAATCTATAGATGGTTTTGGGTAGTATGGACATTTTAGTGATCCTAATTCTTTTTATCAATAAACATGATATATGCTTCCTCTTATTTGTATCTTCTTTAATTTCTTTCTTTAGTTTCTTATCATTTTCCTACTTAGGTGGTGAACACATGCAATATGCAGATGATGTATCATAGAACTGTACACCTGAAATGTATATAATTTTATTAACTAATGTCATACCAATAGATTCAATAAAAAATAAAATAAAAAACCACATCCTCCAGGTCACGATGCTCATTCAGACACTGCAATATCCAAAGTTCTTCATAAATGACACAAAAGTGACCTCACACTGCCACCTGAATGGGGAGGTCTAGGGATGGGTATTGTGGCCAAAACATGGCAGAGTGTTACTGAGTCTGTTCCTTCCAAGGCAAGATCAAATTAATATTCTTTCTGCTATTTTTATCTTGAGGTCCTGAGAAGTGTGAAAATTCCTACCTTAAAAAAATTCCACCAAGTGAAAGGCTCCATTTTGTTTAATCTTCAAATATCCGACATTAAAAATTAATAAGAGGGTTTCCTTGATAAGTTAAACACAGAGTTACCATATGACCCAACAATTATTCTCCCAGATATATACCCCAAATGACTGAAAATCGTTGTTTAGGTGAAAACTTGCACACAAATGTTCAGAGCAGCTCTGTTCACATTAGTCAAAGAATGGAAATAACACAAATGTCCATCAACAGATGAATGGATGAACAAGTTGTGTATCCATACAACGGGATATTATTCAGGCTTACAAGGAACAAGGTACTGACACATGCTTCAACTGTGTATGAAGCTTGAAAACATTACACTAAGTGAAAGAAACCAGATACAACAGGTCACATATTGTATGATAACATTTATGGGACATGGATATATGTGTTGGCAGGCCCTCATTTGATACACTGCAACTGCTAAACCTGTGAGAATTTGTTGATAGAGTAATAGAAAACTAACATAGTGACCATTTGTTTATTTATTCATTTGTTGGTTGGTTTGTTGGTTCAATAGATATTTACTGGGTACCTACTATGTGCAAGGCACTGTGCTGGGCTCCAGAGACACTGAGTGAATAAACCGATTTATCTCTGCCTGAATAAAGCTTACAGTCAGGAGAATCACTCTTCCCAAAAGACAGCCACAAAGATGAAAGGTCACTAGGACTAATGATGACTTCAAGCAGTGATACTAAATCAGCAGAGGCAAGTGGGCCCTTAGAGGATCTGATGAAAGACAAGGACCTTCTTCCTGAAAAAGTGCAAATAGGGTATAACTTTGCCATTATTTTAGAGGATTCTAAGACACTCCAGAGGCCCTTCTTCAAGGTCCATAGTTAAGAACACTTGGCTTAGAGATTCTAAAGATGCCTTTTTGATGAAGAAAGCTACCAAGGGGAATATGTACTTGGAGTACCTGCCCATTATTTCCAAGATAAATCTTCCTTGACATCACCACTGTGATGGTTAATTTTATGTGTCGTGTTGACTGGGCCATGGGGTGCCCAGATATTTGGTGAACATTATTTCCGGGTGTGTCTGCGAAGGTGTTTCTGGGTAAGGGTAACATCTTCATCAACACACTGTCCTGCACAATGTGGGTGGCCCGCATCCAATCTGTTGAAGGAGGAATATACTCTCTCTGCCTAATTGTCTTTGAGCTGGACACTGGTCTTCTGCCCTTGGACTCAGACATTAACTGGAAATTATAACATTGGCTCTCTTGCTTCTCAGGCCTTTGGACTTGGACGGCAACTGTAACACTGGCTCTCCTGGATCTGGACTTCTTGGCCTCCATAATCATGTGAGCCAATTCCTTATAATAAATCTCTGTATATTATATATAGGCAGATGCATCCTATTGGTTTTATTTCTCTGGAGACCCCCGACTAATATACTAACACAGTCGCCAAAACCAACGACTACCAAATCATTATCAAAACGTTACTACCAGAAAGTCTAACCATGCACTGGATGTTACAACCTTCACTAGAAAACACAGGAATGTGGAAACATGGCACATTTAATTTTTGTTTTTCAACCATTTCCACATATTTTATTTCAATAATTTTCCAGATTTTTTTAAGAGGGTAAGTATTCAACCAACTTTTGAAAAATCAAAAGAGAGATGAGTTAATAAAACAAGACCCTAGTGATCCAAACAGACAACTATAAAAAAAAAGTGGCATTTATATTTAGGGGACAATTGGAAATATAATCCTTCACCGCATACTTAATGATATTAAATAATCTGTGCTATTTTGGGGGTATGATAATGATATTATAGTTTTGGGTTTTTTTTGGAGAGCCTTACTTTATAGCAACTCATAATAGAATAAATGATATATTGTCTTCAATTTGCTTCTGTAAAATATCGGACATGGGAGACATGGGTTGGGGTAGAGATCAAAAGAGATTGGCCACATGTGGGAGTTATTAAAGCTGGGTGATGAAGATGGAGGGTGAATTATACTCTCTGTCAACTTCTGTAAATGTTGTACATTTAAAAAAATAAACAAGTAAATTAACAAGACAGGGCCAAACATAATTCTTAACAAAATATAAATAAATAGATAAATATAGATAGATAATCCACACAACCTGGGAGGAAAATCTCTTAACACTCTCTAATGGGTCACTATCACTGCCTAATGTTAGCTGGTTCCCAGACATTTCTCCTGAATGCCTATGTATTTGACAGTGTGGCAGGGAACTAAGGAATACATATTTGGCAGCACTGACAAGGAGAACATTTCTTTTCAGCATGTCTCATTACCTGAAATTATATTAAATATTTATGTTTTGTGTATTGCCTATCTTCCCCCATGATAACGTTGTAAGCTCCATAAGGTAAGGACTTTTCTTTTTGCTGTATCTTTACCTCTTGAGGAACAACGCCTGGCACGTGATAGGTGTTCTACTTTCTTTTTGTTTGTTTGTTTCCATTTTGAATGATAGACAATTTAGTAAATAAATGAATCAAAGTCCAGCCAGTTCATTATGAATTTCATTGACTGCTCACCATATACTAGGTCTTATGTTAAGAATCACAATAGTAGATCAGAGATGCCCAGAACAGAGGTTGTGCAGATAAAGGGTATAAAATATGGGGATTATTTAATTACTTTCACAAAAGTAGACTACATTTCATCCATCCACCTATCCATTTATTCACAAATATTTATTGAGTATCTACTGTGGTGGAATTGAGACACAGTATAAATAGCATAGAAATAATAGCATAGTAGAAATAAACAGTTGACAAAAAATCTCTACACTAATGAATATTACATTTTAGGATATGAGGATGGAGTAAGGAGGAAAGCTGCATCAGATCCCACAATTCCCAGCCAGAAGGTTATATATTTATCAATAACACCAATGTGTGGCAGGAGATTCATTATAATCTCTCTTTTGAGAATTAACTAAAAAGTTTACATGGAAATGCTACATATCTAAGCCATTACCATGTCCCATACACTGTCAACATATGTCACTAAATGCATTAAATTTCAGGATTTCTCATTTAAGCAAGAGGAAACTGTGCTTACTAGGAGACCACTTGTTTATAAGGCAGTGAAAACAGGAGGCACAAATAGGAAATTTTCAATGTTACATCATATTAACTTGTTCCCATACTGATTGTCCTCCTTTGGAAATCACTATCACTGTGTATTCTTTGAAAAGAACTATTAATAACTACCAAGTTCTATTTGCCAGCTGCTACGTTCCCTGACACAGAAGGCCATGGACAAATTTCTGAGTGTGATATTACTATCTCTTCTCCAAACCCAATAAAATCACAAAGAATCATGAGTTCTAAGGACTGGCCCATAAAATGTTGAACCCTAAAACCAAATCTATAGTGGCAGAAAGAATCACAAGTTTTACCAACAGTAACTGGCCCTCTGGAATGGGTACTAACGATAAAAATTAAGCATTAACACATTCCACTTCTAATTAATTTTAATACTAAAAAAAAGCATTCCTTTTCACCACAAGACCCACTTCTTCCTGGTGAAATCCCAAAGGGATGCCTGCTCTTTTCTGGAAGGCATGGTTCTTCTAATTAATTAGAATTTGCCGGGGGGCGGGGGGAAGAGGAGAAGAGGGTAAGGATGGCAATCAGCAGGGGGTGAGAAAATCAAATTTATTCCTGCCTTTTCCAAATCCCTTTCCCCTAATCTCAGCCCAGGCTCTCTGTTTGGGAAGCAAACACTGAAATCAGCTGAACTGATTCCAGGTCTGCAAGGCTGGCCTGGTCTCCACATCTGAGTGGCATCAGGATGTCATGGGGTCTGGTCTTCCAGGGGCCACTTCATCAGTTATATTTGTGCAATTTAGATCGTTGGCCCTTTTCTTCTAATTTCAAAAATGGGGGGGGGGGACTCAAACACGATGGAATTACATAAAGAAAAAAATAACATTTCCTCCTCCACAAACCCTTCTCATCTCCCACGCTTCCTGTAAAGGACTTACCACTGTTAACAGTTAATGTGCATCATTACAACCTCAGGTAGCAAGACAAGCTATGCAAATACACACAAAACATTCAGGCACATGTATAACTCTCTTTAAAAAAAAAAATCTCATAATGTATGTGTTGTTCTGAATTTTCCTTTTTCTCAGCATTATAGCATGGATAGCTATTATATATGTGTGGTTTATAAATACACACATTTTCCAAAATGTAGATCTCTTTAATATCTTTCTTTTATGCTATGCAGATTTAAAGCTTTGGAAAACATAACTCAATTAAACATTACCCTATTGATAGGAATTCAGAATTCACATGTTAATTAAGTATACAAATAAATAAGTAAATAAATGTCTGTATATATAATATGTGACATATTATATAATAAAAACACACACATATATATATATACAGGGTGTCTCCAAAACTGTATACACACTTTGAATATAATTATAAAGGCAGTGTTTATTAAAATACATTTCATTTTCATTTAATAGCTATTGGTTGTTAAAATGTGTATACATTTTTTGGGGGAATATATATATAATTGGTTCTTCTAATTGGGAGGCCCTTGCACATTTATTCAAGTATTTCTGTATTTTCTGGTTCAGAAAGAAATTGCTTAATCAAAAGGTACGTTTAACTTGTGTTTAAACTGCTAACTTACTCTTCAATATGACCAAAAATAATTTATACTACTTTTTAATAGTGTATGCCCTTTTTCCCAGCTAAGAAACACTTTTCAGAAAGTCTAGTTACGAGCATGAGTCAAAGTTTTATTGTAGTTTTGCTACAAGGGAAAGGGCTCTAGCAGATCAATTCAAAGATTCACTCTTGGTGGAGGCATTTTATAGGGAAATGGAGTGATAAGATAGTCAATGTTAGGCTAGATACAAAGCAGAAAGAACATTTGGTTTAAGGTCCCTAGACTTTTGACTGACAGTCAGCTGGCTAGGTGGGTGACTGATTTTTCAGAACAAGTCTTAATCCCATTAAAGTTTATCAGAAAATTGCTTAAGCAATTTATCAGGAATGAGGCTGTGAATTACAGCATGCAAAGAGGTTCTATCCCAGACCAGAGTTGGGACAAGTTTTCTTTCTTATACCCCTTTATACTCCACACACTCACCAACATGGAGTCATCTGTCTTCTTAATTTTTGTCAATGTCACGGTACAAAATAATATCTCGTTGTTTAATTTCCATGTCCGTGAACTAAACATTTTTCATGTTTGTCAGTTTTCTTCAATGAATTTCCTGTTCATTGACTTTGTCCATTTTCCTGTTGGGTGGTTCGTAGTTTTCTTCTTAATTGGCAAAAACTCTTTGCCTATTTGGGGTAAATTATTTAAGTGTATGTGTGTGTGTGTGTGTACATGAATATGTGTGTGTGTATATTTTTTTCTCCTATTCTATCTCATAAGGTAGTAAATTTGGCAAAAAAAAAAAAAAAAAAAATCACTGAATTATATGCCAGCCCCTCTTGGTACCTGGAAG
The DNA here is from genome assembly GCF_964146895.1 of Miniopterus schreibersii. Taxonomy (NCBI): domain Eukaryota; kingdom Metazoa; phylum Chordata; class Mammalia; order Chiroptera; family Miniopteridae; genus Miniopterus; species Miniopterus schreibersii. The sequence continues at coordinate 21,664,611 of NC_138121.1, read as the reverse complement.
GGAATTATTCCATTTCTACTTCAATACAAAGCCACGGTAATCCTGTTTCAAAGCCTTCAGGGCTCCTCTACCTCTCACGCTCTAAGTCGGGGCCTGCTGCAAGGCCCTTGAGCACCCGGCCACTGCCTAAATCCATAGCATTACCCCTGATCGCTCTGTTCTGGCCCCTTGGGCTCCAACAACAGCATTTCTAGAGGGGAGGCAGGCTGCCTGTTCCACCCGCACACCTTTCACGCGCCGATCCCTCTGCCAGAACACCTTCCCTGCATACTCTGTGCCCTCAAGAAATTCCTATTTGTCTTTTCCTTCTGGAAGAAACTTACCCTTATTACCCCCTTGCCCCACTGGAGATAAAGTTAGTCACGCTCCCTCCTGGGTACCCTGTATATCCACCTATTTTTCCATACAGATCTCTTTTGAATTTCTTTCCAAGTCCGTCTTCCATGAAAGACTGGAGCTACCTGAGAGTAAGGAGCGAGTCCTAAATATTCCTGTGTCACCTGATCTTAGCACAGGAGCTGACTGACCCTGAGTGAAGGCCGGGCCAGGAGCACAGAAATGTCCTTCCTGATAGCCACAGAGGGGGAAGGAGACTGGGGACGGGGAGAGGTGGGTGATGCCCACTCCACCTTCCACCCGCAGGCGAGAACGCCCTTCTTCCTGGACAATGATCATGTCCGTGCAAACTTGACCCCGGGAGAGCGCGGGCTGTGGCCCCGTCCTGTTGGCTCAGTGTCTAGATCTGATGGGAAGGGCTCTCTGCACAGGAAGCGTTAACACGAACACCACCGCAGGCTTGGGGAAATTTCATTGTCTGCCAGGTCTACTCATTGGAACTGAGCTTCATTCAACCAGTTTCACCAAAGTTTCTGCGAAGTGAGCATAGGAAAGGCAGGTGCCTTTCAGATCACCTGTGATTAAACTCACTGCATTTGTCTTCAAACAAAAGTGTTTTTTCCCCCCTGCCCCGCAACATATAATTTTAGTCAGCTAACACTAAATTAGACACCCACTCAGATTTATTATAATAAGAACATTCAGTAAGCTAATTTCAAGATGATGACTCCTATAAATTCTTATAATTTATTATTTAGTACTTTGGTTTTTAATCATTAAGTACGTGAAGACTTTGTAGGTCAAACCTGTATTAATGAAGACAGTAATCTATTTTTCAAACTCTGCTCCTCACCCACCTTTCAAATTGTAAATTAACAGAAATAGATTTAAACACACTTGTAAGAACAAAGGCAATAATTGGGGTGTAGGGGGAGCCATCACCCCCAATTGCCTAATCTTTCTAGGTAGATTGTCAGTCATAGTCCTGCTTTATTTAAGACACGTTGTACTGATTCTTTAAATGAAATAATGGAGTCCAAATTTGAAAAGCTGTTAGTTCACTAAGAAAATAAAATCCACAACCCACATTTAAAGTCTCATTAAAAAAAAAAAGCTGTTCAAATATTAGCCAATACAATTTCATTAGGGGTTAATCTTAACCCAATGCAGCAATTTTTATTGCGTTTTCTATGAGGTGTTATAGTTTTAGAGATGCACAGACAGGATGTAAAATATTAACTATATATAAATATTTTAGAAAGCTACCAATGTTATCTAAATGAGAGTTTTCTTAATCTCCTAAATTCATTGCCAAATTAGAACCAGTTGCATGATAATTTAAAACATTCAGTGCTAAAAGATTTAAGGGTTTTATTTTGCTGAACAAAGGGATGCTTTTTGATCCATTGCATGCAAATAATAAAGTTACCCACATTGTAACGTCTTTCCATTTTCCCTAAAATAAAATTAAGTTTTATTCTGACATAGTACAAGCTCATCATAAGCAATGTGAAAAATAGAGTAGAAGGAATAATGATGTTCATAATTTTAATTGAGAAAAAAGTTTCAGGATACAAAATAAAATATGTATCCAGCAAAGTCACTACCATGTATGTGCTGAGAACAATCTAGAAGGAAATATAGCAAAGCGACAGCAGTGACTATCTTTAGGTGGTGGTTTAATGAACAATTTTATTTTTCATTCCCTCTGTTCATTTTTAAATTTAATATTCTGGAAATTTCTTCAGAAATAAAAAGTTATGAGTTTGCATCCATAATACTGAAAGCATTTTAAGCTACATCAGTGCTTGAATCTTCATGTGACAGAGAGACAGTCAGTGTCCATTTTACCTGGAGACAACTGCTGAGGGGTCTGGGACTGAATTATTATACCCAGGACTGCTCACGGCATCTCTCGGATCGGTGAAAACCTTCCTGGGATATGGGCACATGCTTACAACCTGGTCTTCAAAACAGGAAGCCAGCTACACCCCCACCACACTGTCAGGCTGAATGCTAAATTACTTCAGAAGTATTTTTCCTCTCCTGCTATCCACCCTGGGGAAGGGCGAAGTAGTGCAGGTTTTTAGATAAAATCCTTGATGAGAAGAACATACAAAGATTCTGCCTCATAGTTGAAAAGATTCATAAAGAATGGAGACCAGGAAGGAGGTGTTAGCAAACTGGGTTATGGAAAGTTTGCTGAAACTAGATTTCTGGATTTTGCTTATGATTAACTAAATAAATAATGAGAGAGTAATGAAAATAACAATGGAAACAGTATTTACTCTGTGTTTGCCATGGCTCTGCGTAGCACTGAATTAAACACCTTATGTATCTTAAATTCCGACAGTAACTATGTGAATTATGCTCATTTTACAGATGGGTAAACTGAGAGAAATCACCAATTATCTGGGTGTGACCTTAGGCAAATCAATACTTGGCAGAGCCAAGATATAAATGGCAATGCCTGACTCATCTCCAAGGTGTCTTTTAATTATAAGGAAAAAGAAGTCTGCCACCAACAACTTTTTAACGAGAGATAGATGCAGGGGGGGAAACAGATTTATTAACCCATGAAAGTTTCTACCCCAAAATATGTAATTTTTAAACTCATGAAACAGGTAAAAATGTTTACAGACTCCTAATTGTTGATAAGCTCTTAGATTATTTATCCTGTAGGCAGTGCAAATAGGCTCTACATTAATATTGGTGAGTAACAAATTACCCCCAAGTTTAGCATTTTCAAAGAACAGTAAATATTTATTATCTCCCACAATTTTTGTGGGTCAGGAATTTAGGGGCAGTTTAGTTGCATTGTTTGTCACCAGTAGAATCAGACCTCACTTCTTGAGTATGGCCAAGAAAGAATTAAGAGCCAAGAATTCTAATGCAAAAGGAAGTTTATTTAGAGAAATAAAGTCACAAAGGCAGAAGAAGTGAGCCACCTGTGCTGTGTGGACTCAGGAAACAAGTTACAGAGGCGAAAGAAGGGCCCATGGAGCTTAGGAGAAAGCAAATGAGCTGCGGGCATGCTGTAGAGAAAGCTCACACACACTGAGTTCTTTGCCTTATGGGTTTTTATCTGCTTTCTAAAGATGGAATTTTAGGGGAGGTCTCAAGGGATGATCTCAAAAGAATATTCATCAACTTTCCAAGTGTGTCCTTTCAGGGCTGTGGTCTCTACCGATTAGTAGGTGCTAGGTTAGGGGGTCATTAGTCATTGCATCTGGTCCTGATGTCAGCCATGATATAGCTTTATTTGGTTTTGCTGCTTTTCTGGGCCTGGAGCTGAAACACAACTGAGGCCTAGATGTCATCTCCAGTTTGACCAAAACTCTGTCTTTGTGGTCAACAGACCTGAAGCTTTGTTCCTAAGATTATTTGATGCAGGTCAGAACCTCATTTTCCTGAGGGATTAATGCTTAAGGGAGTGGTCATGAAGGGCTTGTATGGGTCATATAAGGCTATTCTCCAGCCCTCTTTTTCCTTCTCTAAGGGGTCAAAACTGCATGACTAACAACATGCTAGGGGAGGAAAGGTGGCCCTGGGGGTGAGGTCCTAGCCTATAATAGTTGTTTTCTCTATTTTTGTCCTGTTTCTAGGCACCCAGGACTTTCTGCCCTGTTGACCTATCTTTCATTCCTGCTCTGCTCATGCCTGCCTAACTGCTTACTCTATCTGTTTGGCCTGACTTTAGTCTCACATGTGGTCATCTGAAGGTGTAACTGGGATGGGCCGGGGGGGGAATCTGCTTCCAGGATGACACCCTCACATGACTGGCAAGCTGATTCTGGCTGTTGGCTGGAGGCTTGAGTTTCTCGCCACATGGGTCTTTCCACGGGGCTACTTAAGCATCCTCAAGACATGGCATCCCGCTTCCCTGAGTGAGTGACTGAGAGCAAAGCAGAAGTTTCAATGTCTTTTGTCACCTACCCTCAGGATTCATGCTATATCACTTCCCCCTGTCAGTCCCATTTAAAGTAGGAGGGGACCACACAAGTACATGGAATCCAGGAGGCCAGCGTCACTGGAGGTCCTCTTGGAGGCTCACTACCTTAGGACCTCTTCCCCCTTTGCCTAGACAGCCCTCATGGTTGCACTCTGATATTTCAGCAAGGAAATTAATTCCAAGTGGGTCAGATGGCAGAATGAAAAATCACCTTGAAGAAACACAGGGGCACCCAGGCCAAGTCACCCTTGATTGTAGGACCAGCATTACACAGGATTCAAAAAGTGTTGTGTTTCAAATAGCTGGGGAAGAAATAAAGCTGATAGGCCGGGAAAACGCTACTAGCTGGCTCCTGAAGGTGGTTTAGTGATTATTTTGAACATGAAAAGGAGGAGTTTGGGTAAAATTATTTCATAGGACTGGAGATGAAGAAAACCTTTAATATTTTAAAATTAAGCATTATTTATAAAAATACATTAATAAATCTTATAAGAGAACTTTTCAACATTTCATCTACAGCCCCTAAAATTTATCAATTGGACAAAAGATTGAGTGGCACCTCATTGGTAAAATGAAAAATCACCTTGTATTTGGGGTCATATGGTATTTTGATAGTCACTGGTTCAATGAGTAGGGATTGAGAACATCTATGTGCCTGGCATGTCCAAGGTCAGTGGACAAAGGAATGAACAAGACAGAAAGGTCCCCCACATCCTACTAAGGGAGATGGTCAACAAACAAATACGAGTGTGCAATGTATCATTTTCGTGAAAGTATCAGGCTTGTTATCTTCTGAGGCAACCAAGCATTTGTGTCATCCAGCCAACTGACCTTTGCTTCAATTACTTGCCCATCAAGTAACTTATAATTTTACTTGGTTCAGTCCCTGTAATTCTGTCTATAAGGAAACACTATTCTTTCTGGTCAAATTAACGGAAATTTCAAACTATGTGATAGTTATAGTCCTCTTTGAAAATAATTGTTTTGGCACTTGGTTTATCTATCAGTCTCTATGAGTCTGATTATTGTGAGTCTGCACCTGTGAGAAAGCTGTGCCCTTGGTGGGAAGATATAATTTCTGAGTTAGTGAGCTTGGGGACAAGGGTCATATTGCTAATGAAGTCACCAAAGTAAATACTACCTGGTAAGTTACTAGAAAGCCAGCCACCTGGCTTTCACTGTCTACGCCTGTCCTCTTCTTTCAAAAGATAACTGACATTTTATACATTCAAAAAATTGCCTCTAGGAACTATACAGAAAACATTACACAGGCAAAAACCAGGATACTAAGAGAGGTGTCGCCTGTATGTGACTGCCATCCTCTGATTCCTCATTCACAACTCATGTTAATAATGGGTCACAGAAACCTGTGTTGGGCCGAAATGACTTCAGAGTCCTAGTCAACATCGTATCACAGATAGATACTAACAATCGATCAGCATTCAAAGATGGCTGGGGCTCAAAGGTCTCATATATCAATATCTATTTGTCCCAACAAGACTGGACTCTTTTTCAAATTGAGCCCTGGGTCCATACCCTTCGGAATACCAGGCACTGACCTATGCAAGGGATACAGATAGATCCTGGGTGAGGCATATCATTACCTAAGGCTTCCACAACAGTGACTGTAGGTGGTGATGGCCTTTGATCAATATGAGGGAAGGGTGGGACTGGCAGGAATCCTAAGTAATGGGAGAGAGGGAAATAAATTTATATTCCAGAGTTTCAATGTAACATTGTATGTGTTTTTAATACCAAATAACTATAAACAAGGTACATCCCTAATAAAGAGTGGATAAACTATCAAAACTATCACTTGATAGTTTTTTATCTAGTTGATTTTTGACATTAATAGACTATGTTATAATAGGGGAAAATACTTATAAGGTTAAGTGAAAAAACTCAGGATATAGCATCAAGTGTAATGTAGTATAAATATTTGTATGAAAGAAAAAAATAAACCCATTAATTGGGGGAGAGGGTGCAATTTGAATGGGACTAACCAAAAATTGACAGTGGTTGTCTAAACCATGGCACTTTGGCCACGTATTATTATTTTATCTCCTCCTTGTTATTAGGATTCTTTTTTTGGTAATTTCCTGTTTGGTATTATACACACACATGGAAACTGGTAGTGAAAACGTCTGTAGAATAAAAGTCAAGTTCCCACTCTATTTTCTACAGGCCCCTTGCGTCTGATAGGAAAAAATGCAAACTTCCCCCTTTGCTCACTGCATCAAGATTAAAAATCTAGTCTGGGGAGAAAAACACACTTACTGGATTTCGTCATGAAATTGGCCAAGGAAGACCTTTATCAAAACCTGGCTGTAGTTTTTGAAAACTTCACGTGATTTCAGTTCTTAAGAATAGGTGACTCAGTGGCACTCGGGTCAGGGACAATTGTTCCTGCTGGTAACAGAGTTCTGCATTGACCCGGGAATGAAGGGTGGCTTAGCTGGCAGAGCTCATAGGCAAGGAGCGTGTCCTCCAGGGACACCAAGTGGACTCTGGGCTGCTGTGCCAGGAGTGCTGACCTTCCTCGGGTGACCAAGCCCATCCCAATGTGGCAGCCATTTGCCTTATTGCTCCTCACGACACCTGCGCCTTTGTGAGTTATTTCAGTAAATGGTTTTCAGCAACTTCACCACTAAATGGAAATATGATCACAACTAGCAGAAACAGGAGTGCACTAATTTTATTTGCAAGGATTAAAAAACTGCTAAACGGGTGCATCAGGTCATTAAGGAAATATTGAATCTCAGAGGAGGAAAAAAACGCAGGGGTCTCTTTGTCTAACTCCCATCTATTTTGAGAGGCTCTTCCATGAGATTGAGAACTGGTGGTCCGAGGAGAGCAGACTGATCTAGGCTTCACTTTCTGCTTCGGGGTCGGCCCTAGGCAAATCTGTTAATTAGGCTAAATTTGGCCTGCTCAGATGCTCTCCTGCTTCCCTACTCTGCACCCTCTCCCCTCTCTGCACCAGGTCAGGCTTCCCGTACCCTTAGGCAACACCAGATAAAGGACTTTCCATTCCCTAGGGTTCACAGTGCTCTCTACCGAATGTTCCCTAGCTCCCGAGCTCTGTCTCTACCTTGGTATGAGCTAAGTACACAGAGTCTTACACTTAAACAGGGGTTCTTCATGAAGGTGCTGGTCTATCTAGTCCAAAGGGCTGCTTCCCACAGTTAGCAAACACAGTTCATTTAGTTACATTGGTTGAGAAGGTACTTGGGGGCAAGCAGAACTTGAAGATTTTTCTCAAAACCGACATCAATCGCTAATCATAGCACTGATTGAAAGCCCACTTTTCAGAAGAGATACTGCGCTGCTTGTTTTTTCATACATTAATTCTGAGCTTTCTATATTCGTTAGCATTTGCTGCCTAACAAAACTACCACAGAACTTAGTAGGTAAAAAACAACAACCACTTCTTATAAAAAAAGTTCATGATTCTGTGCATGGGCTGGGCTCTTCCTCTGGTGTGGACCTGATCTCTGCAGGGCTCACCCATGTGTCTGGGGCCAGCTGTGGCTTGGCTGGTGGCTGGATGACTCTAGAATGGCCTCGCTCATGTGCTATTTACTAGGGCAACAGGGCTCCCTTCCTGCGGCCTCTCACCCTCCAGGAGGCTAAATCAGCCTTGTTTGTATGGTGGTCTCAGGGCTTGAAGCAGCCAGAGGGCAAGCACCAATATCCAAATGCCTGTCATGCCTGTGCTTGCGTCATCTCTGCTAATGCAAGTCACCTGGTCAGCCCTATCTGGAGGGTGGGGAAATAGATTCCACCCCTCAGTTGGAAGAAGGAAGCATCACAGAGTCTGGGGGTGGATGCCGTGGAGGAAAGAAATGTTTCTTTTTTAATAATTGCTATTTTTACAATCGACCTCATCTCCCCCCAACCGTAAAGTGTGGTTATTATTATTTGGGTCTTACAGAAGAAAGTGGGATTTAGAATGGTTAAAAAAAAACCACCCCAAGAAAAGTGAGACTAAACCAGGTTGTATTGGATTGGAATCAGGTACAAACTCATACTCCAAATATACATATTTATATTACATATAATGTCAAATAGATAAAATGAAAAAAAAAATATAAAAGTGATAAAATTTTCTTAAATATAAATACATACAAACGTGAATATAAATATATTAAAATATGTAATATATGCACACAGAGCACCTAGAAGCAATGATACCCCCATAGCAACAAGCACACCTAGCACCCAGTTCTTGATTTCTAAATACCATTCTCTAATCAAAGGAACCAAGACTCCTTGGAAATGCAGTTGATGCCAAGGCTGGGGCAGGGAAATACAAGATGAGCCTGCAGCATCTTGCAGTGCCAGATCGCAAGGAAGTGCTCAGAAAAGGACAGGGCATGTGGAAAGGGCAGAGGAGCCAATATAAGAGAGCTCCCAGTGGCCAAAGCTGGAACAATTTGAGCAATAAAATCTGTAACAGTATTACTGCATTATGACCTATAGAATAATAAAGAAATATCCCTGTGCCCATACTGATATAAATGATATAAAAAATAAGTGGAGAAGATGGGACAGCTTTCCCTAGAGAAGAATTCCGATTAATAACTGTAGAAGTCATGAGAGAAATGGAAAATCACCATTAGAACACACCACAGCATTAATTGTTGCAGGCAAGATCCGTCATCGATGTATGCTAAATTAGTGGATAAAAATTTGAGGATAAATAGTCTCAAAATACCTCCCCCAAGATCTTTATTAATTACAAAGGGGGAAATAGTAACTTTCAGTGGAGAAATCTGACAGAAAACACCTTTGACAAGAGATCAAGGTTAACGTTACCAGTAAAAAGACTTTTGGATGCTACGTATCCTCTGATAGGATGGACTGAGAAGGGCTTCTGTGTATTTTCACCGAAAATGCATAACCTCAATCTAATCAGAAGAAAACATCAGATACACCCAAATTGAGGATGTTCAACGAAATAACTAGCCAGACTCTTCAAAAAGTGTAAAGGTCCTAAAAATAATAATTAAAGTAATGAAGACCAAGAAATTGTCACAGATCCACAGATGGGAGGAGACTGGGGACACATGCCAGTAATTGCAGAGTGTGACGCTGGGTTAAACCCTGGAACAGGAAACCAACCTTAGTGGAAACCCTGGTGAAATGCAAATAAAGTGCTGCTTAATTGAGGTGAGTTAATAGCATTGTATCAATGTTAATTTCTTAGTGTGGAAAATGTACCATGTTAATATTAGGGGAAGCTGTATGACTAAAGGGTGTACTGGAACCTCTCTGCATATTTCTGTGACTTTTTGGTAAGCTGAAATTTATTTCAAAACAAAATATATATTTTTTAAAGACACTTTCCCAAGGTCCCAGTTCCTGATGGCTGTTTGAATTCAAACTGTTTTGCCTGATTCCAAAGTCTACTCTCTTTTCACTCTGCTATGCTTCTCCCATCCACCCGGCAGGGACTGCCTGCTCGGAATTGGTTAAGACTGGACTAGGACACCCCTTCCAAAAGAATTATTTGATGGGAAAAGCGGGTGGCACAATTAGGCACAAACCCATTCACTTTAAATGGGGAAAATTAGGCACAGGCTCATTAAAATGTACATGAAGAATATCCACTCTCAGCTCCGTGTCCTAACTGCCCAGATCTGCCAGTTTATAATGTCTTTTCTTGATTCCCCACAACTCAGGTAAATTAGTACAGGACTACACATTTCAACCTTCAACCATTTTGTCACTTAAAATGAGTGTCTGGAAGGCCATCCTTCAGGGGGTATTAGTTACCTTGTCCATTACCTACTTAATCATAGCTCAGAGTTATTTTTTGCCTTGTGGAAGCTGATTTTAAATTATGGGCTACAACGCAGCAAAGCCACTCTTAGCAAATTATATGGCATGGGAAAACCCTTGCTTTCGGGAGAAATTATACACTTCTTTAAAAATATGTTTTATGAAATATTATATTAAGCCTATAAAACAAAATCCATGAGCACATTTTGTGGCCTTTAGGACATATTTGACGATTGACTCGAATCTCCGGCCCACTGCTAAATAAGGGGTGCAATGGAGAGATTTGACTTGATTCATGTGGGCAGGGGCCATGGTCTGGGAATTTCTACATGCAGACCGATACGAGGAAAGGCTGGACAGCTCATCGGTCTTTGCACATGATGCGTTAAATAAATTAGCCCAACGCTCTTAAACTTCATTTTGAGCCACAATAGCAGCCTCGTAGGCAGTGTTTCCTCACTGTTAGGAATAGATTCCTTTATTTTTCTTTAAAGACGCCCATCAAGTCACCTTGGGACTTGATGAAAATGACAGCGAGATAAGAAGACAGTGCTGGAGTGCAGGGCTATTAAATAGGAGGAGACCACGACCCTCCAGAACGGAGGTTTTCCATTTGTCTGTAGCTTTGCCAAGCGCTTCACTGGGCTGTGTCCGCCTGGCTGGAAACAGTCATTTAGGCTGGTAAAGAAAGTTAGGCTTCCCGCCTCAATAGGCAAGTCTTTGTTGTCCTGTTAGGACCAAAGAATCTAAGGGCCAGCCACCACCAGCTCTGACCTCTTGGTGCACACGTCCCTGGTGAACTGGAATGAGGTCACTGGGCCAGCTCACACGGTGCCATTGTTAGCCGGGGCTCCAGCCACCTGTGGCCAGGGACACACAATCAGGGAGGAGGGCGGCCCTGGGGTTCCTGGATAAATCTTGTCAGGCGGCCAGTTGTCCAGCTGAAAAGTCTGCAAAATCTTTCTTTAAAAACCAGTGTTTCAATTTGAGGATATTAATTGCATGGAAATGATGTGACTCTGTGATTTATAACCTCGCCCGGATTCTGCGGCCTTTCCCTCCACACGCGCGCCTGCATTTCCCCCTTCGCGTACCTATCACTTCCCATTGTTTATCTTCCCTGACTGATGCTGGGGCTCGGGATGTTTTCCATTCTGAGGTTCATAATTATCGCTGGTAATAGAGAAGGCTTCCCTATTATCTTTAGCGAGACGGCCCAAATTATTCATTGTGGCCCACTGGTACCACACTGCAGGAAAATAAGAATTTATTTCCTGTCCCAGGCATATGGCAGATAAGAGGATGTATTTATTTCTCCATGTTTCAAAAGGATTAAGCTTTGAAAAAATAAATATCACTTAGGCTGTCAGTAAGCAGAACTTTATGGTTCTGAGTCTAGAGGGCCTCTCCTGGGTTAAGAATAGCAACGCTAAACCCGGGTTTTAAAAAGAGGGGGAGGGTAAGGAGGTGGGGAATCTGTGATGGTTTTACTTGGCTAAATTGAATGCTATATATTTCAACCATTATATTGGTCTACAAGGCACCCAGCACCACCTTGGACCCCAGCGTTAAATAACGCCCCAGCTTATTTATAAAAACGTTACTGAATTCCAACAGTCCTGACCCCTGGCTATTCTGAGAGCACGTTGAATACATCATCTGGGTTTTGCCTAATTACACATAATTAGGAAACGTAATTATGCTTTTCAGTGTTGCTCTGCCATTAGGAACTGAGTGGACAGCTGAAACACCAGTAAGGATTCAGTGCTTCAGAGAAAACAAATTAAAAATGTGAGCCAACCTCTAAAAATAGGGATTGCAACGAAGGTTAGTAAATCAAACTTATATATATATAAAACATAATAAAAATTTGCTCTTGGCTCTGGGTAAATATTTGATGCAACAGTTATGCTGGTTGCCTTTGAATTGGGGACTTACTTAATGATGCAGCATTTGCATCCATGCTGAGCCAGGGAATGGGAATGGATTCTTTGGCTCCACGATTACTCTGATTGGCTAACTTTCTCACATATTTATGCCTTTTTTAAAATTTTTACTTCCTCCTTTACGCTGGATTCCCTGCCCTAGCTAGCAAATGACTTCCAATTAGTCCATGACAAAGAAGTGGGCAAGTCAACAACACAGCCACCATAATAATAAACCTGTCCTAAATTTGGTTGGGCATCTCCTGTCAATCAGGCACTGAACTGGGTGACTTTACCACCCCAAAAGCTAAGCATTTCACAGCTGAGGAAATAGAAGGTTAAACAGCTTAAAGGCACAAGTTCATGAAGGATGTGGAATTGGGAGCCTTCTACCTTCTGATCTTAGCTTTTGTGTTTATTGAATTTTCCTGTACAGTTATGGTAGCTGACAGTAATAAAGTTACACACTCCATTAAATGCACTATTTATGGAAACATTTCTATGGTGCCAAAAAAAAAAAAAAATTAAAAAGAGGAATGATTGCCAAAAGCAAAGGCCCAATGTTTGCAGCACTTTTGCTCCTAACAGAAGGCTATGGTAAAATGGCCTGTAAAAAACTGTCTCTCCACCTGCCAATCCCATGACAGGGGTGTAGGTGTGGGCGTGCATTTTTAAAAATTAGGTTTCTAGTCCATATTTCTTTTCTTTGTGTAGGGTAAAAGCATTCTTTTAAGTCTGTCTTCATCCGTCCTTATATTTTCTAGACACTTTCTCTAATACTCAGGTCCTGTTCAACCCATTCTCTGCTTTGGCTTCCTGCTCCTCAACTCCTGCATTGCTGACTCAGTGTGAAATGAACTCCCCTTGGATTATTGTATGAGACACAATGCTGCCCACTCCAATCCCAGATTAAAACATACTTCTCCTGGGCACCTTGAAGGGGAGATACTGATTACGACTTGACTTTATAATGTGATTCTTATATCCCTTCTCCCCAAGAGAAGAGCTGGGTCTCCTACATGTCCGCAGGCCCTGCCTGGCAGTTAATTAGATCAGTGCTATGCAATCCCAGCAAACCAAGATTCTCATTTAAAAGAAAGAGTTTATAACTCCTTATTAAGGTCCTAAAATGAAATTCATAAATAGCACAACCTATGCACACGCATTATTAATGAAAATTAATATAATGTCCTAACTATAAAATAAAGAAGAAAAAATGATAAAATAATATGCATTTTAGCAGTTAACTGCTTGGACATGGTTATACCAGAAGTACAAAATGAAACATTCAAATGTTTGCACCTACTTGCAGGTTTGGATTCACGAAACAAATCAAAATTCTCCGGAATTTTGTTGATGTGTTCTCTTTATATTTGGCATTTTGAAGTAAGGGCTGTATATTTTTATACAGACATGACACTGTATTGGTAAACCAGCTTTCTGGAAAGAAATACATACATGTATGCACACACCCTGATGTATAGCACTTGCCAATTTCCAAGGTGTAAATACTCTCACCATGGTCAACCTCAAGCTACCAGGATGACATCATGAAATGCAGAATTGGGAAGAAATTGGCAAACTCTGCTATGTAACTTGGAAAGAGGGAGCTCCAGTGCACCATGTTTAATCACCATGAGTATAACAGCTACAAATGTAGACAAATCACATGTTATGGTGACTCAATTATTAAGAGAGGCACTGCATGATTTTTCAAGATAGCAAACAAATCTTGATAAAGTTTTGAGCCAAACACAGTACAATCTTCCCTTGATTTAGAAGGTCCTTGCATTTCTAGGATATCCAGTACACATAGTGTTTCTGGGCAAAGCACAGTGAATTCTGGGCTCAGATCATTGCAAACAGGTTTTGACTGACATGAATGACATGTGCAAGTTACCAGAATGGGAGCCATTCTTTATTTCATTGGACTGTATATAGAATAACGGGGTAAATTTATGAATGTCAAGCATTAAATGCCAGAGACCACCAAAATGTCTCCTCAAATCTCCAAAAGTTTCCCTAGTGGACAGTATTACATCTAGACCTTTGCTACCCAAGTGTGGTTCTTGGACCAGCAATACTTGCATCACCTGGGAGCTCATTAGTTTGTAAGAAACACAGAATCTCAGGGCCCACCAAGACCTACTAAACCAGAATCCACATTTAACAAGGCCCCGGGGGCCTGGGTGATTCATAGGAACGTTACAGATGGGGAAGCACTGGGTTAGATAGTGAGCTTCAAGAGTGACCAACTGATTGTGCAGGAATCCTGCCTAATGCCAATATGAGCAATGCAAAATAAACCATTGGCTCTGTAGAAAAACTAATAAGCCTCACTAGGTGGGTACTGTGCCATGGCATCCTCCCTCTTCATTATAGCCATACTGCACAGCAAAGGGCTCTTTTGCATTGAATGTCTGGAGGGCTATTGAATTAGTCAACCAAAGATGTATTGAGTCCTTACTATGTGTTATGCCTTATGCCTTTTCTCACCTAATCCACACAAAAATCTCTCTTTAAAATAAGAATAGGAGATGAGAAAAGCAAGACACAGAGAGGCTTAAGAATTCCTTCAGTGTCACATTGTTTGGAATTTGTATAGTCAGAAACAGCAATGGTAATTATTTTATATTAAAAATTTATTCTGAGCTCACAATGAGGGTCAGCAAAAGGCACTGTAGATAATAGGTTCCTTCCATCCCATAATAATGATAACTAACTCTTGCACACAACTGTATATTTGTAAAGCACATTCACATGTGCCAACTCATTTGAATTTCCAAATAGCCAGTAACTTATTTACTGAAAAACGATGAAACTGAGACTCAGACAGGTAAGGGGGGGAAGGAGAGAAAGATGCAAAAGGTTAAAGACAGAGCAAGAATCTTAAAAGCAGCAAGAGAAAAGCAGTTAGTTACCTACAATGGAGCTCCCATAAGACTGCCAGCTAGTTCCTCAAAAGAAACTTTGCAGGCCAGAATGAATTGGCACAAAATATTCAAAGTGATGAAAAGCAAGGACCTACAACAAAGATTACTCTATCCAGCAAAGCTATCATTTAGAATTGCAGGACAGATAAAGAGCTTCCCAGACAAGAAAAAGCTAAAGGAGTTTTCATCACCACCAAACCACTGTTATATGAAATGTTAAAGGGTCTTCTTTAAGGAGAAAAAAGATCAGAAATATGAATGATAAAATGGCAATAAATACATATCTATCAACAATTGAATCTAAAAAACAAAATAAACAAGCAGAACAAAAACATACTCGTAGATACAGAGAACATTTTGATGGCTGCCAAATGAGAGGAGGGTATGGGGCATGCGTGAAAAAGGTGAAGGGATTAAGAAGTACAAATTGGTAGTTACAGAATAGTCATGGGGAATGTTAAGTACAACATAGGGAATATAGTCAATATTCTAATAACTACGTATGGTGTCAGATAGGTACGAGATTTATTAGGATGACCACTTAGTAAGTTATATAATGTCTAATCTCTGGGGTGTACACCTGAAACTAATATAATATTGCACATCAACTGTAATTAAAAATGAAAAATGATTTAAAAAATAAAATAAAAATAAAGGAACTTGCCCAAGTCAGTCAGCTAAGTGGTAATGCTAGGAAGAAAACTTAGGTTTTCTGCTCTTACTTGGTTTGAGGCTTAGCTAGTGCCTGAGGGTTGAGAGGTCACCCCCAGCAGTCTGGAAGCAAAGACACTTGGAGAAATGATCTCAGGTTCACTGTGGTGGGGGTAGGGGGTACTGGGAGCTGGGTTTCTCAAGATGGCCCTCCACCTCTTCCTCAGACCCATTTTATTGTCCCCAACCAAGCATGCCATTTAGCAGGAACATCAACCAGGGATGTAGATTATATACCAAATAAGATGCCCCCTCACCCAACCTAACCTCATTCTCCACACTCTCCCCCCTATAACTGTGATAACTCAGAGAAATCAAAATGAGAAAATATAGATGTACTAACAATCTGGCATGCAGTTCAATTAACAGCCATAAGTAATATTTATTGCAAATTCTTAACACCTATTAGCAGGAGGGGAGTGGAGTTGCAGCTTGTACATTGAATGCATCCATTTCTATGCACAGCTCCTTGGTGGGGAATCTCGGGGCTGTCTTTTCATCACAATCAATGCCAAACCAGAAGGTTTAAACGGAGTCTTCAGACCTCCGAAGATACAAAGGTGAGATGTTACCAAGCCAGGAGATTGACAGGGTGTAACTACATTTTAAAACCTCTCCATTTTATATGTATGAGGGAAGGAGAGAAGGGGGGAGGCTGAGGTGAGGGTGGGAGTGGGGAGAGAGAAGAGAGAGAGGGAGGGAGGGAGAGAGACTAAAACAGAAGTGGTGACTTGGACGGGAAGACTCACGAGTGATTTAAATTTTCTTCTTGGTGAATTTTTCCCATATGATTTGTAATTTTTATAATTAAACTTTTAATTTTGAGATAATTGTAGATTCACATGCAATTGTATAAAATAATACAGAAGAGATCCCAGACATCCTTTACCCAGTTTCCCCCCATGGTAATTATCTCACAAAAGTATAGTGCAGCATCACAACCAGGAAATGGGCATTGCTACAGTCAAGGCACAGACCATGTCACCACCACAGGGATCCCTCCTGCGGCCCCTCACCACCACCCCACGCTTCCCTCCCAGCCCTGCCCCTCCTTAACCCCTGCGATCACTGATCTGTTCTTTATTTCTATAACTTAATCCTTTCGAGAATGTTATGCGAATAAAATCATATAGTATGTAGCCTTATGGGATTGTCTTTTTTTCATTCTTCTACAGTTCTTTTGAAGCCAAAGAAAATACTCTAATTGTATGTGTGTGTAAAGCCTCACTATTTTAAGATTCACTTGTGTCTTGAGTGGTCTCTGCTATTTAATCTAGGAACCACTAAAGTTTCCTCTTCTCTTGAGATGTGCTCCTTGACCCCTTGGGGTGCGAGGGGTGTTTCTGTCACTGGGTTTTTGTCACTCTGCAATGTGCCAGCTGAACTGGCCTACCTTTCCACTTACACTTGGCCTTGCTTCCTGGGAATGAGCAAAGCGCATCCTTAGGTCCCCGAGTTGCTTGCCTTTGCTTCCCCACCATCCACGGACCGTGAAAAGCTATCTTCCAAAGCACAGCCTGATGGGGTTGGAAAAGGAGGCTGGGCCCCATAACCCCAGGCAAGGAGGGAGGCATGTGGCCAAAACAGAGCTTCTGGCTTCTGATTTTGCCTATTGTTCTCAAAATCAGAGTACGGTGTAGCTAAAAGACCTTCAGAGTCACAGGGAGTGAATTTTCTCACTCAAGGTTTTTGTGCCATTTTGGGCCTCTGAGACTCAGTTTTCTCACCTGTAAAATGGGACAAGAACACTTGCCTTAATATTTGTGGCTACACCCACACAGAGTGATTATGAAAATTGACTAAAATAAATGTAACGCTCATAACACCATGCCCACATACGTGGGATGCCCAAATATCACACGTGGTTATTATTACTGCAGATGGAGCAAAATCATTAATATAAATTAACCTTGGGAATCCACTTTGGTTTCTCATCACCCGATTTCTTCCTCTCCTTTCTCAGTATGCAACACAAAACTACTCGCTCCCCCCAAGACACGGTTTCTGGACAAGAACCACAGAGACACCTCCCTAAGTGGTTTGTATTAAATCTCCAACCTTGCATTGTTGGGGAGGGGGGGTGTCTCACTCCTGAGAGGTGTTCAGGCTTTGAGTGATGTCAAAGGCCTTTGAACAAGCCTTATAAATGACTTCCATATTTGTCCATTTTTGACTTAAATTGCTTTTGGTTCAGCCACTGCCGTGAGTTGCCCTGATGCAATATCACCCAGAGTGACACAAAGCGCAGAGGAAGGAGCAACCTGCTGGCGAGGATCAGGAAATAAAGGAGTCACTGCCTTGTCCACTTCGCCAAGTGCTGGGAGAAATGAAAAGGAAACTCGCGCTGGAAGGTAATCTCCATGAACCGTGATAAGAGCAAGTGACATTTTACAGAGCTCAGGTCTTCTGGTTCAGCCCAGAAGTTATAATAAAAGCCATTTACATACAGCTAGCTGTTTAAGTTTCCACACGGTTGCTGGCCTTCCTTCCTTCCTTCCTTCCTTCCTTCCTTCCTTCCTTCCTTCCTTCCTTCCTCCCTCCCTCCCTCCCTCCCTCCGCCCCCTCCCTTCCTTTCTTCTCCCTCCTCTCCCCAACCTCCTTAAAGAGCAAAGAGCAATTTTCGACTCTGGAGCTTCTCGTTCATGTAGCCTGGCCTCCGGTTTCCATTGTGGGGGATGGAGAAGCAGCTCCTATGTTCTGGAGAACAGGCTCCACGCTCCCCCTTCTCTCTTCTCCAGCACCTCACCTCCCTTCCGTCTTTCATCTCTCTCTGCTAACCCCTGAATCTGGAATAAAATGTTCTTGGCAAGGGCCCATCTATTATTGCCTGGCTCCTTAATCGAAGAAATTCTATTTCACCTTAGTGCTGTGCTTAGGAATCCAAACCACGGGGACTTGGGGTGTACGGGATAATTAAGGAGACCTGAATTTAGATCAGAAATCTGGGATTCCAGCCTCATCTCTGCCACTCACCAGCTCCCTGCTCCTAGCTGAGCGGCTCCGGAGTCCGGCACCTCACACCCTGTGCCTGGCCAGTGGCCTAATGCCTCCCACCTCAAGGGGTGTTTTGAGGATTTCACTGCATTTGGAAGGCCCTGGTGCAGAGCAGGAGCTCAGGAACCTCATTTCCTTCCCTTCTGGTCTACATCCACGACTCGTCGGGCATGGCTGAGGGCAGAGGTGTTGAAAGTACCAAGGCAGGATCCCTTCCTCCTACAGTCTGGGATGTCGTCATTCGGGCGGGTCTGTGCCCAAGTGCAAATTAGATAAACGAGAATTCAGTCCCATGAGAGCCACCGTTCAAATCGCAAAGCGGTCCCTCTATCTCCGGCCCGGGGCCAACTGGCTTTTGCAAAGTAAACACTGTTTCAGCTCCCACATTCGCCCCCTGCAGGTGTCCTCCCATGGGCCCACCTGCACAACGCTACAAGAAGCCCTTCCCAGGTGCCCTCAGTTTCTGCAAAGGGAGACTCAATCTGGATGTGAAACAAATACGTATCCACTCGTTCTCAGATCCTTACGGAGGGAGGCCAGGCGGTATGGATCTCCTCATTTTCATGTGTGCATACAAGGTCACTTTCTCAACAAATCAATAGAACAATCTGAATACACAATTTTCATGTCACAGTGTATTTTGGAGTTGAAGTACATCGAAGGGAACAAGAATAACAAGGCCTGAAAGAAGTGCCAGCTCAGGCAGTAACATAATTTCATGTTTTCTTGTTGTCCGTCTCAAATACATCTGAGGATATAGCTGAGATCTCTACCTTCAGGAAACATCAGAAAACACACACACACACATACCTAAGTATATTGAAGTATTTAAGATTTGAATGGTGCCTCTTTTCTTACTAAAGGAGGTCCAAGAGATTTTTCTAATTGTCTCCTAGCAATATTTTGGCAATACATTATTTTTTTTCTCACTTTAGTTTCTCCCACTAGTCCAGTTTTCCAACCTCTTCATGAGGTTGGACTGGTGAAGGGTGAATTCTGGAACTGCTATATGTTCTTAGACGGGTCACTTAACTTCTCTGTTTCTTCCTCTATAAAATGCAGTCAAAATAACTGGTCTAGCCAATAGGTCCTAAGTCAATCTATGTGTAAAAAAACTGTGTGAATATTTCTACTTGCTGTGATTGTTTGATATCACTGTGTGTCCAGCAGAACCCTGCCTTCTCTCTCCTCAACTAACAACAACTTCCCTAATACACTCAAGACACTTTTTATTTTAAAGGACATCTCCCTTGTAAAGTCATATTTGTTGCTGGTCCCCATTTGGAGGATCTGACCATTATCAATATGCAGGTTTAGAGCCTCTATTTACTCCCTGGGCTTTTTGCACATCACTTTGAATGTTGTACCTAAAAGAATAAAAGCTAGATTGAAATATTAAACAATCTGGCCAGGCAAAGATACTTTACCAGAATGCTGGCACGTGATTTCTAGGTAATGAGAAGACTGTTATGATCATGGGAGGCAATGTTGGATAATGGGGGGGGGGGGGGGGAGTATAGCTTTTGGAATAAGAAAGGACATAAATTGGATTCAAATCCATATATTAGCTAAGCATTCTCAGCCTTCATTTCTGGAAATTCACTTTCCTTCTCTGTAAAATGGGCACATTAACAACAGCCTCCAAAAGGATCAAGTTCTCAAAGGACTGGGACTCAAGTGTGCAAGATCCTCAGTTCACGGTAGGTCCATTGTAGGCCCTCGATAAATACGAATAGCTGTCACGATCGCTCAGACCAATGGGGTGTACATACATGATTATCATAAGTAGTCATTATAATCATGAAAACTAAAGCTTCATGCTTACACATGACATGATTTTTGGTTCTGGATAAATTAGTCCAAGAATTTGACAAATGCAAAATACCCAGGTTAGCATCCCTCTGTCCGTATCCCCTCCATACCATAAACTCTCTGCAATATACAAAACCTTTAGTCTATTAAGAAGTCAGTGGAGTCCTGGCCAGGTAGCTTAGTTGGTTAGAGTGTTGTCCCGATATGCCAAGGTTGCCTGTCCGATCCCGGGTCAGGGCACATGTAAGAATCAACCAGTGAATGCATAAATAAGTGGAACAACAAATCTCTCTCTCTCTGTCTCTCTCTGTCTGTCTATTTCTCTTCCTTCCTCCCTCTCCAAAATCAATTAAACAAAAAAGTCAGTAGAATGTTCAAGAATTAAACAAAGATTCCGGGAACCGGGTCTCCATCTGCAACAAGCCAGACTGTACTTCTGAATCCTTTACAGTGGGGATGTTACATTCTGGACGCTTGTCGTCTTTGCCAGCCTTCACACCTTGTTTACAGACCTCCTGAGGACACTCTTTTCTCATTTACCATGTTTCTTTGGATGGCAACCTCTACACCTCTCAATAAATTTTGGTTTACCTAGGAGCTGACGGGCACAGAAAGCTAGATTCAATTTGTGCCGATTTATGAGACACGTGCACAACAATCCTGGAAACTTTCCTGTAGCTCACTTAATAAATTAACCCCCTATTTAAATATTCTGCAGACTTAGCACATGTCGATGGGGACGCGGTCCCAGGTTAGCCTTTCGGGCCTCTAGGCATTAGCTACCACACACACAGGCCCTGCTCAGCACAGACAGTGCTGAGGTACAAGATTTATGAAAAGAGGAAAGTGTTTGCATCCTGTTGTTACTCTGGCCACGGCATCGTTGGCCTTACTGGGCCCCCTAATGCTAACTTCCAGACTCCCCTATCCCAGGCACGTGCGAAAGCCACACTATGGGATGCAGTGTTTTCATTTGACCGCTGGAGTCATTCATTCACTCCCTCAACTGAAATGTTCTGAGTACCTAATATATATGCAAGACAAGGCAAAAGCCAAAGGGACACAAGATGGCATGAGACACAAAACTTGGTATCAGAGCACTTATATCCTGCCTGTATAGTATAAGAGGAAAAATATGAAATTTGTGAGCCAGCAGACCCTGGCTTGAAGGCTGCCTCTTCCACTTAGGAGCTGTGTGATGCTGGGTAACTTACCAGATCCTCTTCAGCCTTAGTTTTCTCATCTGTAAAATGGGTATAATCATACCCAGTTTCACAGAGGATGCATTGAGGTAACAATGCTCAGTAAATTGCTCTAGGCACCTTACGCATGTTCAGGACTCTTACACACACGCCAGTAACAGACAGGAGAAAGGAACACATGTGTGATAAAGGAACAAAAGAGAAGTTATGGAAAATCAGACACAGGAGTGAAGAGCCTACTGGGGTTGTAATGACTGAGTGTCCTTGATGCTGTTGTAGGTACTGTAACCCAGTTTTCTTTCTTCACAGCAAAGAAGGGTTGGTGTTGAGAAAGAGGAAGAGAGAGACAGAGAGAGAGAGAGAGAGAATGCTGACCCTGGTGGCTTTTTCTATATCCCACCAATGTTGTTAAAGACACTGATGGGGGAGAGGGGGTGTCTTACTTCCCATACTGTCCAAAGCAGTGATTCTTCAAGACAAGTTTCTTGCTCTTAGGAGGAAAAATTAAAAAATAAAATAAAAATTGGCGAGTTCAAAAGCCACTGCTGTAATGATTATAAATGATTATAATTGCAATCTGTCTTTGGAGAGCAACTCTAAGGAATATGACTGAGGGGGTTCATGGCTCCCTCTCTGAAATGATCTCCTCCACCCTCACCTGCTGGCCTCTGTGATTCCACAGTTATAAATGGATTCCCTTGGGCTGTCCACTCTCCAATCACAACCACTCAAGAAAAGGCGATGACTTTGCTGACCCACAAGGAAGGGATGGATGCATTGTCCCCGACTTCATGCCTTTGCCAAGGACTGAACCAGTGAACCAACCAGGTGTTCAAGAGAGCCAGAGCGTACAGAAGTGGAAGATCATGGTGACCTGAAAACACGCTCACAAGTTCTTGAATAATCCTCCCATCAGAGAGTGGAGTCGGGTTCCCCTCTCCTTGACTACTGTCTTCAGTAGATCGTTTCCAGTGAACAGAACCAAGCTGACATTATAGTGTCTGACAGCGGTGGTGTCCAAGACTGCTCTCTGAAAGGCACCGTGGCCTCCTCCTTGCTCTCTGTGAGATCACTCACTTGGCCAGCTGCCACACTGAGAGGACGCTCAAGCAGCCCCTATGGAGAGGCCTGCATGCTCAAGATCTGAGGCCTCCTGCCCTACGCCATGTGCATACACCAAACTGGATGTAAAATTTTCAGCCCACTCAAGTCTTCAGAGACTGCAACCCCAACCAACAGCTTGACTGTAACTTCATGAGAAACCCTGAGCCAGAGCCACCTACATAAGATACTCCCTAATTGCTGACCCATAAAAACTGTAAGAGACTAAATGTTTATTGTTTTGAGCCATTAAGTTTTTAGGTAATCTGTTAGGCAGCAATAGATCATTGTGCAGAAAAGAAGACATGTGTCACAGACAGCTATTAGGAAAGCAAGAAAAGAGGAAGGCCATTCATTCAAGAAACAAAAATTACACATGGACCAACAATGTTAGGACCTGCCACGTATGACTTTTCCCTCCTACCAGCTCCTGTATCTTCTAGGAGTTTCCATTCTAGGGCTTGGCATAGATAGGTACTCATTAAAAGCTTCTAGACAGAATAGTAGTAACCGTTATTTCTGTTAACATTTATTGAGTACTTACTATGTGCCAGGGATCATGCTTTGTGCTTTATGAGAATTATCTTATTTGGTTATCTCAATGCTACCTACAAATGTAGGCAGCATTATGATCACTCTCAGATAGATGAGAAGGAACTAAAGAAGAGAAAGGTTAAGGTGGCCTGCCCAAGGCCTTACACCCAATAAGCATGCAGCCTGCCTCCCACCGTAGAGGTCATGACGCTGGCACTGCGCAGTTGAGGATGCACGCCTGGGCTCCCAGGTGGGGACCAGTGGGTTCTCCCAGCCACAGGAGAAACTCAGTGTATCTTCCTAGAGCATCGGTTTCATTCACGGCTGTGCCAATTAAAATATCATTTTTACATGTTTATGAACACAGATATTTTGAGTAGATTGCAAACTTCCCCTGGAGCTTTTAAGGTAAATCTTAGAGGCTCGCAGAGGACTACTTCAGGCCTCCAGAAGCACACATGTGTTCTCTGTTGAAAGCACACATGTGTTCTCTGTTGAAAGCGCAGGCTAAGACACAGCTTGTAGATAAGGAAATGAAGGCTGGATAGGGGATGTGACCTCCAACGTCACAGAGCTGGCAACCACAGAGCTGGGGTCCTCAGCCTCTAAATTCTAGGTGGTCCCCACCTCGGCAAGCCCCTACACCAGCCACACTGTGGCAGCCGCAAGACCTGGGGGGTCGGAGTGAAGCCCCTATCCCCCCCTAGACTTCACTCCCAAAATGTCACATCCCTCCCCTCCCCTCCGACAAGGGTTGCGATTACGGCTGCATCATTAGTACCCTCAAAACGAACACGGCTTCCAGAGACTCCTAAATGTGTTTGCAATGATTGCAGTGGCCCTTTTGATAAATAACTAAAGAGGAGGCACCTGACCTGGCGGCTGCGGAGGGTGAGGATGGGGCTGGAGAAGGGGGAAAGGAAGCTCCGCGAAGGACAGAAATAGTCATTTACAGTGGCAAGGAGGTAAGGAACTCGGCGTCCCAGGGGGCCTGAGCTGCTCAGATGTTCCCTCCAATACAGGCTGATGCTGTCCTGCTCGGCCAAATCGACCTGAGCAGCCCGGAAAGCTGCACGGCCGCACCTGTCAGCCCCAATCGGCACTGAGGAAATTTTGTTAGGAAAATAGATGTACCGAGATTCAATTTTTCGATTGTCTGAAGGCTTAATTTAGTGACCTTGGAGAATATCTCCTAGAGGTGAAAGAAGATGCTGGGGATCTGCTGAGGGGGCGGGGGTGGGGAGCTCACGGAGCTTCCCTGGTAATGGGTAATTTGTTTACTCTAATTTTCAGGTCTCTTTGGGAAGCCATGAAAATAGTCAGATAAGTGCTACCATTTTCTTAATCTTAAAAAAAAAAAAAAAAAGTGGTGCAGGGGTGGGGGTGGGGGTGGGGGACAGAGAGATGAGAGAGAGAGAGAGAGAGGGTGCCCCAGCCAGGCTCTGCTGCTTTCTTACGAGCAAGTAGTCATTAAGAGGATATGAATACATGTATGTGTGTCTATAGATAGATGATGAATAGACAGATGGAGATAGGTTTATTGTAAGCTTTTTAAGCATACACAAAAGGAGAAAAATAACATAACCTCACATACATATCACCTAGGTACAAAAATCACCACGTTTGCACCCCCCCCCCCCCCCCCCGGCTGCCTTCTTTCCTCTCCTCCCTTCAGCCCTTCTCTCCTCCCCCTTGCTCTTTTCTCTTTACTGGTGCTGCTGTAGTATCTTAGAGCAAGCCCAGGCCTCACGTCATTTCACCTCTGTCTCCTTCATGGCAAGTGGTATTTTGAGGAGGCTGTGTTGCTCTGGTGCCAGTCTGGCCTCATTCATAAAACAACCGAAAGAAAGATGCTCCTGGGAGAGAGGGGCTCTGGAATTGGGAGTTCCGATTCTGACTCCAATCCTCACCAATACTCTCGACCTCTCTGAGACTCGGTGTCCTTAGACGGGAGGATACTGGCTCATTGACCCGTCAGGGGATTGAATGAGATGTGATTCCAAAACCCTCCCAAGTCTGTGCACCCATAATAATTTACTTAAAAATGGGAAGTCAGCTGGATTTGGGTCCCCATTTGCTGACCCTTGCTCTTAGACTGACTTTATTCAAGATGTAACTCGTGCATCACCCACACACATCAGGATCCCTGTGCTCCTAGTTAAGCATGCCGATTTCTGGGGCCCATCCTGGATTAGCTAGCTGAATGTCACAGAATCACTGAGAGGAGATCTCAGAAATGGCCCCCAAGCAACCCTGAAGCATGCTGGTTTCAGAACCTCTGTTCTAGCTGCCTTAGAACTCACTCCATCCCTTCTCCCCAGTGACCAGCCTGGCCTTGGTTCCACCAAGCTCCAAGCCTATTCCCAAGTCTGCCTGAAGCCTTGAAGTGGCTGCCCCTCGGCCTCTGAGACCAGACCCCACCCCCACTTCCCATGAGCACGGAAGAGAGCCACGAGTTTAAATTCCAGCTTTGCAACTCTTAGCTCTGTAGCTTTGGCAGGTCCTCAACCTCTATGGCTCCTGATTTCCTCACCTATGAAGTGGGGAGAACCCCATGTCCATTCTAGGATTAAAGGCGAGTAGGAATATAAGATGGGAAAACACTGCTTACGGGACAGAGGCATGAGCATCTGTCTCCATCGCCTGGCATCAAATCCAGTTCTCTAAGTCCCAAATGGCTCATTTGTAAAACAGAGATAATAATAGTACCCACTTTATAGGGTTGGGGGATTAGAGGCGATAATGATAACAGCAATGAATATAAGATAACTGGCAGACAATATAGTATTATTGAAAGGCATAGTGTGGGGTTTTGTAATAGATTGTATTATGTTTATTACCAGTACAGAGTAAGAAATGTCTAATAGCACTTGGCACCTAGTAGGGCCTTAATAAATAAGAGGCGTTGTTACCCATTAAATTATTATATATAATTATATATTAATGAGAATGAAAGGTGCCTGGTGCAGTGCTGGGCAAACTGGGGACACCCAGGAGACTGCAGATAGCAGTGCCAGCGAGGGTGATTCTGTCAGCACCCTGTTCATGGTCGGCGTTGCCTAAATGTGGGTCCCATTCCCTCGCTCTTCTCTCTCACCTCCCGTCTCCTCCACGCACAGGAATGATTTCCTGTTTTGCATCCCAGCTCTCACCTGGACCCTGGATCAACACTCTTCTCTCTGGAGGCTGCTCTTTTATTGTCATCATCTTTGTCACCGTGACAGGGAGCAGGAGCCAGGCCTTGGTGTCCCCAGGCCCCCAGTGGGGTGTTCAGATTAGATTAGCTGGCAGCCCTCTTTCCTACTGTCACTAGCTGCCTCTTGTACTGTTGGCAGGGGTGTCATTAAGGCCTCATGGCCTGAGGAGCTAATAGAGACACCAGGGCTCCCAGTCGCCAACGCCTGCAGCAATTTGCACCTACTGACACCCAGAAGCTAATTCCCCTTCATGACCTGACAATTTCCACTGCAACTCTGTCCCCCATCACGTCAGCCAGCCCAGCCCCCTCACTCTGATAGATAAATCTGCCCAGAGCCCACTTCTAACAAGGAGGCAGGGGTGTGCCTGGCTCCTGTCCTAAAATAACAACATGGACTGTGGATGTGGTTTCTATCTGTCCTCTTAGACCTCACCTTTCCAGGTCCTTCCAGACCTGGGGTCTCCCTGGTGGAAAATGCAGCTAGATGTGTGATGGGGAAAAATACATAGAATAGACGGGGGTCTATGAAATTATATACCTGGGCCTGTAGTGACACAGACACCAGCTCCACCGCTTTCTGAGAGAGTTTATGCTATTGACCTTTCCTATCCAAAATCTGTAAAATGGACTTGACCACACTTCCCCTTCAGAGGCTGCCCCGATGTAATCTGTGTAAAGCTCTTCGAACAGAGCCTGGCCAATGGCCAGTGCTCATGTAGTGTCAATTCTCACTGTTTTAGAGGATCAGCCATTCAGTTTTTCATTTATTTACACTTTCCATTGATGCTTATGTGCTTTGCAGAGAAATCTGCTGTAGCACCCACAGAGAGGCAGGCTCAAGTCCTGGAAAGGATGGCAGTTTTGTGATCAGAGGAACCTGGGGTCACATCCCCTGACAAAACCATTTATCAGGAGCTCTCCGGCTTCCCTTCCCCCATCTATAGAATGGTAGGAAAATCACTTGAACTTGGCTGGCTAGCCTTAAAGAGGAAAGGGAGTAATGTGTCTAAAAAACATAGCTCCGTGCCTGGCGATGGCGAATACTCCATGATTCTGCTGAAAGAGAATAGGAGTCTGAGGCAGAGAGAGGAAGAGCAAAGCCAAGGAATTCCTTGAAAAGCGCATGTTCCTGTAAGGGTGCTCTCAGCCTTCCTGAATGCACAGCTTTGCAGGGATATGGGCAAGCATTTCTGGAAACTTCCTGACGCCAAGGGCTGGCGCTGTTTTACTGGACAATGTCTATCACGCCCTGGGTGATGCCTTTATTCCACATTGGTCTCAGGAATGGAGTATCTGTAGGCTGATGCATGCGATTACCTGGACAGGGGACCCATCCCTTCTGTGGCACCCCGAGATGTGGGTGCCACGGCGGACATGCAGGCGGCGGTGGCTTCCCCTTTTATGAGGAGCGATGGGGTAGGGTGGGATTCTCACTTCTTCATTCAGAGCCCCCGATGCTATGATGTGATTACCAGGCCCCTCCCCTCCCGCACCCCGCCACTGCCCGGCCGGCACGGGTGCAGAATGCAAACATCTGCCGGCATCATTAAGGCATTTCTATACAGCGCCGACCAAGGGCTGACCCTGTGACCATTTCCACCATTAGATTTGAATGACCTCAGCAGCAGGGCTGAAAGGCCGGAGTATTAATTCACAGAACCACAAGCTCAATTTAAGATTTAATTTGAGATAACGAAGAGCTACTGAAAGTGTATTCAAACTTCTAAGCAGGCAATAAAGGGCCTTTCCCTGTTTTTCAAGTTGAATATGAATCCAATATTTCTTTAGCAGAATTTATTCACAAATTTACAAACAACATGCACGCCTCCTTTCTCTTTTCCCAGTTCCTTTTGCTTCCCCGAGCCCCATGTGATGTTCCTTTTAAGTAGCATCCCCCCCCCTCCTTTCTTCCTAATTTACAAATGGCTGCCCTTTAGGGATTGCTTTTCTGTTTGATTATATCCTTGAAGAGAAAACAGGCTTCTTTAGGAATCTCTCCCAACATTCTGGTTCCCTTGGACCCCATCTTAAATAGGCTAAGTGTGTATGTTCAACAACAGGGTGTCCTATAGAAAGCTGTGGCCCTGCAATGTATTCTACTGTTTCCTCTGGGAGGGAAAGCGACGGGATTCAAAGCAATACACCACCCATTTGGAAAACTGTGCTTCTCGGTTCCGGTAAACTGTCTAGACTCTGAAGATTTTATTTCCAAAATATTTAAAATTCTAGCTGGAGATGGAAATTTCAGTTGCTTCAAGTAGATTTCAAGGCACCAAAGAGTTTATTTTAATATTTAAAATTCTAGCTGTAGATGGAAATGGCCCGCTTTGGACTCAGAAGCCTGAATCTTAGATGGTATTTAATGAGTAACTATTGGGTGTCTGGCACTGTTCTATTTATTGGGTAACTATTGTGTGTCTGGCACTGTTCTGGTACTTTCTTTGCATTTCTCAAAGACTCAGCCCAGCTTAGAAATAAAGAAATGTGTTTAAATCCTTGCAAGCAAAGTATCCGTGCCTCTTTCCTCACCTCAGTGCTTCCTGGAAGCAACTTTAAAAGTCATAAACATCATCAACATATGAGTATAAATATACTGCCAGTCACCTGAACTTGACCCTGTGACCCTGCTGGAAATGTACAACCCTCCTGGGAACTGCACTGCAAACATGCTGGTCTCTCATAAGATCATATGATGTGCAAAGGCAAGGACCACAGCCTTTCACAATCCTGCAAGTAATTTACTCTATTTGTCTTTGGGTTTTCAGAGTGAGAAGCCAGGGGTAGGTGGACGGAGGGGGCATTAAACTGGAGGCCGGACATAGCTGGTTTGGCTGGCTTTCAACCCACCTTCATCTTGACCAGCTGGGTAGCCTGGGGCAAGTCTGTCTACACATCGGGGCCTCCGTTTCCTCACTTTCTGTTATTCTTCTGCTCCTCAGGTAGAGATGAGGCTTACCATAGGGGATGAGTGAGTAGGTGTGAAGCCACAATTCCTGACACACAGAAGACACATAGGGGAAAGGCTCAGAGAAATGACCCACATGGGTATAAAGTGGTATAGTGGGTGGGACAGTGTCCCCCAAATTCATGCTCACCCAGAACTGCAGAATGGGACTTTATTTGGGAACTGGGTCTTTGCAGAGGTAGTTAATGATAAAGATCAGAAGATACTGGGTTAGGGTGAGTCCTAAATCCAGTGACTGGTGTCATTATAGGAGACACACAAGGACACAGAGAATGGAGGCAAAGACTGGAGTGATGTGTCTACAATCCAAGGAATGCTAAGTGTTGACAGCAACCAGCAGAAGCTGGGAGAGAAGCATGGGATGGATTCTCACTCAGGGCTCCCAGAAGGACCCAACCCTGCCAATGCCTTGATTTTAGATGCCCAGACTCCTGAACTGTGAGGGTAAACTTCTGTTGTTTTACATCACCAAGTTGTGGTAAATTGTTATGGAAGCCCTCGGAAACCCATACAAGTGGAAGGGTTTACCTTCAAACATGAGGCACTTTCTTAAGAAAAGGCCTGGTATTTTTATTGTCATTGAGGTTCTCAGCATTCTTGGGGTGGAGGAGGCACTACTCCTGAGTCTGCCCCAGGGATCCCCCCAAAAAATTCCTGGATTGTCTTGGCAGTCAATGGTTAACTTTACTAATAAAAAGGGGCTGTGAAGAACTTTTCAGATCACCCGTTTGGAACATTGTTTTTAAGGATGGCAAGTGATTTAGGAACGTCAAGGTGTCCCCAGACAATATGCTTGCATATCATTTGATCCCATCATTATTTCCAGTGCTGGGGGCCTGTGGCCCTCAAGTACATTGGGGCACTGAAGACAATGATATAGATAAATGGTGGCTAAATGGCTCACTTATTACTATAACTTGCCTACTGAGCTTGGCTCATGTCTTCCAAGAATCAGAGAAAGCTAAAAAAAATGCAAGAGGAGTGAGTTGAACCCATAGAGGCCAGCCCACTGGGTGGGAATGCAGAAGAGTGGACGCTTGTTATGGGATGAACAAGAGAAGGCTATGGGCCAAGTACACTGGTGAGGCCTTCACCACTATGACTTTCATATAATTTTCACAAGCTTTCATTCTAGAGCTGAGCACAATGAGTAGACAAATTAAGTGACTGGGCCTGAAACATTCAACTCAGGAAACAGATGCCAGCCTAGGCTTCCTGACTCTGCTCTCAACTCACAGGCTTGGCCTCTACTTTACAGTCCTTCTCTCTGTGCTATTGAATTTCTGCCAATATTCTCACTTGGGCTTCAGGAACCTTTGGAATTAAGTAGGACTGGCTCTATTTTAGAGAAGAGATAAAAACCCCGAACAGTTGAGTAGGCTCTAAAGCTAGTTACATGGTAGAGACAACACTCAAACCCAGGTCTGCCTTGTCCCAGGGTTGTCTACACTACTTCAAGGCCTGAACCAGCAGGGGCTGCAGAGTGGCTCCTACCAAGCCTCAGCCAAAGAGAAGAGTTTTGTGTGCTGTAAGAAGTGATGGTGTGGGAAGGCTGGGGTAGAGGACATCATGGAGCAGCAGCTGGGATGTGTCCACGCTGGAAGGAAGGTGGTCACTGGTGTGTGGCTCAGGTCCCCTTCCAGGAAGGCGTGTGGCCTTCAGATGTCAACCTCTGCAAGAATGCCTCAACTGAAGAGAGCCAGGTCCTTCCTAGGGCAAGGTCACATCCTTCCTGGGGCAGTCCACCCAATAACTAGTCAGGAAGGGGTGTGAAGGCCTGAGCACATTAACCCAATGGGGGTTGACACTATGCTGCGCCCTTCTAGCTCCAGACCTCTCCAAGAGGCCCTTGCCCAGCTACATTTCAGCTTGACTTCTCCCTCTGGCCATGCCAACTTCATTTCACAGGAGTGGGCCCTAAGACAAGTTCTGCAGGATAAGCATCCTCTCAGAGTTGGCTCCCTGGGAAACCCACACAAGGTTTCTCATTTCTAAAGAAAACTATGAGGTTTCTCATTTCTAAAGAAAATCTGACCTTTCACAGGGGCAATCCGACTGACTGCCTGGAGTCCTTTTTCATCCAAGTCAGAGGGTGGAGAGGCATGGCCCTGAGGAACAGACAGAGCTGGGACCTGAGAGCTTCCTGGGAGTTTTAGGAGGAAGCTGGGAGAGGACAGAGCTCGTCTAAGTGGGGCCTGTGTGTCTACACATGAAAGGCGCATCCCCAATGCCCGCAAGTGTAGGACTTAACAGGGGCTAAACTTGAACTTCTTTGTTGACATAATTAGCGTTGGCTCTATGTAAGAGGCTTTGTAGCCAACTTGGCATGAGTTTGTGAGTTTTGATTGGCAAATTTGAAGCAAAGTTCAGCCAAGCTCTATATCTATTTTGTACTGTGCCTTCTGAGCATCTAAAACAGCCACCTCTTCTGATAGATGTTCACTTTTATGGTTGTTGGTACTGAAGACATTAGCTCTTTACGTGGACAAATGCTTCTGGCAGGCCAGGCTGTGCGAGGAGGGCAAGAAATGCCTTTGGGTTCCTCCGAAAATTAATGTAATAAGATGCATTAATCAGAATTCTATCAAGTCTACACACTTGGCCTGGGCTTAAGAGGCAATACTCTGAAATTGCAGTTGGCTAAGCTCCCCTATTCTTTGCGAATCAGAGTGGGAAGGAAAAATGGAACAGAGCTAATGTTTAAGAAAAACTGGCAACAGGAAAAAGGTTCAAGCAACTTTTAATCCCTCAGCTCCACTAGGGGCTGCAGAGGGTTACGGACGATTTGATCTTTGTGTTTCTAAAGTTCCCGCAGACTGGGAATCAGAAGCAGTTGGTCAGACCCCGAGCCAGCTCAGGACCGGTCCTGGGCAATGGCTGGGGCCCAGGCGATTTACTTGTTTGCTTCTAGCTAAAATAACTGACTTCAGGACTTGCAATGGAATCTTGGCTACTTCTCACCTTCAGATGTTTGTAACCAGGTGAGGAGAAATTGTGGAAGCGGAAATAGATTACACAGAGGAGCATGCTGGCACTGCATGACTTTTGACTTAAAGATTACCTTCTCAAGAAACCGAACACAGAGCTGCGAAATCCGAGCCAGTCCCGGTGTTTCCATAGCCATCGCAGCATTTTAGATGACACTATATATTTCCAAGTCACATAATGGTGCCCTGAACATTGTACTGAATTTGGTTGTCTTTGAATGTGACATAGCTGCATCTGTGTTTACTATTATAACTCAGGACCCAAGAGATGCATATTTTTAAAGACAAAGGGCCAGGCTTTTGTGGAAATGCCCCCACCCACCCCCCTCGTATCAAGAAGAAAAAAAAGAGTGGCTCCTGCTTGTCTGGTAGACTTCAGTAATTGGCAGGATTTTGAGTAAGCTCTTTTAAGAGCCCTTCGTTTCTATTTTCACATTAAACACACTTGCAATATCTATTAAAAGCACAAATACTGAAGCACACACCAAGACTATCAATGAGCTTACATCTGGAGTCCTCGGTACATCAGGGGAAATGAAGTGCACATTCATATAGTTGTATTTCTTGGGAACTCACATGTGGGAGGGGAAGATGATCCCCTTTTTCTCTCCCCTCCTGGACCGAGCCAGTGTCCCACATTTTACATCTATTCTATATCCGAGGGCTTATCTAAAGGGGTCAAGTTCAGGATTTGATTAAAACAACAAATACTGGATTCTGCCTTCATTTTGAGGAGTATTTGCATTAAAGCCTGGAGTATTCCACAGGGAAAAGTGGAACACATACATGGATTTTTCTGCCATGTTCTGCCTGGGACCCCGTGGCCTCACATTTCTAGGATGATTGAGCAATATCCCAGGAAAGACACACAAGGTCACCCAGGGGACTTGGGAACATCTGGGAGAGAGCGGGGTCAGTGAGTGGGTTGGGGAGAGAGCCTCCAGGCCCTGAGCGGAGCTTCAAAATCATTCTCAAGGTTACATTCGGGCGCCGACAGAGCCAGATGTGAGCGTGGACTTGAAGGCAGCCAAGCAGCGGGATGAGGGTCATTTAATCACGGGCAGAGAGGTCTGCTTGCAGCTGCCCTTGGCCTCAGACTGGCAGTTGCGCATCTAGCTCTTTAGCTTCTTTCCAGATTTCTTTAAAAGAACAGGAAGAATGGAGAGACGGAAACCCAAGGGAAGGAAACAGAGCCATAACTCAGCAGAAGTCTTCTTTCAGAGTCTCCCTCCGCCCATAAAACTCATAAATATGTGTTTTGGATGAAAGTTTATGCATTGGGCAAGGATATGGTCATGGTCTGAGATTCCAAACCCTACCTATTGGTCAGGATCCTGGCAAGATACAGAGGGCACACTCTAAATGGGTAACTTGAGGAACTTTGAATAAAGGCACTGTTTGCAAAGGTCATTGCAGGGTCAAAGGAACCAGTGAGGTTTGGGGCAGTATCCTGGGGTAAGTCACAGTGGAACAAGCTCCCCACCCTTGACAGCTGGACAGTGGGAACTTTCTACAGAGGGAGTCGGCCAACCCACACGCTGCAGGGAGCAAGCCTGGGGACTGGAGAGCCTAACCTTGCTTTGTTCTGAATTCCTGTCGGTGCCCATCGTTGCTAAATCTGACCTGAGGATGAAAGGCAAGACAGCCCATGAGGTCTGCCTCCTGGGACACTGGAGCAGGGTAGGAGGGGTGCGGAGGGGGCGAAGACAACCAGCGCATAAATCATACTCTAAAGGGCTTTAAGGGTCTCCAGGGCCCTGCTGCAAGGGCAAATGAGAGGTCCAGTGGGCACGGCATGGCCACGCTTCCCCAAATTCAACAGAGAGACCTTGGCTGTAAGGTTTAATACATTAGCGAGCCGCATCAGGTGTTATTTGGAGGTAGGGCTCTTTTCCCAGTAAGATCTGATTCAGGAACCCCTGGCCTAGATGTTTCTCTGGTATCTCCCAGGTCTGTGGTGTGCGATTCCATAGGAAGAACTGGGTATAATCGAGAGAGTGCACGACTCAAAATCACATTTGCTAGCAAAGAGCACTGACATTTTTTTCCACCCATGGCTACCACCCCTTTTGTTTTGTATATATGTGGAAAAGCCAACATTTTGAAACATATGTTGATTTTAAATTTTTTCCAAGGAGGCCACATCTTGGTAGTTTTATTTGACAGTGTAACATTGGGGAATCTAAAAATAAATAAAGTCCTTTTTTTTTTTTTAAATGGAGCGCCTTTGAATTAAAATGGAAACATGCATATCTGTTTCAAGATTTCTAGGAAAAAAGGAGATATTTCCACCGGAGGATAAGAGGGAGAAAGAGGGACAAGGGAAATCAAACACAAGACAGATGAAAAATTATTGCCTTAAAGACACACAAAGCAGAGGCACATTTTTGCTGAAATTCTCTAATAAAAAATAACTGGAACGCTTCCCAGTACCTGGGCCCACTGGCTGGCAGGGAACGGACCAGCAAAGTGGGACTGTCTCCTGTGATGGCACTCCCTTGGGCACAGAAGACTCAGCCAGGTGTGCCAGGGAGGTGTTATCGAATGCAGATATTAGAGCTGGAAGAGACAAGGAAAACACATAAAAGAAACAACAGGTTTCTCAACCCAGGGAGAGGTAAAATAACCTACAGCTTGGGAGTGGGGGCAGGCCAGCCTCAGGAAGGTTGGGGTTGGGGCTCTTCCTTTCCTAATATAGATTAATGACTTGCTCAAGCAAGCAGCTACGGATTTGCCAAATGTGCTGACCGCCTGAAATTAGCAAAGGTGGTGACTAAGGAAGGAAGGAAAAAAAAAAAGAGTGGAGTCTGAATTCACCTCACTCATCCTGGTCTGACATATGACAAACAAAATGAACAGCGACAAAGAGAAAGCAACAAGTATTAGGTAGTGGAAAACAAACACCAAATAAATGTGATTGATCTCAAAGGAGGCCTTCTGTTGTTGGTAAGACCTTGGGATTACAATAGGCACACATGCTCACACTGCAAGCCCCCCACCGCCAGCCAGACTCACACAGGCCCAGAGCAAAGCCAAGCACAGAAGAGTAATATGGGCACAATTGTATCTCTTTTAACCAGGACAAAATGTGTTTGCCCAGAAATTAGAATAGATTCTCCTGGATGGTGGCAAAACTCAGCTCAAGTATCGCACTCCTCTTGTCACCTTATAAAAATGTTCTTAATCTAACACTTGAAAGGTATTAGGGAAAGGGTGGAGGCTAATTCTCAGACTTAAGAGCCTGAGTATTCTTTAAAGGGCTATAAATATCCAGTTTAGGAGGCAAGAAAAAGAAAACGAAAGGAAAACATTTAATGAAAAGTTATTTAGGGCCTGAAATATCTTTGTGAGGGGGATGACTCTATGGCAGCAAAACAGCAAACACCACAGGCAATAAAAAAGGTAAATTTGAGCAGCTGATTAAATTTTCTTTTCCTGAATAAAAAAGTATTAACTAATTATGGGGAGGGGGGGCGGAAAGATGTGCATGCAAATTTCAACAACAACGAAGAACACAAGGAAAACACAAGTATCCAAATATTCTTTACAACGTGATTGAAATAATAGAATTTAGCATAAATTTAAAAGAAAATGAAAAGAAAGGAAGAGAGGGAGGGGAAAGAAGAAAAGATAGCAAATGCAGTGAACGCACACAATGACGGTTTCTCAATAGCATTCTAGTGACATGAATGTTCTAGCAAATATAATTCCCCAAAGTGGAGCATCCACCCAGGGAGCCTATGAATCAAAATCAAGAGAGGATAGATGATCCTGAGTTCATTGGCAATTTCAGAATTCTTTAAAAACTATATACCTGGATGTGTACACCCGCAAGCATGAGTGTACACACGGGTATGCCTCGGCATGTCACAGAACACTGATTTTCCAAACTGTGAATTACGGAAGTCCCTTCGGACTTTTTAATCGGTTGTTCACATGCATTCCTCTGACATTCAGAAGAGGAGAGAAGCCAAGTCTTCACACTGGCACACTGCGTGCCTGTCTCTGTCTTTCTCCATGTCTAAAATACAGAACAAGTTCCTGAAAATCAGGAAAGCCCCTCTGTGTGTCCTAGGTTGACCAGATAGACGTCTGGCGTCAGGGCCTGGGTTCTGGCTGTGATATCTTCTAACTGTAGGAACACCGAGTCCTTACTGCATTACTGTCACTTCTGGCTTCATGAGAAAATGACGGAGCACTTGTCTTTTTACATCTCACGCTGTCATTCGTCTTTCTCTATGGAGTTTTGTGTGTTTTTTTCTTTCTCTCCTGCATAAGATGCTCTGTCTCCAAGAAGAGAGTCTTAATATAGTTATTTCTTCAGAGGACAGCAAATCTAGTTTATATCCCCACCCACTTCCACACTTGATATTATGGCCCACTTCAGTTGGGATTAGGCAGGCTTAACAATTAGAAGCAAATGTCCTGTGGAGCAGGCGAGGGTCACTCGGAAGGAACAGCTGAAGGGAACATTCTCCAGGCTGCAGAATTTGTCAAGGCGGTCACGGCGGTAGCGAAAGATGCTTTAATCAGTTGTTCGCTGTTAATTCCTTTTGCTAGTAAACATGCCTCCGAGAGTCCCAGGTGATACATGGACCAGTACTTCCTAGGGATGTTCTCTATACTGACATGCCACGTTGGATGGCTTGTCGTTCTCAAACGTGGAACACAACCGTGGCTACGATGCGCACGCAAACATGTTAGCTTAGCGTATGCAGCAGGGGACATGACTGGGCAGAGCCTGATGCGGTTTAGGTGAGCTGCTATTGAACAGCTCGAGGTGGAAATTGCACACTGGCTGGAAATAGCGCTATGTTCTAGTAGATATTTCTTGAGTACTTCAGCATAGTTTTGTAGCATAGGGCAGTGGACACCCACAGCTCTGAAGGGGAGTATCAAAGGACCTTCTAATAAAACTGTGTGAGGGCTCCCCTTCCCAATACTACTCTTAATTCACTGGTGAGGGGATTTGGAAATGTGCATCGGGGCCCGAGAGATTCCCTGGAAGCACAAAGAAACTCTTTCTCTCTGGAGAATCCATGTTTGTGTGTGTGTGTTTAAATTGATTTTAGAGAGGGAGGAAGGGGGAGAGAGAAAAAAAACATTGATTTGTTGTTCCACTTATTTACACATTCATTGGTTGATTCTTGTATGTGCCCTGACCTAGGACTGAACCCACGACCTTGTCTAATTGAGAAGAGGCTCTAACCACTGGGCACTCGGTCAGGGCAAGACCCATGTTCTTAATGCTTCTCTGGTATTATGAGATTTGCTAGGTAAACAGGATACCAAGGGTGCCCCAAAAAAACATGCCTTGAAGGGGCGAGTATGGGCTATACCCCCAGAAGAAGAGGGCAAGTTTAAGGGCATGGTCAGCTGGTGCTCATCCACTGGGAAGAGCAACCGAAGCGCTTACACGAGCTTCCATGTGGGGCTCTAGGGTGCACGGGGCACACCCTCCTGCCCTTCCTTCTTCCTTCCCCGGCCAAGTCTGAAGGAACTGTCATATCTGCAGGGGCAAGCACAGCCCAGGCTCCTTGCTGGCAGGCCCATTTGCTCTTTTTCTAGATGGCATTTGGAACTAGGACTAGCCCTTTTCTACTGGATTAAGTCTCTGGGTTATGGAAAAGCTGATGGGAGGAGAAAAATACAAGGAGGCACCAAAAATAAATAAATAGCCTGACTCCTGCCTATTTGGGGCAATGGAAGTGGGAAGGGAAGGGAGAGTGGCAGGGGACACCAGGGTAGCTGGGGTGGAGGGGTAAGCTTCAGTTATTAACCTGAAAACTAAGAATAGATTTTTATCTCATTTGTACCTGTTGGGGAAGCAAAGCATATATGCAATACAATAAAAACCATTTGCATTCAAAAAATGGTCCTTCCTTCCCAGAATACGAGGGTGGATTTTCTTTAGCCCTCCTTTGTGGCTTTGCTCTGGTTTTGGTCTTCCCTTAGGCCCCTCCCCACAAAAAAACTGATTTCTTAAAACATTCTGCTCAGACATTCATTTCTAGTAACAGGGCGCACGGTCTAAAGCAAACCACGCAGGGGAAGCACCTGTACATTTTCTCACCTGACTTGAGGCTGCCTCTGAGAAGGGAGCGGGGAAAAGGGGTGGAAACTGCTCTCTCCACACGGATGGCGCACCGTGTGGCCTCAGTGCTTCGTGGCGACCGCAGCTCGTTAGCTATATAGTTAGCACGAAGCATGCGACCTGTGGGGCCATAAAACTCCCCATTATAATTCATCAGGTCCTGAGAGTTCTCCTAAGTACATTTAGATCAAGAGCATGACATTTCCCCCTAATGGTGGCATTGGCTAATGGCCTAACCGACTCCGATGGCTCCTCCAAGCCACACGATTATATTGTGTCTGTTCAAATGAGTGGCTGTCGTTGAGGGAGACAGGTGGACTTGGAGGAGCAGTTTAGGCCGGTGGTCAAGACCACACACAAGGGCGCTGAGGAAGTTAGAGCCTTTGAGCCCCGGTTTACTCATTTTTGAAGTAGAGATATTAATATTGACCTCTTGGGTCTGGTGTGAGGATTATATGGAATGAATGCTTGGCTCTGTGTAGGAAATCAGAGACGATGGCTTATTTTTCTGTTGGAACTTATGCTTAAATCAGTGAGGCATTGAGGAAGAAATCCCGCTACCCGGCCCCATGGATGGACATCAGCCTCCTTCCCCTGGTGGTTGCACATTTTTCTAGTATGAGAACACCTTTTATGACATCAAAATTCACAGACACCCACGCTTTAGCAGCCATTAATTGAGTAAATACGTAATAATCAAGTGCTACTATGAAGTCAGTAATACATATTTTGTTTTGTTTTGTTTTTAATCCACAACTGAGGATATTTTTTCCATTGCTTTTCAGAGGGAGAGGAAGAGTGAGAAAGAGAGAGAGAGAGAGACATTGATGTGAGAGAGACACATTGACTGGTTGCCTCCCACACATGCCCTGACGGGGGCCGGGGATAGAGCCTGCAACCAAGGTACATGCCCTTGGCCAGAATAGAACCCAGGATCCTTCAGTCCGAAGGTTGACGCTCTAACCACTGAGCAACACCAGCCAGGGCGAATTCCATAATACCTTTAAAATGAGTTCCTATTTACACATCACAATAGGACTTTCCCACTGCTGAAAACCTATTTGCACCTACATATTATTTATTCCATCTAGAATACCATATTGCAGCATATATGGATTTGAAGAAACTTTATAGTAGCTCCTGGTTATACAATAGTAAGTAGCTTCCTCTCTGAGGATCAGTTAAGGGCTGTTAAAGGCTGGGACCCTTCAATCTAAGAAAATATTTCTTTCTAGGAAGCACAAATGCTCCTAGGTGAAATTGAGTTGCTTTATCCCACGGCACCCTGCATTTACCACATTTGAATCAGGTTTTAGCCACTGTTATTAATTAGAAACAGCCTAGAAGCAAAAACATTTAAAATAAACCCGAGCCCTGGATGTTAAAGCTGTCATTTTTTCCTATGGCCTCATGATTCAACGATTAATGGACCTTAAAACAGTCATAAAACACCAAGGCCCTTGCTCAAGCTCAGAAGAACAAGAATAGTTTTACTTTGCTCCAGTCTTCTCGTTTTAAATTCATTGGGTGTCATCAAGCTCTGTAAACACTTTTAAGTATTTTGACTTTGTGGTATAAGATGTTGTTAACCTGTTTCCTCCCTGACCTTCATTGCCTAGCAGCATGTTGTGACTCAGTGGAAAATTCATGAGAAACAGCAAGGATGTACTCAGTGACATGGATCAGGACACAATAAACCTAAATAATGGCGCTAATGTGCAGATTCTGATTCAATAAACTAACTCGCTGAAGATTTATGGAGCATCCAGTCTGCACCAGGCACTCGGTGGACACTGACACAGATAACATATTTTATTTTCACTGCCCTCAGTATAAACACAAGGGGTCAGCATCAGTGTCCCCCATTTCATAGATAAGTACACTGATGGCCGTTGCAGGAGTTAGTGATGGGCAGAGGTGGGATTCAAAAACTAGGTTTTCTGACTCCCAAATAATACTTCTTTGTTTCCAATACACCACTTCAGGATATTAACCTTTTGCTTATGATCTGCGAAGACTGTACTTTTCAAAAGTGCCATGGCAATATTTCTAGACCCACATTCCCTTCCAGAGCCCTCCCACTGCCCCATCAAGAGGGAGAGTCTGCTTCCTCTCCCTGTAAATCTAAGCAGGCTTTTGTGACTGCCGGGACAAAGAGAATGCAGAAAACTCAATGCTACATGACTTCTGTGGCTAGGTCCTAAAAGGCAATACAGAGCCTGCTTGGATCTCTCTCTCTCAGGATACTTGCTCTCGGTGCCATGCTGCCATACTGTGAGGAAGACCAAGATACATGGAAACAACAGGTAGGTGTCCCAGCCAATAGTCAAGATCACCCTCCTAGACTCACGAGTGAAAAATGTTCAGATGATCCCAAACCTCAGCTGACGCCGACTGGAGCAGAGACAAGCTATTCCTGCCAAGCCCTGCTAAGGCCACGGATTCAAGAACAACATAAATGTTGTCATTTTAAACCACTACACTTTCGGGTGGTTTGTTATATACAACAATAGTTACTGGAACATGATCAAACTTTAATGAAACTGCAGAATAGACAAATGCTTTAATTCCCTCATCAAAGACACCCAATGGCTAAAGGATGGCTCCCCATGTAAGAAATCCTGACAGGAAAAGGGAAAGGATTTGGCTGTAGAGAAACACTGAGAATTTGGAAGGCTTATTATATCAGGGAATTAAATGGAGCATTTGATAGAAAAGAAAACAGAATGCCTACTGAATATACCACAAAGTTTAGATTTATGACATTATTTGTTTATTGCTTTGACTACCAACATCTATCTATAGCCTCAAATGGCTTTGAACTAATTGACTAGTTTGGCTCTGAAAGGCTTCATGGCTCAAGTGAATCTTCCAATTCTGTCTCTTGGGGGATCGGAGTGGCAGTGGGTTTATTCCACAATGCTCAGAAGATGAGAAAAATGTTGCTGGAATGCTAGACAGGGAGCCCAACAAGGCAGGAGAACATCTTACTCACGTCTGGATTCACAGATCCTGGCCTTGTCCCTGGCTATTTATAGAGAAATTGAAAGAAAAACTGGATAACCTCAGAGATACAGCCATACAAACAATTAAAGAAGGTTGGCAAAGCATGGCAGTGACTTCTACTTGACACTCACACGTTCACCAGAATAAGAGGTTATGTCTTAGCAATGAATAACCTAGAGTCCGAGGCGCTCAGCATTTCCAATACATCCTCAAGGTGGCTCCTATCTGTGTCGCCTGTGTTTGACAGCCCAGAGGTGCTGGTGAACTAATTAGATCCCTCTCAGATACACGTTTCCTTTCTTGGTTAAGTCTGCTTTGCCTATCTTAAAAATTTTACCGTCTACTACTTAAATTTTGCTATTTTGATAGTAATATTCTTACCTTCATTTATTTGACTTATACATACAGACATTTTTATTTTTAAGATGTATTGCAGATATCAGGAGAAAGACATTTCGCATGGGCTTCCCAAAGTCAGAAAATACAGATGGAAACCATCCAAAAGTATGGGGGGAGATGTCTCAATCTTTCAGGAGCTGTTACGTGTGAAGAAATTTATATTAATTGGGTTGCTTTTAAAACCTGTAACACTGCCACTGCTACATCCTTAGAATCACAAAACGCCTAAGGTATAAACAGGATTATTTTTTTCTTTTTATTTATGGCTGTGAATTTTCTGTGCACACCTGGACTATCAAGGTAACTTTTGCTATAAACAGCATTTTAAAATTATCACATAAAAAACTATCAAGCACTAAATTAGAAAAAAACAGAAATTCGCAAGTGATAGTTAAATTTATGAAGCAATTCTGCTACACTCAAAGGCTCATTGCTTGACTTGTAAAAAAAAATTTGAGCTGCGTGTAAGGCCTGGGTAAGAATTTTTCTCCAGTGGGGGAACCACAAGCCACACCAGACCCCAAATGAGAGTCACATGCAGAACATATGCGCTTGGGATGTGCGCTTGTTTGCATGACTAATGGTGATAATATTAAAAGTCTTTTCTCATCATTTCAATTCTTTTTTTTTTTTTTTTGGCTGAGTGCCTTTTTTTGCTACCTCCAAGAGCTGTTAATTTTGCTCACTGCTGAGCAAAAGTCAAAGTCAGAGTCTAAACAGCTTGTAATGAGTTTTCAATGGCCCATCTCAATGAAATTGAGGGCAAAGACCAGCCGGCTCAGGCAATGTCAGCCCTCGGAATTTATTAGCGAGGGCGAGTTGTGTTGGGGGAAGGAGCAGAGGAGGGACTGAGGTTCCTGGGCTCTTCAAGAGGGGCCCTAGCCCTTATTAAAAAGTGGTGACAACAGGGCACACGCCATCAGGCCTATCTGCCCTCAGCCCCCGTGGTTGCAGGGTCATGCCTGGCTGGGGAGCGAAGGAGAAAGGAGTCAGTTTCCATCTCGTGATGCTGCTGTTACTCCTGTCTACCTCTGGCCCCCCAAGGATCCAAAACAACATCCCCCGAATACCACCTCTGCCCCCCACCCGCACCTGGCTCAATCTGCTGATGGTGATTTAGGCAAAAGGGGGCAGAATTCAGTTTTTTGAGTTCTTTCATTTGTTCAGTTCTGTTTAAATTTCTCTGTCACACCCATTTCCTACGGGTCCCTTGTGATTTTGCTCCCAAGAATGAATATCCATTAAAACCACACACTGCTTTTCTGCACAAGCGCAGCATCTCCCTATAAAACAGAATTCTGCATGAGCCTGACAACTAAATTCTACACTTGAGAGCAGAGATCAATTTGACAATAGATTCTTTGGCCAAAAGAAACGCAAGGCAAACCACTAAAATAACAGACTTGAGCAAGGTGGTGGGTGGTTTGAGGTGGG
Organism: Miniopterus schreibersii; assembly: GCF_964146895.1. Taxonomy (NCBI): domain Eukaryota; kingdom Metazoa; phylum Chordata; class Mammalia; order Chiroptera; family Miniopteridae; genus Miniopterus; species Miniopterus schreibersii. Next base: position 21,621,243 of record NC_138121.1, on the reverse strand, counting down.
GGAAAGAAACTTACTTCTGCATAGCCAGATGTTTTTATTTTAGGAGGAACCTGTGCGGTTTGTGCTAAGCGTTGACATGTCCTGCGAGTGGAATAAATTAGGACTGTTGGATCCTCTAAGATAAATTTTTATACAATTGATATTAAATTATGATCGATTCTAATATATTTTTACGAAGGACCTACTAACTGTCAACCCCAGTGCCAAGCACCAGGGATTTCATGGCAGGCCTAGTGATGAAATTCAACTCATCTTTTTCGCCACTCATTCATTTCTTCAATCTTTCATTCATTGATTCATTCACTTACTACATTCACGAAGATTTATTAAGTACATGCTAAGAACAAAGTTATGAACTAGGTTCGAGGGGGAAATATCCAGTCCCTATCCTCTACTAATTTAGATTCTAGTGAAAATTCCAGATGAATATAGTGGATTTCTAAAGCCTTCCACAGACCACTCACTTCATATTTGTTTAAATAGACTTGTTTTCCCAGCATTCACCTTGTCCAACTTATTCATTCATTTCTATTCATAATCATGTCCCTTTCCATGTCCCACAGCATTGCTGGGAAAATTAAACATGCATTAAATGTCTCACACAGAGTAAGAGTGTGTTGTATGCATTCAATAAACAGCCAAAAAGAAACACAAAAACCCCAAAACCACCAAATGTTGCTCTTTGTGTTTAACATATCTGTATATTTAAAAAGCATGCCCCATCTAAAAGTGGGAATTACTCATACACACATCCTCAGTCGTTTTCACAATGACAATAATGCTAATAACAAAAACAGTAAGAAGAGGCCTCGGTGGCAGAAGCCATTACTCGGTGCCAAACTCTGTGATAGACCATTTACACCCATTATCTCATTAAATTCTCATTTAACCTACAAGTCAGGTACTATTTTTATCCCATTTTGCTGATAAAAGGTTGACAGAGGTTAAGTGATTTACCCCAAATCACAAAACCAGTGTGCATTTCAGATCAGGGAAATCTGACTTCAAAAACCTATAAAATAGCGAAACCCTGTTTAGATCATAAATTCTACCCAGCTTTAATCTTTTAAGTGAAAATTGAAATGCCCCTTTGTCTGAAAGAGAAATGTAATTGATCCATACGCACTACAGAGAGGGACTATAAAGATGTGTGTAGGTGCTCGAAATAGTTCTACCTCCAAAACTCACCACCGACTTTAAAACTCCACTGGCAACCTTGTTCAGAAACAAAAAGGGGGAGACACTGTTAGTGGGGGTGAGAGCTCAAGAATTCCTGTGACAAGGACCAGATTCCTTAGGACTTATCAACTGCATGCAAATACTAGGGGCATAAATATCCTCATAGGAAGTTAAAAATGCTAAGTGTTTCTAAAAAATAAGAAAGAGAGAATTACACATACAGCTGCCCAGAAAACTGTAGCATGAAAAAAATGTACTTACTTGGGGCAATACTTATGCTTACAATTTTTGTATTTTATCAAACTTCCCTATGAGAGCCTGGTGTTTAATGTTTTCTATTGGGTAGAACCTCACTACAACTTTCTAAACCAGCGATTTTCAATCTTTTTCATCTCATGGCACACATAAACAAATTACTAAAATTCTGCGGCACACCAAAAAATATATGTTTTGCTGATCTGACAAAAAATATTGGTATAATTTTGATTCACTCACATTGGACATCTATCGGTGCGTTGGCTGTTGTCATTTCTTTATTTGACAGTCTACGGGAAAAGAGGTCAGTGCCCCTGACTCAACAGTCAGGTAGTGCATATTTTAAAAATTCTTGCGGCACAACAGTTGAAAATCGCTGTCTGAAACCATCAGACTATTTGTTGACTAAGAAAATCAGTCAAAGTGAGTGCAGGGGAGAAAATGTTATCTCTGGACTAGTTTGCTATTGTAACCAGCCTGATAAAGACTAGACACACCAACGTAAGCCAAGTGAGCCAACTAAGCTTTTGGGTTTTTGAACAATTCTCTCATTCTGAAAAGTGACCCTAAATCAAGCAAGCTCCCACACGAACCCCCTCAAACGTCTGCAGTCGAGCCTTTGCTGGGGCTAGCTCCCCCCTTGCGGTCAGCTGATGCTGCAAAGCATTTATTTAGCAAAGGAAGCAAATGACAAATCCTTCAGTGAGGACAAGGCCATGCATGTCGCCGACTAATTCTGATAGCGTATACTTGCCCCCACTCCTCAGCCCTCCGGCTTCTTAGGAGAAGAAAGCAGCGGAGAGTAACACCCTCTTTGGGGTGATTTTCACTCCCCAGTATCTAGAGGTTCCTGCAGAATCATAACCTGAAGACATCACATCCCTCCATCCGGTCGCCGGTTCCCAAGCAGAGCCTCAGAGCAACACGTCTGTCCTTGTGCTGAGGGCCCATGGCGTGCCCCAGGGGGAACCCAGCCCCTTCCTGGCACTCCTTCCAAGTACCCTGGCTGCAAAGTCCAACTTTTTTTTTCTTTTTTTTTGCCACGGAACAGTGAACATTTACCCAATCATTAAAATCGCATCTACCACGATATTTTTTCTCCTTCTCAGTTTTAATACATTTTTATAATTGCATTGAAGATAGTCTAACCCTGTTTTTAGTGCAAAGATAAAATTTATGAACCGTGACAAATGTATCGTCTTAGCGCCAACCCCAACGATAACAATGTGCGTGGAGAAAGCCGGGTGTTCGCTCCCTTCTGCCCGTCTCTATGGGGCGGGAGGGGGAGAGTTCCTCCGAGCCCCAGGCCTGGTGTTCCAGATGCCAGGGGGTCCCCACCTATGCCCGAGGGCCAGGGCTCATTTCAGGAGAAAGTATTCATTCACCCAGAAACTTTTCTCAAGTTACGTACGTAATTGGAACTGTGACAAATATGTATTTTCATTCTTTTTTATGTTGGGTGGAAGTGTGGCAGCTTCTGTGGACATAACCAAAGGCATCTGATTAGATTTGTTCTCTCAGTGACTCACCCACTTTCCCCTTCACCTTTTTCCATGTTTCCTTTAGAACATGTTTTTGGGGGATGTAAAGCAAAGGGGCAGAATGGGGTAGCAGAAAGGACAGCAAATCAGTGCCAGAGAAAGTAGGGTTCAGAATTCAGTTGGGCGACCAGGGAGCTGGGTGACCTTGAACGAGCGTCACCTCTCTGGGCTTTGCTTTCCTCACGTAGACAGGAAGGATTTGGATAGGATTTCTGAGCTCGGACATGAGATGTTACAAAGAGATTATTTAAAATAAAACACCTCCAGCTTTCAGACTATATCACTGGTGAGAAAAAAATCACTTTTAAAAGAAAATCGGAAATGTGAATGAGTTCTTAAAAATTCAGCAGTCACATTTGCTTGGATGTGTGTTTGCAAACACGGATGGACATCACGAAAATGAGAAAGAAAAAAAAAGATTTTTGTAAGCATCTACCCTGGGGGTTCCAACCTTCCTCGTGGAGCAAACCCCGGCCGTGAACTCTCCTCTCCGCTGGGAAAGAACACGAGAGAGGAGACGAAAGCTCCAAGTGAACTTTCTGCATTGCCCCCCTTTTTCTTTAGAAACGGAGAGTTTTGCAGTATTTCCTAACTTTACATAATAGCCTTGAATAAGACACCAATGCTAGGGACCATAATGAAGTGGACGGAATCTATACAATTTAAAAGCACTTATTGTGACAAAATGGATGGGGGAGGTCTGGGTGGCACGAGTGCGCATAAATGAAATGCATCCCGCCGGAAAAGCATTTTGCTCACATTGTCATTTACGGCTCCTGAATTAATAGACCAAGAAAGACACCACCGGCCCCAACAAAATGCTGTAAAGCCACTGGCAGCTAGTGGTGTCTCAAACTTTAATTCCCCTGGGGAGAAAAGGACACTGCCTAATCTGTATTCAGTCCTGACATTGGCCACATCTGATATGGAACATTAGCTTCTAAGTCTCTCAATAGACTCGTGTCCTTCAGTTTATATTATTTTATGTTAATAGTAGAAAAATTACACACAACATCATTTATCATTGTTATACTCTGCTATACATCCCATGGCTTATTTTAATATATTTATTTACCCCTGAGACAGGGAGAAATTAAAAATATATATGTATCAAGAAAAACCTATAGGGAAAAAAAATATCACTGTAAATCTATTTTTAAAAAACAAACAAACAAACAAACAAAAAAACTCCTCCCTTGGGCGGGTAAAATATATTATATATAGCTAAGCTTCTGAAGATAAGGTGCATTCTGCCTAAGGACGCAAGTCTGGGCTGTACAGTAATTCCCCGGGCATGAGTCCATAATAAAAAGAGGCATATTAATGATAGTATATCTTTGTTCCCTCATCTGACCAGTTTTTTTTTCATTTGTCGATTATATCCTTGGGTCTCCCTTGTTCTGTTATTAGCTTTTTTGACATTTGACCTCTAGCTAGGGAAAAGCGAGATTTTTTTTTTTTCCCTTCAAAAAGCACTGTCAGTCTGAACCTGGCTCTCACTCTTTTTGACCCAGATGCCACAAGCACATAGCACAACCTTAGTTTGGATTAAAAACAGCAATGATGTCCTTGTGTTTAGTGCCTTAGTTTCTGCAAAGTGCTGTGGCTGACATTGTGGAGATGACACGATGGGTTTCAAGGAACACCAGCATTGGTATCTTGATGCCTGAGGCTATATCTCTCTGTCCCTATGTGACACGGGAAGTGGCCCATCTCTCTGACCCTCCCTTTCCTCCAAGGATTAAGATCCCTCAAAGTTTCAGTGATTTTTCTGGATGAAAGAAGGTGAGGGGATTGGCCAAAGAACATATATGCATAGCCCACGGACACAGACCACAGTGTGGTGATGGCCAGAGGGAGGGGAGGCCGGGGGCTGGGTGGAGGGGGGGCAAACAGAAGAAAATGGGGACATCTGTAATAGTGTCAACAATAAAAATAAAGTTAGAAAAATGAAAATGAACAAAAAAAAAGGCACGGTTATACAATACACCCTTCTAATTTTGTCTTCCAAGTAGACCGTGGCTGTCTTGAGACTCTCTCTCTCTTAGCAGTTACTCTTGGTTACAAGGTACTTTCACAGATTAGGTCGTGGCACCCCCACCCAACACGGTAGGCGAGGGAGGTGCAGTTTCCCCAATTCTATTGACAAGGAAACTTAAGACAAAGATATTTACTGAGTGGCCGGGTTCACCCAGCAATGAATGGCTGAACGGCTGAGCTGGGAACTGAATCGAAGTCTGGCTCCTGCCTCAGACAGGGCTCTTTCTAACACATTTCAATGACACCAATAAGCAGATATATTTGTGATGAATATGGACAATTTTTTTTCCAAAAGGCAAGATAAAGCTGATGTCACTTATATAAGACTGTGCTATTTAAAAGCACTATACTAACCAAGGAACACTAGAGAGCAAGGCAAAGGCGGCAATGGGCCATTGAAAACATTTCTCTCGCCTCCTGAAGGTATCACCAGGCTACCTTTCCCAGACTCCCTTGCAGTGGGCATGACCATGCGACTGAGCTCTCGCCAATGGAAAGCAGGTGGAAGTGATCTCGCTGCTTCTAAGCTTAGCTCATAAAACCCTCCTAGGAGCCTTGTTCTTTCCTTCTTTTGTCTGATGTCTGCATTTTAAGGATCCAGCAGAGGATTGGGAGGCTCTAGGAGACTGTCCAGCCAAAGACGTCCAAGCCTGGGCCCCTGAATTCCACGCGGGGAGCCAGCTGATGATGAATGTCCGCACTGACCGCCGCTTGAACAAGAAGTCAGCTTCGGTCCTGGGAATTGTTATAGCAGTTAAGCAATCCTGATTGTAGGAAGAAGGCTCTGGAAGGAAGGCGAGGAATATTTCTCAGTGTGATAGCTAGATAAGCATGCCGAACCATTCTCGTCACCAGCCTGAAGTATTTTCTAGACCCTAGCATTGATAGAGGCTTCTTGGGGCTCCTTAAGGTATAAACATTCACAGAAGGTTCTCTGCCTTATTTGAGATATCCTCTGATTGTCTTTTTCATAAAATATCTTTCTTTTGTTTTATTTACTTGTTTGAACCTTATGTTTTTATATCCACTTGACAATGATGATGACGATGACAACAATCAGAATTTATCAAGCACTTACTATATGCCAGCCACTCTACTAGATGGTTTATATGAAATGTCTCACTCCATCCTCAAACATAGTAGGTAGATGTCATTCTAGTTCTCATTTTATGTGTGAGAAAACGGAGGTTTAGAATCCCCAGAGCGTAGCCCAATGCGGGCTGTGTATTTGTTGAATACAAGAATGAACGCTCCAGAGCCAGTTCTGGAAATTAGTGTTGAATCGGTAGGGCGGTCTGGCGCTCTCAGCAGCGCTTTCCTAGAAATCTGCATGAGGAACGGTGCTCTGGATTCTCCTTTAGAATCAGAAGACCCACCAGTGTCCTGCAGCCCAGGTTCAGTGTAGACTGAGGATCTTATAACGGAGACCGAGGCTGACGAAAACCCTGGTGCAGTCTGCGGGTGACCCTCAGCACTCGCCCTGCTCGGTCACCAAACAGCTGGGCAGACACAGCTGTCAAGAGCCAGCTCCTGGGGCCAGGCTGCTGGGCTTAAGACTTCTACCGGAAAATGGTAATTTAAAATATTTGTGTCTCCGTTTTCTTTCTTTCTTTTTTAAATTGAATTCATTGGAATGACTTTGGTTAACAAAACCATACAGATTTCAAGTGTACAAATCAACAAAACATCACCTGCATACTGCATGGTATGCCTATCACTCAAAACAAAGTCTCTTTCTGTCCCCATTTATCTCCCCCTTGGCCACCTCCCCCTCCCCCCTCCCCCCTTTCCCTCTGGCTATCAGCACACTGTTGTCTGTGTCTATGTGAGAGAGATATATATAATTATTTATTTATGTTTTGCTTAATCCCTTCGCCTTCTCTCATACAGCCCCCCAAGCCCCCTCCTCTGATGATTTGTCAGTCTTTCCCATGTATCCCTGCCTCTCTTTCTATTTTGTTCATCAGTTTATTTTTTTTGTTAGACTCCACATGTAAGTGAGATCATATGGTATTTGTCTTTCTCTGCCTGGCATATTTTGCTTAGCATAATGCTCTCTAGGTCCATCCATGCTGTTGCAAAGGGTAGTATTTCCTTCTTTTTATGGCCGAGTAGTATTCCATGGTGTAAATGTCCCACAGCTTTTTTATCCACTCATCTACTGATGGGCCCCTGGGCTGCTTCCAGGTCTTGGCTATTGTAAATAATGCCGCAGTGAACATAGAGGTGCATAGATTCTTTTGAATTAGTGTTTTGGGTTTCTTTGGATACATTCCCAGAAGTGGGATCACTAGGCCAAAAGTGCCTCAGTTTTCTAACATGTAGAAAGACAGTTATCTGTGATGCCCAAGTGACAAAATGCCTGCAGAGCCCTTAGCACAACCTGTGGTGGCTTTTTAGCTCTCAGTAGATTCAGACTATTATCACCATCGTTACCACATCATTGCCATCACCTCCGCCACCAGCACCATTCTTCAAAGCAGGATCCACTGAACCACCAATGTGCAAAATGGGTTGCCAAGAGAAACTGCCAGCTCAAAGATCAACCTGAAACTCCAACTCCCATTATTACAGACTTCTCAAAACGTTTATACAATGGTGATGACATCAATTGATCAACCACAGATATCTACAGTATCCCGGGCACAGAGGTGATATACAAAAAGAAAGTCACTTCTTTGTCAGCAGCCCAGCACAGGTCAGGCAGGCACCAGCAGCCACAGCTGACAGTTCTGTGCCCTGTTCCTGCACCTTCTATAATACAGGCCCTGCCTGGGCTCCCCGCCTGGAGACAGGGTTCTGATCTTCCCTGGCCGGAGCATCACCATAATAGTGCCGATACTTCCAGTAAAAATAACAACGATGACAACAGTAGCAGTAATGATAGCAGCAGCTGTAATTTACTGAGGGCTCACATCAGGTCAGGCATTGTGCTGACTGCATGACTACGTTACCCACAGCAACCCTAAAAGGTACATATTATTTCCCCATTTTTTCAATGGTGAAATTGATATTCAAAACATTTAAGTATTCTGCCCGCAGGGACACAAGGGGTTTGGAATCCAGGTCATAGTAACACAAAAGCCTGGGTTATTAAGAATGTGGCCAGCCCTGCCCAGTGTGGCTCGGTGGTTAGAGTGCTGGTCAGAGCACCGAAGGGTTGCAGGTTCGATTCCAGGCCAAGGGCATGTACCTGGGTTGGGGGTTTGACCCCCCAGCCCAGGTTGGGTCAAGTGCGGGAAGCAATCAATTGATGTGTCTCTCTCGTATCCATGTTTCTCTCTCTCCCTCCCACCCTTCCACTCTCTCTAAAAATCAATGGAAGTATCCTCTGGTGCGGATTACCAACAACAAAAAATAAAATAAATAAATAAAAGAACGTTACCATAGGGGAGGAGCCTTTGTAAGCTCTGCCTGCCATAGACCCTCTTCAACATCAAACGTTTTACTGCTCCTGACCTGGGCTCCTCTTAGGAACTATAGTCGGTCCTCCACAGCCGTGGCTTTCACATTCCTGAATTCAACCAACCACAGGTCAGAAGTATCCAGAAAAACAATATCCCAGAGAGCTCCAGAAAGCAAAACTTGAATTTTCCAAACACTGAGAGCGATGCTGAATCCAAGCAAATGAAGCCTATATGTAAATATAGGTTATATGCAAATACTATGACATTTTATATACGGGACTCGAGCGTCCATGGATTTTAGTATCTGTGAGGGATCCTGAAACCAAGACCCCACGAATACTGAGGGGCGACTGTATTCTAGGAAACGTTTGCCCCACTGAAAAAATACACTCCATTTGTAATATTGCTGAATGAAATCCTAAGTCATTTCCATAATGGCTGAATAGTTTGAAAAAACATAATTTTTCTGAGCAGTATATGAACACACTGCATAATATTTAAACAATAAAGGTTGCCTCTTGTGTACTACAGCTGGATTTATGCTAATAACCAGAATCATTTAATCATTAAGGGCTAATGACCTGCAAAATTTCATTTTAAAAATGAAGTCATATCTGGTATTCTGGATGGCAAAATTGGATAAAAAATGAGGAAAGTCAATGGTCAATTTGCATTCCTGAGTCGAGAGCAGTTTGACAGTCTGTGCTGTGGCACGGCCAACTTTGAGTTGTAAAAGGAATCATGCATTTGAACTAGAAGCAGGAAGGGAATCCTGCATCTTACAGGTCTTATTGGTTTCAGTGAAGTTGTCAACGGAATAAAGAGATCCCTGTTGCAGAATCATGGTTATCAACAAAGGGCTGGAGCTGTGCTTTCCTCCTTTCTCTGCACAGCCCTCCACTCTTAAGTTTGGGATGTGTTACTACTAAACCTCAGCTGTGCAGGGTGAGCAGAGAACAGAGCTATGGACAATCATGGCTCCCTGTGGGTATCCGGGTGAGTTATTTGGCCTTCCTGGGCTTCTCCTTTCCTGACCAGCCTCTGCTCCTCTGGCAAAGGTACAGACACATCCTCAGTCATCCCGCATTGCTACACTGCTTTGGCCAACCTTGGCCTACGGTGAGATACTCCCCTAGACTTGTGTTGTAAGCTCTGTTCCTTGCCTGCCCCAAAGCTACGCTCCTCCTTCCTTGATAACAGAACTGTGATTCTGTGTGGGTGGCAAAACCTTTGAGGGATGAATCAAAATCAACGTTTCCCAATCACGCTGTGATTAAGCTGTATTAGTGGCCCCAATTCTTCACTACACCCTCAGCCACACCCTCTGCAACATAGATTTGTAGTGACCATGCCGGTAGATGGGACATAATTCAACACCCCTCAACATGACCATTTGCTTTGCTTTGATTTTTAGATATGGCACCAAAAGCACAAGCAACAAAATAAAATAAAAAAATAGATAAATTGGACTATCAACATTTAAAACTATTGTTCATCAAAGGATACTATCAAGAGAGCAAAAAGATAATCCACAGAATATATAGTTTGCACATATTTGCAAACTATATATTTTGTAAGGTTCTGTATCCAGAATATTAAACTCAACAACTAAAAGCAAACAATCCGATCTAAAAATGGACGTAGGGCCCTGCCCAGGTAGCTCAGTTGGTTAGAGCTACCAAGGCTGTAGGTTTGATCCCCTGTCAAGGCACATACAAGAATCAAACAATGGATGTATAAATGGGTGGAACAACAAATCGATGTTTCTCTCTCTCTCTCCCTCCCTTATTTAAAAAGAGAAATTTTTTTAAGATAAATAAAAATGGACAAAGGACTGAATAGATATTTCTCCAAAGGAGATAAGCAAACAGCCAATAGGCACATAAAAAGATGCTGAATATCATTAGTCATTAGGGAAATGTTAACCAAAACCACAATGAGATATCACTTCACATCTACCAAGATGGCTATAATAAAAACAAACAACACACACACACAAACAACCCACAGAAAATACAAGTGTTGGCAAGGAGGTGGAGAAATTGGAACCCTTACACTATGAATGGGAATGGGAAATGATGCAGACACTATGGAAAATTATTTGGTGGCTTCTCAAAAAGTTAAATATAGAATTACCATATGATCCAGCAATTCCACTCCTAAGTATATACCCAAGAAAATAGAAAATAGGTGTTTGAACAAAAAACTTGCACAGGAATGATTATAGCAGCATAATTTTTAATGCCCCCAAAGCGGAAACAACTCAGTGTCTATCACCTGGTGCATGGATAAACAAATGTGGCATAACCATGCAATGGAATACTATTCAGCCATAAAAAGGAACAAAGTCCTGACCGATGCTACAACAGGGACGAAACTTAAAAACATGATGTATGCCCGTTGGGCGTGGCTCAGTGGTTGAGCGTCGACCTAGGATCCAGGCGATCGAGGTTCGATTCCCGGTCAGGGCACATGCCCGGGTTGCGGGCTCCATCCCCAGTAGGGGGTGTGCAAGAGGCAGCCGATCAATGACTCTCTCATCATTGATGTTTCTGTCTCTCTCTCTCCCCCTCCTTTCCTCTCTCTGAAATCAATAAAGATATATTTAAAAAAACAAAACAAACAAACAAAAAAAACATGATGCAGTGAAATAAACCAGACATAGAATGCCACATAGTGTATGGTCCCATTATATGAAATATTCTATTCAAAATAGGCAAATCCACAGAGGCAGAAAGTAGATTAGTGGTGACCAGGAGTGGGGGCGGGGGAATGGGAATGACTGCTTAATGGATAAGGGGTTTCTTTTGGAGGAAATTTTTTAAAAGTTCCAGAATTAGACAGTGGTGGTTGTTCACAAGCAAGAGTGTTTGCATATTATTATTATTTGTAAATTTTGTGCCACACATCCATTATTAATGTTTAACAACTTTGTGTGTGTATATATGCATACATGCACACTTAATTTTTTTTTTTTTCCTGAAAGCCAGTTGTTAAACATTTACCAGCACCCCACTGGCTGCAGGGCTATATGCTCCAGAGCAAGACCTCCTGCTGCCCCTAAAGGCAGTATTAACGGAGTCCCTTTCCTAGCAGCTGGTGCCCAAGGAAACATTCAGAGCAAGGTGCTGAAAGCTGCTGCTGAAAGGTGAGAATTCCTGTAGCCAAAGGTGGCACCTGCCCCTCCACGGTAGGAAAAATAAGAATTACTTTCCTATGCTGGGAACGCCAGCTGGCAAAAGACCCTTAATCTTCCTCTGCTTAATTCTAGAGAGCCAGTCACACTTGGTTATTGTTTTTAGTTTTACATACTAGTATTGAATTATTTTTTATGGATGTTATTTCTCAATTAGCGTATTCCCTGGAGACAGCACAAGCCTCTAGAATTTAGCTTCTCCTTGGCTATAATCACTGCTGCCACGTGTACAGCCTAGAGGCTGGTTTTATGTTCCTCCAGCTGCTCCGGCCCAGACTGACCCTGGGCCCCTCTGACCAGCTGCAAAATAGGGAGCTGACTTACAAGTGGGGTCACAGGCTGTGAGTATCGTCTCACTCTTGTCAACAAGCATTGGCTCCACTCTGAAGAGAGCACACAGGTACCTTCAGCCATGAATACCCTTTGGCAGTGTTTGGGACTGACAGACATTGGTCAGTATGCTCAAGGTCAGGGGTTGATCTTGGGCACAGTGATGGACTCTGATGGAGAATTCAGATGGCTCACTTCCCAGCTGCTCTTCAGGCTCCCTGCCTCATAAACCCCTAGGCTAAGATCAGCTAAAGTAATAACAACGGCAACCACTGATTGAAAGCCTACCAAGTGGCTCTCTTCTGAGCACTATATATGTATTATCTCATTTAATCCTCATGACAACTCTTTGAGGCAGTCAGTGTTATTTATTCCCACTTTGGAGATGAGGAGACTGAGGCTGAGAAAGATGAAATAATTTGCTCAAGGTTACAAGGCTGGCAGCCTGACTCCAGGGTCTATACCGTCATCTATGACCTTATACAATCTCCAAATGGGTAAGAACTTCACTCATCAGCTTCCTGAGGGCTCCTGGTAGGAGTAAAGCCACTGATTTATTATTCTTTACCTTTTAGCTCTGGTGAGGAGACTGGAGAGCTATAGTCTTCTCAGGGTTACAGGAGTCAGGGCTTGACTCACCCTCCAATTTCTACCTGTGAACTTGAGCATATACTCCCACTCTAACCCTCACTTTCCGCATCTATGAGAGCAGGATAATTATATATACCTACTGATGTGTTGTGTGGTTACACGCTTTGCATGTAATGTGGGGATAGCAATGGCATTGTCCTTGTAGTGTTGTTGTGAGGATATGCGGTGTCATTGCATGTAAGGAGCCACAAACATTGCATGGTGCACAGTAAGTGCTCAACACATGTTACCCACTGACACCATCATCATCACCCCACCCCCACCCCATCACCATAATCATTACTTTTATTTAGAAGACAATATTTATGTCTTTGGAAAAGGCATGAGTATGTCTAGCCCATCATCGGCGCCCCCCAAAAATATCATCAGCTCCCTTCTCTACCTTCCTCGGTCCCAGGGCTCTCAAAGTCATGCCCACCAACCTCTTAAAGGCCCATTCTAGCCCCTTTCAGCCTTCATTTGAAGGCCCTTGCCTTAGTGAAGAGGGATCTAACTATATCCCAGAAGGAGCTCACACAAAGCTGGATGGTGGGTATGGAATCCTTCCCCACTCTCTCTTTGCTGTGGTGTGTAAGAATGCACCTCCTCCTCAAGGCCTGCCCCCCTGGGCCCTGTCCACCAGCCAGGCCTGTCCCAACTCACCATGGCATCACTCGCTAAACTATACAGTCCCATGCACACAGTGAGCAGGGATCAGTAGAAGCCTGTTGAAATCTAAATGTCTGATGATTGAGACAACAGTTTTCTGGCACATACATCCCCAACTATCATCCAGCCTTCATACATGATGGACCACCTTTCATCCATCTTGCAGGAGAAGTGGTTTTTTTCCCGCAAACTTGGTCATGGCTAAAATGCTGCTCATTTCAGTGAGAGTAAGTCTATTGTTCGTGCTATCCATGTTGAGCTTAATTGACATTTAAAATGTCTTCAGAAATATTATGCAATGATTTAGTACTATAACTCAAATTTGTTAAGTTTGCGAAAGGCATGGAAATGACCACCTGATACATGATAAATTGTGTCTAAGTAACTTAAAAGATCCTTTTTAAAATAGATATGAAATACGTTCTGAGAGAGAAGAAAGTTTTGGATCATTATTGAGTTGGCAATGTTTTTCCCTTTTTGAGTATAACATAAAATCACAGCACATCTTATAATTGATTGTATCTTGTATTCTTACAATACATTATATGAAGCCTTTGTAATGCTGTAATAATGTCAAGAACGCTTGAAAATTGCATATATAGTATGATTACAGTCATAATTTGGAAAATGTACAACACCAACAAAACAGACTATAGAAAAGAAAGACTAGAAAGAAATACACCTAAAAGTTAATGGAGCTTGTATTCGAGAGGAGGAGTAGAGATGGAGTCCTCTGTAGCTGGTAGAGGGAAGGAAACGCATTAATAATCTTTGGTCCATCACTCTTGAATTCAATTACCAAGTGGTTAGGATGACTTTTTCTCCCCACCTAGGAGAGTATGTAGAGTCTCTGGAGTGTGTGGAATACAAATGTTGGAAGTACTGCCCTAAGATAAGAGAGGTGAGCTCTACCTCTCTCCTAACCCACAGGAAAGGGTAGTCCCAGAGTGGGCAGCTGGAGGCTGTGACAAAAGCAGTGCTCAAAGAAAGGAGGGAAAATGGAGAGGGAACGAGAAGAATTCACCAGAAAGCTCATGGGCCTTGAAGGCAAGGGCAAAGAAAGAGAGATAAAAGCAAGAAGCAGACACATATGACAGAGAAAATCGGAACAGAAAGGATGGCATAAGGAGGGCGTGAAGAGGAAGGACAGAGTGAAGGTGAAGGTAAAAAGACCAGAAGAGGAAAAGTGAAATAAATGAAGGTGACGATTTGTCTCCACTACTAAATGTATCAGCCCCATTCATTTCTTTCTGAAAGGAAAAGGGAAAGAGTTCACCAGAGTCAGGTAGCGGTGGAGTCAGCAGGCTTTGGAAACAGTGCTTGAGCTCTCACCCCCTGCTTCAGTTCACATCTACAATGAGGGGTAGCGGTACTCATTTTATGGTGAGGATTCAGTTATTACATCAAAGGAGCCGTGAATATTGCATGGAGCAAAACGTTACCCACTGACGCCATCATCATCACCATCACTGTCATCATCATCACCACCACCACCATCATCACCATCACTGTCATCATCACCACCACCATCATCATCATCACCATCATCACCACCATCATCATCATCATCACCACCACCACCATTATTGTCCTCATCATAACCACCGCCATCATCACCATCACCATCACCACCATCACCATCATTATCATCACCACCACTGCCATCATTGTCATCACCACCATCACCACCATCACCATCACCACCATTATCATCACCACTACCATCCTCATCATCAGCATCACCTTCACCACCATCACCACCATTATCATCATTACCACCATCATTGTCCTCACCATCACCATCACCATCCTCACCATCCTCACCATCACCACCACCGCCATCATCATCATAACTAGCATAATCATCATTGTCATTATCATTATTTTCATTTAGAAGATAATTTCATGTCTTTGTAAAAGAACAAATTTTGGCTTTTGGATTAAATTTAAAAAGATAAATATGTTCTAAGAAGAAAACACAGAAAGGCAGCAGGTTTGAACTCATTGCACCTCAGGCAGTTATATCATCTCCATCTTGGTAACACCAGGTCATGAAATAAAAGCGGTTCTTAAAATGGATGTGGTCTCCTTCGTGATGAGGACTCTCCCCGGCGCTGCAGAGGTGGGAGGGTGGAGAAAGGCTGATGGAATAGCACAGGGAGATATAGCAAGGTGGGTTCACATTTCTGAGACCTGAAACACAGCTCTTCTTTCCTGTCCTCCCAACTGTTTAAAAGCGAGATGAAGAATTTCCAAAACAGCTCTGTTTATAGCCGATTGCCCAGTTACCGGCAAACACTAAAGAAGTCCCAGACACGTAGGCTTTGGAACAAGCCAAGGGTCCCAACACGCCCGACAAACACTTCAGTTGTGGTGAATGTGTCATCATTTCCCTGTCTTGATTTACCTTTCAGAAATGATAGCATTTGTTTGGCTCTAGAATGCTACCTGGTAACCTGGGACATTCTGTTTTCAGAAGCTTGCAGCTGCAAAAGAATCCTCCAGAAGGAGACGGGGTGGCAGAGGAGTGTGGGCAGTTATTTTGCCTGCCCAGTCTTCAGCTGGGCCCTGACGTCATGCTCTAAGTCCTCTGTGCACTTCTCTTATTGCTCTCTGAACCCACGTTCCCTATGGCAGCCAGACAGATCTTTTAAAAAATGTCATCAGGTCCTGTCACTCTCCTGCCTAAGACCCTTCAGTTGCTTCCTTTACTTCTTCAGAATAAAATCCGAGGTGGTATCCACTACTATCTCCCACTCCCTGCTACTTCTGCTATATGTGCCCCTTTTTTGCCCTAGCCCACAAACAGTCCAAGCTCCTTTCTGCCTCAGGACCTTTGCACTTCTCTTTACCTTGTCTGAAATGTTTGCGTTTATTCAGCCCTTCCAATTGCAGGCTCATTTTCATTCCTCAGCTTTCAGTTCAAATATCACCACCTTAGAGGCTGTTCTTGACTTTCCGCCTCCCCTCCATTTGCCACCACAGACCCAGTTCAATTTCTTTATTACACTCACTACAGCCTCTATTTGTCTTGCATATTTACTTGTTTATTGTGTTCTGTCCTCTTAATCATATAAGTTCCCTTAAGTCAGGGGCCTTTTTGTGTGTTTTTTAATGTGTTTACTATTTTATTCTAGCATTTTGCTCTGTATAACATCCAAAGGATAGTGGCTTAATAAATCAATCATCCAATGAATGAATGAATGAATGAATGAATGAATAAATCAATTCACCAGTGAATGCCTATGGCCTTAAGCCTCTTGAGCTGAGAAGACAAGTCCTCTTTGGATATCCCCCTACCCCCTGCTACAGCCTCCAGAGATGATAAGAGAAGAATGTTGTGAGTATCTTGTCTTGGGAGGGGAAGACAACCCCAAAAGACCTCACCAGCCAGAATGGCTAGTGAGGAGGAAACTCAGGTGACAAGAGCATTGTCTGTAGGTCCCCAGGGTCCCAGGAGCCTGATAGGGACTTACCAGGAACATTGGTTAAATCATTAGTTCATTTCAACAACTGAAAGAAAGCACATATTGACCTCCTGCTGGGTATTGCCACTGACTGTGTTCCATAGATCCTGACACTGAGGACATGCAGTTAGACTTGAAAAGGCTTGGTCCACAAGGCTTCTCGTGATTGCCTTGTGGCTGCAATGCAGAGCCTCTGTTTTCATCAACAGCAGGAAAGGTAGAGCTGGACAAATAATTTTTATGCCCACCCAGTTCTGAAAGACCCTTCTCCTTTCTCTCCCCTTGCTTGGGGGCTGAGAGGGTACAAAATGAGAGCCTCGGTCTGAATCCCACCTCTGCGACCAGCTCCCTGCTCAGAACAAGACTGTCTCTTATACCTGGTTAGAACAGGCTTCTGAATTAGACTGACTGTGTGTGAACTGGGGCTATCTGCTAAAATTCTCTGAGCTTCGGTTTCCTCATCCTTAAAATGAAGATAAGAAAACACTCTATTCATAGACTTACGAGGATTAAATGATCTATGCAGAGTGCTGGGCACAGAGCCTTGTACAGAGCGATCAACTGTCCTTAGCAGGAGAGCAACACCCTTTTCTGGGCCTTAATGGCTCCTTTAAAAAAAAAGAGAGATGGGTTGGAGCCACCTTCATGTATCCCAATGATGGCACATGTAGAAGAGATAATTTTAGGTGATACCGTGATCTCTATGAATCCCTTCCAAGTATAATATCCCACAAGTAGACTGAGCTCATTTGGTTTAATCCAGACCTGTCAAACCTCCAAAATAGCTAGAGATCTAAATAGTATTGGGAATGAATCAAAGAAGTTGACTGCCAAGGAGAGGAGGGGCATGCATCATATCACTGTCAAGTGCCACCTTGTGGGGAACTGCAAACTGCTGGGTAAATGTGGGTGTTTCTTGGAAGAGCGAACCTGAAACTAAAAAGAGATGCCAGGGGTTTATGAGCCAGTGGATACGATTCCCTTTCAATGAACAGGACAGAACTGGCTCAGGGCTGGGAAAAGCAGTGCTCTCGGTCACATAGGTTTGCAAGAGGAGCCTTCTTCAAACCAACCCGTGAACCCCCTTGAACACCCAAACAGGAGGGACACAGATGGTAAGTGATGCTCTCATTTTACATATTGAGAAAACAGCGTAGAGGTTTTTAAATAAAATGATTCCGAGACCAAACCCTGAATTTCATACCTTGAATTTCTATTGCGTTGGTCTTCTGAGAAGCTTGGAACGCTCACCCAAATTGTGAAATGACTTGGCCCCATCCTCACAGTCATACTGAGACCAGGATCATGAACATGTGACACCCTCGTCAACAACACGCCTATCAATCATACTGAGGTCTGACATTATGTAAATACCAGGCATTTATTAGTTTGTGGTCTTGCTGTCACCTCATTCCTTGCTGAATGGTAAACCAGTTAGGTGATATCTGGCTTCCATGAGAGTGTGGACAGAGGGAGGTGCATCAGTGGCTACCAATCACCAGAGTATTAAAAAAAAAAATCCAAAAAAGGGTATCAAGGGTGAATCAACAAAGAGGCGGACTGGTGTGGCTTGGGAGTCAGACAAACCTCAATTTCACTATAACCTTGGTGGGGACAGTCACCGATCTGAATCTCAGACTTCCCATCTGTGGAACGGGTGATAACATTGATGAGGGTCCAATGTGACACATCTATGGAATGAGCTATTAAGGTCCGGTGTCTGGCACCTAATAGCACTTATAAGAATGATGATTCTCTCCCCATTAGAGGTCTTTAGGGAGAGGCCAGCATGCTGTTCTAGAGAATCTTCGGTGAGGTTGTCCTTGACTATTCTGGAAAAATTAGATACTACTCCGTCCGCTTTCTAAACACCTCATGTCTCCATGCTAACGCTTATCACACGACACTCCGAGTGTCCATGTCAATGTCTGGCTCCCAGGATGACCAGGAGCTCCTTATGGGCATAGTGTCTTTTTATGTCTGTATTTCAAGTGCCTCAACTCTGCTGTCCAATATGGGAGCCACTAGCCACATGTGGCAATTTAAAGTAAATTAAAATTTCAGTCCTTCAGTCGCACTAGTCACATTCTAAGCATTTAGTAGCTACAGGTGGCTCCTGTATTGAACGACAAAGACACAGAACACTTTCATCTTTGCAGAAAGTCCTGTTGGACAGTGTTGACACAGGAAGGCCTGGAGTCACTGTCGATGTCCACTAAGCAGGAAGGGGGAGAGAAGGGGCTAGGAACCGTGGCACAGTGGACCATATGCTGGGGTTGAAACTAGAAACAATGATGCTTACAAAATATTGAGACTTTCCTAACCCGATCTTCATTCCCAGTTTTCCTTATTTTCTTCAAATTCACCTTAAAACTTCATATGGAATTTGAAAACACACACACCATGTAAAAACAGGGTTTGGGGAAGTAAACGTCCCACATTGACTCTAAGTCTATTTAATCTGTAATGTTTACAATTCTTAGCACAGCACACAGGACTGTTGCTAAATAGGTAATGTGATCGGATTTCCCGAGTACTATTTGCCAGGCATTGTTTGTATATTATCATATTTAATTCTCATAATATCTGTTGGAATCCCCATTTTACAGATGAGAAAAAGGAGGAATAGAAAAGTTGAATGACCATAGGTCACACAGAGCAAGTGTCAGAACCAGGACTCAGCCCAGGGAGGCCTGGGCGTGGATGCCCAGGTCCCAGCCACCGAGCTTACTGTGCAGCAAGAGCCAAGCACACATGGTCTGAGCGGCTGCCGCTCACGTGCAGTTCTCACCTGCACAGGCTGCTTCTACCGAGGCCTGGAGGAATCGTGCTGAGGATGCTGGGTTATTTCTTTGGGATCACCAACCCAAGCTCTCTAATCTTGTCAGATTGGAAGTTGGCTTAAGGTTTTTGGAATTAGCCACAATGTTCTCCTATAGGCCCAAGACCATCTGCAGGGCACACCTGGGTCCTCCAGAGGAAAGTAAATGAAGATACTCATGAGTGTCATCAGACTGTCCAATGGTTAGAGTAGTGATGGCTACCCACTGATCCTGACTGAAGATTCAGACTCCTGAAGGGGGTCAGTGCCCAATAAAGTCAGGATAAAGGGGAGGGCACATCCACTCACAGTTTGGTAGCAAATACCAGTGCTCCATTGGCTAAAGAAAACAAAGGTAGAGAAGAGGCGAAATAAAACTGCTAAGGTAATGATGCTAATGATGATTATAATAACGCCACATGTACTCCCTGTACTAAGTGCTGATGGCACCGCACTGCTAAAACCCATGTTGGATCCATAAGGAAGAACCTTTCATCCTCATTGGAGAGGGGTGGGGTGGGGTAGGGGTTATAGGCCATGCTCTCCAAGGTTGCAGAAGGCAGGAGCGGTCTCCAAACCAGTGTGAGTCCCTGACCCCCCGGAGGGTATCACAGTGACTTCTCTGTCTCAACAAGAGATGAGGAATGAGCTGGGTATTTCAATTCTTGGAGCAGACAAGCCACAAAAGAACATCACTCTGGGGCAAGAGTCAGGCCCAGGTTTACTCATCAAAAAGCTGCCAAAGAACTCCATGTGGGGGACGACACACTGCGACTCTCAAAGGGTTTGCTGTGAACAGTCAAAACACTCATAAGTTGCAAACCCACGAGATATTTTTGTTTCGTGATATTACTGGAGAGGGCTGAATATAGTTCTGATATCTTTCAGTTCGCTGAGCAGGCAGGAGAGAGGCAAGGAGCCAGGGAGGCAAGAGGAATTGAGGTATTTCAAGAACCAGACACTTCCAAAAATACGACCACGTTTGAGGGAGGGAGTTGGCGATCATGTTTCTTTGCTTCTCCAAAGCTAGAGATGGCTCCCACTGTCTCAGGTGAGGGCTTTGATGTCACTCACCAGCTGCCCAGCTTATCTGTTTTTCCTCTCCCAGCAGGAGCCTGATGCATTAGCTATGAGGGATGACATGCTGTCCCCTTGGATGAGCCACACATACTCAAGTTCCCCAAGCTGGTGCATGGGCCTGTCTCTGCCTAGAAAGCCCTTTCCCTCCATTCTCTGACTGGAAAAAAAAAAAATCCATTTATCTCCCTGGCATACTTGGAATGGGGCTTCCTATATGAAGTCTTCCCTAACTCCCCATCAATGCTGACTGCATTGATCTCTCCATGCTCGGCTCCTTTGCCCACTGCAGCACAGGACCCCGGCATCCCATTTAGTTGTACATGGGTCTGTCTCCCTGCCGAGACCATAAGTGCTTATGGGCAAGGGTGACATTCGATTTATCTTTGTACTCTGCAGTGAATACTTGCTGAATGAGGAAATAGATTTGTTGGATGTCCATGTGACAGGAAACACAGCCTCCTGGGGCACCTCGCAGTCAAGGACAATGCATGCCCCAGGAATTGCCCTTTTCTATGGCCTGTGCGCACACACACAACACACAGCGGTCTTTCCGGGAACTGGCCATAGAACTTGCGGTAGACGTGGCGGCATGGGTTCCCACACCTATCACAATTCAGAGCTTGTTTTGAATTAAAGTCCCCAGCCCTTCTTTCCAGAGGACCTGGAAGGGCTTCTTTCAAGGGGCCGTAAAAAATCCAGGGGGATGTGTGCAGACACCAACACGTCCACGTGCAGTCTTAAACCTTTCGAAAGGATCTCATTTCAACCACATGCTTTCAGAATCCTATTTTCAAATTCCATTAAAGGCCTGGGTAAAATGTGTTAAATTCAAATTCTGGATCTTCCATGAAAGTATGTGAAGTATGCCAACAAAGGTTGAATACAATAATTATTTTGCAGCCAAGCTCCCCGTTCATAATTCACATGCAAAGTACTGCCTGATCCCAATTAGCTCAAACTTGTTTTTCCCTTTCTTTCTTTGTCGCCTGCTGCCCACCTTCCTGGGACTCCTCCTTTTGGGTTATTTGTTCAGACTTCAGCTCCAGACACACCACTGTGATTTCCTTTTTAATAAACACTATCCAGCGAGTAGCGGAAAACAATGAGAGGCACCTGCACTCTATTATAACTTCTCATTCCACCCACAGGCGCGCGGCTATGAATAAGTGAAAACCGCCACCAGGCTAAGGATAGTAACAGCATTTTCCCATAAACACAGTATCATAAAACTTCAGCTCCCACGAAGGACAAAGTACCCCGCGGCCCCATTGTTTCAAACAGGGTAGGAATGTCACGGGCAGAGCCAAGTGTCTGCTGTCTGTCTGCGGCCAATGACTTGGCATGGGTGGGGCCCCGGGAGGGTTCATGCCATGCTAAGGAGCAGCTGGGCATTCCTGAAATCTGAGGGGTGGGCAGTGCTAATTAGCGACAGACCAGGGGCCCCGGGCAGAAGCTGCAGAGGAAAGAACGTGAGGAGCGGAGTCACCACATGTAGACTCAGGCCCCATCTTATCCACATAACAAATACCGGCTGAGCGCCTAACACGTGTGCAGACACGGTGCTCGGTGCCCAGGACACACGCTGGGGAGCACAGCAGCCGGAGAAACCCGCCCTCATGGAGTTGACGTTCCAGCCAGTCACGAGCTGGGCTGCTTTGAACAAGTTACCTAATATCATGAGCCTCGGTTTCCCACCTGGGAAATGAGCTAAAACACGTCTAAGTCCCAGGTACTAGAAGCCTAGAGGGAGCTGGCAGTAGCCATGGTGGTCATAATAATAGTCACCGCTTTTTTGTTGTTGTTTTTTTGTAAAATCTCCTCCAAAGTATTTATTATCCAACAAAAGAAAGACAGTAACTTTACAGAGGGGGTCCCGGCAGACATGACGTTGACCAAGCGATCAAGATTAGCATCGCCCGTGAGGAGACACAGGTACACTATGAATCCCTTGATGAGATGCACTGAGAAGAAAACAGTATAATTTCTGTAATATTATTTTTGTAGATTTTTAAGTTGTGGTATACTATATTATATCATATCATATTATATTAAAATTGGCCATTTTAACCATTGTTTTATCCTTACTCTAGGATATGCTTATTGATATTAGAGAGAGGAAGGGGGTAGAGAGAGAGAGAAACATCAATCAGCTGCCTCTCGCACATGCCCCAACCTGGGACTGAGCCTACAAACTAGGTACGTGCCCTGCCCAGGATCGAATATGCAGCCTTTCAGTGTGGGGGACGATGCTCCAGCCAACTGAGTCATCCAGCCTGGGCCATTTTAACCATTTTTAAGTGCACGAGTCAGTGGCATTAATCACATTCATAATGTTATGCAACGATCACCGCTGTCTCTTTCCAACACTCTTTCATCACCCCAAACAGAATGCTAACCACTTTGGAACATATATTAATGTTGGACAGTGAGATTCTTCAAACAAAGGTCTTGGTGGAATAACATTCACTCAGTCATTTAAGGCCAGTATCTTACAAACAACCTGGCTTCTTCCCCCTCTCTCGGTTCCACTTCCAATCCACTAGAAAAGCTGCTCTCAAACTACAGCCAGCCTCTGACCACTTCTCACCACCACCGTCACCTGTCTCTTAGGTTACTGTAGCAGCTTCCTCACACCCGTCCCCAATCTACTCTCAATGCAGCAGCCAGAGTGACCCTTTTGAAGTGCAAGCCTGCTCAAGACATCTCTCTCAGCATGCACGCTCTGGTCAAATGTGAATGCTCAGGCTCACTCTCATCCCTTCACCCTTGCCCACTGTGCTGCAGCGAGCTTCCTTGCTGTTCTTCACACACGCCCCACCAGCTCTGACCTCAGGGCCTTTGCACCTGCTGTTCCTTGCATGTGGAATGCTCTCCCACCAGTTATCACTTCCTCAGGTCTCTGCTCAAACATCACCTTTCCAGAGAGGCCTTCCCTGAGCATTCTCTATAAAATGGTACACCTAACACTCCTTATCCTGCCCACCCTACTTACTCTCCCATAGCACTTAGCATCTGTGCCAGTCTTCCATAGATTACCCCTCAGCACCAAACGCAGCTATCACTGCTCTACTTGAGACCAAGGAATGGTTCCTCCTATCACTGCTCTACTTGAGACCAAGGAATGGTTCCCCCTCGCCACAGGGCACCACCATGTTAGGCTTCACCAATAGAGGGTGCTGCAGGAGTGGGCTCTGTGTCTCAGAAGGCACCTCCCTCTGGGCAGCTTACTCCTGCCATACCATACACCATCCTCTCCTCACCATCCCCCTCCACACACACACCATTCACACCCAGGGAACTTCTCGGCACTGCCCCCATCCCCACTGGCAGATTTCCAGTAACTTCCACAGTAGGTCACCTCCTGCAGACAGTCTTCCTTGGCACCATGAAGGGCAATTTCCCAGCGAGTCCCACCTGCAGGTGGCCTCAGTGCAAACTTCTCTGCTATCCAATGGACCATAGCCAGCTGGATCCCAATCCTAGGGAGTGGGGAGCAAATTAGTATTCCCCTTGGTAGCCAAAAACGCCTATTGTAGTTAATACATCTTTATATTAAAATTTCCCTGGGAAAATCGCTGTGTACTTTCTGTCTCCTGATTGAATCTCAACTGCCACAGAAACAGAATGCAAGCAAAGACTTTGCTGTGTTTACCACTTTACTAAAGACATGTCTATCTTTGTTGCTTTGTCTACTACTATGTGCTTGACATGTTATAGGCCCTTGATAAAGCTTGGTAGGTAGTTAGATGGGAAGGGAGGTGGGAAGGAAGGAAGGAGAGAAGAGAAGAGAAAGGAGAAAAGTAAGGACAGAGTGAGGATGGATGAATGAACGGATGGACGGTGACCCCCAGCTCCACGTGGCGCTACATGGTCTACAGCAGCGCCTGGTATGCAGCGGGCCCTCATGAAATCACCATTCGTTAATCCCCTGAAGCCCTTACAGGACCTCCATTCAACCCTGTCTATATTCCACCACTTGGAACATGGAAATGCCTCACTGTCAAGCACCAGGGCCTAAAGTCTGGGCCTGCCTTGTGACTCTCTTAAAGAAAAGTAGCAACAACAACGTGAGCAGGGACAGAAAGAAGGAAGAAAGCACCTTTGGACCAAGTCTGGAACTTGTGGTGCTTGTTTTTATTCTGAGGATCAAAACAGAACAGAGACAATCCACCTCACCTACGCCGGGGCTCAGCTAGCTGCCCGCTGGAGACGGCGGCGGGGGGGCACGTCCGCCTCTCCCCTGGATCCAAAAGCCCTGTCGGGGCCAGCACCTAATTTCTGCCGTGAATGTTCACTTTCCCATTCTACAGAAAGATCTACCAGTTGGCTGTGGGATGAGCATTTCACGAAAGCATGAAACGTGCCTGATAATTAAGATGCTCAGCAATTAGAGTGATGAACTACACTCCAATCTACTGAGTTAATTTCATAACCTCAGAAAGGTAGAAAGAAAAACAATTTGGAGATTAGAAAGCTCTGAAGGACTTTTTTTTTTCTCTTTGACTCATCTATCATTTTTTGGTTTGCTTACAATTTCATTCTCCTTCCACTGTTTTTCTGCAGTATGTTTCAGAATCACACTGGCCACACTTCTCTGCTTACAACACAAACCTAGAAGAAAGCCACAAAATCCCAAAGCCAAGGGTTACGATTGCCTAGTAAAACCAGTAATAAGAATATAATACAGCTAATGAAAGAGCACAAAGGTATTTAATACCAACCTCCCCGATGTAAATAACAACTGTCTATTTCAATTACTGTTCTCTTTTAGTTCAGCTTCTAAATAGTTCTAGAAGAAATGAGCACAGTTGAAATGCACGGTGCTGGAAGGTAGCCGTGAGCCAAAAGAGAACAAGAATGAAAAGGCACTTGTGTGTCCTGGTGGATGTCACTCCCTCCAAAAGGATAAACAAATGTCCAATAAGCACATGAAGAGATAGCAGCATTAGTCAATACAGAAATCAAAATCACAATCAGATATCGTTTCACTTCATGCCTACTAGGATGGTTACAAAACCACAAAAATGGGAAATAACAAGTGGTGGTGGGGATGTGGAGAATGTACTGCTGGTGGGAATGTAAAATGGTGCAGCCACTGTGGGAAACATCTGGACAGTTTCTCAAAAGATTAAACCGACAATTACTATACGACACACCCATTTCACTCATAGGTATACGTCCAAAGGAACCGAAAGCAGAGAAGCAAACTTACATGAGATACCTGGAGTAGGCAAATCAGAGAAGCAGAAAGTAGAATAGATGTTACCAGGGCTGCAGGGAGCAGGAAAGAGGGAGTTATTTTTTAATGGGTACAGAGTTTATGTTTGAGATGATGAAAGAGCTTCAGGTATAGATGGTTATACAACACTGTGAATAAAGTTAATGTCCCTGATTTATACACTTGCAAATGGCTAAAGTGATAAATATTATATTATGTATATTTTACCACAATTAAAAATAAATGGACGCCACACACGAGCACTAAACTCCATGTCCTGTCTCACAGGAGAGCTTGCCAGGCCCTTGCTCTGGGTCTGTTTACTCTCATTTTACAAACAACTCTAAAGAAACTTAATTAATTGGATTTCTCATCTTAGTCTGGAGACAGCTCACTCATGAGGCCTCTGCACATTTTAATAAGGTTGGCAAATATCTGGGAGGGATGAAGAGAAGGGCTTTCTGCCAGTCCTGGGTGATTCAAGTTTACCTGATGGAATCCTTTTTAGAATAGCCTGGAACTAGCCTTTTTAGAATAGCTTGGAAATGGCCTAGGGCAAGGCATGTAGTCTGTCTAATCTCCTGCATCTGGCATGTGGAGCCTGACCCAGACAGCACCCATCCCACAAACTGTCAGGGATGGTGGGGGGTGGGGTGTGCACATACAACCTCTTAGCCACTGTTGTTGCCCACAAAGGAAGGGCTTGGAATGACAAGTCCTGGAGAGGTGAAAGGTCTCAACAACAACAAGCAGAAAAAATCCCCAGTGGTGACCAGCAAAGAGAGCTCCGTGCAGGACAGGAATAAGGAGGCCAGAAAGACCAGCAGGCACATCAGGCAGGAGGCAGGCTGGGCAGGATCTCTGTGGCTGGTACAGATGAAACCAGAGCACCTCATGCTTGTGTGCGCACAGCAGGAGCCTCCACGGGGGCTGTGATGGCCAGGGCAGGGCCTAACGTAGCACTACTCAAAGTGTGGTCACTGGGCCAGCAGCTCAGCGTCAGCCAGAAGCTTGTTAAAAATGCAAATTCATGGGCTCCTTCTGAAATAGCACCTCTTGGGGAAAGGCCCAGGCATTAGTGTTTTAGTAACTCACCAGGCAGCTCAGACGCCTGCTAAGGGGTCTTTAGGGTTGGACTGCTGAGGAAACCCAAGCCCTTATTCCAAGGGGTTTCCTAAGTGCCTCTGAGATGTTCCCTCCAAATGGCCCTCCCAGCCTGGTCCAGGCTGCAAGGCTCCCAGATCTCTGTCCCATCCCCTTGGAACTGCTCAGGGCACCTTGCACCGATGCTCTGTTAACCCGAACTGTGCAGATACGCATTTCTCCAGCTGAATTCCCCCAGGGAGGGGGTTCTTGGCTTTAGCCCTACTTTTAAATCACTGGGACTCCGATCAGCCATCACTACTTATAACCCCACCAGCACCCAAGTCAGGTAAACTTCTACTTCCATGATGCATCTCACCCCAGCGCTGTCTTCCCCATTCCCTCTGGCTCCACCATCCCGGGTTAGGCGTGGAATAGTGAGATGGCTTCTTCTACTAAGGTGGTTATTTTTTGCCTCTGGTTTCTCTGCATGTCAGTCCCCCCTTGGTGCAACTGCCACAGAGAATTCACAAAAGCTCTCCTTTGTTGTGATCCAACTTTAGAACCTTCAGTGTTTACAGATCTCAGTAAGCAAACGTCCATGCCCTAAAGGCACAACTTAGATACTTAACCGCTGTGTTTTTTAAAGTGAATTCTTTAAGAACACTGCTATACCCAGAGTATGCCCAATGAATCTTTGCTATGAGCAACAAGGGCAAGAGATCAGACGGAGGTAGAATGTTTACCACTTTCCGACACCATGCTAAGCACCTGCAGGCATCACCTCACTGAATCCTCACAAGTTCAGGTATGAGATACTAGTCCTGTACCCATTTTGAAGATGAGAAAACTGAGGCTTAGACAAGCAACTTGTCCAAGGTTATCATAGGTAATGTGGGGGTACCAGGAATCAAAACAGGCAGCATGAATTTGGAGCTCACCCTGTTATCCACCATTCTGCAGGCACATGCGGTGCAGCAAATAGGTGAAGGATGGGAGGAAGGCATGTCCGCGCAAGAGCCAGAGAGAAGACGATGCAGTTTCCGGTGAAGTAGGCAGCTGGTTCGGATGGAAACAGTCGTGATCCTCTACGCCCACCCCCCGAAGAGGCATCTCCCCATAACAATGAGTTCCCCTCTACCAGGAGGCTAAGCATGCCTGCCAAGTGGGGCTGGGGGAGCAGGCGTCTTGGGTCAGGCTCCCGGGGAATCGGGACTTGCCAAGTTCGGATATGCGGCCTGCAAGGCAGTGCTGGCTGGACTGAGAGGGGGTCCCCTCCCCACAGAAACAACTCTTTCTGGCACGAATGAGAGCTATTTAACAACACCCGGCCACATTTCGAAACAAGCTAGGGCCGGAAGACTGAAAACAATATGGCACCCCATAAACTGCTGAGCGCAGGAGAAGCACTGTGAATTTTCTGCAAAGACGGTGAAATGATTTTTATCCTGAGCACCAGCTGATTCTACTCAGATCTCCACTTCTGGATCCCTCCAAGCAAATATTTCACGTATCCTGTGCAGCTGGTACCACTCCAAGCACGATCTGGGCAGAGGCCCAAACATATACCCCAGCCCAGGGTGGATGGAAGCCAGAAGGCGAGAAGGGCTTCCCTGGCTCAAAGGTGGTAGAGGAAACAGACCAGAGCCTTGGGCTGCTGGGGTCTGCACAATTCTATACGGATTTATCTAACACTCTGCAGGACAACTAAAATGAAGAGAGACAGCTCCACTGTGCTAATATGATTTGGATATATCTTAACCGGATATTAGTGAAATTCCAAATGAGATGGGTTTAGAGAAAAATCAAAAGGAACCAAGACAACACGCATGGGTATCAAAGAACAACATGTTGAACAAATGCTTGGTGAGTACCTACTATGCGCAGGGCACTGTGCTAGGTGCTAGGAACTCAGTGGTGACTAGGACAGGCTTTGCTTCAAAGGCAGGAAACATTGAAAAATACCTAGGGAGTCAGAGAGCTTGGGCTTGAGAGATTTGAAACGGAGTCTTATTGTGTTCTATGTAAAAGTCTGTGCCCATGTCTGTCTCCTCTAACTAGAAGGCGGATGCCTCTTTGGACTATGAATTCCTGGAGATCTGAAACTATGCCTAGGCCAGTGCCTGGTGGACAGCAGGAATTCAGTGAGTGCTGGGTAGGATGAACAGAAATAAGTAAGTGCTCAATAAACATGTGAGGGTCAAAGAAAAAATCACACAGGAGATTAGAACATATTTTCATTAAATAAGGATGAAAATGTACCATGCCCAAAATGATAAGATGCAGCTAAAGCAGTACCTAGAGGAAAATATGTAGCTTTGCAATAAACATATGACTGATGTCAGATGACCAATGGCCTTCGGGCCCTTGACTGTGAGGCCTTCAGGTGTACGGACTGTTTTGAAATTCAGCTTTATATCTTCAGAGCCTAGTGTGTTTCCCAGATGTCATACTCAATTGTTTTTCTGCATTTGAAGAGCCATTGTTCATCTGGTCGTACTGCCTAGAAAACTCTTCCTGGCTTCTTATTGTTGTTTGGTGTCAGCCTTCAATAATAAATAACATTTATTAAGCTAAGTTTCAGGAATTGTGCTGAGTCCTTCGAAAGTATAATCTCATTGAATCTGCACAAAAAGTGGATCCTATTATGATCCTCCAGAACCATAGTAGTACTCACTTGTTGTACCGATATAGAAACTGATACAGAAACTGAGGCCCAGAGAGGTTAAGCAATTGTCCCACATCACACAGCTGAGAAGTATTAGAACCAGGACTTGAAACCAGACAGTGAGAATCCAGAGCTGCTGTCCACAACCACAGTGATTTACTGCCTCCCACGTAAGTTAGAAAGAAGCCCCAAGAGATAGTCTTCCTGGTAAATTGCCCCTCCTCTGTGCTCCCTGTGACTACTGTTTTTACTGTGCTTCCACTCCCACAGGGCTGGTGGTCTGCTGCCCTATGCTTCAGTTTCTCATGACAGAGGCTGGGTGTTATTGTCATTGCAGCCTCCCTAGAGGTTCAGCATAGAAGGAATGCTCAATACTGTCTACTCAACTCAGCTAGAGGTAGGGTGGAGAACAGTGTGTCTTAAACTGTAACGTGCATGTGAATCACCTGGAGATTTTGTTAAAATGCAGATTCTGACTCAGCAGATCTGGGGTTGGCCTCAGATTCTGCATTTCCTGGAAGCTCCCAGGGGATGCTGATGCTGGTGGTCCACAGGCCAGGCTTGGGGTAGCAAGGGGGATGATGAACGTGTAGAGCCCAGTGACAGAGCTGCCTTTGGCTCTGAGCTGAAAAGTTCCTGACTCTGCAATGTTGGGAGAATCGGTTCACTGCTCCTGGTTTCAGGGTCCTGGTCTATAAAATGGGAAAAACTGGACCTACCTTACAAGGCTGTTGTGGGAACTAAGTCAGATCAACTTAAGTGAAAAGACCAGCACAGATATGATGCCCAATGGGGGTAATATTTCTTTCATCTGAGAAATTTTCTTAATAGTTATTTGTTGACGACTCCTCCTTGTAGGGTTTCTTGAATCTTCCCTTGATAGTCTTTTGTCTCCTGCATAACTCTCTCTCTGTCTCTCTCTCTGTCTCTCTGTCTCTCTGTCTCTCTCTCTCTCTCTCACACACACACACACACACATACACACACACACACAGGTAACTGAAGTTTTAGGTAAGCCTACCCGCGGCTGCCTTTACTGCATCACTTCCCTCCCTAACTGGTTGGCAATGATCTTTCTCCTCATATAACTGGGGTTAGTACCTAAATCCAACAAGGAATGTGGGATTTTGAAGACGAGTTTGTGGTGCCACAAACAAGATCTCCACAACTCGAGAAGGCGGTTAGCATTTCTTGTCAGACTAAATAGGGGCAACCCAATGTCACAAGTAATCCGAGTGTGTCAGCTGTCCCAAACAAACCAACTTCATCTAGACCAGTGGGAGTCCTGGGGTCAAGAACTATGAGCTCACTACAGACCACAGAGAAACGGCTGGGGTAGCTGAGTGGAGGGAGGAAAGCAACCGACCAGACAGATTTAGACAACGCACATCTCTCCCTGGTAACAAGAGGGATGTTTATTGGTCTGGGAGCCAAGAGGGTGTTAGACAAGTAAACAAAACCAAACAAGAAATTTAAATGATAAAGAGGTATCTGTGAAAACTCACTGTGTCTTTTAAATTTGTGGGGAAATGGGCCAAGAAAATACAAATAGATTAATAAAGACAAGCAGACCAAACTTCTCAAAAGCTGTTCTTTCTGACCTGGTCTGCTAATGGCCCACTACCAATGGAATCCGGAAAGATAGCTTGTTAACCTCTTAGGTGGTGATGTAATAAACAGTCAAAAACCTTTTGGGAACTGAAAAGAAAGCGTATTAACTGTTCTAAGAATGGAACAAGAAGTCACCCCACACTGACCCCAGCCCATCATGCTCTCTGTGCATGTGAGGTAACAAGACTTAAAAAGTCCCATGTCCATGCCAAGCCAAGTTCATTCCCTGGAACAGGGAGTTTGAGATGAGCTGTTTAGCCCTGAATCCCAGATGGTGGCCCTTGGCCAAAGACAGAGCAAGTTCTAGGATGGGAGCTGGATACACAAAGCCTCCAGTCCATTGTGAGCATCCCCTTCTGACCGTGAGATCGGGAGGAGTGTGTTAGGCTGAATAATGTCCCCCCAAAGGTGTCCATGTCTTAATACCCAGAACGTAAGAACTGATACCTTATATGGCAACAGGGACTTTGCAGATGTGGTTAGGTTAAGGATCCTGGGATGCGGAGATTATCCTGAATCATCCAGGTGGGTGCAGTGTAACCATGAGGGTCTTCATCAGGAGTTAGGAGGGTCAGAGTCAGAGAAGGAGATGTGAGGATGGAGATGGAGACTGGAGGGATGTGGCCATGAGCCAAGAAATAGCAATAGCCTCTAGAAGCTGGCAGATTGAAGGCAAGGATTCTCCCCTAAAGTCTCCAGAACAAACCAGTCCTACCAGCATCTTGATTTTAGCTTCATCAGACTCATTAACTTGTGATCTCCGGAACTGGAAGACAGTAAGTTTGTGTTGTTTTAAGCCACTAAGATTGTAATATATTGTTCCAGCAAAAATATGAAACTAATGAGGGGAGCATATATAGTCTCAGGTTCAAATTTCAGCTTTGCCCCTTCCAAATGGATGCCTGTGGGCACGTGTCTTGCTTTCTCTGAGTTTCCTTTTCATGGTCCATGGGGCGGGAATTCTGTAGACGGTTATCAGTAAGGACTCAATGAGGACCTAGGTTAGTGCATGGCACATGAGCAGTTTCCACCCATTGCTCCTAGATGACATGGCACATAAGATGCTTGGAAACCAAAACCTTCCTTGGCTTAGTTTACCAAAATGGCAGTGAAGGAAGAGAAAACAGAGAAAGAGAAGAGTGGAGAAGCTGATCCTGTCTTTTGGGAACAGAGGAGAATGTTTTCTGTACCCTGCCTGGCCCTCTAGGATGGTGAAGGCACACTTAGGGATTCATTTCTCATCAAACATGGTGTCTTCTTATTTCCCTGCCATGCCCACCTTCAAAATACCTCGGCATTTACACAGCGTGGGTTCCCAGTTGATTAACCTAATCTAACACTTCTTCACGAACCTTCCCTGAATCACCTCTAAGCACGATGCGTGGCCTCACTGAACAAAGTCCTCAGATCAGCCAGGAGTCTTCTGTGAAGCACCATATACAACTTGTGCTCTCTCAAATCAAAAATGGGAAAGTAGTGACCCACATGAATAGGAGGAGCAGGTCTAATTTCTTTCTAGAGACAAGAGGAACTGAGGATTCAACAAACCTAAAGTGAGGCCCTGGGTTTTGTCTGCAGAATTGTCTGCAGAAGGAGCATTTCTTCCCCCCCGCCACGTCACCTTTTTTTTTAAAGAAAATTCCAGCTTGGGAAGATTCTCTTCTCTCCAAAAACTTGAACACAAAATCTTGAAATAGTCATGCACATATGGCAACCGAGACATCCTCTTTACAGCAAGTGCTAATGTCCTATATTCACAGTCACCCTTGACCCTCGAGAGAACCAGATGAGTACATATTATCATCTCCATTTACCAGGGGCTCAGGGAGGTCAATTCACTTACTCAGGATCACACAGTGAGGAGAGGCGGTGGGATTAGAATCTAAGCCAGAGTTCTTAACCTCCATGCTGTACAGTAGGGAAGGACAAGCAGACAAGAAAGCACCTGTGGCTGACTGCCATGCAGATCTGTGGAGATGGTATTAGAATGGTGTTGACAAGTCACAAGATTCTGGCATCGCAAACTGAAACACACTCAGGGTGAGCCTGCTTCAGGCCTGAGACAGGGACTGCGCCTAACAATTACAGATGACAGCTGCCTCGCAGACCCCATATTAAACAACTTTGTTGAGCTAGCTCATTCTTTCGTCTTATTTAATCCTTCCGATTAAAAAGAACCTTGGGCCCAGCTGGCGTGGCTCAGTGGTTGAATGTTGATCTATGAACCAAGAGTTCTTGGTTCGATTCCCAGTCAGGGCACATGCCCAGGTTGCAGGCTCGATCCCCGGTAGGGGGCGTGCAGGAGGCAGCTGATTGACGACTCTCTCTCATCATTGATGTTTCTCTCTCTCTCTCCCTCCCTCTCCTTTCCTCTCTCTGAAATCAATAAAAACATCTAAAAGGAAAAAAAAGAATCTTGGCTTGGTTTTAGTTGACCTTCACAGTCTCTCTGCAAGTTGCTAGTCTCCCATTTTCATGAAGAGAAGACAATATCGGGTGTAGAATCTTCTCTGGTAATAACAGCTACTTGAAATTAATAAGGCAGCTCTATGTTCAAGGTATGTAGTCTTTCCCTCATCTAACTTTTGGCATAGCATATTGATTTTCCCTTTATGATGGTGATAGAGAGTTTCCTTTTAAAACACAGTTAATGAAAGTATGAATTGATTTAAAGATACATTTTAATATTAATTAGATCTTAAATGTTTTAAACGTTCATTAAATGATAATAGGGGAATGTTGTGAAGGTGGAAGAAGACTGACAGGAGTTTGGAAAGGGGCGCCCTGACCATTCCAGCAGAGGGTCACCTGTGACATGGGGCTGTGATGGTTGTAAGGTTATTAATGATCTCCATGAAATGGGTTCAAGACCAGCCAACGGGCTGGCATCGGAGAGGGCAGGGAAGAGGCTTCCAGGGTTGCCGCAGGGACTGGCATCCATATCATTACCCATGGGGTGTGCTTATGCCCCATGCTGCTGGCACCTTCTGTTCTCATAGCCACCCTTCAGGCCTCACAAGAATGGTAATCCAGAGTCACTAAGCCTGCCCATGTGCTTTGCTTAAGAAGGCAGGAACACAGTGGTGCATTTTAGAAAGATGTACGCTAAAATGAATTTAAATATGTATAATAGGGCGCTTTTAAACAATTAAGTCAATTATTTGTTATATGGTTCAACCACAACTATCTGTAAAATTTAGTGGTCTCAACAAGCCCATGCAACCAGGGTTCTGGATGGTCTTTGCCATATGAGCACATCACACACAACAAACTGATTAGGGAGAGGTCTAGAAGCAACGGATGGTGTCTGATAAGGTGACATTTGCCACAGCAAACCCCACTCTAAATTTTGGGGGGAAGAGGATAGGCTATTTAACTCACTTTTCATTCCGTTGGAACTAAGTAGTCAATAATAAATAGTCAATAGTTTGAACTCTGAATGGGCAGCTAAGGATTTTGTTGTTCAATTGTATTAGTCGTTTACTGCTGCGTAACAAATTATCCCAAAACTAAGCGGGCTGAGCAATTATTTATTATCTCACATGTTCTGCAGGTCAAATATTTGGGAAGCAATTTGACTTGGTGGTTTTGGCTCAGGCTCTCAAATGTAGTTCAAGTCAAGATTACAGGTGGGCTGGTAGTCATCTGAAGGCTTCGCTAGGGCTGGAGAATCAGCTTCTAAGAAGGCTCAGTCACAGGGCTATTGGCAGGAGGCCTCAGCCCTTCTTCATAGGGCTGCTGGAGCATCCTCACAGGATGACAGCCGGCCTCTCTGAGAGTCAATAAGGCAGAAACTTCTGTGTCTTTTACGGCCCAGCCTCAGAAGTCCCAGACTGTGATTTCTGCAATATCTTATTGGTTATACAAATCAGCACTAGCCAGTGTAGAAGACCAGAAAGAACTGAGAATCACTGATTGGAGGCCACATTTCTCAGCTTATAGTCGATTCCTTGTCCGCTACCTTAAGTCCAGGTACAGTAGTTACTTAAGTGTAGTTTAATGGAGGAATGAATTAACAAACAGAATGAAACTGAAGGTTGTCATAAATTATAACATTTACCTAATCAGTATGTAGCACAAAACTCTCATAGGAATATTAAAGGTCTCTCAGAACACTAAAAATAATCCCTTCCCCTACTTTTCTCTTGGGTTTGACAGTCTGTTTTGGCTAAAGTCCATCTCGTAATGGTCTAAGGTAAACTATTGCTTAACTAATCTTTTTTTTTTAGAATCCCAGACTGAGTAAACTTCAAGCTTCCTGAATAATGTCTGAGTCCTATGGAGTTCTGTCTTTTTTCAGTTGCCTTCCCTGTGGCTCCCAAAGCTGCTCATTTTATTGCATTTAATTTGTTCCACATCCCCATGAAATCAATGAAGTCTTAAAAATGAACGAAACTGTCCACAAACATGACGTCTACTTTGCCTCTTTATGCAGTGGGATCCCCTGGAAAAGCAGAAGCACATGTGAGGCTTTGAACTTGTCAAACCCAAGGGTACACGAGTGAGGCCTCTCTCAGGTGGGTTTTGCCATACAAGTTAAAAGCTACCATTTCTTACAGACCTACAATATGCCACAAAGCTGCTATTCTTGGCACGAGTTTTTCTCATCATTTAGACCTGAGAACAGTCCCATGATGTTGTAACAGTTATTACTATGCCTAGTATATAGAGGCAGAAAGACTCAGGAGGTAGCTGGAGGTCCCAAAGCTAGGGCCAGGATGGATTTGCATAAGGAAGCTTGACCCCTGGAATTCCTGACCAATGAGCTAGTCTGGCTTATCAGGTTACTTACATAATTATGTGGTTGAATTTATTAGACACCACTTATTTCATAAAGTTCTTGTGAAGATTGAACATGACAATGTATATAAAGCCCTTAGCACATAGCAAGTGTGCTAAGGGCTTTATATGCATAAATGTTAACTAAGACGGTTATTATCATGGGAAAACAAATACAAATGTGTTTATATTTTATATTTTCACCATGATTTAGGAGTGGGATTAAACATCTGCTAGCTTGTTAGCTAAATTATACTGGAAAAACAGTCCTACTTTAATCAGATGTGCTGCAACACTTACATGAAAACTACTAAATAACATTTACCAAGATTTTAAGACACTCACCTACTTAAGGGTAAAATTTCAGTAATGTGTCCAAGTGAATACCTCAGTAGCAGATATTATACATGAGATGAATGAGTCTTCTTCTACGAATTGAGACAATTGATTGACAAGATTCAGTCTTTGTTACATTAATCAAAGTCAGAGTGACCACTTTGCCTCTAGTCTTATCCTAAACACTGAGTTCCTTGCCTCCTTCCCTCCTTCTTCCCTTCCTTCCTTCCTTCCTTCCTTCCTTCCTTCCTTCCTTCCTTCCTTCCTTCCATCCAGAATGTTGGTAACAAACTTGGTCTATATATTTTTTTAACTCTTTGCATAAGTGGCTTCCTTAATTTATAGTAATATTATACTCTATTTTAATTACACTGTCAGGCATATAAGATCAGAAGAATGTTCTGATCTTTAGCAAGTTCTATTCTAAAATAATGTATCCTTACCTGAGTCTTTTTTAAAAATAAATAAACAAGGGTTACCTAATAAGTTCTTAGAATTATGTTGCAGGTTAAAGATTTGTTAGCACACACCTATACTTCTTTTTATTGGTTAATGCCAATTCTGAGTTTTAGACTCCCGGGAAACTCAGTTAAATTTAAAGCTGGTGGACATAAATCATTTATCTCTGTTCCTGGTACAGTCATCTCATTTTTTTTTTATTCTAATTAGTTTCTGACAGGTTATTCAAAACACAAATAAATGCGTCTAATTGTCTCTTACGTGCATGGTACTACTTCCTTTTGCGTTGCTCCAAATCTACTTTGGAAGGCAGTGTGGTGTCGATGGTTTGAAATAGCTCTGCTCTTTCTTCACGTTTTCTAAGCCAACTGGCACCTCCTTATCCTGACGGGAATTTTCTTTTCAGGTCACACAGCTAGGAGTCCTGGTGACACCCACTTCTCACAGCTCTTAGGCGCAGACAGAACAGGTGAGGGACTTTTCTGCTTGGCGTTCCAGCCTTTCAGATGCACCGGAGCTCTGCAGGGGATTAAATGAAGACCACCGGGTAGACCAGCAGGCCCGGGCCGTGGCTGCTCCTCTCTTCGTGGGTAAGGCAGCCGCTAAACTACACAGAGACGTAAACGGTCACGGGGGAATTGCTATTTTTTCTCTTTTCTCCCCCCCCCTTACTTGTTTTTAAGATGTGGAAAGGACTTTTTAAATGCTTTCCATATGCTGTCTTATTTCTCTTATATTTGGCCCATGATTGTCTATTTATGATTAAAGGGGAGGAGAGAGAAAAAAAGTGGGGGGCCAGCTGCTCACAGTCACTCTGTGGAAAAGCATTTGACTTGTAAACAGCTCAAGAGTTTTAAAAAGCTACTTTCTGGTCTTCTGTCTATTTTGAGGACCCTCAAAGTGAAGAAAGTCAAACTTGGTATTAAATAACCACCCAGGATGTTGCTGTCAGCTTGAGGTGTTAAGAGGGACGGTTTATAAAAAGCCTGGTTAAATATAGGAAGTACAGTTGCATTCTAGGTAACCCGAGATTTGAACATCCAAGACGACTTTAATGGAGGCAAGCTATCTGGCCCGTTTTCACAGATATATAATATATTACACCTATTTTAAGACCTGGAATTTTTCCTTCTTAGCTATTTCTCACTAGACCCAAAAACACTTCCTCTGGCTGCTTCTTCATTATCCGTACACGCAGCCCCCACCTTCACTTTTTCCCTACTAAACAAACACGTAAGCACATTCTCAGCTATTGTATGTACTCCTCATGTTAAGGAAAACCCCCAAACATTACATATTTCATTATGATTGAATATTCTACCATCAGGATCCAAAACCTGAGCGTTTTTGGTCTTTACTCTTAAATCAAAGTCGTAACTTGAACGCAATAGTCTGCGTAGAATTTTCAAATATTCCAATGTTCTTGAATTTTTAACTCTCTTAAAAATCCATGTTTCCCCTTTTTTTTCTCTGTGGGGCAGGACTTTAACTTCTCTGGGGCTCTGGTCCCCCACTAAAGGTAACCTACGTATGACGCATGGCACACAGACAGTGGCTAATCCACAAAAGCACTGTTGCGTTTTGTTTTGTTTTAATATGTTTTTATTGATTTTAGAGAGAGAGGAAGGGAGAGGGAGGGAGGGAGAGAGAAACATCCATCTGTTGCCTCCCATATACCTCACCGGGGTCCGAACTCACAATCTGGTCATGTGCCCCGACCGGGAATCAAACTGGTGACCTTTCGGTGCACGGTACGATGCTCCAACCCACTGAGCCACACCAGTCAGGGCAAAGCACTGCGGTTTTGTATTTGCTTCTCCATTCAGGCAGCCCTGGGCATGGAGGGCCAGCCCACCACCGCCTTGGCCCACCCACCCCACAGGGCCTAAAACACACCGTGGCTGGGTGACCAGCAATTGATAATTTTAGAATACACTTGGCCAATTTCTCTGATCCCGCTGCTACAAATAGTCCCTTGTTTCGTCCAGGTTTGAATTTCACTGTGGCCCCAGGGGTAGGAAGATGAATTATTTGATTGCAAAGAGAAACAGGACACTGTGTGTCAGGCTGCTTTGCAAATCAATTCACCTCCCCCCATAGATGCTCCTTCCTACTTAAGACATACGGCCTTACAAGGATTTTGGCAGCATCGTGTCAGGGGGCAAGGTGCATGCAGATGTAATATCACCGAGCGGTGTAATCCGAGCGTGCATGATGCATGAAAAATAAGTGCCGAGGGCACGCCTCGAGCCCCAGGGATCCTTTTTGCCATGGGCCCTGACAGCACCTCAAATAAGCGCCCTACCTAATCTCCCTTGTTGATTCCTATCTGCGCCCGGTGATTTCAGGCGGCTGCCATGTGCTCACCGGTTAGGGCATGTTGATCGAGGCTGTCCCGTGATTAGAGCCGGGGTCCCTGACGGTAACAGAGGCCTGTTGTGGAGATGGAGCAAGACCCTAACGAAACTGGTGGGCGGGAGTCAAAAGGTGAGCTTCACGGCCGGCGTGGCCGGGCTAGGCTCCTATTTTATTTACCTCTGTATCCCCAGGGCTCGACATGGAGGAATGCCCAGAAATCAATGGAGAGAAAAATGATTGAGTGACCGCCCAGAAAGAGTTAAGCACTTCCACCACTGGGAGACAGTATATAGTCTTTCATATAGTTTTTTGGGCTATTTTATAGATATTGGTGTCTGGAGAGCCCATGCTATCCGTGGCTCACAGGAAACTGGCAGTGCATTCGCCAGGCGTCCAGAGTGCCCCTCGGGGTCAACGCCCAGCAGCTGGGTGACCGCTCCATACACTCCTCCCCTGGCCTCTCAGCACCGGCTTTGTCCTGTCCTATTCTGTAGCAAACTAGGGCAGCCTTCTGCAGGACCCTGCTTTCCTGAGCAGCCAAACCACCCACAGGTCGTCCAGGCAGAAGGATGCCCTTCGACATCCCAGGCAGCTTGTGCCACCCTAACGAGCCTGCTGGCTTTCTCAGAGTGAGCCCTTCTCTAACTGGTTGGGAGAGGGGACGCATTTTGGACCTGCCCAGTAGCCTCCTCGGGTCTGGCACGGGGATCGGCCTCCCAGTGGCTCAAGTCGAGGCTGAAAGGAGCGGGCAGTGTTTGCTTTCCTTGGCAGGGTTCTGACCCAGGCACATTTCTCATTGTGTTAAAATGCAGCGAGCTTTTCCAAACTGGATGGCCCACATGGCCTGTGACATTTTATCTGTAATCTAGCCCCCTACTCACCCTCAGCTCTGGTCCTGGAAATATCTGAGGAGGGAAAAAATGGAACAAGGAGAAATATATGAGGGGGTGTGGCAGCGAGGGGGTGGGTGTCTATGAAAATTTATGTGCTGAAAAACAGCTGTAAAACGTTTAATGTTTCAATGAACATTTTATGTTTACAATAAAAAATCCTCCAGCCAAGAAGGTCTTTAAAATGTTACATTTCCAAGCAGATCCAAGAAAAAGAGTTGGCAAAGCTGGGATATTCCTACAAGCCCCTCTCTGTGGCGTGACCCCCAAACACTAACCATTAAAAGGAGACCCCCTCCGGGGGGGGTGTTTTAGCACCCAGCTCAATCCTGAGTGGGAAGGGAGGGACTAATGGCCATGATACACTGGGAGGCTGGCAAGGAGATGAAAAATACGCTCATTTTTCTCAAAGCCAAGTACCCGTGGCATGAAGCCTTGGAAACTCGGGCTTTGCGAGGGGGTGGTGGAGGGAGTGGGGGAAGATGCCCAGCTCAGCCAAAAGCTTGCTAAAAGATTTGACTGCAATCAATCAGTCCACCAACAGGAACTGATCAGGTGCCATTGGGCTGCGTTGTTCCAGGAAAGAGCCTGGCTGGAAGGGCTCTGGCTTTGACACAGAGAAACAGGTTCAAGTCCAAACTCCACTCTGGACTGGCTCTGTCTCCTGAGGTAAGTTATTTAGCCTCTCAGGACTCCAATGTATTCATCAATAAAATGCAAGTGGCAAGCATCATTGGCCGGCTCCGAGTAAATGGTATGTACTGGGGAGCAGGAGTTGGGGAAGCCAGACCTTGGGATGGAGCCGGGACAGGGCAGGCCATGAGGATCAGGTAGAGAAATCCAAGCTTGCTGAGGCAGGAAACTGGGGGCTGTGGAAGCTTTGAGAAAAATGTGAGTTTTGTTCTTTTGGATGACTTTAGTCAAGTCACCCTGAGACTTTTTAAGCCAAGAAGCCAGGTTTTACTTCTTCTCTCCGTTGTAATTAATATTTTCCTCATTGCTTTCAGGTAACAAATGCAGGGGAGCCCACAACCCCTTCCTTTCTTGCTTCCTCTGCTTACAAGGCGCATGCAGCTATTCCAACAAATAACTATGAACCAAAAGCACATGCAGCTTCTCAGACACACCTCGCCATCCTGAGTCCTGTTCCTTCTGCTTATTACGGCCTTTCCAGTCCCCTTCTCCTTTTAGCAAACTCCTACCCAAGCCTCAAAGCCCAGTTCAAGTACCACCTTCTCGTCTGTGTCGAACGCTCCTTGCAGTGGCTCTGACAACACACTCTGCTCTCCTGTACCTTAGCACCACCTTAAAAACATCTCTTACTTTTTTTATTTCTCCTGGAAATGAAGCTTCTTGAGGGTAGCTTCTTGAGTGTCAATCATCTTGGTGTCCCCTGTGTGTAATTCAGGCATGATCTGGAGTACATCCCCAGGAAACTTTTGTTGGTGAACAAATGAATGAATGAATGAATGAGTGAATGAATGAATACATGAATGGTGGAAAACACTGTTTCTTTTTTATGATGGCAGAAGATGGGACTTCTGGCCTCTGAGAAACAGACAGGGCCAGTGTTCCCCTTCTGAACTCATGGCTGTCAGCTCCCACCCACAGAAATGAGACACCCTGTGTTGTCCTGGGCAGGAAGGGTGGCCTTTGCCGGCCTTCGTCTAGTCCTGGGAACAGATAAGAATCTGGGACTGACTTGCTGTGCTGTTTAGCAAGGAAGCCTTTCAGACTTCAAGAGAAACATGCTCAAGTGTCTCCTCCAAGGAGAAAGGTGGGTGTTTCCTTGGGGGCTGGTGCAGTTCACTTCCTGCTCGCGAACTCGGGGGTGGGGGGTGGACTGTGGGTGGCAGGGGAGGGGGTGTTCTTGGGAAACACTAAGGAGACCCTTTCTGTTCTCCCAGAAGCCAGGGCCCTCTCTTTCCTCTCTTTCGGACTCCCAGAAAGTGGCCACTGCCTGGCAGGATGCTGTGGCGAGGAGCCACTGTGAACCACGACAGCCACGGTGGTGGCTGCCCACCAGACAATTTCAAATGAATCCCCACAGGGTTTCGCAAGAACACCAGATACCAAAGAGATGAAGGATGGAAACTCACACGACAAACCCAAAGTGAAAACAAAACTGTGTCACAGACCCCATGTGAACTGAAACCTCAGGGCAGAGAGCTCTGAGCTCCAGACACAAACAGCCTCACCCCGGGTGAGTCACCAGAGCAGCTGGGGCAAGGTCAGGGAAAGACGGCCCACCCCGAGGAGGTCCACTCATGGTGCTCTGGGGACTCTCTGCACTCTCCATTCCCTAGAGAGTGGTTTTCATTTGAGCAGGAGGAAAGAGAACATTCACAGAGCATCTCTAGGCTTTGGTCGGTACTCCAGATCCAAATATCCAATGGGTCTCACAATCACCCTATCTAGGAACAAATTATTCCACCGGTTTGTAGCCTTGGTCCCAGTGCCCAGCGCTGGGATTTGTATTCTTTCCCCCGCCACATGTCACTGGAAGCCACACCGATACTCTCATTGGCCGCACGAGTCAGAGCAGCTCCTGCTCTCCCAGAGGCCTCCACGCTGCTTTGGTCCTACACTACCATCAGGGAAATGCAGCTTGAGCACACTCCCCAGTAGATGTTC
The DNA here is from genome assembly GCF_964146895.1 of Miniopterus schreibersii. Classification (NCBI taxonomy): domain Eukaryota; kingdom Metazoa; phylum Chordata; class Mammalia; order Chiroptera; family Miniopteridae; genus Miniopterus; species Miniopterus schreibersii. The sequence continues at coordinate 21,578,592 of NC_138121.1, read as the reverse complement.
ACTCATTTATCTACAAATGACTATATACCATTCAGTGTAATATCATGAAACATTCAGAGAAGTGGGGATGGGTTGAAACAAAAGATAAAAGTAAGCAGAAGCCACCATGTTTCCTTCCTATATCCCAGTGCAGGGGTCACAGGGGAGCCAGATTTAAAAAAATAAAAATACAGGTCACCTAGTTAAATTTGGGACACACTTTTGCTAAAAGATTATTTGTGGTTTATCTGAAATTCAACTTTAAATGGGCATCGTTATTTTATTTAGTCAATCTGGCAACCCTAAGGAGTCAGCTAATGTTTTCTGTCAAAAGGCCACAGTAAATATTACAGGCTCTGCGGGCTAGCTGGTGTTTGTGGCAACTACTCATCTCTGCCATTGTAGTGTGAATGCAGCCCTAGGCAATCCCTAAACAAATGGGTGTGGCTGTGTGCCAATAAAACTTTATTGATAAAAACAGTGGTAGGCTGTAGTTTGCTGACCTCTGCCCTCCTGGACCATCATGGGTGCATCCCACTTAGGAGAGCCCTGGCTGGTAAAAGAGAAGGGCCTGCATTCTCACGGTTCTCCAATGACATGACGTAGAATAAAAGTAAATTACTGTCTTGCATTTTCTCTGGGGGCTGGGAGTGGGGGCAGGTGAGCAGGCAGAGGATGGTCATAACAAGACCTTGTATAACAGGGGAGGGTAAGAGGCCTAAAAGCAGGAGCATATTGGAGCCACAAACAGATGTATGCATGCACACACATGCACACATGTGCGAGCGCGCGCATGCACACACACACACACACACACACACACACAGAGAAAATGCTACAAGCGAGATACCAGCTCTGGTGGGCCTGCATCAAATTAAATGCTTCCCCTGCCCCAATTACTAGCGATTCAACCAGCCAACTGGCAGCCATAACCACGCATTAACCTTTTTGCCAAATCAATTCTACCAAACCCCCTTCCAGCACTAAGTGGAATTAAATGGTACCCCCACGCCCTGGAGGAGCGGCCCGATCCCAGATACGGGACACTGGAACCCCCCTCTGCACCTGGGACTCTGAGTCCCTGCTCCTCAAGTCCTCAACAGTGGCCCTCTAGTCATCAGAGAGCCCAGGAAATCAGCTTCCTGAAGCCGTCTGCCCTCCCCTGAGCCGCCACCTGGGCATAAAGGTCCAAGCAGAAGGGTACTGCCAACCACTGTTAACAGCACTATCTACACAAACCACGCCGGCATTTGCTGAGCCAGATGGAGCTGCCTGACCTAACCCTCAGGAGCTCCTTGATGGGCAATTTCATATAGAAACTTGTAGGCATAGCAAGCTCTCTGTGTCAGATCATCATTTTGAACATTCCCGAAGAGCCCAGCCCTTCCCGGATCCTTTCAATGTAGGCCGGCGGCACGGAGGCTTCCTTCTAAGAAACAGGGTTCTCGGAAGATGAAACCGTCTTCTAACCCAGTCGCACCACCTGGCACGGGGGCCGACGCGGAGGTTGGCTGTGCTTGGGGGACGCTGAGAGGGAGCCGGGGGCAAAGGGGCCCAGGCGGAGTAAGTGAGGTGGCAGAAGGTAGTGACAGGAGGAGGCACACCTCAGTGCTTGGCTCCTGAAGCAGTGTCCCTTTGGGGATACAACGGGGAGACAGGGTATTGTCTCAATTTACTGAGGGGTGTGGGTAGAACAGGAAATGGACAATATTGCTGTTCTGGCTGATCCCAATTATTCAAAGACACATTCCCCAATTCTTCATCTTCTAAGGGGTCTCTCCACAGCCCTCCCAGCCCAGTCCTCTGTTCATCAGGCCTACCGACATCCAAATCACTTCCACGAAACTTTCCCGGATACTGGAGGAGCCCTCGAACTTCTGGGGGGTAGTTAGTTTGCTTTCTCAAAGTATACGGCATCCAGTAGGCTCCTCAGCGATTGTCGCCTAAACGTGGTCCCAATTCTCTTCACAGCAAGTGTGGAGGAGAAGGTGTGGGCACCGATATTAGTCTTACCAGCTTGCTCTGACCGAACTAAGCAAACATCCTTCCTTGAATCACCACGAAGAACCTCCTTCAGGATCACAGATTCATGCAGCAAACACCTTTGGAGCTAAGTACTTAAGCATCCGGAAGAAAAGGCATAGCCTCGGCTTTGGGGAGGTCACGGTGAGGCTGGGGAGTCAGCGGGACACAGAGGTCACTGTTGGCCTCTACTGCAGCCCCACGACTTTGCAGTCATGAAGGAGAATGCTGACCTTGTGCTTCGACGACAGAGAAAGTGCCCTGGCTTCTAGCTATTGAATTTTGTCCCATCACCCTATGTCTTCCTAGGGCCAGGATAAATTGAAAACACAGTACATGGCCTTTAGGGGTTCTCAGTGCTGAGGGCAAAGGAATAGCACAGGCTAACGGGTACAAAAACATGAAGGGTGCGACAAGGTTTAGGGGAAAATTCTGTCCACTCCCTACCTCCTGATCTTCAGGATGAGGGCAGAGTGACTGTGCGGTTAGGGTCACGGGCTCCAGGGCCAGAGGGCCCTGATCTGAGCCCGGCTGTGGCCACTGTCTGCATACGTCAAACCAGCAGTCTCACCTGGCCCACCCAGCTCAGCAGGAGAAGCAAATGAGGTCACGGCAGTGAGGAAGCTTCAAAAACCACGAAGTAAAATAAAAAATGGGATGGAGCGTGAAGGGGCTAGACAAGTGAGTGGCTGATTTTGAGCAAACATGAACTTGTCTAAAAAAAGTGAGAAAAAGAAAGATATGTTCATACTTTAATATGCCAATAGTCCCAAAGCAGTGGATATCTGACTATTTAAAAATTATCTTTATTTCCTGGTATGTCATTGGACAACTGGACCCGGATTTTCATTTGTAAATCCCAGAGTCACACATAGAGAGAATCTTCAGGTTCTGCATTACACATAAATTACTATAATAACAAAAAAGCAGTAACGGCAACGACTCTATCACACCCAGTGGTCAGAGCACATTTAATATGTAACATTAAGAAGGAGGAAAATTATCTATTCAACTCTAACAGCTCCTGAAGCCTTAAAATCACTAGTCTCTTTGTGACAACCTTCTGAACTTTTATGAGTCAGACACACACAAGGGCTTACCCGTTTCACTTTTACCTAATAGAACAGTTTTTCAGAAAGACATAAGCAGAACCTCTCACTTGCTGGTGGCTGGCAGCTACCACTTAGGATCCCACCTTGAGTTGCTTAAGGCCACACCATGTAGCCAGGCTCTGACAGTGAAGTCCCTGTTACGTTAGAACTCACAGAATCACATCAGCACCTTTCGCCTAGGATGGGGAAAGTGGATTAAAAACAATAAATACTGATAAAAGAAAATGACTGACTGGGAACTTGTGGCCTTTGGGAGGGGCAGGTAAGAGAAGAGAGTGGCCTGGAGACAAAGAATCCCGGCTGCACTCTGGAGACTTACAGGCATTTATTTCTTCTGCAAAGGCACTGGATGGAGCTTTCTGCAGAACAGAAGTCAGGTAAGAAGAACCGGAGGAGTCAGCAAGGCACCAGGACATTATATACAAGACCTAGATTTTTATACTCTTTTTCCTCTTTTAATATAACCCAGTAAATTTAATTACTTCGAGGCCCCCCACTCATCACTCTGCAAGTCTAGTATCTACTCTGGAACCTGTTTTGTGGGCCCTTGTGACTAAGGCAATAATAAAGTGTACAAAAGATAAATGAGAAACACTGTGTGATATGGGCAGCTATTGATTTACACACCTGTCCATTTTGTGTGAAAATCTGAGGCATCAACAATGGTGGCTATGAGGACACTGCAGAAGCTGTGGCTGCCCTGGTCAGATCTCCTTTTATCAGCCACTGTACCATCTCCCAGCTTTTTCAACTTCTCTGGAGAATTTCCCTGGCTGATGTCTGTGTTCACTTCACCCAGGACGCCTGGGAAGATATAGTCCCCGCTGGGAGGTGGCCCAGGGCTGCCTGATGTGGGGTTACAATAGCCTGGCCCTCTGGCCTCAGTGTGAGACAGCTCTGAGGTCCAATTTACATCGCAGAGCCCCCCACCACCCCAAGCATCAGGCCAAAACTAGACATCACTTGAAATTACATCTTCTCTTCACTCCTTTCCCCTCCCCTACCTTGTTTCCTCACCCTTTATAGGCTTCTCCTGAGAACACTCCTTCCATAAAGCATGGCAGCCAAATCCCTGTCTCAGGCTCTGCTTCTAGGTGCCTCAACCTAAGACACAGTTAACAAAACCAGCAGAGGCCAGAATCTCTTGAGGTTGGCTTACCAGTTGCCTGACAGGTAAATTGAGAAGGCTGACATGTTGAGAGGTAAGAGGAAGAGGCCGAGTGAGCGCAAAACGCACGAGTAAACAAGAATGTATTCAGATCCCTGGCTCAGTGGTGGGAGAGGCACTGGCATGAATTCTGTCCAGACAGCACAGGGTGCGAGGCATTCCATGATTCCCAAGGCCTCGACCAGACCCTGCCCCTGAAGCAAAGCAGGTGGGGGGGTCTTGGGTTTCAGTCTGCAATCTTCTGTGAAATCAGAGACCATTGGTGCCATCATGAAGTAAGACCAGTACATAGCCCCAGTGCTGTGGTGGCTGAGGAAGGCATGGAGACTCCATGAGAAGATGAAAATGCCAAGAGCAGGGGATCTGTCTGCTCTCTCCTCAGGTACAGAGCAGGCCCATACCTGCAGACACTAAAAGGTGACTTGTCAATGTGTGCTCCGAACACCTGAACAGCTGAGTGTAAAATCGAGATGTTTATAGTAAACATCTAAAATACTCCTGGAGTCAAAGCATCTCAAAATAGGATATTGCCTGTGTAATAGTCAGGGTTCTCCAGAGAAACAGAATCAATAGGGTATATTCATTCATTTACTTATTAATTAAAAGAAATCGGCTCATGTGATTATGGAGGCTGAGAAGTCCCAATATCTTCAGGGTAGCTAGAGATCCAGGAAGGTGAAACGGTGTACGTTCTGGTCTGAGAGCTGGTGGGCTTGAGACTCAAGAAGAGCCGATGTTTCCTTTTTGAGTCTAGAGGCAGGAAAGGACCAATGTCCAGCTCAAGTTAGTCAAGCTGGAGGAGTTCTCCCTGACTGGTGACTGTCAGCCTTTTCCTCTATTCAAGCCTTTAACTGATTAGATGAGGCCCACCACATTAGGGAAGTCAATCTGATTTATTCAGTTTACAGATTCCAAGTGTTAATCTCATCCAAACAACACCCTCACTGACACACCTAGAATAATGTCTGAGCAAATATATCTATACACCCCATGGCCCAGTCAAGTTGACACATAAAATTAATCATCAGGTCCTTAGTTACATATAAACCAGCTCTGCCGCCAAGCTCAAATAGATGAACGGTCTGACATATTTCCCAAATAGGTATAGTTAGCTCCATTGACTGGAAATGTCAGCCAACAGCCCTCAACATTAAGAATGCAAAGGACAAATAGGTTCGCTAACACAACAAATATTCAAGAAGTTCTGATTAGGAATAATTTGGGAAAGCATTATGGACAAAATAGGCACACAGATATTGAAGGTAAGTTCGAGCTTCTGAGACTACACTCCTGAGACATACACGGAAGGGAAAAATGTTTCCTTTCCAATTCTCTTACCATCCTTGTACTTATTATGAAAAACAAGGGTCTTGTTTTGATACGTTTTTGTTTTTACCACCTACCACCCCAATTTCAGAGTCACCAGCAATCATAAGTATCTAACTAACATTTCATACCACTGTTTTGTTTTTATTAAATTTATTTTTATGGGTATTTTGTATTTATGACAAATGACAATGGCTTCCCATTTACATTTGTAATAATATAAAACCTTCCTTATAAATAGCTGTATGTAATAATCCCAGTACATATAAAGATCAAGGACATCAAGGGGACAGTCGGTCCCTGCCTCATAACATTTGGAAGCTGGAATCAACCGAAGGCTTAGTAGTTCACTTCACGTCTGGTAGTTGATGTAGCCTCAGTTCCTCCCCATGTGAGCCTCTCTGTGTAGTCTCTGTGCATGAGCTAGACTGCGCTTCCCCACAGCATGGCGGCCGAGTTCAAGGGTAAGCACACGAGCGAGACAGTCCCAGATGGAAGCTGTATCATCTCCTACCTCCTAACTTCACAGGTTCTGCAATGTTCCTTGAATCACATTCTAATTAATTAAAAAGAGGGTCAGTAAGGGTGGCCCAGATTCAAGGATGGGGGTGTGTGGAATTAGATTCTTACTTTTTATTGGAAGAATGTTAAAGTACTTGCATGCCAATGTTTTAAAACCACCAAGGACAGGGGGAAACTGCCCACCCTGCATCCCGGCCTCATCTCCCTCTTCCTTCAGTCTTCCCACCCGATAACCATCACAATGGTACTTGACCACCCACGTTGTTATCACCTGATGGCCACGTTGGGGTGCTTTACACTGCCCATTCTCAATTTCAAGGTACTGACCTTCACAACTGAGAAAGTCCAAAGAAATGAGAAAGAAAAAAAGGTGGGGAAGGAACATGTGAGAACGGAATGAGGGAAACAGAAAAGGAATTAACAAAGAGAAAAAAAGAAAGAACAGAGTTTATGTTCCTTTTCTTCGTAACAAGCCCATGTTGAAGAGCTGGGTATTCAAAGGAATCTGTGCCAGATAGATTTCCCGGGGAGACACAGTGTTAGCACGCACCTTTGAAGTCATGCATTTTATAAAAGCGTTCAGAAATCATTGCGCTAGACCTTAAAAAATAGAGCAATTGGCATCTTAATGTCAATGTGCCTCTTCTCTTTGCTCTAAAGTTCTAAACTCAGCTCTAACCTCAGACACATCATGCTGACATGTCAAAAAGCAGGCCCCCAACTCTAATAAATATAGGCAATAAAATATTAACCAGGGTATGAGCTACCTGAAAAGAGACAGGGAGTACTCCTGGGGTATACACGGCCAAGTCAAGCCAGATTCATTTAAAAAACACCACGACGACAGCAACAAGCAATTGCCATCCTACCAGTGACACCAAATAATTTCTACACTTTCTTAAATTAACACCAACCATAACGTGTCGGATGCTACAGTGACACCGGGGTGGACTGTTCTGCAGTTGATTAGATACTGCGAGTCGGGTGACTTTGCTAATGATGATCATTTATTCCAGGGAAATATACAAAGGGATCAGAATTTTTAAATCACTGTCCACTTCCTGTATCACCTGTGGCTATTGAGTCCCCAGGATTCATGAATTCATGGTGGTTCCTAGTGGAACAGGCTCCCCACACCCCACAGGATAAGCCAAAGAGAAGGCTATTCACGTGTGTGTTTTTTCTCTAAAAGATTGATTTATCCTGGACTCATGTGAATGGGCCTTAAGAAATATCTTAGTTGTGGAGTTGGTGTGCCTAGCACAGCCCAGTACGTGGATTATAAGAAAATGTGGAGGGAAGGAGGGGAGGGAGGGAGGGAGGGAGGGAGGGAGGGAGGGAGGGAGGGAGGGAGGGAGGGAGGGAGGGAGGGAGGGAGGGAGGGAGGGGAATAATGAGTCTTAGGTGCTAAGGTTTTAGTAAAATCATTCTCACACTCACATACCCACACACACACACACATTATATAGTTTTCGGTAAGCAATTTGACAATATGTAAGCAAAGCCTTAAAAACAAAACAACTTTAGATTGGACCAAGTAGGTCCTTTCCCAAGAATGCTAAGAATTCCTCAAGAATTTATGGTAAGAAGTAAAGAAAAATCTTAGGCATCCAAAAGACCTGTATGTCAGCCTTACTCCATTATTTATGGCAGGGAAAGCTCGGAGGGAGCAGGCTGTCCGACCACGCGGTTTGGGGGACCCTACGTGGGCGCAGTCACAGGATTAAAGAAGGAAACTATGGCTACTGACCGGCTCTGCGTCCAGCGCTGCTCTGCGTGTTTACGTTCCTAGTCTCTGCAAACCTAAGTGGAGTCCTGAGGGTTTGGGAACACAGTGGTCTTACTACCAAGGGAGACGCGTTATATAGGAAACCCGAGAATTGAAATTGTGGGTTCGGATCCTGTCTTTGACCCTCGGCAGCTGAGGGACTCTGAGCAGCCAAGCTCTTACCCTCTATATGAGTTTCCTGTGTCTGCCCCAACAAACTGCCACACACTGGGTGGCTTGAAACAAAAGAAATGTATTGTCTCACGGTTCTGGAAACCAGAAATCCAAAATTAAGGTGCTGGCAAGGCTGTGCTCCCTCCAAAGGCCACGGGGCTGTGGGAGAGGATCGGCCTGCGTCTTCCAGCTTCCGGTGGCTCCAGGAGCCCCTGAGCGGCAGCCGCCTCGGCAGTCACAGCTCCTCTTCTCTCCGTCTCACATCCCCCTGGGACTTGCTCTTATAACAACACTTCTCACTGGATTTAGGACCCATCCACATAGTCCAGGAACATCTTGATTTCAAGACCCTTAACTTAATTACATCTGCAAAGACCTTTTCCCATATAAGGCCGCATGCACAGGTTCCAGGAATGAGAACACGGATGGATTTGGGGGGCAGGGGAGGGTGGCACCATTTGACCCACTGCACATTTCCTGAGCTGAGAGGATGTGGCATTTGGATCGGCCACATGACATAATTGAAGTGCTCGTACATTTCAAGCATGAGTAATTGAAATGAAGGTGGCTGTCCTTAAAAGAAGAGGAAAGCACGCTAGGATGACCAAAACCACAATGCCCACCGCCAGGCTCACACAGCCCTGCCCAGTGGATCAGAGCTGGCCACAGAAACGCCGCCCAGTGGCCTTGCTATTCCAGGCCCACCTCCTCCCTCATCCTCACTATACAGACGAAGAGGCTGAGGGTCTTCTATTTCCACAAAGCTACTCTGAGCCACCTCCTCATTGCCCCATGCAACCGCCATAACGTAAGGGAAGTAAAGCCACGGCATCTTCCAGCACACAGAACCTAGGGCCTAGAATTTTATACACAAATAACTTGCTAAGCCAGCTGGCTGCCATTCTCCATCAATCTAGCTACCTTCCAATCAAAACAAATAAATTAAAAGCAAATCTGTGTACTGAATTAAGATCACACGAAAGGGAACTTTAATCCAGCGAAACAGCCACTCATTCCATATCAGCAGAGGGCAAGCAAAGGCTGAGAAGGGAGCAAAGGGCAAACAGAAAACAAGAACATGTATAAGAACATGTTCGCTCCTTTAACAAATGTCCCTTTCAGATGACAACCCAAAGGAGATTTGTCTCTCAGGGCTCAGATCTAAAAATAATTGGTCACCATGTTATTTTCCTTTTAGCATACCCTGGTAGGAAGCTCAGAGTCCACTTTTACTCAATTTACAGGCCCCTCTGACAAAACAATGTATAAACTAGCCTTGGTCTGGATTTTGCGTTGTTTCTTCCTACTCTCATGCTACCTTCCCTTGATTTCCCCACCCAGTTTTATTATACTCTTATTGGGCACTCTAATAGCTTGTTACTGACAATGCAAATGCAAATAGTACTTTCCTATATTTCCTCATCACATTTCCTTGATGTAACTAAGCATATAATGCCAAAACTATGCAGCTACAAGAAAGCCATGCTTACCTAATGCAACCTCTATTTCTCCATAAAGGGTGCTTCAGCAGTTATGGGGAAACCAAGGCTGGCATGTCTCTCATCTCCCTGTGTGTGGCTGTTCTGGAGACCAGCCTGCCTAGGAGCTTTGGCCCAGAGGCCCTGGAGGACACCATCTGATCCTGGGAGTGCTGAGGACAGAAGAGTCATAAAACCTGAGCTCCCGCTCTTCCCTGGCCTCGCCCCTTATGTAGAAGCACTCTAAAAATCAGAAGAAAATGAAAATCAAAAGCTAACAGATGCCCTGAATGAAACCGTTTCTTACTGCCCAACCCCTGACAAAACCAACCGACTAACAAAGAGAGGGTGGGTGGGGAGGGAGGGAACAAGGTGCCCTGTTAGCAGCAAAAAACAAAACAAAAGACTGCAGGAAATTTCTGGATAATCAGAAGTGTGAGCAGCCCCAGAAGCCATGGGTTTCTCATGGTGGCTGGGTAGGGGACATGAAAGACCACAAACTGGCTGCTCCTAACAGATGTTCCCAGGACAGCGAGTTCCTCGAGGGCTCACACCACATCTAACCCACCCAGAGGAACCAGCAGCAGACCTGGAATTCGGCACAAAATTGAGGTGTGGTGTTGACGGAAGGATGGGAGTGAGGGGACATACAAATCACCTCTGATTGCACAAACTACAGTATTGGGCTCCAGGCACTGTGTTAAGTACTTATAGGTGCTATTTCATCATTTCATTGAAATTATTGGCTCCATCTTTCAGATAAAAATCATGCGGCCTTGGCAATGTTGAGTGAGGTGAGGCCACTCACCAAAAAACGTGAAGCAGAGATTCGAGCCCAAGTATGAAGGGGTCATGCTTTCATCTTTCTGCAATCCTGCCATCTCCCTGAAGAAGCCCTCCCCAACACCCAGCCACCTTGTTTATTTATCCGTTTGTTGGTTCCTTGGCGCCTTCATCCATCAAGCATGTGAATTGGGTACTGCATATTTGGGACTAAAAGCCATGAGGCATGCTGCTTTTCCAAGAGGGGATGGTGCATATTGTGGGTTGAATTGTGCCACACCAAAAGATAGGCTGATGCCCTGATTCCTGGTACCTATAAATGGGACCTTATGAAAATAGGGTCTTTGGGATGATCAAGTTAAAGTGAGGTCATACTGGAGTAGAGAGAGCCCTAATTCAATGACTGGTGTCCTCATAGGAGGAGAAGAGACAGAGAGACACGGAAGGAGGTCACTTGATGATGGAGGCAGAGACTGAAGTGATGCATCTAAAAGTCAAGGAACACCAAGGACTGTCAGCAATACCGGAAGCTAAGAGAAAGGCATGGAACGGATTCTCCTCTGGAGCCTTCAGAGAGAGCAGGCCCTGGCTACACCCTGATCCAGGACTTCTTGCCTCCAGAACTGTGAGAGAATAAGTTTCTGTTGCTTTAAGCCACCCAGTTTGTAGTATATTGCTACAACAGCCCTAGAAAACCAATGTAGCACATTAATGCAATAAGCACCTGTAAAACACCTACTATGTGCCAGGACTCTCTACCAGGTGCTCAGCCTCCTGAAATGCAAAGGGAAACAAATAAAACACACGGGTACCCTTGAGGAACTCTTAAGGGGAAAGAAACGTGGATGAGACACGCCTGGAAAACCACACACACGTAAAACCTCATCAAATCATTTTCACTGCTCCCCAGGAAACGTCTCCTTGAGGGTGCAGGAAATGGTTGTGTAACATTTATTCAGAGCTTACAGAGTGTGGTTTTCAATCCCAAGGGCGACAGAATGATTTTGATGTAAGCCAAGATGAAAGTGCATGGAAAAGCTTTCCCAGCTCGGGGGATTTTTGTCGTTTCACTAGTGGAACTCACATGAATGGGTCTGCTTCTCTGAATCCCCAAAACCAAGGGGCTTTGACCCACCCTACTGAATAATGTAAAGTCATGCCGATAACTCTAGTAATTTATTAATAATTTATTAATGATGATGCTCATAACGGGTACCATGTGCTAAAACTCTCTGCTTAACTTCTGGAAAAAGGAGAGGCATAAATGAATGGGGAAAAAAAAAAGATTATTCTCATGAGTTGTTGCTAAAAGTTACATCAACGAAAGCTCTCATTTTCATGGAACGTAGTGGAAAATCTAAGCTGCAAGTTATCACAGAGATAATAGAATTCAAGTACTTTATTTTATCATCTGGGATTTTGTTCATGGCTGGTAACCACAGCTCCAAGAAGAGCACCAGTCTGTGACAGGCACTCCCGAAAGATTTAATTACAGATTATAACGGAAGAGGTGAGATCCAGAACAGGCGGATGTGGCAAAGACTGGTTAGGTCTTCACTAGACCACTTCCCTCTTCTTGGACACCCTCAGTTCTTGCCCATGGAATGGGGGTGGGCATTCTGCTTCCAGGCCTGGCCCTCAGAACCCCCCACATGGCTCCGGGCTGCCTCTTCCTTCTTCTGCCGGGCCTGGGGGAGAGGGTCATGACGACAGTGACAGGCCTTAGGGGGGATGGACAGTGAAGCTCCTGGATGGCTAAAGTCTAGGTCCCTGCATGACCCACAATAGACTATAACCAACACTATAAATAAGTCATTTTTTAAAAACCCATTTCTCCCATCCGTACTCCCACCCTCCAGAAACCACTAGTCTCAATCTGTTCTCTGTATCTGAGCTTTTTTTAAATTTTAATGTTTTCGCTTCCACACATAAGATATATCATACAGACTTTGTCTTTCTCTTAATATACAAAATCCTTAGTATATTAAGGATTAAACATTAAGTCACTGACATTTGGGGGTTATCTGTTACAGGAACCAGCTTAGTCTGACCTTGGCTGAGATGGGAAAACAGTGAGCAACGGTCAGGAGTGACCCCATAGGGAGCGTCAACGGCCAGAGTAGCGGAGAGGCTGTGGTCCTTACAGAGAGCCTCTCAGCGTCCCCGAGAGGTAGCCGGGGGGACCCTGGATGGGGGTAAAGGAAGGTGGGGGAGAAGCATGAGAGAATGAGATGAAGCTGGAAGGAGAGAAGCCTACAGGTGAGCCTGGGGCAGCAGGGGCATTGCGTGGTTCCTCTGTAACCACAGCCTGGGGCAACCCGGGCACCCTGCAGCCACCCTGACCTCTCCTGCCTCAGTCTGCACGGGGGAAGTTTTTTTTAGCAAAGGGCACTGACAAATGTGGGAAAGAAGATGAAAGCAAGAGGCTGCTTTGTGGCACTGGGATGTTTCAAAAACTTTCCAGGTGATTCTAATGTGTTGGAAGCTGAGAACCAGTGCTGGAGAGTGAAGTTAAAACATAAAGATGAAAATACCTGTTCTGCAGTGACGAATAAAGCTTGACAATCATAAAATACACCCAGCTCTCCACCTGTTAATTAGCCAACCTATGGGCTGGCTTTGGCTCTTTCGTCTCCTTGCCGTTCCCTGGTCCTTGCAGATGCAATCTAGTCTAATCCAGGTACACGAGGCCTAGCTCCCTTATATCGTCTTCAGGACGTCCCCCTTCGGCTCTTGCTAGTCTTTGCATCACACTCGCCAGCTGGTGAACCACCCAGCCATCAGACATGGAACAGCTACTAGAGAGACAGAGTAAGCTCCTGCTCTGTGCTGCCGCTGACCCCGTGAAATAAAATGCGACAGCAACCGCGAAGCTGCCCCTCTTTACTGGTGCTTCCTACACGCCAGAAACTGTGACAGCTGCTATTACATACCATCCCTTTCAGGTATTTTCTCGATCATTTAATACTCAAGCCTCTCCATGAGTTAGACGCTGTTATTATCTCCATTTTAGAGATGAGAAAACGAAGTCCAAGAGGATTGGGTAAAACTGTCCAAAGTGGCAGAGCTGGGCTTAAACCGCAACTCGGTCTGACCTTGGAGTCAGTGGCCATAGTCACTCCGAGAAGCTATGGTCAGTCTGTCCGCACGCCCTAGTCACCGTTGCGCAGGGAGCGTGCCCTGCCCAGGTGGATTCCTCCATTTCTTCTGCTGGCCTTGGCACGTAGTTGCTGCTCAGTAGATGCTGAACGAATACATGAGTGAATGAACCATTCTAAAGTTATAACTTTCATGGGACTAGTGTGTGCATGGGCATGGTCTTAATCACGGTATGCGGAGGAAGATATGATGCTGGTTATATCTTCAGCTTCTTGATTTAAAAAAGAAAAAAAAGAGCACCAATATTCAAAATGCCACTTTCTAGGGAAAAAAGCGATCGGATCCTAATTTATCTAATAGGTCCTTAATGGGCAAGAAAGGTACAAAAACCCAGATACGTACAGCTGGGTTTACGGGGGTTGCAGTGATATCAAATATTGCAGTTCCTAAACATCTGTTTAGACATAGCGCATATAAGTTCGGGATGCTGTACAAAGCATAACGGGCTATAAGTTATTGATGGCCCTTGCCAATAGTGAGACACAAACCACGCGGTGCCCGAATCAGAAACCACAGTGCGAGGGGATGCGAGACCATCTACAAGCGCTCACCGACAAACAGCCCGATCTCGTGCGCTGGTTAGGCACAGGAGCTGCGACGCCCATCCGAAGCTGAAGGCAGCCCCCCGGCGCATCCTAATGGGCCAGCCTGACGGCTCTGCCGCCGCTGGGGAGGAGCTCGGGGTTTCATTCCGAGCACCGGGCGGTGGGGAGGGTTGATGTACTTATCTTTTGGTTGGGACCGAATTAATTTTAATGCAGTTCTGTGGCTCCTGTTTAAACAGCTGCTTATTCTCTCCCTAAGAAATCATCCCGTGCGCTCTGGGGGCAGCCGCTTGGACTCTGCTTGTATAACCGACTTGGTGAACAGCCCTAAACCCTGGAAGAGACACACAAGCGGGGACCGGTGGAAATTTATAGCGTAACCCAAGCTCGCGGGATCATAAAACTCGGGTGTTTTCTTTTATATAGTTGGAGCCTCACATTCAATTCGAGGGTCAAGAATTTAAAACATGGGCAGGGATCCTAGGACAAATACGGTGGTCTGAAATCCTAACATCTGGCTCTCCTTCTCAAAGACGCATTATGCTATAGGATACTGAGGTAGGGCGGCTGGCTCCTAAGGACTTTTCCAGAACAGTAGTGTCATTTTAGAAAACGAAAGGAAAGGGGGGGGGGGGAACATTGCAAATTTTAAAGCATAAAATTGTGGTTTTTGTTTTCATTCTTTTTTGTTTGTTTTTTGTGTGTGTGTTTGTTTGTTTTTGTTTTTTTTTACAGATATGGCTACTGGCAAACAGAATTTCTTGGGAGAAGAAAGAAAATAAATTACAAAGAGCTATATACCTGTCATGCTCAGATTATTAAGATTCTCTCTGTCTCATCCAGGCACATAATCTTCAAGTCTATCAGACAAATCACAGTGGGCCTAAAGTCTTACTGGTGGGGTCTGAGAGAAACACATCAATTTTCAAACACTAACAATTTTAAATTAGGACAAGAAGGAATATTGTTAGTGAGGCCAGGAAGCAAGAGGGAGGCATTTCAACTTGCAGAATAACAATACGATTAAATTGAAATCGTTGTTTTCCGAACACAGTCATTTTATAAAATGTACAGTAACGCTTTTATATGTAAATTATCTAAACTCAAAAAACCTCTCACTTTAAATTGAATTGAGACTAGCTTAGGGTAGAACACTTTGGTGAGAACGTGCTTAAAATGAAAAAAAAAAAACAGCAAAGTGAAACAAATAATATTTCGAAGAAAAATGCTGCAGATAAATGGTAGATTTTTCTATCTTTTCTGTTTTGTTTTGGATGGATGCATGTTATACTAAGAGAAACAGATAAAACCCTGCCCGCAAATTCATTTTTAACTCGCCGCTGCTTAACACTAAGTGATATTTTCCATTTGCTGAATTATAAATGTTACTAATACATTCCAGAGGAGGTAGGTCCATAAGAAAAGATTACGAGCCAGCATACAATGGAACAAACGCACTTATTTGAATAAAGATGCTTATTTCAAAATGCTCTTTCAGTGTGTCCAGGGGTCCCTCTCTCTCTCCCTTTTTGTTTTTAAAAAAATCTTATTCAAATTCTCTTCCCTTTTCTTAATTAACAACACACGTGTGCCCCATTTATCAGCATTTCATCTTGGCTGCCTTCCTTGAGTGGCTGCTAGAACATCTGTAGACTTTTTCAGAGCACATGGGACTCTCTTCCCCACTGAGACCATGCGCTCTTTCAAGGAATGCTTGGCATCTTTTGATTTTTGTTCTTTCCTTGATCCAACACCACCTGATAGAAGATTTAGCAAACTGTGGTCTCCCCGGAATGAATGAGCAGGGACGGCTGATGGGATTACCAGGAGACGTCTCCCCAGAATCACCTCCCACCGGGCGTTGGTGGCTGGGTGCCAGGTACTGTGCTTCACACAAGGCCTGTGCCGCTGCTTCCGCGATCACGGTGTGGACCAGAAAAAGGGCTTGGAGAGGAAAGAGATTACCCACAACCAGAGAGACAGCATGTGATGGGGCATGAATCTGAAACGAGGTGTGTGTGGTGGGGGGCTCAAAATCTGGACCACTGCCCCTGGGATGTGCTGGACACTACTACTGCTTGTTACAGTGCCTGGAGCCTTACAGATTTAAAAATAAATAAATAAAGTGTTAGTTCAAGTTATTTCCAAAGAGCCCGAAGCTGTTTTCCCTGGGTTGTGGACGGGGACCCCCACCCCATCTCCCTCTCTTCATCTCTCTCTCCTCGGCTGTAAGAATCCCTTTTTCCATTTCTCCCCCATCTTAATCAACACAACAATTCCTGCCATATATTAAGGATTCATTCAATATGAATCACCTGAATACCTTTTGTTCAAAAAAATTTCTTAGAGGAACTGGGAGTTTCCTAAGATATATATTTTCTCCATCCAGAGTATGGAGAGAGGCACAGAATGTATCAATATATGTATTAATTAAGTGATTAATTAATATTGTGATAAGTAAACATGATGCTTTCATTCAGCTATGGAACACAGGTGGGACCTTCCTATCTAGTGATAAAGTTCAACTCCAACTCCAAAGTTAGAAGAAGAAAAAAAAGGCATTAAATTTATTTAACTCCAAACACTATAAAAACCCAATGATGACTCCTGAGCCTGTCTTTTTTTGTTTGTTTGTTTTCTTGGCACCACAATAATTCTTTTATGATGGTATCCAGTTAGAATCCCTTATAAAATTTTCTCTTAACATGGAAATGCATATGGCCTCTGCGGTACAACAGCTGCATAACTACATAATTGTTTACAAATGTGCAAAATAAGTACCCAAACCAATAAAAAATAATAACTTGGGCATCCATAAAGAAGAGATACTATAAACATGCAATGGCCCATACTTTCTCTATAAATAACTGTTGAAGCAAAAATACAACCGCCAAAACCCCTTATTTCAAACCCCCTTCCATAAAGAAGTAGCGCTGGCAGTCTGGCAGACTAATACCATTGTGCTTTCCCAAGCGAAAATGCTTCTTTATTAACATTTATCATTTAAGGCACCATTAAAGTAACCGCAGTAAAAGTGGATCCATTTACAACAAGCACTTGGGGTTGCGTCCACTCTGTTCTGTGTAGGTTTCAAACCACCACACAGCTTCCCTCCATCATCAAAGAGGTAGGAGGGGCAGAGAGGAAAATACAAGTATGAAGCCATGGTGAGGAGAAAAGAGAACTATATGGATCCTTCCAAATACGTCTCCATCTACTGTCCATCATAATCCTCTAGATCCACCGGAGCCCAGCCCGAAGGAACGCTGCACTGGTGGCTCCAAAGGGCAATGAAGTCTTGCCCCTCAGGGCTTCAGCCTCAATACTCCTCTCCCTTCCCTCTCCACCTCCTTAGTGCCTCTGGGGAAACTCCTACTCATTCATCAAAACCCAACTCAATATCTTATCTCCCAGAAAATCTTCCTTGTCCAATATCAGAGAGAGCAAATTATATCCATCACAGCAGTACCTCCGAACATTACCCTACCAGTTCATGCGCAAAATACACAATTGCTGGTCACCTACCAACAGCCGAGCACTGTTCAAAAGGTACTAGGGATATAGCATTGACCAAGGTGAACAAGGAGCTTATTGACAATAAATAAATAGTACAATACCAGGTATAATTATATTTTATTGCTTTAACTATATTGTTTAGGTTCCATACTTACTGCAGTTATCATACTATCTCCCACAGTAGACTATTAACTCCTAGATCGCTATAGTCAGAGGTTTCTCAACAATATCTACTGAATTGATTTAAATTAAATTTTTAAAAAACATTAACTATTAGCATAGTCTGGGGCAAGCGCTAGGCCTGGGGAGAAAACCTGGATTTATACAAAACACCCCTGCCCTCAAGGAGCTTCTAGCCAATGCCTGGGCGACTCTGGTAATGATAATTATTTTCAGAGTGTGATAAAACCAGTTGACCGCTCACCCTTCTGTACTTTTCAGAGCAAACGCACTTCCTGTCATCCTCGCAACAAGGAGAGGTGTTATCAGCCCCGTTTTGCAGCAGAGAACACCAAGGCATTCCCCATCCTCTGATCCTGAAAGAGGCTGGCTATGTACCTTTCGAACGTGAAAATAAGAATCAACATGAAGCTGCTGAATCCAGGTAAAGAAAGGCCGAGTGAAGAAATAATTGTCTACAAGAAGGGTGAAGGTCGATAAACGGAGGCTATAGACCAAGAAGACCATTGGCAATGGTTACCCAGCACTTAAAGGAAGGCCTGTGGCTTGATAAGGGACCTCTGGGGCCCATACAATGTCCCTGGAGCTGCTCCCACGGATCCCAGCTTGGAGTCATCGAAAGAGCAGCTTATAGACAGGAGAGTCACCACAGAACACACTTGCCCGGCAGTGACTGGGGGGAAACTGGGGTGACATACCTGCAAGGCAGCATGGGGCTCTGGGGGGGGACCTCCTCTGAAACGGGCGGTGCGTCTAGGACTTGGGAGGGCTTCCTCTATCAAATAACTCCGGTCTTGAAGGGCGAGCAGGAGTTAGTGGCTGTGCTAGTTCCTGGAGCAGCTGTCACAAACTACCACACGCCGGCTGAGAGCAACACGAACGTATTGTTCTACCGCTGTGGAGGCTGGAGGTCTGCAATCAACGTGGGCAGGCCACCCTCTCTCCAAAGGCTCCAAGAGAGGTTCCCTTCTTGCCTCTTCCATCTTCTGGAAGCCAGAGGCTTTCCTGGCTTGTGGCGACGTAATTCCCATCTCTGCCTCCGCCTTCACGGGACATTCCCTGTGTCTGGTCACACTGTATTCCCTCTATGTGTGTCTGGCTGTTCAAATTCCCTCTTTATATAAGGACACCAGTCATATTGGCTTAGGGCTCACCCTAATGGCCTCATCTGATCACCTCTTACTTGATCACCTCTGTAAAGATCCTATTTCCAAATAAGGTCACATTCTGAGTTTCTGGACATGAGAACTCCAACATATCCTTTTGACTTTTTATTTAGGCGGCGGGAGGGGGGTGGGAGGTCCACAACTCAGCCCATGAGAGCAGAGCAGTAGGGGCTAATCAACACAGTAAGGAGAAAAGGCATGTGGTCCTTTCTCAGAATGCTCGAGCTGGGACGTGTTTCGTCCGCTTACTACCTGTGGAACCTGGAAAACGTTTTTAAGCACTCAGTCCCTCAGTTTTCTCATCTGTAAAATGATATGGCTAATACAGATCTCATAAGCTAGTTATGATTAAATGAGCTAATTCAAGTAAAACCCTTAGATGAAGAGCTAACAGACATAAAGGCTCTTTATTTTTTCCTTTCCTTTCCTTTAGACATCCCTCTTAGTGATAATGCTTATTAGAAGGTACCCTCTCTGAGAGCACACGGTTGCTTGCTCAGACCTCTGCAATACCCGCTGTGGCCAACATCTTGGTGGGTGTCTTCACTGCCCACCCTTCTCCCCTGCAGGCTTCCCCGGGCTTTCCAGGATTCCACGCAGGCAGGGTCGGTGAGAGATTCGGATTCGGGAAGAGCTTCTGCTTTTCCCCACAGGAGAGTCAGGCCCAGCTGGCGCCATTCCCTTTCCCTCTTTCCCGCCGTGGACCTGAGTGGCACGCCTGGCGCTGCGGTGGCCACCCAAGGCCCCAGAGAAATGGCCTAGAGAGTCTCGGGGCTGAAACATAGAACTGCAACAGTGTCGAGCTGCTGAGCCGGCTGAAGCGATGCCAGCAGGCCTCCCTCTGGACTTCTCATTAAGCAAGAAAAGACAAAGCCCTAAATGTCTGAGCTAATTTTACTAGCGTTTTCTCTAACTTGCACCTGAATTCATTCCTCACTAATCCCTGACGATCCATTCTCTACCCAGCAGGCATGAGTCATGCCATGGCATACGACATCCCGTGATATCATACATGGTATCTTATATCAACCATGCCATATCATATCATAGATATGGCATGTCTTATATCCAACATGCCCTATGTCATACTGTATCATACAAATCTCTCTCTAGCTTAAAACCTTCCAGTGGCCCGGAACTGCAACTAGAGCAAAGTCTGAAGCCCTCCCCATAGTTTACAAGGCTCTGTGTGACTTAAGCCTGACTGCCTCTCAGCCTCCACCCTGACCTTCCCCCTCCACTTACTCTGCTCTCATTCCACTGGACCCCCTCAGTGCCTAAAACATACCAAGCCACTGCGCATCCGCAGGCGTCTCACAGCTGTTTCCTCTGCCTGAGCCAGGCTGCTGCTGTATCGGGAGTAACTGGTCCTTGACATCCTTCGCATTGCCCCCAGAACAGCGCCTCACACAGGGAGGGCTGGCAGGACGTGCTTGTTGAATGAGAGAAAACCCCCCATCTATTGACCACAACAGTGTGAGGGGGCCGCATTCTAGAAGGTGACCTTGAGAAAGCAGGCCCCTGAAGTCTTACTTTGTCTTATTTTTCCCATTTCCCTTCCCATCCCACTGAATGCAGTCTCATGTAAATAAACTGTGAACACAGGCGCATGTGTACACAGACATCCCCCCTATTCAGAGGCAGAGTCAGAACCACGGCCAGGGTCCCTGTCCCCTAAGTCCCAGGCCTTGGGTCTTTCTGTTCCAACAGACCATGTCTTATTCAAATCAGGACCCTACTGGAGGGTATTAGTCTGCTAGGGCTGCCATAACAGGATACCACCGACGGGGCGGCTTAAGCAATGGGAACTTATTCTCATAGTTCTGGAGGCCAGAGAGCCTAGAGGTCAAGATGGTGGCAGATTTGGTTTCTTCTGATGACTCTTTTTGGTCTGCAGATGGCCAGCTTTTCCCTGTTCCTTCACATTGTCTTTCCCCCATGTAGGTGCACTCCTGTCTCTTTGTGTGTCCAAATTTCCTCTTCTTATAATAACATCAGTCAGACTGGATTAGGGCCCATACTAATGGCCTCATTTTAACATAATCGCTGCTGTAAAGACCTATCTCCACACATAGTCACATTCTGAGGCACTGGGGGTTAGGGTTTCAACATAGAAATTTTGGAGGAACACAGTTCAACCCATGGCAACTACCAAAAAATAATAGCCTCAAAAGGACCAAACTTTTCTGGTCCAGGTCTCAGGAATTATCTGTCTATTTCAGCTCGCACTGGGCCCTATCTAGAAGCTCTGGAATCTGATACTGGAGATTTCTGTCATTCCCGGTAGTCTGTCTTTTGAGATCTCTAGATAATATTCTATTACGAAAATTTTTGAACATGCCCCCAAATGAAGAAATTAGTTAAATAGTCAACCAAGAATTATCAACATTTTCCAATTTGCATACTCTGAACTCCAACTATTTTTTCTAGATTATTTTAAAGCAAATCCCAGACATCCTGTCATCTCACCTGTAAATTTTTCAGGATGAACTTCTTAATATAAAGTGAACTTTATTTAAAATGTTATATACTTAACAAATTACAATGCTTTCTTAATGCCTCTATTACCGATTCCATATTCAGATCTCCCCGACTGTCTCAGAAAGATGGGTTTGATAGTAGGTTCGTTTAAATGTGAATCAAAACAAACTTCAAAACTAGCCAATTTTGCTCAGTGGTTAGAACATCTGCCTGGGACTGAAGGGTCTTGGGTTTGATTCTGGTCAAGGGCAGGTACCTCAGTTGCAGTCTCGATCCCTATGCGGGAGGCAACCAATCGATGTGTCTCTCTCACATCAATGTTTCTCTCTCTGTCTCTCCCCCTTCCACGCTCTCTGAAAAGCAATGGAAAAAATATCCTCAGGTGAGGACTGAAAAAGGTGGGGGGGTAGGTGGGGAGAGATTAAAGGAAGAATTTTTATGCACATATGCATAACCCATGGACACAGACAATAGTGTGATGAAGGCCTGGGGCAGGGGTGGGGGTGGAGTAGAAGAGGTCAATGGGGGAAAAAGGGGGACATCTGTAATACTTTCAACAATAAAGATAATTTAAAAATAAAAATAATTAAAATAAAAGTATAAAAAAATTAAAAACAAGCTTTAGGTACTGCTTTTGGGTGCAATGCCTTTTGAGTGTCTTTCAATTTGTATACCACTGTGAAGTCAAATGCACTTTGGCTTCATGCTCAGGGCATGTTTTCACTTAAGACATCATAACAGGGCATCTGTCATCCAAGACACAGGAACCTGAGGGCTCAGGTGCCCATGACAGGGGCTGTTCAGGCTTCCAGGAGGGCAGCCGCTAAAGGAGATGCTCTTCCCCTTGTCCAGTGAGCTTTGTTCTGGATTTGGATTAATTTAATTTCGTGTGCACAAGGGGAATTTGTAAGATGTGTTTACGGAATGACAGTGATCAATACTCGTGTGTTTATAAGTGGGAGCGTGTGTGCAGTGGGCTTCGAGGAGGCTCCTGTGTGCTCACACTTTAACGCTGATCGATACTCAGAGTCAATCACTAACAGGGGGATCAGAACGGACATTTATATTCACACCATGCTGGGTCCCCTTACAGAAGGTTCTTTCATTTGGTCTGTCTGTCGCAAATACATTTATCAGACGATGCTACCTGGGGCTGGGGCTATGAAAACACATTTTTAAGCATTAATGTTTATCATCCCGTCATCTGTTCACGCTTTAATCACCAAGGTCTTTGGGGCTGGTCTTTCACACTGTTATTCCTGAACAGCTGTATGCTCTAAAATTGACAGTCTTCTTAGTTGATGGAGCCACACCAAAAACTTGTTAAATATTCAACACAGCTCTGAAGGGCTGCAGCTACCTCATCTTAAAATTTCCCTCCAAAGCGCTTATGACAGTCTCGCCGGAGCTACCTGCTTCTATTTGCTGAAGCGGTTACTCAGCCAGGCTGCCACTGCGCAGGCGCAGGAAGGGCAAATTTCTTCAGAAGGGACACGGATCCATTTTAAAATGTATATACACCCACATCCCTTTGAATGTTACAAACAATTTATATGGACCCGGGAAGTTTCACAGTTTCGTCGTTTCTCTATCAAAGGCCCAACTAGCAAGAAAAAAATCCGGGCGCTCAGAATCTTTGCCCCGTTTAGCTGGCTTTAGGAAGCTCATCTGAGAGACTCTCCTACTACGACTTGGATGGTCCGCTTTCTAAAACTCCTGTTGAGCGGTCCTTAGGCCCTAAACTCTGGCCTCGGGCCCTGGCCAGTTTGGCTCAGTGGTTAGAGCATCGGCCTGCAGTCTCCGGGGTTCGAGTCCCGCCAAGGGCATGTACCTCGGTTGCGGGCTTGATCCCAGCCCTGTAGGGGTGCCTGCGGGAGGCAGCCAATCCATGTCTCTCTCACATCAGTGTCTGTCTCTCTCTCTCTCTCCCTTTCCACTCTCTCTGAAAAGCAATGGAAAACATATCCTCGGGTGAGAATTAAAAAAACAACAACCTGGCCTCGGGGCGCAGATAAGTTACCTGTGGTCCAGATGGCAGCACATCAACAAGCAGAAAATGAAATTCTTTAGAGAGATGAGAAATACACCCCCTGCAAGGCCCCTGAGCGTTAAGGGCATCCACAGAATGGGTGGCCCTCTCCTCTCTCGGGGTGGGCGCCATGGGGCCTCAGTACTGAAGGGCTGGGCGGAGTGGGTGTGCCCCGGGGCCCACGCCGAGGCCAGAAGCGGCCCCCTTGCTGGAACGGGCGCTTCCCTGAGCAAGTCTCCCCGCAGGGAACTGTGTCTGCAGTGTGTTGCCTCGCAAAGCCGTTCTGGAAACGAGTCCCCAACCACCCCCAAATGCGCAGGCCACTGGGTACAAAAACCTGTTCTCGGGGCTCCAGGTGGGAAACATGAGCACGTCAATGCGGGGGTGGGGAGGGACACGACACATCCCCATGGCAAAGTCACCGCCTGGGAAAGAAACGCACGGAACAGCATCAAATAAACAACTGCTCCCGGCCCTGGCTGGCAAGAAAGCAAACTATGGCTTTGGAACAAGAGGCCCGACACAGGGCGCACTCCGTGTGAACCAACAAGTGCCCGGTCGCACGGAGGATTGTTCTTATCAATCCTCGGGGCGAGGAGGCCCCAAAAGTGAAGGGCACCGAGCGCGCCCACCTGAGAGGCTCTCGGCAGCGCCACAGGGACAGGCGAGCGGCGGGAAGACGTTCTAATGAAGAAGAGACGGTACACGGCGTTTATCGGATGAGAGGGCTGGTCGAAGATTAATAGAATTCCTTTGCAATATCCAGATCTCCCGGAGGCGGACCCTGACAAGGCCCGATTACTTCCAACCGGCAGGGCCTGCTCCCCGGGCCCCCCGGGCCCCCCGGGCCCCCCGCGCCAGAGTGGCCGAGAATCTGCAGGCTTTCCCGCAGCCAGACAGCACCAACAGGCTGCTTGCTCTCTGTGATCACTGCTTAGCTTAAATGAGTTAATCTCGTTTTCCAGATGAATTGCTATTTTGTCTCCCGCAGGCTGTGATTACAGGATAAAAGTATTGTGTTAACAGGAGGGCTGGGGGCTTTTCAGCGCCACATTCCGCGCGCGGGGAACCAGCCAGTTCTCACCCTCACCTTGTCTCCCCTTCCTATTTGTAATGGAGTTAAAAGAACGGGAAGAATAGTAGGGAGCTGGGAACTGACTGCGCGGAGCGATAAACCTTTCAGATGAATTATGACCCCTCATAGGAGGTCAGAGGGCCGATTTATCTCCATGTTTTGAAACACAGTTTATGATCCTGACAAAATTTAAAACACATCTAGGGCAAAATACACGCGTAAACGACACTGAGTTTTCAACTCTCTCTTTTTTTTTTTTTGATTGCTCTTGAAACACATCAGTCAGCAAGCAGGTCTGTGCTGAGGGTCTATTATGCAGAAAGCATTTTGCTGGGTCCTGGGAAAGCAGTGTGTTTTTTTAACGGCCAACACCTGGGCTCTCCCCCAAGGAGCTCTATGCCTCTGTGACGGATTGTAAACATCATTTTTCTTTTTAATTAAAAAAAAAAACTTATTTTGGGGTATAGATAATAATAAATGCCCCTGGAGGCAGAGTCGTGGTTCTAATCCCAGTTTCCACCTTTATTAACTGTGGGGTGTTGAGCAAGTTGCTTAACCTCTCTGAGCCCCCAGTTGTTTCATCTGGGAAAGAGACATAATTACACCCAACTTTCAAGGTGGTTGTAAGATGCTGCAGTAAAATCCCCGAAGCTCTTAGCAGGTGGCAAGTGTTTAATAAGGAGTAACCTCAAAAATTATTATTTCCCAAGGTAGTTACTGAATCATAGAATGACATCAAGACCAGGCGCTACAGAGGTTAAGAAACAAAAAGATGCCATAGGGAGGGGTGGGATCTAGCAAATAAAAACACAGGATGCACAGGCAAATTCTAATGTCAGACAAGCAACAAATAATTTCTTAGTATAAATATATTCCATACAATTTTTTTTTTAGTGTAAGTACGTCCCAAATATCTCATGGGCTACACTTATATTAAGAAATTATCTGCTATTTATCTGAAATTCAAATGGAACTGGGTGTCTATTTTATCTGGCAAGGCTAGCTATAGGGTTTGAAGTCAAAAGACCAAGATTGAGTCTCACATACTAGCTAGGTGGTGCGGGGACAGATAATGAAATTCTCTGAGCCTCAGTTTCCTGAGGCTCATTCATTTTCTATGAATGAAACTAACTGTAAAAATAACACCTGCCTAGTTTGCATGGTTGTGGTGAGAATCACATAATGTATGTCAGCGTGTCTTGTAAAGTATCATTCCTTTTTAATGCTTGTGTGTTTGTTTATTGCTTTAGAATAGACACTCACCCTAACGTGCATCTAATTTTACAGAGGGGCCTGACTGGGGTGGGGAGGGGGGATTTATTCCTAAGTCTTCACATTATAGGAGGTGTTAGGGTATCTTCTCTTTTCCAAGAAGGAAGTGAGTGTCTCCTCCACTTCCAGATGCACATGACTGCAGCGCCCGGTGGGGGGCGTGTCCTCTGGAACCCACAATGACAGGCTTCAGAGGACAGCACCAAGGATGGGCTCAGGCCCCTGCAATCTGAAGTGGGTGCTTCCCAGGAGAGGTGTCCCAGATTCCCAGACAGTGGCAGGTGAAAATAAGCAACTTCTATATTCATTATTCTCTCATTTTTTTTGAGATGGGGATAGTAATCTGGGGATGCTGCACACTCCCGGCTCCAAAATTCCTACTTCTGTATTCTGAGCATGGTCTCCTATTGCATGCACCCTGATGCACCCTGACCAGGGAGCGAAACTACAACCTAGGGATGTGCCCTGACCAGGAAGCGAACCCACAACCACTTGGTGTACCGGACAACACTCCAGCCAACTGAGCCACCCGGCCAGGGCAACAGTTTGCTCCTCAAAGAAAATAAGTTTATCTTCTGAGTAAAATATTCAACGGTTTACATGGGATATGCTCTCTTGGGGTCTACTGGGTAACTGATTCACTTCCCAAGGCAGTTTGTACCTAAGCCGATTGCAAGGGTAGGGGCCAGGGGCCAGGGAGAACCTTCAGAGAAGGTGAGGATCGCGTCAGCACCATGTGTGAACGGGGATCACGAGGGACATTTCAGGCTTGAGCAATGATGACCAAAAGGCCTTCCGTCTCCGGATGAATGTCCGATGCTTTCATAATTGGAGATGCTGGGTTCTCCCGATCCTCCCCTGAAGCTCCTTTCCTGCTGACAAGTGAAAAGATTGAGAAAGAGAAGTACTAAGATTGAAAAGGGGACGAGTCAGGGCCCAGAGAAAGTTACAGGGAGATGGAGCCCTTGACGACACAGGGAAACAAAGGTGAGATGGAGTCGCGAGGGGCTCAGGCGCCTCCGAAGAGAAGGTTGCTGGAGAAAATGCCTATTGAATAGTAGGGGAAGAAAATGGCCTCAGGTGCTGTATCCTGGCTCTGGAAAGCAATAGTAAATGTGTCATAGGATGTGTGTGTGTGTGTGTGTGTGTGTAAAAGTTTAAGGCAACTAACTGTATTCAAAAAGCTGGCCCCGATGGTCTGAAAAATAATACCCAGTAAATGAGGAAAAATTAATCAAAGAAGCTACACATATGTATCTAAGGTATTTTCCTGTTTTATAATTGTTAGACATGGGGCTTGATAACATGGAATGCAATAAAAACGCATTCTTTGAAACAAGGTATGATTATGTTTATGATCAAACACGGGTAAATTCAGTCCAAAAACCTGCCATCTTTGACTGCACAGTATACGCCGCTAGACATAACCTTCTTGAGAATACAAACCTATCTTAGTCATTGCTGTATCCACAGCATTTACACCACGCTTCACACTAAATAAGTGTTATTTAGTGAATAAATAAACGAACGCCTGTACCTACCAGGTCAGGTTCCTTAACTAAGATACACTACCGCCACCTGGTGGCAAGGTGGCAGAATTGCAGGAATAGAGAGTTTTACTCTTGTTTTTAAGGTGAGCGCCCCCAAAAGCAGCATGCTCTGGGGATGTGTATGGCATGACACAAAGTCAGCAAATGCAAAGAACTGGAAGCAAGAAATAAATAAATAAATTGAACAGTTTTTTGGGGTGATCCCAAACAGTACCAGCTTTTTCCAGTCCTTTCCTGTTACGTTAATTATTTATTTCACAAAATCCTCCCAGGTTTTTTAGGCCGCACAACTGCAGGCCAAGGGCAGAGCCAGAGCTGGGTTCTCACATTAGCTTAGCAAGCGTGGAAGAGGGAGGAGGAGCTCGATTGACAACCGACAGACCGATGACAGGACAAAGGCAGGACTTCCACTCGGGAGCGCGGCCTGTTTCTACAGCCACATCTGCCTCCCCTCTTTTCGCATTCTCTCAGAAGAAGACCCTTTGACTCTTTGTGCTTGTTTTGTTTTGTTTTTCATACAGACCATGTTGTCAGCTAGGTCCGGAAGCTACAATGAATATAAAGTACTGGGCAGGACAATGTCTGATAAATGTAAACAATATGCATAGAGAAAACCTCTCAGATGAAAAATCCACATACATTTTTAGTGGCTGTCAGACTGAATGCAAATGGCTTTGGAAAATATAAGTGGTTGGCTTTTTAATATCAAAGAAAATCACAGCCTTTTCTCTAACACTAAAAACACTGCTGCGCTAAAAAGGAACAAGGAACTAAATAAACCAGGCGGCTGATTTCCCGCACGCAGAAGCCATTGCCTTTGCCCTAACCTCAGAGGTGACGCTGTACTTCTAGAAATGTCAAGTGAGGGGTAGGGTGAGAGAACCAGGACTGCTGCTATTTTCTTTAAGGCTCCCCCTTTAAAACAAAACAAAACAAAACAAAAACAAAAACAAAACGAAGCGCACTTCGTGTTTTAGAGGAAGAAGCAATTAAAAAATAAAATAAAAGAGTTGGCCCTGTTTAAAAATGAAGCCACATAATGTCAATGCTTTTTGGGTTGCTGTGCCTCGGTTGTTTTCCAAGTCAACGCACTGGCAGTCTTGCCTGAAAGAGCGAAGTCAATAGGGAGAAAATAAATAGAGCATTTCTAGAACTCACCCAGCAGCTCGGAAAACTGTCTGCTTACTATTACACAGTTTTAACATGTCATAATCATTTTCACAGTAAAGATACCCTTCCTGCAGTTTAGACCAAGAATGCATGACTAATTTTAACCACTTGTGCAAAGCTCCTAATGGAAATTTCAAACAGCTTTTATGGATTAGAGTTTCGTAAATTGTATGGAGAGAGCAGCAACAGATATGAAGTCGGGGTGCTCCTCACATCAACCCGTCAATGCCTAACGAGTTACTGAGTAACAGTGGGCCGTCACATGTTACTTATGAACACTGTGTCTTCTTGGCACTACGTCTATTTTCCAATATACATATGAAAAATAAAACCAAGTATCCTGAAGGTTCAGACAAATGAGAAGGGAAGGCAGGCCTTGTGCTGGAGAGGAGCAAACTCTACAGCGCCCCCTACATGTGATCTCACTAAGTTCAGATCGTACACTGTTTCTTCCCATTTTACAGACAGAAACTGAAGCTCAGAGAGGTTAGACTACTGTGTAAAGGTAACACAGCTGCTGGTGGTTTAAAAACAAAGACAAAAACAAACTGCCCCCTTCCACCACGACATGCCGAGTTGAGCAGCCTGTAGAGAGACACACGGCGGCAGATTGAAGGATCAAGTTCACCTGGAGATGGATAACTGAGGTGGTTGCACAAGAACATGAATACACTTAATGCCAATAACTGTGCATTTAAAAAATAGTAAATTGTATGGTGTGCATATTTTACCACAATTTAAAATAAAAATCAAGTTGACCAACTCCTTGCCGCTGAGACTGAGAAGAATTAGATGATTGCAGTCATATGTGTGAAGAATATTCTGTTAAACCTGCCTCTTTGCCCACAACCATGCCAGACATCCAGAGCATTAAAAGAAAAAACAAGGCAAATTCTCCCCTCTAGGAGGTCAAAGTCAGTGGGATAGTTGGAAACCGATTTGGGTTTTTCCCCCCACTCCCCAGATTCAAGCATTTGGGGTTTCTGGGATACTCTAATCTCCCCTGTGAAGATCCTGACTTCTATCTTGTTAGCAATTTTCATAGGGGAGGGAAGCAGCAGCGAAATTAGGATAGGAGGCAAACCGGGTGGACGGGCTGCCTGGGGACTGGGGGTACTTAGGACGCAGAGAGAAGGAACGGGCTTGGGTCCGGGAGGAGCAGGGAAGAGGGGAAGAAGAACCCCGAAAGTATGGCCTTCCTCCTCCCTCCCGGTTCTTGAACCTCCCCCCGGCTCAAGTCAAGGTCCCTCCAGCCTTCAGCCTAATGCCCCAGCCTCAGGGGAGCCTTCCCCGCTCCCACCACCCTCTGCAGGCTCCTGTCGTTCCAGGGGCTTGCCTTTGAGGTCCATTCCCTCAGGGAAGAGCAGAAAGCTCTCCTGGGCTGACTTAGGAGAGGGGCTGTGGGACAGGCGTGTGATCTGAGGCCCAGGACCCCAGGGTGTGGCGAGGCGGGGAAAGGCGCATGCTGCTGTGAAGGCCTCGGGTCTCCACCCCACCCCAGTCCCTTTCTCCAGCAGGGAGCACGGCGGGGTTCAAAAGGAGCGGGGCGGACCCCTGCTCCAAGTGTTTCCCCTGACTCCAGAGCACACCACTCATCTCTAAATACGCTCTGAAAATGTGTGCGCAATAAACCCAGTTCCTGGTAGAAGACGTTTAGTAAAGGAGGGATAGATGCCAATGGAAGGAGACTTGGCTTTGGTGGTGAACACACAAGGCAGTATACAGGTGATGTGTTATAGGCTTGTACACTTGAAACCTATGTAATTTTATTAACCAACGTCACCCCAGTAAATTCAATGAACATTTTTAAAAAGGAAAGAAATAGGAAAAAAATCCGATTTATCTTCGATCTTTCCATACCGTTCTCAGTTCATTTTCTTTACCGTTAGTGTTCTACCTAGAGATTAAGTCGTCTCCCCTGCACCTCTGCCTACCGGCTCTGGGCTGGCAGGACCTTGCCCCTCCCGCTCCACACACGGGGAGCACAGCCTCTGCTGAGCGCAGTCCCAGCTGTAGCCCCAAGTGATGGCTCACGTCCGGGTCCATCTCAGATGGCCAGTGTCGCTTGACCCAGTTCCGAAGGGCCCTTATCCAACTCCCGGGCTTACAATGTGGTTCATACACATCCCCTTCGTGTGCTTTCCCCAAGCCCTTCTCCTCTTAGTCCCCAAGTTCCTCACGTAAATAGAAGGAAAGAATGAGGGAGGTGGGTGGGGAGATGGGGTGGGGTGAGGAGCTGCGGAAAGGGATGGGTGAAGGGCGGTGGGGAGGAAACGGAAGGAGGGAGACCTGGGTTCCAATTCCAGTGCTGCCACGTGGCATCAGACCTTCAGCTTCCTCGCTTGTCTGCAGGGGCCTGACTTGGGAAGATTACAAAGAAGGAAGGTGGCTAAATAATCATAGCAAACACCCACGTGGCCCTCATTACACACCAGACCCTATTAAAAGTGCTTTATATAGCATTTCATTCTTAGAATCGCCCTGTGAGATAAGTACTATCATTATCCCTTGTTTAAAAGTGAAAAGAAAAAAAAAAAGAATTAAGCACAGAGAGCCTGAGTAACTTTCCCAAGGCCACACAGCTATACAAGGCAGAGTCTGGATTCAAACCCAGGCGGCCTGGCTCCAGGCTCTGGTCTTCCCATGACACTGTATTTTCTACTAGAGTCCATTTAAGACCCTTAATAAATACTAATTCCTTGCCCACTGCCTTCTGAGGTTCTTTTCACCACAGACCTTCCGGTCGATTTTCTATGAACTTCAATACTCTCGGTGTTGTGCTGTTTAGCTTTCCTCCATTAGCTGGAAATCACTCAGTAAATATTCATTAAGCACCTGCTCTGTGCCAAATACCATGCTAACGATGACAACTTCTCCAAGTCCTGGCTCTAGAGGCTCTGGCCAGGTCTACCACAGGCCCAGAAATGTCACAAGAAATACAACATGTGGGTATAACAGGGTGGCACAGCGAGGGATGGTCCTGTATGACAGAGGAAGACACCTGAGTGCTCCCATGGCCGCGTCCCCAGGCTCCCGGTTTCCTCGCCCCTGGCACCTAGCGGGTTTCTTGCCTGAGCAGGCTGCACTGGCTGAGACTTTGGGCATGCTCCTGCGAGCACACTGGTCCACTTACTAGTGTGTGCCAGAAAGAAGACCCAGGGCAATGTTTCTGAAAGGGGGTGCCACCAGCATCTTGAGGAAGGACATTTCTCTGTTGTAGGCACCAACACGCATTGCATCCTGTCTCCCTAGCCACCTCTCTTCTCCAAGGCAAGGACTGTCCTGGCTACCTTGTGATGTTTAAAAGTGCCAGATGTGCAGGGAGGGGACAGGGCCACTCTCAGCTAAGAACCACCGTCTTAGGAGATGTGACTACAAGTCAGATGACCCCATGAGAGATACACTGACATTATTTTGTACTCTGGAGAAGCAAAACATATATGAACAGAGTACAGAATTCCATCAAGTTCAAAGGTGATTAGGAGTTGGCCTGAAAATTACACAGAAGAGCCCAAAGGGATGCAAACCTCAACGGAGTGAGGTGCCACCTGGTGGAGGGTGCAGACGTCAGTGAGCAGAGAGAAGAGGCAATTTGTCCCTTTTAAGAAATAGAATCATTGATAATCAGGGTGTCTATAAAAAAGCTGTTGTCCTAGAAGTTCAGGAAACCATGAGAAATACGTTCACGTCTGTGCCAGAAGCGTCCTTGGTTGTTAGGAAACCTCTGTATGCGGAGAACGCACACCTACAATTTATTACAGGGCAAGGTAACTCCAATATCATTTGGCAGAACACGATTGTTTCCTCAGTGCACAGACATGATTTAACCACAGGAAGACCTGCACCCAGTGATGCATGTCATTCTCACAAACGCCCTATGAGATAAGTTTTAAAAATGTACAGAGTTAGCACAGAGAGGTTAAGTTACTTGCCTAAGGCCACACAGCTAGATATGGCAGAGACTAATTCTAAACCCAGCCAAGCTGTATTTCAGTTAAATACAAAAGTACTGTTTGCATGTTAGAATTACACATAAAAATATTGAGACAATCAAATGGGAGAAACAATGCTACTGTGTTGGCACATTTTCATATAGGTCTTATCTTAGGAATCTGTAATGTTTTGAGGTTGGCCTTTGGGAGCAGGAGTTGGCAAACTATGGCTCACAGGCCAAGTTTGGCCTGCCATTTGTTTTTATAAAGTTTTATTGGAATACGGCCAGGTCTATTCCTTTATGTGTTATTGTCTATGGCTACTTTCACACAAAGGCAGAGTTAAACAGTTGTGGCAGACACTATATGAACTGCAAAGCCCGAAATATTTACTATTTGACCTTTTACAGAAAACGTCTTGTTGACCCCATTTTAAAATTATAAATGAGGCTTATGGTTTCAATTTTAAATGTGTAAATGGTAACCACTACAGAATTGTGATTGTACAGTGAAATATTACTACATTTATAAAAGTGCCACAACATTATGAAAACTTAAGATCCGTTACATTTGAAATTAAATTTATTATATATACACAAATTACTTATATTCTTGGGAAGTTTATCAGTGAAAGTACTTGAAAAGGAAAGAAAAATATTAAATTTATAAATGCAGCTTAATATTTTGAAAGTATTCACCTAAAGGCATAAATGAGATAAAACTTTATTTTAGAACTCCTAAAAAAGTGTTAAAAATGGTCAGGCTTGTAAACAGAATAATAAGAATTGTAAGCTGAACTTAAAAGCCAAGAGAAGGGCTAGGATTTGAAATGTGTAGAGTGAGGGAAATGCATTTTAGTTTTAAACACCTAGGCAAACCTTTGACACTCTCTTCTGCTGACAGAGGGCCCCCCAGAAGCCACCAAAAATCCCCATTAACAACCTGAATCTCCTCCTCTCTGCTTGTCGGTAGTAAACCTCGGTGAAAGCACTCAAGAGCCAAGTCTGTGCTTCACTGTCACCAATGCCTGAATCCGGGCTTAATCTGTGTTGTTTGACCAGGTTCAGATTGTGAATCCATTTGATAAAGGAGACCACCACCTTATGCCAAAGAACTCCGTGCACGAGAAAGCTCGTGGGAGGATGCCGCTGTGAGTTAACTTTAAATATACGTGTGAGTGTGTGTGTGTGATGACAATGATAACACCACTGGATGATCTCATATAGCATTTATAATTCATAAAGCCCTTTCAAACACCCTCTCCCTCTTGATCTAGTAAACTAATGTGGCAACTCGGTGATTAGCATGAGCTTTGAAAGGAAAGACCTGGAGTGATTCCTGCCTACTAGTAGGGTGGCCTTGGGCAGGTTACGTTTTATCTGGGTTTTCTCAGTGCTAAATCAGGGGTAATAATAATACCTACTTCATGGGTTATTGTCAGGGTCAAAACGCAGAGGATCTGGAATGCGAGCTTAGCACACTGCCTGGCACGCAGTGACGGTAACAGGGATCTGAGCTGCTACCAGTTTCATTCCAGAAGAACCCGGTGAGGTCGGAAAGACAGGTCGTATGATCCCTTTGGTGGAGGACGCTGCCAGACACAGAGGGTCTAAAAGACTTGCCCATGGGCACGCAGCCCACAGGCCGCGGCGCCATGTCTCTGGTTCCTACTTTGCTCCCTGCCTGTCCTGCTGCAGCTCAAACGTGACCCAGCATCAGAAACACCCGGAAGGCTTCTTACAGCAGAGAGCATGCCTGGCCCCAGAGGTTCTGATTCAGTAGATCTGGGGTGGGGCTCAAGAATTTGCATCTCTAAATTTTCTTAATAAAGAGTAATTTTTTTCTGCTGGAAAAAAAGAAAATAATCCTTGTTCTAGAATCATATCTCTGTATTTCACATCCTGCAACATTTTCTTACTGCAGTAACAGAGTGTTTTATACTGTCGTATTTTGTAATAAAATTGAACTAATCCTGAAATTAAAAAGAAAAGAAAAGAATCTGCATCTCAAACAAGTTCCCAAGTGGTACGGATGCTGCTGGTCTTGGGGATCCCACTTGGAGAACCACTGGACCCGGTGCAGCGCCTGTGAAAAGTCGCACCAGCCCTTCCATGGAATATCTAGCGCATGTTCCCGGGTCATTAAAATGTTTGGCACCTGGTCAGCACTCGATAGATGGCTTGATTTCATTTTATTATTTTACTTTATTTTTGCCATGGATTAATTCTGTCTGGCTCCCGATGCTCTTGGCTAACAAGTTTGCCCTCATTTCCTGGATCCCTCCGTGCACGGCCCCTCTGATGGAGAAGGGGCTGTTTGCTTTCCAGCTGTGACCTCGGCTGCTCTCCACAAAGACCGCCTTTCCGGCTCCGCTCTGCGGTCTCTGATCCAGCCCCTGAACCCTCCTCCTGGGCAGGCCACAGCCTCACAGGCGGGCCCTGCGTGGGGCTATCTGATGCAGTCAGCTAACCCCCCACGACCTACCTCTAGCACGACAGACGAGCTGCTCTGATCGCAAACAAGGGCAGTCGTGTGTCCCCTAAAACCACAGCACGCAGACATCGCAGATATGGCAAGGTGCACGGAAACTCACTCACTGACTGGTTTCCTCTTGCCTGCTTATTAAAGAAGGGAGGGACATGGAGAGAATGAAAAAGGAGTGGGGGAAGAAGTGGGGAGAAAACATTTTGCTCCCCCGAACTCAGAACATGTGAATGCCTGTGGATATAAATACTATAATACTACTACTACTACTAATATTTTAAAAAATGGAGCTTGTAGTAGCAGTGCTTTCAGAGCTTAACAGTATTTTGACAACAAATGTTCATATTTCATATGAAATGTATGAAACCTTTGTGACTGTAATCCCATGAGCTGCAAACATGGTAAATGAAAGTAGCAGGCAGTCTAGATTAATAATGTTTTGCTTCATATTGGAAGAGCATTTGAAAGAGGAAGCTTGCTTTATCTATCCCCAGTTTTTACGGTCCTGGTATTGGAACAGACTGGGGCTTCTAAAATTGGCTGGGAAATATTCATGGTTGTGTTATTAATTTATGGGAAACTGAAGGACCCACCTCAAGGTTTAAGTGGGCCATTTAGAAACAGCAAGGAGTAGGTGTGAGAGGCACAGCAGAATGCGGTGGGGGAAACACGTGGTGGGGGGACTCGGGGCTTAAATCAAGAGGGGGACGAGTACATTCAGGAAGCCGTAACAGTTGATACTCTAATAAAGCGATCTTACGAGAAAAGGCAATCTGTTCGCGTGTGAGTTCTGCCATATGCTTCCATCCTTTCATGGTCCAGAAGGCCATGGCGGTAATTTCCAGCCCTTCCGTGGGCGTGCGGGATGCCTGTGCTGGTTAATGTGAATAAATGGGCTGGGTTTACTGTTTTTCTAATGCTCAATATACACACCATGCAGGCTGCTACCAGAAGCAAAGTGGAATTTATGGTTTGCACTGAATTTCAAATGGATGCCGGAGAGGAGCGACGGAAGGCAAGACTGACGTGTTGTCTAACATTTCTCCGCGAAGGCTGCTGCTCCCCTGACAAAGTGACAGGTATTGTCTGAGGAGAGGGAGGGAAGGCCCCCGGAGGCTGTGGCTCTTTCCGTAGAGCGTTGGTTGACACTAAAAGTGTGGCCGCAGCTTGTACACAGGGTCACGCTCTCCGTGGGTCTCCAGGTGACCCGTTTGACCCCAGTCCCAGCCCATGGTCTTTCCATTTCTCAATTATCTTTACATCCTGACGTTTTTATGCAGGGTTGCCTCCCTGCCAGCTGGGAAGAGTAAATTTCTCAGCTCAGTGAGCTCCACTGACTGGTTCTAATATCACATGATTTAACTTTGCATGTATCTTAAACCACAATTTTAGACTAAAAAGAGAAAGGAGATCTGCAGCCTGACTGAGAATGGACAGTAGTGAAGAGAAGAATGAAATCATACCTCCTCCTGGATCAGCGTCTCTCAACCTCGGCACGACTGGCATTCGGGGCCGGCTCAGGCTTTGTTTTGGGGGCTGTGCTGTGCATCATGGGGACATTCAGCAGCATCCCTGGCCGTAGCAGCATCCTCCCCACCCCTAACCTACTGAGGCAACAGAAATGTCTCCAGACACTGCCCAGTGTCCCCAGGAGGCAACATGGCCTGCGGTGCCCCCGAGCAGCGCCTGCCACCTGAAATACTCCTCGATGTCTACCGTAGCCCCTGTTAAGTTCTTTTTTTCTGCTGTTTCAGTTACCTGCAGTCAACCGCGGTCTGGAAATATTAAATGGAAAATTCCAGAAATAATTCCTAAGTTTTAAACTGTGCACCATTCTGAGTAGCGTGATGAAATCTCAGGCCATCTCACTCCATCCCACTCCACCTGGGGATGTGAATCATCCCTTCGTCCAGTGTGTCCAAGCTGCCCATCAGTCACTTAGCAGCCTCTTCGATTATCAGATCGACGACCTCGGTATCCCAGTGCTTGTGTTCAAGTCACCCTTATTTTATTTAATAATGGCCCCACAGCGCAAGAGTAGTGATGCTGGCATATCAGATATGCCAAAAAGAAGCCATCAATTGTTTCCGTTAGGGAAAAAGGTAGGTATGTATAGGAAAAAAACATAGTATGTGTAGGGTTCAGTATTATCTGCAATTTCAGGCATCTACTGGGGGCCTTGAAATGTATCCCCCAAGGAGAAGGGGGGAACTACTACATTGGGTTCTATGCACATGTTAAGCAAAGATGAATATCCATTGCAACATACATGTGTCACCCCAGTTGGGGATAATATGGGAAAAAATAGGAAACTGGAAAATGGGGCTGAAACAGAGATATAGGGTGGCTGACAGAGAAGGCAGCATATCTTTGCAATGGAACTTGGAAGTGATCAAGGAAATGGAGGGAAAATTAACTGGAATGCAGAGGGATACCCCTGTGGTAGACCGAGGGGTCTGTGTATGGTGGGGGAGCCGTGGTAAAAACCTGGAGGTGAGAGTCAAATAATTGCTTTTCAAGGTGCAAATTATTGCAACAAAGCAACATACATTTACAACATCTTGCTGAACCTTCTGAGGAGAGAGATCTAAAAGGCTTCTAGCAAGCTCTGGATGACAAATAAAATGAACACGATGTCCACATGGCTGGGCTTTCAAACTCTTCTATGGACATATCTCTCATAGCAAAGAAGATCCCCAGGGGCAGGAGTGTGTTTAAAGACTCACGTTTAATTTTTTTAAAAATCACTCAAAAGAGGCATTTTACTAGAGAATATTTGATTTTGTTTTGCTCTAAAAGATATGGTTTATCACCAAGAAAGTTGACTCTTTAAGAAAATGTGCTTTGATTTCCTGTGACTTCTAGTAACCTCTGGAGTGGCCCGCCACCAGGTAAAATTGGGGAT
Organism: Miniopterus schreibersii; assembly: GCF_964146895.1. Classification (NCBI taxonomy): domain Eukaryota; kingdom Metazoa; phylum Chordata; class Mammalia; order Chiroptera; family Miniopteridae; genus Miniopterus; species Miniopterus schreibersii. Next base: position 21,540,796 of record NC_138121.1, on the reverse strand, counting down.
ACTCATACCCTAATTTAGGCAGCATGAAATTAAGATGGTCTTTTTGGTTCATAAGGATCATAAATAACATATTTATGGGGCTCCACTAGTGACCTTAGTCCCTGGACCCATTGTGTCCTCACCTGAAAGTTTCATAAACATGGGGGTGAGGGATTTAGGCATTTGGTCCTTGTAGTTGAAGGGGAAGAGCTATACATCTATAGGTGTTGCCTGTCAGAGTTGTTAGATGTCTTAGAACCCAAAGGCAGGGGTTCCCAGTGACCAGATGTCAGCCAGGCACAGGCCACTTTGGGCTTCACTCTATTGTGCTTCCTTATAAACTGAAGAAGTGATGAAAGCAAAGTTCCCTAGACGCAATGTGAGGATGGCAGCCAAGGACACCATGGTTTCCTCATGTCCTTTCAGAAGCTCTTTCAAATATTCCGAAATCCTTGAAGGAAAAAGGTGTTGCTTCTCTTCAATTTGCCTTTAGGATTGAGAGCAAGGTGGAGAAGTGGACTGTGGAAAGTCTTGGGAGTTAGTCCAGGGCTCAAGTTCAACCACAAGCTCTTCCTAGCACACCAGTTCCTTCATCTACCGGCTGGGAGCTAATAATAACTCTCTCCTGCAGGGTTGCTGCAAGGATTAAGTGAGAAGGTGCTTTTTAATGCACCCAGGAGGCCAATTTCAAGTTTTCCTTTCTGTTGTCTTTGCCATGTGATAAAGCTACATGCAAATGAAATGACTGCAAGCCTTTTGCAAAGGAGGAGCTCACAAACATCAGACAGACAGGACTGAGAACCGGGAGTGGCCTGATTCTACCAGGCAGTCTGGAATCTGGGATCACCAACAATAGATGCATGCATGGGGCCCTGGGTGCGCATCTATTCCCCGATAGCGCAAACACCAGGGGAAATACTGTGCTTTTGCTTTTATGAACTTCTAAAGCAATAAAGACTTGTATTCAAAGCACTCTCACTTTCAAAAAGAAGTCATTAATACATTTTATGAAGTCAGAACCCATTAGCGAAGATGTATCGAGTGTGTCTGCTCAGTGAGGATTATCAAAGCAGGTCTAGGGATGGCGTTGGACATATGGATTGGGGCCTGGTTTTACAGACGATAATGCCTGCAGAAGCCTGAACACAAAGGCTTCAGCCCAGTGCAATATTTGAAAATACCCGAGTATTGACGCAATGCTGAGAGACAGCATCCAGCCATCCAGGGTAGGCTGACGAGTGCTCTTGAAAAGTAGGCATATGCAATACATTCTACTGTACTGTTTATACCGAATCACTGGCAGCCCTTAAATAATTCAGGCACCTAATGGTAGAAGTTTATTCATACCTGCATCTGGGCTGTGGCTGGAAAACGCCTAGATGGAGGGGAAAAGACAAAGAGCCAGGTAAGGCGTATCCTTTAGAGTTTGGGACTATGCACACATACTTTGATATATGTGTCCTATTTCCACCGAATGCTTTCAGATCTCCATTCAACAAACATTTCTTAGGTGACCACCCTATGCGCTATATATCCTGCCCTGGATGACACATGCTCCTGACCCTCGAAGAGTTGGCAGTATAGTGGGTGGGGTGTTTTAAAGAAAGAATTTCTGACATTTGTTAAAACAGTAAGAAAGACTTTATTTAGGAATGTTTTCATGGGTGTCAAGACTGTAGCAATAGGGGAGAGATATCAGACTCAACTCTGAACATAATAAAGACCACCGGGGAATTATAGCCAAGGACGGGGTGGGGCGAGGGGGGGGGGGCAGAAGGAGGGGTGTCATCAGTGGATGAAAAATTATTAAAAGGAGACACTGAAGTAGGGGGATTCTTGCTAACACCAACTTAACAGGATTCTTGCTGAAGGCAGGCCTGAGTGATCAGGTATCAAGGGTGGAGGGATTCTCTCTAAACTGACTAAGCAGGATTCTTGCTGAGACTGGGCTATGCAGACCTGGCAAGGATGGGGCCAAGGTCAAGCCCTAATTGAGAACTGGCTGAGAGGAGCAGACTAAAGTTTGTTCAAGGAGAGACTTTGTCCAGGGGAGAAAAGAGGGCAGATTTTGCCACAAGACACTATGGGACTCAGCAAAGGTCTCTTAAAGAGACATGGTGCTCTGGGTGTCCGGAAGCAGGAGCAGGAATTAGCAAAAAAAAATTCAGGCAGGTGACAGCATCACACTTGCAAAGTACAGTTAGTGACTTTCCAATAATTAGGTGCGGCTAGAAGAGGGTTTCTCAATACGGGCATTATTGACATTTAGGGGCTGGATAATCCTTTGCTTTTGGGGAGGAGGGGCTGTCCTGTGCCTTGCAGGATGCTGAGGAGCATCCCTGGTCTCTACTCACTAGGTGCCTGTATCACTCCTCTCTCACCACTTCCCCAAATCCTGGCAACCAAAATGCCTCCAGATATTATACACCCGGGGGAGAAACTGACCCTGGGGACCAGAAGGAGGCATATTTGAAGAGAACAGATGGGGGGCGGGAGGGGGGGGGCTAGTTTGCCTCACCCAGGACAGCACAGGTGACAGGGTTTAAAATTTATACAATGAAAGCAGAATGTTCTGTTCTCTAACGCCGTGATTTCATATGCAATAGAGGAAGGAAAAGTCGGCTTTGTCAGAATCTTTCCTAAAAAAATATTAAAGAAAAAGAGCAACTGAGACCCTGACACGTCGTAAATGATCTTTGCGAATTAAGGTTTTCAGGCAAGTTTTCTATTTCTGATTAACAACTAAGGATGAAGAACACACAAGAAGAAACACGGAGATGCTTCCTAGGCGTTAATGAACCACCAGTTTCAAAGCATTTGCACGCCTTATCACTTTATCTGCAGTGGGGCCTCACTGTGTTTTTGTGTTTTTGTGAGTTTTTCCCCCAGCTGACATTGGAAATTCATTCTTATTGCAGAAAAACTTTAAAGCATAAAGGCAAAACCATTCCGGGTCTATGTGCTTGGATTGTGGCTCTGTGACATGCTACAGAGATTTCAAAAATTATTTTCTCATTTAAATAACCCCTATTTCAGCAACAATCAGCGGCAGGTCAGGTAGCAGATTCATTCGTGCCATCCCAGATCCGACCTCACTTGCATTTTCACTTTTACTTCTGCCAGCACAATTAGCAAAAGAAAGGGTTATTTAACATGCCTTTCTAGCTAATTTCTAATCTGTTCTAATGCAGGAATTTAAAAATGCCTACTTGAGAGCTTCAGGGATTACTAAATAATAAGCCCTGAAGGTTCCCAAATCCGGTTAATAGTCAGACCTGGAGCATATGAAATATAGTGTTAATTTAGAGTAACATAATGCCTAAAAATGAAGCGAGTTAGGTCTAATTGAGCTATGAACTGCTTGCCTTGTATTGTGTAACGGAGGCGAGGCTAACCGAGGGAGGCTGAGCTATAGATAACCATTACTCTTAGCAAATATGTTTATTGGGGTCTCTCTCTCTTCATTACCCAACCTCATAAAGTATATGCCTGCATATTCCGATAAAACACAGAACGGCGAGGCAGAGCCACAATTAGGACGCCCTGAGAAGCGGCATCGTAAAACGGTATCTGTCTCCGAATGATTGTTCACTTAACCATGATAAATATTTATCAGCGTGCGCTAGAACAAATCCTCAGACGCGGCAGCCCCCGCCGAAACCGGAGGAGGGGCCCTTTCCCCTTTCCCCTTCCCCTCTTTGGGTGAGCACAACCCTTTAACCTTAAAAAAGGTGACTGGGCCCGAGGACTTTGATTTTACATTATAATTGTATCACGGGAGCGTCAAGAACATACGAGGTTTATACTTCTACCATCTACTTCAAGTGACTTGAATCGACTGCTCTGTCTTGGGCCAAGGCGAGAGCGCCTGTGAAGCAGACGGAGCGGCGCTGGGCCCGGTGGCCATCCAGCGAAGCGCCTTGTCACACTGGCAGAGCTCCCACCGGAGAAAAATGTGCTCCAAGGGACAAAGGTGAGAATAACCCCCTAGGATCCCCACCGGCTCGCTGGCCGGGCCTGTGGCCGGGGGAGCAGGGGGGGAGCCGAGATGCGCGCCCTGAGGCTCCCCCTAACTGCGAGCTCGAGGCCCGGGCGGCTCCGGCGCGGAATCTGTGTCACTGCGGCGCGGCCTGTGGTCACGGGGACCCCACGGTGCCCTCCTGGGTGGGCTTCCGAAATGAAGCCCGTCTCCTTCCCGGGCTTCCCTTAGAGATGGCGAGTCGACGTCTGCCTCCGTTACACAGGGAGCCGGAGAAGGCACAGGGCGGCGGCGGGGCAGGCCCCGTAAACACAGGTGCCCCCCAACTGCCGGGTTATCCCTAAGAGACGGGGGGCTCCCAGGAGAGTGGACGTCCGAACAGCTGTGGTTCCCAAGCTGGACTGGCGTCAGGATCCACGGAAGGGCTTGTGAAAACCCAGCGAGCGGGGTTCCCTCCCAGAGCTTCTGATTCGGGGTGTCCCGGGTGGGGCCAGGGGAGCTGCGTTTTCACAGGTCCCCAGGCGAGGCTGAGGCCGCTGGTCTGGGAGCCAGGCCTTGAGAACCAGATTCTTACAGCACAGAAAGGGTCCTGAGGGTGAAACTTCCAGGGAGCCTCACTGCTTCTGGAATGAGTGTCTCCTCCCAGACCACGGATCCCAAATCTATGGGCATTTCCTCTTCCTTCCCTTCTTTATCTCCTTCCCTTTTCCACCCCCATGTCTTCTTCTGTTTCATTTCTATTTCTAACGCCCAATTTCTCCTATTCTCCCTACTCTTTCCCTTGTGTCCTTGTCTGTCCTTCTTTCTTTCATTCTTCCTTTCCCTATCTCATCCCCACTCTGAGATCCCTTTTCCAGCAATACTCAACCTCCCACCCCAACCGCAGCCAAGATTACAGGTAGAACCCAATTGGGTCAAAGTCACAGGCCAAGATCCCGCTCCCTGGTGAACGGAATGGGGGGGCAATTTCCCGAGTCATTTCAAAGGGGGACACTGTGGATTTTGTGCTAAGCCTTCAATAGGAGCTCCTCTGCTTTTATTTTTAACACCACATAAGCAAAAACTATATTGCTGCGTGAAATACTATAACATACACAGGACAGTTACGGCGTGAGGCCCTGTTGGTAGATGGGGTGGCTTTCCAGCATTCATTCTCATTTTGGGGGGGGGGGGCTCTTCTTACATTTTAGAACAAAGAGTCCCCAGGTCTCACTGTAACTTGCACATAACTGGATGTTGCTGAATGAAGATTTATAACAAAAGTGGCTATTATGAGATCATTCCTAGGTGAAGAGCTACCTTAAACAGACTTAGCTCTTTATAGCCTCATTGTGTCAGACTCTGAATATTAGACGCATACAAAAAATTCTTACAGTGAGAGTCATTAGGCTGCAGAACAGCCTCCCAAGGGAGGTCCTAGGGCCTCATCACTTGAGTCATTTGAAACGAGACTGGACCAAATACTTGACTGCACCATTAGGGAACAACCCTAGCCTGGCTGAAGACACACAAGATGACCTCACAGGTCTCTCCCATCCCTCCCAGGGTCATAAAGTCAGAATGGAAACTCTGACTAGTTACCCTGCTGCAGCGAGAAGTGGAGACTCTAACAGGACAAACAGTGGTTATCTCAGGGGCTGGACCTGTTTACAATGACATCTAAGGGAGGACGGTAGGTAGAGGACACCCCAGGATATAAGTCAAAGTGGAGATGTTCCCAAATGAAGCCCATGATGTAGTTTGCACAGACATTGGTGTAAGACTATAATGCTAGTGTGTCCCCAGGTTTCTGGTGCATGCTAGCAAGTTTTTCTATGCTCCAACGTACAAGATGAGTGAATTACCAGTTTATTTCCTGGCTCCCTCTTTTTTGAAGATGTGACTGCCTCATTAAAACATAAATGAGAATAAAGAGAAGCTGTTAGGTGATGACTGTGCCATTTCTATAGTTCATCATAATGTGGCCCATTATAATTATAGTCCCAACCAGGTGAAACTGGGATGAACCTGGAGAAAGATAACTACAGCTCCCCTTACCCCAAAGTCAGCCACTTGGATGGAGCCCTTCTCAATATTTAGCAGGGGGAGAGGAGAGGAAGGGAGGTTCTGAGAGGCTCCATGTGGCTTCTCCACCCCTAGGGACCTTGCAGCTGTGAGGAGCAGTCTGAGCCAAGCAAGCATGCTTGCATCAAATTAAGGTCCCATAATAAATCTGAGGCAACTGCAAGTGGGTGGGGTGAGGCGCAATTCTGGTCTTGATCTGACTCAACATGCTCAGCTGCCATTCTAATTCAATTGGCCTTAAATGGCAAAACCTCAAGACACTGGAAGGGACCAGTCATCCCTGCCCACTCATTTGCCCTTCTAAGGAAAACTCCCATGGTCCATGGAACCTCCTACCCAAGTGGGCATGTTTTATACCACCTGACGTTGCCCTCTTTCTGTCCTGAATGCAGCTGAATGGACCACGGGTCGGGTTATACCTGAGCCAAGGGCAGTCAATCCAAAAGTTTGGTTTGCAATTTACCAATGAAAGAGATGACTCACACCCGCGCATTCCCCCGCTGGGGAACTGGGAGACAGACTGTGAGCGAGCTGGAGCAGGGAGAACTGATGGAAAGATGCCATGAGATGGAGTTTGGCTACTGTCATGAGCGAAAAGAAGAGTGGGTGAGCCAAACTGTGAGGGAGGACAAGAGTTAAGTCTAGGAATGGCAGAAGGAGCCAGTCAGAAAAAGAGCACAGTGACTGCACAGGAGGAGATCACAGTGGACAGAGACCTGAAGACACCTCATGCCTAGCTTGCCAACATCTCTTACAATAAACCTTTACTTCAGAAGAGGCGACATGAGTAGGACTCTGTTCCTTGTGACCAAAAAGGCCTAATTAAGACACTCAGGAAATCTGAATTAGACATCATGATCAACTCTTCAAACTCAAATCACTACCATCTGAGATATATATTGATTTTAGAGAAAGGGAGGGAGGCAGAGAGAAAGAGAGAGAGACATCGATGTGAGAGAGAAACATTGATTGGGCGCCTCCGGCACGTGTCCCAACCTGGGATCAACCTCCACCTGGGCATTGTGTCAAACCCGTGACCTTTTGGTATATGGGAAGATGCTCCAGCCAACTAAGCCACGCTGGATAGGACGCTACCATTTGATATTTAATATCAAAATTCATTCAAGTCCTTGAAGGTCGTGGCTTATCAAAGGTATTGGAGACAAGAGCCAATTAATGCTCAGGGTTTCTTCTTACCTGCCGTTTTGGAAGCTGCAAACAGAATTTGGAAAATTTGGGGGGCGAGAACAAAGGAATACGGCACATGGACTTGGAATCCCGGGTTTTGAGGGATTTAGCTTTCCCCTCCCACCAAAGCTGAACCTACTGGGGCAGCCTAGAAATTCACTTATTAAAATTTCTATTCCTAACACAGAAGGGTCATCCTCATAGCATCCTCCACTTGGGAAAGATTTGTCTCCCCCCTTGTTGCTGATGTTCAGTCACAAGAGCATGTTTCCAAGTGCCCACTTGGTACGAAAAGGTACCAAGCACAGTCTGGGCAGCGGGCAGTGCATTAAGGCGCTATCTGTACGCCCGGGCTGTGGGGGAACGACTGGTGCAGGCTGCCCCGGCCCCGAGCTGCCTGACAGGGACGAGTGCTTGATTAAGGAGTGGCCCTGACTGCACACATGGAGACCCCGCCACCGCCACTGGCCCAGAATGGCTCTGAGCTGGAAGGTTCTTTAGTAGCTTAAATCCAAGACGGCTATTTCATAACAGAAGAGTGGCATAGTGCAAAGGCTCAATTTTCAAATACCAGGAGAATCTAGCAGATCCTGATTTGTGGGCGTAAAAATAATAATTAGAAAAATATTATAAGAGTGACAGCAGATGCCTTTTGCTGAGTCTCTGCAATGTCACTGGTTGTGGGCTTTACATATATTCATTTCCTCAGTCCACACAATAGTTTTGGGCTTGCATAGGGTTCCAAGTGTGGTCCGAGGGCTGGAGGCATCAGCATCACCTGAGAGTTTGCTAGAAATGCAGAATCCTGGGTCTCCAGCCCAGCTACAGCATTACAGGCTCTCAGGGTGGGACTCAGGAGTTGTGTTCTAACAAGCGCTCCTGGGGATTCTCACACCAACCAAAGTTTAAGAAAAGAAGCACTGCCTTAGAGAGTAACTTCCAAAGACCAAATAACTAGTAAGCGGCAGAGTCAACAGGAAAAGGTTTGTGCTGAGTGTTGGAAACGGGCCTAGCTACCTCAGGTAATTAAGGCAGAGCCAAGCTTGGGCTAATCAGGTTAACACCTGTAATACGGTGTCCCCTGAGATCAGTACCAGGAGCCCTCAAACCCTGGTCTGTCCCCAGAGACCGTCTTAATGGGCAGAGTCCTGTATATCCAAACTGTGCTTCCTTCCTTTTATGTGTATGAGGGAATCTTGGGTGATACTAATGCCAACTTATTAAAGTCCTGATTACAAGGGCTCTGATTCAAATGTGTAGGTTGCCTCCTTTTATTTCCTTATATGTGAATGAGAAGAAAATTAAGAACCAGTGCAGCGTACTGTGTGCCAGGCACAGAGCCAAGGGCTCTAGACCAGCGCCGCCCAACAGAACTTCCTGAGATGCTGGGAATGTTCTCTACCTGCGCTGTCCAATGTGGTAGCCACGAGCCACGTGTGGCTGTTGAGCACTTGAAGTGCATGACCCAGGAACTTAATTTTTAATTTTATTTAAATCTTAATTAACAGATAGCCCCATATGGCCAATGGCTGCCTTATATATTAGACAGCCCGGTGCTAGACGCCTCTTATTTAAAACTTCACTCTATGCCTATGAGGGTAGAAGATAGCATTATGCCCATTTTACAGATGAGAAAACTGAGTCTTATAGAGGCAAAATAATGAACTCAGAGTCACATAGCCAGCTGGCAATGGAGCTGGGATCCTAACCCAAGGTCTGCTCTGTCTCCATACAAGGCAGGCCTGGGGGAGCCACTGTTCAGAGCTCTAAGCGAAGGCCATGGCAATAACCGTGTGGCCCCTGGAAAAGTTGCACCTGAGCATCTCACTCCTCCAGGCAACAACCAGTGCTGGCATTCTCTTGGCAGCCATCAATGAGACGATGTTTGGAAGTAATTCTCCTGTGATTAAATGTGCATTTTCCACTTAAAAATAAGGAGCTTCTGTCACAAATGATTTATATGAAAACTATACTACTCCTGGCAGAGAAACAGGAATAGGAGCTTTTTAGTGTTTCTTTTAAGATTTAAAAAAAAGCCTGTGTTGAGATCTTATATTCACTCTTTAATGCATGTTCTTGAAAGGACTGCCCCTCCTTTCTACCCTACCTCAGCACAGCCAGGATGAGAAATGGGTTCTGGGGTCTCAGGGACCATTGAGCAACCTTCATCTCTCTACACAAAGCAGGTCATTGGGGACACGGTTCTCCTCAGCTCCATCCCCACGTTCCAGACGCTGGGGCCCCCAGCCAATAACTTCACCAAATGGCATTCTCCAGGTTCTAGAACATGCTCCACCCTAGCCTCCATCCTTGCTATCCCACCTCCCTACCTGGGGAAGGGGTCTACAGCCAGGCTGGACTGACCTTGCATGCCAGGCCCATTGCCAACACACCTGCAGGGCCACCCTGGGAAGGTGGCTCACCCTCTCTGAGCCTCAGTTATCTCCGGGGTAAAAGGGGAAGTGCACTGACTCTCCATGGGGCTCTGCTCAGCACATGACCTTGCGTGTGGCCTATGAGAGGGTCTGGAGAAAGGTGAGTTCCTATCATCCTCCCTATCTAGCCCCCAGTCACGGATGCACACTGTAGTTCTTTATACAATTACCATGTTTTTGGAGTAGACCATTGCCATGCCATGACTTCTGTTCCTTCCAAGTTGCAACAAGCATGCGGCCCTGCACACGTGGGTGCTCGATGAAATACTTGTTGAGTTGCATTTCTGTAAGATTGAGGCTGACTTATAATAAGCAAACCCATTCATCCCATCATTCATGTATTCATTTACTCAATTAATATTTATTAAGCACCTACTGACCTACTAAGTGGCAGGCATGGATACTGGTGCTCAGAACACAGTAGGGACCAAAGCACTTGAAACCCTGGGCCTTCCTGACCTTTAGCTGCTAGTGAGGAAGGGGAATGAGATAACTACAAAATGAACACATGAAAAAGAGAAACAGTGTCCCTCAGATGGCAATATATGCTACACACACACACAAAAAAAAAGTAAAATAGAGAAGATTCAGGGACAGCAAAGTTCAGGAAGAAATTTTCAATTTTAAACACCGTGGTCAGGGAAGGCACCCCTGAAAAGGATATTTGAAAAAAGATTTGAAGACGCTGAGAGGGCTACCTTTTAAATACACAATTAACCTGGAAAATAGAAAATTATAAGCTGAAGATATGATTGGTTCTGTACTCAGAAGAGTGTCAAAAAGGAAATAAAACATGCATTTCACTGACTAACCTTGGTTCGCGTGTTTTCATTTATTTTAATACCATCTAATACTTATTAGATGATTATGATGTGTCAGGCACTGCCCAAGCACTTTATATAACTGAGTTCACCATCAAGAAATGGAAAAATTAGTGTGTGCAGGCCCCAGGCAGGCATCACAAAGAGCTAAGGCCAGGCATAAGACAATAGGGAGTTGTGAGGACTGCGGCAACACAAGAAGACCTGCTCCACCTGGCGGACAGATGCTGCTCGGCAACAGGTGATGGAATAACGTTAGGATCCCTTGATCTTCTGCCTTTTTCAGAAAGGCTGGGAATCTAGACTTTTATGTGAACTTTCCCAATTTTAAACTGTTGGCAAGAATTTAAATTTTAAAAAAGATCATGTGATTTAATAATTTTAAAAAAAATTTTTCAGGACATATTTGGTCAAAACAGAGCTTTGCAACCTCTGGCATAGATAGGAGGCAGTGACTAGACATCTGCGGGGCTCCTTTAACACAGCCATTGTCCGCCTACTCAGAAGCCAGGTATAATTCATATTTGAAAATAGTCTGATTTCTTGAGACCTCCTGTGTGGCTGCCCAGGGGATAGTGATCTTTGAGGACTGATAAACACTGTGTCCTTGTGTGTGGATGAAATATGCTGCCCATTGGGATTTGAATGCAAAAATAGTTGATCACTCATTTTTTTATGTATTTTTTTATTGATTTCAGAGAGAGGAAGGGAGAGGGAGAGAAAGAGATAGAAACATCAATGATGAGAGAGAGTCCTTGATCGGCTGCCTCCTGCTTGCCCCCTGCTGGGGGTCTAGCCTAAAACCAGGGCATGTGCCCTGATCATGGATCGAACCTAGATCTCCTGGATCACAGGTCGATGCTCAACCACTGAGCCACACCGGCTGGGCAATCATTCATTTTTTAAAATAGTATGTTTTACTGCTTATTGGCTTTTTTTTTATGTTCTTACATTCTACCAATAAAGATGCATTTGGCAAAATCATCCAGAGGAAACACCATCTTTATTCAAAACTGTTTTTCTTCCCCTTTCACTTGACATTTCTAAACTATCTTATCAATAATGCATTAAAGCAATACTCAAAAATGGAACAATACTGCACCTTTAAGAAAATATTATTTTTCCTGAGGTCCTATCAAGGTAAATTTCATCAGTATTCAAAGAATGAGCAAAGCACTTCAACAATTTATTTCAATAAAAGAAGACTTAGCTGAAAGGAGTATAAATGATGAGAACTTGCTTTAAACTGATTTATTCCCTGCAGCAATAAAAGGAATGTTTCTTCACTCAGCTGTTTAATATGCAAATATGCAGAACATCCAGCCCCTGACAGCACATCATTAATAAAACCTTGCACTGAGCAGAGCGCCCGATATTTCATTCTGATGAAAAAACATGATGATGATTTTAGACTGCAGACTTTTAGAGTTGGAACAATGTGCTTTCCTGGTGATGAAACCCCACTAGTCACTGGGGGACCAAACGGAAGCTTTTCAGATAAGCGATCGGATTTCTGCAACAGGAAGTCCCAGGGCGAGGGATAAACACTGAAGGCTCTTAGTCCTTTATGCAACCAAGGCCCAAATGGCAAGATTTAAACAGGGGGCAGGGACAGAGGGACGAGGGGCTGAGACCGGCGTCTTTTGGGGATGGTGGCATGTCCTTTCTTTATGTTCTGTTTTGGACAGCATAGGAAACGTCCCACTTAATGGTATGTTTCATGTTAGCTTTATATTCATGTGGACTAGACTGCAAGTTATAGAAAGACACAGACGCCGGAATCTGAACCCCTGGCGGCTTCTCTGTCCAGTTACTGTCCTGTTATGATTTGGGAGTAGTAACTTCTGAGTTATTCTCAGACTCTTAAAACAAGCAAAGTGAAGAAGCAGCTGGAACTATTCCTTGTACTAGATCATGTATTTCTCTTTCCACTAAAATCTTGGTTTGATGTTAACAATGTGTGGAGGAATTACAAAGGCTTTTTACATTTTTTCCTTCCTTACAACTTCTTATATTTTCCAAATTTTCTATGATGAGTATGCCACATGTATGATTAGAAAAATCATGTTTTTAAAAATGTAATTTATGTTAAAAAATAAAAAAGCACATCTGGGCTAGTGCCCAGGGACTTAGAAGATCATAAGCCTTAGGGTGGGCTCCTGTCACCCAGTATCCTGGAACCCGCCCGTATGCCTATCTGCTGCGCTGCTCTCAAAATAAATATTTATGAATGGTTAAATGAGTTACTAGTTGTAAGTATTTAGAACAGTGCCTGGAACATGGCAAGCCCCATAAAGGTACTTGTTAAATAAATAACCAATAAGTCAAATTAAATATTTAAAGGATTTCAGTCTGCAGAGATGAGTTTTCTGTAAATATTTTTCATTTAGATAAATTTAAAAGGACATAGAAATGCTGTTTTCCCTCCTTATAACGTTAAGCTTAATCCAAAATTATCCCTCTACCTCAGAGAACTTTTATTATTTATTTATTTATTATTTATTTATTTATTAAAAATATGCTTTTATTGATTTCAGAGAGAGCAAGGGAGAGGGAGAGAGACTGAAATATCAGATGAAAGTCATTGATTGGCTGCCTCCTGCTCTCTCCCTCACTGGGGATGGAGCCCGCAACCTGGGCATATGCCCTGACCAGGAATCGAACTGCAACCTTCTGGTTCACAGGTCGATGGTCAACCGCTGAGCCACATGGCTGGGTCTTCAGAGAATTTTTAGATTAAAATCACAGCGCCTACACTTGAGTCTGTGTCACCTTAGGCAAATCCTAACCTCAACTTCCAGAAACCCTGTTGTCCTGTCTGATACATAGCAGTAATCACACTTATTTTAATGAGTGTTTTGAGGATTCAATGCGATGACCTATGTAAATATTGGGCACAGTGCCTGGGTAGAGTAGAAGCTCAAGTTTATCATTTATTGAACACCTATTATGTATTATGTGCTATATATATATATATACACATATATATATCCACATGCTAATCTTTAAAAAAAATTTTTAATATGTCTTTATTGATTTCAGAGAGAGGAAGGGAGAGGGAGAGAGACACAGAAACATCAATGAGAGAATCATTGATTGGCTGCCTCCTGCACGCCCCTCCACTGGGGATCGAGCCCACAACCTGGGGGTGTGCCCTGACCGGGAATCGAACCATGGTCTCCTGGGTCATAGGTTGATGCTCAACCCCTGAGCCACGCCAGCCAGGCAATATGCTAATCTTGATGACAACTTTTCAAGGTAAGCACTGTAACCCATGTTTCACCAAGGGAGACCATGAGTAGATGACTTGAGCAAGGCCACACAGCTTGGTCTTGAATCTGGATCCATCTGTCACCAAATCCTATACTATCATACTGGCTTTCCCCAAGATCTGCTATTTCTTCCAGAGGGGGGGGGAAAAAAATCACACGTAGTGATTGTTCAAAAATATATGAGAAGAAGAGTAAATTTCCATCCATTTAACTCTATTTTCAGTTACAATTCACCTTCAAAGATTATTCCTTTCTTCATTTTTTTAATTAAAGTATTTAAAAACAAGGTAGGTTACAGGGAAGGAGGCAGAAATATAAAGGCAGGTGACAGTGAGAAGGGAACCTACTTAAGGCTTAAAAGATAATAAGAGTGACTATTAAGTTCCCTGTGGCTGCATTGTTATTTTAGAAGCTCATTTATTACAGAAAATACATTCATATCTGTAATTTGTGAGATATTCTTCGATTTTAGACAACTTGAGAATGAGACATCAACAAACCTGTCCTACACATTAGTGACAGTTCCTCTTTCAGAGAAGATGAACCATTTGAAAAGCAGTTGGATTGGAAGTGCTTTCCCTCCTCTCACACCCACCCTGTGTTGTGTTTCAAATCTCTGTTGTTTGTATTCCCTTCATCCAACCTAAAGAATGACTCTCTGTGCCCAAGGAAAGAGGGCTGTTGGGTTTTATTTCCAAATATTTCAATTATAAATCAATCGTTTAGCAAAATTCAATGAAGTTTGCAAAATTTCCCCTTTGAATCAGCTCCCACAGAGAATCCAAAATTCTTGGGGGCAAAATTTCAACCGGTCTCTTGCAGGTTTCAGTAAACTTCTCCAAGCTAGTACTTTCCATGTTTCTGATTTTATGCGCTCAGTAATACACCCTCATAACTCAGATGGGATGAACCAATTAAACATTTCCCTGTAGTCTCTGAAATAGCTGCTCTTGGCATGTTTTTTGCATGGCACAAACCTCTGCGGGAGGACCCGATAGAAATCTTGCACTATTTAAATATAGAATTGGGACATCAAAGAAAGGGTTGTATTGAAATAACATGGATAATTAAGGAAGTGGAGAACAGTAATAACTGATTTACATAAAATGCTAATGAGTCTCTTGACTTGTTTGGCAATTTGCACTTTAGGCTTGGTAACTGTGGCTCCAAATTTATGATCTAATTTTTATTTTAATATTTTCTTTTAGCAAGTTGTAACCAACACTAATGGGCGCCTGCCAACGTCCGACTTCTTCCCCCTATAGCCACCCAGAAGCTTATTTTTCCAGTCGAGCACATGGGGTTCGGGATACAACTGGTCCAGGAGCTTCCCAGGCGCCGTGTTTTATTGGGTTTCTTCTTATGTTGTGGTGTTGGTGTCTTTCCAGACGGTCAGTGGTGCTCAAAATGTTCACAGTGGGCTGAGCTCTCTGGGTCATAAAACTTGAGAAACAAACGTAGTGTTACAGAGGCTAAGTGGTCCTTGCACAGCCTGCTCCTTGCTATCCGAAGGAGACACTGGGGCGAGGCACCCCTCGCTCCAAGTCAGCGCTTACTTGGTACCGTTCTCTGGTGCCTTTCGTTTCTGAGAAGAAATTATATGCTCTGAAAATTCCTGTTTTATTGTACTTGTCGACTGATCTCGCCTCACAGGGCCACAGCCTCCCGTGAATATGAATGAGGGTCTGAGCTGCTCCTTCAAGACACGTCTGCACGTTGACCTTCAGCGTACCCTGTTTCCCTCGGAGCCCTCTAAGCATGATCCATTGCTTTCTCAGGCCATTCCCCCTTCACCCCATTGATGGGTTTCAAAGCTACTTAAATTTCCAAGTCCTGACGCACCGCGGCGGTGACCAGGGCTGCGCCTTGCTCTCTTATGGATTGCACAAGGTCACCGCCGGGGAGAGGGAGGAGGCAGGCAGAGCATTTATCAGGATGTATTGCTTTACTTTTTCTATCCATCACAGAGGCGATGATTCTATTTTAGTGAAAATCCATTGAACTCCGATCAAGTCAGATGGCTGTTATCATTGGAAACTCAAGAGCTGTCAGGCCATAATCGGTACAAATGCTAGACCCCGAAACGGGGGACTCCAGGCCAGTGATGGCCTTCTGGGGATCTTTTTTAGTCAGTCTTGCTCTTAAAATTTCATCCGATCATTTCAGTTTAAGTACCTTTTCAGCCGTCCCGTGTGCAGGTGATAAAATCTGGTTATGTAAGGCAGAACGGACTGATTACAGGCAATTTAGGTAGAGTTGGGAGCTGATGGCTTCCCTTGCCATGCTGCACTGCTCACCACGGGCCTAATAACCTGGCTGCCCCTCAGAATGCCCGCGTGCACCCCAACAACCACAGAGGCTGAACAGAGCGCGCACGCACACTTGCCAATCTTGGTCAGAACAGCCAACTGGAACTCCACTGCTCCCTGGGCCCCTCAATATATGACTATTCTGATCACACTTTACTATAGAATACAATGCCATCGGGAATGCTAGCCTCCCTGGTTGTATTTTTATGACAAATGTCCCTGCTTGCATTGACGTGCGTTTGGGAAGGTTTGAGTCTGTGCTTATCAGGGGGTGGGAAGAAGAAAGAAATCCCGAAGCTCCCTGATTCTTTTTGGTTTGTCTTCTGGTTATAGATTCGAATAAATCTGGCACTTGAATAAAGTCTTTCGAACATATTTGCTGGCCTGCCGGTATTCTAAACTTTCACTAAAGGGGATCGAGGGGGGTGGGTCTGAAATAAGATGACACAATGGCTTTGAATCCGGATCCTGCAACTCAAAGTGACACTTACTCTTAACTATCCAAGATAGAATTATTTTCCCCATAGACTGTCAAGGATCACATTTCTTCCACTGCCCCCCAGGAAGGCCAGTCCCTGCTGGGGTGGGCTGAGAGGGAGTGAAGCGAGGCAGCCGAAAGCTTAGTGCCTGTGGGTACTTATCTCACCACTTCTTAAAATGTAAAGCTATCTTTCCATGAATTTTCTATTTTAGAATCCATACCTTTATTCCTTTTTATTAGTGAGGGTAATTGAATATTGACTGTGCATTTTTAAATAAGTTTCCATGCTAAATAAGAGCAACAGCAACAAGAGTAGTTACTTACTGGTCACTTGCTGTGAAGCAGGCTCTGTGCCAAGTGCTTTGCATATGTTGTCTCTTTAAGTCCTAAAACCACCTGTAAATGAGATAGGGGCATCTCCATGTATAGATGAGGAAGCCAGGGATTTGAGAGCACCAGCGATTGACCAGATTACCCCACGATTTAGAAGAGGCAGACGTGGGGGAATAATACTGGCGTCCACTTTATAGAGTTGTATTAACAAAGCTAAACCATTGAAACTATCTGTATTAGTTTCCTAGGGTCACAAACTTGGTGGGTTAACCCAATGGAAATTTATTCTCTCTGAGTTCAGGAAGCCAGATGTCTGAGCTAAAGGTGTCAGCAGGGTTGGCTGAGGGCAACGCGGAGTCCAGTGTGATAGGATCCAAGTGCATGTCCTGGACACCAACAAGGAGCACACGCGGACGAGCGGGGAGGGGCCCAGGTACTGACCCCGGGTAGGACAGGCAATTGAGGCTCACTCTGATGTGAGAGAAAGATACCGAGAAAGGAAAGGGAGATTGCTCACTAAGTTCATTAGACCAATAGGACATAGTACTGGGTATTCAGATTAGTATCCTGTTATTTTCATCATTACAACTTTAAGTTTTCTACAAACAAGCAAAAAAATAGGACCCAGAAAAGTACATTCATATTGACATAATCCATTAAATAACAATGTCAACCTGTCCATGTTCAAAAATGGGTTAAAAGAGACATACAGCTCTGCTTCTAGAAAGATGGTCTACTATTGGGAGCAGACACCTAAAATGTAAATGCCAAAGATTGGTAGACAAGTTCATCCATGGATTCTCAGGGAAGCTGCCAGCAAACATAATGCCGTGTTTTTCTCCCCCATTAAACAGACTGAGAAAATATATATGCAAGAGGCTTCCTAAAAGTGGAATCAACTGTATTATTTTTATGATAGATTATGTTTGTATTAAGCACTGGTGTAGATTTTTTAAGCTATTGTCTTTGTGAACCTATTTTTAATTAAATATGAGGACAAACCCTCTTGCACTACTTTCTGCAGCAGAGGCCGTAGAGCCGTGGTGTTGGAAGTGTGCTGGGGGGATGGTCCACATGCAGTAGGTGTTTGGGCACCTGCTCCTACAGCCACCAGATGAGTAACACTGAATAAGTCGCTGAGAGCTTCCTGTGCCGGGTATGGTGCTGTGCATTTAACATAAACCTCCTTAGCTATGACCCCTACCAGGCCATGAGATGGCCAATATAGTGGTGTCCATTTCACAGATGAGGACAGGGAGGCACAGAAAGGTGAACTGACTTACCCATAGTCACAGAAATTTTAAACTTTGACATCTACGATTAAAGTTGAGTTTTGTCTCACTCTGTGGCTCACACACTTCTCCACTTTGGAGTCCATTAGCCCCAGACAGACCCACTGTGGAGGCATCCATCACGTGGATGGCAAGCCATGCTGAAACCTGAGCCCCCCAAACCCACCCCTCCTGGAGTTTCCCGGATCAGGATCCTGGTGTGAGATTACACATTGCTTCCTAGTTTCAGGTCCTTCCAGCTGGAATTTTCTGGGACTGGCAGCTGAGAGGGTGCTAACTGATTCACCATGCCCCCACCATGGTCCCAACACTGCCCCCATCAATATACAATT
The DNA here is from genome assembly GCF_964146895.1 of Miniopterus schreibersii. NCBI lineage: Eukaryota > Metazoa > Chordata > Mammalia > Chiroptera > Miniopteridae > Miniopterus > Miniopterus schreibersii. Next base: position 21,522,311 of record NC_138121.1, on the reverse strand, counting down.
ACAACCAGAAAAGAACGTTTCTCAGTGGCAGGGGCTGGGCTAAAAGTAAAGCAGGCATTAGCTCACCTACTTCTCACAATCACTTGCTGAGGAAGGTGCTAAGATGCTCCTATTGTCCCCATTCTATAGAGAGGGAAACTGAGGCTGGGAAAGGTTACGTAATAGGATGAAGGATGCACAATAAGTAAATAGTGGAGGCAGGATTCAAATCTTGACCTTTTGGACAATCAAGACTCATGGCTCCTCTCCATTTTCACAGGTAACACCTATAGGCTGCTTGCTGGGCACTGTCGTAACTGCTGTAATCCAAACTCTCGTTTAGCACCCGCAGTGGCCTTATGAAGACCTCCGGAAGGACAGAGCCCTTGAGCACCATTCTTACTTAAGGAAAGCAAGATGGGAAGGGCTGCTGGAGAGGAGGGGGAGAGAGAAAGCCATTCCTGTAGACGCGAATAAATTCAAAACACAAATGCACAAGGATTCTATATTCAAAACTCCCATGATCATTATGGAAGGAACTTTTAATTCAGCCAGGGTTGGGTCTTAGGATTAGACATAATAGAAAGACAACCCAACTTTACTAAAACCCTTTAAAGCCTCTTTATTGTGGAAATGTCACCACCTGGACATCAATACTGTCCTCTGAGATGCTGTCCTCCGGCTTATGTCTGAATTTACTATGGCGCCTCCTTGGAGGCTGCATGTCATGAGAATTCAACGCAAACTTTTATCTCTCCTCTCTAAATCTCCCCCTTTCAATCACTAAGCTCTCCAGGAAAGAACATAACCAAACAGTCCCATTAGGTAAAGGAAAGATAGAACTGATGTAAATCCCCCTGGAATTAATGGGCCTGCTCTTTACTCCACAATGGCCCCTCCCAAGATGACCTTGCCAATCAGCAGATCTTGTTTTGTCTGCATTTTCCGATGACCCGAGGCCCCACTCACTGCTGAAGGAATCTGCTTAAGTTCTCAAATGGGCACCCCATCCCATCAAATGGCTCGAGAGGCTAATTGAAATTCACTGACATATACAGATCTCAAAAATGATCTTTAAGAAGGCAAATTACAATATCCCAACCTTGCAAAATAGACTGCATGTTATGAAGTGACCCATTGGTCTGAGACTCGGTTGCCCTGATTGTCCAACCAGGATCCCTCTGGGTCTAAGGATCGATATAAGCAGCCGGGATGGGCTGGTGATGACTCTAACAAGCCATCTCACCAAATCTGTGTCTTAAAGCCACAGCACAGAAGCACAAGTTACTTCTCTGTGTCTATCCTGGGTCAGTGGGGCGCTTAACTTGTCTCTCCTCCAGGACCTCCAGTGTCAGGCAGCTGGTACCTGGAGTACTGCCAGTCAGCGTGGTAGAAAATATGGTGCAGCACCCACTGGGCTCTTCAAGGTTCTTCCTCAGAGACACAGACCACTGCCACCCAGATTCCATTGGCCAAAGCCAGCCGTGGGGCAGGGGAGTGCAGCTGTGCCCTGTGCCTACCCGGAGAGAGGAACCCGAGAATCGTGAGCACCCCTACAGTCTCCACAGTGGGTAGGGAGACGTCAAGGACGAGGGAAAACTCTTCTCCGGGGTCCCTAGGATGTGTGTATATGGACAGGGTATTGCCGGAATTCACCCACAACCCCTATGCAGGCTTGGAAACACGTTGCCCCTGGCCAGGGTTTCCTCCTGCAGTCACCCAGACCGCCGCAGAAAATTCCACAAGGCCCCGGCCTCTGCTATCTTTTGTCCCCATCACGTTTACCTAATAGATGACCCTACCAATTCCCATTGGCAGCCCTTTGTAGCGTAATGAACAGGATGCGGGCTGATGAATGCAGCCACTGCACAGAAAACGTCAGTTCTTTCATTAAGCAAACCTTCCCAAGTTCATTGTATTGAACCAGGGTTTAGGCTATTAGGCTGACACATGACAGAGCCAATTCTAGTCACATTGTAAGTGCCTATTCATGTTCGGCAAATTCCGTTTTACGCATACACACACATTTAGAATTGGACTCTTGTGCCTGCAACTTTTTTTTCCCCCTTGAAATCCATTTTCCTATTTTTAACTGTTAATAATTAAGAAAAATCCAACTTTAATAACAGAGCCTCAATGAGCCTGATTCAGGGCGAACATAATGGATCGCCATGCCAGGTTTCTTTTCTGCTGGCCCCCCGACAATTCTCGCTCTTCCCAGATGCACCCATATTGATAAACCGTGCTCATTTGTGAAAGGGAAAAAAATAAAATATTTGTTCACAGAGTTTTGATGTTGCTGGCTCTCCCTTCTGCTCACATTGTAAAAGGAAAACATTATTTACAAGCTTGTAATCTCTGCTAGTGAAAGGGGACAAGACTAAAGGCATTATTCCAGGGGACAGGCTATGAAAGAGCCAGCCTGACAAAAACAGAAGCTCAGAGCATCCATGGCCAAAAACCCTGGTCACTTTATCTCTAACCTGCCACTTCCCACATGGGTGGTCTATCTACAACATCTACGCAGCCAACATGCAGTGGGTGCCTACTGGGTGGCCAGCCCACACCCGGTACCAGGATGTGGGCATGAAGAGTTAGGGTTTGTGGTCTAGAGGGAGAGAGACAGGCCAACCAACATTTACATTCAAACATGCTCAGTAGGACTGTGTATCCTGAATCCAACCTCTGTTCTCCATCTCCATTATTTTCGTCTGGCATAAGTGACCATTCTTGCCCTCTTCGACCCAACTGGTCCTTCAGTTTCCACTGTTGCCTTCTACAGACTGAAACCATGTATTTTTAAAAGTGTGAATCAAACCATGTCATCTTCTTGCTTATAAACTTTCAATGGCTCCCATCACCATTAGAATAAAATCCAGACTCTTTACAGAGGCTTCATAATCAGGTATTTGCCTCCCTCTCTGACCTCACTGCCTATCACTCCACCCGGCTTCAACCACAGTGGCTGCTTTCTCTCCCTTGAACAGGTAAGGCATATCTCAACCCCAGGACCTTTGCGCTTGTCATGTCTCTGGCTGGAATTCTCTTTATTGACATCTTTGTACGGCTGTCATCATTCAGGATCTGGTTCAAGGTCGCCTCCTCAAAAGCCATCTCTGACCACATGCACCATCACTATCTACTTCCTTCCCTTTATTTTCATTTGAAACGATCTTATTTATTTGTTTTTTATTAATTTTCCCCTACCACTTAAATGTAAGCTCTTTGAGGGATGAGAGTTTGTCTAATTTACTTTAGTATCCAAAACAATGCCTGACACATAGTAGGAAATACCAGCAAAAACAAAACACTAACAACAAAAACAATGTTGTTTTACTATTATGCTAATCATATTTACATACTGCTCATTCTGTAAGATCTCTACACGTATTAACTCATTTAATCCTCACAGCAATCCTATGAAAAATCACTATTATTATATTTATTCTAAATATAAAATAAAATTGAGGTGCCAGTAAGTTAGTAACTCACCCAAGGATGCACAGTTAATATATGGAGAGCCTGAATTCAAGCCTAGGCAGTGTGACCCCAAAGTGCTAGCAAGACTCCACCTGCCTCTGGGTGCTCAGTAATATTTGCTAAACAAATGGCCACAGGAAAGTGCTAAGCTGATGGGGTTACGGAGCTGCTTATGCAATGTGAGACTCACTTTCCTAAGCTATGAAATAAAATTCATAGGCTGGTGGTCCTTCTCCTCCCTCCCTCCTTCACCTGTATTTGGAAAGTACCTACTATGTATCAGGGGCTGTTTAAGGGGCTGAGGGCCTAACCTTAAACAAAACAAGAGAGACGACAACCCTGCTTTCACAGAACTTGCCCTAGGAATGGGGACTGAAATGGGGAGTTGGGTAAATGAGTAGTAAGCAAGTATCAGGAAGGTATTAGAGGCAGATCAAGCAAGTCTGTGTACTTATAACTCTTTTGTAAACACACACACAGGGTCACAGAGGGAACTGCCTTAGAAATAGTAGAGTCTCTTTAGAACATAGGCTTCCTGGGGTACCTAGGGGTTGTCAGCACTGTAGTCAGGGAACAGAGCATGATGAGGCCTCCAAGAAGGTCAATAAATGGTTGTGGAATAGAAATGAGGCAGCCAGTCATGCAGGCATTAGTAGAAGTTCTGAGTGTGCGAAAACATAGTATGTTCTTTAGAAGAGCTTCAAGGTCACAGAACTGGGTCAGTGAGGTCAGTAGAAACCAGAATCTTTCCCAACAAAAGCTACCATCAATGATTCTGCAATATAAAAGCACACAGGCTTGGAACACCTGCTGCAAAATACAGTAAAAATCAACACTCCTGAGCAAACCTGGGGCTTACATCTCAATAAAGAGACGTGCTGAGGAGTACTTGGACCTGCTGCTGTGCACCATGATGCCCTGGGGTTAAAAACATAACAATGCAGATAAAAATCTGTGACCAGCCTCAACTTTATTGCTCGTGGAAATCTTAACACAGAATTGTCCAACACTCCCAGGTGAGTCAACAGAAGATCAAGAAAATACTTGTAGCTCTTCACCCTCACCAGGAGCCATAATTCAAAAAGACAGATGACAACAAGTGCTGGCAAGAATGTGGAGAAACTGGAACCCTCAGACACTGCGGGAGTGATCGTAAAATGTCACAGCCACTTTAGAAAGCAGTCTGGCAGCTCCTCAGAATGTTAAACATGGAGTCGCCATGTGACCCAGCAATTCCACTTCTAGGTATAGCTACCCAAGAGAATGAGAACATATATTCATACAAAAGCTTGTTCACAGAAGCACTGTTCATAATAGTCAAAAGGTGGAAACCTACCAACTGTCCATCACTTGATGAATGAGCGAACAAAATATAATATATTCATACAATGGGATAATTTCAGTCATAGAAAGAAGAATATAGTGTCACATGCTGCAGCATGGATGAACCTTGAAAACATTGCGCTAAGTGAAAGAAGCCAATCACAAAAGGCCATAGGACATCTGAGGCCACTGATATGAGTTGTCCAGAACAGGCAAATCCAAGGAAAAAGAAAGATTAATGGTTGCCAGAGGCTGTAGGTGGAGAGTGGGGAGCATTAATGGTTCTGGGGTTTCTTTTGGGGGTGATGACAATGTTCTGTAATTAGACAGTGGTAATGGTTGTATACCTTTGTCAATATTCTAAAAACCACTGAATTGCACCCTTGAAAAAGGAGAAGATTACTGCATTGAATTATATCTTAATAAAAAAATAAAAGGGTGGATTTTCACTTCCGAGATGAAGGCCTCTTGTCTTGCTCACCACCTCCTGCTGGCTGTCTCCAACGGAAGCCAGCTGCCATGGTGTGAGTTGTCCTTTAGAGAGGCTCACGTAGCTACAACCAACACCCAGCACCCAACTAGGTACCTAGGCCTCAGCCCAACAACAACTGAAAAAAGAAATCCTGAGGAGATCAATGAACCTGAGACTGGGAGCAAACCCTCTGCAGTCCAGCCCTAGGCAAGGACTGCTACAGCTCAGCCCTCTGATGATAGCCTGAGAGAGAGAGCCTGAACCATGCCTGGATTCTGCATCCACAGAAATGGTAATGTGGCAAATGTGTGTTGTTTTAAGCCAAAAAAAAAAAAAAAAGACTTGCTTTGAGTCACTAAGCTCCAAAGAGTTGAAATGCAAGCTCACTATGGTCTGGCTGCCCCCTCCACTTTACCACATGCCTGTGTCCTTGGAACTGGTTCCCAGGGCATGATGCACATAGTAGGTACTTAATGGAGTTTTAAAGAACTGAGTGAAATTTTTAATTCTCTTTTTTCTACATGAAGTTAGAAAATGCTCTCAACAAGAAAGAAACAGAACTACGGAAGACAGAAAAACACAGAAATCCCATCACTTCGTTATTTTCTAGCCTCTTGTATTCAGATTGAATTCTCACCAAGACTCTCCATGAAGGCTTGTGGCCTTGCCCTGACCTTGACAGTGACATTATTCTAGGTCTGGACAGGATCTGGTTCTAAGATCTGGCCTTGGCTGTACAACCTCACTCATTGACTGGACAATGCATCATCAGAGCAGCACTCTTCCATGCTTCCCTATGAAGCATGCAACCCTAATATATCACGAACTACAAAATCAGGCGTCAGTGACTATTATTAAAAGATGACATTGGTCCAGAAATGATTCACAATGCCCCTTCTTGAAGCTTTTCCTCAAACAGCCCGCACACAGAGCCCCCACCCTCTCCTGCCCCTCTGTAACAGTTCTCTTTCAAGAGAGATTTATTACAGGGCTGTCAACACAATCCTACCTTTACGGAAAAAGATAAAAATAAGAAACACCTTACAAGAAGATGCCGTGGTGAAAGCTAAATCATAAATGTTTGATAAGGAATGGTCAAATCCAGACAAATAACTGTTCAATCCCAGTTTGTATTAAGCAGATAAAGTCATACAGAAAATCAATGTGATGTATTGAAAAGGGGAAAAAAAAATATTGCCTAGCTTGGGGACTGGGCTACCCAGTGTTATGAAGTGGTTGCTTCACAAGAACCTGAAAATATGATAGCGACACAGTTTTAAATATGGGGAGCTGCTGGCTAACTTGCTGGACCTGCCCTCAGCAGTTCAGTCCTCTCTTTTGCTGCTGCTGGAGGTAATTCCTGGGGTGACACAGGCATTCTCATGTGACAATGGTGGAGAGAAAAATACTGCAATCCTTTTAGAGGATAATTTGGCAATTCCTATTAAACGAGTTATGTTGGAGATGCACATGCCCTTTGTCCCAGACCTTCTGCTGCTAGACAATCACCTTTTTGGTATCTTTGCTCAAGTAGACAAAATGCATGTGCAGTGGTGTTCATTGACGAATTATGTATAAAAACAAAATATGAGCTCAACCTAAGTGTCTGCCAATAGAGGGATGCACAAATAGGATGGAATATCACCCAGTCGTGGCACATTAGGAGGTCTAGCTATGTGTGCTGGTACCAAATAACCTACAAGACATTATTATATAGAAATGCAAGGTCACACACAAAATGTATTCAATGGTCTCAGCTGCATGCATTTTTTAAGAGGCTATACATATCTGTACCTGACGGTAAATGCATATGATGTCTCAAGAAGAGTCCACGATGAACCTTTCCAGGAGGTTTCTTTTGGAGAGAGGGTTGGGAATGATATATGGAAGGAAACTTTTACTGTTAAATCTTGTCGAAAGGTTTGAAACTTACCGTGAGCTTATCCTTTCATTGTTTCTTTCCCCTAAGTAGGGGGTAAGCAGTAAAAACAACCACCCCAAACAGAAAAAAGCGACAGTTCAAACTTTTCCAGGAAGAGGAGGCCCTGGCTCGATTCGTGAATTATCTGCTAAAGACTGAGGGGCCGCTGGATGTTTATCACTAACCTTCTATACCAGGTTCTCTCCCGATGGAAACTGAAACGCTAAAGCTGGAGCCTCTTCTTATGTTGAGGGGCCTCCGCCACCTCCAAAAAGAATATCAGTGTCTCCAGTTTTCATCTGTTTCTCCCAAGCTCCCACCAAACATCCTCAAATAAATGGAACAGGCTTCTGCCACAGGAGTGTGACCTTTCATTTGCAGAAGTACATCGTAAAGGTGGGCTTGCAGTGACCAGCCCATCTACCACTTATCCTGAAAGGTAACTACCTCCATCTTGCTGATGGCATTAATTTATATAAATTTGTAATTTTTATTTTTTTAATCTTCACTCAAGGACATTTTTTTCATTACTTTGCAAAAAGACTGGAAGAGAGAAAGAGAGAGAGAGAGAAACATCAATGTGAGAGAGACACATTGATGGGTTGCCTCCCGCACGTACCCCCGACAGGGGCGGGGGATCGAGCCTGCAACCAAGGTATGCACCCTTGGCTGGAATCAAACCTGGAACCCTTCAGTCCACAGGCCTATGCTCTAACCACTGAGCCAAACTGGCTAGGGCTGTAATTTATTTATTTACCTTTTCTTTTTAGAAAGCAGCAGAGTTTACTATAGTAAACAGATGGGGAAAGGCCTTCTGAAATAGAGAGTAATAAAAGCTTGTTAAAAGAGCCAATGCTTGCACAGAGAAGATAAACAACTCCGGTGTCACCACGGTGAGTGATGTGTTTGCTTTGGGGTGAAATAATAGGAAATAAAGATCAATTAACAGTGTACCGATAGCCTGAGATGACCTGACTTTATTACAGGCACTAAAGCAGGCTGCGTTCCCGGCAGGAAAGGCCCTCGGGATTACGAGGCAGCTGGTGAAGGGAGCGGGACACCCAGTGGTGCCTTCTGAAATGAATGTCTAAGAAGACAGGAGGGACTCACAGAAATGAAAATACTTTTCTCAGTTTACCTGTGACAGGAATCTTTCTATCTTCATATAAGCAAATGTCTGAACACTGATTTTTCAAATCCTTTTGGCACTGGTGAGCCAAGAGGAAAAGACCCCTTTAGACCAGGAAACGGAGCCCTCCTGACCCCACTTTCTGCAGCGAGAGATTAGTGCAGGGCTTTGTAAACCAAGTGCACTCGAGAAACATTTGATAATTGATTAAAATTACGTTTTTCTTACACTGCACTTCTCACTAGAGCTTCTCAGACGTTTGGGTGCCTCAGAATCCCTTTGGAGGGCCTGTTGAAACAGGACAGCTGGGTCCCGCTCCCAGAGTTTCTCTTTCATGGGGTCTGGGGTGGAGCCTGGGGAAGTGCACATCTAACAAATTCCCAGGTGATGCTGACACAGTCACTTAATCTCTCTGCACCTCAGTTTCCTTTTCTGTAAAAGAGATATGAGTAACATCTGCCTGTACTTGGTTAAAAAGTGTTTCTACAAAAATTCATGTCCCACCTGGAGCCTCAGAACGTGACCATATTTGGAAATAGGGTCTTAGCAGATACAATGAGTTAAATTAAAATGAGGTCATACTGAATTCAGGTGTGCCCTAAATCTAGTGACTGGTGTCTGCGTAAGAAGAGAAGATGCACATATAAGAAGAGAAGATGTGTCACACGGGAGGACAGAGAAAGGAAATACATACTGGGCAGTGAGTGCACACCCATGAAGACCTGGTCAGGTAGTGTTGATGTGCTATTGATCAAGGATGGGGGAGACTGAGGCACAGAGGGGTGGCCCTGCATTTCACACACACACACACACACACACACACAAACACACACACACTCTTGTTAAAAAAAAAAAAGCAGAGCATAACTGTTTTTCTCATGTTGACCTGATGACTCCCTCTCCCACCCCACACTGTGATAAAGCAAACCTGAGAGAGGGAAGGGTAAACCCCGACCCCCCCAAACATGGCTTTGGTACTGAACCGAGATCTGACTCAGTGGTGTTTGTTTTGTTTTGTTTTGTTTTGTTTTGTTTTCTCCCTGGCAAACCGAGGCATTCCCCACGCTGCGCACTTGGGAGCTTAAGATGCACAAAGATAACCCTATTCAAACAGAGCTGGCAGGACCCTGGGAGACAGAGCACACAGCCCGCGGGGCTCGTGAAAATCAAGCCCGTACCTAAATATAGTCTAACTTCTAAATAAGGCTTCAGATCCCAGATTTGTTTACTTTCATTCGGTGATAATTGTTCACAGCAGAACATATCAGAAAATTCTATAATAGGAACCACAGCCAGGAAACAGTAAATAATTAATCACCCTCCCGCCCAGCCTCTAGCATCTCTGTTGATATAAATGACCGTATAATTCCAAACCCAATTATCACTACTTAGCTGTTCCATTTTGTAGTTAAAATCCCACAAAATTAAAGTGCATCAATTGTTAATGGTAATAGACCAGACAAGGGATTAAAGATTATTTTAATGTTTATTTCCTGTCAAGAGATCTTTTGGCAGGAAACACCGCAGACAAAAGCCTGCACTCAGATGAGATTCATATATTTAAATCATCTAAGTTCTAAAAACATTATGGATATAATTACTTGTTTAATTTACTTGTTCCCTCAAGATACAGGCTGAGGAGATCAGGCCAACTTTATTCTATCAAGTTCTCAGAAAGGAAAGGCCTGCTCTGTAGCATCTCATAAGCTGTTTTATCCTAAGTAATGAGATCAAAGTTAGTGCCCACGTCCCAGCACCCTGAGGAGTAGGGACAGGGGAGACTGGGGATGGAGGGAGTGTAGAGGGACTGAGACAGAGCTCAGCTCTCAGGCTGGCAACCAGGGGGATGTGCGGTCAAGGCAAATCACCAAGCTCCCTTGAGTCTGTTTCCCCATTTGTAAAATAAGGTTGGTCAGGACCTCATGTGGGGTGGGTGAGAAGGCTGCAGAAGACTAGGAGGAAGCCAGAGTTATGCCAAAATAGCCACCAGTGCAAAATGCAGATATAGACATTTTAATGTAGTGAGATGTTTATTTTTAAGGTGGTCACCAGATGGCCCATAGATGCTTAATTCATCTTTCTAGATTACCACTGAAATAAACATGTATGCACATTCTCTCTCCTCCCTCCCTCTCTCTCTCTCTCTCTCTCTCTCACACACACACACCAGAAAATATAACTGCAATGTCCAGGGGTCTATTTAAAAAAACAAAACACCCCCAAAATATAGTAAAAGTAAGTTCTATAACAATGTCCAATCAATTTACTTAGGATGTGGGTTAAGGAAGGTTAAAAAATTCACAGGCAAAAAAATAATAAATTAATATATAATATATGAGAGAGAGAGAGATCGGAGAAACAAGGATGGATAAATGGATGGACAGACAGATAGGCAGACAAAATAATAACTGCTCATCTAAAATGTTATTTATATCATGGAGAAATCGAATCTGAAAAGAATGTGGGTCCTTTTCCCAAAGTGTGCAGTTTTACTGTTTTGCCTGTTTATTTTCTGCCACCTTCCTTAGAATATAAAAATCATGAGGGCAGGGGTATCTGTTTGTCCACTGCCATATTGCTAATATTTAAAATAGACCTTGGCACATAGTAGGTACTTGGTACATATCACTGGTACAGGCAAACGACGATGATAATTGTTTCATATTTTTACAAAGGGGTTTATAGCTCCCAGTTCTCACGAATGTAAGAACTTTCTCTATGAGCACGGTGCCTGAACATCAGAGGGTTTGAGAAGCTCTGCCCCAATCACACAGCCTGAAGAAGGGTGGAGGCTAATTTGAACTCACACTTTCTGATTCTCAATCCTGGGTTCATCCCATGTCACCAGGCTGGCCCTCTGAGATGTCTCTCCACCTGAGGGTGGGGGAAGGCATCTGGCTTTAAATAGCAGACAGATGACTTATAAAGAAGTTTCTGCAATAGTTTCGGTTCCCAAAACTGGGTGTGACCTTGCGCGAATCTTCCTCTCTCTGCATCTCTGCTTCTCCCTCGGTGGGAGTCTTTGTAGTGTGGAGATGCTATGTTTGCCCACACCTCTCGAATGCTTTGGGATGTGTCCACCTTCGAGTAAGCGGTACATGATTCAGACCCAACTCAAATCAGCTTATTTTGTGACCAGTGTGCATCTCGAGGCAGATGGGCCACAGGCACAGAGGAACCAGTAGCTCTTGGGTGCTGCAATGGACCCAGGAGCTTCGCACTTGCTCCTCTGTTCTCCGTGGGGTCAGCTGCACCTAAGGCTGGAGGACCACTGAGCGCAAGACCTGGGCGGTGGCACGTCCAGGCTGAGTCGATTCCAGAGGACGCAGAGGGCGGGCCTCTGCCTGTGCAGCAGTGCCCTCCATTTTCATTGGCCAGGACTGGGTCGCATGTCTATTTTTAAACCAATCACTGGCGAGATGCTAAGTTAGCAGGATGAGCTTAATCATGGGGGGGGGGGGGTAGTAAAAGGACATTGGGGAGCCACCTGTCATAACTGCTATGCTTTCTTTGCAAAACATATGAGGCACAAATGAATGAAAGAAATAAACCTGATTACTTATTTTTAAAAATACAGTGTCCAAACTATAAACAGCCTGACGATCCAACAATAAAGACAATATTTATAGTTAAATAAAACACTATTCATGTGGCCCGGCTTATGAAATCATTAAAGTATTTTTTCCAAGCAACCTTTGACGACTTGAAAATTTCTTATTGTAAAAAAAAAAAAAAAAGAGTATAAAGACATAGATTATGAATCCAGTTTATTTTTTAAAATGCTATCACTCAGAAGAAAAGACAAACAATAAAATATTAGGGTAATGGAATTGCACATTTAAATTTTCCTTTGCCTGGGTTCCTGAGCGTTTCCTTCCTTCTCCTTCTACCATGCATATTATTTACTACCACGTTCAAAAAATAAAAGTTTTTTTTTTCAAAGTAACAAGTGGCTATTGCTGGGGTAACAAGTCAAATCAGGTGCCACGCCTGGGTGCAGTCAAACAATTTACTTAGGTCCTTGTTATGAAAGGTTAACAAAGTCACAGTCTAATAAAAATACATACATGTATACAAAAATACCTGCTTATCTTCCAACTCTATTTTTATCACAGAGAAATCAGAATCTGCCTCTTTTCCACAGCACCCCATTCTGGAACAAGCTAAATCTTGAATCTTGGAGGGTTGGGGGGGGTTTCTTGGCTGGGAGCTGATGCTGGCAGCAGCTGTCTAACACGCAGGGAAACCCCAAAGAGGTTGGGAAATGACTGTGCCCGGAGCACTACAGAGGACAGGGAGCCGCTGATGGGTCTGTGTGATTTATTATGGTTTCTTTACCACCCTTTGTAGTGTCTATGATTGCGTCTGGCATTCATAGGACATAACTTCCAAACATGTTTTTAAGTAACCCGGAGCCTTGCTCTCAAGCTGTCTTCTAGACACCAGGCTTATCGTGAAGTCTTACAGGTAACTTCCTTTAAAACAGTCCCGGCAAAGCCAGTAATGCATTCATCTTATACCTGATCTTGGCAGAAAATAATCATAGTAATAAATCAATGGCTAACAGTGACCATCTCTGTGCCTGGCACTCTGCCAGCCTTTTCACCTACACTGTATCTGACTCTGTTGGGTGAGAGCTAACAATGCTCCCCTCATTCTAGGGAGGAAAGAAGTAAGGCTCAGAAAGTGGAAGGCTCATTATGAGCCCAACCAGGTTCAGTTTGGAAGAACCCACATTCATACTCATTTGCTCTTTGATACGGAAGAGGTTCTCCTTCAGGGCCTAGGGAAGTTGCAGCTACATTTCTCAGCCAGGCACTGACGCCCGGCACCTGCAGGGGTGGCAGAGGGGGAGGCAAGGGGCAAGGTCTGGGGAGGGGAGCTGTGTCTCTGGAGGTATACGTCCTGAACAGAAAGAACCGCTAAGCATGTGACAGGTAAAGGCAAGAGTTTAGCCCTAGACCTTGGGTAAGGATCAGGGATAGAATCTGACACCATCCCATCCTGTCTTTGACACCATTTTAACAACCTGCTCACCCTTCCAGGGACCTGTGTGGCTTCCCACCGACAGGGGACTTGTCTCCTGCAAGACACTGAAGAGCTGCTTGTATTCAACCTGAACTCCACAGATATTTGAAGAGTCTAATTCAATCTTTATTTCTTTTCTATAGACACAAAGGAACCGAACCACAACCTTCCAGTACCTTGGGTCTCCCTCTGTCTCATTCACTTTCCAGTTTAAGCATGCTGGGGCACACACACTCGAAATAGAGAAGTTTAAGTAAAGATGGCATATAATGGTGCTACTTTGGTGCTTATGATGGAAGAGCCTTTATGGGATCCTGGTGATGTAAGCTGTAAGATGCTGGGTACCCAGGCCTTGAATGGCGGGGAGGTCTAACCTCCTCGTGAGTATGATAACTACACAGATGGGCAAGGGGCTATCAATTAAACACAAAAAGCCAAATTCCCTTCAGTCCCAGGCTATGAGACTCTCCACTAAGGAGCCATGCATTGTTATAAGGGGTTAGGATACAAACCCAACAGCCATCCCACTTTTCCCCACTCCTTTTTCCTTAGAAGGTGTGTCGTTGAGGTGATAGTATAAACTCTGAAGTTTCCTTTCTGCATCAAGTGGCTAACTCCCAAAAACCCACAGTGGAACTTCTGTAGGCCAGCTGAGATTTGTGGGACGGCGGGGGATGTGGCAGGAAACCCATTCCATAACCTTTCACCAGGCATAAAATTTACTGTGAATGGAATTCCTAAAGGTCCATGGTGGCCTCTGATTTAAAACTATTAAATCTGGTTTCCAGAGAACACCTCCATTATAATAAATACATCACTATGACAACATATGCTAATTGCACAATTTCAAAGACTAGAGTGAACAACCTGTACATGAAAAATGCATCTGAACGTGGCTGTGTTGGATTCATACCACCGAGGCTTTAGGTTCTGGCTGAGTCACTGGGAGAATATAAAACGCCTCATGAACAGGTTGCGACCCTGGGGGACAGCAGTGGGAAGCAGGGTACCAGGACCCGATTTCATACAGGTGACAAAACTGCACCTGTGTTCATTTGGAATGTGGGTGGTGTCTCCTGTTTATAAGACTTAAGGAAGAAATTACCTGCATATTTACAGATATGAGTATGCTCTTCTAAATGGCAAAAAGAGTGCTAAGCAAATGCAAACTTTTCGTCTTCGAAGTATGTCATGAAGAAATGAGAGAACCCTTATTGGCACAGGGAAGCTGGAAGTGGGTTAACTAGAGGCGGGACATCCTGTGTGATTGATTTCAGGATCATATTTAGCTTTCTCTGGTTGGACGTAGGTACAAAAATTAGGGAAGCTGGGCCTTACTGACCCTGTCCTGGACATTCTTGGTTGAGTGCCGCAGAGGTTGTGGTTTGGCTTCCCGGGCTTGCTGCTCCAGAGGTTTTAGACAAATATGCTCTGGGCACTGCTGTTTGTATATTCAGGCTCTCATCAGCAAGATCATCTAACGCCCAATGACTGTTTGTCCCAGAGCTGTCCCCAAACAGGACTGTGATGGAAACACTGGGCTAAAGCAGCGGGTGCAGTGGAATGGGCTGACTGCAGATACGGAGGGGACCGCCCATCACTGCTGCCTTAGGACAAGGGCATCCTGTCCCCAGAAGGCCCCACGTGGTCTAGACACCAATTCCCTGTTACATGGGTCTTGATGGAGGGATGCATGTGAAGTAGAGAGGAAAAGGGTGCTTGAATGTCCTAAAGAAATAGCCATTTTTCATACAGTTTCTGGGAGGTGTTAATTTACTCAGTCACGTTACAACCTAATTCCTGTCTGACTGACTCTCTCCCTGGTTCTGTCTTCTCCAAGGTGCCACACGCCTGTGCTGGGTAAGTAAGGACAAGTACAGTGTCGCGATAGGAAGGTTCAAAAGGCCGGATGAATAATGGAAAAGACCAAGCTAAAGCAAATGAGAAAGAAAAGCTCACCACTTATATAAAGTTTCTGCCAAAGTGATTACTAATGTTACTTTTTAGAAAAACAGCAATAAAAACCTCTAGCTCGTTAGAGTTGGAGGGGAAAGGGGCTGGGATCCCCCAAAGGCAGAAGCACTCAGTTCGATGTCACCAGCATTAGCCAACATGTTTTTGGCTGCTTTAGAAGCTTCTGTTTTAGAAGCTTCTGTTCTGGGTCTAGGGTTTAAGCCCTGCATCTGCTGCTCAGCAGCCAGGAGATCCTGAGTCACGCTGAGGACTGCTTCAAGGAACGAGGGAAGTGATCATCTAAGGGCCTCAGTGTGATGCTAGCACTTAGTATGCACTCAGGAAACGGAAGCTTTTAGTTTGTAAAATGGGGAGGAATGTGTCCACTCCCATAGGACAGTGGCAGTGCAGGAGTGATGACATGGAGATTAGGCCTAGAACAGTGCCTGGCACAAAGCAGGCTGGCATCCCTCCTCTTCCTAATAGATCCAAAGATGCTTTGCCAAAGATTTCACTGTACAGTATATTGAAAAGGGGCCATTATCATATAACCATGTGCTCGTTTGTATAATGATGTAAAATTGTGTGGAAAGATAGAAGAAATCAGACTAACCAGCTACTCTTCAAGGTGAGAGGAGGGCTCAAGCAGCACTTTAAAGGGCAGCTGTTCCACATCCTTTGCGTGGGCCTGGCCAGCACTCATTTGCCCTTACAGGTAAAGCACCCTGATTCCTTTGGGAAACAGTTCCCCCCAACTTCCATTCATGGCGACATATGACTTACACTTGTCCAGTCATTTCCACACGCAGATGCAAGGTTGCACCCCAACTAGACCAGTGAAGGTCAACTGGCCAACTCCAGGCCCTGGCACTTGAGCTGCACATCCTAACGGGGCAGCTGGCTTTGCCATTGTCAAGGAAGAGAGTTCCCGAGTCAACACAGGGAGAAGCTGAGCAAGAGGGGAAGAGATTCTTGATGACATCTTTGGAGCACCCAGGTACAGTAGAGCCTGAACCAATGATATATTTAGATATAACAAAATTTTAAATATGTAAGTTATTGCAGTGTTACAAGGCTAGGGAACTAAGGGCTGAGCTAGACAATGGAGAGGTGTTACTTTATTTAGTTAGGACAGTGTGGCAGGTACAAAGAACAATGGTGCCGAGAGATGACCCTGTTCTGATCCGAAACCTGTGACTATGTTACTTTACATGGCGAAGGGGACTTTGCAGATGTAAACAAGTTACGGTTCTTGAGGTGGGGAGAGTACACACCCAGGTGGGCCCAGTGGAATCACAAAGATCCTAAGAAGATGGAAAAGCCAGACAAGAGGAGCAGAGTCAGAGATACTTACAGATGCTGCAAGGTCAGATGTGAAGATGGGAGAAGAGGGCCATGAGCAAAGGAGTATAGGTGGCCCCTAAAAACTGGAACAGATTCTCCCTTAGAGCCCCCAGAAAAGCCCAGCCCTGCTGACTCCTTGCTTTCAGCCCAGTGAGACCCAGAAAGGTAAGAGAATACATTCATATCATGTAGGCCGCCACATTGGTGATCATTTGTTACAGCAGCGATAGGGAACTAATACAGTCTGAAGTGGCCTGTCTGGCGAACATTTATACTGAGTGCTACGGGATGAGGAGGGAGCCGTAGGAAGGGTAGGGAGGGGATCGTGGCAGGAGAGGAAACAGAATATGGGAAACCCGGGGTAGGAAAGTGGCTGACCTGTTCTGACAACAGCAAGATCATTGTGGCTGGAATGCACATTGCTTAGCCTTGAGGTTCAGAGAAGAATTTAAAGCACTTTAAATATTCGATGCAACCCGAATTTGGGGGAAACAAAGCATTCTTTAATGATATCCTTGATTCTAAATTCATTGAGGACCAAAACCGAAGCTCTCCCATATGTTAATAATAACTAGCACAGAGAACTCCACAAGCACAATTTTCCGTAGTAATTCCAATTTACATGCCCGTTTAGATTCCTAACATGCATTCCAGATTTTCTGGGTATGCCTTATTCTCGTATATTCTGCCCTGCTGTACCTAGCCACACATTCACATGCCTGACCCGTAAGAGGCACTAAATAAATATTTGTTGTAGAAATATGCCCAGGGTTTTTGGCTTGAAAGTACAATCCTGGATGCTATATATTCCTTATGACCTGTTCTCGTGAGTCACACTAGAAATAATTAAGATGTTTTGGTTGAACAGAAGAGGAAGGTGACAGGCCCAGGGCTAAGCATTTGTCCACTGTCACTACCTGTCATATCAGGAGCCAGGGGTAGGGAGGAGGGGGACATGAGAGAGAGAGAGGAGTAATTTTTTTCCTAAAGTAGTATCAAGATATCAAGTAAGCTGGAAGTTACTAATTATGACAACTTCCTACCAATGGGAAGAAAATAATTTTTTGGAAGAGGGGGCTGCCCCCCATACCTTAGCTGCTGAGCAATCAAAAAGCAATGTGAACAAGCTCTATGGACACAAGAAGGCCAGGGCTTCCTTTTAAATCAGTTCCTAGAAGGCAAGGAACCAGTATATCATAGTGAGACAATCATTTATAATGGGACCATTATTAGGAGCCAAGATATAAAAATTGTACATGAAACAGCCTTATAAGCAGATTCAGTGCGTGCCTGATTAACCTCCGTATCCCACGGGGGGCTGGGGGCTCAGGGGAGTGGTAATGAGATGTGGAAGTCACTCGCCTCGAGGTCACAGGTTTAAAGATGGACATGTTAGAAGGGGCCTAATTGCTATTCCTGGGTGACTCAATGGAACACAAACGGGCACACAGGTACCCTGTGGGCTTGGAGACACCGAGACCAGGGTTCGAGTTTCTGCACTGCCCCTGAACTAGCTGCAGCAAGTTTGTGCTGGTCAGATCCTCAGTTTCACAACTCATAAAATCTCAAGGTTAATCTTATTTATTTATCTATCTATATATTTATTTTAAACCTCATCCAAGGATATGTTTTTATTGATTTAAGAGAGAGAGAAAAGGGGTGACAGAGAGAGACAGAGAAACATCAATGTGAAATAGACAGATCTGTCGCCTCCTCTACAGGCCCCAACCTAGGGTTGAACCCGCAACCTAGGTATGTCCCCTGACCAGGAATCCAATCTGCAATTTTTTGGTGCACGGGATGATGCGCCGGCCAGGGCAAGGTTGATATTTTTTTAGATAAATATGAGCATGCTTGGCACATGGTAAGTATTTGATATAAGACAATTATTGCTATTCCATGAATACATATTTTCTTTTTGAGCTCTTAGGTATTAAAAGGGCAAGAGGTGGCTATGAATATTGTAAGCTGTGGCCCTGTTGGATCTTCTTGGGTCTGCATAGCTGTACAGAGCTTCTCTGCCATTTCAAGTGAGCAAAGAAGAGACCCTTATCGTGAGTTATCTAGTTTGGGTTGGCAGGGGCAGCAATAATAGCAGTGCTAACACTTATTGAGAGCTTACTATGTGAGAGGCAGTTTTAAGTGTTCCCCCTCTGTTAACTGATTTAATCCTTACAGAATCCCCACACAGTAGATACTAGTAATAGTACCAGTAATAGTAATAGTAGGTATCAGTAATAAACAGTATTACTATTATAAGCAATAATCCCACAGTTTTACACTTAGGAGGAGGAGGGATATAATTTGTGCCCAGACAGTAGGATCCCAGACTTTGGGTAACTATTAAACTCTGTGCTCACCCTAAAGGGCAGGGCAGAGTTAGGAAATATATGTTTTTCCTGCGTCTGTGATGAATGCGCCTCATGCCCAGGATTCCAAACGGATGCAGCCCAATGTGGAACCAGGCTCAGCAGGAGCAGAAGAAATAATGGCCAGAGTTCCCGCTCTGGCCATGGACGTGAGACTGTCTTAGCGGGCAAAGCCCAGGGCCAGAATAGGGGGGCTGAGCTTGCCCGTGAATCTCATCCATCAGGTGGGTCCTGGTGGCAGGAACATCACAGAGACAAATGAGGCGAGAACTATGGGTCTGGGCAGCACTGAACTTGACCTGGAGCACACAGATGGTGCTCAGCAGAGTTGATAAGTCCACCTAGGCTGACATGGCAACGGGGGGCCCAGAGACAGGGAAGCAGTAAGGAGGGCTTTGAGCAATAAAGAAAGGCAACATGAAGCCACGGGAACATGAACTCAGAGACTGAGGCCCCGGGTTCAAATCCCACCTCTGACTTCTCCCCGCACCCCTCCCCTCTCCACCCATTGTCTTATCCTGACAACAATAGGTATTCGCAAATACCCCCTGATTAGGAATTCTGATTTAGTTATATACAAAAGGGCCAAATATTTAATTTAATGATTTGTTAAATGGAGAGAAATGGTAAATTATTTGGGGGGGGGCAAGAGGTCTCCTACACACGTACGTCACACCCAATTGAATACAGCACGTGAGTGTTAACTCTCCAATAAATTGATTGTTGTCTCCCCCCCTCCTTTGCACCTTCCAAGGACCCGAGGCTCTTGATGAAAAGGGGGGAATAATCCTTCCTCTGGTGTCTGCGATCAGGATCTATTTGGTAACCCACTCCTCTAAAGCTGCCTGTGCAGAGAAATAATTCCGGCTCCCCGTTAATTTGAGTATTGAACTGAAATTCTGCAGCTGCTTTCTGCCAACCCTGAAAGCAGAAATTAATTTCAATGACCCAGGCGAGTGGAGGGGAGCTCTGTCAGGTAATTAGTCTTCGTCTCTGCTACTCAGGGTCTATCACTGTGCTAATCCATACATAAGCCCAGGCATTCCCGAGTCACCAGCAATCTGCGGCGCCGTTTAACTACCTCCGGCATGGTTCGCCCAGAGCGGGGGCGTCTGCAGGGGAAGGGAGGAAGGCTCCCTTCCTTCCACCTATGGGGGGCTGGCAGAATTCATGCAGCCGATTTACATGCTTTTCTCCTGTTTGATCGAGTCTGCCCTTGATTAAGTAGAGCTCGGGGTGGGAGAGGGCGTAGGGGAGGGGTTCCCACTCCTGCAGCTTTCAGACCGGCCAGTTTATTAATGAAAGAGGCACCAATATTGATAGCCCTGACACTACAAGTGCAGCAATTACAGGGTCTGTCCTTTCAGGCTTCTAATTAAAAGGGAACCTTTTTCTAACTGGGATGGGTCCTATTGTCATATTCCCACTCAATTCTGTTTTGGGACGTGGGCGCCCCTGCATTTCCTTTAGGAAAGTCTCCTGGGGGAACCTTAGACCTGAAGAGGTAAACAAAGATGTGAAAAGCTTTGCTTTCAACTGGGGTCATTCTGAAATCCCAGGAAAAGAAAGGTTTTTGGCGAAGGCACCTGTTCAGAAAAGCAGCCTCCCTCCTCCCTCCGTCCCTCTCCAAGACACTCTCCGAGCTTCATGGTTTTCGTGCTTTTAACCCTGAAAGGGGGGAGGGGGTACAAATTCAACAGCAGCTACGATAATTTCCTGAGCACGTCCTAAAGGACCTTCTATCTGCTAGCATTGCTCACTCTATAGCAACCGTGTGGGGTGGGTCTCAGCGGTTCCATTTTACAGATGAGAAACTAGTGCTTGGCTCTGAGAAGGTAAGCAGCTGGTGATTCTTTCTGGCCTGAAGTCCTTCTTCATTCCACTCCAGCCACCCAACACTCAAAAGCCTGAGGGGTCAGGCAGGCAGCATACATGGTGGAAGCAGATGAACTGAGGCTATGGGACCTGGGGAGCCCTCACCCCATCTAAACGGACTGTCTCTCCTTACCCACCCCCTGCCAATTCTGCATGTGAGAATTCTAACCTAGAATGGCTGGCCGTTGGGGATACTATGATATTTCAAGAGAAGTAAAAAATCTGGACCTTCACATGAACTATGCCCTAAAGGATGTTAATTCACTTGTTGGTGAAGTTCACATTGTGACTTTGGAGAAGTCTCCACCTGCCTCCTTGGAACCATTTTTAACTTTGTGTGTGTATGTTTGTGTTTTGTACCTCTCATCCACGTGGAAATGGCCCAGCTTTGTTGGCCAGCTTTGCCATGTCCCTCTCCTGTCTGAGGGATCACAAGCTATCATCCGCACCAGCACTATGTGGAAATTACAATGGAAACAGACCATGATCTCCAAATGCCTTCTTAAAACGCCCCTCCGCAGTTGACACCAGATCTTCGCTCTGCTTTTTTAGCAAATCTCATCCCTCACCAAAGCCAATCATAGGCAAACCTGCAGTTTGGAGGTCTCTCCCCAACCCCACCTCTTCTGTCTTGAACCAACCCTGTGTTTATTTCTAGTTGAGCAATGAACCAATTATGTGACCTTGGGCACTCCCCCCCCCTTTCGGTGTGACTCAGTTTTCTCATCTATAAAATAGGAGGGTAACTCTGAACTCACAGGGTTGTTGTGAGGTTCCTAAGAGATAATGCAAGGGAAAGTTTTATCACAGAGCCTATCTTCTGATAAGGAGGCCTACCAGGCTTGACCATGTGCAGAGGTACCTTGCATGTCTTCAGATCCAAAGTAGTTTCTACCCCGGGACAATGAAATAGAACAATGATGACTGAGCACTGAAGAGCAGACCAGTCTTTTAGCCTCAGTTTTTCTACCTCTAAAGTGGGATTTCTGTGCCTCCTTCATAGGACTGTTGGGAGATTATAAAAGGAACGCAGGGCTGACACTTAGTAGGCCTGGAGGAAACCAAGCTCCCACTACCAGCTCCCTACAGGTCTTAATTATCTTGCTTTAGACTCATTGTTCGGGTTTTATGCTTCAAAGTTCTTTTGTCATGCTTAGCCCTAAAGCTAGGAAATGGAAATAATAATAATAATAAAAAACCCTGAATTTTTACAGGACCCTCAATGGTGAAATCTAATCATTTCTCATTTTACTGTGAATCCCTAGAAATGACAACATCCCCCCCCCCCAATAGAGAGAGGGGGTGGAGAGAGAGTGGACAAATAAAAAGCTCTAAGACTCTAATGCATTTTATTGGAATCAAAAGTGCCCTCTCTGGCCTCTGACCCCTCCCATTCCCTCCAGCCTGCTGCTGGGGGGACCAGGAAAAGTCAGAAGCATTAGTCTGGTGTCAAGTAGCACTCCCATCCACATTCTATGAGAGTCAATTGCAATTAACAGGGCCATTCAGAACTGCAGGTTCAGGCCAGACAAAGGAAGCACAGCCAGATCTTATCAGAACCCAAAGCCAGCAGGCTGGGTCTTTCCTAGGCTGTTTGCACAGGGAAAAAAAAAAAAATGGTGGTGGGAGAAGAACTGGCTATGGGAAGGATAGCTGAACCAAGAGGGGAGGGGAAAGCAGCTAGGCAACTGAGTAGGGAGGTTTAAACCTAGAAAGACAGCCTCCTGAGTCCACTATTTGGTTCAGATCCTAACTTTGCCCGGGCACTTGAGGACAGGTGGGCAGGTCATTAACCCCTCCAGGTCTTGGCTGGCTTATCTTTAAAATGAGAGCAGCGGACAGTACCTTCCTCTTTTCAAAATTGCCCTGTGAAATGATGCTTGCAAAGAGCTGAGGGTAGAGCTTGGTACCAGGCAGTTATTCTGAAAGAAGAGCTTGGCTTGGTGTGGGGACAGAGACATGGAGATCCAGGAGACAAGTGAATTCTTCAAGTAAGCATTGGGGAGGGGGGGGGATCAAACTGCACACAGACAGGTGACCAGGCTGAAAGTGACTCCCTATCCACCTGGTGGAACCAGGCATGGGGGACTCCTCAAAGGGGCAGTTCATGGGCGCAGATATAAACTACAGAGCTCCTATAGGTGGGGGCTGGGCTGGGAGAACATTAGCCAGGCCACTGGTCCCCCGTCCATCGCTCCATGTCGGCACTACCCGCCTCCAAAGGGTTTAAATTTCTTTTCCAGCAGAAGGGCTTGAGCCTCAACTGTGTGCTCTGCTCTGTGCCATTACCAAGGGGTACCCAGGAACCACCTGTCCAGAGCCCTCTTCTGCATTTCTTTATGATGAGAATGACATCAGGGACTAAGGAAGTGGGATTCCACAGAAAGTTCCAGAGAGACCTGATTTCAAATGCCAGGCGCCCCACTGAGGAGTAGCATGTTTAAAGCCTCATCTTTAAGGAGGCGGCAGGAATACTTGTCATCATGGGACTATGTGAGCATAAGTAGCGAATGGGGGGGGGCATCCAATGCTCGCCATTTATTTTTTATCATTTCAGCTTCCTTGGCGGGCCCTGGATGCACAGGCGCTGGCTGGCTGGAACCGTCAGCCTGCCTCGAACGGGCACATGCCCGCCTCGAACGGGGCAGGCGAGGGGAACCAGTCCAAACCACGCCAGCCTCTTCAGCCAGACGAGGCTTCTCCCCAGCGCACGGGCCCTCAGGCCGCACTTATGAATTCTTTAAATGATGGCACTCGCACCGGCACCAGGAAGAAGTTATCTGAAGGAGCAGACAAATTAACTGGAGGCTGAATACTTCTTGATCTCCTTCCAGAAACAAAAGCACGAGTCCAGGGAAGGCGGGAGACTCCTCTCTATTTTTACTCTCCTAGCTACGCTGCCTATTTTTGTTCGCATGTCTGAGTAATTGAGCACATACCTTTCAGACCCTCTTAGAATTCCAGAAACTTGAGGCTAAGATATCCATTCATTTAAATTTTTTAAAGTTCCCATGGAGCTAGAGAAAAAGGGGTCATTATGGGTAAGCCAAGGGACCGAGAACGAAGGGGGAAAAGAACAGTCGCTCCATTTTCTATCAAGAAAAAAAATAATAATACACAGCAAAACCTCATTAAGTCAGTATCGGTTTATTCAAAAGAGCTTATCATTTGCAGTAACTATTCCCTAATCAACCGGATGCCTCTATTGTAATCTTCTTTAATGTTGGAAGTCTGATAATTAAATATATTAATATATCAGGACGGATTTTATTTGGAGGCAGGCGGTATTTTGTGTGATGTCTAAGTGTCCTGCAGAGCAATCGGTGCATAGTAGGTGTTCAATAACCCTTAGCTTTTCCCCCTGCATTTTGTAGTATCAGAGCTTTAGTCTGGTCTATAATGTGTCTAGTCCTTATCAATAACAACATGTTTCCATTTTAATATACTACCTTTTATTAAACCGGAGCCACAAACTCTTAATAGCAGGGGCCTGTCCAAGGCACTTTAATCACGACTGGAGCGCAGATGTCTCTCCTAGGAGAGCACGGGCAATGTTCGGCAGCCAGGATGGGGACCGTCCATCCACCTTCGTGCTGGCAGAATGAATTACAGGATTGTATTATCAGTGCAATTAGGCCAGGCTCCCTCTGCACTTCCACGGCAGACCTCTCGGCTCTGCACAATAAGAGGCACTTTCCTCTGTGACCTGGTTTCCAAAGCATTTTTTTCCCCCTAAAGTGGGCCCCACTGATGTCTGCATGGAAAGGCCAACTTCTGAGTTTTGTGCGTGCCTGCCACTCACAGTTTTTCCAACATGGTGCCCAGGTCAGGGGCGAGCAGACACCTAGTGCTTCTGACGATGACGATGGTGTCAATACTGACGATCCTGATGTTGGCACTGCTGCTGATGACATGGGTGATGTTGACGGGGTTAGCTCAGTAGTGCACACCCACTGCGTTAGTCCCTGTGTGAGTGCTGTATGAGCAGCTTCAGCAATTAATTCTCCCAACAGCTCTCTGAGGAAGGAACTGTTGATACCCCCATTTTGTAGATGAAGAAACTGAGGCTTAGAGAGGATGACTGACTTGCTCAAGGCCCAGGAAATAAGTGGCCCACCCAGGATATGGACCCGGGGGTGTGATTTCTAATTCTTCAAATTACACAGCGCTAACCCTGTGGCTTTGTCTGTGTGGCTTCTATGACAAAACTCCACAGACTGGGTGGCTTAAACAACAGACATTTATTTCTCATTGTTCCAGAGGCTGGGAAGTCTAAGATGAAGGTGAACCCACAGAGTCAGTGTTTGGCCTAAAGAAGGCCTCTGCCCTGTTCTTATAAGCACATTAATCCCATCACTCTCACTACTGCATCTAACCTCAATCACCTCCCAAAGGCCCCACTTCCAAAGACCACCGCATCAGGTGTTAGGGCTTCAAAATATGGAGGGAACGCAATTCAGTACTTAACCCATTGCAAGCGATTCTGTCTCCCCGCTTGTCTGGTCAGTGACAGCACATCGGAACCCCCACCCGTCTTCCCAGATGAGTTATCTCAGAGGTCCCTTAGTCAGGATCTAAGGCAGTGTGGTCCAGACCCAGGAGCACCTGCCATCCTTCCTTAAGCCTCCTGGGTGATGGATTAAATACCTTTATCTTCAGGAATCAGAATTTCAACACATGAATTTTGGTGAGGAGGACATTCATTCAGACCATAGCATTGAGGGAAGGGAAGGTCTTTCAGTAGTTGTATCAATACCTTCCTCCTTTTCCTCTCCTTTTCTTGATCTGGTCTGACCTAGGCCCACACCCCCTCCAAATACATAAATAACACCTGCAGCATGAGGAGTGGGCGAATCCAAGAGAAGAACTTAAGGGTAGAGGTCGCAGACCAGCTCAGTGGTAACTGCTAATACTCAGACATGATAACCTACTGTGTGCCTAGTACTATGTTGAGTGCTTTAGTGAACAACATAATTTATTCCTCACTTCCTTCCAAAATAGCCTAGTAAGAAGATACAGGTATCAACCCCAGTGTACAGAGAAGAAAATAGCTTAGAAAGACAAAGTCACTTCGAAAATTGTTGAAAGCGATGATTCAGTTGAACCATGAAGGGTGAGAAAAAATGTGTTCGCTAAAGCAGGAGCGGAAGAGAACTCCAGGCTGAGCCAACATCCTGTGCAAAGGCCCTGTGACAGGAAGAGGGGGGTGGAGAGGTTAGGAGGGCAGGAGGAGGGGGATGAGAATAGGTTGCAGATTGGCAGGGGCCTGGCCAGGGTCTGATGAGGATTTTGGTTTTTATCCCAAGGGATGTGCAGAGCCATGAAGGGATGAAGCTGGGAGTGGAGAACAGGGTGCTGGTAAGATCAGATTTCTATTTTAGAGAAATGACTCTAGCTTCCCCCTGAAAGAGGGATTTCAAGAGAGAAGGCCAAACCTTGTAGGGGGAAAAAAATGCAAGCAAAAGAGTCTTCCTGTTTTTAGAGTCTTTTAAATGGCATGAGAACCCCAAAGGGAAAAGTACAACACGGAATAAAAGCAAGCAGTGGTGCCCTTTGAAAAGTTTTAATTTTATTTTAACTTTGCTAAATCTACTTACATTCACATTTTGAAATATGTATGCACGATAAAACACTGCAGTTATGGTCTATTGGGTTAAAAATCCACTTTTTGGAATGGGTTCAAGGGAATACTTATACAAAAGACCTCTGAGTGGAACGTAATTCTGCAGATAAAATAGAATGGAAGCATCCCCCATATACGCCCCTTGCAAGATAAATGCACAGTGAGGAGGGGTCTGAAACCATCGCTAACGGGGGGTTCAGAACAGCCGGCCTCTTAATCCCTCAGGGAGCCAGCTGAAAGGGAAGGGCCTGGCTAGTCCTCGGCATCAACATTCATACTTTTCCAAGGGTCTAGCCTCTTCCCTTCATAATTCAGTTGAAACCAAGAAATTGACCCTCAACTGCAAACAGTGACATTCCATTCTAACGTGCCACTCACAAAGCATGGGGCAAGCGAGGTGTTTATTTTGCAAAGTTCCAGACAAAGAGAGCTAAAAAAAAAAAAAGACTGCTGGAAAAAATCCATCAACAAGCATTTCTGTGCTTATTCTGTGTAATTATCCTTGTATGGAGAGGCATACAAAAAAGTAAGAAAATATGGTTCTTATTCTTAAGGAGTTGCCAGTCCTCTTAGAGGGGTGCATCTGGGCGCCGGGTGCACATCAGAACCACCTGGGAAGCTGGAGAGAAATGCAGGTCCCTGGCACCCACGCTGCCTCCCAACAACTGGACCAAGTATATGAGAGTGTGCGCACAGGGCCTGGGAATCTGGTGGGGGCTGGGGTTCTGAATCACTACATTGGAAAAAAGAGAGAAACAACAGGAAACATTAGCACCGCGGAATCAGACAGAAGGAAGGAGCCTCGGTGCGCGTCCAGCCACACCTTCTACCCCAGGCGGCATTCCTTACTAGGCAACCTTGACTGGCGGTCAGGCATCAGCCTTTGCTTTATGTCTCCCCCAAAGGGCACAGATCCTTCGTGTGGAAGTTCGTTCCACTGCAGAACCAGTCTACTGTCCTCTGAAGAGCCTTCAGAAAGCTGGAGCTTCCTGCACCTTCAGTATGTTTGCCTCCCTTGATCTGAATATTTGTCAAAGCTGCCTAAGGGGCCATTTGGTGACTGCTTTTTAACATCTTGAGTGATTACTCAAAGGCTCATAGTATCATAGGACATCAGAATTTGAAGGGGCCTTAGAGACCAGCCAGGGCAAAACCCTCATTATGAAGGTGAAGAGACCAGGGTGCAGAGAGGACACAGGTCAAACTGAGATGCCCAAGCTGGGGACTGAGCCAGCGTTAGGACTCAGGTCTTCTCCCAGGCTGAGTATTTTTGGACAGCCTGTCCTATTTGGGACTTGGAAACCTGTCTGTGTGGTCAAGCAGATTCTTAAGGTTCATCCTCTTGGGGAGTTATGGTGACAAACACACCACAAAGGATTGTGGCCTATAAGGTCCCTGAGTTTCATAGAGTAAAATGGTAAATGAGAGAGAAAACTCACCCACACTCCTAACTGCTCTGGTGTGATTTTTATAAAGGAGGGAACAGTGCCACTGAGATACCAGACATCAAGGCAGCATGTGGCCCTTTGTGTATGTGTGGGGGAAGAGAGGAGACGGAAGGAGGAACAAAAACAAAGCACAAAAGGAAATGAAAAAACACCTTACCCTGATGGCCCCAGTCCAAAGGACATGGCAGTCAACGGAAAGAGCTCCTGACAGCCAAACCATGCGGGCAATAAAATAAAGTAGTACTGTATAGTAACCCAAAGTAGAAAGTAAATATCCATGAGCCCACATGGATAGAAATAAATAAGTGGGGGAGGCGAGACAAATCCCCCATGCAGAAGAATTCCCGAGAGTTTCTGTAGATAGTCTGCCTAAAGGAGGGAGGGCATAAATCCCACTCATGTGTGGGCTGCACACAGAAACTTCCCTCCTAAACCAGTAGCATGAATTGGATGGGAAAAGAATAATTAGAGTGGAGAAACCTGACGAACACTACCCCAGCCAGTGAAAAGGTCAAGGTCACAGTGATAAGTCATGTTGATAGTACGGCCCTTGATGTGATGTGATGAGAAGGGCACTTTACCTCTGTGTCCTCTCCCCCCAAACCCACAACCCCAGTCTAATCATGAAAACATACCAGACAAATTCCATTACTGGGGCACCTTACAAAGTCCCCGACCAGTGCTCCTCAAAAGCATCAAGGTCACCAAAGACAAGCAGAGTTTGAGAAATGGTCACAGCCCAGAGGGAGTCTAAGGAGACATGAGGACTACATGCAGTGTGGGATCGTGGAATAGAAAGAGGTCATTAGGTAGAAAGTAAGGAAATCTGCATAAAATATAGACTTTAGTTAATAATAGTATATTAATATTGGTTCTGTAATTGTAATAAATGTTAATAGGGGGAACTGAGTGTAAGGTATATGGAACGGTATACCATTGTCTCAGTTTTTTTGTAAATCTAAAACAAAAAAGATTCAAACGTAAAGCCTATTTAAAAAACATAAACATATATGCTAAATAAAGTAAAATAAAATAGTACATGGAAACCCCTATGCCATTCTAGAGGTGGATTGGGGATTCTCTGACGAGGGAGTTTGAGGGTTCCAGTAACCCTTGAAGGGGACATGCAAGTCCCAGGTACACAGACCCCAGGGATGAGCAAAGCATGGGGCTCAGAGAAGGGATCATGATTACCTGGGACTAAGGGTAGAACTGTAGCTGATCCCAGGAGGCTGAGTTGCCTGCGCCCCGTCCGCATGACTTGTGGTGTTCTCCAGCGATGCTTAATAGCTCAGAAGTGGGAGCCAAGTCTTTAGACCACTTGGGATCTGCATTATGTAAGTGGCAACAAATCAAAGGAGGTGAGGGGTATCCAAGGATGTCAGCAGGAACACTGTCCAAAGACAGGCTCTTGTTCCAGTGACACAGACAGAACTGTGGGCTGGCCAGGCCACTAGCCAGGCTTTGCAAAGGACCATGGTGTTCTCTCACCTTTTAGGTTCAATGGAAAATGTCCTAGAGGTGAACACCACCTTTCATGACCATGCCAGCATTCAAAACAGTGCTCATACAATCCTGTTCCTTTAGGAAAATACATTCAAGCCAGAAATTATACGGGGAATGATACTTTCTTGTTCACCACTGTGCCTTTCTGCAATAAATAATTTCCAGTCAGGGTGCTAGAGAATTCCAAATGATAGACATATTATGTTCATGAAAGACAACTTTAAGAAAAATCATTCTGCAATAAAAGTGAGGGTTCCAACCCCCCTTCTTGGCATCCCAGCTTGCCACAGAAATGAGTGATTTTCTGAATTTCTGCCAAGTTAGATGGTTCAGCATGCTATTAGATTAGTCTGTTTATACAGAAACAGCCCAAAATAGGAAACACACAGAAGCTATTAAAGATATTGTCCTGAGAGGGGAAGATTTGAATGGTTTTCTTACTGCAAGTGGGAAATAAGCTATGAGTCAGTATTAATGTGATAAGGCAGTGAATGTGTTCTAAAGCAAATCGTTGGTTTCTTCGTCTTGTTTCAGAGGTGACAATAAAAGGAACATACAGACAATTATTTAGGGTTGGGTGAGCACGGGAGGTAGTGAAAACTCTGCACAGCCCGACTGGGGCTGCCCCTTAGAAATAACTCCCTTTCCGAAAACGAGGCTTGGGCACAAAGGGAGTCTTCAAAGGGAAAGATGGTCTCAGGCAAAAAAAAAAAAAAAAAATAGTGAAAAGAAAAAGAAAACAACAGCAACAACTCAAAACCCCAGAAAAACAAAATACCAGATTAAATAAGTATATAAATACAAAAAGTTTTCAGAAATTCCAGTTTCACTTCCACCCTTGGGTTTCTCTGCAATCGAATGAAAATCATGACGGAGGGCGTGTATTGACTTCCACCTGTGCGATGATGTGGATTCTTACTTTCCTCATCTATAAAGTGGACAGTGAGACCAATACCTTGCAGCCGCTTCGTTTTTCCTCAGTAAGTCACAAGGTGACGTCTGGAGCATTTTGGTCACCTGAGCTGTTCCTGACAACATCTCAGGAGGTATGTGTGACTCTGGAAGTGTGAATGTGTCTAAATATCCCTGTGAAGCCCAGTACTACGTGGGCTATGTTCCTCTTACTTCATAACTGAAAGTAAGAAGGTTTCACAGAGAAATAGGGTTTCTACAAAATACATATTTCTAATAGGGTCATCATCTTCCTGGGCTGTCCTCTGAGGCCTGGTGAGGAACTTAGAACTTGCTGAGCAAAGAACATCAGAGAAAGGCGAAATCTCTACCGTCCAGAATGCATCCATTTTCTATCGTTGTGTTACATATTATCACAAACTTCGCCTCTGAAAACAACACCCGTTATTATCTCACGATTTCCATGGGCTGGAAGTATGGGCATGGCTCAGCTGGGTTCTCAACTTCAGGGTCTCACCAGGCTGAAATACGGATAGCAGCTGGGCTGTGATATCATCAGAGGCTTAGCTGGGGAAATTAGACCACCTTTAAGCTCCTTCAGGTTGCTGGCAGAAAGTAATTCCTTGAGGTTGTAGGACTGGCATTCCATCCCCTTGCTCTCTACTTTGGTCCACGCTCAGCTCCTACATGCCTCCTGCAGTTCAGTTGCATGGTCCTTTTCATGGGTCCTCTCACAACATGGCAGCTAACTTCTTCAATGACACCCATGGGGAATCTCTCTGACCTCAGTCCTTCTTTAAGGGTTTTTACCTAAGTCAGGCCAACCCAGGATGATCTCCGATTAACTTAAAATCAACTGAATTGGGACCTTAATTATATCTGCAAGATCACTTCACTTTGTCATGTAACATGGCCTAACCGAGGAGGTGACATCTCATCATCTTTTTCATAATCTATCAGTGAGAAACAAGTCACAGGTTCTGCCCACATTTGAGGGGAGGGGATCATACCAGGGTGTGGACACCAGAAGGTGGGAAATCATTGGGCCCATCTTAGGATCCATCTGCCAAACAGAGGAAGAAAACACAGGGGTTCACTTCTCAAGAAAATGTCATCACAGTATGGGCAGAATTATTTCATTCATGAGTGTGAGCTTAGAATCTAGGTGCGGGGGAATAGGGGGTGGAGAGAAAAAAGATAGAGCCCCATATTTTTTCCAAATAATCAGAGTTTTCCAAGGTTTTCCTAGAATTACCTGTTGCCAGGTATTATGTAACAAAATGCAGGTACGCTTAAAATGTACCGTTACACTTCAGCAGCGGACAACTGGGCAACCAAAGGCCTCCTTCAACCAATGAGCATGGACATCGGGAGCAAGAAAGCACCAGGGAAAGGCAAGACGGGGTCAGAGGCACACCTGTGAGTGGCTGTCTGAAAGAACAGAGCAACACGAGGGTCAAGGACGACGGTGAATAGTTGTCTGCAATATGCCCGCCAATGAAAGCCGAGTTCGCAGGCCTCCTGATACGAGGGAAATAGGAACATGTCTGGGTAGAAGAAGAAATGGAAGCTGCGAGAGGAACAGAATACGTGCCACCCAGCAGGAAAGGGGAATTCCTCTCCAGGGAGAGGTTAAGAAGAGGAGAGAAAGGAGAGGGGGAGACAGTGGAGCAAATTCCGTACAAGGACTCGAGCGGTGGTGAGGAGGGGACAGGAGGGGGCGTGAACAGACGGAGCCACAAGCTACCTGGAAAGTTCAGTTAACCGGAGTGAGATGCCAGGTAAGTAAAACCCCACTGAGCTTGGCAGACCTCCTCTGTCCATTAACTTTAATGTTTTGCAGAGCCCCAGCACTCCCACAGGTGTGAGTGAAAACCATCTGTTTTCTGTGCTCTACCCTGCCTATTAAAACCCAGCATCTTCAAAGATAAACGGTGGGCCGAGAGGAGAGTGGGAGAGGAGGTAGGAGGTACAAGGCTTTACCACATGCTTAGCCTTCACCAGAAGGAACCTTTAAACAACCTTTGAATGGGATTATTTTATTTTGAAAGTGCAATGTAAAAAAAAATTAAAATCTGGTGAGACATTTTCATAGACAGAAACACAACCTGGGCAAATAAGTGGCTCGAAAACAAAATCCTAACCAAATAAATGTAGTGTGTGGTGACCCCAACATGATAAATGAAGAAAAGAAAGAAACTTAGGGGGAAAACCGATGTCCAAAGGCATGTCTCTACAGTAGTGATGTTTATCAATTTATTTATTTATTTAAAAAATATATTTTTTAATTAAAAAATATATATCTTTATTGATTTCAGAGAGAGGAAGGGAGAGGGAGAGAGAGAGAGAGAAACATCAATGGTGAGAGTCATAGATCAGCTGCCTCTTGCACCACCACCCCCTGCTGGGGATCGAGCCCGCAACCCGGGCATGTGCCCTGACCGGGTATCGAACCTCGATCTCCTGGATCCTAGGTCGATGCTCAACCGCTGAGCCACGGTGGCCGGGCATCATGTTTATAAATTTAACACAGTTGCAAGTAGAGCTCACTAAAGATTATTTCTATGCAAATACGCACTTAGCCAACTCAGGAGTGTGCAAAAAAAATTCTAAGTATATTTCTCAAAAATCAATTCTTGTACAGAACAAGTGAATCAAGAAGCAAGAAGTACACGACTCCGTGTTAAAGTGTGACCAATGAGAACTTGTCTGAAGACAAGAGTCTGGGACACAGGCGACAGGGAACAAGAAACTGTCCCACACTGCCCGATGCCTGTGTCTAATCTAGGCAAGATGTTTGCTAACGGTGCCTCTGCCATTGATACAGCTACTTACTTTCTCCCTTCCTTGGACAAAGCTTGAGCCTTGAAAGTCCCACACTCCCTGGTTCCTTCCAGTTAATATAGAAAGCTCTATGCAAGGTTGCATTCGGCAAACTTGTAAAACACACAGCCCCGGATGGACTGGAGGGGCTCCCCAGAGATTCCAAATCCGGGCAATAAGCAATGGTTTTAATACTGTAGCCCTCGTCTCTCTCTGCTTTTATATTTACACACTGAACCACACAACTGAGGTTAGATACTGCACAGCAGCAGCGGCTGGAAGGGGACACGAGAGGGCTGCTGGAACGGTCCCGTGTATTAACGCGGGTGCTGCTTTCTCATGCGTGTGGGGGTGCGCAAGTTCACCGAGGTGCGCATGTGAAGTGTGTGCCCTGTTCTGCTTATATTTACCTAAACAAAAAGTTGAGGAAACTCTGGCCTTCAATGACAGTAGCCTAGGTGAGGCCTCTGCACCTGCAGCAACATGGAAGGTTGTGTTTCTCTAACTCCAGGCCTCTTACTCGGGAAAGATCCATACTGGGCATATCTGAGGTGCCAGTGAAAAGCTTGTCAGCTGAGCGTTCGGTCATAGACCAGCGACACATGTCACAGGGAAGGGACTCAAGACTTTCTTCTCCCCCTCTCAGTTCTATCTTGGGGTGGGGTGGGGGGCTCTCTCATGAGTCTTATACACACGATAAAGATGAAATAAATTCTGTACTCGCTTCCCATACTAAACACTGAATCTGTCCAAGAAGATGTCTGTAGTGGACTGAACTGTGTCCCTCCAAAACGCAAATGTTGAAGTCCTAATCTCCACTGCCTGGGAATGGGACTGTATTTGAAGATAGGACTTTGAAAGAGGTAACAGCCCGGCGGGGCGTGGCTCAGCGGTTGAGCGGCACTGCTCCGTGCTTTCCCAGTTGGGATGGAACGTGTCTAAGAGCAAGGCTTGTGGAGTCAGGGACACTGGGAGTTGAGTCCCTGCCCTGCACTGTGGCCTTGGGCCAGTCATCATGCCAGGTTTCGTCTCTTCTCGGATGGTATTCACTATCTTAAATTTGTCCCTTGTTTAAACAAAACAAGTATCAAATAACATTCTACTTGCTCATATAATTTTTTAAAAAAGCTATGCGTGTGTATAAGGACATATGCATGCATTAGCGCGTGCACACACTCATGGAGAAAGCAGAGAACAACTCTCACTAACAGCGTGGGGAGGCCGTGGGGCCCATGAGCCAGGGAAATTTAGGTGGGGCGGGCACGCTGACTCACCTTATTTCCTTGAAGACGATTCGACCTACTGATTTCCTAATACAGCATCTGCTCCCTCCCTTCCTCCTTTCCTTACACACATGCGCGCGCACACACACACACACACACACACACACACACATATTTTAATCCTCACTCAAGGATATGCTTTCATTGATTTTGGAGAGAGAGGAAGGGAGAGAGAGAAACATCTACGTAAAAGAGACACATCTATCGGTTGCCTCCTACACGCTCCCTGACTGGGGACCAAACCCACAACCTAGGTATGTGCCCTGGACTGGGAATCGAACCTGCAACCTTTTGGCGTACGGGATGATGCTCCAACTGACTGAGCCACGTGGCCGTGGCTCACACATATTTTTGAACCTACTGTGCATCAGGTCCTGGCACACAAAAGAAGAGAAGATGTGGCCCAGGACTCAGAGGACTGGGGTCTGTAGCAGAGCCAGGAGCTTGGGATCTCCCATGAGTACCTTCTAGAGTGGCTATGCCCTATCTAACAACAGGCACAGTACACAAGGAGTGTGGAGTCCCTACCATGTTTATATAATGCTATAACTTAGCCTACAATCTTCCAAAAATGGTTGAAATCCCAATATTTAAATTTAACTACAAGTCTAAAACTTGTAAAAATGATTTTACAACTAAAACCAAACACGAGAATCCCCAAATTCAGCACACGTTCCCTTTTTCTGAATTGCCAATGCATTCGCCTCACTTTCTGGCAAGATTAGGGCAGAACTGTGTACAACACCCAGCCCAGAGCAAGGGATTAGTAAACGCGTGTTGACTGATTAAACTGAGCATCACAAAGAGCTTCGGAAAAGAAAAAGCTAAGAATGCAGTTAAAAGACAACTATGCCAATACTTTTGGGGTATAGCTAAAATACCACACAGTGGAGCCTGCTGTGGATACCCCAACCTACGTCATCCAGCCTCAGCATCAAGGAGCCCCTGGGACTGAGCTAAGGGTAGGGGGTCCTAAATCTGCCATGCACCTCTGTCCCATTTGGCACAGAGGCCCACATGTTTCCCTGACTTCATGAGATTGACACTGACAGGCTTAGCTTTAGGAATGATGTAGGAGCTGGCAGCTCAGGACACACAACATAAATGGGTGGTTACTGCCTCCACTGACAGACCTTGAACAATCCGATGCTGTTGTTTTGGTTTGCACTAGGATGAGAAAGAAAAAAATCCCTGTACCTTCTGTCTGTCTTCGTGGTAGCCCAGATTGAACAGGGGCCATAGATACACACACACACACACACACACACACACACATATATAAAATAAAATATAAATAAATAAATAGGGTGGTTATATGCCAGCCCAGAGGGCCTGTGGCCTCCACCCCAGCCAGGGTACAAGGGATGCCAGAGGGCTCTAGGTGAAGGCAGCAATCTGGACTCAAAGCAAAAGATGTGTTAAAGACATGCCAAGCATGATTTGACTAATAACAAAAGAGTACACACATAAGCAAACCATCCTGCTGCCTTTGTGCATCTACTCACGATGTCAAAGCAGAAAAGGACCCTATGAAACCCCAAAAGCTC
The DNA here is from genome assembly GCF_964146895.1 of Miniopterus schreibersii. Taxonomy (NCBI): domain Eukaryota; kingdom Metazoa; phylum Chordata; class Mammalia; order Chiroptera; family Miniopteridae; genus Miniopterus; species Miniopterus schreibersii. Next base: position 21,486,296 of record NC_138121.1, on the reverse strand, counting down.
TTTCAATGGAAAGTTCTTTCAATGACCATCTGGTGGCCAAAGCTATCTAGAGCTGACTAAGTTATTTATCTTACTGAGTGTGAAGATCCATCCATTTTGATGAAGAGATATTCATGTGTTTAATCACAAGGTGCTGTCTCCAGGATGTTACATCATGCAAGGTTTAGCAAACTTGCTGGAGAGAGCCAGATAATAAATATTTTAGGCATTGTGGGCATATGGCCACATCTTGCATACTCAGCTCTGCCACTGTAGCTGAAAGCAGCCATAAAAAACATGTAAACAAATAGGTGTAGCTGTGTACCAATACAACTTTAATTACAAAAAGAATCCTCAGGCCAGGTCCTGGGCTATATATTTACTGAACTGTGTAATGCACAGAATATGCAGCTATCACCTTCCTAAATTTTGAACTTCTGAAACACATCTGGCCCTAAAGGTGTCAGACCAGGGGTTGGGATCCTGCAGTTCCAATTTCAGAAAGTGTCCTCTACAGGAAAGTTCTTTACAAGGGGCTGGGACTTTCCTCCAATCAGATCTTGGGGCCAGTCTCCCTAAGCAGTTTTCAGTCATCTGCTGCAATACTTGCACAGCAATGATAGCGGTGATCTCAACATAAATCTGGAATTTGGGTTGTTGAACTGCTGGAGAGCACCTGCTCTGGGTCAAATTCTACAGGGTGACTTGCATGCCGGTTTTGCAAGAAGGGGAAGAGGGTGAATGCCCCTTTTGAAAGGGCAGGAAATTGGGAGGACAACAATTTTCCCAAAGACAGATTTTCCAGATGACTCCCATAGACATTCATCTGTTTTCATGAGGAGCCCTTAGACCCAGGAGAAACTCGAGCAGCTCTAGGGTCCAGATGGCCAAGTGTGACACAACTTGGGGGCAGGGTACACACTTACCAAGACTGCAGAGAAAACACTAGGGCTTTTACAAACTAAGGTTTCCAGAAAAGTTATCCCTGCTCTCCAGCTCCTGAGGGTTTGGCACTGTTGGGAGCATCAGGAGATGGGCCCTGGGCATGGACATTAGTGCGGTCAGGGGTGATTGGCACCAGTATCATTAGGGCTGAAAAGGTGCCCTTAAATGTCTTTGTGGACCACAGAGAGATGGAAGCCCTCATACGAGAGAAGCTGAAGACAGAAACCGTGAGTTAATGACGAGCAGTCTCCCCAAGAACTCACGAGACACACCACCTGGGAAACCCAACAATACTCGATGGGGCTGAGGACTGAAACCACCGATTCACAAGTCGGGGAGGGGGGCATATGGCAGTGAAATGCAGGCTTGGGA